>NC_140583.1:781645857-784045857 GCF_964204655.1 Triturus cristatus | reverse complement strand
ACCCTGGGGGCCCGCAACGGGCCCCCAAAGACCAAACCTCTACGCCATGGAAAGGCCAATTTCCGCCATGATGGTAATATGGATGGCGGTGCCTGGGCTTTTCCACCCGGTAGGCAATCGGGCGGATTGCCTACCGGCGGAAAACCGGCAGACGGTCTTCCCGTCCACCGGGGTCCCCTCGCCATCCTAATGTGGCAGGAGGAAAGGTAATGCGGGTGGGAGATTTTGGCGGGCGGATTGCCACCGCCATAATGACCCCCCTATGAGTCTGCCAGGGGGCTTTTACAGCCTCATGGATATTTGGCAATGTGTATATTACCGATATGCATGGTTATTCCTTATTCAGGAACGTGTGCTAATTTTGAACCCTTATTCAAGGCCTATCCCTATCCCCTTATCTGTCTTTGCGATATTGATATATGTTGATAACATAAATGTAAGTTTTGTGGATTGATTTTAAATGTTTGTTCTATTTTCCTGACTATGTTAAATATTTATGTGAATGTATCATAATCATTTTGTAACCAATAATTTTACCTTTGTGCTTGTGCTAATTGTTGGAAAACAAGTTTCAGTACTGTCTTTTATCTATGATTGTTTATAATGTTTTTGTCTCTAATTTGGCAATTTTGTGGTGCTCAAAAATAAATGTCTTCAGTACATTTTTGTTATTTGTAGAGGTGTGGGATAAAATCAAAATAATTTTGTAAAAATGTTTTGTTGAAAGTGTAGGCTCGGAGTAATTATGTGACCTCCAACACTATTGAAGAACTTATAGGGGTGGGGGGTGTAGTCTCACTTTATTGTAACTTTCTAAAAGAGGGCATTTTCAGAATTAAAATTTTAAATCTGACTTCACCATAAGTTGTGATTTTGAATTGTGATTCAGAGGCACCTAATTTGGGGTCCCATATCTTCGAAATTGGAAATTACACTTATAAAATGTAGTAAAGTAATCCCGATGTTATCCTATGGGAGAGAAGTCGTGCAGTACTGAAAAACTAATTTAGGTGTTTTTCACTACTAGGACATGTAAAACGTAAAAGTACATGTCCTACTTTTTATACACACCTCATTCTACCCTTGAGCTGTCCAGAAGCAGGAAGAACAGATGATCAACAGAATGCTAAACAATGCAAACATTCACCTCTAGTCACAAATCTGGTTTTAATCCATCATTTTGTTGCTCACCACTCCACCACAGTTTCGACCTAGCCATATGAAAATCAGTATTTACCTTGCTCCTCATGGAAACAGTCCAGCCCGAGCTGCCAGGTGAGCGTCTGCCTGGACTGGAAACGAGCATCCTGGAACCAGTTTCGGGGTATTAACCCTCATCAGTCAGGCTAGCTTGAATCCAGTGGTACAGTGAGCACAGGTCCAAGTCTGGGAATACCCTTGCCACTTAGGGTGACAAAAAAAGTACATATGATGGACAGAATGCTGAAGAATGCAAATATTCACCCCAGTCACAGTTTTGGGTTTATTCCATTGTTTTTTTGCTCTCCTCGCCACCCCAGTTTGGACCTAGCCATGTGCAAATTAGTCTTGACCCTGCTCTTCATGGTAATAATCCAGCCCGAATTGCCAGGTCCTACCTAGACCAAAAAAAGCATCCTGAGACCAGTTTCGGTTTATCACCTCTCATCAGCCAGGCTAGCTTGAATCTAGTGGCACAGTGAACACCAGACCCACATCTGGGTATACCCCTCCCACTTAGGGTGACAAAAGCAAAAAGAACAGATGGTGATGGACGGAATGACCAACACTGCAAACAATCACCACCAGCCATAGATCTGGATTTAATGCACAGTTGTTTTGCTCACCAAGCCACAGCAGTTTGGCCTTACAGTAGTGAAAAAATAATTTAGGAGTTTTTCACTACTGGGACATCTAAAACTTAAAAGTACATTTCCTTCTTTTTAAATACACTGCACCGTCTCCTTGGGCTGCTCAGAACCTACTTCAAGGGTGACTTACATGTATTAAAAAAGAAGGTTTGGACTTGGCATGAGGATTAACTTGCCAGGTCAACATGGCAGTTTAAAACTGCACACACAGGCTCTGTAATGGTGGGCATGAGACATGTTTTGAAGTGCTACTTAAGTAGGTGGCACAATAAGTGCTGCAGGCCTAATAGTAGCGTTTAAGTTACAGACCCTGGGCACAGGTAGTGCACTTTATTAGGGACTGCTAAGTAAATTAAATATGCAAATTGTGGATAGGCCGATGTTACCTTGTTTAAGGCAGAGAGCACATGAACTTCAGCACTGGTTAGCAGTGGTAAAGTACACAGAGTCATAAAGGTAACATAAATTAATTTAGAAAAAAACAGAGACAAAAGGTTTGCATCTGACCCTGCATAAAAGGCCAGCTCCAACAGAGATGCATTTTGTACTACGAAAATAGTACTATATGTAGGGTTACATTACTCACATAAAACAGCATAATCTCACAATTTTGCTGTAATTATGCTACAGATAAGTATGTGAGATATGCCCATCTGTACCTAAGAGAAGATTTTAGAGAGGAAGAAATGTAAAGGAACGATTACAGTATTTGACAAAACAGAAGTGTAAAATATACTAAATAGATTGTCACCTTTGTCTGTTTATGGGCAATCAGTGTGATGCTCAGGAATGCTGAAACTCCATTCCTCACTAGTCTGTTTACTGCTTTGTCTACCACAGTATAAATACCTGCCACAGTGATTACTACAATGAGTACAAGAGTGCCAATAAATCTTGCACGTATTGCGCACTGCTATTGCAGTGAAAGTACCTGTGAAGAGCCGGAGCACAGAAGAAAGGAATTTTGGAGCACTCTACTCTAGAACTCTTGGGGGTGTACTCAAAGCACTCGATGAGATTCGTGGAGATAACTAGTTTGATATAGTTTAAATATCAGTGTGAGTGGGGGAGTCCAGTTTGTATGGGTAAGAATGCAATAACCCTATAGCCCAGATGAAACGGGAATGATGTATATTTCCACATCTCTCCAAATCCACTGTCCATTAGAGACAAAACAATATGTTGATTAGAAGTGGGCTTGGGAAAAGGGTATAGAATAAAAAAGAAAACAGAAACACTGAATAGTGTCACTTTAATTTGTCATTCAGCTGGGCACTACTATTAACTAGAGGAATATTGATATCTAAAGATAAGAAGAGTCCTTTACTGCCTTATCAATTTTGCTATCACGTCTAATTTAAAATATTACATAATAAAACTTCAAAACATCTTTACGTATCCAACTCTTTAGGCTTGGTAAAACTCTGAGTGTTCCTGAAACTAAAACACACTATCTTCTATGAAATCAATGTTTTATTTTTTTATTTTTTTAATTAGCATTTTCATATGAAAATACATAAACACTAACAACAGAACGAGCCAGTGTGCAGACAATGTATATCAAGGAATAAAAACTACATTTACGGTTCACTGCAAGGCTAGTACAGAAAGTGCCATAATCGCGAGTGCTAGTCATGCAAGCATACAACTTATTTCATTGTGGTGTCAATCAAGACATGTACGTCTAAGGGACTGCTGTGTGTAAATCCAGAGCCTCGACTTATATTGTGTGCTTTTTCATTAGGGTAGCTACATGAAGAGACTAGTGTAACAAGTTACGGTGGCCCAACGGGTGACCTCGTGTGCATCAATGTGTCCCCCTCTGATCCCTGCCGTTCCCGGGCCCAGGTGATGAATGGTTCCAAAATGTCCCTAGGTCTGGAGGTGGGGGCATCAGTTCCCAAAATGTGGCATGTTGGGAGTGGCTGTACGTGACGTCCCTTATTCACTCCTTAATGGATGGTACCCTCTTCTTCCCCCAATGCACCGCCACCAGCCGTTTTGCAAGCAGAAGTAGAGCATGTAGTTTGCGTGTCTTGGGTTGCGTGTCTTTAACATAGCTCAGCAATCCTAGTAGGGGTGTGGGAGATAGAGATGTGCCAATGATCTGATTTATCATTGAGAAGATTGTGGACCAGAATGATGCCAGTCTCGGGCAATCCCATGCCATGTGTAAAAATGAGGCGGGATTAAACCCGCAGCGCCAGCAGCTATCTTAGCCCCATGCGATGTAGACTTACGGGAGTTCTGTAAAATCTGTGGAGGAATTTGAAGTGAATCAGGTGAAGCCTATAATTTGGGGACAGTTCAGTGAGTTGGTGGCAACAGTGCGCCCATTGATCCTCAGTTAGTGGCACAGGGAGTTCCACGTTCCGTCCCTGCATTGCTTTGGGCTTCACCAATGGAGCCGAGGTTTGCATCTGTGTGTAAAGAAGTGTGATGTGTTTACGGGGTGAGGGGGAGTGTTGGAGGTTCTCTAATGCTGACAGTGGGGGAGCCGGAAAGCTGTCATGCAGAGAGCGGCAGGCAGCACGCAATTTATGATATAGGAAGAGTTCAGCAAACGGTACCGTGTGGCCTTCGTTTGCTGTCGGGGGGAACGAAACGTGTTTTCTGGATATAGATCAGCAAACGTGCAGAGGGTCATTTTTTGCGCCAGTGGTTTGCTAATACTATCTTTCAAGTTTGGTAACATGGGGTTATGTGTTAATGATATCGAAGGGGCATACAATATGGGAGCGCCCATGCCCAGCGTAGGGTCTCCGGGGTATCTATTCCATCGCGAGGGCGGCGATATGGCTGATACAACGCCACATGTATGGGGACAGGTGCAATTGCATCGGTTTCCACAGCCACGTGGGGCTGAAAGGGGGTCGGGTGGACCCAGTGGTGTAGGAATTGAGCCTGAGCGCATAAGGCGTGCATGTCGGGAGCACCCATACCACCCTGTGCCAACGGGAGTGTGAGCAGTTCCCATGAAACCCTAGCCTGCACACCCGCCCAGACCAGAGAGACCAGCAGCGATCTAAGGGTCTTAAAAAAGGAGTGCGTGAGAGGGATCGGGATGTTAGTGAATAAGTAAAGGAATTTTGGTAAGATAACCATTTTTGCTAGGGCTATTTTCCCTGCTAGGGAAAGCGGAAATTTGACCCATAGTTTTACCTTCTCCTCCAACCAGACGATAGCGAGTCCGTAATTTAAGGTCCTTATTTCCTGCAGGTTACGGCTGTTTCAGATGCCCAAGTATTCGACCGTATCGGTCTCCCATCTCAGTGGAAACTCAGAGGTCACCGGGACTGTATTATCTGTTAGTGGGAACACGACGGACTTGGCCTAGTTAATAGAAACACCAGCCAGCCCACCAAATCTAATAAATTCTTGTAAAACGGGGTCTAAGTTTGCCACGGGGTCAGTGATGTATAATGTGACATCGTCAGCATATAGGGAGATGAGGAGGCTTCTGGTACTGAAACCTATTCCCCTGGCCATATGGTGCTGCCTGATGCGCGCAGCAAGGGGTTCCATCGCAATCGTGAACAGAAGGGGGGACAGGGGACATCCCTGCCGTGTGAGATAGGGAAGGGTTCCGACAGGAGGACGTTCACTTTGATTCGAGCCATTGGTTTGGTGTATAGCAATCTAATGAGATTGATAAAAAGGGGGCTAAACCCCATACGGGCCAAAATAGTAAATAAGTACGGCCATTCGAGCGTATCGAATGCCTTAGTAGCATCGAGAAAAAATGCAGCGGCCTGTATATCCGGATGGAGGTAATGCAGCACCGAAAAAATTGTCCTGGGGTAATGAGAAGTAGACCGCTCGGGTCGGGGCGAGCGCTAAGGGTAAGCAGGGGTTGCAATCTGTTGGCTATCAATTTGGCCAAAATGTTGACATCAACATTTATTAGTGATAACGGCCGATATGAATCGAGTTCAGTCTCAGGTTTTCCGGGTTTTAATAGAATGATTATGATTGTCTCACGCATGGTTGGGGGTAATATGGCAGTGGAACGGGCTTCTTCATAGAGTGTCAACAAGTGTGGCGCTAGTTCTTCCACGTATGCCTTATAAAAGGCGGTGGTTAAGCCATCAGACCCAGGGGCCTTGTCTAGGGGCAAGCTATGTATGTCCTGTGTGACATCCTCTACTGTGATCGGGAAGTCCATGTAGTCTCTGTACCATTGGCTAAACCAGATCAGCTCCAGAGAGTCAAGAAAGGAAAGCATACCCGCTGGGCATGTCTCCTGGGTGGCAGTGTAAAGTTTAGAATAGATCGAAAAAATGTAATCTAGGATATCCTCCTGCCCCCGGACAGTAGCTCTCATGTGTATTGATAAACTCGGGGATGTAGGTGGTGGAACGTGGAGCACGGATCATGCCCGCCAATGTCTTGCCCGGCCTGTCACCCTCTCTGTTTCTCGGCATAGTCCCCGAGGAACTTGACTTCCTGCTGTGCCTGCTCATCGTAATCAATCAGTTTGGCCTTCAATAGAGATAAGATAGTGAAGTCATTGGAGGAATAAAACTGTGTTTCCAGCCCTTTTCAAGAGAGGCAAGTGTGCCCCGTATGGCTTTCAACACACCAGCCTGGCGGGCAATATTTGACCCCCAATGACCACCTTGAATGCTTCCCAGAGGGAGGCTTCCGTATCCACTGAACCTGTGTTGAGGGTGAAGTAGTCAGTGATATCTGTCCTTATTTCTTCCTTGAAAGCCTCATCTAAGAGGGCATGTGATGGGAGATGCCAAGAGAACATGCATGGGGGGACTCAGGAAGAGGCATGGGGCATGGTCCGACAGGGATCTCGGCAGATGAGTCATCTCAGTAGTCCAAGTGGCCACATCACAAGAAACCAACCAATAATCCAAGCGGGACTAGGCACCGTGGTGTTCAGAGATACAAGTGCCTTCATGGAGCTCGGGGTGTCTATGGCGCCAAATATCAACCTGAGATTATGGCGTTTAAAGCTGTGCTTTCCGAAGGGTGTAGGGTCCGGGCCGTCCCCCGTCTGTCCAGATCGTCATTCAATATAGCATTAAAGTCCCCCCCCTAGATAATGGTACTGCACCCGGTCGCCCTGACTCTAGCCCAGATGTCCTGGATGAAAATAGGGGAGTCCACATTGGGACCTTATAGCACAACTATCGCAATTGGAATCCTACCCAATGAACCCCGTATGATGAGAAATCTGCCGTCAGGGTCCCTGTGTATGTCCCCCTCTCTACACTCCAGCCCCCTCCTGACCAGCACCGCCACCCCCCGGGAATAGTTGGAGTCAGGGACGGCTTTAGGGCGGTGCGACCGGTGCCACCGCACCGGGTGCTGGCTTCCTGGGGGCGCCGAGTTTGAAAGTTCATTATGCTTTTGAAGCACCTGCTGCAGCGTTTCTTTCCCCCGGCAATTACCAGGCCTCACATAAATGTCTAAATAACTCGTGTGATTAATTATCTTCCTGGAGTGAGATCAGCATTTTGTATAGTTGAGGTTTTGACTTAGGTGAAGTTAGTGCAGAGGGTTAATATGCCTACTGCAAAGAACATGTACCAAGTAGATTACAGAGTGGGTATGATGTAAACAGGTCAGCAGGTTACTGCCTTCAAAAGAGACATCCTTTTGTCACTTGCAATTTATAACTTAAAGTCCTAATATAGAATATTGAGCTATTAACTTTCATCCTAGAACTGCATACACACTGCAAAGTATACATTATTAGAACATTGATTAATGTTGCAAAAAGGGTTAATTTGGCTAGAAATCGATTCTTATTATTAAAGAAAACTCCCAACTATGCTGTTTCTTTTTCGACTCTGAGTTTGTGCTTCTCCACACCAAGCACTCTTAAAATATACTGCCTACCAGTATGGATGACATGTGACTCCTACACTTTTAGTCCTCTGGCTTATGTAACATTTCCTATACACTGATTTACACACGTATGATTGATTGTCTCTGTGTAATGTGTGAGTGATGCAAAGTGCTCAGACACCCTACACTGGTATGAGTGGCACTATATAACTAATTCAATGCATCTGAGAGTGTGTGGTTATGGAGACTTGGTCACTGTTAAAGGGTGCTAGTGAGAGAATCCGTGGTGGAGGTGGTCATTGGGGGGCGCCAACAAACATTGTCGCACAGGGCGCCACCAGCGCTAAAGCCAGCCCTGGTTGGAGTAGATGGAGGAGTAAACGTGACTCCACCGGTTGTGCTTTAGTCGTGGGGAAGGCCCGGCATTAAGGTGGGTTTCCTGTAATAAACATATGTCTATGTTATGTCGCAATAGGTAGGCATGTACGAGTCTAGATTTCCTACAGTCATTCAGTCCTCTGATGTTCCATGTGAGAAAGTTCAGAGTGATAGCGTGATGGCACATAGCGTGAAGTTTGAATGAACAACTAAGCATAGGCAACACGGCGGACGCTGGAAGTGTCAATGCAGTCAACATAGTAGCAAGCATTCAAACTGGCTAAGAACATAAGAACAATCCCTCCCCCAAAACTCCACCCACTCCAACCCCCAATTAGATTGTGTAGAACCACTCCACATAAGAAGAGAACAGGTAATAATAGGGAAACCTCCCATGGGGCGTAGAACCACAGGCGTACTCCCCTGACTAAAAAGGGTGGCCGGGAAACTGCGGAGAGCTCAACCAAGGGTACAGATAAGGCAGGCATAACATCAACATGGTGTATCAATAGCCAGAGAGACTGTCACGCAGAATATATCACATTTCAGTTCCATATGTACCAATACCCCCCCACGCGGCATAAGGTCTGTTAAATTCATCCTCGGGGGCCCACAGGATATATGGCTGGCTGCCACTAGTGGAAAGGAGTGCGAAGTAAAATTGAAACACAACAGTCAGTTCCCAATAGAGCCCGAACCCACGTTATTCCCTCCCCCGGCAGCTCAGCACAAGGCATCATGGACAGATACTGCAACTCTTTCAAAGGTCCATTAGTCATTGTCGCTTAGTCTGTCGTCAGCAGAACCTGGAGATCTGGTGCACTGTTTCGACTGTTTACCACTGATGTGCTTTGCGAATTTCAGGGTGGATTTGGCATCAGTGAAAAAATGTGCTGTGCCGTCGTAGGTAACCTTAAGTTTGACTGGGTATAGCAGCGAGTAAGGGATTTGGGCCTGTAGCAGGAGACGTTTAGCTGGCAAAAATTCACGCCGCGCTAACTGCACCGCAGGCGTGAAATCTGGATAGAAGGAGATTTGGTTGCCCTTATGCGTGATCTTCCCCTTCTCGTGTGCCAGACGTAAAATAAGGTCTCGGTCCTGATAATTAAGAATCCGGGCCAGTATTGGTCTGGGCATCACACCTACTGGTGGTTTAGGGCCCAGGGTCCGGTGCGCCCTCGCAACCACAAATACCGCATATAGGTGGGTGCCAGAAAGTTCTCGGAGCAGCTCAGGCACATAAGTCTCCATTTTGGCGATGGCAGTAGTGTCTGGTATGCTCCTTGATGCACAGGTTGTTGCGGCGCAACCTCGCCTCCAAGTCCTCATTTTTGGCACGAATGAGACCCAGTACTTTATCCATCTGCAGTAGTTGTTCCTTTGTTTCTACCTGGAAGTCGTGGAAGTCGGAATTCCTATTCTCAAGGATATCGAGTCTAGTTTTGTGGGCGCCCACCTGTGTCTTGACCGCATCAAGTAGTGAGCGTATCCAGCTTGGTGTCTATATTTTGCAGGCTGGACCGCATGTCAAACATCAGGGTTTGCAGGTTCTCTCCCCGGTCCTCCATCTGTGACTCCGCAGGCCTCCCCGCGAAGGCCTCGGGGTCCGACTCCGTGAGCCTCGTGACCCTCCGCTGGTCGAATGTCAGCTTTGGCTTCTTGGCGTCCTGCTTGCCCATAGCACCTGTGCAGCGTGGCAGTATTGACACACCGGGGGAGCGCTTCTCCCATCCGACCAGCTCACCCGCTACTTGAGAATCCGCAAGAGCTCCCCACTCCTCTAACACAAATGTGATTGTCCTGGGAGGACTCCGCCCCACATGGGTGCCAAGTGGTAATAGGGCCAATGGAATGGTTACTAGGTGTCAAATCTGGTCTCAGGGTGCCCAATCTCCCAGAGTACACAATATGTTCTACAAGGAAAGGGCATCCACACAGGGCCAGCGGATATTTACCCCGGGCAGTGACGATCCCCGCACTCAAGCCGTCAGGCGCCGCCGTCACCCCCACCGCATGCCCGTGGGCCCATAGTGTCAAAAATAGCAAGTAGGGGGTGCTTCAGGCCCAACCAAGTCCCAGTGTGCCCAGCCCCTGCGAGCGTAAGTTTGTCCTGTAGGGTAAGGGGCTCCCGCCCAGGCCAGGCGTATGTCACTCATGGGTAGATGATATCCTCGCTTTTGGGTCTTTTGATATCGCCGTCTTCCTCTCAGCAGATCCGTTGGGAGCCTCCAGTCAAGTCAGCCACAACAGCGGTGAAAAGAGCTCCTCAGAACACCGCACCAGCGTGGTGTATAGATTGTAGGTAGAGCAGATGTGCGCAACAGCACTAGTCTCCCACAACAAAATGGCCGTCTCGTGGAACACGGGCCCTCCAGTCCACAAAAAAGGCGTGTGGGGCTCCACCGATGTCAGGCCAGTTCACGGGCACAGATTCTTCCAGGGCAGCATTGATTGGGGCATATTTGGGGAGTATTGGCAGCGGCGCAGCTCCCGAGTGTGTCACAGATGCGCCGCAGGTGAGTTCCACGCCTCTCCGGATTTTCGGGTATCGCTGCAGCCGCCCGCGGCTCCTATTGAGCTCTGCAGTGCCCCACCTCCTCTCACAGGTCGGGGCCGTGCAGCTGAAGCTCTTGCGGCAAGCAGCGCAATGCTGCAGAGGGGTCAGGTACGCCTCTGGGGCCCACAAGCAGAAAGGAAGTTCTCTGGCCCGCTCCGACCAGGGCCCTCTGCTCGCAGGCCTCTGCGGGCTCGATTCATGAGATGTCCCGCTCAGGCAGCAGCTTGGCAGGCGCGCTCCGTCCGCGTTCAAACAACAAGGGGTACAGCTCCTCTGGAGCGCAAGTCTCAGCAGTCGCCTCAGCCTGATGTCCACTACCAAAGAGATCGGATGGAACACGCTGGGAGCTCTCCAATTGACTGGATTATAGCAGGATTATAACCCGGCCGGTGGAGCTCACTCAAAGAGCGGCCATCTCACAGCTCCGCAGGCCACGCCCCTCTCTATGAAATCAATGTTAAAAGTATTTATGAGCTATTATGCTTTTCCTACTACAGACAACAACCTTCCATGTTCTAAGAACACACTCTATGATCTCATATTTTGTTCAAAGGGACAAATTCATAACCTGCAATTTAATAAGCACTTATTAGTATTATAAAGTTCACCTGAAAAAAAGTAATCACTTCCAAGCTATATAAATACCTTAATACAATTTGTATGTCAAAACCAATTGTTATTAAAGTCTGAAGGGAGAAGGATCCTTTCAATTCCTCAATCAAATAACATGATTTGCAAAATACGAGTTCATAATCCTAAATGGATATCTCCTGAATCAGTACTTAAAAATGTAGCCTAAATCCTCGACCATGAATAGCCTCCTAGAATACTTCTCTACACCTCTACACCCAATTCAATCTTTTGTAAAATCCAAAAGTGTCACAACCAGCCTTTAGGGTTTCTCCTAACTCTGTTAACAAGATCCTGGCTGAAGCAACTATATACCTCAGTAGCCTAGCAAGAAGATCTGGATCACAAGCAACTTCTGCTTTGAGACTTCAATATTATTGCTGCCTCTGCAAACCCACTGAAGGTTGCGTGGCTTCATTGAACATATAAGATCATTGACTGAACTGAGGTGAACTGCATAGTTAGTCCAGTGAAGCTGCGACGCCTCTTTCCAAGCGGAACAAACACTCTGTGCACAGTGCTAACCTTTCCTGCTTCAGAATGCGCACACCATGGGAGACACGCAAGCACGCGATTCAAAATGGCCGCCCCCGGGAGCTCAAGCGCGTTTTTGGCCCGTTTTCTTCATTTTAACAACGATTCCTGTCATAAAATCGCCTCTAAGTATATATAAAGTGCCTACCTGTATTGTGGAGCGAATTCCTGCGTTTTTGGGCACTGGAAGTGGTTCTTTTCGCCGCCTGGTTCCTGCACCCTGCTCAGCTTTAAGGTACAGCCGATTTTCTCTGTCAAGGGGGCGGAGTGGATTTGTGAGAGAGGGCCTAGCTTGGGCCTAGCCACTCCCACAGCCCATTTTAGCTGCTGCACCAGCTATTTTTCAGGCATCTCCACAGCATTTTGCTTCTCTGATATTAAATTGCTTCTGCTATTGTTATTTTAATGCCTTTTCAAGAAAATGGAAAACAAAGCGTCTATTAATAATAAAAGGAGACAGCAAGTTTCCCCTCCTCCTATTAAATCACAGGTTGTAGAGTCATCTGCACCTTCCTTATCATTAATATTGGAAGAAATTCAAGCACTCCGTGTTAATACAGAGACCATTGCGACAGAAGTCTAAAGTGTACGCAAGGAAATGGACAGTTTGTCAATGAAAATTTCAGACAATTCAATTAAAATTCAAGATAACAAGGCAAAAATTGACACATTTACTCCTTTAGTGGCAAAACGTTCTCCTATATGTTCTTTATTGTTGGATTTGGAAAATCGCAACAGGCAATACAATCTTTGCATATTTAATTTACCTGAAGATGTTGAGGGAGCTAACTGTAGATCTTATTTGGAAAATCTGATTCCTTTTCTTTTGCAAATCAAATTTCCTGAAAAATTTGAAATTGATAAGGCCCACAGGATTCCCTCTCATCGTAACCCTCATCACACCAAACCACGACAAATGATCTTTAAAGTTCTCCGTCACCATCATTTGGTTTTAATCAGAAAAGCAGCACGAGAAATTCCTTCCCTGCTGGTTAATGGAAATAAAAATGTTATTCTTCAAGATTTTGCCAAAGAAACTGTTTCAATTCGCAAGGAATTCACGGCTCTTCGTCCTCAACTTCGAAGTCTTGGCTACAAATATGGACTTTTTGATCCATCGACGATGTGCATTTGGAAAGATAATTTCTCTAAATCTTTTCAGCGTCTTGAAGATTTGAAGCATTTTATAGATCAACAGTCTCAACACTCAATGGATACTAATGACTCTACTACTTGAGTTATACCAGTTATGCCCTTTCTGACATGTTACTGATATTTTCTCATATTGGGCTCCAGCGGTTCCCGCCATGCTTGTAGACCGTGTGTGCGATTCACGTTTCACATTTATGTCTTCTGTTTGTTGTTTTTTTCCATGTTTTTTCTTTTCTTCTTCCCTTTTGGTTGTTCTGGAGCTACCTTTTTCTCATCCCATTTCTCATTTGCTTTCCCTTCTCTTATCTTTCTCTTCTTGTTTTCTTTTATCCTCATCTACTATGGCTAATGTTCATAATCTTAAAGTTGTGTCATTAAATGTTAAAGGTTTGCACCATCCAGCTAAACGTACAAAAATTTTAGATTATTTAGGGAGTTGTAAAGCTGACATTTGTTTTATTCAATAGACTCTTATAGATGACAAAAGTTTAGATTATATGAAAAGGAAATGGGTAGATACGATTGTCTCTTTTCCTGCTAATGGTAAGAAAAATGGTGTGGCTATTCTTTTTGCAAAAAAAATACACTGTCGAATTTTAAGTAAAAATTCAGATGCAGATGGCAGATATATATTCACTAAAATTAAAGTTCATGACTCATTTTTACTTTTACTTAATGTTTATGGTCCTACTGCAGATGATCCTATTTTTTGGTCTACTCTCACTACAGAGGTTTTAAAAGTTGGAAATATTCCTTTAATTGTTGGAGGTGATTTTAATGTTATTTCTGACCCTTTATTAGATAGACTATCTCTTACTAAATTTCACCCTTTTAAAGTATATTTTGTGTTCAAAGCCTTTCTTCAAACCACTAAATTAGTAGATTTTTGGAGATTATATTTCCCCACAGAAAAAAGTTTTACTTTTTTTTCAACCCTCATAACTCCCATTCTAGAATTGATTGTGTATTGATTTCCAGGAAATTAATTAATTCAGTAAAAGATCCTCAAATTGGTAACATAGATGTCTCAGTCCATGCTCCAATTTCCTTGATTTTGAATTTAGAATCAACTTATAATAAACAGTCTAGATGGCGAATGAACACAGGTATAGTGTTAAATGAACATAACAAACCTAAACTTTTAACAGCCATTAAAGACTATTTTTTATTTAACCCAGAAGATTCTACCTCTATGATTTATAGATGGGATGCTTTTAAAGCTTATATTAGGGGGGTAACGATCTCCATTATGGCGCACGATAACAAAACATTTAATTCAAATATTAAAGACCTACAAAAACAAATTGCGAAAAATGAACAACTTTTTATTACCTCCAATGATCCTCAATATAAATTTAAACTGCAAAAATTGCGGTATGAATTTAATTCTATCCTTAGTAAAACAGCAGGCATTCCAATCTCTAATGCTAAAGCCAGATTTAGTTTTAATGCCAATAGATCTGGAAGACTCTTAGCTAATTATCTACGCATAAAAAAGGACAAAACTCAAATCAATTCAATTCATGGTCCTCATGGTAAAATTGCTTTTTCTCACAATAAAATCGTTACTGAATTTTTGAATTTCTATTCTAAGTTATATAATAAGCCTGATTTTCATAATGCTTCTTTAATTGATTCCTTTTTAGCTTCCTGTAGATTACCTAAGATATCACAATCTGGTAAAAATGGACTTGATACTCCCATCACTAGAGATGAAATTTTTTCAGCCATAAAATACCTTAAAAAAATAAGTCTCCTGGTCCTGATGGGATACCAGCAGAATTTTACAAAGAATTTCAATCACACCTTTTGTCTTTTTTATTTCAACTTTTTGAGTTTTTTGGATCTACAGGTTCTACCTCTGGTTCTTTAACTGAAGCTTCAATTATTGTTCTGCCAAAGCCAGATAAAGATCCCACTCTTGTATCTAACTATCGTCCTATATCTTTAATTAATCAAGATTGTAAATTATATGCAAAAATACTTGCTACAAGATTAGGCCCTATTTTAGATTCCATTATCCACCCTGATCAATCTGGCTTTATGAAGAATAGATATTCTGCAAATAATACAAGAACTTTGATACACGTTATCGAACAAAGTTGTACTTTAACGCTTCCCTCAGGTATTTTAGCCTTAGATGCTGAAAAAGCTTTTGCTAAAATACATTGGCAATTTTTATTTCATACGTTATCATCATTTAATTTTGGAGAGTCTTTTATACGTATGATTTCAGCTCTGTATTATGCCCCTACTGCTCGTTTATATATTAATGGTCAAGTTTCTCATCAATTTTCACTTTTTAGAGGTACAAGACAAGGATGTCCCCTTTCTCCACTTTTAATTTTAAGTGGTGTTGAACCTTTCCTTTCTTCAATAAGAAACTGTGATGATATTATCGGAATCACTATTAAGGATGTTCTTGTTAAAACCCATGCATATGCAGATGATGTGCTTTTATTTATTAGTGACCCTATATCCTCTTTCCCCTCTTTAATTAATATTATAGCAAAATACTCTACAGTTTCTGGATATACTTTAAATACCAACAAAACTGAATTTTTCCCTTTAAATATTTATTGCACTCCTGATATGCTTCCCATGAATGGAATACTTTGGCAACAGAATAAATTTAAATATCTTGGTATAGCTGGACTCGAGACTACGTTTCGCCCGTAATCTGGACCCACCCCTGCAACGACTTAAAATTGATGTCGCACGCTGGAGGTCCCTTCCTCTCTCCATGCTGGGAAGGGCGGTCCTCTTTAAGATGATGGCCCTCCCTCGTTTCTTGTATGCTCTCCAAAATACGATGGATTTGGTCCCAATGTCCTACTTCAAGGAAATTGAGAGTCTCCTGAGGAAACTCCTCTGGGATGGCAGACCCCGGATAGCATTCTCAAAGCTGACCCTGAACTGGTACGATGGGGGTATCAGTCTCCCCGACCTTAAGAAATACTATTGGGCATCTCAGCTAGCGGCGATCAATCAAGGGATACATTGCAGCCCAGATGATCCCGGATACGCCATGGATAGGTGGTTGCTTCCGGGGGGAGACTATACCAGGGCTTTGTATGCCAAACCCGGCAGGTTCCCACTGACTGGCCCTACCGCGCACGCTTTCCAGACATGGCATGCTGTTAATAAGCACCTGAAATGGGACGGTAAACTTACTCTGGCCACGCCGCTATGGAATTCGGAGAAGCTAGGGAGCCTCTGGAAATCCAAGGGTTTTGATAAGTGAGATCTTATCGGGATCTCACGAATCAAGGACATTTGGGGGAAGGGCACGGTTCTGCCATTTGCATCCCTCAAAACACAATATAGCATGATGGACACTGAGTATTACAGTTATCTCCAGGTCCGCCATGCGTTACTTGCACAGATCCCTAGGGATGTGACGCTTCCAGAGGCCTCCCCACTGGAGGCTAGAGTGCTAGACGGACACATCCCAGAGAAGACCATTTCCCTTATTTATAGGAAGTTAATTAACAACATGGATGATCCACTGCAGATTCTGAAGGGAAAGTGGAACAGTGAAGGCCTAGAGCTGGATGACAAAGACTGGCAAGAGGCAGTCTCCTCCCCGAGGGTAGTGGCAACCCAGGCCAGGCTTAGACTAGTGCAGCTTAAAATACTGCATAGGACATATGTAACGGGACCCGGACTGGTTCGCATTGGACGGGCAGAAAGTGGAGAGTGTAGACAAGGGTATGGAGAATTAGGGACATTTATCCACATACTGTGGAACTGTCAAAGGATAGAAGCATATTGGAGAGACATTCACCACACAATGCGGTCAGTACTAGGGGTCGATATGCAGCCAGAGGCGCGGAGATGCATACTAAATGTCTGGGAGCCTACAGACCTCAACACGTACACTAAGCAGTGGGCTACACTGGCGTTTATGATTGCGAAAAGAAACATTGCACAGTTGTGGGGCGCTGCTCGGCCACCCCTATTGAGGAGGTGGAAGGAAGATTTAGATTGGTGCATGTTTAGGGAAAAATCATTTCTTGCAGCCAGGGGATGCCCTGGGAAGTGGAGCAAGATATGGGGAGCCTGGAACCAGTATAGAGGTGATATCTGTCCCCCACCTTGTCAGCGAACCGATGAAGAGACTCTTGATACCCCTAACCGCAAAGAAATGATAATTGTAACATATTTTGAAATGTATAAATTGCTACCGAGAGATGGCGAAGTCGCCTGCTTGTATGTAATCGATGTGTCTCAGTCAAAATGGTTTAATAAAAAGAAGTATAAAAAATATATATATATATATATATATCTTGGTATCCTATTTTCTTCATCCATAAAATCAACAATTACTTTAAATTGTGATTTTATATTAAATTATATTAAAGATAAATGAATATAGCTCATAAAATCTTTCATACCCTTGCCATGATTCCTACTCAATTCCCATTAAAGTTTTACAAAGATGTTGATAAATATATATCTAAGTTTTTATGGAACAGCAAATCACCTCGTATTAGTTACAAAATATTAAAAATACCCAAATATAATGCTGGATTTAGTATCCCTGACTTTTTTCTCTATCATAAAGCCTTTATTTTAAAACAAAGTTCAATTTTGTTTAATCATTCATTTTTAAAGACCCCACCTGCTTGGCTATCTATTGAGAAATCATTAGTAAATCCTCCCACTACCTTCTCTGATAACAATGTCTAATAATGTATAATTTTTCATAAATCAGTTACTATTAAATCTACTAAAATGATATTTAATGATTTAGACTTCATTTTTCTTTCTCCTATGAATAGTACTGAAGATATTTCACTTTGGTATAGTAATCTTATCATATTGAATAGAAATGTTAGTTTCTGGTTTTTATGGATCAAAGCTGGTATTTTTTATCTTAAAGATGTTTATACCAATAATACATTCATTTCGTTTGAAACATTACAATCAAAATTTGGTTTATCTCAATCTAATCTTATTAAATATCAATATTTGTGCAACTCAATTTTGGATTCTTTCCCAGATGCTATTCCCTCTAATGTTGCAGCTGCTTTATCAATTTACATTCAACCGGTTTCTACTTCATCTCACGGGGTTTCTATTCTATATAAAATATTTTCAAATACTTTAGGTAGCAATATAGATATGATTTCAACTTTTTGGAACAATTAACTGTCACTTTCTTTATCTAATGACACATGGAAAGATATCTGGCTTAGTGGTATACCTTGTTGGCTACCGGTATCACTTTACCAAACTAATTCTTATATTCTACTTAATAGGTTATGGACTCCAGTACGTTTAGTCCAAGCAAAACTTCTTCCTTCTGTAGAATGTTGGCATTGTAAATTACAACCTGGTACATTACAAAATATGTTATTTGATTGCCCTTTAGTTTTTAAATTCTGGTCTGAAGTTTGGGATATTATAACAAAGATTTTAAAAATTCATGGTGATGTTTATTATCAATTGTTAATATGCAAATCTAATATATTATCACAAAATGTGAATGTTTTAGAAGGTAAACGTTTCAATTTTCTAATTTTAGCAGCTTTGAAATCTATTACTTATTGTTGGAAAGACATTTCTTTATTATCTGTTAGTGCATGGTGGTCATGGATTATTTTTACGAGAAGAGGTGCTCAGCTATCCATGAAAAGGATTCTTCATAATTCTATCTCTTTTCAATCATTTTGGTTACCTGTTGATATATATTTATCCTCTAAATAATGTATTGATTATTTATCGTTTGGTTTGATTATATCTCGATTAACATTACCGTTTTTTTATAGTAGCTCTATTTATATTTAATGCTCTAATTTTACGGTTATTCCCATCCCTCCCTTCCCTATTTTAGGTTTCACATGAATATGTAATATCTAATTACCTACTGTAATTTATTTATGACTTCGATCATTTTTTATTGTCATGTGGTTAGGTATTTACGCCTTATAATACTATTTTTTGTACTGTCTTTGTTTATTGTCTATATTCAAAACTCAATAAAATATTGTGAACTCAAGAATGCACACACCATCAGACAGTCCGGAGTAGTGGACTTTTTCACCAGTGGACTGTGAAGATGTAAGTCATTGCCCCAGATCAAAGGACACCATCTCACTAATCAAACTCCAGTTTTGTCCAGTTTACTGACATGGTGCTCGAGCAGCGCCAAACATGTGGCATAAAGATTGGAGGCAGTTTCTCATGATTGCTCTTCAAGACTAATCCACTTCCAATCTACTAAATAATGCAATTGTCTTCTAACATTTGTTCAACTAGGCTCATATGTACTTCTTTTTCAGCATTTACACAAACTGGTGCTGGATTGGAGCAAGGCATGTCTTTACAGAAAAAGGTTTCAACAAGAGTACATTTTCTAATGCTTCCTGTGCTGACTTTTGAATTTCCTTTAGCTCATAAAATATTATTCTAGTAAAGGAACTGATGTAGACAAGAACAAATCTCATGGCAGTATTCTGGGATGATGTCCATTCAAAATAAGGGTGACGCTTCATGTCTAAAAGTTCTGCTTTTTATATGTTAATCTGCTAACCACGTTTTAGTCTAATCCCCTTCATGTAGTAAGGCTCAATATCTTAGATAATGCTCTGTACAATGATTCAATCATTTTCTCTGTCCATCTGTTTGTGAGTGGTAGCTAGCAGACACAGCGGATTCCACATCTAATTCTCAATACAAAGAGGGCCAGCACTTAGAGGGAAATTAAGAATACCTGTCACCCATTAAAACTTGTGTTATTCTATGCTAATGACTGCTATGGTGCACAAAGGCTTGTAACAACTCTTTTGAAGAAAGCAAACTGGGTACTGAAATGAACTGCCCGATCCTTGTTAAATGTTCTACAAGTAGCAGAATAACAGTACATTTTTTGCTCATGGGCAATTCTACTATATTATCCATGGATATAGTATGGCAGGTTTTAGGTGGAATTGAAATGGTCTTAAAAGATTTATACTATATGTATATGTGCTCTTAATTTGGACTCAAATGAAACATGTATGATCACAGTGGTTAACATCTATAAACAAAGTTAGCCACCACAAATACCTTGTAACTGCTACTAATGGTGTAGCTATTCCAGGATGCACAAGATTCTTAGAATCAAATCATAAAGCCAATTTATAGCCTGTTGTTTTTTATCTGAGCTGAGTGACTGCATAATCTTTTCTAGAATCAGTATGCCATCAGTATCACTTTGTACATCCTTTTCTCTGACTAAGGCTTCTGTCTCAATAGAATGTAGTTCCTTAAATAATTTTGATAGAAATGCTTCTAGGGTGATTCGAGCTATAGTATTACTATTTTGAGCCTGAATGCCAAAATCAATGGGGGATCATTAACCTCCTTATTTTCATTCTTAGGTTGACTCTGTTGGGACAAGGGGTACGCTCTATCATTGTTTGTACCTGGGTTTTAGTTAAACGCAAAATCATAATCAGAAAGCAACAATGTCCATCTAAGTTATATGAGTCAATGTTCTACTGATTACAAAACCTACACGTCTGTGATCAGTGTATATATATATATATATATATATATAGACCGCCACTCTATCAAAAGGATGATGTCATCAGTGATCTCATGAGTGATGCCACTGACCATGTCATGAGTGATGTAATATGTGACGTCATGAGCAGTAGATTGCGGGCGCGCAAGTTATAGTTACCTGATCTAACTATAACGTGGAATTTCATTGGTTTTTTACGAGTGAAATGTACAGCTAACTATAACTTGTGTGAAACCTATGGTTTTTTAAGTGAATTTGCAAGGTTTTTTAAATGCTAATTCCTAACTATAACGTGTGTGAAACCTATGGTTTTTTCAGTGAATATATATATATATATATATATATATATATATATATATATATATATATATATATATATATATATATTCACTGAAAAAACCATAGGTTTCACACATGTTATAGTTAGCGGAAATTTTACTGATAAAAAACCAATGAAATTCCCCCGTTATAGTTAGTGCAGGCAACTATAACTCACGCGACCGCAATCCTCTGCTGATGCTAATACTGTATTTAGACACTTATTTGCCCATGTCTTCTTCCATACATTTTTAGCTATACATATATTACAAATATTTTTTTTTCATAAAGACACATATGTCATCAGCAGAAGATTGCGGTCGCGTGAGTTATAGTTGCCTGCACTAACTATAACGGGGGAATTTCATTGGTTTTTTATCAGTAAAATTTCCGCTAACTATAACATGTGTGAAACCTATGGTTTTTTCAGTGAATTTGCAAGGTTTTTTAAATGCTAATTCCTAACTACCGCGTGCCCACGTTACGCTAGATGGGCCATGTACGCACGATGCGCTTCGCGCACCGTGCGCACATGGAGGACATATGATGCACTTCGTTTTGAAAGGTAATATTTTAATTTTTCGTATATTTTATAAGCCATGCACAAATGGTGCCCTTCGGGCACCATTTGCACACGGTGTGGAGAGAGTGTGGATAATTTTTTTTTTTATTATTTTTTTTTAAAATATTTTAGTTTATCTCAGGTATAATAAGCCATGCACAATTGGTGCCCTTCGGGCACCAAATGCACACGGGGTGGAGAGAGTGTGGATAATTTTTTTTTTTTTTAAATTTTTTACCGTAAGCGTAATCGGCGAAATTACCGAAAAAATAAAAATTCCGTTTTTGACCTTGGGGGATCTTTGGGGACTCCCTCAACATGGCTATGTGTGTGGGAGCTGTCTAAACAGCCCCTTTACATGTTTTTGGGCTTTATATTTTAAAAATCACTCACAGTGCGAGAGAGAAAATGGCGGCCGCCGCTTCCTGGTTTCGGCCGATTCGAATGTTTACTTAGATCTAAGAGCCAATCAGAATCGCGCTCGCGCACGCCACCGTACGCGTACGGTAAGCGTACCGTAAGCGCACCGTAAGCTGGCTCAGATATATATATTGATTTAAAGGCTATTTTCTCAGAATCTACTGAACAGATTTACACCAAACCTACAAAAGGCACTTCCTTGACCTGAGGACTACCTCTCTGCCAAATTTCTAGTAATTCTGTTCAGCCGTTCGGGCTGTAGCCCTGTCTAAAGGTCCTATGGAAAAATGCATGGGAAAAACGCGTTTTGGGACCCCCCTTTTATCTCAGCCCCCGCTTGACGAATCCCCCCGAGACTTTCAGGGTAGGAGCGGAGCGTAGCGCCCCACCTATTTTGAAAAATTCGCGAGGATTCGTCGACCGGCGCCAAAGTTATTCAAAATAGAATGTTGCGGATTTCCTATGGAAACGTGGTCCTAACTATAACTACCTACTGGCGACCGCCAGTAGGTAATATATATATATATATACACACACACACACATACATAAATGTGGTGTATAGTGCATACTGATGCTGGAGCCAGGGTCAATTGGGAGTTCAGTTCTCTTTAGGACACCAGCACTGAACATCCCCTGATCAATGAAAGCGCAGGTGACTTAATAAGATAGGAACACAGAGAAGAAAAGAGGCTGGAGGGTAAGTCTTCCCATTTGGGCAACAGTATACCTTCCATGACACAGTTTATTGATGTTGACATAGCACTTCAAGAACCAGGAAGGCAAAGGTCAGAGCCGAAATACAGTATTTGGAAATAACCAAGCAGCTCTCTGCAAGGCTGATGGTGGGAAATGCACCGCAATATAACATTTAATTCTGAATATAAAATGTTATTTTACCGATTGCTTTTTAGTGTGTATGAGACCTATTTTGTGAAGAACAGTGTTTAAATGCTTAAAACTTTGAGTCCCTGTTAGGTTTCTATAAACTGTAAATTATGCTGCTATGGGAGCATAGGAGCCCCAATTAGCATTTGCAACGTATGGCCTACCATTGATTTAATTAATTTCTGAGGCACATATGATTACAATAAAAAGAGTTGTAACTTAATTTGACAAATAAGATAATTCTCATAGAGGATATCGGCCACGCTATTTTTTTTTCCAATGGTCCAGGATGGCATTACAAATAATATTTTATTGCAATAGAGTCTAAACATTTGCCTACATTTTCTGAACGCTTGTGTTTTTTAATTGACCTCCCTTTTCGCCTCTGGCAGTAAATTCCTAGGCTGTCTACTGTGTGGCTGATGGTGGCCACTGATCACAGCACCCAGGCTGAATATACAAGGTCACAGTGACATCAAAGTTGCTGTGAGAGCCTCGACACTTCAGGAGAGTTCAGGGTTACCGTCCTCTATGAACACAAAGTGTTATGGGTGGCAAGCAAGTCTAGAGGAATTTGCGAGACTGACTCTGCACTGGAGAATGCAGGCCACATACAGCAGTGTGGGTTTATAACAGCAGCAGTTGTGACCAGTCATAATGGATGCTGAGGGTATGCCCCAGCCCCTTTTTCACAGCATGCTGCGAGTCTGTCAGGCTAGGCAAAGGTCAGCCTGACAGACATTCACCATGTCAGGGTCAGGCAGTCAGGTGCTTTGAGTGCATTAATAGACTGGCGCCTGGCAGGACCCTTGACAACGTTAGCCAATGTGAAGAAGCTGTGGGATCTCCTGTATCCAGTTTCCCTCCCCAAGGCTCCAGCTCTTTCCTGAGTCATCATGCTTCTCCCTCCTAACACCCGCTGGTCATATTATTACCTCTGCGGCCCAGTAAGTACATAATTGAATAGAAGGGTGCCTGAGTGCATGTAAAAATGTATATGTATTTGTGTGTGTGTGTGTGAATGGGGAAGTGCATGTGTGTCCTTGTATGTGCCTGTGAATTGGTGGGTGTGAGGGTGTGAGAGTGTGTGTGGGTGTTTATGTGCTTATGAATGGATGAGTTTGAGTATGTACATGCTTATCTGGTTGTGAATGCCTGGGTTGGACTATGCGTGTGAGTGTGTGTTCTTGTGAATGGATGGGTATGAGTGTATTGTAAATGGATGCTTGTTAGTATGTGCCCATGTCTGCCCTTTAGAATGAATGGGTGTGCAGGTGTGTGCTTGTGGACTCTTGGAAGTGAGTGTTCACGTTTGTACCCAGGCGACAACTCCAAAAAGATGCCAGCTGCTAATGGGCAGCAGGAGTCTGCTCCCCAGCAGCGGTGTGAAGGTATGTAGCCTGCCTCCTGATGTGATAGGCTTGCCATCTTAACTGAGAGAGCAGTCTGAGTGACAGCCTGCACTCAGAATGAAGATGCCTAATTATGCGTCCATTTTTCACAAGAACATGGGCTGCATGAGCTGGTGGTTAGCTATGTTCCACCTACCCTATTGTCTGTATCTACCTGACACATACCTCTCAAACGATTCTCTCCCTGCCATAGCGAGTAAACATGGGGGATTTTCAAAGCCTGGTGGAGAACTGCCCAAGTTGTGGGTGGTTGAATAAATGTTGGTTTTCTCTTTCAACTTCCCTTACAAAGTTTTGCTCACTGCTGTAGCAAAAACCGCTGAACTGAATTACAACTTACGTGGCATAAAAGTAGAACTTTACTCAGAAAATGGCCGTTTGTGGTTTGGTGTACACCAGCTCAGAAATGTTTTAGATATTTGCATTACAAAAAGCTGTCAAGAGAGGTTCAGAGAGTTAGAGATGGACTTCTGTAGGGTCTGTCTATTCAATCATGGCCTCTCCTTGTATTTGGATCTGTGGCCGAATTTAGGTTCCACATTCCATTGCAAGAGGGCCATTACTGCATACAAGCAACCAAAGTCAGTGTCCTGAAAAGTGTCAGGGGGAAAGTAGGAGAGTAGACAGAACTTCCTTTGACCCTATTAAGGAGGTGGTATGTCCCAGAGGATTCAAATGAGCAGAACCTCGTCACTAGATCCATATATTTTTCATTGAGAAGCCTGCAAAGACATAAAAATCACATTGCAACTGTGCATGGGCAATGATCATGTGCAGTGCGCTCTATGGAACCGGGGCTGATGCAGGGCCTGACTGTAGATCAGGTCATGTGCCCATAGCCCATGATGCATGACCAAAGTCATGCACAGATGGTTGAAAGGCAGCAGGGCTGGAACAGGGTATGGCCACAGGCCAGGTATGCAACCAAAAGCCATGTAGTCAAGAGTGGATGGCTGCATGTCCTCACTGTAGGCCAAACCCTGCAGCTAATTACTGCTGTGCATTTCCAAAGGCCATGGCGGTCAGGCTTGGATGCACAGTCGGTTGGCGACAGCCTCTATACCCAACCCCCTTGCAGTGGGGTCTGGCCACAAGAGAGATTAGACAATGATCCTGCACCCAGCCGCTTCCTGCATGGGCTAAGGGCAGGTGCAGCATTGGTTAGCTACCCAGAATGTTGGATGCAGGGCTTAGCCTCCTGCACCTAAATGGTGCTGCATGAGCCAAAGGTTGTGCACAGTAGTGGTTGGCTCTGTGTTCAGTTGGGTGCAGGTCTGACTGAAGACTAGGCTATTTAGATAAAAACCCATGTAGCACGAATTGTTCTTGTGATGGGTTGGACATAAGTCCTGGATGCAGAGTCTGGCCTTAGACCATGTACTGCAGCCAAAGACCCTGCACAGTTAGCTGAGTTTCACATGCCATGCCAAGTTTACAGTGAGAATTCACTGTCGTGGCTGAAGTCTGTGTGCAGCTAATTAATTCAAGTGCATAGGCATAGTGCAAGGACCTGGCTGTTGGTCCACCGTGCATTCTAAGAAGAAGAATTAGTGGATGTACACAGCAGGCTTTTGTCCCATGGTGTTTGCTCCAAGGGAGGTTAACTGCATGGACTGGTTTCAGACCTAACCCTATACCCAGGCCCTACAGCACATGATGAAGGCCATGTGTGGTCAACCTTTGCTACAAGATGGGTTGAGCACTGAACCTGGCGACAGGGCAGGCCCTAAACCTAACACCCTTGCAAGGGGTGGCTGGCCAAAAAGGGGATTCGACATAGGCCCTGCAGATAAAGTATGTGGTGCCCTCGAGATTGGAGTACCATAAATGTTGGGCACTCCCCTGTACTTAGGCCAGATCATGCACGCAAACCTTGCTGTGCCCAAACAGAGATTGTGCAGGGTTACCTGCACAGTCATGGTGGCAGTATGTTAGGCTGGGTGCAGGCCAGCCCCTGGAGTGAGTTCACGCAGAGCAGGAGTTAGCCACATGGTGGGTTGGGTGCATGACAGGATGGAGAGCCTGGCTATGGGACATGTGCTAAAGTCAAATTTTATTCACAACTTGTTGAGTGTACACAGTGAATAGGCTTTCAGAGTCAGTGAATGCAGATGCAGAAGTATGAAACAAGTGTGTGGCTTTGACACAGTGAGCGAGCGAGGCGGTTTAGCTCAGCTCTGTTCCGTGTCTGCCTCGTGCTGGCACCCGCCCAAGATTGTCGCGGCCAGAGCCGATAGCAGCAGCAGCACCCACCCCACTATGCTGTTCAGTCAAGGGGGGGTGGAGGGGAGGTACAGAGTGAACATCACCTGCACGGTGCATCACAGCAGGTAGAGAGGAGGAGAGGGACAGCAGAGCAGCAGAACCCATGCCCTTAAGAGCGCCTAAAAGCCCCTAGAGCTACTATCTGTCTCATAAGAAGCAGGGGAGGAGGACTAGCAGTGGCTCTGTAAGAAAAATAATAAAACCTGAACAAAAAAAACTTTCCAGTAGTAAGTGGGAATAAAGACCCCTCTGCCTCCAGGAGTCCAGGGGTGGGAGACAGGGCAAGAAGGCAAAGAGTGACTCCCCAAACACACCATGCCTTAAGCTCCAAGCCGCAGTACCCTGGTCTAGAAAAAGATCAAAAAGGGGAGAGCATTCGATTTTTCTTACAGCACACCTCCTCCATCAAAGGACTTTCAAAGCTACTCACGGCACAATACCCAAACATATTCCTTATTTCCGATTCCATGAGAACACCCACACGCAGCATAGCCATCCCCCTTAAAAAAGTTCTATGAAGTGGAAGTAACTGATGAAGTCGGAGTCATAGCTAGTAAGCACTTCAAGAATCAAGCAGCCACACTCAACATCAAGCAAGCCTGGCCATGAGATCGTGCAAAATCAGAGGTGCGGTAAAAAAAACGCAAGGAAAACTCAAGAGGGAGATAGGGGGCCTACGAGACATGGCGTCAACAACTAATGGATTACAGGACTCAGCTTCAGAGTTTGACATAGACATAGACAGTGTCGAGAAAGGCGAGCCAACCTCAACTGTTATGCCTTGCTCAAGCACAAAAGCCAGCAAGCGGGCGCTTTTCACAGACATCCTAAAAGCGTACCTCAGGGACTTCCCCCCCAACAACCATCAGGAAGCCAGGACGGGCAACAACTATAACATCTAAAATCAATGCATTGAGGAGATCCTCTCCAATAATAAGAGCAACAAGAGCATAAATAGCATAAATATCTATTGCGTCGACCGAAAAGAACCTCACTCTCCAACAAGAGAAAATTCAAGCAAGCAATCAGGACCTCCAAATAGCAAATTATTTAAATTTGCTAGGCAGTTCCCAAGGACACTGTCACCAGCTCGTAGAGGCCCTGGTTCACATGCAGCCACAGTCAAGCTGGGAGCCACTAATCAGCCAATTGGACCAGCTAGTGCCAAGGCCTCATCAAACACCATCTGATTAATCCAATGGCGATCTAGTGCTTTGGCAAGACAATCTTTTAAGCCCATTCACACCATCTCACTCACCAACTGAGTCTCAACCACTGGATCAGCTGGAGCACCTACCAGCTTACAAACAAGACTGTTATTATCTTCCTCTCACCACTTCAATCTTCCAAAAAAGCAAAACAAACGGAACAGGAAGCATGCAAATCAAATCCAAATGGGCGTCCGTCTCAGGAGACAAAAGGACCAACAATCGCCTTTACAACCGAACCATGTGGGGAGGCACAGCCAAGAATGCACGAGGATCAACAAGAATAGCCCACGACAGAAGTAACCACTCACCCTCCAGCCCCCTCCGTGTGGCACCATCTGTTAAACACCATGGAAGTCATTGGAACCGCCATGACATACTATGCAGATAAGCTCAACACTCAAGTTGAGCTACTAAATGTAGGAAGGTGGATATCTGACTATGGTTACCCCCAACTTTTTGCTTAGTGTCTAGCTGGTTTTTCGACTTAGTTGGCCTTCAGGCATCCATAGAAGTCCACGACGAAACCCGACGCAAGTTCACACCTATGCACCCGCAGCCCGTGGGCTAGGTAACTTGGGTACTTTGGTGCTCACAAGGGCATTGACTATCCTAGAGTCTAGTTTCCGAGTCTCGACTTTCTAGTTATACCAGAAGTGTCCTAAAACTGCTTATTTCTAACTGCTAGTGATTCTATCGACTTTTACGCATGAGTTTTTCCACTCTGCACCTGAATCCCGTGGGCCTCCCACTTCCTAACTGTTGGTAGTATAGTGTAGCCCCAGCGATTCCCTAGGCCTAGGCCTATCCTGTGTTCGTGACAGTGGTCCTTATACCACTTACTTAGTATATGGTTTGCGTGGCCCCTAGGGCCTAACTGTATTACTTACCTGTGTGATTTAATGTATGCATAATTAAGACTGTGTTGTACTTACCTCGAATCTCATAAAGAGTGCTGAGGGTTTGACTAGAATAAATACATTCTATTTTTATATATATCTGTTGTGGTGTCCTTTCATTTGGTATTCACGGGATTACATATGGTATAACAGCTGGCTTCACATGCCATTCAGAGTTTAGCCTAAGACTGCTCTTGTCCATGCTACCACTAGGATAGCTGGTCTAGAAGGTTGACTTTACAACCAATCACCATAAGGGTTGTTTGGACTGATACAAGGTGTACACTAGAATTAGTGACACCATATATCAGGCCAACTTCTCACATTGGTGAGCAGCGGTTGGGATCTGAGCTTGCTGTTGTAATACCATTGTAATCTTGAGATACTAAATTGAAAGATCACACAGATATTGTTTAGGTACATATAACATAGTTTAAAAATACTTAAGTCCTACTGGACTTAGTTGTTGTAGGTTGAAGGGCCTAGCACACCCTGACTACAACTACTAGTAAGGTTTAGTAGATACAACTAGTGTAGGTAGGTGCACACACCACACCCTCACTAGAATCATGTCCCTGAATGGAGATCACACATACTCCCTCAGGAGAGGAGAATCCTAGACAGATTCATTCACTTTCCAGGAGATGAGACAACTGTGTACCTCCAGGAGATTAAAACAGGGTTCCAACCCTACCCTTAGACAGCTAGTGGAGCTTCTGGAGGCCTATGATGCTGAAAGAGCTGCCAAGTATGGTGCCATAGCTGTAGATAAGGGCCTCCCCTTCACAGAAGAGACCCCTGACTTAACTGATACAGATGAGTCAGAAGAGACCTCAGAGGAAGAGGGAGGTAGCAAGACCCCAGTCAAAAGACTTAGTCAGGCTAACTTAAGCTTACATGGGAGCTTGCATGGGAGCTTCCCTTACAGGCCCCTAAGTAATCTTAAAAAGAGAGATAGAAGGGGTAGATCTCCCTCAGGGGACTCTCTCCACTCCTATCACTCAAGAAGCTCCAATGCTTCATCCCACAGGGGGATGACTCCCCCCCCCCCCCCCCACAGGGGGATGACTTCCCCCCAGAGGAGAGAGCATGAGGCCAGAATGAAGGAAGCCAAACTGAGGATTGAAAGGGAAGAACTTGCCCTTGCCAAAGAGAAGCTTGCTCTGGCCAGAGAGCAGAAATTGTGTGGGTCAGAACCCACTGGTGGCAGCAACATTCCTAGAGATAGGGATAGGTCTTATGACCATAGAAACCTAAGCAAGATAGTCCCCCCCATATCAGAATGGGGATGACATCCACAAGTGGATGACTGCTTTGGAGAGGGCCTGCAAAGTACAGCAGGTACCCCTGAGTCAGTGGGCAGCAATCTTGTGGCTCTCCTTTTCTGACAAAGGTAGAGACAAGCTCCTCACAGTCAGTGATGAGGATGCTAACAATTACAAAGTCCTGAAGAGTGCTCTGATAGATGGGTTTGGCTTAACCACTGAGCAATATAGGTTGTTGTTCAGAGACACCCAGAAGACACAGACACAGGACTGGTCTGATTTTGTGGATTGTGCCACTAAGGCTTTGGAGGGTTGGTTAACTGGCAGCAAGGTGCAGGACTATACAGGATTGTACAACTTGATTATGAGGGAGCAGATCCTTAGTAATTGTCAGAACCAGCTTCTCCATCAACACCTGCTAGACTCAGATTTGACCTCTCCCCAAGAATTGGGAAAGAGGGCAGATAAATGGGTCTGGACCAGGATTAGGCCTAAAAATCAGGGTGGTGACCAAAAGAAAGATACCACCAAGCCTCAGGAGAAGGGTGGGGATAAAGCAAAAGAGAAATCTTCCTCAGGGCCCCAAAACTCCACACAGGGTGGTGGGTCCCAAGCTCCCTCCTCTACCACAGTTAAAAAGCCTTACTGCCATGAATGTATAATTCCTGGGCATTGGAAAACTGACAGCAGTTGCCCAAAGGCTAAAAACAAAACTGTTCCTCCAATTACTCCTGTCACACCACCTATTACTGTCAGCAGTAATCCCCCAGGTGGTGGGAGTGCCCCCAAAAATTTGGTTGGGTTTTCTTGGGGAACACAGGGGGACCCTGGCTTAGCCAATTCCCCCTACAGCAGCTACTCTGGTCTGTGATGGTGGCATGGGGTTTGCCAACTTCACTACCTGTCCCAACACTTTGGGTAGGTACAGACAGGAGCCCTACATCAATGGTAGAAAAGCGAGGCCTACAGAGACACTGGAGCTAGCATCACTATGGTGGCCTGTAGGAAGGTGGATATCTGACTATGGTTACCCCGAATTTTTTTGCCTAGTGTCTAGCTGGTTTTTCGACTTAGTTGGCCTGAGATCCTGCCATTCAGGATCTCAGCCTAGCTGCTCTCTCTTTAAAATGGACTCCATGTACCCTAGGTACATAACCAATTGGAATTGGATCACCCTGTGAGCCCCTGTACCGGTGTACACTAGGTACCCAGGGCATTGGTGTATCTAAGGCCTACCAGGGGCTGAAGCATGTATTATGCCACCCCTGGCCTGGCCTAACAAATTTGACACAACTGGCTGATCACTCAGCTGGGGTAAGTTGGTGTAACCACCTCTTACTTAGGTGTAGTATACCTATACATAACCTTAAATGGGACACATGTTAACCTATAAGTCACTCCTATGGCAGGCCTTAACAATCCTGAAGGCAGAGTGCTTGGTTCCATGTGAGATGGTGCTCTGGCATGAGCTGAGCCTGTCTGCAGTGGTCGGAACAACTTCCTTCTACCGTTTCCAGATATTGTCATACCATATACTCTTAAGTGCATTATGAACCTCGCGGTTAAATGCTATCTTTGGTTTGGCTTTATCAAAACATGTCGAGTAAGGTGTCATACGAATTGGAATACTAACCCCTCGCCAATTTTGGCGACGGGGTTAGCATTCCACCCTTCTAGAGGGACACGACATGTACAGTACCTGAAACCCGGGTAAAATCAGACATAGCCTCAGCGCCACAAAATGGATGCTGCCACCACAGACACAAGTCTGCCCTTCTGCTGCTGGGAGTCCTTCCAGCTTGGGAGACGTGGACAAAGGGTTTCCTGCCAGGGGAGGTGCGTGCACCACACCAGACAGGATTTTGTGTATTGGTCAGTGTTGGACGTGGCCCATCTGGCAGGTCCGCCCCTGAAGTTTTTATGGTATATGTAACCTGGGGATGGTGATTCCCCCTCTGAGTGAGTGTGAGGAGAGAGAGAGACCCACCCTTCCATAGGAATACATGGGGAATGAATGAGTCCTGGGTAGTTCCCGGTGCGTAGGGTGTGCCGGGTCAAGTCTGGTATGTATGAACTCGTGAGGTTGAATGCTGCGCAACGGTATATGAGGTATGAGTGTGTCTCGTGTAGAAGTCCCCCTTTTGGGAAGTGGCATATTTGTGGAATATGTGCCTGGCGTATGATTGGCCGGGGCTGGTTGGTGAGCCTGGCTCCCAGGATCTGGGAGGGTCTGCCCGGTGGTGAATGGAGTGTTTAGCATACTGATGTGAGGGGAGGAGTGAGCCTGGGTCTGCTTGTGGATTGACCGTCTGGTTTGAGTGTCATGAATGAGGCTGGGTTTTCCCCAGACATTGCTGGCTCCACCCCCTGGGGTGCGGCTGATGTTCCTAGCCTGGCCAGTGTAAAGAATCCCCCATAACCAGTTCCAGCTGGTTCTCCCCCTGCCTGCCCCTTCAGACCCAGAATGTGTGTATAAAAAGGGTGCTGTGACACTCTGGACTTGTTCTTGTTCCAAACTCGAATCTACCAGGGGCATGCTGCTGCTGGGGCCCGGGGGAAGGCTTGCCTCCCTGGGCCCTGCCCAGCCCCTGGATACCTGGAGGACTTCTGGGACCCTTTTGGACTTCATTTGCTGTGCTTCCTTACTAAGCCTTATGGACTCTAGGCTGCCCTAGCGCTTGGTGGGCGCTGTACCTGCACTCTGCTGAGGGGCGCTTCATTTCTGTGGCAGAGCGCTTCCCTGGTTTACCCGAGCGCCTCTCTTTGCTGCCTGCAGCGCTGGGCTGCGATCTTTTTTTAGAGGGAATCCCCAGCGTAGGGATTCCCCCGCCTTGTGTCCTGTTGCGGGTGCCCACCCCGCTTATTCCTTTATTTCTAATTGTATGCAGGTGCCCACCCTGCGTCTTCATTGCCGTATTATCCCTATTGCGGGTGCCCACCCCGCTTATGGTTGTTTTATTGCGGGTGCCCACCCCGCGATCATAGAAGGAGAAATCACCGCCGCGGCCCGAGCTTCAGTTCAACTGCCGCCGAGTCCGCGGCCCGCCTGGTTGTGGGCGGGGCCGCGGGACGGAAGCGGAAGTGCCGCCATTGTCCCCGGAGCCTCGCAGGCTCCACCAGAGAAGTCCCGGTCCCGAGATGGGGGACCGGGCGAGGACCGGCGCCTCCAGGGACGGAGCTCTCCTGTGGTGAGAGAGCCCCGCAGGCAGCGCCGAAGGCAGACTAAAGGCGGAGGGGGCTCGAGGCACATTGCCGGTGCCTGCCCCACCACGGATGAAGAAAAGAGCCCGGTAAGTGGGGGCTCCTTGTTGTTGGTGCCCCTCGAGGCACAGTTCTCTCGGAGCGGCCCCGTTTGGCAGCGGGTCGCTCCAACCGGGACCGGATATTTCCTAGAGAGCGGGTGGCGCTCCCACGGTCAAGGGGCCATCTTCATGGTCCCAGAGCCCCCTGAGGGGGACTCCAACGAGACGGGCAAAATTGGTTATAGAGCCTAGAGGGCCCCAACGTCCCCCGCATTGTTTATGTTAAGAGCGTTAGTGCGCTCCAAAGTGACTTTCTGAGCTAGGTGGCTCCAACGTGCTGGATATTGTGTCATGGGCCATTTGAGAGCCCAGGCCCCTATTTGCCTTCCACAGCTGCGCAGCACTTAGTGCCAGCTGCAGCGTTTAGGCCCTGTGCTTGTCCCCAGCTGCCCAGCAAGTAGTGGGCAGCTGCTACGTTTAGGTTCTGGTGCGTCCTGGACTCTAATGGGATTGAGGTGTTATTGCGATTCATGCTAATGTGCTTTTGGGTGCTAGGAAATGTACTGTATATAGCATGTTTTGCGCACCCTGTGTTGTGTACCTCTAAATGTGGTCTTTTCTGCCTAGGAGGTTGTTTTACCTGCGTAGGTTGTTGGTAGGGAGAATGTACTTCCCTGTGTTATGTACGCCCCTAGTGTAGGTATACTTAGGTGGCTAGGTCTAATGGGTTAGACCAATGAGAATTGCATAATGTGATTCATGCCCCTGTGATAGATGCAGGATAGGTTTTACACCTGATGCTAGTGTGATGACGCTGAGGTCATTGGTACGCCAGTAGAGACTGGTTGTGCTCCACAGTTACTGTGTGTTATGTCCTATGTTTACTATTGGTGATTTGTGCTATGTTCTAAGTGCTAATTCCTGACAGGGGTCCATGTGGCCCTGTCCCCTGTACATATGATCCCTTGTAAATTCTGCCCGTGCCTGTTGGCACCTTGTAAAGTGTGTGCCTTTATTTAATGTGTGGTGTATAATACAGAGGCTATTTTTATACAATACCTTGTGTGGAGTTTCCTGTGTGGTGGGCCTGGGGTGTTGTTGCTGGGTGCTTGCGCAAATGCTTCACATGTCCTCCGAGATAGGCCTGGCTGCCCGCGCCGCGTTACCTAGAGGGCGAGCAGGGGTCGACCTTTCATAGGAGTGGTGGTCTCTGACTGGCTGGGGCGCCAGCCCTGGCCGGCCGGGGGCCCCATTTCCTACATTGGTGGCAAGCGGTGGGATCCGGACTTGTGTTTGCGCAGTACCCCAACGATAACTGGCCTCCCTGCAAAACTCTGTATTGTACATGGTTGCAAAGAAAGGAGATTATTGTTTTAAGAGGTTACGTAAATGTCCGTTCTGTGAAAGATGTGTTCAAGTTAGGTGTCCCTAGCTTGGGAGGGTAAATCATCTCCCTAGAGTAATACGGTTCTCTGGATTCACCAGAAGGGTGGGATCCAGTAGTGGTTGCGAAATTGTGGTCAAATATGTATGGTCCGTGTCCCTGCCCTAGAGTAATGGTACCCGTGCCCCGAGGGTCAGGTTGAGGAATCAGGGGCGGTGGAAAAAACTGTCCTACCAGTCTAGGGGACGGTATGTGCATGAATGTTGAGGTATGATGAGTAATAGAATATAAGTTCCCTGGGATGGGGAGCTTGCTGAGTCAACGTTAATACTGTCCTTCCGTACCCCGCTGAATGTGGTTTAGGCGTCAGGTGTCGCCCTGGCTGAATTTATGTTAAGTTGTATCCCGGACAAGGAAGACCTGCTGGCGCTGCCGCGGCTTGCCTTGGGGAGAGCTGAACGTTGAGACCTGCTGGCGCTGCCGCGGCTCATTTTTGTTAAAGTTATGGTAGTTGTATCCCGGACAAGGAAGACCTGCTGGCTCGGCCGCGGCTTGCCTTGGGGAGAGCTGAACCTTGAGACCTGCTGGCGCGGCCGCGGCTCGTTTTTGTTAAAATTATGGTAGTTGTATCCCGGACAAGGAAGACCTGCTGGCTCGGCCGCGGCTTGCCTTAGGGAGAGCTGAACCTTGAGACCTGCTGGCGCGGCCGCGGCTCGTTTTTGTTAAAATTATGGTAGTTGTATCCCGGACAAGGAAGACCTGCTGGCTCGGCCGCGGCTTGCCTTGGGGAGAGCTGAACGCTTAGTTCCCAGGTGGAAGACCAGTGGAGGGAGGAAGTTCCAAGACTGATAAGAAAGTGTGTTCTGAGGGTGTTCCTCCTGGGAGGACGCGGAACCTCAGAAGTAGAGGTAGGGTGGGGCATTCTTGCCCGTGACCTCTGGCAAGCCTGAGGGTGCGGACCCTAGGTGGAAGGAACAGTGGTAGGCGTGGCTACCCCGAGAAAGGGAGGGGAGAAGGGCTATTGTGGGCCCGGGGTTACCACCCCCCACTCCGGATTAGCAGGGACCAGTGGTGTCTGGGTAGCCCAGGGCCTGGTCCCGGTCACGGACAACTAAGGCGTGTCCGTGGGGTAGCCTGGTTGGGCCTATGTCTTTATTATTTTTTATTTTTTTATTTTTTTTTCTTAATCTTTAGCGTGTGTGTGTCTATCGGTCCAGGTGGGCGTTGAGCTGGAGGGTGGCTCGGTAGCGCGGGCCACGTCCATGTTCTATCGCCCTGCACGCAGGGAAGTCCATCACGGTAGTGATTGGTCTGCCCTGCCTTTGGGCTGGGAGGGGCATGTGTTGGACGTGGCCCATCTGGCAGGTCCGCCCCTGAAGTTTTTATGGTATATGTAACCTGGGGATGGTGATTCCCCCTCTGAGTGAGTGTGAGGAGAGAGAGAGACCCACCCTTCCATAGGAATACATGGGGAATGAATGAGTCCTGGGTAGTTCCCGGTGCGTAGGGTGTGCCGGGTCAAGTCTGGTATGTATGAACTCGTGAGGTTGAATGCTGCGCAACGGTATATGAGGTATGAGTGTGTCTCGTGTAGAAGTCCCCCTTTTGGGAAGTGGCATATTTGTGGAATATGTGCCTGGCGTATGATTGGCCGGGGCTGGTTGGTGAGCCTGGCTCCCAGGATCTGGGAGGGTCTGCCCGGTGGTGAATGGAGTGTTTAGCATACTGATGTGAGGGGAGGAGTGAGCCTGGGTCTGCTTGTGGATTGACCGTCTGGTTTGAGTGTCATGAATGAGGCTGGGTTTTCCCCAGACATTGCTGGCTCCACCCCCTGGGGTGCGGCTGATGTTCCTAGCCTGGCCAGTGTAAAGAATCCCCCATAACCAGTTCCAGCTGGTTCTCCCCCTGCCTGCCCCTTCAGACCCAGAATGTGTGTATAAAAAGGGTGCTGTGACACTCTGGACTTGTTCTTGTTCCAAACTCGAATCTACCAGGGGCATGCTGCTGCTGGGGCCCGGGGGAAGGCTTGCCTCCCTGGGCCCTGCCCAGCCCCTGGATACCTGGAGGACTTCTGGGACCCTTTTGGACTTCATTTGCTGTGCTTCCTTACTAAGCCTTATGGACTCTAGGCTGCCCTAGCGCTTGGTGGGCGCTGTACCTGCACTCTGCTGAGGGGCGCTTCATTTCTGTGGCAGAGCGCTTCCCTGGTTTACCCGAGCGCCTCTCTTTGCTGCCTGCAGCGCTGGGCTGCGATCTTTTTTTAGAGGGAATCCCCAGCGTAGGGATTCCCCCGCCTTGTGTCCTGTTGCGGGTGCCCACCCCGCTTATTCCTTTATTTCTAATTGTATGCAGGTGCCCACCCTGCGTCTTCATTGCCGTATTATCCCTATTGCGGGTGCCCACCCCGCTTATGGTTGTTTTATTGCGGGTGCCCACCCCGCGATCATAGAAGGAGAAATCACCGCCGCGGCCCGAGCTTCAGTTCAACTGCCGCCGAGTCCGCGGCCCGCCTGGTTGTGGGCGGGGCCGCGGGACGGAAGCGGAAGTGCCGCCATTGTCCCCGGAGCCTCGCAGGCTCCACCAGAGAAGTCCCGGTCCCGAGATGGGGGACCGGGCGAGGACCGGCGCCTCCAGGGACGGAGCTCTCCTGTGGTGAGAGAGCCCCGCAGGCAGCGCCGAAGGCAGACTAAAGGCGGAGGGGGCTCGAGGCACATTGCCGGTGCCTGCCCCACCGCGGATGAAGAAAAGAGCCCGGTAAGTGGGGGCTCCTTGTTGTTGGTGCCCCTCGAGGCACAGTTCTCTCGGAGCGGCCCCGTTTGGCAGCGGGTCGCTCCAACCGGGACCGGATATTTCCTAGAGAGCGGGTGGCGCTCCCACGGTCAAGGGGCCATCTTCATGGTCCCAGAGCCCCCTGAGGGGGACTCCAACGAGACGGGCAAAATTGGTTATAGAGCCTAGAGGGCCCCAACGTCCCCCGCATTGTTTATGTTAAGAGCGTTAGTGCGCTCCAAAGTGACTTTCTGAGCTAGGTGGCTCCAACGTGCTGGATATTGTGTCATGGGCCATTTGAGAGCCCAGGCCCCTATTTGCCTTCCACAGCTGCGCAGCACTTAGTGCCAGCTGCAGCGTTTAGGCCCTGTGCTTGTCCCCAGCTGCCCAGCAAGTAGTGGGCAGCTGCTACGTTTAGGTTCTGGTGCGTCCTGGACTCTAATGGGATTGAGGTGTTATTGCGATTCATGCTAATGTGCTTTTGGGTGCTAGGAAATGTACTGTATATAGCATGTTTTGCGCACCCTGTGTTGTGTACCTCTAAATGTGGTCTTTTCTGCCTAGGAGGTTGTTTTACCTGCGTAGGTTGTTGGTAGGGAGAATGTACTTCCCTGTGTTATGTACGCCCCTAGTGTAGGTATACTTAGGTGGCTAGGTCTAATGGGTTAGACCAATGAGAATTGCATAATGTGATTCATGCCCCTGTGATAGATGCACGATAGGTTTTACACCTGATGCTAGTGTGATGACGCTGAGGTCATTGGTACGCCAGTAGAGACTGGTTGTGCTCCACAGTTACTGTGTGTTATGTCCTATGTTTACTATTGGTGATTTGTGCTATGTTCTAAGTGCTAATTCCTGACAGGGGTCCATGTGGCCCTGTCCCCTGTACATATGATCCCTTGTAAATTCTGCCCGTGCCTGTTGGCACCTTGTAAAGTGTGTGCCTTTATTTAATGTGTGGTGTATAATACAGAGGCTATTTTTATACAATACCTTGTGTGGAGTTTCCTGTGTGGTGGGCCTGGGGTGTTGTTGCTGGGTGCTTGCGCAAATGCTTCACATGTCCTCCGAGATAGGCCTGGCTGCCCGCGCCGCGTTACCTAGAGGGCGAGCAGGGGTCGACCTTTCATAGGAGTGGTGGTCTCTGACTGGCTGGGGCGCCAGCCCTGGCCGGCCGGGGGCCCCATTTCCTACAGTCAGGTAGGGCTTGAAAGGAATCAGACATGCCTGAGGCTCACAAGGAGCCTCGGTGCATATGCCAGTTCAAACCGGTCCTGGGGCACACCAGCCCCGGACCTGGGGCGAGCTGGACAAAGGATTGGGGGTGTAACCACCCCCCTTCCTGGTCCCACCCTTAGGGAGGGACCTAGCAGGTAGTCCGGCCCCTAGAATCCGCTTAAAGGTAGGAGCTGTGTCCTAAGACTTCAGACATCCTGGAATTAACTTAACCACAAGAAGAAGACGGGAACTTTGACGCTCTGCTGCACAGAGGACAGAAGGAAATCTCCCCTATGGTCAGGGAGTGACCATCTTGCTAACGCAAGCACCAACCAGCTATTCGACATCTGCTTTGCCACCGCCTCCCGCCGGAGCCCAGAGCCCGACAAGACCTGGACCTCCAGACCTCTCACAGCCCGATCCACAGTCCTTGCAAAGAAGGAACCCGTGGAGGCACCGAGACACGTGGAGCCAGCCATCTTGAAAGACCGACGACAAGCTGCAAGCGCGACAACAGAGGCTCCCTCCAAGTTGTGCTTTGGGTCCTGAGAAGCCCAACACCCGAGCAGCATCTGCACCAAAGGTGAGCCCTCCAGCATCTCCACGATCTGCGTGGGGCCCCTCTGCACTTTGCATCTCGACGCGCCTGCCCGGTCCCTGGCCCATTGGCTAGTGGCCATTTTGGTGACCTAACTTGAAATCAACGACGCTGGTCTGGTTGCTCCAGACTGGCCCCAGCTGCTCTCCAAAGGAGCAGCCCCTCTGACCTTGCTGGTCAGAAAAATCAGCTTTCTTCTCTTTCCACGACTCCTGCCTTTGCCAAGGCTTGTTTGCCTCTTTCGAGTCGCCGACACCGCCGACAGCGAGAGCCTGCATGGGACAGCTCGTGAACCGACTCCTGGACGTCGTCGACCTTCAGGGACCACGTGGCTGCGGAGACAAGCTACACCTCATCACCTGTTTGCACCCGACATCGCCTGGTACCTACCTGATGCCACACCGGTCACTGGCTAGTGACTGTGAACACTGTCCCCTCTGCTTTCAGGTCTTCTACAACTCCGATCCACTCTTGGATCCACCGCATCTCTTCTGGACCGACCGCCTGCAGCATCTTTGTCATCAGGCTCCATTGAATCGATAGACGAAACCCGACGCACTTCGAGACCTATGCACCCGCTTCCTGTGGGTGAGGTAAAGCTGGCACTCCGGTGCCCAAGTGTAGAGAAACATCTCTAGTGTCTGTGTTTTAAGTCTTAAGTTCGTAGTCCATCCAGAAGACCCTTCTAGCAGTAACTTTTGAACTTTTACGCACCCATTGAAAACCTATGGGAGCACGCGTGTAACTTTCCTCACTGCACACGCGACCCGTGGACCTCCTGGTCACTAACTGAAGTTAGCTCCTTGTAGGCCCAGCGATTCTAGAGGCCCTAGGCCTTTTCCCTTTCCTGTTCGTGGTACTTATACCACTATTTTAGTATATGGTTTGATCGGCCACCAGGGCCTATCCATATAAAGTGCAACTTCTGTATATCATAACATTGTCTTGTTTAACGATTTGTGCTCCTGTGCTCATAAAGAGTCTAGGGGATACTTTGAGTAATAAATACATATATATTTTGAATATATATCTGTGTGGTGTCCTTTCATTGGTATAAAGGGGGGGTTACATATGGTAAAACAGCTTGCTTAACACGCTTTAACGAGTTTAGCCTCAAAGACTGCTTAGCCTACGCTACCACTAGGGCAGCTAGTCCGAAAAGGTTGACTTACAACCACACCATAAGGGTTGCTTGGCATGGTACAAGGTGGTCACTTTAACTAGTGAACAGCATATACCAGGCCAACTTCTCACATGGCCCATAGGCTAGTTCCATCTGAGCAGCTTTTGCCTGGTTTCTCATACCAGGTAACTAAAATTGATGGCAAACAGAACAGTCATCCCATGGCAGAGGTATGTCTCAGCTGGGGAGGTGTCACTGGCCCTAAAAGGGGGGCAGTGTCCCCAACCTTCCCTGTAGACTGCTTACTGGGAAATGACTTAGAACTCTCAGCTTGGGCTGGAGTTGAACAAGACACCCATTCTAAAATGGTAGGACTTTCACAAAAGGGTAGTGGGGTTGTGCCAGCCACAACCCCTGTCCAAGTAGATTTCCTCCCTGAAAAGGTTGGAAGGGCAGTGGTAGCCACAGCCCAGGCAAAGACAGACTTCCCTGTAGAGATTGGCAGAGCTGTGACAGTCACAGCTCAAACCCAAACTGAGTGCCTCCCTGAAAAGGTTGGCAGGACTGTAATGGTCTCAGTCCATACTCAGACTGACATAGGTGTAGTGAAGCCTGAAACTATGGATCACTCCACACAAACAGAGAGTAGTGGGGAGGAAGAAAAGTCTCCCTCTCCCCAGACATTAGGAAAAGGTCAGCCTCCTCAGGGATCTGACCTCACTCCTTGTGAAAGAACTGCCCCAGAGGTAGACAGGCCTAGCCTGGCAGAGCCTCTGATGTCAGTGGACCTTTCCAAGGTGGGACCCAGTCTGGTGCAGGTAGCCTGCCTCTCTCTACCCTGCCTCAGTCAGCCCAGGGCTGCAGAGGTCAGGGAGGCCAGTGGACCCCAAGATGGACCCTGTCCACAAGAACGCCCCCATCAAAAGAATGAGGATTGCCTGGCTAGTAGCCCTAGCCAGGTGATGGTTAAAAACATTCCTGAGGGATCTCCTTTACAGGTAGTTAGGGACCTCCCCCAGAGGGATTCTGTTGGGCACAGGCAAACATGGGACCTTAGGGCCCCAAACCCGACCTGTCCCTCCAGTAAGCCCACAAAAGGGACCCAGCCTCCAGCTTTAGGTAGCCAGAGGCTGACCCTGAGAGCACAGTGCAACTCAGTTAAAGAAAGAAAGGCATCCATGGTGGAGGATGATTGGAGGAAGCTGAGGCCTCATTTGAGGACACTCACTTCAGTACTCCATCTCAACACCAGCCTTTTACTTTGCAAAGACACACCCAAGGTAGAGATTCCCTATGGTGGAGACCCTATGATACCTTTAGGGTGAGGGATTGCTTAGTGGACCATGAGACAGGGGGTAACCATCCCAGTGCTGGTTCTTCCTTATATGGCCACTTAGGCAATAGAGGCTTACCTTGTCAAGGACAGCCTTATCTCCTTTCGTTTGTGGGGGGGGGGGAGGGGGTTGTGTAGGAAGGTGGATATCTGACTATGGTTACCCCCAACTTTTTGCCTAGTGTCTAGCTAGTTTTTCAACTTAGTGGGCCTGAGATCCTGCCATTCAGGGTCTCAGGCTGTCTGCTCTCTCTTTAAAATGGACTCCATGTACCCTAGGTACATACCCAATTGGTAAGGATCACCTTATTGGACCCTGTACAGTGTACCCTAGGTACCCAGGGCATAGGTGTACCCTAGACCTACCAGGGGCTGCAGCATGTATTATGCCACCCTTGGCCTGGCCTTCCATTGTGACACAACTGGCTGATCACTCAGCTGGGCCAAGGTTGTGTAATCACTCCTTGCTTAGGTGTAGTATTCCTATACCTACCTTATATATAGACACATGTGTACCTATCAGTCACTCCTATGGCAGGCCTTAACAATCCTGGAGGCAGAGTGCTTGGTAACATGTGAGATGCTGCTCTAGCATGAGCTGAGCCTGTCTGCAGCTTTCGGAACCATGTCCTTATAGCTGTTCTATGATATAGCCTACCATATACTCTTAAAGTACCTTATAATCTTAAACGGTTATGGTAACTATGGTTTGGCTTTATCAAAACATGTCGTGTAAGGTGTCTAACACTTTGGAATAATACCCCATACCATTTCTGGTGATGAGGATATTATTCCTCCCTTCTAGAGGGACAGACATGTTAAAATCCTACTTTGCTGTTTAACTCTCACCAAAACCTCAGCATCACAAAATGGATGCTGCTGCCACAGACACAAGTCTGACCTCCTGCTGCTGGGAGTCCTTCCAGCGAGGGAGGCCTGGACAATAGGTTTCCTGCTTGGGGAGGTGCTAGCACCTCCCCAGACAGACTTTAGTGTATTGGGGCTGGGAGGGCTGAAAGGAATGAGACATGCCTGGGGCACACAAGGTGCTCCATGCATAGTCCAGTTCAAACCGGTGCTGGGGCACTCCAGCCCCAGCTCTGGCGTGAAACTGGACAAAGGAAAGGGGGTGTAGCCACTCCCTTTCCTGGTCCCACCCATAGGAGGGACCTTGCAGGTAGCCCAGCCCAGTATATTAGTAGCTAGTTGGGCCCTGCTGAAATTAGATTAACCCGAATCTGCAACTTGAACAGAAACTCTGGACCTTCGACATTCGACCTCAGGAAGAAGACTGAAGAAATCTCCCTTGTGGCCAAGGAGTGACCACCCTGGGCAACCAGGCACCATCCAGCGACCGCTGCTTGCTTTGCGACTGAATCCTACGAGGGACGACTGCAGAGACTGACCAGCGCCGAGACTTCCAGACACCTCTGACCCAGATCCACATCTCCAGCGAAGCTGAGACCCGTGGAGGCAACGAGGGACGTGGGACCGGCGACTTGGGAAAAGTGGCTAGTAACTGACTAGCGCGACTTCCGAGGCTCCCTCAAGGCTGTGCTTCGGGAATTGAGAAGCCCCACTCCCGAGCACCATCTGCAAAGAAGACCAGCTCCCCACACTTCACGTGTTCTGCGTGGGTCCCTTCTGCACCTATGTTGCTCGACGTGTTGTCCGGTTGCTGGCCCGTTGGCTAGTAGCCTCTGCGACGACGAACCTTTACTTTCATCTTGCTGGTCTGGCTCCTTCAGACTGGCACCCGCTCCTCTGTGAAAGAGAAGCACCCCAGACCTTCCTGGTCTGCACCAGAAGCAAGTCCTCCATCCTGCGTGGGTTCCGCTTGCCAAGGCTTGTTGGGTCCTGACTCGACTTCGACGCCGCCGACTGCAAGAGCCTTCGTGGGACAGCTCACCTCCTGGTCCTGGTCGTCCTCGACGTCTCCTGGTACCCGTGGCTGCTGCGACAAGCTTCACCTCTTCACCTGCATCTTCATGACATCGCCTGGTTCCTTCCTGGTTCCTTCCCGGCTCCTGGCTGGTGACCTAGACTCTGTCCCTTCTGCTTGCAGGTTCCTTCCTTCTTGATCCCCACCTTGGGATCCACCGGACACTCTTCACTGACTGCCTGTCAGCAACTTTCCTTCAGGCATCCATAGAAGTCCACAACGAAACCCGACGCAAGTTCACACCTATGCACCCGCAGCCCGTGGGCTAGGTAACTTGGGTACTTCGGTGCTCACAAGGGTATTGAGTATCCTAGGGTCTAGTTTCCGAGTCTCGACTTTCTAGCTATACCAGAAGTGTCCTAAAACTGCTTATTTCTAACTGCTAGTGATTCTATCGACTTTTACGAATTACGCGTGAGTGTTTCCACTCTGCACCTGAATCCCGTGGGCCTCCCACTTCCTAACTGTTGGTAGTGTAGTGTAGCCCCAGCGATTCCCTAGGCCTATCCTGTGTTCGTGACAGTGGTCCTTATACCACTTACTTAGTATATGGTTTGCGTGGCCCCTAGGGCCTAACTGTATTACTTACCTGTGTGATTTAATGTATGCATAATTAAGACTGTGTTGTACTTACCTCGAATCTCATAAAGAGTGCTGAGGGTTTGACTAGAATAAATACATTCTATTTTTATATATATCTGTTGTGGTGTCCTTTCATTTGGTATTCAAGGGGTTACATATGGTATAACAGCTGGCTTCACATGCCATTCAGAGTTTAGCCTAAGACTGCTCTTGTCCATGCTACCACTAGGATAGCTGGTCTATAAGGTTGACTTTACAACCAATCACCATAAGGGTTGTTTGGACTGATACAAGGTGTACACTAGAATTAGTGACACCATATATCAGGCCAACTTCTCACACTAAACATCTTAGCTATCCACGTCCAGGGGATAGAACAAAAGTTGCAGACCTTAAACACTATGATAATGAAGGTTCAACGGGACCAGGACATCATCTATCATTCTTGTCCCCAAATAATCGATAAACTTACAACGGTTCCAATCATAATGACAGAGCTGCTGGGGGAAGTTAAGGAAATCAATTCAAATCCCGAACTAGCCAGGGATTGGCATTCAAAGCCGAAGACTGTGGCAGCCTCCAGTTGGCACAAAGTAACACTTAAAAAAAAAGATTTTAAATAACATAGAATGCCTATCTACAACTACACCTGACGTAAAGGAAGAGAGCGAGCAATTGAATGAACAATTGTCCGGAGGGTCAACGACCTCACCAAAACAACAAAATACAACAGGGAAAGTTGATGAAAGCTCCACATCAACACATCCACACGCCTCCCTTACGAAGAGGGAACGTAAACATCTGAGGAAAACAAGGGAAAATAAATTAAATAAACGGTGATCAGACCCATCACTTACACAAAAGGGAATCCCTCCTTATAATACCAATGAGAAAACCGAGAAAGATTTAGGAGCAGAAAACACCAGGGAAGCCCCAAAAATCAACAGTACAATGAACCACACATCGTTAACCACGAAAGAGGCCACAGATCCAAGAAGCAAAATACCTTCTACAAGCAAAGCACCCTCTACAAGCAGAACATATAATATATTCAAATTTCCGAACATGCGTGAGACAACCAAGACAGCAATCAAGGGCGAACCGAAGAACAACTCAATCCAACTCCCCAAGGAACCAATGATACTGAAATCAGCAATCAGGACGCAGCTATTGGCAGGAGGTTAGTCACGACAGAGACGTAAACTGCAAAGAAGGCCAGATAATTTCACCAACCTCTAGAGGTTTGGAGGCCAAAAACACCAATGAACCTTGAATGCATTTCACAAAATTCTATAGGTCACTCCTCACAAGTAGCACCATATCACCAAGGTACCACGAAGCATCAGCAGAGATATCGATTCACTGTTCCAAGCTACATTCAATGAATCTTCTAACCCCATGTAATGAAAAGATAGTGCTGGTTCCACACTATACTTCGAGGGGCACCCATGACTTACTGAACAGAAGCGCAATACTAAAACTATTAGAAGCTCTACCAGATCTGAGGCATATTAAATCTAGGGATCTGGAAAAATCAAGTTTAAACCCAACCTCAACCAATTGTAGTCTGAAATCACGACAGCAACCTGAGCAGATCACCTTATCTCAGAACAAATTTTGCTGCATAGGGAATCCTTTGCAACATGGGGCATGAGCTAAAAAAGGTGGCCCTACCCTCCTACCCAAGCCCACTACAAGGGTCTGATCAAATCACAGGTGTACTGAAAGGAGCAAAAGGGCCTAAGAGATTTCAGCATAGCCAAAGTTGGTTATCAAATCATAAGGCTAATCAACATCACAAGACCACAGCTCCTAGTAGCTAACCTTAAGGAGAACCTACAGGCAGAGCTTCTAAAAACCAAACACGGAATAGCATGAACTATCGCATGAAATGATTCCAAAACAGCTCAGGGCTGCACGATTTGCTCCTGGAACATGAGTGGTTTTTAGGCACTAAACTTGATGATGCTGACTTTGCAGAATTCCTTCAAGTGTATAATATCCTGTTACTTCAGGAAACCTGGCAGTCAATAAACACCCCAATCGTAGGCTATAAAGAACACCACAAAAGAAGCAAAGTACGGAAGGGCAAAAGGCAGCTCATTGATCTATATTTCGACGGACATTCTTTGGGAATATAAAGAAATAGATCCAGATTTCGAAGAGTCTTTAGAGATGTGATATAATTTGACTTCAAGTAGAGTGAGAGTCGGTATTGGTCTCACGAGTTGGAGAAGTCCAGTTCCACGTTTCCCGTCTCACCGAGCGCAGCGCGGGAGTGAGAGAGCAGGAGCAGGAGACGGAGATGCGGACGAGAAACGCCACCCCTGCCAAGAACACTGAGAATGCCGCGGTTGGCCCTGTCCCCCGCTAAACCCAGTCAAGCCCAGCCTCGGTCCCGGTCCCGGTTCCGGTTTTGTCCCGGTTTGGTCTAGATTTCCTTACTAGCCAAGCCCACCAAGCAGCCTTGCTGCAAGTGGAGCGCGGTGGAGCCGAGCGCGACTATGTGCGGCTGAGGCTGAGCCCCAATGGTTCTCCATTGCCGGGCCCCGGGGGAAGCAGAGTCGCAGACTAGTCTTCCCCCGGGGTCATTCGCGTGAGGGTAGGACCAGGTAGGGTCAAGGGGTGGAGTTAGGGGGTGGGTATATGAGCGCAGGGGAGGAAGGCGACTTCCTCTTCCTGCGCTCGGCACCATCGGGAGGGTTTAGCAAAGGGGAGTGTGTGTAGAGTAGTGTAGGGCTAGGCCTGGGTCGAGTTTTCCGTGGGTTAGCTGTTGCAGGGTCCGGCGGACATCGCGGTTATGGAGTGCGACGGAGGCGACGGTGTGGCGACCTCTGAGGAGGTAAGGCGGGCGTTGTTGGTTCTGGGGCGGGCCGGGCGGGAGGATCTTCTGCGGCCCGGTGTGCAGGGGGAGGCGTGGGTGGGTTTCGAGAGGGCCCCGCGGGCGGCCTCGGCGGGGGTGGCGGCGGCGGTATTGGCATGTCAGGAGGAGCCGCCGCCGCCACCGCCACCGCTGGTTCCCTTGGGTCTGCGTGGGAGGGGGCGGGGCACGGGCCGAGCGAGTCAGGCGCGCGGAGGCCGGCGCAGGAGCCTGCCTCCGCGTCTTCGTTTCCCCCCGCTGACCTTCCAGCGAAATGTGACGTGAAGTCGGCTTTCCGCTTGCTGCCTATACACCCGGCGGATTTTGCGCTCCTCGGGATGCAGTTCGGGGGGGCCATCTTCGTGGACAAAGTCCTGCCCATGGGGTGTGCGATTTCGTGCGCATTGTTCGAGATGTTTAGCACCTTCCTGCAGTGGGCCTTCACGCAGCAGAGTGGGCACCGGGATGTCACGCACTATCTGGACGATTTCCTCTTCCTTGGGAGGGCAGGCTCGGGGGACTGTGGCAGGGCTCTGTCAGGGTTCCAGGAGTTGGCGACGGGATTTGGGGTTCCTTTGGCGCCCGAAAAGACGAGTGGGCCGGGTTGCGTTTTGACATTCTTGGGCATTGAGCTGGATTCCATCCAATGGACAGCGAGGCTCCCGGTTGCGAAGGTAGTGGAAATTCAGGAGTGCCTCCAATGGGCGATTGGTGAGAAACGGATCGCGTTGCGGGCGGTGCAGCGGCTGCTGGGGTTCTTGAACTTTGCGTGCAGGGTGGTCAGGGCGGGGCGAACGTTCTGCAGACGGCTCGGCATGGCCATGTCGGGGGCAGTGCTTCCACACCACAGGGTCAGGATCTCCATGGGAGTGAGGGCGGATCTGCGGATATGGTTGTTGTTCTTGATGGATTTCAATGGGGTCTCCTTGGACTTTGTGGAGGAAAACACGGTTTGGCAAATCAAAATTTACTCTGATGCAGCTGGGGCGGATGGCTTTGGTATTTTCTGGGACGGGAGAGACCTGGCCGGAGCACTGGAGGAAGCAGGGGAGGAGCATTGCATTTTTGGAATTCTTTCCTTTGTTGGTGGCGCTGGAAGTGTGGGGTTCTGAGTTTCAAAACAGGGCGGTGTTGTTCCATGTGGACAACATGACGGTGGTCGAGTTGGTCAACCGGCAGAGGGCAAGGGACCTGAGGGTGTTGCGTTTGTTGAGAAGTTTCATGCTGAAGTGTTTGCGTCTGAATGTGATGTTTTGAGCCAAGCATGTTCCGGGGGCGAATAATGACATTGTGGATGCTTTGTCTCGTTCGCAGTGGCAGCGATTCCGGTGGCTGGCACCTGGAGCAGATCTGTGCAAGACGGGGCTGCCGGATGGCATTCGGGCCCTGGGGGAGTGAGGGTGGTAGGCCTAGTGGAGAATTCTGTTGCTGTGACCACCAGGCGGACCTACAGACTGGTGTGGGCAGAGTTTGTCGCCTTTATGGGTTGGAGCGGGGTTTCTGAGGCTGGGGAACAGGTAGTGGTGGAGCGTGGAGTGTTACAGTTTGTACTGCACTGCGTGGATAGGGGGTTGTCGGCTGCAACCATTTCAGGAAAGTTAGCAGGGGTGTCCTTTTATTGCTGTTTGTTTTTTGGTTTTGACCCTACAAAAAGTGTGATTGTTAGTAGGGTGTTGCGGGGTTGGGGCAGGGAGAGAGCGGGGGGGCACTGTGCCAAGGGAGGCCATAACGTTTGAGGTGTTGGTCCGGTTGGTTGCGGCGTTGCCGCTCTGTTGTTATGATGAGTTTGAGGTTTGGATTTTTCGCTTGTGTATGGTCTGGATGTTTTTTGGGGCATTTCGGGTTTCTGAATTACGGGGCACGCGTGCAGGGGAGGGGCGGAGGTATGAGGAAATCAGATTGGATGCGGGGCGTCTGGGGATTTGGCTCGGTCGGTGGAAGACAGACCAGTTGGGCCGGGGTAAGTGGGTTTGGTTGAATGAGATTCAGGGAGGGGGTGTGTGCCCGGTGGCTGAATGGCGGGCGTTTGTGAGTGTGATGCAGCTGGGGGTAGGGGAAATATTTTGTCACAGGTCAGGGGCACGGGTGACGGCTGGCCAGTTGTTGGCGGTGTTGCGCATGGCATTGGTGCGTTTGGGTTTGGAGCCGGCGGGTTTCACTCATTTCGGATTGGGGCGGCGACAGCGGCAGCCCAGCTGGGGTGGTCCTGGGATAGGATTCGGCAGATTGGGAGATGGAGGTCAAGGTGTTGTGAGCCGTATGTGGGTAAGTGATAGGGTGGGTTCAGGGAGTGGGGGGTCGGATGGGGAGGGGAGTGGCTTTCTTTGTGTGTCTCTAACCTATGTTTCTCTCTTAGGTTGCGTGGGAGGCCCCGGGGCCAAGACGGTCACATGGATCGTGGGGCATTCCTTTGTGCACTGGGCGTCAAAATACGCGGAGCAACAGGTGTACGGCCGTAACCTGGGACTCAAAGGACAACATCACGAAGTGCACTGGTGGGGTAAAGGAGGAATGCGATGGGGGGCACTACTGCCCTGGCTCGCGAAGATGGTCCCACAGAAGGGTTGCCCGGATCTGTTGATTATACACTTGGGGGAGAATGATTTGGTTCGGCTGTCGGGTTTGGCGCTCTTACAGCTGATGCAGAGAGACTTGGAGGTACTAAAGCACAGACTGGCAGGGGCTTGCATTGCCTGGACTGAGTTTGTTCCGAGGAGGATCTGGAGGGGAGCTGTTAAGCATGGGGCAATTGAAAAGGCGCGGCGGAAACTGAACAGAGCTATGCGAGTTTTTTGTGGAGAGAAAGACATTAAGGTGATCAGTCACCCGGGACTACGACTGGAGGAACCACTGTTATTTAGGGATGACGGGGTGCATCTGTCTAGACTGGGGAACGCCTACTATATGATGCAAATGAGGGATGTGGTCAGCAAGCTCTGGAATGAGGCAATCTGGTGTTGCAGGGATGTGTGAGGGGTCCTGGCCTAGGGGGTGGGGCAGGTATCCGCCCTACAGGGGGCTACCTGGTTGGCGGTACTTTGGAGGGGTTGGGGGGAGTCATTAGCGGGCACACCCATCCCTCGGGGGGGGAAGAGTGAACGAGGTGGGGGTATTGGAGGCGTGAGTGAAATGGCCGAGGAGAGCCGGGAGGATGCAAGGAGGTTTGTGGAATGGTGAGGAACGGAAGGGGCATGGAGTGGTACAAAAGGGGAGTGTGGAGTGGGTGAAAGGAGTGAAGGATGGTAGAGTGTTGTGGGAAAGTTTTATTCAGATAATGTTTGGTTATTGTTTAATGTTGTGCAGCCTGGTCCTAATAAATGGCCTTTTACGCTAAAGACACGGTGTGGTCTGTTTATTGCGCGATGCCGGGCCCCGGGGGAAGCAGAGTCGCAGACTAGTCTTCCCCCGGGGTCATTCGCGTGAGGGTAGGACCAGGTAGGGTCAAGGGGAGGAGTTAGGGGGTGGGTATATGAGCGCAGGGGAGGAAGGCGACTTCCTCTTCCTGCGCTCGGCACCATCGGGAGGGTTTAGCAAAGGCCACCCACCCGCCCTGCAGTTGAAGGTGGGGTTCAGGGTTGGCTAAAGCGTGCCAGTTTAGGACAGGCTGCGGGGTGGCGGTACTTTGGAGGGGTGGGGGGAGTCATTAGCGGGCACACCCATCCCTCGGGGGGTTGAAGAGTGAACGAGGTGGGGGTATTGGAGGCGTGAGTGAAATGGCCGAGGAGAGCAGGGAGGATGCAAGGAGGTTTGTGGAATGGTGAGGAACGGAAGGGGCATGGAGTGGTACAAAAGGGGAGTGTGGAGTGGGTGAAAGGAGTGAAGGATGGTAGAGTGTTGTGGGAAAGTTTTATTCAGATAATGTTTGGTTATTGTTTAATGTTGTGCAGCCTGGTCCTAATAAATGGCCTTTTACGCTAAAGACACGGTGTGGTCTGTTTATTGCGCGACGGACTGTTCACTGTTCAGTGTTTTTGCCTTGACTGCTGTGAGGAGGAGGACGCTGAATTCCTGCCTCGCGGCTCCCACCAATCTTGCCGATCTTTGCCTCCGTGCCTCTATGCACCTCTGTCCCTCTGTGCATCATCGAGACGCCGAGTTGCTGCCTCATGGCTCCCAGCCCACGGCCCCCGCTGAACTTTGCCTCTGTGCACCTCTGTGCCTCTGTGCACCATTGAGACGCCTAGTTGCTGCCTCGCAGCTCCCTGCCCACGGCCCGCTGAACTTTGCCTCTTTGATGTTGCACAGAGACCACTAACAAGTCGCCAACGGTTAGGTAGTTAAGTGCGTTTGAGCACGACCAAGATTCGACCCCTCTACAGTGCTCCCATCAGCTGTATCTCACCAGGCTGCTGCTATGGGTGCACTTATATGGCGCCGGAGGAGTTGAGGGCTGAGGGCTGTGAGCTCAAGTGACAGTGTGCAGCAGAGAACGGCGGTCTGCAAGTACAGCAGTAGTAACTCTTTGGTGTGCGAGTCTGTCCCCTGTCTGGCAGGTGGTGAGGAAACTTCAGGAAGAGTATGGGCTGCTAGGTGTTGTGCCCAGGCAAGTCTGCGGAAGCGGCTCAACTAAGTTGGGTGCGGCTCCCAGCTCGCTAGTGTGCCCTGCTCTCCCTTTCTCAAAGCTATAACTCTGGTTGAATCTGCAGGGTAGCTGTCTCATCGTCACACCACCTTACAGCCTTGCAGCGCATAGTCGTAGAAGTCTCCCTGCCTTACAGCACTACTGCCGATAGCTGTTGCAAGTCACAGCCTGAGTATACACCCGGCAACTGAAGCCAAAGTTTGTCAAAGCCCTCTCTCCTTTTCTTAAGATTCCATTTGAGCTTTGCTTAGAACAATGACTGCAAAAAAAACTACGCTCAGGGAAATTGGTTATTGTAAGAGCCTGTAAAAAAACTAAAGCCAACCCTCTGAGAAATAAATCAGTACAGATAAATACTCTAAAAGGTTTTAATGCCATATCCACCTATTTTTCAAAAACAGGAGATAAATCAAAATAAGGAGACAAATATGGAGCCTAAGCCTGAATCTTTACCCCAAAAGGTAAAAGGAACAATGGAAACTATATCTCTATTTACTGTCTCTTCTCCTGGAAATAGAATGGCTGGGGTGAGAGTTGTGTTAAGCCCTGAAAGCCGAGTGGAAGGCCCTTCACGTGAAATCTATTCTATTCACTCCACTGAAAATAACGTGTCTCCATCTATTATTGACTTATGCTCTAGTCTAAAGTGGATGACCTTATATTGGAGGATTTTACACTTCCTGACTTAAACATTAATTTAAACCACTCCTCAAGGGCTTTGAAATCAACTAAGCCAAATACTTCTGTTATTTCACATTTTTCTCAAGCTCATCTTCCCGGTTCTCCCTTTAAAATGCGTCTTTTTAGCAGCACGCCTAGCGAGGTGGATTCAATAAGCTCAAGAGCCTCTATCACTCCTGATTTTCTTTTGGATCTTGACCCACAATTATGGAGTATGAAGATAAAATATTGATGTTGGAATCCTTGATTTGTCTGGAAAGAGTCACATCCTCTATCTTAGCTCTCATGGAAAGTTCCATAAACAATTCTGATTATATCTTGGATTCATTGTTGTCATTGACTAAATGAATAGTTCAAAACCACATACAGTTACTTAGTGAAGCTCCATGTCCTTTAACTGATAAGCATAATTTTTGTACAGAGAGCCCTTCTTTATCTCCACAGGTATTTAATTCGAACCCAATGAAATCTAATCAAACGAGCTTTGCCACAAAGTCGAACTATCAAGACTTTGGTGTACAGGTGGACATACCTCTTGACTACTTAAAACATAAAGATAAAAAGTGTGGACTTGTTTGATGAATCCCAGCTCTTTTCTTTACAACATTTTTTGAGCCTAAGGTTTTTGTGTCTTCTCCTGTTAATTCATCTCTCCTGACTACAGAAAAAGATAAAGTTAATGTAGAACGTAAAGTTTAGCCAATATTTTTTTTAAAAACAGGGACTAATAAAATTGATCATTACATCTCGAAGGAACTAAAATCCGATCATACTTTACCACAAGAGAAGGCCTTAAAAAATGAAGTAAAATCTGTTAGATGAAAGAAGAAAACAAAAAGAGGAAATACCTGGAGGTTTAAGAAGAAAAGGGCCAAACAACTTCGTTTTGACCCTAATTTGAATTTATCTCTAACTCCGATCCAAGTTGTAAAAGACCAGAAAAGGGAAAAAGCTCAAGTGGAAATTTCACCATCGGACTGTAACCCACTTCAGCTGAACTCTAGTTCAGCAATCTTGGTGTCACAAGAAGTTACTTCTACAGAGCCAAGTACTGCAGCAACTGCAAAAAGCAGCTTGAATCCTGATGCGGTACTATTTTCATCCCCCATGGGCAGTGATGTGATTTATAATTCAAGTAAACAGTCTAAGGGAGATCATTATGTTAGCAATCAGCTTTCTGCCCCCCTTTCGTTGGATTTTATTTTCATCTTTGATTATGAGTTGTATATGAATAGGCCTTATTTATTGAGTTGTTTCGCTGAAATTTACGATCCTAAAATGATACAGAGTAGCGATTTAGCTTTGGTTCAAGTTCTAAAATATGGCAATCTTGGGGTTGCCAGAGTGACGTTGGTGACGTAACATTTAATTATCTTAAACTCAGATAAAGTACGGTGCTGTGGTATCGATGTACTGGTCCCCAATGAGGAGAAAGCACCTGAAAAAGAATCTATTAATAGACGGCTTCCCTCTATAGAAGATATATCGTCTTTTGATCCTTACCATTTGGAAAGAGAAAGGGTATTGCAGATCTCCCTTGTAAGGATGGAAGGAGAGTTTCCCTCCAACCAGAGAAAAAGAGCGGTATAGTACTACCTGTAGATGAAGAATCCAAGAAATGGAGTTCTGTTGTGATTTTAGGTGATTGTTGTGTCTGCCCCGCTCTCCGGTTTCCGCCGTCGTCCTCGCGACACGCCCCTTTTTCGTGTCCTCCCCGCTCCCGCCTCCCAGCTGCTCCTCCCTCCCACTTGTCCATAAATGGCAACCGCGCGGCGCAGGTGAGTGTGACCTGTTCTCAGGACACCCCCGCGCCGCACGGCCCCCAGCTGTGTGAGCCCCCTCGTGTGCCCTGCTGCTGCTCGCAGACTCGTTTTGCCCTCTGCCTGCCTCGCACTGCCCCCCAGCTGTGTTCTAGTTCCTTTCTGTTATCTCTGCATTTTGTAATTGTTTTTGTGCATAACTGTTGTGATTTTAGGTGATTGTTGTGTCTGCCCCGCTCTCCGGTTTCCGCCGTCGTCCTCGCGGCCACGCCCCTTTTTCGTGTCCTCCCGCTCCCGCCTCCCAGCTGCTCCTCCCTCCCACTTGTCCATAAATGGCAACCGCGCGGCGCAGGTGAGTGTGACCTGTTCTCAGGACACCCCCGCGCCGCACGGCCCCCAGCTGTGTGAGCCCCCTCGTGTGCCCTGCTGCTGCTCGCAGACTCGTTTTGCCCTCTGCCTGCCTCGCACTGCCCCCCAGCTGTGTTCTAGTTCCTTTCTGTTATCTCTGCATTTTGTAATTGTTTTTGTGCATAACTGTTGTGATTTTAGGTGATTGTTGTGTCTGCCCCGCTCTCCGGTTTCCGCCGTCGTCCTCGCGGCCACGCCCCTTTTTCGTGTCCTCCCGCTTCCGCCTCCCAGCTGCTCCTCCCTCTCACTTAGCCATAAATGGTGACCGCGCAGACGCGCAGCAGTTACGCGCAGCGGCAGCGCCGATTGTGCGCCAAAGGCAAGCCCGTCTGCACCCGTCCGCGCCTGGACTGCGCCCATTGCCGGAACCCCTGGCCCCCGCAAGACTACCCGACGGACCTACGACGCCGCCACTCTCTACGCACTCAATGCCGGCCAGAACCCTGCCTGCTACCGAGCCACCCCGAGATGCACCCACGGACCCTTCGCCTGCCAAGCCTGCCGATTCACCTGCTACCGGACCTGCACCACCAAGTCGAGCACCAGCAGCAACCACCTGAAGTGCATCCTGCTCAACACCCGCTCCGTCCACAGGCACGCTGTGGAACTCTGGGTCCTACTCGATGCGACAGCACCTGACGTCGCCGAAACCTGGATGAACGCCTCCTCAGTGCCCGACATCGCCACAGCCATCCCGGACGGATACAAGATCACCCGGAAGGACCGCATCAACCAGACGGGAGGAGGCATCGCCATCATACACAAGAACACCATCCGCATCTCGACTAACTCCGACGAAACCTTCACCGCCGCCGAACACCTGCACTTCCAGATACACACTGACCCCAAGACCACCCTCCGAGGCACCCTCATCTACAGACCCCGGGACCACGCACACAATTCAGCAAAGACATCGCAGACTTCATCAGCCCGTACGCCCTCCCCTCCGCTGACTACATCCTCCTAGGGGACCTCAACTTCCACCTGGAGAACAACAACGACAGGAACACCACCGCCCTGCTGGACAACATCGCCAACCTCGGACTCAAGCAACTGGTGAACACCCCCACCCGCTACGCCGGCCACACGCTTGACCCAGTCTTCTCATCCAGCAAGCACATCTCCTTCAGCCACGCCACCGGACTCCACTGGACCGACCACAGCTGCGTCCACTTCAGCTTCAGAAGAACTACGACCCACCACCACCCGCAACAGGCCCCCCACTGGAGCTGGAGCAAGATCACCGCCGAGCAGCTCACTGCCTCCCTCAGCCAGAACACTCCCGCCAGCACAACGGACCCCAACGAAGCAGCCAGCAACCTCACCAAGTGGCTGACCGCCTGCGCCGATGACCTCGCACCACTAAAGAACCCTCCCAGCAGACCCGGCAGCAAGAAAACCCCCTGGTTCACCAACGAACTCAAGGAATCCAAGAAAAACTGCAGCACCCTCGAGAAAGCCTGGCGGCATGACCAGACAACAGGACCGCCCTCAAGCACGCCACCCGAAAACATCATCAGCTGATCCGCGCCACCAAGAAGTCGGCACTCAAAGAACGACTTGACAACAACGGCCATGACAGCAAGGAAATCTTCAGCATCGTCAAAGAGGTCTCCAACCCCAGCGCCGGATACAACGACATCACTCCCTCGCAAGACCTCTGCAACTCACTCGCCTCGTTCTTCCACCGCAAGATCACCGACATACACAACAGCTTCGACGCACAGACAAAGCACCCTACCACCGAACCAACGCCCGCCACCACCACCCTCTGCAACTGGACCCCGATCAGCACCGAAGACACCACCCGCATGATGAACTCCATCCACTCCGGATCTCCAACCGACCCCTGCCCACACCACGTCTTCAACAAAGCCGACACCATCATCGCACCCCATCTCCGGGACATCATCAACTCCTCCTTCCACACCGCCACCTTCCCGGAGAGCTGGAAACACGCAGAGCTGACCGCCCTCCTGAAGAAACCAACGGCAGACCCCACCGACCTCAAGAACTACCGTCCCATCTCGCTCCTTCCTTTTCCGACCAAAGTCATCGAGAAGACCGTCAACAGACAGCTTGCCGCCTTCCTCGAGACAAACAGCTCCCTCGACCCCCTCGCAGTCCGGGTTTCGGGCCAACCACAGCACCGAGACCGCCCTAATCGCAGCCACCGACGACATCAGAACCCTGATCGACAACGGGGAAATAGCGGCCCTCATACTCCTGGACCTCTCTGCGGCGTTCGACACTGTCTGCCACCGCACCCTAGTGAAGCGCCTCAGCAACATTGGAATCCGAGAGAAATCACTGGAATGGATCATCTCGTTCCTCGCCGGAAGAACCCAGAGAGTCCGCCTCCCCCCTTCAGATCCGAGGACACCGAAGTCATCTGCGGCGTACCACAAGGATCTTCACTCAGTCCAACCCTCTTCAACGTCTACATGAGCCCCCTCACAGCCATCGCACGCCAACACAACCTCAACATCATCTCCTACGCCGACGACACCCAGCTGATCCTCTCCCTCACCAACGACCCCACCACTGCCAGAGCCAACCTACACGAAGGGATGAAAGACGTCGCCGACTGGATGAGGAACAGCCGCCTCAAACTGAACTCGGACAAGACGGAGGTCCTCATCCTGGGATCATCACCCTCCGCCTGGGACGACTCCTGGTGGCCCCCGGCCCTGGGCACCGCTCCCAAACCAACAGACCACGCACGCAACCTGGGCTTCATCCTGGACTCCTCCCTCTCGATGACCAGACAAGTTAACGCCGTCACATCTTCGTGCTTCAACAACCTGCGCATGATCCGCAAGATCTTCAGATGGATCCCCACCGAAACCAGGAAGACCATCGCCCAAGTACTCGTCACCAGCCGACTGGACTACGGGAACACCCTCTACGCCGGAACCACAGCCAAACTTCAAAAAAGACTCCAACGCATCCAGAACGCCTCCGCACGACTCATCCTGCCACATCACCGGACACCTGAGAGACCTGCACTGGCTCCCCGTCAGCAAGAGAATCACGTTCTGACTCCTCACCCACGCACACAAGGCTCTCCACGACCTGGGCCCCAAGTACCTCAACGACCGCATGACCTTCTACACGCCCACCCGCCAGCTACGATCGACCAGCCACGCCCTCGCCACCGTTCCACGCATCCGCAGAGCCACCGCCGGAGGAAGATCCTTCTCCTACCTGGCAGCCAAGACTTGGAACTCCCTCCCCACCCACCTTCGGCGAACCCAAGACCATCTCTCCTTCAGGAAGCAGCTCAAGACCTGGCTGTTCGAGCAGTGACATTTCCCCTTGCCCCAGCGCCTTGAGACCCTCCCAGGTGAGTAGCGCGCTTTACAAATGCCGTGATTGATTGATTGATTGATGGCAGGGGCCCTGAACACAAATAGTACAGTAGGTCTAAGGTTTGGGAACTCCTCCTAGCAAGGGCCTTAAACTGGTCTCCTGGAATGCAGCTGGCCTAAGCACAAGTAAAAACAAACGGCTTTTCTTGAAAGAACAGAACGCCGATATAATATGCATCCAAGAGTCCTGTATTATTAAGAATTGGTCCATGGAAAATTATTATGTGCTGAGCCGCCCTGCTTCTCCAGTGAGCAGGGGACATGTGAAAGGTTGCATCGCCATTCTGCTTAGATCAAGCCTTAAGTGGTCCTACAAAACAATTCCACATTCTTCTAATTTATTTCAGACAATTAAGCTAGAGACAAAGGATGATTCTCGAACTCCGAGTCCCTTTTAGCTGGGAATGCATTTATTCCTCCAGGTGCTTCTAATACACACTTATTGAAAGATGTGTTTGCCTTCATATCATTCATCCTCGAAAATGTAGAATGTAAGAACCTAATGTTGGTTGGAGACTTGAACCCTAAAGTTTCCACCCACAGTTTGGGGCTCTTTGCCACTAAGGAGGAAGCATTAAATATATCACCGGCTCAATTCTCAAATCATATTCGAAACGATAAAAGAGGAACAATTTTATTAAAAGGCTTAAGAAACTTGGAGGTATTAGTAGTTAATGCGAGACTAGGAAAAGACATTCCAGCGAAAAATATACATAAGGGACCGAAGGGTGGCTCCATCATTGATTATATAATTTCCTCCGCAGATTTCTTTAATAGACTATCAAATATGGAAATTTGGGAAAATCAATTTAGTGACCGTATCGGGCCATATGTATGAAGCCAAATTGCGATCGCAAACGCTGAAATTCGCAGAATTTCAGCGATTGCAATTTAGGCAGTGTGCAATGTAGCACACAAAAACCCACTCGCAAAATAAGGAATCGCAAAATTTGCGATACTCTATTTTGCGAATGCATTTAAGGAATCCGAAATTGCAATTACTTAAATGCAATGTAGGGAGCACCCAAGTTGTGCGATTTTGGCTTAAGGAATTGCAAATTACCACCATGTTCAGATTGGTGGTAATTTGGGATTTCTTTGAAAAATGCACTTGTTTGCATTTTTCAAAGTGCCATGTGGCGTACATAAATGTCCTTAGGGCATGTATGTGAGCCACATGTGCACACATGCTTATTTCAGGAGTGCAACAGGGTGTCCTATTGACATCCTTGCAACCTTGAAACTGCATTCTCAATTTGCGATTCTCTAATTGGGAATCACAAATTGAGAATGTCTCCCCATTCATTCCTATGGGACTTCTAGCCCATAGCAATGAATGGGAAGGTATTCCTTATTTGCAAATCTCAATTTGCGATTCGCAAATAAGGAATATGTAGGGTTCGCACAATATTTAGCAAATCCTACATACATTGCAGTTTGCGATTCTCTAATTGCGATTCCCTAAAAATCGCAATTTGAGAATCACAAAACGCGTTTTTCATACATATGGCCCATGGTGATTAGTTTAAAAATAGATCTGTCTGTATGGGGTGGCATGACACGATATGTTTGACACGATGGAGGAGGAGGGTGTTGGGGTCCTGAGGAGACAGAATGGGACCTTTGGCGCTCGGCAGCGGCTGACACGAACAAACTGTGATGTACTTGATAATGCACGATATGGTATTGCAGTATTGGTTACAAATGGAAATGTTAATAAAAAGAGTTTAAAAAAAAAAAAAATAGATCTGTCCTGTGCTGGGGAGAGCTCATTGAATTTTAGGGATAAAGCGGTAGATTTTAACAAAACGAATGGCAGAATTTACTGGAATTCTTTGGCCATCTCAAAATTAAAAGAGTCTTTAACAGCTTAGAGTAGCAGAATTTCAAGATTACCCTCAAAATAATTTGCTAGAATCTTATAGCCATAGTATAAATACTATGGCTTTGTCCTGTAAATCTTCTCACTCAAAAATTAAGCAGAGAGTAGGTTTTAATCCATTACTTCAAATAAATAGGGTTTTAAACAAACTAGTAAGGGCCCAATTTGGGAATTACTCTCCTGAACGAAATAGATTAATAAGTTTACTAAAGAGGAAAAGACAACAGAAAAAACGCTCATTAAAACAAAAAAAGGAGGATTATGAATGGGTTCAATTAAAAGAAGCTGCGGCCAAAAATAATTCAAAACAATACTGGGAAATAATTGCGGAAAGTTGTGGCACTAGAATTAAATCTCTTCCTATTCCAATAAATGAAGAAGAATGGCAATCCTTCTTAGTAGAACTTTATTCCGCAAATTTAAATTCCCTTTTGCCTGACTTCTCTCGAATGACCTCCTCAATAACTTTAATGTATTCCCCTACTAAGGAAGAAATCGTTAGATTGATTAAAAATATGAGAGCTTCGGGTGCAATGGGCCCAGATGAAATCGCCATGTTCATTATAAAAAAAGAGCCTGTATTATGGGCAACATATCTTACCCCCTTGTTTGAACACTGCTATTCGTATGGGCGGACCCCCTCGTCATGGTCTCGTAGTATCCTAATTCCGCTGCACAAAAAGGGTGAAAGTCATCTTCCAGGTAACTACCGACAAATAGACTTATTAGACGCAGTATGGAAAATTTTCACCCACAGTATTCTCGAGAATCTTACTGTAGTAACAGGAGAAAATCAGGGTTTAGGAAAAATCATTCCACTCTAGATAACATCTGCTTGTTGAAATTAATAGAAGAGAAATATACGGTCATTCGCAAAACAAATGTCTATTTAGCATTTATAGACTTTTCCACTGCGTTTTCATAAAGTAGATTGGCCACTTCTTTGGAAAAAGTTATATAAAATTGGGATGCCTCCTACTTTGTTATCGTTAGTTATTGCTTTACATTCGCAAACATGTTGCTGGGTTTTAATGGGGGGAACTCAGGGCCTTTCTTCAGTTATTACTACGGAAAACGGACTGAAGCAAGGTTGCCTATCAGCACCTCTAATGTTCTCTCTATATGTAAGAGATCTACCAGATTGTTTTTCCTTAACGGAAGGAGACACGCCAAAGATAGGTGGTCGCTCCTTTTGTTGCCTTATGAATGCAGATGATATTGCAATTATGGAACTGACCCCTATAGATTTGAATAAAAAATTGTCACGACTACAGAACTATACGTCTGTACAATTTTTGAAAATAAATGTCTCTAAAAGTAAGGTCTTGGTTTTAAAAAAAGGAAAAACCAGAAAAGCTTGTAATTTTAGTTGGAGAATTGGTCCTGAAAAATTGGAGATTGTAGATTCCTACTTTTATCTGGGGAAAGTTATTTCAAGTAGTATTCAAGTACAAGGATTAATTCCCATATTGATCATAGCTCTTCTAAAGCAATGTCGCATGCAAATGGCCTACGCCTATTTTATAGCACGATGGGTGGAAGACATTTCTCACATTTGCTTTTAGTTTTTAAACCCAAAATCCCTCCTACCCTGTTATATGCAATTGAATCTATACCAGTAAGTGAATGGAGATTTTTGGATAAGATCGAAAGCCACATTTTCGTAAGCTATTTAATTTTAATACACTGGTTCCAATAGCCGCTATTAGGCTAGAATTTGGCTTGGTAAGCTCCTTTTCACAAGGTCTAATTAGGGTAATCCATTGGGGTTATCAATTAAAGAACAGTGAACCTTTTTCATTGAGCAGTTTTATCCAACTGGAAATTTTTGATGGACAAATGTATAAATACTCAATTTCTTCTTGGCACTGCAACATTTTAATGTGCATGAGGATTTTGTGTTATCTCTATCTCCCATAGAATTAAAATCTTTTTTAAAGATTTCTAGTGGCTTAATTAGCTATCAGAGAGATATTAGTATTTGCAGAATGAGGGCCAGACTGGAAACAATAGTTAAGAATGCGTCCCCGATAGCTTCTCAGAAATATCTCTCGTGGAACTTACGCCACGGTATTCGTAGATGGATCACTCTTTGCGACATGACCCTCTTTCCGCTAAATGATTTAATCGGAAATTAGTCACCTAATAGGGAAGGTGGAAAAAACTGTAACTTTTGTAATCAGGCTACTCAGAATCTCAATCATGTCTTGTTTGTATGTCCGGCCCTGATCACATTTTGATTTAGGTGGCTACGTCCAATGTTTATCCAGAATGGCATTACAAATTTTACATCAGCTAGAGAATTTCTGTTTTGTCCAAAAAATAAAATAGTATGCAATAAACTTTTTAACTTTTTTAGGGAGTTTATGAATATATTTTAAATGGTTTTATTAGACCCTGAGTATGGTTGGCTATACAACTTATTAGTTTGTGTTTGTGTATTTATTTTTTCATTTGAGAAAAACTATAAATACATGACCGTTGCTAATTCTCTGCTGTTTGTACTAACTAAGTCCCTTTTCCCATCGTAAAAAAGTTTTAAGGGAAATATCTTTGCTGCTTTTGGATGCAGTTTAGATAAAATATATGGTGCTGCTATGATAGGATCTCTTTCCTAATTGTACTTATACTTAACAGGACCTGATTCTTTATTGTTCTAGCATAGGAGGTAATTGTTTGATTGCTGCTTCCCTATTGCTGTTGTAAGATGCCTGTTACTTAATGATTTGTTATTATTGTTGATATATGAAGCATTTTATTCTACAATATGCTATTAGATGAAACTGCATCTTAATGTTGATCTATCCATTTGTACATGTTCTAAAATCCATCATGGTGTGATTATCTTAGCTCTCCTCCACTGTAGGGTTTTATAGATGTTTAACTAATATCCTATAGGTGATTTTGGAAACCTTTTATGTCTTTTTATGATTAACTTTGTCTAAATTGATGTAATGGTGTAGATAGAAAGGTTTTATTGAAGTATTGTTTTATTGGTTGCTGGGTTTATTCTATGATTATTCATGTAAGTTTTAAGTGGACCTCTTTAAAGATCCAAATGCTTAATAAATATATTGAATTGAATTGATCTAGATTTGTCCTGGATGCAATGTATTAAATTAGCAGTTTCATCTTTCTCTATTTTATTAATCTTGAATACTTATATTCATCCGACCCACAAGCAAAACAAATCCAGTTATTCATAGGCTCGCTTAAAACATTAAATTCCGCCTATCCACATGCCAACATAATTGTGTCGGGGGATTTTTTAACATGAACTCACTACAAGGACGAGAAAACAATTTAGCAGGTCACATACAGGTAAGGCAGGGCAACACAACAAGACACGATACGCCAGACAAGAAATGTATTGCACTATTGGAAGAACTGTCCCTCTTCACACTAAATGGATGAAGCCCCTTGGATAGCCTGGAGCCTTTACAAGAGTTACTGACAAAATTGGTACAACCATCGACTTCGGATTCAGACTTGTTGCCTTATATCTCCAACTTCAAAATAAAGGAAAGAGTTGAAAGCGACCACTATCCCAAAACATCTACCCTAGCCTGCATCCCAGAAAGGACCTGGCAAGCCAAAGCCCTCCCAAATAGCACTTTATTTTTTAATCCTACGGCTATATGCAACGACCATATTTCTATGATTGTAGAAGGGGGACCCTAATAAATCGGCCTAAATGTGGCCGGAGCATTTCCCTATATTACATCCTTCAATTATTTTACTTCTGTTGCTTGCCGTGTCGCGTGTAAAGCTTTATACACAAATGGTGTGATAGAGATGGGGGCCTTAGGAAGGGAACTTTTGTAATTTGGGTTTCCATACATATATTGGTTTCTGTGAGAAAATAGTTATAGTTTGCAAATTTGTCATGCCATCTAATTGATTTTGCTTTTCTGTAAGACATTACAAGATGGCCGCCAATGTTCTCAATGGATAAATGCTTTTCATACTAGGACCATTTTCACTGCTTTTCCGGGTCAGTTCACTCAACCTTTCACCTAATCCAAGGCTGTATAAGTGTGCATGGTCATGGCGCCGGTTTTTGAAATATTGGTATGTTTAAGAACTCTGGATACACACGATACGTATCACAGTAAGCGGACATGAGATGCAGTGGGAGCTTCTATTAGGCAACCCACGGGGATCTGTGGTGCATGTTAGTCCCGGTTTGAGAGCTACTGAATTGTGTGACAAGTGCTTGCATAATTGCCTTTGAATATTATTATTTTTGAGTGTGGTGTTCTGCGAGGATTGCACTGTTGGCCTTTTTCTGAACATTTGTTGGGCAGGGGTGAGTATAAGACCCATCATCATCATCATCATCATCATCATCATCATAGTCTTTATTCGAAAATAGCATTTCATAAAAGACACAAACAACAAAACACACTAAAAGATGCAAAGTCCATAAAATACATCGAGTCATAAATACTAAAAAATTTAAAAAAGCATTAAACAGGAAGTCGAACGACTAGATGGTGAGATAGCATATAAAATACAACAGTATAAGGACAAGAAAAAAAGAATCCATTGCCCAGCGTACCAAAAGCTCAGTTAATGACTAACAAAGTATGTGTAGCAGCTTTATTCCTTAAATACCATGCCCAACCCAGGTATTTGGCGAGAGCAATAGAAATGATCGGTAAGGTATTAGTGCGTAAAATCCTTAGGGCTACAGCACTACTCCTGGTGCCTAAAACTTTACACAATGGCGACAACCAGACTCGTCTTGGGACAACATAGGCAGGACAAACAAACAAAAAGTGGGTGATTGATTCAGTTTGCAAACCACAAACAGGGCATGTATCCGTACCCACACTTGACCACCTGCTTGTAAGGGACCTGAGCGGTAGAGAACCAGCTCTCAACTGGAAATACAGTTTCCTGTCACTAGGTTTGGTGATCAGGTCCCAGTAGGGTTCCAAAGCTGGTGTGACTTTCGCCTCCAAATACCAACTAGTCATCCAAGAACGATTTACTTTACTCCAGGTCTGATAATCAGTGTGTTCCCAATAGATTGTTCTCAGAGAACTCTTGGAAGGGAATATAACAGATGTTGGATCGCTCCACAGCACCTCCAAACCCAGGTCAGTCAGGGACGCTCGCAGGTTCCTCAACCAGCCGATCTTGTGGCATGTATCGGACTAAATAACATCCAAAAGCCCGCTGGCGTAAGAGGAAAGTTCCGCGGTAGTCCACAACCTCCGCCAGTATAAGACCGGACGGAGTTTAGCTAGGTCCAAAATGGACTTCCTACCTAGATCATATCTAAGGGGAACCAAAGGAGTACTCTGGGGGAGGCCTGTAATGCTACGGAAAAATTTATTCTCAACTGTCATTAGAGTGGTTAACGCGTCGAGACCCTATAGCTCAGCCCCATACAACACAGAGCTTAAAGCCTTAGCCTCATAAACTTGAAGCACTGGTTTAATTGGCTTAGTGAGAGATGTTTTAAACTCACTAAGTAAAACCCCAGTGAGCTGTCTGAGTTTCAAGGAGGACATCATGATATGCTTACTCCACTTATTATCATTAGTTATATGCATACCTAGGTAAATAAAATTATTAACCTCCTCTAGTGGCTGGCCATTCATAAAGAACTTCCTCGCTCTATAGCTAGGAGGTGGCTTGAAAACCATAAGTTTGGTCTTTGACACATTAACTTCAAGGCCGTGTGCAAGACAAAAATCATCAAAGACAGACAGGGCTCTTTGCAGACCACTTGGTGTTTTAGATACAATAAGAGTCTCGTCCGCAAACATCAAAATTGGAGTAACTACCCCTGCCAACTTTGGAGCGTCAGTAGTGACACTAAGCATGCGTTCAACAATCCCGTTAATGTACAAAGAGAAGAGCGTGGGGGCCATGGTGCAACCTTGGCGCACACCACGCTCAACTGGAAACTCAGGGGTAACATCGTCAGGACCTCCCCACTGGATTTTAGCAAAGTTAGGCTCGTGTAATCTCATAACCAGGGTCAGAACTTCCACTGGAAGCCCCAACTTATCAAGAACGAGCCACAGCCGTGAACGGGGAACTAAGTCAAAGGCAGCTCTTAGATCTACAAAAGCAACAAAGAGACTGCCTTTCCCCAGAGTCACAACCTTCCAGTGTAACTGGATGAAACGAAAGACCTGGTCAACTGTGCTAATTGATTTACGGAAACCAGCTTGAAACGGGGATAGGATCCCATTATCCTCTACCCAATCCAGAATTAAATTCAGGACCATCCTCCCAATGATCTTCTGGATTGTGTCTATCAGACTAATAGGTCTGTAGTTAGATGGAAGTGCCTTATCTCCTTTTCTAAAGACTGGGATAATAATGGCACCCCCCCCCAGGATTTTGGTACTGGGGCGCCTTCCGCCACAGCGTTGGCCACTAGTGCAAGTTCTATTGTGGAGGAAGACATCCGACGGAACCCCATCTGAACCTGGTGCACGACCAGTAGCTACTGAACCCAAGGCTGTTAGTACGTCTTTAAGGCTGAAAGGACCCTTGCGATAGAAGACGTAGGGTGCTGTTGCCAGGGGATTATGTAAAAGACTACATACATATTGAGGCTTAAAATAATTAAACCACTCTTCTTGGGTGACATGATTTAAAGGACTGTCAGGCAGGCCACCCCTGTTCCATTTAATAATATTCCAGAATAATCTGGAATCCTTGGCATAACTTGCTCTCTTCAGGTCTTGCCAGAAAAGCTTGTCCCAGTTCTTTTTTGCCTGATCAAGGCATTTTTTATACAGCTGCCTGGCCTGCTGGACACAGGTCCTGTTACCACTAGAGAGAGCTACAGCTAAGTTAGCTCTTGCTTTTCTGCATTCCCCGTCATACCAACGAAGCCGCTTGGGAGCGAGCTTTTTACCTTTGTTAAGTGCTTTTAAAAAATACCTCCTTATTCCCTCAAAAAAAGACTCATGGAGCCCGGTGGCTTGAGACACACCATCTTCGGTAGCCATTGCGCCCACTAATTGCAGGGTTACTCTGGCCAACTCGGCATCAATGGTTGCAATGACCTTGTTGTTGTTCTTCACCTCCCGCCACCTAAGCCTGCGCATGTCATTAGTGGGAACAACTCCTGGAAGTTTAAATTCTGTTCCTTCAACTACGGTGGGCGTACCCCCCCACCACCGATGAGTAACACAAATGGGGTTATGGTCACTCTCTACTCGCGATTCAACCACCATATCAAGGATGGAATTCCATAAACTCAGACAGCAAAGGACGTAATCAATCCTGCTTTTAGAGCGGCCATTATCGAAGGTGTAAGCACCCTCCTTATCCTTATCCCAAGGTATAAGACCCAATAACGGTGTGGACGCGGTGGTTTTCTAGATGGTGTCTCTGGCGTCACGTGTAAGGCATGGGTGTGTTTTATAAGGAACTGCCACGTGGCTTCTGTCATTTCGACACTTAGGAGGGCGTGTTTTGTGTTTTGAATTATCCAAGTAAAATCTTCGCCTATGGGTATGATCTTTGGGAAGCACTTGATCGGGTGATATTGCCACTTAGGCGAAGTGGGATACTGTACTCTATATAGGGAAATGCACATCTAGTGGTGCTTTTGACCGTTTCAAAGAACAGTTAATTGAATGTGCTAGAGGTTTACTATACTGCATCAATTATGAAAGTATTGCCTAGAGTAGTTCAAGAATGTCTTTTGCACTAGCTACTCACTACAAGCGGGATTAATGAATTATTGTGGAGATTTTTTTTATGTATATCTCATGGATAGACGTTTGATGATCACTGAAAATATTTGCCTGCGACTATTTTATGGTGAGAGTAACATTAAGATTCCCCATTGATGAATTTGACCATTAATGGCTTTTGAGAAATAACATGCAACAAATATATACCATACATGATATAATATAATAGAATGGGTTTAGTAATTTATACAAAATAATACCCATTTAAGGTATATAAAAATTGATAGTTAAAGTCCCAGCCATAATTATAATTTTTCTATTAGATTCACGTTTATGGTTATGTATTTATGTATTCTTCAATCCCCATTTGAAGTGGTTGTGATGTATATTAGACATGGTGCTTAGATTAAGGGCCCTGATGATGGATGTCATATCTATTATTGAATTTGTTTAAATATGGATTGTGTATAGTGCTGTTTCATCATCATCATCATCATCATCATATAGTTCTTTATTTCGGTTTATACACCATAAAAGAACAAACACAGATAAATACAAACATAGCTAAAACAGTTCAAAAGAATTTTAAAAACAGGGTTAAAACAATTTTAGGTTAAAATGATTCCTAAGTTTAAAACAGTGAGAAGGTCAATCACATTGCCCAATCCTTATTTTATACTTTAAGAAAATGTGTCCTTGTCCACCACATTGAGCTTAGAAAGCGTGAGACCGCATAAGCAATATGGAGTTCGGTGTTATATTTTAGGAGCCTGAATGCCTCTGTGCAATGTGTTGTGCTAAGGTTTCTACACAACTGGATCAGCCATCTGTGTCTAATTGTATGGTATCCCTGGCAAAAGAAGAAAACATGGAGTTCAGACTCCTCACCCGAGTTACATGCTGGGCACCCCAGTGGAGTACCACTAGACCATTTGTTGGTGAGGGCACGCAAGGGGATGCAGCCATGCCAAAACTGCACATACAGTTTCCTGGCTAATGCCGGACGGATTTCGTCAAGGCATGGTTCCAAATTGTAAGTGACCATCACATCCAGAAAGTGTGATGTAAGAGAACCAGTGGTAGAATCTTCGTAGAGTTTATCAAGTTTTCCACCGCAGTAACTAGTACTTAGTTGTTTACGTGAGGTTCTCAAACATGCTGTATCTGGGTTATCACAAAGGACGTTTCGGCCAATTGCACAGAGGCCTTCCCTAATATGTGCCAACCATGGCAGCTTTCCTGTGCCGGGGTGTAAACATTTCTAAGGGCTTAGATCTATACTCCGTCAGTTCCGGTGTCACCCAGAGGCGCCGCCAAAAGAGTAGAGGCCTGCAGCCAATTTCCTCTGCATTGGGTCTCACCCCTAGATCCATACGCAGTGGAATCAGAGGGGAACTTACCGGTAATTTGAATAGTTTCCTAAGAAAGTTGTTCTCGTTTTTAATAATGGGCCTAAGGTTAGAGTGTCCCCAGAGTTCAGCCCCATAGAGGGCAGCACTCCTAACCTGGTTTTTATAAATCTCCATAACAGGGCTTACCGGTTTGTGGAACGACTCTCTAAAGACCTTGGCCATGCCACCTGCGGTCTGGATCAGTTTAAGATTTGACTTGTCTATTTGAGGCCCCCAGGTCATGTTTTCAGTGAGTTTAAGGCCCAGGTAGTCGAATACGGATACCCGCTCCAGGGGAGTACCATTCATACATGGGCTGGGGCGGGTTGATTTGTTATGGTTGAAAACCATAAATTTTGTTTTTGGAATGTTGATCTCCAGCCCCCTAGACCTTCAAAACTCACAGAACCCATCTAAGATTCTCTAAATACCCACAGGAGACTTGGAGAGGAGTAGGGTATAGTCAGCAAACATCATGGTCGGGATTTGCTTTTGCGCTAGTTTGGGGGCGTCTATGTCCTTACATTCTCTCAGCACACCACCAGTCCATTTATGTAGATGCAGAACAAGGTAGGGGCGAGCACACATCCCTGTCTTACTCCTCTGTTTACAGGGATCGGCTGCGTCAGTTCCCCGTTTTTGCCATATCTAATTTGGGCGTAGTTTCCATTGTGTAACCTTCTCAATATATCTAAAAGATAAAGGGGAAGTCCTAGTTCACTCAGAACCCTCCACAGGGCATCTCTGGGTACCAGGTCAAATGCACACTTGAGATTCACAAAGACCAGATACAGGCTGCCTCCTTCTAGATGTACTGTTTTCCAATAAAGAAGTTGGAGCCTGAAGATCTGGTCTATTGTTGATGTTTTTCCCCTGAAGCCGGCCTGCAAAGAGGTCATGATCTTTTGTTCCTCCAACCAGGATTGCAAGCGATCTAATAGAATCCTGGCAAATACTTTTTGTGAGACATCGATCAGAATGATCGGTCTGTAGTTTGTGGGTAATAACGGTGATCCCTTTTTATATACCGGAAGGATCTCAGCGCCTAGCCAGGTCGCAGGAGTGGCCCTTCCCTGCAAAATGACATTAAAGACCACCCAGAAATAAGGACCCCAGCTCTTGGGTTCCGCCCGATACAGATCCCCTGGTATCTTGTCCAGGCCATCAGCCTTACCAGGAACTATTCTGCTTAGGGCGTTAGTGACTTCTGCCAGAGCGATCTCGGGAATAGCTATCTCAGACACTGAGGGGGTCGGGTTTGCTGGTGTCTGGCTACTAGCCTCAACATCATATGAGGCATAGAGGGCCAGAAAATACTCTCTCCAACTATCGGCCGCTATGTTTGGCTCAAGGGCCGCATGTCCTTTGTTATTACCTGTAGATATGATACTCCAGAATGTTTTCATGTCTTTAGACTCCAGAGCCAGTTTCAAACTATCCCTTTGATCCATTTCCCATGTGATTTTAGCAGATACAATGGTGTTTAGTCACTGTATTGTCTCACATTAGGTCATGTAATTAAGATTGTCTTTTTTCATGCATAATGCACTATATATGTCATGTACTATTTTATGGACTATGGCCGTGGCATTGCCTCAAAGGAGGTCTTGAGATTCAGGATATTTGTTTTTGTTTTAATGTAGAATGTATTGTGTATATCATGTGCCATGTTTGATGTAACATGGGGTGTTTCTATGACATGAACTATTGTCTATAGAATCAGAGTTTTGTATATAATGTTTTGTCTGTGTTGTATGTTATTCACACAACGGCTGTGTTGTTTATTGTTCATATTGTCTTTTTGTTTTTTAAATGCTATTTTCAGTCCTGATTAAGTTCTAGAAGCAATTAGGACGGAAACGCGTTGGCTGGAATTTATCTTGGTCTTACTGAAGAAATTAAGTAAAAGAGACATTTTGAATATATATTGGAAATGTATTATTCCCTGGTGCACCCTCCTATGTGCTATTACCCTGATAACAAAATCCTGGTGGGGCCAGGGACATCCTGTAGAGTCTACTGTCTCTTTACTTTTTTTGTAACATGATGTTTGAAGTTGTATCTTATGTGATGCTATTTACTCACAAAAAGAAGATGCCTTAAGGTTTGACAGATCAATATCCTCCATGGAAAACACCAGGGGGCCAAGGCTTGCCGTGACAATAAAGAAGGTTGTTTAATAATTTGACAAGAGGAAAGCTATAAGGACTGTTTCACCAGATTTTTTGTGAAATAAAGTCCACAGACACTAAAAGACTCTGTGACTCGGGCAGTCCCTCTTAACACAACAGATCCCTCTAAAGTAACAAGCATTGGCAAAGCCAATCAGCCTCAGCAATGCAAGAGCTATTGGCTTTGACAATTTCAATGTATTTTAGCCATGTTGTATAGCAGCACTGCTGCTGTGCAGCATGGCTGAAAGTCATGGAAAAAAAGACTATGAGGCGGCCAGCACTGGCATCATCATAGCACTTTTTTGTCTAGCAGGAGGGGCGGCATAAGCAACTCTGCGCAGGTGGGGGTGGAGTGGGTTTGGGAAGAGGGTAAAAAAAGTGCTAGGACGGAGCCAGCATGCATGAAGTTATGTGGTCCTGTTAGCTAGCAGCCATTGGTTGCCACCATTTGTACAAACCATAGGCAACGTTTCACAATTATGTACTATGTTGCAACTCTTTGTCTCTCAATCCCTAATAATAGTTATTTCTTGCTTTTATTTACCCCGCGAAGAGAAACAAAACAAAGAAAAGTCTGGCGCCTGCAGGCTTATAGGAGCTTTATGGTGCTAGAAAAATAAAAGACACTGCGTTAGGGCTTCTAGAGGGGCACAGCAGTTCACTGTATGAAACAAAGCAAGATGCTTACTATTTTCTGTGAGCCTGCAGGGTTTAACTGGTGCCCCCCTGAGCTCTATAAAGAACAACACAACTGAAACAGTCTGGAATTGCACATCACAGTAGTGCCGTGTTTGATGCAAATTAAAATGCCTATGCGTAACTTCCACCGCACTATCTGTGAAAGGGACATGCAAACTTGTGTGTGACCGAGTGGTGGCTGGTACGGAATGGTGGCGGGATGGGAGGGTGAATGTGGGGGTAGGGGCTAGAAAAAAAAGAAAGAAAACGTACCTGGTGGTCGTCATTGCCGTCACCAGCCGCCGCCTCTCCTCCAGCAGGAACCAAGAAGCACACAGCCTCCCAGAATCCCCTGACCAATCACAACCCTGCCTTACAGCAGCATTGTGATTGGTCTAAGTGATGTGGTTTGGTGCTCAGAGAGCGACTGGGAGGCTGGACATGTTCTCCAACTAGGCTGTACAATACAGCCTGTGGAGAACAAGCAAAATGTGCATGACTGTTTGGTCGGCCCGAGACAGCCAAACCATCATGTGCACTTAAGGTGCAGCCATCACTCCTCCTCCCTCAAAGTCAGGGAAGCCCGACCCCACTCCGCCCTAACAACCTGGCTGCATTGCAACTGCAATGCTCCGAATAAAGTGATAAAAATGTTCCGTTATTATCATTTTACTTTTCCTTTGCACTGCTTTAAAGCAGTGGGGCAACGCTCTTCTGCCTTAGCGGAGGAGCTGCCCCCGGTGTGACAAGAGAAGATTGTTTATGAGTCACCACACAGGCCTGGGATTTCCAGCATGCAACATCAAAGCAGGTACCAACAGTCTCTGGATGCTTTGCAGCGAGTACCATAACAAGCATTTGCAATACAATCGGTCTCGCCTTTGGGACCTTATACATTTTTAGCTATGCAGCATATTATCCTGGACGCTAAGAAACGTAAGAAAGACATCGATAGTACTAGAGTCTGCAAAGACTGCAATACCAGAACACAAAGTTTAAGATCATGCCCAGTTGGATCACTAATCTCTGTCCTTCCAAAGAAAAGAAACATACAATTACATTTAATTATTGCTCTGTCATGTTCTGATTTCTATTTTCGTAGCGCCAGGAAACATGTTTATAAGGAAGAGCCAAGAAACACACCAGAGTGGCATTGTGGAGGCAGAATATTTACAGCTAAAAACGTAAGACTAAGCCTCTGGCTCAGACCATGCCTCGGGTCGCAAAAACACACAGGAGGACAGGAAGACCTCATGCCCATGAAGTGCTCGCAAACAGAATTGTGCAGGAGTAAGTCTCAGAGCCGAGGTCTCATAGATATGACTGACCTTGCAGCTAGATATTCACAGGACTGGGCCTTTTGCACAAGAAACCCTCCCTCAAGAATAGGGGTTATATGCCCTGAAGAACAAATAAACCTCACAGGAAACTTTTTTTTTTTACATTACAATCGATAAAACCCTCACTCCCAAAACTAAACAAAAAAAATATATACATTTCACAATATAATGTTACAACAAGCATAAAACAAAATAAAATCGATAGGTAAAACTTACTTGATACAATCCTTGAGATAATATGGAGTAATGCTTTGATGTAAACTTCTTCTCCTGTACTGATTTAAGGGATTCTCAAACGAATTCTGATTACTCCTATAGAACTGACTTTTATCCTTCTGCATCACACATCCACTCATTTCCATAATTGGTCTGAGTACAACAATATGACTTTTATTCCAAATCCTCCCTTCCATTAGCTTAACAGAATTTTAAAAACATTTTGCAACTTGTTTAGGTTTTGAATATTTCGACCAGGTCATCGCGCCCACTGGAGCTTTAACTCATACCCAATCACCTACACTTACTACAACCTGCTTGACTTTCATACTTTCATCAAAATGTTCTTTGTTCTTTTTCTGCAACCTTACTTCTATTTTCCTCCAATCTCCAATCCCATTGTATTTTACACCTTTATCCCAACTCATCCATCCTGGACATAACATGGTATTAGGTGTTATACCTTTAAAGAGTTCAAAAGGTGATTTCCCTGCTGGTGAATGAGGTGTCATGCGATAGGCTGTAATACATATCTGTGATTCCTCTTTCCAATTCAGGACATCCACCCTGGACAACTGAATATTTTCTTTTATGACTATTAAACCTTTCTACAGCTTCATTTGTCTTTGAATGATAAATTGAACATCTTTGGTGCTCAATACCACATGATGTTAAAAAATCAGTCATTTGTTTCGAACAAAACGGTGGTCCATTATCAGACAGAATTGATTTCTGAAAACTATCCCTTTAAAATACCTCTTTTAAAAACTTAATGACCCAATCAGAAGTAACCTCTCTCACACAAGAAACCTCCACCCACTTTGAGTACAAATCCAGCAACACAATCAAGTATGGAGTGTTGTGTTCATCCCTTAACGTTCCAACAATATCAATAGCCACCTCATGCCACAGACAGTTTGGTAGTTTCCGGCACACCATAGGCGTGGTATGTGGAGTTAAAATCTTGTCACTGTTTCTGTATTGAATAAACTCCCTAACCACACGTTCAACACTGAAATCCATGCCAGGCCACCAAAAATTGTCTCTCAGTCTTTCTTAGTCTGTCTTAGTCTTTACAATTCTTAAATGCCTTGATGTGCCTCATCTTTCAACTTGCCCCTCAAAGTGTTAGGAGGAATTAATTTTGTCCCTCTCAACAAAATGCCTCCATCAACCTCTAATTCATCAGATATGCTTTGCCACACCTTAGACAATGTTTTCACCTGAGCCAACCCTGATTGCAAATTGTTAATCTCCATTAATTCGCTGACTTTCAAGACTCCTTCTTTCCATTCTTCCTGTTATCACCCCCAAAGTAACGTCATATACCATTATTTCCTCTACTTGTATATCACCAAGTGTTTTTCCATGTCCTTCACTTGAAAACAAACGTGATAAACAATCATATGACACATTTGATACCCCTGGCAAATGTTCAACTGAAAAATGAAAGTCCTGTAACGCAACCACCCCTCTTATCCTAGAGGATATAAAATCCAGATCTTTCTTTTGAAAAATTTCCTGGAGTGGTTTATGGTCAGAGCAGACCTTAAAGCAGCTTCCCCCTATAAAATATTGAAACTTGTTTAATGCCCAGTATATAGCCAATGCCTCTCTACTACCGAGTAGTTAAACTCTGTTCCTCTCAAACTCCTGTATGCACATGCAATGAGCTGCTCTTCTCCATTTCTCACATGTTTGAGGATTACCCCCAAACCTTTTAAACTGGCATCAGTTACTACAATTGTTTCAATCCGGGGGAAAAATGCTTGTAAATTTGGTGTATAATTTAAGTCATTTTTCCATCCTTCAAATTCTTCTTGACATTCTTGAGTCCATCCAAATTCTTCATTTTTTCCTAGTAAAGATCTTGTGTTGTTTGGCATGCTTGCTAAATTCTTGATGTATTCCCCATAGTAGTTTACTATCCCCAAAAATGAAACACTTTCCTCCTTTGTACGTGGAGTGGCCAGCTTCATAATAGTATCAATTAAATCTTTTTTAGGAGCAACACCTTCACTAGTAATCTAAAGACCTATGTAATTCACTTCATTAGCAGAAAACGTACATTTCGCCTTTTTTAATGTCAAACCTCCTTTCATTAACCTCTCCAGGAGGAATTCTTACTCTTACATCATGCTCAATTAGTGACCCACCGAACATCAATAAATCATCCTGATAGCACTTAACACCTTTTACTCCCTTGAGAATGGAATCCATTATTATCTGAAAAACAGAGGCTGCCGACACTAAGCCAAATCGCATCCTCCTGATCTTGAAAGCCCCCATCGGTGTGATAAATGCTATTAATTCTTGTGAACACTCTGCTAACTCTACCTGATGATATTCTTGTGTGCGGTCAAGCGTGGTGAAAAATGTTGCCCCTGCCAATGACGAAACTATCTCATCTATGTTTGGATGAGGAAACCTTTGTACTACAACTTCCTTATTCAAAGCTCTGAGTTCAACACATAATTTGATGTCGCCATTAATCTTGTTGGCCACAACAATGGGAGCCAACCATTTAGTTGCTTCTACCCCTGTTATGATTTGTTGACTCACCAGCCTTTCCAATTCTTGTTCAACTGTACTTTGCAAAGCCACAGGAATTCTTCTAACTTTGGCTATTTTCGGAACTGCCCCTTTTTTTTTATCTTAATACAATGTTTGTAACCCTTCAAACATCCTAAGCCTTCTTTGAATAACAATGAAAATTCAGATACAAAATCATTAGAATCTGACTCTACAACCTGTATTTCTACCTGTGGCTACGCATTAGGACTTAACGGAACTCCAAATAATCGCTGATGTGGCCATCCCAGTAAATCATCATCTCTTTTGGAAACATACATTTTCCCCACCATTAAATTTTTTCCTAACGCAATAGATGCATTAAAATATCCAAACATGCTCATGGGTTGTCCTCCATGCCCACCAGGATGGACATCCATGTTTTGTAGTTTCTTTTTAGTGTGAAACCATTTATTCTATGTCTCTTTTGAAACAATTGTTAGGTGTGAACATGAGTCGAACTTCCTCTCCAATTCTACCTCATCAATTTTAACAGCATCCGCTGGATGATCGTGTCCACCATTCTCTACAATCTGAAATACAATGTGATATGTAACTTCCTACACCTCCTTGTTCTGTTCTCTTCTTTGTTTGTTTCTACAACATTTAGGAAAATGCCCTTTCTTCCCACATGCATGACAAACAACCCCCAATGCTGGACATGCCCTGAATTCGCTTAATGCCCACTCCTCCCACAACCTAAACATTCAAACATAGATATCTCACGATCAACTTTCACCTGCTCTTTTTGTGTTTTATTTCCACTTTTCACAACACAAACATTGTCTTTGTTCTTTTCTGTACTGGGCTTACTTTTACCTTTCTCACTTTTCAATTTTGTCACACATTTCAGCATGTGCTCTACACTTTTCGCAATTGAAATAACCTCCTCTAACGGTGGCTCATCTTTTAACCACAGTCCTTCTCTTATTTTATCATCTCTGCACCTTAGAACAAACGGGTCTCTTATGCGTTCCCTTTACTGGACCCCCCAAATTTGCACGTTGAAGCAAGTTTCCTAAAACTAGTGATGTACTCCTCTACTGTTTCCTCTTTACCTTGCTCTCTTAACCAAAAATGATATCTCCCCCTAATGGTGCTTCCTCTTCATAAATAATGCTTGTCAGCTGCATTATACAAATGTCATACTCATTTAGCCCTCTTTGTTCTTCAGCACTTAAATCAGGAAGGTTCTCTAACACCCCCTGTCCCTCACCACCTTAACAGTGCATCAATATCTTCTTTCATTTGCTTCACCTTATCGTCGGTTCTCCAGGGCTGCTAAAATAAAATGATGGTGCTCTCACATTCTGGATGTTGTACCTTTCCTGCTAAACAAACTGTTCCACCTCTATGTATATCTGAATCACCACAGATCTGTCTATACAGTGTTATTCGATATAATGTTTTCTGCATGAAAGAAAACACATTTCCAATTTTTCCTTATTTTCCTATATATTGACCACGTATATTACTAAAGATTCCACCCAGAAAAAGAATTAAATGGATGTTGTAGGAGAGTAGGGTCTGCTTTCTATGTTCACGCCCGCTTTTTGCTTTGCTTCACTGGTTTTCGACTTAGATGTGGCTGTGGGCCTGCTAATCAGACCCACAGCCCAGCTGTTCTCTCTCTAAATTCATACTATGTACTTTAGGTACATAAACCAATTGGTAAGGATCACCTTCTAGGACCCTGTACAGTGTACCATAGGTACCCAGGGCATAGGTGTACCCTAGGCCTAGCAGGGGCTGCAGCATGTATTATGCCACTGCTGGCTGGCCTTCCATTATCACACAACTGGCTGATCACTCAGCTGGGGCAAGGTCGTGTAATCACCCCTTGCTTAGGTGTAGTATTCCTATACCTACCTTATATATAGACACATGGGTTAACTATCAGTCACTCCTATGGCAGGCCTTAACAATCCTGAAGGCAGAGTGCTTGGTAACATTTGAGATGGTGCTCTAGCATGAGCTGAGCCTGTCTGCAGCTTTCGGAACCATGTCCTTATAGCTGTTCTATGATATCGCCTACCATATACTCTTAAAGTGCCTTATAATCCTCGCGGTTATGGTAACTATGGTTTGGCTTTATCAAAACATGTTGTGTAAGGTGTCTAACACTTTGGAATACTACCCCCACACCATTTCTGGCAATGAGGATAGTATTCCTACCTTCTAGAGGGAGAAGACATGTTGAAGACCTACTACCCGGTTAAAGTTAACCAGAGCCCCAGCATCACAAAATGGATGCTGCTGCCACAGACACAAGTCTGACCTCCTGCTGCTGGGAGTCCTTCCAGCGAGGGAGGCTTGGACAATAGGTTTCCTGCCTTGGGAGGTGCTAGCACCACCCTAGAGAGGACTTAGTGTATTGGGGCAGGGAGGGATGAATGAAACGAGACACTGCCTGGGGCACACAAGGTGTCCCATGCATAGTTTGGTTCAAACCGGTGCTGGGGCACTCCAGCCCCAGTCCTGGCACGAAAGTGGACAAAGGGAAGGGGGTGTAATCACCCCCCTCCCTGGTCCCACCCATTGGAGGGACCTAGCAGGTAACCCAGCCCCCCAGATTAGTAGAAGAGTGGGAGCTGAGTCCCTAGGACTTTGGATTATCCTGAAAACTGAAAATTGAACAGAAACTCTGGACCTTCAACATTCGACTATGGAAGAAGACTGAAGAATCTCCCTTGTGGCCAAGGAGTGGCCACCCTGTGCAAATAGGCACCATCAAGCGACCTGCCGTTTGCTTTGCCCAAGTTCTACGAGGAACTGACTGCAGAGCCTGACCAGCACCTTGACTTCCAGACTTCTCCGACCCTGATCCACATCCACAGCAAAGCTGAGATCCGTGGAAGCGACGAGAGACGTGGGACCGGCTACCTGGGAAAATTGGCTACTTGCTTCCAGCGCAGCTTCTGAGGCATCCTCGAAGTTGTGCTCTGGGGATTGAGAAGCCCCAACCCCGAGCACCATCTGCACCGAAGATCAGCCCTCCACACTCCACGAGTTCTGCGTGGGGCCCTTCTGCATTTTCCTGCTCGACGCGTCTGTCCGGTTGCTTGCCTGTTGGCTAGTAACCTCTGTGACGATGAACCCTTGACTTTTCACCACTGGTTTGGCTCCTCCAGACTGGCCCTTGCTTCCCTGTGAAAGAGAAGTACCTCAGGCCTTCCTGGTCTGCAACAGAAGCGAATCCTTCATTCTGCATGGGTTGCGCTTGCCAAGGCTTGTTGTGTCCAAACTCGACATCGATGCCGCCAACAGCAAGAGCCCTCGTGGGACAGCTCGCCTCCTGGTTTTGGTCATCCTCGACACCTCCTGGTACCCGTGGCTGCTGCGACAAGCTTCACCTTTTCACCTGCATCTTCACGACATCGCCTGGTTCCTTCCTGGTTCCTTCCCGGCTCCTGGCTGGTGACCTAGACTCTGTCCCCTCTGCTTGCAGGTATCATCTTTCTTGATTCCAACCTTGGAATCCACCGGACACTCTTCACTGACTGCCTGTCAGCATCTTTTCTTCAGGCATCCATAGGAGTCGACGACGAAACCCGATGCAAGTTCACACCTATGCACCCGCAGCCCGTGGGCTAGGTAACTTGAGTACTCCGGTGCTCACAAGGGTATTGACTATCCTAGTGTCTAGTTTCCAAGTCTCTAACTCCTAGTTCCTTCCGAAGTGTCCTAAAACTCTTTATTTCTAAACATTACTATTTCTATCGACTTTAACGCATTACGCGTGGGCCTCCCACTGCCTAGCAACTGATAGGATAGTGTAGCCCCAGCGATTCCCTAGGCCTAGGCCTAACCTGTGTTCGTGACAGTGGTTCTTATACCACTTACTTAGTATATGGTTTGCGTGGCCCCTAGGGCCTAACTGTATTACTTACCTGTGTGACTTATGTATGCTTAAATAAGACTGCGTTGTCGAATCTCATAAAGAGTGCTGAGGGTATTTTGACTAGAATAAATACATTCTATTTTTATATATCTGTTGTGGTGTCCTTTCATTTGGTATTCAAGGGATTGCAAATGGTATAACAGCTGGCTTCACATGCCATACAGAGTTTAGCCTAAGACTGCTCTTGTCCATGCTACCACTAGGGATAGCTGGTCTATAAGGTTGACTTTACAACCAATCACCATAAGGGTTGTTTGGACTGATACAAGGTGTACACTAGAACTAGTGACATCATATATCAGGCCAATTTCTCACAGATGTTAACTAAATGGTCTCCTCTCTGGTGTGCCTATCACCGCTGATGAACGATTTACAAAATGTCTTTATTATCTTGTGACCTCCATCCACTGGTACCTTAACCCAAAATGTTTATTTATTGGTGTGCGTATCACCGTAAGCTTTCCAAATCAACATGGCATGTACGGGAAACGCCCACCCTGTGTTCTCTGATTGGATTTCCGCTAGCCTCCGTATGACGCACGCTGGGACTAGCCCACACGCACAGCCGCGCGTTGGCAAATCAGTCTCTAGCATGATGCCCCCATCTGCTGTAATTGGATTTCCACCAGCCTCTGTGTGACGCACACTGGGACTGACTCATGCACACTGCCTCACGCTAACAAGTCAGTCTCAAGCAAGACACTCGCACAGCTCATGTGCCATACCAACAAAACAGTCTTGGGCGGACCACTCCCAATTGTGCACGCCAGCCGTTGCCGACTACCAATCCATTAAACTTTTAGAGGTCAACCAGTACCGCTGCGGGTCCGGTTCACCCACCTCCAGTAGATTCTGGGCTCCGCGCTAATCACTGCTATTGTCGACCAATACTGCGCATCAGGCTCCGTCCTCTGGTCACCTCCGCACACTAATCTGGTCTCAGCGTTGAGGTGCCTGTGGTGTTGGGCCTCAGGCCCACATGGTGCAGAAATGAGGGACACAGACACTGGATATGTGGTACAGAAAACTGGCCTCGAGCACGTGCACTTGGGCCCTTTTATTGACGGGGCCACATCACTCGTGGCACCCGTGATGGATGGGTGTGGGGGTGCAGTGTGTCCAGCCCTCGAGCGAGTGGCTGGTATGACAGCTTCCTGCGGGACACTAGAACGTGTCTCGCAGGACACTACATTCCTCCCCAACTTTATTGTGGGACAAACAAAGTGTCAGTCCAACCTGTGGGGAAGAACCAAACAGTTAACTAAGTACCACAGGGTCCATCAGTCTCTCGAGTCAGGTGGCAGGACGACATCAGACATGGGCTGGTGAACTTGGCTTGCAGCAGGACCTTCTCGGCGGGCACCCGTAATTTAACCTGAGGGACCCAGGACACGACCGCTGGCTTGGAGACGTCCGCTGCATACCGTCAGTTCGCTGACAATGCCATGTCTTGCATGGCTTCCCCTTGGCTGACGTTGGTGATGGTCTGTGGTGAGTTCTGACAGTTCTTTTTAGTGTGCTGCGTCATGACCATGGATGGAGCCTCCACTGAGAATTCACAGAGGTGTTGCTAGACCGACTATCCCTGTTGAACCGCTTGGCTGCGACCGGTACCCTGTCGGTGGGGCACTGTCTCTCCTCGCTCACCCGCCTCAGGAGGCCCATCTTCGGGGTTGCTGCGGGACTGTAGGAAGGCTGCGCTGGGGTCGCTGCTTGTGTGCCGTCTGGGGGCAGCTGCAGGACTGCCGAGAAGCCGTTACTTGGTCGCACGCACAACCCTCATGGGTGGATGAGTCTTGGTCAAGACTTGCACTCGCTGCCGCGGTTCTGGTGTAGGCCAGGTTCACAGGTGGCTTCTGACTTCTTTTAGTCGGCTTGTGTGGCAACGGTTTCGGACTCCAGTCCATCGGTACTCGGGGAGTGGTGTTTGACGCATGTGCTGATGGCTGGCGTGGTGAATCGGAATGACAGGTGGTGGTGACTTGCTGGGAGAGTTTGGATGTCAGGATGGACCTGGGCAGCCACGTGCATCCGCTTTGCTGATGGTGAGTGTCTGTGGCGGCTTAACATGTAGAGTGTGTGGATCCTCTCTTGCCTGGCTTGGGGCCACTGCCGACTCCGTCTTGAGGTGGTGTGAGGACGGACACTCAGTGCTGATCTTCACCCGTGGCATCTGCGGACAGGAGCAGGGATGCCACTTGACTTAGACTGCCGACGCTTGGGGATGGACGGTCGCCTGGGGAAGCGTAGGGATGAGACGCGGCTTGCGCTTGCTGCGGCTTATGTTCGGTTCACCCGTGGAGCTGTATCCAGGGACGTCGGTCCGCCTCGGTGGCTGTCTGGTGTGTCAGGGTGTGCTCTTGGCTGCTGGGCGAGTCCTTGGTCTTCTCCCTTTTGTTGGTCTATTCAGCCCACCTGTGTTTATCCGGTTTTCAGGGTGACAGGGCTGTCACTCTTCTTTCATCGAGGGCGTTGTGCTTAGACCTCTAGGCGGCGCTGTCCTGGAGCCGGCTTCTGCCTTTGCTCCGGCGCGCTCCTTGCTCGCTGGGCGGCGTGACATCCAGTCACGTGTCGCTTGCGTTGGAGTGCCTGTTGCTGTGGCGGCCTGCCACGTGGTGTGTGCGACTCCTTTCTTGCCTGTCGCGGGTCACCGCCGACTCCATCTTGAGGCAGTGTTGAGGAGGACACTGTGTTGCTTTCGTGCTGCTGTGAGTGCGACTCCTCTCTTGCCTGTCATGGGTCACCGCCGACTCCATCTTGAGGCAGTGTTGAGGAGGACACTGTGTTGCTTTCGTGCTGCTGCGAGTGCGACTCCTCTCTTGCCTGTCGTGGGTCACCGCCGACTCCATCTTGAGGCAGTGTTGAGGAGGACACTGTTGCTATCGGCCCACAGCGGGGCTTCGCTGTGGTGGTGGAGACGTGGGTGCTCTCCTACCTGCGTTCAGCAGTGCTTCTTTGCGGAAATGTCTTTATCTCCCCGGCGCCTGCCCGTGCTGTCGGATTCATTGGTGTGGTCTTCTGCGTGCTTCAGACCACGTGCACTCTGTCTTCACCTTGGGCGCTGCCTTCTGGCACTGGTGTGCCTGTGGTGTGGTTGGCGGTTGTGCCTGTTCACCAGTAGGGGCGGGTGATGCGACCTCTTCACTGGCGGTGGGTTTGGGCAGCCATGTGTGTGGTGCACGCTCTGCACAAGTCTTTCTTGCGCTGTTGCTGGGGGCAGTTCCCTGGAGACGTTGCTGTCTTGGCTAGCCACCCACTTCTTGCTAGTGGTGGTGGTTGTCTGTGTGTAGCTCCAAGTTACTTGCAGCTCTTTGCGGGGTTTGTCAGTCTCTCCCCATACTTTGCAGAGGTTGCAGGCTGTGCTCTGGCTTATCTGATGCTGGTTTTCGCTGGTGTGGCTGGGGCCACTTTGGGGCTTGAGTGTGGCATCCACCTGGAGACTTCGCTTTCTTCACAAGCATCCTGGCTGTTCTCACTTGCAGGGTCAGAGGGCCACTCTCTGAGTATTCTTCTCTGAGGGCACGTCTTGCTATGCTGGCGCCGTCCATCTCTGCTACTGGGCGTGAGCTAGAAGTCTTCCTGGCGATGGCGGGGCGCCCCCGGAGATCTGCTGACTGCTGTTGCCAGTTGGTTAGCAGGACGCTGTGCGGGGCCCCGGTGCAGCTGGTCCGAGGGGTACAGTGCTGCTTCGCTGGTCGCAGGTCTGCAGCCGTCGGTCGTGGTGGGCAGTTCATGTGCTGGACCGCTGTTTCTGGCAGGGTAGTGGGGTGTCTGTGCTTCGCTTCCGGTCGCTGGTGCTGTTTGGGTTGATGGTCGTGGGGTACCGCTGGCTAGTTGCTCTGGCCAGGCAGTCAGTCTGTCCCTTAGCGCGTGGCGTTTGGGGAGCCACCACGTGGCGCTGTGGTCGTCGCGGTGGCTCGCCCTGAGTACTGCATGTTTTGGGTGCTGTGGGAGCTGTGCCGGCTTCTGCGCAGTGCCTGTCTTGCTACCTGGGGTGGAGTTACTGCAGGCGCCTCTTCCCCCGCCTTGGCACTCACCCAGGCCTCTCAGTGTTCTTGTGGGGTGATGCAGGCAGGTGCAGGGGCCATGTTCCCCTGGTGACAGCAGCAGGGTGCCCTTGCAGTGTGGGACGTGAGAATCGGATGCTGCAGTATAGGCGACTCTTGTTAGAGTGGCAACCTGGGCTGGGGGGCCCCTTGTCTTTGCTGGTCCTGAGCCTGTCCTATTGTCTTGGCGTGTTGGGCTTGCTGCCTGAGGCTGTAGGAAGGTGCCGTGCCTCAAATGACCACCTGGTGGCAGCGCTGGGTGTCAGTCTCCAGGCCCCCAGCAGTCTGTTTCTGGAAGCTGCGGGCCTTCTTCTGACTGCTCTAGGGGCTGTCCTTCGTAAAGAAAATGAAGTTCTGGAGCTTACTCCCGTCTCGCTCCTCTGTGCGTGCAGGGCAGGTGGGTCATGCAGGTCGCTCCACCATTGCGCCGCCCAGCGCTCCGGATTGCCGCTGGAGGTGCTGGGACGGCGGATCTCTTTCATTCTGGACCGGGGGCCGCTTCATGCAGCGTTATTGTTGTGTAGGGGTAGCGGTGTGGCGTGAGACCAGCAGGTGGTGCTGTGGCCCTTTTTTTCGCGCTCAGTTCAGGCCAGCCGCCGCTCCTTACGGGTCTGCTCCGTGCTTCAGCCGGGGTCGTGGCAGTTTGCCTCTCCTTACAGCAGGCCACGCTGTACTCTCGGCGGTGGCGGTGGTGGTATCCGCCCACTATTCATCTCTCAGTGCCAGCGAGATGACCTGCAGTAAATCAGCACCGTCCGGGCACCGATTCATGGAGGCTGCCGGCGTGCAGGAAATTGGAGGCTCAGCAGGTGGGTGCGAGCGGGGCTGCAGGGTATGGGAGGTGCTGTGCTGCAACAGGTTCGCAGGCCCTCCTGATGTTGCGGGTTGAGTGGCAGCCGACTTGTCGCTGCGGTCTGCTTACTACACTTACGTTCCGAGTGTCGCCAGGGAGTCGGCGCTATCCGGGGACTCGGGCGGTAGCTGGGAGTAGTGTCTTCCCTCTTCGCGCGTAGTGCAGATGCGGAGAACTGCCCGTGGGCGCTCCAGAGTTTGCAGGGGGGTGTCTACTACCTTCACGCTGTCGAGGCTGGCCGGTTCCTTCGTCCCTTGCAGTGCAGTCCTGGCTATCGTGTTGGCATGGGGCTTTGTGCAGGCAGTGCTCGTCTCCTCAGGATTCGGAGGTGGTGACAAGGTGACGCGAGGGGCATAATTCTCACCTCTGTCACGAGTGGCGGGGAACGGTGCGCTCAGGGTGCCACTTGCCGGGCACCTTTCCTCCCTCACGGGGAGCGATGAAGCGCAGAGCGGCAGGTCCGCGGGGTCAGCTGCCCGCCTCGTCGCCAGTGTGGTGTTGGGCCTCAGACACACATGGTGCAGAAATGAGGGACACAGACACTGGATATGTGGTACAGAAAACTGACCTCGAGCACGTGCACTCTGGCCCTTTTATTGACGGGGCCATGTCACTCGTGACACCCGTGATGGATGGGTGTGGGGGTGCAGTGTGTCCAGCCCTCGACGGAGCAGCTGGTATGACAGCTTCCTGCGGGACACTATAACGTGTCTCGCAGGACACTACAGTGCCCTCCTTACACTGTATCCCTCACACGTCACCATTGTAATGTCCGAAATGAAGATATCCCACCAAGGTAAGATGTAGTAAGAGGATTTATTACGACACCACATTCACCGACTTCTTCACATTAACTGCCACCACCTCACATCCAATTCCCCTAGATTCTATGTTCCAAGTTCCCTAGAATCTATTACGTAAACACCACCCTTGGCTAGATGCCACACAGGGGTCTTTACATATGCAGTAAACTCGAGCTGTAACATCTCTGACGTTTGTAATTCAAGTTTTTGGAGAAGCCCAGGCCACAGTCACAGGCTCACAGTGATGTCAGAACCAAGAAAACTGAATGAAGCGCTTTACACATTCCCGCTTATAAAGAACAACAGAACAAAAAACATCTAAAGTGATAGGTTGAAAGGTGGAAAAGGACAGGGGTGTTAATATATTTAATGGTGGTATAAGTGGATGTCATACAACATGCCATGTTCAGATGGCTGTGTTGTAGTGACCTGGGTCGTAATATGATGAGCTGCGCTGGCTCAGGGCACAGCTGCAAGCCTGTTGTTTTTTGCTTATATGGTATGCAATGTTCATGGATATATCTCGGAAATTCTCTGAGTTACACAACCATTTGCAATGCAATCGGTCTTGCATTTGTGAAAGTTAGAGCTATTGGCGACAGGGTACTGAAGCATATCAAAGAGTACTCATCTTTGCATCTTTCTGCCATTACTTTGTATCACACATTACAGGCACTGGCACAACATGGACACTGTGAGCTAAACAAAGCTACTGACTAATCCCCAAAAATCATGCGAGGCCCTGGATGTGGCAGCAGCGTTTCGGAATTGGTCATATGTGCAGTAGTAAAGGGCAGCAAATGTAGCAGTGTGTATTACTACATTTTTTTGTGTGTAATTGTAATTGGATTTATATAGCGCTTACTACACCAGATGAGGCGTTGAAGTGCTTTACGCTGCTGCTTCACTGAACGAGTTGTGTGATTGTAGAGTACTGGGGTGCACGAAATAAGGAAACGTCCACATTATTAGAAGTATGTTAGCGTGCCAAGGTTTTAAAGGTAACCTCATGCTTCAGGATTGCAGACATCACTGACCTTGCCGCCTTTGAGATATGAGAAAGTCTAAGATTCTAAGAAAAAAACAGCTTGAATGCAGAGCATACAAACGCTTGCACTGGAATTCTCAATCAGATCTCAGATCATTCCCCGAAAACAATCAAATGCTTTGGAACAAAAAACTAAATCTCCAGAAAAACAGTTAAAATTAAATAACAAAATCCTATATCAGAGCGAGGAGAGGAGATGCGACGGCGGACAGCAACACAAAGAAGAAACGTGGGCAAGATTTGTTTTTAAAAAGTACCTGACGCATTAAAGCAGATTCAATCTGTGTTAGCGTGCATGGGAGGAGGTGAGAGGGACAAAACTGGAAAGAACTGATAGCTGACCAGGAGGAACCGTTGTGAAAGCGTAACCATCGACCAGAAGGAACAATGAATAAGGAAGCAAACTGGAGGAGCGGCCATCGTGCGCTGTGTGAGGAGGAAGTGTGGGATGGCCGACCAAAACCATCACTTAGTGAAATCACCTGGGCTGATTTAAGCCCCCATAGGAGGGACAGTTGAAAGCAATGGACCATTAAAAAGCGGACATTTTTAAGTGGCACAGCAAAGAACCAATGGCAACACATGGGCGTGCTGACAGCCCATAGATGGAATACAGGATTTCTCGCAGACAGCGCAAGCGCTGCCTGTGCTTGACCTAAAAAGTGCTCTGTCTGTGAAGTGGGCCTATGGCATTCACTCTCAGGACAGAGACTGGCCCTGTCCCAGCCTTGCCGACTCTTCTCAGCCACGACCCTGCGAAACTACCTAGAATTAGTTCCTGATGTATGTATTTTTAATTTAGGGAGCATAGCACAATAAGCCATTTTACCAATGGCAAGAAAGTGGCACGAATTAGCCGAATTATGGTAAGGGGAGCAAAGCCAGCAAAGCAGCACTAAACCATTTGAGGGCTGTCACTCCTGTATGAGATCGCTTGTGTGCTTGGGGACCTGATAGCAGAGCACAGAAAGGGCGATAAGCCTCGTGGAACGGCCCATAAGCCGGGCCCCAGAGAATAGAGAGTGCCCAAGGATGCAGCTTTGGAAGAGTTAAAGCGCTAGCGACCGCTGCATCTCGAGAACTCTCAATAGGCAATTTGCAGTGGTTCGAGGGAATAGCCAGCACCCTTCATGCCACTGTAATTGTTTGGCCTGTAAACTCAAGCATTCTGATGGGTTGCTTGAACACCAAAAAACAAGCCAAGCCCAACCAGCAGAAGATAAAGTAGAAGGCACTACTGGTGGGAGCACAGAGAAGAGGGAGGAGTGCGTTCTGTTTCGAAAAAGAAGGAAAAAAACACATGGGACATGCTGGTGCCTCTCCTGTCTCCCCCCGCCAGCCTAATTAACTGTCACATATTTCACTGTCTCTTGATAGGAGGTGGGCTCAACACAGAGCAGTATTTCAGTCCCTTCGGAGTCGTCGGTTCCACAGAGGGGCCATGGAGTCAGTTCACTACATTTGGCCAGACGGCTCTCCAACACTTCACACAGTGAGATTTTGAAAATGCGTTTTCTTAGATAAAAGGTTACACTTAATCTCTATATACTGTATGCACTGTACTACAGTATGATACAGGACATTTCGGTAGGTGTAAAGCTGCCTTGGGATTCAAGACCGGGCGTCGGTAAATGTTGATGCATTGGCGACATAGCACGGAGTCCATTAGCCAGGTTTGGCCTGGGTGCATCAGAATTTATTACAGTCTGCGTTCCCAATAGAACTGTATGGCAGGGCTGCCAGACATAATAATACCCTACACCACCTCAGTTAATGGATGCAGCTAAATCATGTGCTGCATAGCTTCGATGCATTTTTGTATTTTATTATTTGTATCGAACAAGCTCAGTGTTAATCACAGGATCACAAAGTCACAGTTACATATTCACATTATAGCATCTTATTTTATAGCACTGCCACAATTACCCATAGTAAGAAAAGAAGCTCTCTAATCTAATCTAAAGCTCAGCCCCCCTCCTCCCCTGGCTCTAATTGCTACTTTCCGGTGACTTTGTACCGCTTCTTCCCAGTCGTCATCCTCTAGTAACCCAAAATCATTTTCCCATGCTGCCCGGAGGGGTTCTATTGGGTTGGGAGAGTTGTAAAGCAACTTTTTATATGTCAGGGGGGTTGCCTTTGTTTCCATCGGATCCATCAGCAGCCGATTCTCCAGAGGAGAATAGTCTGGGAGTGTGTCCCCCTCTCTCATGTATTGGTGAAGCGCATGTCTTATTTGCAAATATTGGTACCTTTCGGTTTCTGCTAGGTCGTATACGCTTTGAAGCTCCTGGAAAGTGAGCGGTTTCTGGCCTCTCCATATGTCTTCTATTTTCTTTATCCCAAGCATTTCCCATTTCTTGAAGGTCTCCCTCAAGGCCCCCAGCTCGCTCAACTCGTCGCTATCTAAGAGTGGCATTCTACCTGTTAATTTGCCCTTCCACCCCATGTGGTTTGTCGCTTCTTTCCAAATCCATACTACAGACCGCATATGCGGGGGAAGATGTTTATCTATTCGTCCACCATATAGTACTGCTAAGTATCCCCTTTCCCTCATCGCCCAGTGATCGGCCCTAATGCCGGGTCTCTGCAGTCTGCAAAGTTCCAATCATTGACTACTATCAATTGCGAGGCCCAGTAGTATTTGGTAATTTCTGGAACGGCCAACCCCCTTTGTATATTCCCCTATGAAGCTTACCTAGGGCTATTGTAGCACTCCCTCCATCCCAAAGGAGTTTACGTACTTCGCTGTTTATCTCTTGGAAGACTTTTTTTGGTATCATGTGGGGGGTATTTTGCATCACATATAGTAATCTAGGCAGGGACATCATTTTAAAAAGGACTCTCTCCTCATCAGTGACACCAGCAGTTTCCTCCAGTGTTCCACGTCCCTACCTAGTCTCAGTATCTGGGGATACAAGTTCTCCACCTGAAAATCATCATCCTTCATGGAGATCTGCATGACCAAGTACGTAAATTTAGTTTTGACCTGCAGGGGAGTGGCAACCTCCAATCTCTGTGGGATTTACCCCGCCAGTGTAAGCATGAAGGATTTTGTCCAGTTGATTGTGCATCCCTTGTAGATACCAAACATCTGGAAGATATGGAGGACCCTGTGGACTGACCCATATGGGTTAATCAAATACAGGAGAATGTCGTTGGCGTAGAGTGATATCCTGTCTTCCCATTCCCCTAGCCCCGGCATCCCCTGCATCACCGGATCGTTTCGTCCCCATGTCGCCAGAGGCTCCAACACCAATGCAAAGATCATTGGCGACAGAAGACATCCCTACCGCGTACCTTTACCGAGGGAAAATGAGAGGGACACCTCTCCATTTACTTTCACTCTAGCCTGCGGATTTTGATAAAGGAGTTTAACCCAGGAGCAGTACCCGGCGCCAAAACCTAATCTGTCCAGGGTGGCAAATATAAATTGCCATTCAATACTATCAAACGCCATTTGGGCATCCAGCGATAGGAGAACTGCTGCTCTTTCCGACAATAGTTTAGTCCTGTGAAATACCCCATATAGTCATCTCAGATTTAGTCGAGCACTCCTGTGAGGCATGAACCAGGACTGGTCCGGATGGACCAGTGTGGAGATCACTGGCCGTAACCTGTTGGCTAGCACTTTGGCCAGCACCTTTACCACCGCATTTAGGAGTGATATAGGTCTGTCTGACCCACATTCAGTTGGCGGCTTACCCTTTTTAGGAATCACTACAATTGTGGCTGTGCGCAGGTCCACTGGGAATTCCCCTTGTTCCCTTACGTCCTTGTACATATTTAAAAGGTGTGGAGCCACCTTACTAGCCACACCTGATTGCAGCTCTGATAGGGCGCTAGTGACCTCTTCCACGTTATTACTTGTTCCAGGGTCTGTCTGTCGTCCTACCCTAACAGTGGGAGATTGATGTTGCTCAGTAATTCATCACGATCCTCCCTCGTACGCTCCATAGTGGAATTATATATCTCCTCATAGTAATTAGCAAATTCCTCCAATATTTTTTTCCCTGTACGTTTGCTTTCTCCACCTAGAGTTTGCATTTCTGGAACCCAGCTTCTATCCCTATCTCTATGCTCCAGCCATGCTATCATCTTGTTAGCTTTACCCCCTACGTCATAGATTCTCCTCTGGACTTCTAGTGCATGAAGTCTTGCTTTATTGCCACCCAGCTCTTTCAGTTCCTGTCGCTTGTGGACCAGGCGTCTAGCCACCTCACTATCAATACTTCCCTCCTCTCCTAGTTTCTCCTCCAGTTGGGTTATCTCGAATTCCAGGTTTACCTCCTCTTTAATTTGCTCTTTCCTCTGGATTCCTATCTCTGCCTGGATAAACCCTCTAATCACTGTCTTATACACCTCCCAAAGTGTAGAAGCCGACTCCACTGTGCCCTCCTTGAGTTCAAAATATTGTGCGGTATGTGTCTGTATCTTCTGGGCAAAGTGTTTATTTCTAAAATGCCATGGATCTAACCGTGGAGGCAGGGTGGTATTTCAATGTGGTACTTGTAGTTGGACTATAACCGGTGAATGGTCTGACATACTCTGTGCTTTGTGTGTTGTGTTTCGGAATTGTTCCACTTGTGAGGTCAAGGTGAAGATGTAGTCAAATTAAGCGGGAGTTTTGTGCGCCGCCGAGGTGTGTGTTTACTGATGACTCATGGAATTGTGCGCCCTCCAGAGATCCGAAATACCCATTGCCTCCATGAACCCCCTCAGTGGTCCCTTTCCCGTTGCCCCAGTTACATTTGTTAGTCTATCAATGTGCGGGTCCATCACAGCATTCATATCACCCCCCAAGACCAGCGTGCCCATTGGCATCTCTAGGATAGTGTTTCCGAGCTGCGCAAAGGTATCGGTATGTAACCGAGGAGGGACGTACACCGAGCAAAAATTCAGGGTCTTCTCCTCCCACCCAGCTGAGAGTGCAGGGTTTTTCCCCAGTCTGTCAGACCAGCACCTGTGTATTATCAGTGACGTCAAAGTCTTTATTAGAATGCCCACTCCCCTGGAACCCGTTGTGTACCCCGCGTGTGCCTGCAGCTCGCAACCATGTCTATCTAGTGCCTTACAATGATTACCCTGCAAGTGGGTTTCGTGAAGCAGAACCACATCCAGGCCATGTCTTCAGAAGTACTGTAGCACGAGCGTCCTTTTAATTATGCTACAGAGTCCATTAACGTTCCATGCCAAAATTGTAAGCGTTATCTTGGGAAGTGGTCCTGCCTATGGCTCCTGTTGTGGCTTTCTGGGTGTACTCGCCCTCGGGCATCATCTATCTGGCCACCCTCCATGCTACTTTTTCGTGTGAACGAGCACTTCACCTCCCTGAGCACTGAACAACTAACTAAACTAATAAACACCCCCATTTGATGGGGACACAACCCCTGTAACTTCACCCCCAACCCTGCTTCCCTGCTTGACAGGCTTAAAACTACCCGCCTCCCCAACTTGCAGAGAGCCTGTCGCCCCATAGAACTACTTCACGTTAGAGTGGGCTGGAGTACTCTCTTTGCTCCGTTCTCATCCACGCCACCAGCACCTCTATGATACTTAAAATTTGTTACCTTGTGCAGTGTCTCAATAGCAAGTCCTCGACCCATTGTTTCTTGTATGTCTGGCATCGCCACCTCCCTAGCCCCCCCATTCAAAATCAAGCAACACATTGTTTTCATTTCAGGTGATGCTTTTCCCAGTTATCATCGTATCTCAACTTCCTTGCTGCTCATTTTCACTGGTCGGTCGCTATCCCCAGAGCTCTGGGATTTCCTTTCATCTCTGTTATTTGCCGCCTTTTGCTTTACTTCTCGCCATCCTTCAAGCCACTACCAGGGTTCTTCTGGTGTGGTGAAGTACCAAGATTTCCCCTCCACCACTACTCGCAGCTGCGCCGGGTAGACCATCGTATATTTTAAGTCTTTGGCATGTAGCTTTTTTTTAACTGCCTCGAAAGTGCGGCATAGCTTCTGAACTTGAAGTGTAAAGTCCGAGAAGAATCGGGTCATTGCATTTTCATAATGTAAGTCCCCATGAGCTCTGGCTGTTTGTAGGATTACGTCTCTATCTCTAGAATTGAGGATTTTGGCAATAATTGTTCTGGGAGGTGCCCCCGGTTGATCCTTGGGCCTGGGGTTCTGTGTGCTCGTTCGATAGTGAAAAAGTTTGACATTCGTTTGGGGCATAAATGTTGTGTTATCAGATCTTCCAAAAAGAGCTCCACACTTGGTCCCTTCATTCCTTCTGGCACCCCTACCACCCGCAGGTTATTTCATCTCGCTCAGCTTCTTGATCCTCGAGCTTAGCTGCTAGGGCGTCTGGCTGTTGCTTGAGGGTCTTCACTCGTTCTTCAAGTCCCTGCGTGGTGGTTTGCAACTGTGTGATGTTTCCTTCCAACGCCGTAACTTTTTCAAAAATCTTCCTGAAGTCTGCCCTCAGGAGGTCACTTCTACTGTTAAAGTGTCTATTTTTGGTTCCAACACTCCTTTGAGATCCGTTATTGCTGCCAGTGAGGGCTACGATCCCCCAAGTTCCTCTCCCTGGTCTCCAACGTCTCCCGACACATGGCACCACATAGTTGTCCATTTTGTTAGATTGTGTCATCGTCGGTCCCTTTGGTTTTACCATTTCCTTTGTGATCTCTTATCTGCAGGTGTTGGTGTCCTTCCAGCTTTATACTGATTCCTATCTCCAGTCCCTTCTCAGGGTAGTTGTAGGTCCCTGCCAGACCTCCAGAGGGCCACTCTCTACGGATATATCTCCTGCTGGGAATTGCCTGGATATTCAGCACCAACCCCCTCTTTATGGGTAAAATGATGTGTCTATACCCTGGCCCCAACTCCGTCTCACTGCCACTGCTAGTTCGATGGGTCTCAAATTTTTTGGGCAGCTGCACCTGTTCTCTTCACTTCCCCGACACCCTACGTGCCAACGTCACTCGGCTGGGATCCATTCTTTCCCTTATGACCTCTAAACGGTCAGTGTACTGTATCTCAGCCTGGTGGGGCCACGCCCGCCAGTCTCCTCTGGGACTGGGCAGGTCTCCACCAGTCGTCCTGCCCCAGTCAGTCTTTTATTCTCAGCCTTACATAATTCAAACCCCTTGGGTCCTGATCCGTGCACCCCGTTTGTATACGGGGTCACCCAGTATCTCCAAGTGCTGGGACAGATCTCCCGCGATGTACTGGTCTAAATTCTGCTTTTATAGTCCCCACTGGCACTGCGGCCCTCAGGTACCACACTTACTGCTCTTCGTTGTTCTCTGGGGCCTGTCCACGCTCCCACTCCCTTTATGAGGCTGCCATTTTTCTCAGGTCCCTGCCAGACCCTTGCAATTGCGCCTTCCAGGAGTTCCCGGTGCTTCCGTCAGCAGCAGGCACCAGGGAGCCGGCTCTTGAACCCCAGCACCGCAGGAGCTTACCAGTCGCCGAGCAGGCCCACCCAGTCAGCCCACTCGCACCTTTTCTGACTTCGCTCGCCTCCTCCTCCTCCTCCTCTCTGCCGCCGCGATCTCCAGACACGCTGTTTCCTTTGTTGTTGGGAAAGGCCTCCAGCGTCGTCCCAGTTCAGACACTGCCTTTATGGGGCTCCCGTGCACCACAGCCTCGGATTACCTCACCCACAGCCCCCGACGCCCTCGGGGCCACTCCTCGATCTCGATCTCTTTGCGGGCTGTCACCTCTCACAGGCCCTGGTCGGGCCAGCATGTCACACAACTCCGAGGCCCCCGGTGTTTTTGTTAGTCGCGGTCTCCCAGGTGGCAGTTCTGAAACATTTAAAGCCGCAGGAGGTATCGGTTGCCCGGCGGGCCCACCTGACCAAGCCGCTCCCGGTCTGATGTATCACTCCGGCTCCGGCCCATGCTTTCAGTTACTCTTCGTGCTTTGTCGTCTCACAGGCCTTGCACCGCCTCGGCTCCCGACAACATTCCGTGCATTTTCCCCGGGATTTCTGCCGCTCCAAGCTTTCCTTCAGGGTTCTAGTAGGTTTCCCCACTCTGATTTCCACTGCCAAATACGGATTTGACTTCGGATGTTGGGCTTTTAGCGCTCACGAGCCCGGAGCTCTTCTAGTGTGCAGCCATTGCTGTTGGCTCCAAGCCATGTCCCCTCGCTTGGATGCATTTTTTATCAGAAAGCATACCAGACCCATTCCAATAAAGTGAAGGTAAAAACGCGACACACTTTGTTAGTTGTATTGCATTGTATTTGTATTTATATAGCACTTACTACCCCGGATGAGGCATCAAATCACTTTATGCTGGCAGCACGCTCCTCCGGAGCCCAAGGTTAATGGTTAGTTCAGTGTCATTGGTTACTGTTTGTTATTGGGATTAGTGTTGTGCGCTCAAAGAGACCATTCAATGCAGTCATTACAGTTTTTTATGATGAGCTAAAGTAATAGTGGTTGGTTGCTGTCATTAATGGGGGGGTGAGCTCAAGCACATGGCTGGTGGGATGAATACAGATTCTAAAGGAGATTAGGTATTGTTAAGTTGCATATGTATGATTTTCAACGGAAGGAAGAGAGATTGTGATCTCGTAAATGAATTGTGGTAAATTTGCTGATATAGAGAATAGTCAAACATGCAACTGGCAAGAGTAGGTTTTGCTCAGACAGAGGAGGCATGCAGAGGATGGAAGGGAAGGAGAGGGGCATTTGAAAGAGAAGAAAAAAGGAGAGGGGACAAGCAGAAGTTTTAATTAAAGGACAATAGTAGACTACTGCCAGACTACCGATCCAGCCAGGTCAGCTGTTCAGCTCAAGGACTGAAAGTGAAAAATAATGCCTGAACCCATATGTCGAGAAAATACATGGGAAATAATGTACACATTGAAAAAGAGATTCTGAAGTTCATCCTCAGGTTTGACTCGGAGTATTAATTATAGAGCAGAGTGAGATACATTTAAATGCCTCTGGTTTACATTGACACCAGATGGAAGATGAGGACAGCTTCCCAGACTGTGGAAGTGTATTACCTGAATTCTAGTGGATGGAGGGCAGGGGATGCAAACACTGGAGTGAGTGAGGGTGGTGGTGAAAGGGCTAGCCTTTACAAATTCATTGAACACTCTTGTTATCAAAAGCCTGCTTAGTAAACTTTCTCAAGTTCTGCCCTTTTTGTAGATGCTATTGGTGACGAAGGGTGGAGCTACAGGCTGAAGTGGATCCTTTAGGTGAGGCCAAGCATTTGTCTACCTAAATCACACTTCAGTGCAGAGCTCTCATACCTCGTTGTGCCTCTGTTGTGGGTGCTTTTGGCTGGAGACTGTCCTGACAACACAAAGGCTGTGTTTGGAGCACAACCTGGAAGACATTTGAAATGCAAACTTATTGAAATTTACCTTTCCTTAACAGTAGCTACCCATGGACCTCGTGTTTTTGCAGATATGGGCAACTTTAAAGTACAGTTCCTAAGTTAAAAGCATGCACCTCCAGCCACAACCACATCGTGTTTAAATGGCCTCTGCTATGTAAAGTCATTTGTGATGCCAAATGGAACGAAGCTGCTTAGAATTCTTTCAGTTCAACCTTTCTTTAATGCTCAACACACTATCTGCTACTTATGCACACGCAAGTAAGATTCACAGGCCTTAAGTTACAGGGCTTGGTTTGTGGTTGACTCAATGGCTATGTGGTAACGGTTGAGGGGTGTCAATAAAATGGGGTTTTTGTTTTGGGCTTTCTTCTGAACAGTTCAGTGTGCAAAGCGAGCATGCCCGTGTCTCTTTCCTACTTCCTTAGACTCATAAAAATTGACATTCCCTTTGAAAGCAATCAACGCTTCTTTACAATGCAGCCAGAGGTGCGTCTTGACCTGCACTACCTACATAGTTGAAGTTTTTCTCTGCGCGCGCTTTATTTTATACAATATACAACATATCTGCTGTTTTTTCATAAGACTTTACTTTCAATAACAATTATAGAAACAGCATAAAGCGGAAGAAAGCAGACACACTACAGTCTCTCACTGAGGCACCATGCTAGCGCACATACGTAGGCTCACGGCAACATCGTTTTTCCCACATGCACATGGACAGATGGACCAACCAGGAAGAAATACAAACATTTACAGAATTACAGAACAGCACAGTAAATTATTCAAACACTACCACATACAAATGTGTAGCAACAAACAAAGATACATGCATACACTAACTTAAACACACAGTAACATATAAAACATGCAAATCGCACACCCACAAAAAACAACAAATAAACAGCAGAACACACGTACCAACGCTTTAGGCAGCAAAAAGGTGCTGATAAATGCATATATTGCCACAACAATCTACACACACACCAAGAAAAACGCAGTGACACCTCCATGCTTACAGGAAAATGCAAATACATGTAATAAAGTTAGAAACACGCAGACTCACATAGCAACACACAAGCTCACTTCACACAGACAGCCACGCACACATCAACACAAGATGCCTAAACTAAGACAATTCTGCAACCGCAATCATAAATACCTGTATGTGCAACCCTATACTAAAAGCCATTCAGAGGGAAACAAAAACAGCTTCAGCCCCTCCCTCACATGTAAATATAAACAATTTTGTGTAAAGTTTATGTAAAGTGCTCAAATAAAAGAAAAAGGGAGTTCCGAAAACATTTGCTAAAATGGGTGCTGGGAATGGATAGTAGTAATTGGTCCATGCTCTCAGGGAGGGCTAAACACATGATGAGGCATGATGTATGCATGCCTTGGACAAATAGGGTGAAAGCATATGAGATTGATGATGGAGCCAGCAAATGGGAAGCCTATGGGTCGGACGAAGCCCACAAAGTATATACAATATGTCTCTTTAAAACAGCCCAGGGCTTGTATATCAAGTGCTAGTAGTGGGCCTGTAGCACTAATTGTGCCACCCACATGAGTAGCCCTTCAAACCTGTCTCAGGCCTGCCACTACAGAGCCTCTATGTGCAGTTTTAAACTTCCATTTTGACCTGGCAAGTTCACCTACTTGCCAGGCCCAAACCTTCCCTTTTATTACATGTAAGGCACCCCTTAGGTAACCCCATTGCAGGTTGTAGTGTTTCTAAAAGGTAGGACATGCACTTGTGAGTTTTACATGTCCTGGTAGTGAATAACTGCTGAATTAGTTTTTCACTACAGCAAAGTCTATTTCTCGTATAAGTTAGCATTGGAGCTGCCTTGTAACATCTTACACACGCGTTTTCAAATTGAGTTCAAATAGAAAATTGGAGTTTGGAGCCCCTGGACTCACGATTTAAAAACAAATCTTTTAGTGAAGTGGTTTTTTAAATTGCAGGTCTGAAAATGCCCCTTTTAGAAAGTTGCCATTTTCTTCCTTAACCATTCTGTGCCTCAGCCTGTCCCTGGAATACACATCTGGGTCAGGGTGACGCTGGATTTTGTGAATTCTCTCTAGACAGTCACACACGTAGGGAGCTGAGGTGTGCCCTGCATATCCTGATGGCCCATTACCAGGCTGATAGGTCTTCCTGAGCTAGAATGGTGGGAGGAGTTGACACTTGCACTGGAATAGGACTGTGCCTGTCACCACACAAAGAGCTGTGTACCCCCTTGTAGTGCGTTTGGAGCCAGGGCTAGGAAAGATAGGGTCCTATGCACTGCAAAGACCTTTCTTTGAAGTCTCCCTACTTCAAAGGTTGAAATGGGTTAAGGACTGGACCTCTGACACCATATTCAGGACACTTCTGGACTGAGGACATTCTGACAGGAAGGAGAGCTGTTGTGCTGCCAGGAGTGACTGCCACTTTGCTTCATTGGCCTGCTGCCTGCTGCTTCTTTCCTGGGAGTGAGAGAACTGGACTCTACTCTTCACATCTTGCTTTCTAAAGTTTCTCCAAAGGCTTGACTGAGCTTGCCTCCTGTTGCTGAAGTCTCATGGGGAGAACAAAGACTTCACCTTCATCTTTCTACCAGCACCTTCGCTACTCTGCTGTGAGTCCTGCTCTGCCAAGTGCTGCCAAATCCAGTCCTGGGCCTTTGTAAGGGAGTTTTGTGCTAAAAAAGAAACCAACGTCAATTGGGAACCGGCACATCCATGTGAAATCGACCCATCGCCGCTTCCTGCACCGAAGCTGTGGTCCCGGCTCACCGAGCGTATGATGATCGGCCGCAACTAACAACACAGCCTGACTTTGCCGCAGGGCCTCTAAAGCACCACCACTGTGTGAGTTTTGAGCAAAGCATCATGAGTTGAAAAGGTGGTAATGTAACTGCAATTTTATTTCAATTCAAGCTGATGATCTTCTTTGTTCAGTTCAAAGCATGAAAATACTTTGGCACTGTTCAACTGGGTTATCATATTTGCAATGTGCGAACCTGGATATCTTTCTCTTTTGATTGCCTTGTTTGCTTGACACATGTCCACACATATTCACACAGACCCTTCACTGTCCTTTGTACGTACCACTAATATCGGCGACACCTTGTTTTAGCAAAGTCTCAATTTCCTTTGTCTAAAGGTCCTTGTGGATGTAATGCAATTCGACTATGCCGTTGAGCAACAGGAAAAATTTCCTCATTAATGTGGAGCTGCACTTTCATTGTCTTAAGTTTTCCGAATCCATGAAACAATTATGGAAACTGATTCACTATGTCATGATGAGAATTGATATTGTTATTCACATAAATTAGTCCCATGTCAGCAGCAGTGCTGAAACTGAATAAACAGGCACTCAACAAATTGCCCTGAAGCACACGAATTGAGGCTTGCATCTTCGTCTTTTTATGTTTCATAGTCGTCATAAATGAAATTCGACTTTGCAGTGCTGTTGAGGCTGCCCACATGTATACTTTGGTTTTCGATGGTGTGAGACGGGGCACCTGAAACAGTTCATTGTACTTTTTGGCTAGCATGATGTTTATATACGCACCACTGTGTATGATGAATGGTACATAGCAACCATTGATCTTCAATTTGATTTTGGGACAGTGTCCAAAGGAATTTTGTGATTTCACTTGATGATCCTTTTTTGACTTGTATTCTTTCTTGCAGGAAGCCAAACCTTCATGCGCACGTCTTTCGGTAGTCAGCGTTGACATTGCACACCCATTCTCTTCACTGCCACACTACTGTGACAATGGAGAACCTCTCGACAAGGAATCGAATGACACTCAGCCTTTTTCAGTTTCTATTTGCCCAACTTATGTTGCCGTTTACTTCTGTTGGCGTGACTGGAAAGCTTCTGCAACTTTCTGACAGCCACTTTGTCTTCACGACGTGACGCACTGGCAGCTATTTTGTCTTTAGGACGCTTCACGATCTTTTGTCATCCGCTTCATCCAGTGCATCAATTAAATCATCGAAAAGCTTCAATTCAGACAGTCCATCTAATGCCAATTTTCCATTTTTGGCACATCGAAAACAGATGGTGGTTTTTGGAAGGCGGAAGCACCTTATCAGGTGCTCTCTTTAGCATTCATGGAAGAGCTAAAAAACTGTACTATTCCTGCCATCGTTCACGGCCTCTTCAGTCAGGTTAGCAGGATTCAACAGCCTCACAAGCACAGCTCCCATGATTATGCCTGGGTTGTTGCGTCTGGAGATTAGGTCGGATGACTCTCTTTACTATAGATGTTTGGTAAATGGTAAGTAGATGATTCTTTCATGTTTCTAAGGTGCACAGCACTTGGCATTCCTTCGCACCTTCTTAGCCCTGGTTGACCTCTGCCACTTAGTATTTCGTTGTGCTAATTTACTTCTGCTCTCAGCGTTCTCTTGCACCTAGCTGTCGCGGTTTGTTGTGCTTTCTGTACCTGTTTGATATTGTCTATGACGTTTCCGTATTGTATGAGTGACAGCTCTGTGCTAAGTTGTTGCGTCACACTTCTGATCTCATTTGTATTAGCAATTTTCTGACCAACGATAAATGAGACTTTCCGTGGGGGCTTCACTGTCTATGAAGGTCTCATACTGGTTGGAATTGCGCTTTGGCTCCTCATATTGCAACCGACGATTTTTCACCTTGACTGAGGTGCACGTGACACACACAAGCAGCTTGCTGGACCTTTGCAAACACTCTGGGAGAGCACTCTCGACTCTTTGGGTTACTGGATTTACGTATCCCTATCACCAGTTGTAGCATCCTGCCCAGCCTAGTAGCATGCAAATAAATTGCGCCACACATGGAGCTCTGTATGACACGTCTTCATTTCTCAGACTGTAACTGGTAACTGAAACGTAATGCATCATAAATTTTTACTAACCTCGCCCAATCACTTACGTCACTCGACTAAGGAGTCCATTAGGGACCATAGGGGTCTAGTGCTCTATAATACACAAGACACTACAAGTAGCAGTTGGCAAGCAGCAGCAAACATGCAATGCAGACAGAAAGGTGGGATCTGGTTCTCAGAGAGAGGGACAAGTGCTGTAGAGGACAGTGCTTTATGACACTTGCTGGAGATATATTGAGTAATTGGAGATGTGAAAGCAGGAGACAGGTATGTAATGCCTCTGGATAATTCAAGGGAGGAGTTCACTCTACTGGCTGTGAATAAAAACAATTTTTCATATTATTCACCCAGAAGAGTGGGTGTCATGCATAGATGCTTATTGGTTCTATGCCATGAGTGGCCCCTTCAGCCATATTGACATTTTGGTCACTTGCACAATATATCTCGGGAATGGTAGTTTCGATTTTTAACATTCTAAGCAGTGTGTTTTGAGTGGTTAAGGTTCTGTCTCTACTGGGCCATTGTTTCTGTCCTTGACAGTGCTGTCTCTGCAAAAGAAATTTTGAAACCAATGGAGAGGTGCACATTTTCTGCTCCATAATTTTTATTAATCATATGCGAAGGAAAGAACACAATATAAGGTGGCTTCCCATAAATTCCAGAAGGCCGTCAGAAAGGCAAAAAAACTTTTTTGCAGCATCGATTGATCAGGCAGAGCATTCCAGCAAGGAAGTTTTCAAGGTGGTTCAGTCCTTTTTCAAACCTAGATGTATTGAAAGGGAGATACTGCCTTCGGTCACCCTCTGCAATAAAATCTCGGACTTTTTTGACCAAAAAATTAAGCGTGTTTACGACTCATTTGGCCCAGAGGTAACAACAGTGAAAACAGATCAGTTTGTCAAAGAGTTGACAAGCGGGCCGTTGGCCTGTTTTCAACCAGTTACTCTGTCCGCGGTCTTGAAGGAATTAAGATGCTGCAAGTCGGGCTCGCCGGACGATCCTTGTCCCCCCAAATTGTGGTGCACAATGGCGGATTTTGTGGCCCCTTCCCTACAACACGTTTGGAATACGTCCATTTCTTCGGGGGTTTTCCCTGATATATGGAAACATGCCACCCTCCTCCCACTAAAGAAAAAGCCTAATGGAGATCCTATGGATCTTAGCAACATTCGCCCTATCTCTCTACTGGCTGCCCCGGGCAAGATGCTGGAGAAAGTTATCCAGCGGCAGCTCAGTAAATATATAGAGGATAACAAGATTCTGCATGAGACACAGTCAGGTTTTAGACCCGGCTTCAGTACCGAGACAGCTCTGATCGAGGTGGCAGAGTCAATAAGATGGTCGTTGGATTCGTGAGACTCAGCTCAATGCTGGTGCTCCTGGATCACTCGGCAGCTTTTGACACTGTCGACCACGTAAGGTTGATGATGCGATTGGCAGAAGTGGGCATACAGGATCAAGCGCTGGACTGGTTACATTCCTACTTGTCCCAGAGAACCCAGAAGGTGGCCCTGGGGACCGCTTCCTCTACACCTAAGCCGTTATGCTGTGGTGTACCTCAGGGCTCGGCGCTCAGTCCATTATTATTCAATATCTATATGGCCCCACTCTTTACGCTTATTGCTAACTGGGGGGTCAAGGCAGTATCCTATGCCGATGACACCCAGCTTGTGTTCCCATATGCAGAGGTGTCAGAGGCGGCCCTGTCAAACTTCAAAGGCTGTCTTCATGATGTGGCGCGCTGGATGAACACTAATAAATTAAAGCTAAATGCGGACAAAACGGAGGTGCTCTTCTTTGGCAAAGGCACCCCGCCCCCCTCTGAGCTCTGGTGGCCGATGGCAATGGGCCCGCCCCCTTCCCCTAGTCCCTCGGCAAAAAATCTGGGAGTCCGTTGGGACAACAATCTGTCCTTTGTTTCGCACACACAACAGCTGATGGGTTGCTGTTTGGGTAAACTTAGGAATCTTCGCAAAATCTTGCGACTTCTTCCGGTGAACTGCAGGAAAACGGTAATCCATGCGACAGTTACGTCCAGATTGGATTACGCGAATGGCCTGCTCCTGGGTTTGCCCAAATATTTATCTCAACGCTTGAAATTGGTCCAGAATACGGCTGCGAGGCTGTTAATGCATATTCCATTCAAGCATTCTGTCTCTCCGCATCTCCGATCACTGCCCACAGGATCAAATTTAAGGCACTTACGTTAGCCTTCAGATCCTTGTCTGGCTCATGTCCAAAATATTTAAGGGACCGGCTACCAAGATACACGCAGGACCGCTCTCTTCGCTCTAACTGCCGGATCCAGCTAGCTGTCCCCCGAATAAAAAAGGCTCGTCTGGGTGGTAGAACGTTCTCGGCCAATGTAGCGATGCTTTGGAACTCACTCCCCTCAGAGCTCCAACAGGCACTCTCTGAACCCCGTTTTAAAACAATGTTGAAAACCTGGCTCTACACCCAACCCCGCTAATGACTTGAATTTTGGTATATGTTTCTCTGCCTGTGTTTAGCGCCGGGACACCACCTTGTGAGGTAGCTGTTCGCGCTCTATAAAATTCTGTATTATTATTATTAATGTGTGTGTGGCTATATCCATATAAAGGGGCCACAATTGATATAACCATAGTATAATCATTACAAGGCCTCAATGGCACAAGCTTTTATTGATAACCTAATATTGGTTTTGAAAATGTGCTTAGCCTCTTTTTTTTCTTTTGGGAGCAAGATAACGTTAAATATTTAGAAGTTAGTTCAATATTTTGCTTATAGAAATGCTAGAGTAGATAACTTAACGGGGAGTCTGTTGTGGTTTACACTCTGCGTGGGAATGAGAGAAGATTTTCGTGTACCATGTAGTCTGGACCACAGATACCTTCAAGGCTGTGCAGCTGTGTGCGTCTTTCTCCGATGACAAGAATGAGGGGAGTTTACCTGCTCCAAGGAGACGACGTAACCTGATTGGTCCAAGTTTGGAGGGAGTCAGTGGAAAACAATTCTGAAGAAATGTGTAACATGTTCTAATTGTGTTTCTTAGGATAGTTTTTCGGAAATCCTACCCTAACTTTGCTGAGGGACGACCTTTCCCTAACTCCGATACTTGAGATCCCATTTTCCTAAATTCTTGAGTTACGCTCTTGAACATTTTCTGCCCTTTAATTTGAACCTTAACTTGGTTCATTTTAGACTGACACCTTCTGCTTAGGTTTTCCCCCCTGCCATCTTTCAATGCTTTATTTAGGCTAGATCAGTTCCTTTATGGAACTGATAATACCTTTATTTTGTATTTTGTACTTTCTACTGATTTGCATTGTCCTTCATCTGATATATGTAGAAGAACTAATTAACAATGCAGAGTTTTATGCTGATCTGATCGACTACTTTACTGAATGAAAAACATAACATTTACTAATCTGCTAATAAATCTTCATGGTTTTGAAAACCATCCGCTCTGTCTTTCTTGTGGAGCCAACTAGGTTGGCTAATAAACAGCAGTCCATAAGATCAATGAATCAGTCCGTTTGATGACTAAACCAGAGCGGGAAAGTATTGAAATTACTCTGCATCACCAAGAAAATCTGAGTGACGAGCTTGGAGGCTGTACATGGCTACGGTCATTTTGGAGGTGGGCTGGGGAAGGAAGAATTAGGACTTGTAGGCGGTGGATGATGACAAGTAGGAGAGTAAGGGCCAAATGGAACACTAGGAGGGCTGGGATTACCAAAGCCACGAGGTCACGAACCAGGCCCAGTGAGATCTATTCTATGAGGATCAGGGTTATCAATGCCAGAGGGGACCATGAAGAAATTGATGATGAGGAACAGTAGAAGGAATACCAGGACTAGGGATACTGGGATGAGGGTGAGAAGGATGAGGGGTGCCAGGTGGATGTGGAACAGGGGAATCTTGACCCAGTGGGCAAAAGCCCAAAAGAAAAGAAGCACCAGGGGTAGAAGGAACAGAAGGCCTTGAACCATAGCAACGAGGAGGGCCTGAACGCATCTATCGGGTCCAGAAAGAAGAGGACAACCAGTGCATGGCGTAGCAGACCCAGGTAGATAGACCAAAGAGGGCCAATACCAGGAGCCCAATAGTAAAAGGGACCAGAGAAATGAGGGCCAAGACCACAGAGATCAGATCTAGGAGGGGGAAAAATAGGCCAAAAGTGAAAGAACTAGGAGGATCACCACAAGAAATGTTCAGCACGACCTTGAGACTCTAGATTAGAATGACCATGGAGATATAAAAGACCAGTAAGTCTAGACCTAGTGGGACCAGAATCTGTAGATCCATGCTGGTCAGACTCATAAGATCCTAGACCAGGTGACAAGGACTGCAAGAACTAGGGTTACCTGTGATGTAGCAGAAAACATATTTATTTTTAGGGGTGCATTTTAATCACACGTGTAGTCCGCATCCACACATAATCCTTTGTCGTCATAACATGGAGTGTTAGAATTTGAGATTTAAGAACATGAAACGTGATGTATTCTAGGCCATTTGAATGTAACATGGAACACATAAGCAGAAGATAAATGTAAACCTTAACATGAAGCATTCATGTTGTGCATCTGACAATTTATTCAGGTAACTAATGTGCTTGCAACCGTGTTTCTTTAGATGTAGATAGTCATACTAATTGAATTCGTTTATTTCTTAAGCAAATTCGTAAAGCTCATGTACCATTTCACTTAGGTTAGCTGAAATTGTAGGCCTGAAATGCTTTTCTCCCTGGAAGCTCCGTCTAGTATTAACAGTGGAATTTCACGTGAGGTGTGGATTTTGTTCTCTTATGTTTTATATCTGGCAGGTGGAAGTAGCGTTCTTGTTAGCTATAATAATGTCTTTGTTTTCTTAGTCAGGTGGGGAGAGAAGGGGATACATCATGAGCCCAAGTTGATAAGAGATACTGTTGTGTTTCACACCATAGAAGGCATTGGAATCAAGGTCATCAATGTTGAAGGTCAGGAGAACTGCTGCCCACTGGAAACTTACCTATGGGAGCGTATATGGAATGGATGGCGTGACTTGTTGGAAGGCATCTTGGGCAATTTACCTGTTATAGCGTGATGCAAAGAGGGAAAGAGCCCCTCTGCTTCCTTCTCTGCATTAGGAGAAAGAGCCTCTTAGCATGAGCTCTGAAGCTTCATGCTACCTGACCAATTGACGTGGAGAGACTTCTTAGGAAGACTCCACGTGCTGACACCTTTTACTTCACTTCTTTGAGAATGCCTAAGTAGGGGTGCCATGCTAGCGTTAGTGTAGGAATAGATTAAAGCTTTATTTTCATCAACCCTCGATGCAGGGAAATTTGGACTCATGGTTTTTGATCATTTGCATTATATTTCTCAAACTAATTGTTTTGTTTATGCTTCATAGATTACGCTGGGTATGCAGTTTTGGCTTTATCCTGATTCCAATGTATTTTTACAATCGTATCTTGAGGTGTCTTTATGTTCAGTTATTCCTGGCTTTGTAGTAAATTGACTAACCATAAGGAGTTATCTGTGGTTACTATGAGTCTAAAGAGTCTCCTGTCAAATTGATACGGTAATATTGTCGAACTTTCTCCCCTCCACGCTTGCATACTTCTAAAAAGAACCATGGGATTGTGAGTCTAGAACAGATCTAGAACTTATGGGCCCGGCCCTTTCACCTGCAACATGGGAACTAGGAGAACCAGTGCCAGTAGTATGAGGAAGTCCAGACCCAGGAGGACCATTACTATGAGGGCCATGAGATGGGGCACCAGGGTGAGATAGACAAGACAAAGGTGGAACAGGCAAGCCAGGTGACCAGGAAGACTAATAAGATTAGGATTGTGCCGGAGGACCGGGGGACAAGGAAGGCTAGGGAAACCAAGGCCAGTGGGACCAGCCCTAGAAGCCTTGATACATGAGGACCAGACAAAAGAGTTCCAGAGCAAAGACCAGGACTACATGGAGCAGGAGAACCAGGACCTTAAGGATAAGGAACAGGCAAACTAGGGGAATAGAGAAGCCAGGGGAGCAGGACCAGGAGGACTGATGGATGAACATTTGGGCGGGAGAAGTGAAAAGGCCCAGGACTCGGAGCCTGTGAAACAGGAGACCGAGTACACTAAGGACTAGGTGCAGGAATACTTGAACATCAGAACTAGAAGAAGTTGAGATGATCTGTGGTGGGCCATGACAAGGTATTGCAGAAGCAGGAGGGCAAGGAGAAGGAGGACTAGGGTCAAGAGGCAGAGGACCAGATTGAAGAGGACTACGGAGATCAGGACCTATAGAATAATGGCCAGTAGTTCCAGGAAACAAGGATAAGCAGGACAGGGACTAGGAAGAACAAAGGTACCAGTAAAAAAGGTACCTAGAAGGCCAGAGCAAGGAGGACCGGGTGAACTAAAAGTATCACAACCAGGAGAACCGGAAACAGGACTAAGAGGGCTATAAAGATTAGGACCTAGGGGAATAGGGCTCGAATTACCAAAGAGGGTAAATCAAGGGGACTGTACAATGGTAGTCAGACGTACCAGAACCAAAATTACCAGGCTCAGTAGGACCCAGGCAGGAACAATGCCTGCATTACCACTATGACCAAGAGGACAAGGATAAGATCCAGGAGGACAAGGACAATCAAAACCAGGATGACAAAGACTAAAAGGGCCTGGACATGAGAGGCCAGCTGGACCAGGCTCTGCGGTACCAGCTCTAGGAGGTTCAAGGTGAGAAGAGGACAAGGTGACCAGGACCGGAAAGAAACCAAACAAGGTGGCCCAAGAGTGGGAGAACTAAGAAGGACCAGGATGGCCAAAAGGCAAGGTTTATGACAGCATGCACAATAGGACATGAAGAACCAGTACACCAAGGACACCACGGCTAGGATGGTTGATGGACCAGGTCCATAAGACCTAGGCCCAGTAGAAACAAAACTATAAAGACCAGGACCAAGAGGATCAGGACCAATGGGCATATATCTTGTGAAGGACAAGGACTTTGAAAAATAAGAATACGGCCATGGCCAGGAGAGCCAGGAGGTGAAACCAGGGAAGCAAGCAAAGAGAGTCAGAAGGAAAAGTTCTAAGTGGACCAGGAAGCAAATGACTAGGGGACCAGAAAGATCAGGTCATAGAGGATCTGGACTTTGTGTACCAGGGCCAGGAGAACCAGGGTGAGGCAGAAAAGGAGGATCAGGGCCAAGGAGATTAGGACCTGGATGACCACACCCTGGAGATCAAGCTTAGAGGGTTAGGAACATGATGGCCAGGTTGGTGTAGAAGCATAAGGGCAACGAGTACGAAGGATACCAGTAGGGCCAGAGCCACGAGTTCCAGTACCAGAGCAGGGAGGATTATAACAATCAGCACCAAGAGGACCAGGGACAGACCTAGGTGTTCCAGTGACACCGTGCCTACAAATCCAGGGACCAGACTACAACATAGAACAGAAAGACCATGACATAGGGATAGCAGGACCAGGGTGAAAAAGATCAGGAGGACCAGAACAGCCAGAGCAAGGAAGACTAAGGGGACTGGACCAAGATGTCCAGGAGGACCAGAATCAAAATTATGAAGCTCAGAAGGACACAAGCAAAGCAAACCAAGAGGGCCCAGACCATTGGCTGCAGTGCCGGAAGAACAATAATGACACGGCACAGGGTCACGTGGACCAGGATATTCCAAACCAGGAAGACATGTGCTAAGAGGACAAGACCTAAGAAGACCAAGACCCGACAGACCTGGTGGACTGAGGGGACCAGCAGGACCAGTAGCTGATCTAAAAGAAATCGGATGTGCAGGGTGAGAAGGATCAGAATGACTAGGCCAAGGGGACTAGGGTCAAGAGGATCAGGAAGGAAGAGCTAGGAGAAAGGGACTGGATTAAGCATACAAAGACGCAAACAAGGGGGACCAGAAAAAAGGGACCAAGACTAATGGGCACAAAACTAGGAAAATACACACAATGTGAGGACCAGGAATAGGAAGAATAGTGCGAGGCAAACCAGACTGAGAGAAAATAGGGCCTGAAGAATCAGAAGGAGATGGCCAGGCAGGACCAGAACAAGGAGGGACACAATGACAGGAACCAGGGTGACCAAGCTAGATGGCTAAGAACCAGATGACTTGGGCAAGGAGGATCAACACTAAGTGGACAATTTATTGCAGAATCAAGATGACAAGGAGGAGGAGGACCAGGTCCTATAATATCATTACAAGTTGGAGGAGGAACAGGAGAATTAGTCAGGGCAAGAGCAGGCAGGCTAAGGCCATTAGAATCGGGAACCACATTGGGGAGGATAAGGTGGAGTAGAAGGATCAGAATAGGCAGGATTAGGAACAGGGCGAGGAGGACCACAGGGGTCACAACCAATGGGACCAGGACCTGTAGTGCCAAGTGAAGCAGGTGGACACCTGGGTATCAGGACCAGGCTGGTGAGGGTCATGGGAACCAGGACAACCAGAGACACAAGGACCACTGGGACCAGGATCAAAATAAACAGGCCCAGCCCAAGGTGACCTCATAAGGAGGACCAGGACATGTAGATGCATTACCAGGTGGACTACGAAGACAGCGACTAGGAAAGTAGAATCAGGATGACCCAGGAAGACTAGGAGGTCCATGACAACAGGGTTAGGTGGAGTAGGACCCAGCAAACCAGTAGGCTCAGGGAGAGAATCAATACTATCAGGACCAGGAGGCCCAGATAAGGGCTAATACAAGGAAGGGCCAGGATCAGGACCAGTAAGGCAATGGTCAGGAAAGACTAGAACCAGGAATATCAGATTAAGAAAACCAGTATCAGGACGACCAGAAATAGTTGAATGCAGGCCAAAATGAGGATCAGAAGGACTAAAACAAACCAAAGGAGGACTTGGAACAGAACCAGGAGGAAGACGAACACCAGAAGGCACAGAAAAACTTAGAGGAGAAGGAAGAAGACTGGAAGCAGGAGGACACCTATGTGATTCTACACCACATGTATTAGGATAGCCCTTCTGTAAATGTTTCTTATTCCTTCTTCTTATGCTGGCAACCCCAGATACCTCCACCTTTTTGGAGCCCATGTATAGAACTTGTAAGCATTTGCTGAAAAATGTAAGAATGCAAAAGGAATAAAAAGCTGGAATTGTTTCACTCTGACCTCTGAGTGTCAGAAGGACTGAAACTTTGCAGAGGGGTCTAAAGGTGGATGGGTGAAAAGGAGTGTGGCCTGTGAAGAATGGTAGAAAAGGTTTGAGAAACTCACATGGCTAGAGTCAGCAAAGATGGGTAATGACTTAAAAAAGGTGTCAAAGGGCTATGGCAATTAACAAAGCTGAGCTCAGGATCATAAGAAAGATTAGATGAGTAGCAAAGGGGCTGAGGAAGGCTCCAGATAGATCATCTCAGATGGCGTATTGCTGGAATCTGAGTAAGAAAATGCTCTGGTTGTCAGCTGTGATAGCAGCGGGAACTAAGGCCAGCAGTAATAGCTTCAGCACCAGACTATTGGTCTATGAAACTCTAAGAGCTAGATGAAGGGTCGTGGAGAGACATATGTGACAGAAGCATTTGAAAGGCCATCAAGGATGCAATGAGTTTTAAGATTGGTAGAATAGTCTGTGCTGCTCCCAGACCTTAGAGTTGACTTTCCATGTGCATGTGTGTGTGGTGGATATGTCGCAAGTGTGTAGTAGTAAGACTCTGGCTATGGTGAAAGTCTTAAGTGCATGGACCAGTGGGATATATTTTGCATGACAGGATGGAGAGTAGATGCAGCTTCCCTAGACAGTGGAACTGTATTGGCTGCATCCCTGTGGCTGGAGGGTGGAGACTTAGACATCGAAGTGAGGGAGGATAAATAAAAGGCTGCCCACAGAAAATCTGAGAAGTCCTTCTTAGAAAAAGCTGCTGATTAGTTCTTCCTGAATGATCTATGGCATAGGGTTGATGTTCGGAGTGAGGGCTAGGTCAGAGTTTTCTTCTGGTAAAGGTGACAGAGTTTCTAAGCAGAGCAGTCCTTTTCTACTGCTTGGGCCTAGCACTATTAATACTTCTGTGAGAGTTATTACCTAGAACAAAGGCTGTGTCTGAGCTACAGACCAGAAATCACATTTAAAAGAGAATCACACCAAATCAGTTCTGAAACCTCAACAGTGGATTTACATTCCCTGTCTGAAAAATGTATATAAAGTTGGAACTGTGAAATGATCGATCTGTAGGTCACAAGAATTTAGGTGAATGTGGAGTGTAAAGTGAAGTTTAAAATAGGGAAAGATAGTCTGATCAAAAAAGTTTTAATGAAGTTGGCTACTCCCCTAATTAAAATGAAAAAATCACGTATAGTCACTCAATGTTGTGCATTTATACGCTTATGAATTGAGGTCTACAGGTCGATCCGTATGGGTAGGATTAACTTCGTGATACTGCTAAGGGAACCGGCACTAGAATTCAGTGTCGACGGCGACCGGTACTACTATTATGGCCAGGAACAGCCTCAATAAGGGTTAACACTTAATAATCTTTGTTGAAACCAAAGGTACCCCCACATTTTTTAGGGTGCTGTAAGGATGGCCGCTTTTCACTGTTAGTGTTGGGTGACCACCACCAAAAAATGTGTAGGTAGTATTTGATTAGGTCCTGAGGAATTGCCATCGATTTGATAGTAAGGCAAGAAACATGGCGACCTCAATTCATAAGCGTATAAATGCACAACATTGAGTGACTATATGCGATTTTTTCATTTTAATTAGGGGAGTAGCCAACTTCATTAAAACTTTTTGATCGGACTATCTTTCCCTATTTTAAACTTCACTTTACACTCCAGATTCACCTACACTAGGACCCTTACTCACACTTCACCTGTCGGCCTTGGAATAAAGATCTCCGTTAAGTAGGCCTCATCATGGGCGCCTGATCGGGCATTGCAGCGCCGGCCCGAGTAGGAGCAGACCCGATGATGAAGCAAGACACCTACTTGTTGGGTGTGTGAGGGCCTTTTTCCAAATAAGGAGATTCCTCTCCTGTGTTTTACTGATTTCAACCTTACACTTACGACCCGTCATTGTCTTTCTTTTTTGATAGGAACTACATACTAATTGTTTTCACATTGTTTAATGGGTACGTATGCTGGACCTCATTGTAAAAGCCCTCGTTTTCCTTCCCCTTTTTTGACTCTACCTGGCCATCATGTCTGACAGAATTTGCGTATTTGTACAGCCACCTGCCAAATTGTGCATAATCTCTGCTATTTAGCCAGCAGCCATGTAAATCGCAGTGGTGGTTCACTATTTAGCGGTCAGCCAGGTGAATGGCTGTGACCATCTTTTAAATAATTAAAAAGAAAAAAAAAGGTCTTGGCTAATGCCAGACCTAATAAAACACGGCCATTCAAGCAGATAATGTTATCTAGGGATATTAGACATGTTAAGTGGCATGTCATTGAGTACTAGAACAGGTTTGCTTTTAAAAATGTATAAATAAATGTTGCAGCATGAGCACAGGGAGGTCAAAGAGTGCATGGCCTGGGAAATAATGACCCTTCTGCAACTCCCTTTGCCCTTTTGACAGGCTAGGTAATAGTGCCACACCAACAGTTCTGAAACTGTACTTCACCACTTGAGCTCAGAAACTAACTATGAAACTATTTGCCTATGTTACACATTTTATTCATTACCACCAGCTTGTCATTCTATTTTCTTACCTTCTTCTCCTCCAGGTAGGAAAGGATCATCCCTAGTATGGCTTCTGGTTCTCGGATCATGAATTTTTCATAGAGTTTTGAATGTTCTTTTCTTTCAAATTGGAAAGGCATCTGCTATGGCAGAAAGTCAAAACACACACAAAAAGGCATTTAAAAAAGCATCCTCAGACTTAAAGGAAGCAAGTTCTGGTAGCGTCAATCTGTCTCTGAGGCCAATGTTGAAGAGATGACACATCAGTTTTGCCAATTAGGTATTTTTTAGTTATTTGTATTTTTGCATTTTTATATAGCGCACAAGCTTGGCTTAACAGCATTGGAGCACTTTATATGAGTACCTGTGAGAAAGTGCCCTCTTTCTGCAGCTTTGCTCCCACAACCAAGTGGCCTGCTCATCAGCAGCCACCAACCGGAGGCCCCCAATCCCCCATTGGATAATATTGGACCTCAGCACTCTGCACCCGGCCGCCCTAAAGCAGCTGAGGGTGTAACAAGAGTGCATCCCTGACCATGGAAGACCCCTGAGTCTGCCCCCAGAACATCAACTCCCACTACCGAATACTTACCCTAAAACTGATAACACTATTTTCCTCCATAGGATAGCATAGACTGTTTTTCTTGGAAAAGTGTGAAGTTTGAACACCTAAAAGAAATTCTTTAAAGTTTAGTATTTAACAAAAATGCTTTTACGTACCTGTTTACAGGAAATGTCCCAGTGTAGTATCCAGGTATACTACACTGTGTAAGAAAAGTAATCTAAAAAGTAACTTACCTGGTATTTTACTGAAAAGCCCATTCAAGTAGATTTACTGTATTTACAAAGCATTGCATTTCTTTGAAACAATACGGCATGTCAAAACAAAGTGTATATACCATTGCAAATCCAAACTGTATTTGAACTGTATATTTACTGCAAAGTATTTATAACTTACCTGTGCCAGGTTGCTTGGTTCTAGGAAATAAAATAACTAAAAGAATGTTTTTATAGAAAAACAATTGGTCTGAAGTTCAGTCTTTGAGTGTGTGAAATCATCTGCTGATTGAGTGTGTGCAACAAATGCTTAACACTGTCCTCTGATACTGCCTTACTGCTCACTACCCCAAAATAGAGAGTAAGTTTCTATCTACTTTTACCTCTACCTACCTTTTGGGTTCCACTAGACTCTGTGCACACTATACCTCACTTGGGTATAGTATATACAGAGCCAGCTTCCTACATTGGTGGATCAGTTGTGGGATATACAACTTTGCAATTGTTGGACTACTTAGTTACCACCTGATCATACAACAGAACTCTTAAGTCGTCTTTAGAATTCAGATTTCTCAAAATGGCATTTATTTTGCAAAATTATTAAAAGTCTTGTTATTGCCTTGGTTAAGTCCCTGTAGAAATGTGGAAAAAGAAAAAGTCACTTTTGCTAGGGTTAGATGGGTTAGAAATATTTTTTAACAATGTCTCAAAACAAATAACCACAATGGCATAGAGGAAATGGTTGAGGAGTTCAACCTCACCCCTTACCTTCACTTTTCTTTCAAGGAAGTAAGATCCCTATGCAAAATTAAAAATATAACCATGGGGTCCCATCCCACCAAAAAAAAGCTCCAGGAGCTGTTGGCTGAGTATGCTAAGGACCATCCATGTGAAAATGGTGAAGACCAATCAGATGAGGAAGAAGAGGAAGGGGATGGATGACCAGGTATATCAACTCCCTCCACTTCATAGGGAGAAAAGGGCCCAACTGCCCTTCACTCCAAGAGTAAACCTCTCAGTACCTAGATCTCACACAGGTGGATCAGGTACCACTGAGGACATTGAGGACAGCCTCAATGAGGAGGACAGCCTTTTAGCAAGGTTGACCAAAAGACTGGATCTAGAGACCAGGTTGTTGGCTCTATAAAGAGGGAGGGCAGAGATGGGTCTAGCACCCATCAATGGTGGCAGCAATTTACTTAATCAGGATAAAGAGCAATCTTATGATCCTAAAATCCCCAAAGGGATTGTCCCTAAATATGAGGAGAGTGATGATATCACAAAATGGTTCACAGCCTTTGAGAGGGCTTGTGAAATGAGAAAAGTGAAGAAGTCACACTGGGAGGCACTCCTTTGGGAACTGTTCTCTGGTAACTGCAGAGACAGACTCCTGACCCTTGCTGGGGCAGATGCTGGGTCTTATGACCTCATGAAGAGAACTCTGATTGAGGGATTTGGACTCACAACTGAGAAATGTAGAATTAGATTCAGGGGGCTCACAAAACCCAAAACCAATCCTGGATTGACTTCGTAGACTACTCAGTTAAAACACTAGATGGTTGGTTAACTGGACACAATGTGCATGATTTCAATGGACTTTACACTCCGTTTATGAAAGAACATATTTTAGGTAATTGCACTAATGAAAAATTACATCAGCATTTGGCAGACCTAGGTCTAATTTCTCCCCAAGAATTGGGAAACAAGGCAGACCACTGGGTCAAGACAAGGGTGACAAAAACAACCACTGGGGGTGACCAAAAGAAAGGGGTTACAAAACCTACCCAGGGGAAAGGTGGTAAGAATCTCCAAGATAAAAAGCCTGAGTCTTTAAAAGGGCCCCAACAACCTGTAGGGGGGTGGGTCCCAAAACTCTTCCCAATCTACAAACATGTACAGGGGGAAGAACTTTGATCTTTTAAAGGCCTGGTGCAACAACTGTAGAACGTTGGGACACTTAACCGCAGATTCTACTTGTCCTAACAAGAAGCCCCCTAGTCTTAGTACAGCTACTCCTGGTGTAGCAAGTCTCCAGATGGGATCAACAGTATGCCAAGAGCAAATCGGGTTGCACACTGAAGCAGTTCTAGTTTCAGAAGGGGAAGATGAGTTTGCCAATGTAGCTGTGTGGCCACCCAACTTAAAGAAATACTTATAATACCCTTGGATCAATGGAACTAGGATAGAAGCTCTGAGGGACACAGGTGCCAGTGTCACTATGGCGAGAGGGACACTGGTTTACCCTGAGCAATACTTGATTGGGTGAACTTACCCAGTCACCAATGCTGACAGTGGTTAGACTGGGGGGGGGGTTACTGGCCTGAAACAGGTAGTGGTCTCTCCACAGCTACCAGCTGCATGTCTGCTTGGCAATGACGTGGATGGTCTGAGGTTGAACTGAAAACCCATGCAGAAATGCTGGATATCCCTGAGATCGTGTGTGTAAAAACAAGAGCACAGAGCAGAAAACAGGGTGAAAAAAGAAATGTTGGAGCCTGATAGTATGGCCCAACCTTTCAAGAGGAAAGGTAAGAAGACTGGGGAACCAGCTTCTGTACGGCAAAAGGATGAGGACTCCTCTCCTCAGGGACAAGACTTGGACACCCCAGAGGGAACTGAGCCCATGGAGCTTGACCCCTACCAGGTTGAACTCTTAGGCCTAGGGGGACCCTCCAGGGAAGAGCTGTGCCTTGGACAGCGGGACTGTCCAACTCTTGAAAGCCTGAGGCAGCAAGCTGCTGCACAAGAAAAGGGAGATGTCAGTGGTACCCACAGAGTTTATTGGGAAGAGGGACTACTGTACACTGAGGTCAAAGATTCCAACCCTGGAGCCACTAGGAGAGTGGTAGTGCCTCAGAAGTACAGGGAGTTCCTACTAACCTTAGCTCATGACATCCCTCTAGCTGGGCATCTGGGTTTAACCAAATCCTGGGAAAGGCTAGTTAGCCACTTTTACTGGCCCCAGATGTCTCAGAAGGTGAAGGAGTTTATCAGCTCCTGTGTCACCTGTCAAGCCAGTGGCAAGACAGGCAACCACACAAAGGCCCCCTTAATTCCTCCACCAGTTGTTGAGGTTCCCTTTAAAAGGGTAGATGTGGACATAGTGGGTCCACATGAACCTCCCACAGCTTCAGGAAACAAATTCATTCTAGTGGTATTGGATCATGCCACTAGGTATCCTGAGACAATTCCCCTTAGGACTACTACAGCTCCTGCAGTAGCCAAGACCCTCACTGGTGTCTTCACCGGGGTAGGGTTTCCTAAGGAGGTGGTTTCAGACAGAGGTTCCAACTTCATGTCTGCTTACCTAAAACATATGTGGAAAGAGTGTGGGGTGCAGTACAAGTTTACTGCAGCCTATCACCCACAAACCAATGGCCTTGTTGAGAGATTCAACAAGACATTGAAAGGCATGATTGTGGGGCTCCCTGAAAGACTCAAAAGGAGATGGGATGTCGTTTTATCTTGCCTTCTTTTCGCCTACAGAGAGGTGCCTCAGAAGGGAGTAGAGTTTTGCCCCTTTGAACTTCTGTTTGACCATCCTGTCAGGGGACCATTCTGTCTTGTAAAAGAGGGTTGGGAGAAGCCTCTCCAAGAACCAAAACAAGATATTGTGAACTATGTGCTTGGCCTAAGGTCCAGAATGGCTGAGTACATGGAGAAAGCATCCAAATTTCTTGAGGCCAGCCAGGAGCTTCAGAAGCACTGGTATGACCAAATAGCTGCACTGTCAGAATTTTAACCTGGGCAGAAGATGTGGGTTTTGGAGTCAGTGGCACCAAAGGCTCTCCAGGACAGATGAAGTGGCCCTTACCCTATCCTAGAAAAGAAGAGTGAGGTCACCTACTTGGTTGACCTGGGCACAAGCAGGACATCTAAAAGGGTTATCCATCTGAACCGCCTTAAGATCTTCCATGACAGGACTGACATCACCATGCTGATGGTGACTGATGAGGATCAGGAGACAGAGAGTGAACCTCTCCCTGACCTCCTCCCATACAGCCCCAAAGATGGGTCAATGGATGGAGTTGTCTTTTCAGACACCATCTCTGCCCAACAGCAGATTGCAAGCAAGTCTGGCATCAGTATGCTAAGCTCTTTTCCTTGACCGCTGGTCAGACAAACCGGTGTACCCATGATGTGGACACTGGTGACAGTTGGCCTGTCAAAAACAAAATCTATTGACAGTCTGATCAAGTCAAGGAAAGCATCAGAGCTGAACTCAGCAAGATGCTGGAGGTAGGGGTTATTGAACCCTCTGAGAGCACCTGGGCCAGCCCAGTGGTTCTAGTCCCCAAACCTCATCCACAGGCTGGAAAGAGAGAAATGGGGTTCTGTGTGGACTATAGAAGGCTCAACTCTGTCACCAAGACAGATGCTCACCCTATCCCAAGAGCAGATGAACTGATAGATAAATTGGGTGCAGCCAAATATTCTAAGTACCTTTGACTTAACTGCAGGGTACTGGCAAATTGGCATGGACCAGGAGCAAAAGAAAAGACAGCATTCTCCACACCTGATGGGCATTATCAGTTTACTGTTATGCCCTTCGGATTAAAAAATGCCCCTGCCACCTTCCAGAGGTTGGTGAATCAAGTCCTTGCTGGATTGGAGTCCTTTAGTGCAGCTTATCTAGACGATGTTGCTGTCTTTAGCTCCACCTTACAGGATCACCTGGTCCACCTTAGGAAGGTTTTAAAAGCCCTGCAAACTGCATCCCTAACTATCAAGGCATCCAAATGTCAGATAGTTCAGGGAACTGTGGTGTTCTTGGGCCACCTTGTTGGTGGAGGCCAGGTACAACCCTTATAGCCCAAGATCCAGGCCATCCTGGACTGGGCAGCTCCAACAACCCAAACCTAAGCCAGGGCATTCCCTGGCTTGACTGGGTACTACAGGAGGTTTGTGAAGGAATATGGGTCCATTCTGGCTCCCCTCACATATCTCACCTCCAAGAAGATGCCCAAAAAGATAAACTGGACAGTCAGTTGTCAAAAGGCTTTTGACACTCTGAAAGAGGCTATGTGTTCAGCACCAATTCTCAAAGCTCCAGACTATGCCAAGCAGTTCATAGTGCAGAATGATGCCTCTGAGCTAGGGACAGGAGCAGTCCTATCCCAGACCAATGATGAGGGTCAAGACCAACCTGTTGCTTTTATAAGCAGAAGGCTTCTCCCCACGGAGCAGCGTTGGAGGTCCATTGAGAGGGAGGCCTTTGCTGTGGTTTGGTCCCTGAAGAAGCTGGGACCATACTTGTTTGGTACTTACTTTCTAGTTCAAACTGATCACAGACCTCTCAGATGGCTAATGCAGATGAAAGGTGAAAATCCTAAACTGTTGAGTTGGTCCATCTCCTTACAGGGAATGGACTTTATAGTGGACCTGGGACTGCCCATGCCAATGCAGATGGACTTCCCAGGTTCTTCCACTTAGAAACTGAAGACTCTCCAAGGAAAGGTTAGTCTCATCCACTTTCACACTACACTGTGTAAGAAAAGTAATCTAAAAAGTAACTTACCTGGTATTTTACTGAAAAGTCCATTCAAGTCTCTGTACTGTATTAACAAAGCATTGCATTTCTCTGAAATAATACTGTAAGTCAAAACTAAGTGCCTATAGCATTACAAATCCAAACTGTATTTCAAATGTATATTTACTGGAAAGTATTTATCACTAACCTGCGCCATGCACGTTCAGTCTTTGAGTGTGTGAAATCATCTGCTGATTGAGTGTGTGCAACACATGCTTAACACTGTCCTCTGATACTGCCTTACTGCTCGACCACACTACCTCAAATAGCGACCTCACTACCTCAAATAGAGAGTAAAGATCTATCTACTTTTACCTCTGCCTACCTTTGGGGTTCCACTGGACTCTGTGCACACTATAACTCACTTTGATATAGTATATACAGAGCCAGCTTCCTACAGTAGTTATCAGTTATGTTACACAAGGACACATTTTTTGAACATTTTTTAGGCACGAGTTTAAATGATTTGCTCAGAATCACAGAATTTTGACCTGACACCAGGACTCGAACCTAGTTCCCCTATTCGAAAGTCGGCAGCTCTTGTAATAATGCAACATTATCTACCTTGGTACCACACTTAAGATGCTCCCACTCCTTATTTCATTGCTTTGCAGACTTGTGAATGCACTTGATTGTTCATGAGCTGAATGCCACTTCCTCCTTCCTAGAATGTCACCCCCTCATCCCAAGAGGCAGTGTTTAATTTGAGCCTGTGGGTGCTGGTGAGGCCCACATCACTTATTTTTGGAGACCGCCACTTATTCTTGTGGGGGGGGGGGGGGGGGGGGGAACAGCATGGGCCACTGACCTAGGTTTGTGTGAAAAAGGCTGCTTTTATTGAAACAGGTACACTTCCCACATTTCCCTAAGCATTCCGCATTACAAAACTAATGTCTCGCCAAACAACAACTTACATTTTCCACTTCCCTACCCCAACCCCTGTCCTCCACACACATCACCTATCCCGGTAGCTATCCACATCCTGCTGTAACTGAAACTCTGCAATTCTGCAACTCTGCAATTGTGACTTTTAACCTATACTACCTATACTACCTCTTATCATTGCATCTATTAACAGCTAACTTAACTAACTTGCTATAGCAAAATCTTTTCACTTCCTGGCACGTCCAGATGTGAGCTTATTCACAGCCTCCCTTTCAGCCTGGTTTGAAGTTGGCAATAACAATAAACTTAGCTAACTTATGCCAACTTCACAGCCAACCTCCACTCAGAAAAAGACCTGACCCCTTACAGGTGCAAAGCCATACCATACTGGGAAAGGCACACAACGTCCCCCCCCAAAACGTCTGCATTCTTGTATCTGAGATCGGCGTGGTCAATCCTAATGAAAACGTATTCTCTGCAAAAGTTCCTAATTTCCCTATTGATCTTATGCCTAGCTTTGCAGAGTTGGTGTGGCACACATAGGCCATCTTCTATTGACAGAGGAATGAACTCCATCCAAATGACATAGCATCCTTCCCATTACTGTTTAATCTCCCTCAAATCAGTCTTTACAGCTTGCAATAGTGCTAAACCCTTCTCAGCCACTAAATCATTTTCACCCACATGACTCAAAAGCACAACCAGACATCTCTTACCCTGAAACAATTTGATCAAACATGTCTACAAACCTTTCCACCGCTCCCTGTGCCATGCCAATTAACGAGAAACAGCTGAGAATTGAAACCCAAGTTAACCCCGCGGCCCCTCTTTGCCACTGGTCTCTCCACCCACTTGACAAAAGAATGGCCCACAATCCAAATAGAAAGCTCCTCACATTTTGGACCCGGATCCGAAACCTATAACAAAATAAAACATTAAACACAAGAAAGTGTAAGGCAACCCTGATCTCAACAGTCGTCATCCCCCGTTCTCACATACCTCCTGTAACAATCAGAGAACCACAGACCCAACTGCATATTGTTCTTGCAGTTCCAATCTCTCCTACCCACTTCCATTGCTATTCCAATATGAAAAGAGTGTGTGCCATACACCTCCGACGGCACCCCAACAGCCACTGTGCTTTCCACCAAATCAAGAGCACAGGAAATGCCATCACACCCAGTCTGCCCTATGACGAAATCTCCCCTCACTACTCTGCCCCCCGTTGGACCCACTGCCTCAAAACAACCCTCTGACCTCTCCCTCTCTGATCTATTTTAGACCTGCGCAACCATACACCCAACGAGGTCTCACCTCTCACCCCATCACTTCATCGTACTGCAGTACACCCTCCAAACATCTCAGACAACCTAAAAGCCCCAAAGAACATCCACATCATCAATGTTGCAAACAAAACTGTTTCATCAACGCCCCTGCACAATAGCGGCAGGATCTGAATTACCATGCACAACTTCCTTTAGGGACCCGCCGGTCTCCTTTCCCTGGCCCAGCCTTCTAACAGTCTCTTCCTCAGCCCGCCTAGAGATGGCTTAAACCCCACAGACTAACCCCACAGCAGCTTCCCCATAAAAGCTATGCTTGGAACTTTCCTGTGATGGCAACCACTGACAAACCCTTCTCCATTAGTTACAAAATGAACTTAACCACATCATCAGCTATCTGCCACCCTGTCACCCTGCACTGAGCACCTGATTCCAGAAATTACGCCAAGCCTGAGCTTACAATCTCTGTGTGAATGCCACCAATGACCCTAAGTCCAGCTGTAACATCCTCTGTTTCCTAGAGTCCAGAGCCCCTTTGGCATCGGCATCTTGACTTTGTCTGCCTCTGTGACCAGCCCATGGAATCTCTCTCACTGTGAATGAGATAAGGCATCAGCAATGTCACTGTCCACCACCGGAACATGTTGCGCCCTGAACAGAATATCATGTGTCAAACAACCCAGCACAAAAGAACAAGTTACTTACCTTCGATAACGATGTATCTGTAAGAAACATTAGTTAGTTAGATTCCTCACCTTAGAATATCCCCAGGCGTCAGACTGGATCCGGAAGATTTTTCGTCAGCAATACCCCTTGCGCGTCGCTAGGCGTCGTCTGCGGATCCGCGTCCGTCGTCGTGCGCCGGGATGACGTCGTCGGAGTACTTAGACGCCGCCCTCGCGCGCTGACGTCAGTTCTTGTACATAGCCTTCCGCGCCAGGAACGCAGAGCCATGCAAAGACCGACACTGGTGCCAAAAACAAAATCTAGGGGCCTGAAAAGGATAACCTTAACCCTAGATGTCAGTTCGCAGAACGGGGAGGATGGGTGGGTCGGTGAGGAATCTAACTAACTAATGTTTCTTACAGATACATCGTTACCGAAGGTAAGTAACTTGTTCATCTGAAAGAAACACGTTAGTTAGATTCCTCACCTTAGAATAGATACCCAAGCAATACCATCCCCGGTGGTGGGTCTGCGAACCAAGATCACACCAGAAAGTCCTGGAGGACAGAACGGCCAAAGAAGCCATCCCTCCGGACTTGGCTGTCAAGGCAATAATGCCTGGCAAACGTGTGTAGCGAAGCCCACGTCGCCGCCTGACAGATGTCCTGCAAAGGGACACCCCGTCCCAAAGCAGTAGTAGCCGCAGTGGCCCGAGTAGAATGGGCGCGCAGCCCAGCAAGAGGGTCCTTTTTTGCCAAGGAATAACAAATTTTGATGCACAAAACGACCCACCGAGAGATGGTCCGTTTGTGCACAGCTTTCCCCTTCTTAGCACCCACGTATCCAACGAAAAGTTGGTCGTCCACCCGGAACTGCTTTGTGCGGTCCAAATAAAAGGAGAGCGCATGTTTTGGGTCCAGACGGTGGAGCCTCTCTTCCTCTTTGGAAGGATGCGGAGGCGGAAAGAAGGTGGGCAAGGTGACAGACTGCCCAAGATGAAATGGAGTCACCACTTTCGGAAGCAAGGAGGGACGAGGCCGAAGGACAACCTTGTCCGGATGAACAGACAGAAAAGGAGGCTTTGAAGATAAAGCCTGGAGCTCACTCACCCGTCTAGCCGAGGTGATGGCTACCAGAAAAGCAGTCTTAAGAGTCAGAAGACGAAGGGGACAATTGTGAAGAGGCTCGAAGGGAGCGCACATCAGGAATGTCAAGACAAGATTCAAGTCCCACTGAGGCATTACAAACGGAACAGGAGGGAACGTGTGAGTAATGCCCTTTAGAAAGCGTGTAACTACAGGGGACTTGAAAAGAGAAGGTTGATCAGGAAGCCGCAAGAAGGCAGAGATGGCAGCAAGATAACCTTTCAGGGTGCCCAGGGCAGAGCCCTGTCGGGCCAAAGAAAGAAGAAAGAGGAGAACCTCAGAAAGAGGGGCGGAAAGGGGATCCACCATGCCACAAATTTGTTCCACCGGCAGGCGTATACCGTCTTTGTGGAGGGATGCCTGGCTGCCAGAATGATATCACAGACTTCAGGAGGCAAGTCAAATGGCATCAACTGCCGCCGCTCAATCTCCACGCATGGAGGTGGAGGCTGGACAGGTTCGGGTGGAGGACCGTCCCCTGCTGCTGCGACAGAAGATCCTCCCGAAGGGGCAGACGTATCGGAGGATCGGTCAACATACTGAGTAGCTCGGGATACCAGTACCTTCGTGCCCAGTCCGGAGCCACCAAGATGACTTGGGCCCGGTCGCGCCTGATCTTCTTCAGCACTCTGGGCAGAAGTGGTATAGGCGGAAAGGCGTACAACAGACCGCAACTCCACTCGTGACGAAAAGCGTCGCCGAGCGAGTGCCGCCTTGTAAATTCCAACGCGCAGAACTGCTGACATTGCGCGTTCTCTTCGGTGGCGAATAGATCTAACCAAGGCTCTCCCCACTGCTGAAAGAGACCTAGCGCCACTTCGGAGTTCAGACGCCATACGTGATCCATCATGCACCGGCGGCTGAGTTCGTCTGCTCTGGCGTTCAGAGAGCCCGCCAGATGTTGAACCACTAGGGTGACGCCCTGGTGTTCCAGCCACGTCCAGAGGCGCAGAGCCTCCTGACAAAGGGTCCACGACCCCGCCCCGCCCTGTTTGTTGCAATACCACATGGCGGTGGTGTTGTCCGTGAACACCTGCACGACACTTCCCCTGACAGAGGGAAGGAAGGCTTTCAGTGCAAGCCGGATCGCTCTCAACTCCAACAGGTTGATGTGGAGACGAGACTCCGCCGGAGACCAGAGGCCTCTGATCTCCGCCTCTCCCATATGGCCACCCCATCCCAGGAGGGACGCATCCGTCACTACGACATTCTCCGGTTGGGGAAGGGAGAGGCTTCTGCCCATGACCCAATCGCGGTCCGTGAGCCACCACTGCAACTGCTGTGCAGTGCCCTCCGAGATCAAGACATGGTCGGACAGGTTGCCGTGATGCTGGGCCCACTGAAACTTCAGGTCCCACTGCAGAGCCCGCATGCGCCGCCTGGCGTGATGCACTAGTAGGATGCAGGAGGCCATCAGCCCCAGAAGCCGCAACACTAGCCTGACCGAAACCAGGATAGAGGCCGAAAGATGGGAATCAGGGCCTGAATATCCCGGACCCGCTGTTCCGGTGGATAGACCCGGAACTGCGCCAAATCGAGAACCGCTCCGATGAAAAGGAGCTTCTGAGAGGGACTCAGGTGTGACTTCGGCACGTTGATGGAAAACCCCAGCAAATGCAGGAGATCCGCCGTAGTCTGGAGGTGGGAGACGACTGCCTGGGACGAGCCCGCCTTCAACAACCAGTCGTCGAGATAGGGGAAGACTGGAACCCCTGATCTGCGCAGATGAGCTGCGACCACCGCCATCACCTTCGTGAACACCCGAGTGGCACTGGTGAGACCGAAGGGGAGCACGGTAAACTGAAAGTGCTCTGGGCCCACCGTGAACCGCAGGTAACGCCAGTGGGCCGGCAGGACGGGGATGTGGAAATATGCGTCCTGCAAGTCCAACGCTACCATCCAGTCTACGGGGTCTAGGGCAGCTATAACCTGAGCCAAGGTCAACATCTTGAGCCTTTCCTTCCGGAGGAAGGCATTGACGTTCCGGAGGTCCAAGATACGGCGTAGGCCCCCTTTGCCCTTCTTGGGAACCAGAAAGTAGTGGGAATAACAACCACCACCTACTTCTGGACTCGGAACGCGCTCGACGGCCCCCTTGGCCAAGAGGGCGGAAACTTCCTCGTGGAGAAGATTCAAATGATCCCCCGAGATACGGTGGTGCTGCGGTGGCATGGCTGGAGGGGTCGTCTCGAAGGGGAGGGAGTAGCCCCTTCGGACGATTTGCAGCACCCACCTGTCCGATGTGATGGACCGCCAGTGGAGCAGGTGATGGCGAACTCTGCCGCCCACTGGCATGGAATGGGCCTGAAAGCTCGGACTAGGAAGGCTTGGAGGCGGATGCTGCCGGGGTGGATGTGGGCTGACCTCGTCGTCCTCCAGAACCGCCTCGGCGGAAACCACATCCGCGACCGCGCGCAGGTTGGTTCTGCGGCTGGTGGCTAGGCGCACGTGAGGAGGCACCCCTTCCTTGGCCACGAAAGGGGCGAAAGGCGGAAGTTTGCGACCGCGGGGCCGAGAGGCCCAAGGACTTGGCCGTAGCCCGGGAGTCCTTAAAGCGATTCAGCACACTGTCCGCTTTTTCGCCAAAAAGGCGAGTGCCATCAAAGGGCATGTCCATGAGAGAGCTCTGGACATCACCCGAAAATGACGTGGACCGCAGCCAGGCGTGACGTCTAAGCGCCACTGAGGTAGAAATCGCCCTACCCAGCGAGTCCGTGGTGTCAAGCCCACATCTTATAGCATGTCGCGCGGCATCCCTCCCATCGGCCAGAGCCTGGGTAAGTCGTGTCCGGACCTCCTCTGGACACAGGGGCAGCGCGTCCTCCACCGCATCCCACAGAGAGTGGGAATAACGGTCCAAGAGACAAGCGGTGTTCAAAGACCGCAGGCCCAAACTAAGGGAGGAGAACAGCTTCTTGCCAAACTGCTCTAGTCTCTTGGAATCCCGGTCCGGCGGGGCGGTCGGGAAAGAGGATTGGGAGGTGGAAGCCTGGATAACCAGGCTCTCAGGGGTAGGGTGTTGGGACAGAAAACTGGGGTCGCCCGGAGCAGGGCGGTGGCGCCTGGCGACGTTCCTGTCCACAGGAGGAACTGTGGAGGGCTTGGACCAGGTGCCCTGTAGAACGTCAGTGAGGGCCTCATTGAATGGCAGCAGAGGCTCAGTGGAGCTTGCTGCAGACTGAAGCACCTCAGTGAGGACGTTAGTCCTCACAGCCACGGCAGGTAGCTCGAGCCCAAGGGCTGCGGCCGCCTTGCACAGCACCACGGAGAAAGCAGCACCCTCCTTCGAAGCCACAGTCGGAGGAGAGATGAATCCAGTGTCTGGCGAGGTATCCAGACCACTGGCCTCCCCCAGTTCATCTGCCCAGTCCTGGGACAGTTGGGCCTGAGCGGCCACAGGATCCTCAGATCCCTCCCAGTTGTCCCCATCATCCGACTCCTGGTATAGAGGAGAAAGTAACGGAGCCGGGCGGTAGACATAATGTGTCTCTAGCGGCGTCGATCTCGGCGTCCATCGACGCCGGACTGGCGCCGGGCCCGGAGCGGGACTAAACTGGGGCACGACGTCGAGCGGAGTCGACGGCGGCGTCGGGGGTGGAACCGGTGTCGACGCCGGCGGAGGAGGCGTGACGAGGTCGACCGGCGTCGACGGGGACTCGAGAACGGGTCCCTCGGGCGCTTGCGGCGTCGAGGCCGGAGCCGTCAACGGCGCCGGGCCCGGAGCCACCGGCAGGCAAGGCAGCCCAGTCGGGTCCGCGGGGCCCGAAGGCGCACCAGCGGGCGCCGACGGCGGAGCCAGGTTCCTCATGGCCGAGAGGAAGGCACTGACCTCCGCCGGCGTCGCGTCAGTCCCAGGGACCGGAGGGTATGGGGACGTGCGCGGTGCCTGCGGCTCCGCCGGAGCCGCGGGGGTGGAACCACCCTGACCCTCGGCCGAGTCGCGCGACCGGCGAGGGGAGTCCGAAGAGTGATGTCGCCTCTTGGACTTCTTGGAATGCTTCGACTTACCCGAAGACTTGGATCCCGACGACCGATGGTGACGTCGGCTGCGGCTCCGCGACCGATCCTTTGACCTCCTCCTGGACCGGGATCGAGAGGCGCGCGGAGCCGGGTGGCGAATCTCGAGAAGCTTACGGGACCGCTCCCGTCTAGCCTTCGAGGTCAGGGCCTTGCAGTCCGAACACGACGCCGCGTCGTGATCGAGGCCCAAGCAGTAAAGACACCGGCGGTGATGGTCGGTAACCGACATCAATCGGTTACAGTCCGTACAGGCTTTAAACCCAGGCATCCTACCGGCACCGGTGTCGAGACACGATCAAAAAGGATCAAAAAAGTTAGTCAAAAATTGACTAAAGGGGTAGCTCTCCCGGATCTGCGCTTACTGGCGCGGAAAAAAGAAGAACTGACGTCAGCGCGCGAGGGCGGCGTCTAAGTACTCCGACGACGTCATCCCGGCGCACGACGCCGACGACGGACGCGGAGCCGCAGACGACGCCTAGCGACGCGCAAGGGGTATTGCTGACGAAAAATCTTCCGGATCCAGTCTGATGCCTGGGGATATTCTAAGGTGAGGAATCTAACTAATGTGTTTCTTTCAGATACTGGTAACATCTTAAACACCTCGGTATCCCAGGCTGATTGCCTCTTCCCAATGTGCACCACTGCTATGTTATTGATCTGGAAAGTCACTTTCTGAAGGGACAGCTCCCCACAGGGTGATGACTACTACCAGGGTAAAAACTCCCAAAAGGCAATACTTCTGCCCCCGTTCTTCCATTCTGGTGGCCACTCCTCTGCCATGTCTCAACCAATATTTACAAAAATTCATACCAACTGTAGCATCAGAGAAAATATGCAAGCTCCACACTGCCTCCTCCAAATTGAGGAAGGGAATGTAATAGAAAAAGTCAAAGAAAAAAACATTTGCGCAGATCCTCTTTCACCCCCACTGAAAACTTTAAATGGTGATGGGGTAATGACGGCCTCGACAGTGCCAAACCAAGCTGCCGATAAAAATTGTGCCTGCCCTCACCACTCTATAAGCAAACCTCTAATGGCCCAGGAGCACCTGCATGTCGGTCACTCGTCCCTTGCCCTTTGCCTACATAGTATCCAACCCATTACAAACTAATGGGGTAACCCAAAAATGCCACAGGACCTGGGTAGCATGTAGTACATATAACAATGTGGCCCTATTGGCAATTTACTCAAAACACAGAATGCTAAATTTAATTGCAATGTTGGCGAGCGAGAAAACATTTTGAACAGATCAGACTCACAACTGTTTCAAATAGAAAAGCAAATTTTAGATTTCAAAATCATTTATAACATAGACAGTTTTTCTTTCATCATGGTTGATGCAAAGAGAGTGCAAAGTGAAGTGGTTTAAGAAGCGCTCATGTGCTTAGTGGTCAGAGAGAGTAAGAAAATGATAGTAATATTCACTACTTTACATCAACATGAAGATCCACCAGTAGCAGACATGCACTGTTGCTCCCATAGGTGCGCTATATAGCGCCGGTGAAATCAATAAGTGGCGGCAGGAGTGGGTGAAGGAGAGGCTGCTTCTGACCTCGCAGACTCTTTGAAAATGAAGTTCCACCAGTAGTAATCCTGCACTGAGGGTCCCAAAGGTGCACCATGTAGCGCCGGTGAAATCAATAAGTGGCCCACAGGTGAAGTTGTGGCCACCTCTGGCCTCACACACTCCTGGGACACAAAGACTCACCAGTATCACTCCTGTCCTGTGGGTCCCAAAGGTGCACTATATAGTGCTGGTGACAAGTAGTGGGGGCAGGTGAAGGAGAGGCTACTCTGACATCACAGACTCCTGGGACATGAAGTCCTATCAGTAGCAGTCCCGCACTGCGAGTCCCATAGGTGCCCTAATTAGGGCCGATGAAATCATCAAGTGGCGGCAGGTGTGGGTGAAGGAGAGGTACCGCCTCCGACCTCGCAGACTCTTGAGACACAAAGTCCCATGAGTAGAAGTCCTGCACTGTGGGTACCAAAGGTGCACTATAAAGCGCTGGTGAAATCAACAAGTGTTGTCAGGTGCAGGTGAAGGAGAGGCAGCCTCTTGAAGAGGGTGGTAATTTGCGAGTGTTTTGCAACTCCAATCGCGGTCACAAAACATTTGCACAAAGCATTGCGGACGCAATTAGGAAGGGAATGCCCCTTCCTAATTGCAGCTCGTTATTCCTAAATAGCAAGTCGCAAATAAATTGCGACTCGCTATTTAGGAATTGTACATGGCCAACAGTGATTTTGCATGCGGAAACGGGTTTGCAAACCCGTTTGCGCATGCAAAATTACGGCGTACATCTAGGCCCTAATCTATACTATAAGATTGCATTCTGGTAAAACAGGCTGCTTTACTCTCATTCTGAACTACGCCTGAAGGCTGATTTCCACAGCTACCACTTAGAGAGCTTTCTAAGGTTGTCTAAGACCTCTTAAATCACCATAAGATTTGTCTGGACTGGTGCAGGGTACCCACCTACATAAGTGGAATCATATACCAGGCTAGCTTCTCGCACTGGGCCTTTACCACATACACCAGTGTCACTCTGACCAAAGTGACTGCTTGATGTAATTTCACCAACATGCCAGCGGTAGCTGAAGTGACATCGCACACCATTTGTCCTTGCTTTGACTCACATTTCATGCTTACACATACTAACACATTCACACACTCTCGCACACATAGACAGACTCTCACCCGCAAGCATGCATACATCATACATTTAACAACATTTTTAACTTACCTTAGCTTCCAGATAGGGTCATATTCCACCTAATGTACTCCATTTCTATTACCCAAATAGTGAATAATATTATTCACTATTTGTGTAATAAATTTTTTTTTAAAAAGCCTGGCAAGTGGAGCTCCAACTAGCATCCATTGGAAAGAGCTGCCTTTATCTTCCAGGTACTGATTTTGCTACCCTGAAGCCAGAGGTCACAACAGCAGTGCCAGGGGCAGCAAGGGGCTAGCCAGGGGTCACAGCTGCACCCCTAAATGACATCCATGAGTGAAAGCACACAATGGTCGTTGGGGTTGCAAGGCAGACTGGCACATCATGTTTTTTGTGTTGCATGCGTCTTGGGACAGTTAATTATATAGACTTCAAGCAGTTGGGGTTTTTAATGCCCATTCGCTGCTGTGGCCGTGCTGTCCTGGTTGTGTTTCATCTGTCCATACCTGCACATGTTATTTTAACAGTGGACCCTGTTGTATCGGTCGGTGGGGTTAGCAATACCCTGGTAAGTCACTTACTAGGAGGGCGAAGGTTCAGCATGTAATATCGGGATGCAGGCCTCTAGTATTAATAATGCACTCGGACCACACCAGTAAACTTTCCCGTTGCTGCGTGAGGCCACGCCCAGCAGCAGCGGCATTTATTCTTTCAGTCTCACATGGTGTGGGACAAACCATGTATACTACTACTCTGGTGCATATCACCAGAAACACCCCCGGCTCAGGACAACTTTTTAACACCACAGCAACGTGACGTCATTGCAACAGGCGATATTACATTCCCCCCAAAAACAAAACATCACGCCAGGCAACGCTTGAAAACAAAATAAAATCACACACAATCATGATGTGATCTATTGTGGATAATGAGTCCCCCTGCATCACAAACCAAGTCCCTATTTCGATTTTCGCAGACCATACTTCAGATGAGGATGTCACCTCACTCCACCGGCAAAATTGACCTTCAAGACACATGGTCCTTAAGTCTAATCAAGGGCTGGAGATTGCTCCGTAGACCGTACCTTGTTAGAAACTCATGGCCCAGTTGGAAAACAGCTTCTTAGTTAGCAGGAGTCCCTGAGGGATCCAGACCTGCACGAGGACTCAGGATTCTCAGATCCCCATTCTCGACCGGTCTGGTCTCCACTGGTTCATCTTGGGACCAATTGTCGAGATCCGAGGCTCCACCCTCAGGGTTGTTGACATGCAGGGCACAGCCCATGCAGGGATGGAATTTTTTAATTCCGAAACATTTCGAGTGATGGTCTCTTACCCACGACGTACAGTGACCTGAGTGCCACGCAGAGATGTAATGTATCAGGGATCACTTATGAAGGGCAGTTGAAACTTGCTACCCGGATGTTGATCTTGCACAAGCACCAAGTCACCGGCTTTTAGATTAGAACACTTGGCTCTTCGCTGAGGACTGACCTTTTCATTGGACCTCTTTCTCCACTCATAGACCAACTGGTCATTCAGCGGACCCGAAACCCATTTTGGATGGTGAGGGATAGAATCCACAATGACCCTTTCCATTGATAGGTGCCCAGGGGCTCGGCCTGTGGTAGAGTGGGGAGTATCTCCATAGTCCTGTAAGAAGGAATAGATTGCTTGTTCTGGGGACTATAGGCTTGCCGAGGCAATCCGGATGACCTTATTCAGAGACCTAATAAATCGCTCAGCTTCTCCATTGGTTTGGGGCCACCGTGGGGTGAATCTCTTGTGGACAATCTTAGCGAGCTGAGCTATGAGGCAATTTCCTGCCCCTGAAAGAGAGGACCATTATTAGTTCTGATCTCTTTGATTAGTCCATGTGTAGCCATGATCTTCTCCAACTTGGGTATGACTTCAGAAGCACTTAGAGAGGACAGGATTTCTACATCCGGATATTTGGAATAATCATTAGGCATCATCTGAGTATACCTGCTATCTGGGAGATTCCAAAAAATCCATACTAGCATATATCCTCGGGCCACTTGGACCTTTCTCAGTCAATATGAGTGGTGGAGGATTGGCCTCTCTGGCTTCTTGACACCATGGGCAAGATCTGACGGCTTCTTCCACTTTCTCATCCATCAGGGGGAACCATACCTTAGTTTGAAATCGACCCTTGGTTTTCACCATGCCCTGGTGACCAGCATGTGCTAGTTGAATCACCCTGTCAGCGAGTGATGCATGGATGACTAAACAATGACCTTGCATAAGACATCCTTTGAGATCAGCACTCAATTCTTGACGTACATGGTACAGACTTCCCTGCACTGGCCATGCTTCAGGGGTGAGTGAAACCCATTGGTTCCTAAACTTGTGCCACTTGTTCGTTTTTACCATCTCCAGAGTTTTTGTAGACATTCGTCCTGGGAGGTGGCTTGCCACAGGTCCTGAAGGGACAGGGGTATTGGGCGGGATCGGTCCACAACATATTGAAAATACTCTTAGTTTCCTCCTCATCATCCTCTTCACTAGCTGTGGTGGCTCGAGGATGCCTGGACAAATAGTCTGCCGGGTTATTCGACCCAGGGCAGTACTCCACTCTGCATTTGTATTCTTGCAACTGGAGCCTCCACTTTTGAATTCTCGGTTGTGGCTTTGACCCTGTTCTCCTGAACAGTAGAATTAAAGTTTATGATCTGTGGTGATCAGTAATGGTTTTCCATACACATATAGGTGGAAGTGGCGGCATCCCCAGTGGATAGTAATGGCCTCTTTCTCCATTTGTGAATACCGTTGCTTGGTACTTGTCTGGTACCTGCTTACAAATGCCACGCGCTCCGGTAGTTCTCATCAGTAGACCTCTGCATTAGAACCGCCCCTAATCCTGGAGGGCCAGCATGAACAGCAATCATGGTGTTTTGTTGCGGGTCAAACTACCTTCGGGTCAAACTACCTTAGGGCCAAACTACCTTAGGGCCAAACTACCTTAGGGTGGTGGATAATCCTTGGTAGCCTGGAATGTGGCCTCTTGTTCAGGCCCCCATGACCAGGGCACAGTTTCTTTGGTTAGCTCTTTTTCGGGAAGTGTCAGCAAGGTGAAATCCGTTATGAAGCGGCCACAATTCTTGACCATGCTGAGTAAACTGCACATCTCGGTCATGGTGGTAGGTGCGGGTAGTTCTTTGATATCTTTCACTTTCTCTGGGTTAGGGACAACCCCCTCTGACGAGAATATGTATCCAAAGAACTTTAACTTTTGCTGGAGAAACTCACATTTGTTGCCGTGTAGGGTGAGGCTGAATTCTTTGCAGAATTTCCTAACCTGATGTTGAGCTCGGGCACTGTCTTCACATGAATTAAAATGTCATAGCTGACATTTACTGCCCCCGGAAGGTCCGTGAGAAGCTCTTGACTTGTTTTCTGAAATACTTCAGCTGCACTCGAGACTTTAAAACCCAATCGCCGGTATCGCCTTAGTCCCATGTGCATTGAAAAGGACGTTATGTAACGTGACTCCTCGGCAAGTCCAGCTTGGAGAACCAGCTGGCTCCGCTGAGCTCACCAATTAAGTCATCAGTTGTTGGAGTGAGATGCCGTTCTCTTTTTATAGCAGCATTCGGTAGGCATCTCTCGCTTGGGCTTACTTACTATGACGATGAGCGACACCCACAGGGTGGGCCCTTTCACCTTCTTGATGATTCCTGCAGCTTCCAGCTTGTTCAGTTCTTTTTCCACAAGAGGTCTAAGGTGGAACGCATTGCTCCTGTGTCGGAGAGCCACTGGCTCCACTGATGAGACTATATGCAGGTAGATTTCTTAGTCTCTTAGGCACCCGATGCCTTCAAATACCTGGGGAAATTCATCTAGGATGTGATTGATGGCCTCCTGATGTATCCCGAAGGCAAATGTTACAATACCCAGAGCTTCAACAAATTGGCATCCCAGGAGCATGCCATGACCCTCTTCAGTAACATACACTTGAGAGTCGATGGATTGAGATACATATGTTAAGGTGGTCTTGAATTTGCCTCGCATCACCAGTGGTCTCTCCTGCCTGCATGCAAAGTCTTTAATCCTGGTCGGAATTAGCCATGGGAGCAAACGCATGGCTCCATATGCATCTGCCGACATGATGTTGATCGTCGCACCTGTGTCAACCACCGCGGTGGAGGGGTGTTCTTCCACCAGTATTTGACATTGTGGTAACCGCTTTATGTTTTGGGATGAGGTGCCAATGGTGAAGACTGAGTGGACTGTATATTCTTCACTATCATCATTGTCCATTTCTTTTTTGCTTCTCCGGGATAGCATTGACAGTTATGCGTTGAACTCGTTCTTCACATGAGTGGCAGACTTTCATGAAGTGGTAACGTTTTCCACACCCAGTGCACTTTTTTCCTTTTGCCGGACACTCCAAGGGCCAATGAGTAGGTCCGCCACAATAGCCACAGGACTGGGTTCTCGGGTTTCTCCTCCCGTCTTGTTGTTTGGGAGTGGCCGGGGTTCTGATGTTAACCGGTTCCGTTTTGATGGGCTTCTGTAATGCGGCTTCCATGTGCGCAGCATGAGCTCTGGACAATTCTTTGGTCCGGCCTAGCGTCAGGATGTCAGCTAAGAATTTGATGGACGCCTCCAAAATGTGCTCACACAATTTTGCTGAGGCACACCACTGAATTATTTGCCCCATTTTTTATTCAGTATTGTCATTAAAGCCAGATGTCCTGGCTAACTCCTTTTGGCAGGCACGGAAGACATCAATGGATTATTTTGCCTGTTGCCTCGCTTGTCTAAACATAAATCTTTCATAGTCCTGGTTTGCCATGGATTCAAAATGCGCTGTTAAGGCTGTTATGAGGGTGAGATGTGTCTTTGCGCAGCTTCATTGATTGCTTTGGATATAAATGGAGTAGCATAGCGCACTTTTGGGCATTGTCTACTTTTGTGGCCTCGAAAAATAGAATGACTCTCTCCACCCATTCCTTCCACTTAGGGGCCTGTGCTGACGGGGCACCTTCTGCAACAAAAGGCTCCACTGCCGGAATGTTTGCCATATTTTTTTAATACTTGACTGGGATTGTCAATGAATGTGCTTCGCATGACTGGGGTAGATGCCAGTGGTAACCCTCCTTACAGACTCTGCTGTGTTATGCACAACAATGCAACAATGTCCTTTCCTTTATTTATTATTTCTTTTTGAATATTTTTTTTTTTCTCTATGTAGAGTTCTTCTCGCGCCACTTACTGATTTTACTTGCACGTCCTGCTCCTGTTCCAGCTTGTTACACCGCCGCGGGCCAGAGTGTAGCTTTTCTCCGCTTGTGAGTGAGGCAGCCATGGGTAAGGCTCCTCGCTCAGTGATTAGAGGAGTGGGACCTCCCTGTCGCTGATGTCAATCTGGCAATATGCGTCGTGGGGGAGGAGCCTGCTGCAGTCAGGTAATCACGTACGGCCGATCGGGCTTGGCCGACTCTGCAGCATGAGCACCGTGCACCCACAAACTGGGTACGCAGCCACCGCGTGTCACAGGGAATCTCGTCACCAGTGTTGTATTGTGGGGTTAGTGATACCTTGGTAAGTTGCTTACTAGGAGGAGGGCAAAGCTGCAACATGTAATATCGAGAAGCGGGCCTCTAGTATTAATAATGCACTCGGAAAACACCCGTAAACTTTCCCGTTGCTGCATGGTGTCCCTCACTAAGGTCACACCCGGCAGCAGTGGCATTTAGTCTTTCAGTCCCGCGTGGTGTGGGACAAACCATGTATACTACTACTCTGGGGCATATCATCAGAACCACACCCAGGTCAGGTCAACTTGTTAACACCGCTGGGGGAGACGTCATCGCAACAGGTGATATTACAGGCCCCGGGGCATGATAAAGTTTATGCTAGGGTTTGCATTTCAATGCTGCATTAAGTTCAGGCCTTCAGAGACAGGAATTATTTTAACTAGCAACCCGAGGCATATCAACATAATGGCTGTGTTTGTATTAGCACTTCGTGTCTTAGAATAATGCTAGTGTAAAACAAGAAAAACAAGCATTGGAAATGCAATCGGTCTCGCATTTGTTTGAGTTGGAGCTATTAGCATTGTAAATGGCAATGTATTTTACTTATGTGTTATGGAGTGCATGTATGCGGTGTGTAGTGGAACTGTATGGGTTGGATTATTTAGTTGTGTAATTGTGTGGATTCGTATAGTGGCATTATGGCATGGTGTGCTGTGGAAATATATGGTTAGCAATAAGGTGGCATTCAGTGTAGTGGCATTATGTGAAGTGGGATTGTGAGTTGTGGAGTGGTAAGTAGTTCAGTTTAATTATGTGTTGTGCTGTTGAATTTTGCTGCACGATGTGGAATTGTGTGGTGTGGATTGGATGTATGTGGCGTAACTGTAGTGTTGAGTTGTGTTATGTGATTTGGTGTTAAATTATGTGGTGTGAATTGGAAATATGGAGAGCTGAATTGTGTGGCATGGAAATGTGTGTATAGCTTTGCGTTTTTGGTGATTGAAAAGAACAAATAGGTAGGAGCTATGCATCAGATCTGTGTGTTTAAAAAAAAAGAAAAGAGTTGGAGCTATTGGTATTGTAAATGTAAATGTCTCTTACATATGTGTTATGGATTGAAGGGGATGTATGTGGTGTGTACCAATTATGTGGGTTGATTGGACTTGTTAGTTGTGAAACTGTGTGGTGTGGATGTGTGTAGTGGAATTAAGTGGTATGATTAGCAGCTGTATTATGTGGATAGTAATTATGTTTTTTTAGTGTATTGAACTTATGTGGAGTGGGACTGTGTGGAATAGAGTGTAAGTATGTGTAATTGTATTTTGTGTTGTGGAGTGTTATGTAGTGGAGTTTAAAGAAGACATTATGTACAAATGAATGACTGTTAAAAAAAGAATTAACAAAAAATGTCTTCTAGTTTTTTTGTCCTTGCAATGATGGCAACCTCTTCCTGCCTGTTGTAATGCTTGTTTATTATAGTTTTTGTTGTTGTTATGAATGGAGGGACATAAACAGTGGGAGGGTGGAGATTGAGAAGTAGTACCTGAATTACAACACTAGCAGTGGATGGACACTAGGAGAGAATCAACAGATGCCAGATTTCGAGGGAACACTGAGGTGGTCCTAAGTAATGCTGAAGTGGGGCTGAGGTGGTGGCGTACTGGTGCAGATGTGATGCTGAATGATAGTCAGGTGGTGCTGATTGATGCTGAGGTAGTGTGTGCTGGTGTGGAGATGAAACTGAGTGTTACTGAGGTAGTGCTGAGTGATACTGATGTGGTGCTGAGTGATGCGGAGGTGGTGCTGTGTTGAGGTGATGCTCTGCTGATGCTGAAGTTGTGCTGCGTTGGTGGTAATGCACTGATGCGGAAATGGGGCTGTGCTGATGTTTATGTTGTGATTCGTTGGTGCTGAGGTGGTGCTGCGCTGATGCTTGGTTGGTGGTGAACTGATGAGGAGTTGATGCTGGGGTGATGATGAGGTGGTGCCGAGTGATGCTGAGGTGCTGGTTCATGCTAAGGTGGTGGTGCTGCACTGGTGCTCAGGTAGTGCTGAGTGATATTGAGTTGGTGCTGTGCTGAGGTGATGCTGCGCTGATCTTGAAGTGGTATTGTATTGGTGCTGAGTTGCTTCTGAGGTGGGGCTGTTTTGGTGGTGAGGTGGTGATGTGCTGGTGGTGGTGCACTGATGCAGAGATGGTGCTGTGCTAATGCTGAGGTGATGCGCTGGTAGTGAGGTGGTGCTGAGTCATGCTGAGGTGGACCTGAGTCATGCTGAGGTGGTGTTGCTGCACTGGTGCTCAGGTGGTGCTGAGCTAGTGCTCAGTTGGTGCTAAGTGATGCTGATGTGGCGTTGTGCTGAGGTGGTGGTGCACTGATGTGGCTAAAGAGCTGTGATAATGCGGAGGTGGTGCTGCACTAGTCCTGAGGTGGTACTGCGCAAATGCTGAGTTGGTGGTGCACTGATGAGGAGGTGGTGCTGTGTTGATGCTGAGGTGGTGCTGAGTGATGCTGTGGTGGTGCTGAGTGATGTTGAGTGGTGTTGGGTTGATGCTGTGTTGAGGTGATGCTGTGCTAATGTGGAGGTGGTGCTGTGCTAATGCTTAAGTGACGCTGCATGAGTCCTGAGTTGCGGCTGAGCTGGGGCTGCGCTGGTGGTGGTGGTGCTCTGATGCGAAGCTTGTGCTGTGCTAATGCTGAGGTGATGCGCTGGTAGTGAGGTGGTGCTGAGTCATGCTGAGGTGGACCTGAGTCATGCTGAGGTGGTGTTGCTGCACTGGTGCTCAGGTGGTGCTGAGCTAGTGCTCAGTTGGTGCTAAGTGATGCTGATGTGGCGTTGTGCTGAGGTGGTGGTGCACTGATGTGGCTAAAGAGCTGTGATAATGCGGAGGTGGTGCTGCACTAGTCCTGAGGTGGTACTGCGCAAATGCTGAGTTGGTGGTGCACTGATGAGGAGGTGGTGCTGTGTTGATGCTGAGGTGGTGCTGAGTGATGCTGTGGTGGTGCTGAGTGATGTTGAGTGGTGTTGGGTTGATGCTGTGTTGAGGTGATGCTGTGCTAATGTGGAGGTGGTGCTGTGCTAATGCTTAAGTGACGCTGCATGAGTCCTGAGTTGCGGCTGAGCTGGGGCTGCGCTGGTGGTGGTGGTGCTCTGATGCGAAGCTTGTGCTGTGCTAATGCTGACATGATGCTGTGCTGATGTTGATGTGGTGCTAAGTTAGTGGTGCACTAAGGAGGTACTGCTGTGCACTGAGGAAGTAGTGCTGTGCTGATGTAGAGGTGGTTCAGCACTGGTGCTGAGGTGGTGCTGCACTGATGAGGAGGCAGTGCTGTGCTGATGCTGAAATGGGGCCGTGCTGATGCTGAAGTGGTGGTGTTCAGGTGGTGCTGTGCTAATGCAAATATGGTGCTGTGGTGGTGCTGCACTGATGCTGAGGTGGTGCTGCACTGATGCTGAGTTGGTGCTGCACTGGTGGTGGCTCACTGATGATGAAGTGGTGCTGTGCTGATGCTGAGGTGGTGGTGGTGCACTAGTTCTGAGGTAGAGCTGAGCTGGTGATGAGGTGGTGCTGAGTGATGTTGAGTTGGTGCTGTGCTGAGGTGGTAGTGCGCTGATGCTGAAGTGGTACTGCGTTGGTGCTGAGTTGCTGCTGAGGTGGGGCTGCATTGGTGGAGGTGCACTGATGCTGAGATAGTGATGTGCTAAAGCTAAGATGGTGCTGCGCTGGTGCTGAGCTGGTGCTGCCCTGACGCTGAGGTGGTGCTGGGGTGATCTTGAGGTAAGGCTGAGTGGTGCAGATTCCTTCATTGCACTTTGCATCACACACAGAGACAATCAATCATACGTGTATAAATTAGCGTGAAGGAAATGTTACATAAGACAGAGGACTACAGGGTGTAGGAGTCACAAGTCATGCATATTTGTAGGCAGCGTTGCTAAAGAGTGATTGGTCCCCCGAAGCACAAACTCAGAATTGAAAACGGAACACCATAGTTGGGGGTGCTTTTAAATAAAAGCAATCGGTTTCTACCTTGGTGAACCCTTTTCGCAACATTAGTATCTGCTCTAATCTATACTTTGCAGTGCATGCAGTTCTTTGATGACAGTTCTAAATTCACTGCTCTGTGTTAGGATTTATTTTATAAGCTGCATATGGGAATAAATGGAGCACTAAAACTAGGACTAACGCGCATAGGTAAAACTGGGTGTGTCTGGGGTGTATAGCAGCGGTTGCTGAAAGTCAGGAGTGGGGTTTATTGTATGTGTTGGGGAGTGTCACAGCTCTAACACTTAAGGTGTTCTCTGTGTCAGGAATGAGTGCACTCGCCCAGCTGTGTTACAGCAGAATCCTGCATCTAAACTTGAACCCATAGGAATACTCTGCCATCCTCTTAATTTAAAGCATCTCTTGCGACCACAGGCTCAAAGCTCCGTAACACAGGGTGTTTGTAGTTGATGTCAAATATCAGAGCAGCTGCAGCTCCTATAAAATATTATCTGCGGAAGTATTGTATCCCGTAATGTGAAACTCTATTAGCTGATCTGTGGACGGCAAGATGAGAGGAGGCCAGTGGCTCTTTAAAATGAAACCTCTTCTGCAACATTAGTACTAATGCCATCTGAGTGGTAATTGTTTTATCTGCCTCAGATTGATGAAACACATTTTTGTCCCTGTTGAGTTTAAATGTCTGTTCTACACGTTAAAATCTCGAGCTAACAAGCCACTTCGAGTGAGCCACAAGAACCAATATTCTCTGGAGCATCCGTGCCAGTACATGTTCCCGCGTTCCAACCCTATAGCACTGCTTGCTGTGTAATATCTCACACTGATTGTGAATCTCACATGTTAAGTGCAAGCCTCATAGTTGAGAGAAGAGTTGGACTCAGTGGGTGTGAGTGTCTTTGTAGAGCACAACCTCACTCATTTGATGCAAGTTCCACAAACTAAAACCCGGACGCGTACTTTATGTCTGAGACTTACAGCTTGAAGAACAGTCTATGTGACTGGGTGTGTTAGTTAGTTAGTTAGTGCGAGTTCATTTCTAAGAGATTTGAAAGTTGCACATAGAGTGCGCAGAACCATCTTGATGTAAAGGTTGAATTTGCTTCCCTTGCGAATAATATCAGGGGCGTGGGAGGGTCTCCCTAGGCAGGATAGACTCTGTCACTTAGGTGGAAGCTGTGTGCAGGATCTAAATCATGTTTTATTTGCCTGCCCCTACTACATCCCTCACGAAGTCGTTTTTTGAGACCGCTGTTCCTAAAATATAACATTGCCACTGCTGAGGAGCCCTGAAATCTCCTTATGGCACCCTCCTTTTGAACCAGTTTGTTTTAAAGTTTTTTGTCTTTTTAAAACCATTTTTAAATATATTTTAGAGGAAGATTATGTTGCTCCTTGTAGATGTAGTTAGTAGCATTGGGTTCCCTCTGTGCAAAAATCTAATATATTTTATAAGTAGAACTGTTTTTGGTTCTTCTCTTTTATATCTAAAATTATTGGTGTATGTAATGGTATGATATGTTTTCACTGACCAAATTATGGTGGTATCATAAAGAGCGCATGAAATGTGTTCTGTGATTGCGTTTTGCACCTTCAACACTTTGTATATTGTTATTAATTTCAACACGCATGACGAAATATTTGTAGTCAGGAATAATGCACCTGTTAGGCCTTTTGTCTGCAATTTGAACAATGATTACTTTAGGGCAAATCCTATCCTCGCTATAATTAGAATTTCTTATGGATTTTTTTAATCCATGGTCATGCTCCAGCATTAACACGTTCTTCATCTTTTTGCTGCTATTTACTGTGTACTGTATTTAGAATTGTTACTCTTTTTGTAATTCAATTTTCATTCCGCATCGTTTTATGAAAATTGTAATTTGCAATGTCTTTTGTCTCATTTTAGCTTGTTTTTATGTGTTGGTTGATATGGTGCATTGGAGATGTCTGTGTATATTTTTATGTGGAACTCCTTGGAGCTCCAAATCATAATAAAGAAATTTGAGATTGCAGCCACACGTACTACTGAGTATCTACATGGAAGAGGCAGGGTTGAAAGAATCAAATGAAGTCATATGCAGAAGAAGAGCCATATGGTATGGTAAATGATAGCTCTTGTGTCTTATGAACAGTCTCTATCAGCTATGTTTTATTGTTTGAAATTGTATCTTAAAATCCACAATTTGCACAAAATTATCTTCAGATGTTGAATCTGCAATACTACTTACCTGACTATGAAAGGACTGGAAGATTCAAGGGTGACCTCTTAAAGCCTATGACATGAAAGCAAATGTATGCGAAAATGGGACTTTAAATTACATATATTGCCCTATTTGCTATTGTTTTCTCTGGGAACTGGATAGTCAGCTATTACTCTCCACCACTTTCAAAGGCATCAGCTAGAAATGGTTTCCTGTAGTATCCCTACAGTTGGGTGCCTTATTGCCATACACTCTGGTAGGTGTATGACAACTTTTCCTGATGTCCCACAGTGTTCATCTAACAGAATGTGTACCTCTGTTCCTTATTTGGCTTCTGATAGTTATTCCTGTGCCCCCACCCCTTAGTTTCTTCTACTACTGATACTGAGCCTAGGCCTGGGTCTTGAGACCCACATTCCTTATGCCTGCTCTGCTGCTTGGCTTGGCCGCTGCAGTGCTTGCTACCCCTGTCCTCGACCAGCCTTGCTTGCTAATGTTAGGTCTGGCCTTGAGTTACACCTGCTCTCCTTGGTCTCCCTGCCCTAGAGAGCTGTGCTTAGGAAATGACATGGAGTGGACAACACCGTCCACTATCCAGACAATCTCACTGAGGCTCTGTGCTGTCTGCCTGGCCCACACTCAAGCTGGGACCTCGGAGGTGGACTGCAGAAAACAGATTGCCCCCAGACTAAAGAAAAGCCCATTGTCTAGCCTGAAAATACTTCTGGGGTCAATATCAGATAGCTTCAGTACTGAACATAGTCAGTGACGGCCCGTGTAGGGCGTTTTACCGGGGCGGTGACGTGGCGCACCTGCCCCGGTAAAACGCCCTACACGGGCCGTCACTGAGCATAGTAGGGAAGAGGGGAGGTACTCGGAGATAAGGGACATTTGTGCTTGCTGCATTTCTTTAAGTTTGCCTCATGAATCAAATGTAGTAGTTTGGCCCTGTGGTCTTAAACTGGTGAATTCTATATTGGAACCTGCCATTGAACAACCTCGTCATAAATGCACAACTCAGCAACCCAAGTCAAGCACAAAACATAGTGCCGAAGTTGCACAGTGCCATGATGAGCATGTATACATACTCGTGACTACCATGTGAAATGGGCATTGCATTGTGCCACTTCATAAACCCTCAAAAACATGCTTGCCTTATAAAATATATTTCTTATACAACGAGGCTGTATGTCTTCTCCTTGGGTGGGAGTGTATGAAGGTTTGCTTTCTCCAGCTTATAGCTCTATGTATACATAAACGCTACCAACAATGTTCCTTACTTATTACCCTTGCAGAGTAGAGTTTTTTTTATATAGCGCAAACTTGACCCGAATCCAATCAGGTATCAGAGCGCTTTACATAGCACCAGTTACGTTACATGAGGACACACATTCATTATTTTTTTTTTTTTGTTAGGCACGGGTGGATGAAGTGATTTGCCCAGAATCACAGGATGTTTAGCGTCATTACCGAGACTCGAACCCAGTTCCCCAGGTCCGAGGTCGAGCGCCCAAACCGTTAGGCCACCTCCTCTTCCCATCATTATGGCCAACCAGTCACTGTCCTTTTTTGGTTGAAGCCTACCAGGCAGCACAGCTGTCTGGTTTGCTAAAGACATCTTGGGGACATTCAGAAAGCTTCCCTGGGAATTCATTCTGCCTGTTGCTTACTATTTCCCTTCTGGTTTGTAACTCACATTTTCGGTATTTCTATTTGCTGGCTTTATTTGTTTAAAGCTGTTTAGTTTCAGTTCGACCCTCCCAAAGGGCAAAGCCTTTTCACACTACCTTTCCTTGTATTCTTCCACAAGTGTTCCTCAGCCTGAAAATTGTGTTCTTATCTTGTCACATTTGCTGTGCATTTAAAGACAGATGTTTTGAGGCCGATTATGATGCGGCCCGTAAAGGCTCCGACCAATGGTTGGAGCCTTCTGGGCCGCATCATAATCGTCCCATCGGTTTTCTTTCCGACCATTGCATTACAATGCTGGTGGTCAGAAACTAAACTGGCCGGTCATTCTGACTGGCTTCCCACGGGCTCAAGGAGCCCATTGGCCAGTCGGAACCAGCTCGTAATCCCAAAAGGCAGACCTTTCTGCACTTGGGATTATGATGCACGGTTTCCGACATGGTTTCCATGCCGGCCTGTCCGATATGGAAACCATGTCGGAGAACGTGTTTTTGGGCCCCCAGCAGGGCTCCCTTGGGTGTGCAGCCTCCGGTTGGGGGCTAAGGGGGCACGTTGATCCCTGCACCCTGTGGCAGGCACCTTAGGGTGCCTGCCACAGGGTGAAGGGATGAACAGCACCTCCCATTTCCCTATGGGAACATGTATTAAGGCCATGCACCCATAAATAAATGTTGGAATGCGACCAAACAGTGTTCAGTCCGCATCCTAATTAGGTGGTCAGAATCACCGAGAAGAGGTTGGTTGGGTCTTAGGACCGAGACGGTGTGCCCAATATCGTAATTAGCCCCTAAATGTCAGGCTCTGTCTTCTGAAGGAGCCTGGTGTTTACTTTTCTTTCTTTGACTTCAAAGTGAGAGGATGTATGTGACAATCTTGCTGGATACTGGGGGTACGAAAGGGTTTTATTCTAGCACAAAACAACATTTAATTGAACTGTGCAAGTATTTCAGAATGTATCAGTTAGGAATGCACAAATAAAGCAAAGTTTTTATTAATTCTGAAGTATGTTGGAAACAAATAATATAATATGCTCAAAACAAATCAATACACTAGGTGATGCCATTTCCACACATTATCGTTTTTGCGCTGTATGGTTTTATTTGTAAAACTGCATGTCTTTGCAAATGTAATGATGATATGAATTGAAAATGTGTTGTCTGTAATACCAGTGGGATCCCACACCATGCATACTCCACTCTACGTCACTCTACTCCACTCTGTACCTCTCCACTCTATGCCAATGCATCCTAAGCCACTTCACTGTACGACTCTCTACTCTGCACCACTCTATTTTATGCCAATGTACAGTGTGCTACTCCACTTTATGCCACTCCACTCTACACCACTCTGCAACACTGCACTCCATGCCAATACACTCTATGCCAATGCACTCAACTCTGTACCACATGACTCTACGCCAATCCACTGAAACCACTCTAATCAACTCTGCACCACTGCACTTTATGCCAGTGCACTCTACACTACTTTACTCAATGCCATTACACTATGCACCACTCTGGTCTATTCCACAGCACTCTGCCCTACACCACTCTAATCAATGCCACTACAATCTATGGTGCTGCATTGTACGTCACTGAATTGTAAGTCTCAGCACTCTATGCCACTGCACTCTACCATGCAACACTCTAATCTATGTCACTTATTTCTATGATGCTGCATTGTACGCCACTGAATTCTATGCCACTACACTCTATGCCACTGTAACCTACACTACTTTACTCTATGCCACTGCACTCTATGCACTCTACTCTGCACCACTGCACTCTACACCAATGCACTCTATGTCACTGCACTTTACAGCACTACACTGTATGCCACTGCGCTCTACTCTGCACCACTGTACTCTGCAACACTCCACTCTATGCCACTTCACTCTACTCTGAAACTATCATCTCCCTTATGCCAATACACTCTATTCCACTCTATACCACTCCACTCTATGCCATTGCGCTCTATGCGCTCTATGCCTCTCTATGCCATTGCACTCTACGCCACTGCACTCTACTACACACTACACCACTGCACTCTATGACACACTGCAAAACTGCACTCTCCCCAATGAACTCTATGCCACTCTGCTCTGCACTACCGCACTCTGTGTCAATGTACTCTACGCCGCTCTACTCTGCATCACTGCACTCTACGCCACTGCAACCTGCACCAATCCACTCTACGCCACTGTTCTCTATGCCCCTCTACGCTACTCTGCATCATTGTACTCTACCCCACTGTACTCTAGGCTACTGCACTGTACGCCCCTGTACTCTATGTCACTCTACTCTACACCACTCCACTCCACTCTGGAGCAGTGTACTCTACTCTACACCACTCTAATCAACACCACTGCAATCTTTGGTGCTGCATTGTATGTCACTGAATTCTATTCCACTGCACCCTACACTACTTTACTCTATGCCACTGCACTCTACGCACTCTACTCTGCACCACTGCACTCTAGACCAATGCACTCTACGTCACTGTACTCTGTCACTACACTGCATGCCATTGCATTCTACTCTGCACCACTGTACTCAACACCACTGCATCTATGCCACTGTACTCTCCACCACTCTACTCTATGCCAATGCACTCCATGCCACTCCACACCACTGCACTCTACGACTACTTTTCAACTTCTGGACCTCTATCAATCCGGTTTCAGAGCAGTGCATAGTACTGAAACTGCACTAACGCACATTTGGATGACGCTCTGAAATCCCTTGATCAGAATGTCCCTTGTCTTCTGATCCTGCTGGACCTGTCCTCTGCTTCGACACCATCAAACATGAAACACTGATTAATCTTCTACAACGGAGGATGGGTTTAGAGGGTCTGGTCCTAAAGTGGTTTACCTCTTTCTTACACAACCGCACTCAAAGGATCAGACTAAACTAGTCCCTTGCTTCCAGTACCCAGGTCAGGATTGGAGTTCCGCAAGGATACACACTCTCGCCCACGCTCTTCAACCTTTTTATGGAACCACTCACTGTCATTCTAAACCAGTCTAACATTCTCTACCACATGTATGCGGATGACACGCAACTTTACCTGAAGATCTCCTCGCTTGATGACATTAAAGTTCTAAATGGGGCTCTTTCGCAAACTCAACAATGGTTAGCCCAGAACCATCTGCTGTTGAACACCCTCAAACTGAATTCCTGCTGATTGCCCCCCACAATCACTCTGCACCTACCCTGGACTGGCTAAAGCCACTCACAGCCCTTAACTGCACCCCTCTCGTGGTTGATTCCGCTAAATCGTTAGGCATTACCTTAGACAAATTACTTAACAGGCAAGCATCAGTGCCACTACTAGGGGTGCCAACTTTCATCTTAACACCCTCAAGAAAATCAAACCTTTACTTCCGACCAAAGACTTACAACCTGCAGTACAATCCCTATTGATATCACGCCTTGAATATAGTCTGGTGACCCTTGCGGGGTTGCCTAAAGCGAGCTTGGCACCTCTCAGAGCTACTCTCAACGCCTCGGCCAGGCTCATCACAGGCTCCAACAAACACGACAACATTACACCAGATCTTTTGCAGCTTAACTGGATGTCTATTGAAGCGAGGATTCTCTTTAAAATAGCTTTCCTCACGCATAAAGCCTTGCAGTATAACACTCCGGCCTATCTAGCGAACAAGCTTGTTCTTTCTGGCTCGAGGCGGAACTTAAGAAGTACGTCCACTCTTCTATTGAAACCACCCAAATTCAAGAAGAACAGTACGTACAAACGTGCTTTCTCCAGACTGGCACCAAGAATCTGGAACGCTCTGCCTACTGAGATTAGAGCTAATCCTTCCACTGCCTATTTCAAGAAACAAGCCAAACTGATTATCCTGAGTGATCCTTAACTGCTGCATCATGTTACTTTTTATGTCCCCTTGCTGACTGACCGAACATTTATTCCAACTTTTGTTCTCCATGCATTTTAGGTTTGGTTGTTGATCGTTTAATACCTGTGGGCCTCCTCCCCGCATGTTTGTCAATTATTATATAATGTTGTATCATGTTCACTTTTCTTTGTTTTGCTAAATGCTACAGGAAATATTTTACACCTAGGAGAATTGGATCTAGTGTAGCCCACAACTAGGTCCCTGATCTTGGATTGTGTACTCCTTATGGGGCCACTGAGTTGACTTCTATTGTACAGAGTTTATTCATGTACTCGCCATGTGTACAGCGCTCTGATACCCGCAAGGGTCATGTTTGCGCTTTATAAAACTTTATAAATTAAAAAAAAAAAAAAAAAAAAAATATCTATGCCATTGAACTCAACAACACTCTAGTCTGCACTACTGCAATCTATGCCAATGCACTCTATGTCAATGCACTCTACTCCACTCTTCTCTGCTTCACTCCACACTATGCCATTGCAATCTGCAGCACTCCACTCTACACCATTGCGCTCTAAGTCACTATGCTCTCCTCTGCACCACTCTATGCCACTCTACTCTGCACCACTGTGCGCCTCTGCTCTTTATGCCACTCTACTCTACGCTACACCACTGCGCTCTATGCCACTACACTCCACTATGCAGCACTCTAATCTATGCCTCTTCTTTCTATGATGCTGCATTGTACACCACTGAATTTTATACCACTGCACTCTATGCCACTGCACCCTACACTTCCTTACTCTGCACCACCCTACTCTATTCCACTGCACTCTACCCTGCACCACTCCACTCTATGCCACTTCAGTCTACTCTACTCTGAAACTATCTTCACTCTACTCTAATCTAAACCACTCCACCCTGCACTACTGCACTTTACGCCACTGCACTCTACTATGCAACACTCTTATCTACAATGTTGGATTGCATGCCACTGAATTCTATGCCCCTGCACTCTATGCCTCTGCCCTCTATTTCACTATACTCTGCAGCACTCTATGCCAATGTACTCTACACTAGTCCACTCTACTCTTCATCACTGTATATGCAACTCCACTCTATGCCTTTAATACGCGACACTCTATGCCACTCCACTCTACAACACTCTGACCCATTTCACTCTACAACACTCTGCACCACTCTCCTCTATGCCACCAACATTTAGCCATGCTAACCAGCAACCACGCTGGTGCACAACATTGCTAAAACAGATTGGCATAGGCGCGATCTATCGGCTTTGCCAGTGCTTGTTAGTTGTGTGTACCATGCTGCCCGTTGGGAAGCCTCCGACTTGCGCCCACTTAATATTATTGATTAAGCTACGTCCACGCCTAGGACCCTGATGGGATTCTCGAGGGAGCATTTTTCTCAGTAAGTGCATAAAGCAGTTATGTTCTGTGGCTTCTCAAGATAAAATACTATTGCGGAAGTTCCTGCACCAAACCCTAGCCTATTGAGGCTCTCTCCTCCAGTGCAGTCATTGCTGTTTATGTCTCCCACATTCTGCCAAATGCAAACAAATCAGCCCTTACCCTTTTGCGCTTGGCCTTCATTTCTATTAATCTGAAGGACATACCGATTATCGTTTTGTATGTCCAATATCTGGAGCACTCAAGCATAGCCCTCCTGGCACAGTTATGATTTAGATTAAATAAATAATTCCGTAAGAACGTATTTTCAATAGGGATATCAACAAAGCAAAGAATTGTGCACATTTGATAGCTATGCATGTCTGTTTCGAATGTGCATATTTTCAAAAAAATGTGGAGTTTTAAATTAACCTCGCCAATTAATGGAGTGATGAAATAGAATGGACCCAATCCGTTGTAGTCTAAGAATAAAATCGTTCTAGACAGGCAGCTATGTACCCTACGTGGATTTGTGTTGGACCTCACTGTCGCAGGTTTGAATCGCAGCGGGCAAGCTCACCCTTTCCTCCTACCTAAGCTCATAAAATGAGTATTATTGCATAGCGTAGCCACGCGTATCTTTTATCTGTAGGTAACTCCAAGTGACTGATTAAGGGGTAACCATTGACCTCAAAAGATATGTTATTAAACAGATCTTACTGTTGGAGTGGGAAGATCTCCTTGGTTGAGCGACAATTGTCAAGATGTCCGATGGAAGCCCTGTAGGTCCAGAAACATCCAGTGCTCTGTAAATACTGCTGCCTTGCCGGTGTAACTCCGTGCTTTGAAGAGTCACGTGCCCATTCACAGAATTATGCATGCGTCTACTGTCTGAATTACAAGTGTTTCAGCTACAAGAGGTTAGTGCACATGACAGAAGTACATACCACAAAACCGGAGCTCAAATATGTAAATACCTAAAAATATTTACGCTTTGCCTTGTCAGCGTACTTTCTTCAGGCAAAGAACTCGTTTGTAGTAGTTTGTCTGGGAACCCTGATTCTTTCAGTTGCTAATACTCTAATGTTGTGTGAGCAGGAGGACATTGAGGTGGTCCTATTACCCGGCTGTGGCCGCACAGTGAATGCTCGATTGTCTCATTGTCAGTGCTTAATTTGTAAAATATTAAGTGCAGGTGCTCAATTTTATTCAGGAGGCCACACCCCCTTCCTCTACTGGCCCCACCCACTTTGTCTATTGGCTCCAGCCACAACTAGCACTGCTGAAAGACAGATTTAATACCCAATCTGAATTTCAGCAAGCAACTGACTACAATTACAAGAAGAAAGATCTTTCCTCCCAACTGTGACTCATTGTCTGAGGGAGAGCTATCAGAGAAATCTGGACATTGATCTGTGCACTGCAGAATTTCCAGGATGAGGTCCTGATCTCAGACAAAGGCCCGCTTCCACCACTACCCTTCCCCAAGGTTAATACCCAACCACCTTTGATAGCTCTCTATTGAAGTAGAACACCTACCTTCTCAATATAAGTACAGATAGAAGAGAATTCCTGAAACCCACTAGATGGAGTCAGAGCCCTGATCACTACATAGAAATCACCTATAACAACCACTAGGCCACTATGGTGGATAATTCATTACTGCTAAGTGGCCTACATCATGTTTGACCCTCAAACAGTTCTGTGTTTTAGCTAACTGCTTTTTTATTTGTTGTACCAGTTACAAACATTCAGAGAACCCCCTAGCATGTTCTATCTATACATCCAAACCTTCACACTGTGCGCCAACACCATCCGCAGTCCCTTACACATCCCAAATGCATTCATCTTCTGAAGTATGTGTGAGTGACAAGAAAGAACTGTTCATGTTACATTTCATTTTATGACATTTTTGAATGTGCTTTCTAATTATCAGGACAGCAAAGACTATCGCCCTATCAAAGATTGTGGCTGTTTCTTGAGTAGGGTTTCACACTCCTCACCAACAACCCAGTTTCACACATATGCTATATTGTAGCCCAGGGACCCATCTCTGTGATTAAGTAGCAAAAGTGCCTAACTAGCATTTCTGCTGCATTATATTAAAATGAGTCCACTGCTCTGCTACGGTTTAAATGTGAAGTGCTCAATACCAGTTGAAATATTAATCATGAGTACTATCCCTGCTTGTATAATACTGCATTGAAAAATACAAATAAAACCAATGTGTGTTTACATTTGCCACAAATAGGGTTTTTGTTAAGTTTCTCTTTATTCCAGGGTGTGATAGCTACATTCCTTCCAACTTAACATCGGTGGAAACAACAAACCTGTAGGCACACACTTAGTAGATTGAAGGATGTCGATCTGTAGGGCCAACTTTCCTACCGGCATAATGCGGTTTGTAGGTGGTACACAAGAAATGCCATCGCTTTTTTAGAAGAAAAATATGAAGAAACTGATAAGAAATATGTTTGGCAAACACTGTTGAACAGCCGATCAGGAGCAGAAGAGCTACCTCTCGTAAAGAAAAAATATGTAAGACTTTATCTGCCAGAGCAAGAAATTGAGTTAAAAAGTAAACCTTCACCTCATGAAGTGTTGAGATAAACAGCAAACTGCATACGTTATCACAAGGTGAAAGTTACCACTGTGGGAAATGGCCTAAAAACGTGATCCAAACGGGGAGTGTAACACCAATTATACATGATTGGGAGCATTTAACACACAGCAGTCAATTTTATCCAAGTGACAGCAGCCTCCTGTTAGTAATCAATACAAAGCCACATTACCTTCAGCACATTGTTTTTGCTGCACTGCTTTTCTAGGTATTACCTGCAGGAAATTACAGGCACGCAAACCGTGCGACTGAGTGTAATTTGAGATAAAACTTTGCTTTAAACAGGGCGCAAATATTTTGTGGTCGACTTTACATTTTTGTGCCAATTTTATAATGGTGTTTCAAGGCTTCGGATTGGTGTGTATCATAACTTAATTCCCTTTAACGCCTTTGCTCTGCTTTATGCATGTCCTCATAAATAGTGGCACTGGAATTATGCGATAGTGGAGGACCAAATTATGTTCCAGGGTTGGCTTAATTATGTGAAAGGAAAAGGCACATCATGCGGCGTAATGCAGTACATTTCGAGATAGTATTACTTCATTATTTTGTCTTTGTGTACACATGGTAATACTGCGCCAAAATGTCACCTCGTTAGTACCAGTTTAACCACCAGCAACAACAATAAGCATAAGCAACTGAAATGTGACCTGTTAACCTTTACAAATGGCCTTCCGCTGTACTGGAACACACCAACATGGTTTTTGATCTGTTTGAGTCAGAAACATATTTTTGTGTGCAAAAATCTGCAGAATATGCATCAGATGAGTTATGTGGCCAATGCGGCAAACCCATAATTTTGCTAAAACGCTGCAGCCACAGAATCACATTATTCCCGTGGCAGTGTCTATAAGGTGCATAAATCAATCGCCAGCAAGTAATCATTATCGGTACATAATGCCATGTTCTCCTTCGCGGTATCAGTTTACGGTGTATGCTACCAGCATAGTAAAAACTACTTGCACCTTTCTGGACAGAAACAAATGGTATAACGGATACTTGACGTGATTCACTGCTAACATAAACGCACTAGAGAAGATAATGGCTCTGGGCACCTTAACGAGTGCGTGCTACTACATAGCGACACTATGACAACGACGAAAGATTAACTAGGAGGCCAGTAATCTTTACAAGTGGGCGTCCAAAGGTTGGGCGTCCAAAGGTTGGGCACTCCTGGCAGCAGAGGCGCACCGAATGAAGGCTGCCTAAGGCCTCAAAAGCAAGCCAAAACAAAAGTTAAGATATTTAGCACACTTGGCAGATGCCCCCTAAACCGGATTGTGAGTCATAAAACACCACTCTGGTATAGGTGATGAGGTTAAGATCCAGGCAAAGTTTAGTACGGACCCCACCCTGCGCTAAGGTGTGAGACTGCCGGCACCGCATGTAACCTCCATACTTTCACATACAAACAACTACTAGAATGAAATCAGAGGAGGCACTTTTTCCGGGCACGCATGTACCAAAACTATTAAAAACACAGACCTGCTTCCATAGCATATACTAATAAACGAAAGTGAAATAATTACTTACTGCCTTGTTTTGGTTTTATCTTTGGGCTTGCTGTTAGCTGCTTGCTTCACTCGAATGACTAATGCTGCAGCTGCGCATTACGCTGGGGCGGGAGAAAAGCGGGGACTCTGATCGGCATTGGACCATCCGACTGGGAGGTAAACACGACTATTCAAAGCCAAGGCGGGAGGACGGGGATGACATCATCCCGCCCAGGCTGTTTCTGGCGGTGTGCGTGCCTCGAGATAAGGCGGGCAGTCCCTCCATCCAAATTTAAATATTTTATAACATTAACAAATACAGCCCAATCAGGCACCGCACCACTTACTCAACCCAGGCAGGCATGGATTTAACCATTACAGAGTAATATAATTTCTTCGCCGGGGAAACAGTTATTCCGTATAGATCCGGCTCTAAGAAATAAGTGCCGGTGCTAAGCACCGGATAGCACAGGCACGATTTAAGCACTGCTCATTGTGTTTTTAGCGGCGGTACGGCCACTGTGTTTAATTGAACATTGTATTTAGGGATGTTTTGTTTTTTATGCCTCTTCTAAGGGATGTGAGGAGGTAAAACCGGGATGGTAGAAGTTAATGGATAGTTAGAGTAAAAATACAACAGTGATCTAAAGGCCATGAGAAACAAGAGTTCTAGTTTTGTGTGAAACTCGTGAAAGGCCCAAAAAAGTATGAGAAAATACACTTATTACGCAAAATACCGAATCGCCCTTTTTATGCTATTTGTTTAGCAGGCAATGCGCTCATATTCCAATTTGGTGCGTTTTGTGCTAAAACAAAAAGCACTCAGTCATATGTGATGCGAACAGCAGCCACTCACGTTCAGTTTGTTTATGTCGTTCCTGAGCCCCCACTGTTGGATTTTTACACAAAGAAAACATCAATTATGCAATGTGGCCTAATGAAAAAATCTCAGGGACTTTGTGTAACAATTATATTGCAAAATACTGAAAAATACACCCAGGCTTGCTTGTAATGAAGTTGTCTTGGGAGAGAGGTAGGAAATTCCCGCAGTCCATACACTTGCCAGAATGTATTTTAGGTGCTTTACAAGCCTGTGAGGGATCAATGGAAGGGCAAGTATGCCCTTTAAGTACAATGTCATGTAAAAAGTATGTACTTTGCAGTGCATCTTGAATGACAAGGCAAGAGGGCAATCTCACTCACTGAAAAGGGCTGTGGGGCAAGAGAGCTTTGCTGTACTATATTGGGAAGTGGTGGCGCATAGCTTTGGTATTTGGATAAAATGTTGGAAACAAATATCGCAATTTAAAAAATATTGTGTCAAGAATATCAGGATATCAAAAATGACGTCGACAGGGATATCAAAGGTAAACATATTCGGCCTAATTACTATGTTGGGCGGAAAGCCATTAGACAGCTAGTCGGAGGCTTTCCGCCCGACATCAATAGTTTCCCTCCGACCACCTTATTACAATACATGCGGTTGGAGAGAAACTCGTGGGGGATTCCATTCCGCTTCTAACGGGCTCAAAAAGCCTGTCGTGGCAGCGGGCGAAATGATAATCCAATAATGAAGGCAGAGTCAGCCTCTGCTCCGCAGTCGGGAATAGGATGTTGCTTTCCACCTGCTCTTTCATGGTGGAAAGTGACTCTGCGGGGCCCCTAGCAGGGTCCTCTTTACCCCTGTTCCTCCACAATGGGGCCTAGGTGTCCCTCTAAACATCCCTGCACCATGTGGCAGGCCCTGTATGGTACCAGCCACACAGTGCAGGGATATTTGCAAACATCCATTTTACAATTGTAGCTTGTGCTGCGGGCCTTTTCTGGCTGCCACACAAGTTGCAATTGTAAAATGGATGTTTCCGACCGCCCATAGGGCGGTCACATCCAAATGCTGCGGGTGGAACTGCCGACCTATTGTCAGGCGGTTCCACTCCGCTATGTTGTCGGTGGAAGGTCGTCCGACCAACATCATAATTAGGGCCATTGTTTTTAGTGTATTAGTAAATATCGATGTAGAAAATATTGTATGCAATATCATTTGTAAGGGGTCGATTACGATCCCTTTCAGAATGGCTCCGAATTGGATTTGCCGAATCAGATTCGGAACCCTTGTTTCTGACTGAATCGTACAGCTCCTTGGACTCGGTTTCCGAGCGAGCGATTACGATGACCGATTTGGACAGCTGTTCTGATTCAGTTTGCCTGAAACAAAACAGCTGTCGGAATCTGTCTTTGGGGACCTGTAGCAGGCCCCCCTTTACTCGGGGCCCTCCGAATCGGACACGTGTGGGTACCAAAGGGACCCCCATTCCAAACCATGCACAGTGTTGCGGGCACCATGGGGTGCCTGCTACAGGGTGCATGATTTTCCCCAGCCACCCCTTTCTTCAATGGGAGCCTGTGTTCACATTCGGAAAGCAGGCTTCCATTGAAGTCAATGGGAGTCCAACCAACTCGTATCCAAAAGCATCCAGATGCATCCAAATCGCTCGGTCGAACTCCCCCGATCCGAGTCGTTCGTAAAGTATTCTGGAACCAAATAGGTCGGAATGCTTTCCAGACGAGATCATAATCGGTCCATTTGTGTTAATTAGTATAGATAGAATTTATTGTAATGTGTTTGATTTACATGTTCATTATTTTTATTTTTTGTGGTTTTAGCAATATCATTTTTTAGCTATGAAATTGTTGAAATTTTTATTTTTCGCTGAATTAATTAATACAAAAATAGCTGTTTAATATTTATTTTTAGTAGTGGGATATTGGGTTTTTAGGGACTAAGGGTGGCGAGATTTAATATATATATATTAAAATATATTTTAAGTTAGAGATATACAAATTAATGATTTAGAATCTGTAAATTTACTTTGTAATATTATTATTTTAATACATTTTAATTTCATATTAATGAAGACATATTTTAATGGTATTAAATAAAATAAAAAAAAATAGTATAACATTTGAGAATCTGTAACACAAGTGTTAATAAAATGAAATATTTAGAAATATTTGCATGTTGAATTTTTGAATTTCAAATATTTTTTCACTTAAAAAAAATATCGAAATATGTTAAAGTTTTTGGCTTTAAAATTATAATTTTGTTTTGAAATTATTTTTTAAATTACAAAATGTATTTAAATATGTTTTTCTTTTATGATTGTTAATTTTGTATTAGTATCTATTTGTCTTTTTATGGCTTCAACTTTATGAATGGTGATACATATTTAAAAAATACATCAATTATCAACAGTATTTGATTGGTTTCATATTTAAATTTGTAGATATAGGTTTGTAGTTATGATTAGTGTGTTTTTAGATAAAAATTGTATTCCATTTTACAGTAAAAAAAAATGTGCCTGAGTTTGGATTGTGCATTTTAACTGTTTAATGTGCAATATATTGTGTAAAATGTTATATTTTGAAGTGGATATTGTAAAGTTCCCCCCTTTAGTGTCAGAACACCTTACCCCAATATTGCTTAGATTGGAGTGGTAATTGTAAATATTGGCTTAGATTGGAGTGGTAATTGTAAATGTCACCCCTTTGGTGTCCAACACATTCCCGAAATTGGTTTAGATTGGAGTGGAAATAGTAAGTGTCACCCCTTTAGTGTCCAACGCCTTCCTCAAATGTCACCCTTTTAGTGTCCATCACCTTCCTCAAATTGGTTAAGATTGGAATGGGAATAGTAAATGTCAACTTTTTAGAGGCCGATTACGATGCCGTTTGGAAGGACTCTGAATCGGAATTGGGTTTGCCGAAACGGATTCGGATGACTTGTTTCCAACCAAATCAGAAACCTTTCTGAACGAGCAATTACGATGTTCGAACTTTCCTAATCAGTTCTGAATCTGAACCGAACAGCATTCGGAAAGTCAGAGTCATATGGAGCCAATACGTGTGTGTCTACAGGTAGCGTTTCCGAACGAATCGACAGCTTTCCAAACGAGCGATTACGATGACCGATTCGGACAGCCCTTCTGAAACGGTTGTTCTGACTCAGATCGGCTGTCTGAATCTGACTTTGGGGGCCTGTAGCAGGCCCACCTTCATCCAGGGTCTTCAGAATTGGGCTTTTGGGGGTAGCCAAGAGACCCCCTTTTCCAACCATGCACAGTGTGGCAGGCACTAAGGGGTGACCGCCACAGGGTGCATGATTTTCCCCAGCCACCCCTTTCTTCAATGGGAGCCTGTGTATTCGTTCGGAACACAGGCTCCTATTGGAGTCAATGGGATTCCGACCAAATCGCATCTGGACGCATCCAGATGCATCGTAATTGGTCGGTCGGACTCCCCGAATTAGAGTCGGTCGGAATGCATTCCGAACTGCATCGTAATCAAGCCCTTAGTGTCTAATGCCTGAAATATATTATTTTCTTTCAATTGAATTAGTTATTTTTAATACAGTAGTGGCTTTTGGGGTTTGTAGGGGATTACAGTAGGAATTATTTGAAATGTACTTTATTGTTTTTATTTTGAAATATTTTTGTACATGATATAAATTATTAATTGATACATAATTATGTCAATTATTTAATTGATTTGCTGTTATTTTATTCTCTGTTGTTATAGTTAATTGGTTGGTCAGCTTATTACATAAAAAATCTGTTTTATGTTTATTTGTTTTATTTTTAATTGATTTATTTAATAATTATTTTAATATTAGCAATATTTTATTCAATATTTTCTAAAAACTGTTATTGTTTTTTTGGGTGGAGTAAGAAGGCAAAATTATTTATATGAATAATTTTTAATGGTTAATGGGCCACTGGAGTGCTGCAGGGCTCTACCTTGAATCCCCTCCTATTTAATATATATGTCACCCCGCTGATCTATTTGGCAGAGGAGCTGGGCGCTAAGATCATCACATATGCTGATGATACCCAGCTTCTATTTACATGCATTAAAAATGATTCATCCCCTGCAAGGGCTAGAGCCTGCCTTACGGCTGTTTTTCAATGGTTCCTTTCTGCACAGCTCAAGTGCAATCTGGAAGATTCAGAAATCCTCTTGTATGGGACTTTTCCCTCACAGTATAAGGAATCACTCTGGCCGGCTGCATATCCACTGCCCAACTCTGAAGGTCAGTCTGTTAAAAACCTAGGTATCTGGATCAATGAAGATCTCCGGTTCACCACTCAGATCAAGAAACTAGCGTGGCAATGCTTCAGCACCCTAAGATCACTTAGGAAATTTCTGCCTCTCCTGCCTAGGGCTGCAAAAGAAATGGTTACCTGCGCCCTGATCCTTTTGCGCATCGACTACGCGAATGCTCTGTACATTGGCCTACCTGGGTACCAGCTGAGGAAACTGCAAGTAGTACATAACACAGCAGCAAGGTCTTTACTTAACATTCCAGGAAGATCTAGCATAAAGCAACATCTGCATGATCTTCACTGGCTTCCTGTGGCAGAAAGGGTTACGTTTAAAGCTCTTACTCTGGCGCATGCATCTCTGTACCAATTTGGCCCAGCATATCTTAGGAAACGGTTCAAGTTCTATGTACCCCCAAGACAACTGCGCTCTGCGGCACAGCTCTTGGCAGTTATTCCTCGCTTCCGCCTTACGAGAATAGATGGTAGCTTCCTGGCGTACAAGGCAGCGGTGGCCTGGAACTCACTTCCCCTAGACCTTCGCAGCATCCAGGATCCAAAGCTTTTCAGGAAACGGCTGAAAAATCTGCTTTTTATGTAATTTCTCCATTGACCCCCAGCTCCCATTTAAGGTATTGCATAGGGACACTCCTGAGTAGCTGTGCACGTAATAAATGCAAATAACATAACAACATAACATAAAATACCATAACATAATGCTTTATATTTTTAATTTATTTTGTGATATATTTTTTAATGTAGTTTATTTTTTATCTCTAATAAATAACATTTTTATTTGATATATGTTTATTATTTTTTTATAACTAAATGCTTTTCCCCAAAAACATTAGGAGGTGGAATAGTACATTTAACCCCTCCAAAGTCCAACACTTTCACCAGTGCTGCTTAGATTGGAGTGGGAATAGTAAACCTAATCCTTTCAAAGACAAATGCTTTCCTAGTTTTGGTTTACTTTGGAGTGGAATATTATATTCTACACCTTCAAGGTCCAACACTTTTCTCACTGTTGCTTAGATTGGAGTGGAAATGGTAAATCTAACTTCTCCAAAACCCAACACTTTCCCTGGTTGAAAAATATGAGAGTGACGCAAAATGCAGATGAGTCTGTGCATAAATATTATGAGAGATTGATGCAGATTCACAGACAGCATAGTGAAGTCGATGATCAGGCAAAGAAAGACAGATCATGATTTGTTTTAACTTTTTTGGTGGGATTGCCTCCGGAGATCAGTACACATCTTCAGCAGAGTATGATGTTCTGACAGTAAAAATCATTAGATGAGATCCTTGCCTATGCAAAGTATTGTGGTGATTGTTGTGATGCACAAAAGAAAATGACAGTCGTTGATGGTAGCTCCGACAAAGCTCTGTCAAAACATGGACAAGGAGCTTAGACATGTATGGTAGCCTGCTGCACAACAGCCTACCACTAGATGGGGGAAGAAATAGGAGTAAAGCGATTCATTGAAATGACAATCTTACAAATGATCTCTAATATGTGTAGCTTTACGATTAGAGAAATGTAATGGTTGCAATTTACAAAGGATAACATACTAGCATTTAACGCACATTGGGTGCTGGAGACCTTCTTGCCACAATTTCTGTGATTCACAGATTTGTTTATACATATTTTCAGACATTGTGCAAGGGCGTATTTCTTTGGTAGAAGTGGAATTCAGGGGAGAGAGGAAAGGCCAAAAAAATGCATGCGCGCCTATAGCGTTTTAAAAGTAAACGAAGCAGGCACTGCAAAGCCAACAGGCCAGGCATTGGAATGTTGTTGTAATGGTTAAGTGTTTTTTACTGCAAGCATGTGCTACAAAAATGAACAGAAAACACAACAAAACAGACCATCGCCTAAATATGGCCACATTATGCTTGCAAAAAAAACATGATGAATTAAAAAAACATTCACTGCTGTGGTTGTTTAAATAGTGGTGTTTAAATAAACAACCATTTTCTCTGTTGCCTGGATTTTAGCATAATTTTTAATGACGCCAACAAGAAGAAATCATCAACCAACCAAGAACTTAAATTTCAGGCAGCCGCAATGTTACTTATGCAAAAACAACAGTTGATGGACAGAATGCAGAACAATGTCATACATTCACCCGAGTACAGAGATCTGGGCCTAAATCCATGTTGTTTTTGCTCACCATGCCTTTCCAGTTTGAACCCAGCCATATACAAATCAGTCTTGACCCTGTGCCTCATGGGAACAGTCCAGCCCGAACTGCCAAGCCAGGTCCTCCCTGGACTGGAAACAAGCATCCTAGGACCGGTTTCAGGGTTTCACCCCTCTTCAGCCAGGATAGCTTGATTCCAGTGGCATGGAGAGCATGGGACTCACGTCTGAGCATACCCGTCCCACTCAGGGTGACAAATGCAAAAAGAACTATTGATGGACTGAATGCAGAACAATGTCATACATTCACCCCAGTACAGAGATCTGGGCCTAAATCCATCGTTTTTTTGCTCACCATGCCATTCCAGTTTCAAAACCGGTCCTAGGATGCTTGTTTCCAGTCCAGGGAGGACCTGGCCATGCAGTTTGGGCTGGGCTGTTCCCATGGGGCACAGGGTCAAGACTGATTTGCATATAGCTGGGTCCAAACTGGAATGGCATTTTCTATCAATAACTTTAAAAAGGAGACAGAAAATTAATCACCATCTAACTGGCAATCTGAACAGCTAGCAAAATAACATTATAAAAGATAATATAAAACCATGCAATTAAAAAAAGCACACTTCGAAATAGAGTTGTCACTGAAAAGAAAGGGGTTATTTTTAAGCGGATGTAAACAATATGGATACGGTTTGTGCAGTCACTCAAAGTGAAGGAAGCTGATGGCTAAAGTGGGCTGACCCATTGCCCGATGCTGAGGTGAGCGGAAGCAACATATGAATGTCAATTCAACAGACTATTGGATGAAGCCAGAGGACCAAAAGCCACTCTATGTATGAATGCAATGTATGACTTTTTTGTGATATACTAGTCGGGTGTAACAGCTAAAGCTCAAAGGCGAGATCTTAAAAAGTAGGTCAAGGATGTATCAATGGGCTGGCCCAAAGCCCACTCTAAGTATTTATTGTTGTCTACAATAAGTATTTGGACAACAAACTGTTAAAGCGGTCTCTGTAGGGCAAGACCCAAAGAAATGTAGGGTGATCTGAGAAACCCCAGTCTACCACTAGATGTGGGAGAGATTGGATCATTGTGAACCTTTGAAATTGCAAGATAATGAAACATTGTGAATCTTTTCATTTACAATTTTCTTACAGTAGTTGTGTCTTTACGATTAACGAAATGTAATGGTTTCAATTCACAAAGGTAAGCATCCCAGCATTAAACTATACGGGTATAGAAGTAGGCCATTGAGTGCATGGTTCTACGCTTACATGCAGTTCTCATACTAGTGGTTAGTTTTACATCTGGTAGTAGGCATATGTGTACTCCACCCTACGGTCACTCTAAGTACTGCCTAGTACATACGTTACTCTAAATGATGAAGTGAAGTTACCACTAGTAACTTTACAGTCGTATTAGGCACAAATCAGCCAAAGGTAGTTCTACATAGCTTATGCAAAGCTTTCCAGTGGTTCTATGCCGAATTGTGAATTGACGAGAATAGGTAAACATCCATCACTGAAGGAAAATCAAAGAAATCTGGCAATCATTACAAGTGGAAGCACAAAACCTGTAGCCCAAACCCTGGCTGTCCTTCCTCTTGTACTACACGGTCAAGGAGCTAGAGACAAAGTACAGCCTCCAGGACTCAAAGCCTCTCACATAAGTGGAAAAGGAATTCTATTGAGGATGATAGAGCGTGGATTCCTTATTCTCATACTACAGGTATAGTCATTATATAACCCCGCCACTGGTCGTATGGACCATTTCTTGTCGATGTGAAGAGTGTTGCAATTGATTATTTACAAACATTTCCATAAACAGGGAAGACAAATGGCCAGAGTTAGCTTCAGTGCTTGTGGCAGTGCCTGGAGCGACCATGTTTGTTGGAACCCCCCCATCCGTGGTGGAGGTGGTGACCACCTCTGTAAGAAAGTGGGTTTCTGTTGTACTAACCCCCCCCCTTTTTTGCCTGATAACTGATGCACTTTTCCTTTTTGTGCCATGGGCTCCTGCCAATCAGGTGCCCAGGGCCTGTGTTCCTTCCCTAAAAACTGCCTAACAGCCAAAACCCAATTGGCATCTCTGGTCACCTGTCAGCCCCTGGTAAATGGTACCCTACGTGCCCAGGGCCTTGTGACCAGAGAAGGCCCCTAAGGGCAGCAGCACTTATTGTGCCACCCTTAGAGGCCCTGTACCCTGACACACACACACACACTGCCTTTGCAGGCTGAGTGTCAGGGTGCAGAACAAAACAAAGAGTCGACATGGCACACCTCCCTGTGTGCCATGCCCACAACACACACTGCCCTGGCATACCTCAGTAACCCCTTTAGCTGGGTGCCCTATGCCAGAGGTGTGGGCACAGGTGCATAAGCCCTGTGCTCCTACAGTACCCAGGTCCATTCCTGGGAACTGTAATTGCAGTGCTGCCCTTAAGAGTATATGGTGCTGGAAGGTCGTCAACACGAACTCCCCAGCACTATGATGGCTACGCTGAAGACTGAGAAGTTTGGTATCAAACTTCTCAGCACAGTAAACCTACATTGATGCCAGTGTGGGATTTACTGTAAGATGCATGACAGAGGGCATCTTAGAGATGCCCCCTGAACCTAACCTACAATCCACGTCTTGTCTGAGGGGCTGCCTAGGCTGCCACACAGCAGACAGGCTGCTGGACCCCTGGGTAGAGAGCCATCTGCTCTCCTGGGCCTGCAACAATGCACATCCTGGGTGAGGTGCGAAGTCTCCTCTCCCAGGATGGGCAGGGGAAGCTTCAAAGGCATTCTGCCTTTGTGAGCTTCGTCAGGCCACTTGCTGTACCCAGCAACTGGCCCCTACCGGTTCTCAACCCCCTCTCTGGCGGGAAGACTGGCCGGAAACCCCAAGGAAGGACAGGGGGTGTGCCAGCCTCTGCCAACCCCACCCCTCAGGTGGGGGAGGCGAGGTGAAGCACGTCCCCGGGCTCTCGCCATCTTGAAGATGGGGAGCCCGCCTAATCAGGTCTAGGCCACTGCCCCCCTCCCACAGGAGAGTGGCAGGATAGGGGGTGTAAACACCCCAGGGCAGGGACCCAGTGGTCCCTGCCCTTTACCTACCTGTAACGCCCCTACATTTAGTATTTAGGGGCACCCTGAACCTGCCTTCCTCAGATCCCGATTCAACAACAAGCAGGAAGATCAAGAAACCAGAAGACCCGCCGTGCAGCTGCTAACAAAAGGACAACATCAACTGACTTGGCCCCAGCCCCACCGGCTTGTTGATCCTTGAACCTGCTCCTGAGAAAATCCGGTGCCTTCAGTGGTCAGCAACCTCAAAAACTCCGGAGGACCTGGCCACCTTGAGACTCTACCAAGACTGGGACTCCCATGAGCAGTGGCTCTGCTAAAAGCAAGTTTCTAACCCCTGGCATAAGCCCGGAACCGCACACCCTGCACACTCTGCACCTGCCAAGCCTGGCCTGTGCCGGAGTGAACAAAGACCCCGAGGTTGTCCCCCCGGCGACTGTGACCCCGAATCCGGCACCCAAGGACTCACCTCGACGCTCCTGACGACGCCTGCAGCCTCAGAACCAGGTACCCCCCCAACCGTGATCAACAGAGGATTCCCGACATCAAAAGGCACCCCTGCACCCGGTGCCCTGCGGCCCCCTGTGCCCAACTCCTGGGTACCTACCTATCCTCCAACTACCCAACTTACCTCTCGAAGTGGTGGTGGCACCTGAAGAATCATCGTCCCGAGCTTGCAGCCTTTGTTCATCCTGGGGCTTTCCCATTGAAATCCATTGAGCGCCCGAAGGCTCAAAAGCACCCTGCACCCAGCCGCCCGAGTGGCCCTGGCAGTGTAAATTCTACTCCTACCTACTTCCCCATTTGCCCTGAGCAAGTGACCAGGAGCCCAGCTCCCACAGCCATGTGGCCTGCTAGTCAGCAGCCACCAACTAAGGCCCCCCTGCCTCCCATAGGATAACATTGGGCCTAACTCACTCTGCACCCGGCTGCCCCTGTGCCGCTGAGGGTGTAACAACTGTACTTACCTGACTCTGGGAGACCCCTGAGTCTGTGCCCAGAACCTTAACTCTGCCAGTCGAGTACTTACCCAAAAGCCGATAACTCACTTTTCTTCCATAGGGTAACATTGACTGGTTTCTCTGAAATTTCTTCTGTGTGGAGTTTCTAAACTTTAAAATATTCACCTAAAATCAACCGAGTAACGAAAACGGAAATACTCACCTGCTATTAGGAGAGATTCCAGTGCTGGATCTTGGTGCCCAGCACTGACCCTGAAAAGTACTCACAACCGTACTTACCTCTAACTCAATTTTCTCCCATAGGAAATCATTGACTGTTTTTCTGTGAAATTTCTACTAAGTGTCGATTTTTGCAAACTACAAATATTCTTTAAAAATTGTACCAACTGTGAAAACGTAATTACTTACCTGTTTTAGATAGATGTTCCAGTACTGAGCCTAGGAGCCCAGCACTGGATTACAAAAGAAACAAGAATATACTTTACCTGTAACTTGAATTTTCTTCCATAGGGAACCATTGACTGTTTTTCTATGAAATTTCTTCTAAGTGTCGATTTTGCAAACGTATAAATATTCCTTAAAAATGGCCTGTATAACTTAAACGCAGTTTCTCCACTTCTTACAGGTAGTACACTAGTGCTGGATCTAGGATCCAACACTGACCTAGAAAAAGTAACCATAACTCCCACTTACCTGCTAAGTGAATTTCCTTCCATGAGATAACATTGGTAATTTGATCAGGAAAAGTATAATGCTTAAAAATCACAACAGTAACTAAAACGAATTTAATCACTTGTTTCCAAGAACTGTCCCAGGACTGAATCTAGGATCCAGTCCTGGAGATAGAAAAGTAATCTTGAAAGTGATCAATTGCATATAACTTAAAATTCCCATTGAGCTCAATGTATTATTGTGTTTGAAATTGTGTTGCCTATTGCAACAATCTGTAACTATTACCTGCAAAAGTCAATTGCCTAGTGCAAAGTATTTAACTAAAGCATCTCATTCTGAGAAAGTATATTTTGATACCTATTGTTGGTTCTAAAATAAAACAACCATATATTTTTTATACAAACCATTGGCCTACAGTTCAGTTCTTGAGTGTGTGAGACCATTTGGTGACTGAGTGTGTACAATAAATGCTTTACACTGTCCTCTGATACTGCCTTACTGCTCGACCAAGCTACCACTTTAGAGAGTAAGGTTATATCTAACTTTAGCCTCTGCCAAACCTCTGGGGATTGTAGACTCTGTGCACACTGTACCTATTTGGGAACAGTATATACAGAGCCACTTTCTCACAACCTCCACATTGGATTCCCTCACCAGCACCTTTTAACAGTTCCCCTCAAGTGTCCATAACCACTCTCTTTCAGGTGCATTTAATTAGTTATATAGTGCCACTCATACAAGTGAAGGGTTTCAGAGCACTTTGCATCACACACATATTACACAGAGACAATCAATCGTATATGCATAAATCAGTGTAGAGGAAATGTTACATGAGCCAGAGGACTACAAGATGTAGGAGTGACATGTCATCCATACTGGTAGGCAGTATAGTTTAAGAGTGCTTGGTGTGGAGAAGTAGAAACTCAGAATTGAAAATGAAACACCATAGTTGGGGGTTCTCTTTAATAAGAAGAATCAATTTTTACCCAAATGAACTCTTTTTGCAACATTAATCTATTCTCTAATCTATACTTTGCAGTTGCATGCCGTTCTTTGATGAAAGTTAAAAATTCACTGTTCTATACTATGATTTTAACTTATGAACTGCAAGTAACAAAAGGATAACTCTTAGAAAAGCAGTAACTCACTGACCTATTTATATTACATGCACTTTGTGATCTGCATAGTACACGTTCATTGCAGCAGCCATATTAACCATCTGTGCTATTTTATGATCAGTCAAAACCTCAACTAGACAAAACTCCAATCTCTATACGGGAAGAACATTGATCACAGGAGTTCTCTTGACATTTTTATTGTTGCCTGGAAATGGCTAGAAGCAGGGAATGCTACTTTTAAAACCAAAATAAACTTGCAAACTCTGCGCACCCTGAAGTTATCACCCAGCGTAGTGGCACCGGTTGCACCACCCTAGAGCTGGCCCTGCCAATGGGACTCCACAGGCATAACAAAGAGAATTGAATGAATGTTGCATTTATAAGGCGCGACTGCCGCTCCCAGAGGAGCATCCTGGCACTCTGCGGAGAAAACTGAGATCATAACAGCAGACTGATGCAAATAAGCAATCACTGAATAAGTGTGTAACACGAGTCAGGAGCCGCAAAGATCCAATTTGTTTAGATGTTTCCTAAAGATGGATTTGAATTCAATGAGTCTCAGGTGACTGAGCAGTTGGTTTCAAGCCTTGGTGCCCAAGACAGCAAATGATTTACCTCCTTTGGTTTTGCGTCTGAAGGTAGGTGCTTGAGAAGATTTACAACTGAGCATCTCCGGGTCAGAGAAGTGGTATAGTGAGTGAATCTAGAAATTAGGTATTTTGGCCCTACTGCTCTGTACGCTCTGAAGGTGAGCAGGAACATTTTAAAGAGGACCCACTTATGCACTGCCAACCAGTGTAGGACTTTAAGTGCTGCTGAGGCTGATGAACAATATGGCAGCCACATGTTGTAGCCTGGCAGTCACATGTTCTACTATTTGCAGTTTCTAAATGGTTTGTTTAATCAAAGAAATTTTTCAATGATTTTATTTGCAACGTTTTAAAGGATTTATAAACTATTTAAAAAAGATCCAAGTCCTTAATTCATCAAATATCCAGATTAGAGCATCATTATTACAAATGTAGATAGTTGATGAGCCGATATTTCAAAAAAAGTTAAAATAGAATGTAAAAAAGAATTACTCAAAGAATACAAAAAAGCAACAAGTGTGTTCTATAGATGAAATCTCTATTCTAAATTAAGCAGGTATAGGTCAAGAAAGGGCATTTGGATAGGTTAATAAAGTAAGGTGTCAGCTCCAGACAACCAATATAGATTTCTGATGAGTGAATGTGAATGCTTAGGTATAAAGCCTTTGCACTCAGGCAGTTGAAATCAGCAGAGCTAAGAAGGACCTTCTCACTTCGAAGTCAGCAAGCATCTCTGTAGTGTAAGCAACAGACACTATTGTTATTCAACAAGACATTCATTTGCAACATTACAGTTCGTACTCATCCTCAGCAGCCAATCATATTACTTCAGATTCTGGGAACAGGTACACTCCCCTCTTTCCCAAGACAACACAGTGGTCTATGCATGGATGTGTCCTTGAATTGTTACACTGAACAGACTACGGGATACAGTCAGCTCTTTCCATGAGCCACTCTTGCATCCTGGCACCTTCTCCTTTCGGTGAGAACTTCACTATGAGTCATCTAATACATAACAATAAATTATTTACTAGCTAGCAATACGCGTCTAGGAAAATACACAACATGTACAATGGAATAATACACATGGACAAATTTATGAGCCCCTTGCACTGCCGTAGCTTTGCTTTTTGTGACGCTCCGGTGGGGAAAACCACCAATTCATATTTAAGAGACCACACAAAGCCACTTTGCAAATCGCTGTGTTTCCTTACTCTGTGCCATGGAGGAGTTGCATGGGCATTGTGGTGGGTGTTCCCATGCAACACTCATGGATTTTAATGCTTCCCCAGCTTTACAAGACCATGTAAACCTGGGGAAGTTCCAAAAACGTATGCCTCCCAAGGCGTAATAAGGAGAAAACACTTTGCAGCACACATAGAAGGGTGAAAGCCCGTCAATGGTTTGTTTCTGTTCAGGAAGGTGCCCCTTCCTGCATTTAAATAATGCTGCCAACAACACAGGCACCATTGCACCGTGGTGCAAGGGTGCCTGCATTGGCACTAGGCTGCTGAAACTGCTCCAGCACAGGGGTAAAGGACAGGAATGCATCGTATTGGCTAAATATGGTGTATTCCTGCCCTTTCACTTTGACGTAGGGCAGCGCAGCAAGTGACTTGCTGCCCTGCCCTATGCCAAATCCCCATAAATGAGGGCCACAATGTGCAAAACAAACAAACATTGAAATGTGCTGGTGTTTCAGCATTAAAAATGTAAAAAATTGACATTCAAAATGGCAATGGAACTAATGCTAACTTATTTTACATAGCGTGTTAACTCAGGTATGGCTCATAATGGCTAAATGAGGTCACCTACCACATATTATGTGATTAATATGCACGTGTTATTTTGCAATGATAATCACACTCTGCTCATAAATGCATTTAGTTATGAAAATGTAAAATTATTCTTCCCCAATCCTTCCTTCTGATGGCTAGAATAGCCATCACATCAAACACATATGAATATCCAAGGAACACTTTAACACTCTGCTGAGTCCCTCGTTTTAGCCTTACTCTTTCTCTCATCCAATTCCATTCCTCCTTTTTTTTGCTTTCTTGCTTTCTTTCTTCCCTTTCCTTTCTTCCTTGCAAACATCTAAATTCCTTATACAAAGCATAATAAATTAGGCTAAAACCAAAAATCAAAATAGGTTTTAATATAGCACCAATAATAACATTGCCAATGCTTCCAAGCCAACTACTTGTAGCAGGAAGTCATTTTCCTAAGGGTCCAACAACACTAATTGCTTCTAAATCTGCTAATTCAGGTTTCAAATCAACAATGTTTTTTGCAAATCCCTCTGTCTCTTTGCTCTTTGAAGGTATATAAGCACAGCAATGCTGCACTTTTAACATCTTACAGGCTGTGACTTTCTCTGCTAATACATCTAAAGCCATTCGACCTTGCAAAACCATAATCTAAGAACTATTAATTCTGTATCTACCACTAACAAAGCACCACATGTACTAGTTGCCGACTTATCCACTACTTAGAAAGCTTTCAAATCTTCTCAATATTTAAGACTACTCCTATTACAGGAATTATGGCACCAAACATATCTCCCACTAAATGTGAAGTGTCAATAGTACTCCATTTAGATCTGTGAGAAGAATTCTTCTCAAATGCCTCTAAACGATTCACATGATACATTTCTGGGAATCTTAGAGCTAAATAGCATGTACCTTCCCAGTCAGTGGGCAATTGAAAATAGACATCCTATCTGAACAAAAAATATTCTCCAGGAATAATGGGAAATAACGGGATCCTCTCTGGTGAGAACCTGAACAGTCCCTCCAAAAAATTCAAATGCGTGTTCACATCCACTGAATCCCATGTGTCTAGTTTTAGTGTAGGTTCCTCTTTTGTCCTCCTTTTGTAAATATATAACTTTCCTTTCTGTCATCTGCCTAGCATCAATCTAGGACACACCCTCTTTGCTTTATATTTATTTTCTTCCTTTTTACACACATTCCTTTAAACATCTTCCTTTTCTGTTGCCTTATGAAACATTTGATCTCTCCTTTCATCTAAAGACTGAATACATGTCTTCTCTAGTGAACTCATAGAACATGTCAAATGGGGTTGACATGCCTTAAGAGTTTCTGTTCTACTATGGGACCTAATGCTGTCTCCATCTCCCTGACATTTGGGCAAGAGTTCATTTTCTTATGAAGGGGAACTTGTGAAAGAATAAAATCATAATTGGAAAAATAATACTCAAAATGATGCTACCCGTGAAATAAACTAAGTATTTTGCTACAAGTGATTCTATATGAAAGTGGAATGTGATAATAGGTTACATCCTCACCAACTTAAGTGGGTATATGTGTGCAAACATAACAATCCTTAGTGCCCTTAGTTTCTAGGGCATGTATGTATTCTTTCACAAATTCAGAATAAACATTTGGTGCAAAATCCAGCTCTGAAGCATCTAAATATGAAGCTTTAAGTTTTCTTTCATATACTGAATGTGCAGGTAATGTAGGCGTTGAAGAACCAGGCTGAATTATAGGCCTGGTGGCGCAGGGTACGCCTTAATCTCCTGAGGTCACCTGCTTTGTTGAACAGAGACACAGGACACTCTGTTGGGCGTAGAAGATCAGGTTTATTAGCTGTAGCTAAGTACAGTTGTCCCAGAAGTACATTCAGTATGTTCTTAGGAGACTGCCACTTTACTCCATGGCGCACAATCTTTTATAGCACATAGATTCACCAAGAACACACCCAATGCATACATGTTTAGCCAATGGGAAGAGTTTGAAAACAAGATATAACCAATGAGAAAAGTTTAAAAACAAGATATCAAGTAGCCTAAATAAACCTCTCTTCCAACTGTTTTTGTCACCCATCCCCACAGGTTAATCAGTGGTCGTCTCTTCAACTCAACTTGCAGGTGGCAGGACATTTGTATGCTTTGGAGGACAGTTGTGAAATGAGAGAATACAAGTAGAGAATAGCGAAGGCCAGAAGATAAGATACGGCATGAGAAAAATACTAAAGGCTACTAGATAGTTGATATAGAGATTAGGTAGTCCAGACAAGGATTAGTTTAGGCCGGCTGGTGTCTGAGATGTGTTTCAAGACAAGGACGGAGGGGTTTTTTGACACGTTGCAGTCCAAGGGGCAGAGACACTTTGTGAATCGAGCAGCCTGTGTAAAGGCAACACAAAATGGCGGTGAATGTAAAATGAAGTCGAAATTAAAGAACTTCAGACCCTCCTTTTGACATTACGCAGGCAAATCCTAATTCATTGCTAGGTGAAATGGGAATATCCTTTATAAGAGTACGGAGAGAACACTACTTCAGGACCATTTTGGATGAACATATCCAACACCCACTTCATACAGTGGCACTGGAAACACTTGTGCAGCCACAACTATACCCAAAGTCCCTTCTAAGCCTCTCTGGTAGGCTTCTATCGTCCATCAAATCTGCTTCCATTGTCGCATTGGGCCTCTTGATTCAGGCCTTCCATGAAAATAGTGCTTCTCAGTATCCGTTGGAGTGCCCTCCTGGCAAACACTCACAGCTCACTCAAAAGTCTCAATGTCTCAAGGCAGTGCACCAATATATTTCCTCTGCGGCAGGCACTACAGATATTGTGCTCTTCGTTGGTCGTAGGCACAGATCATCTCGTTCAGACCCAAGTACTATTAATCGGAAAGAGCAACAGACTTTCACGCTCAGCAACACTTTCAGACTCCAAAACTCGCTATTCAGTGTCAGAGGATGCTCGGGCTGCTCTTTCATTTAATTTTTCCTTTCATCATGGGTACCACAATGTAGTGCCTTTTGCCAATCTTGGATCCTCCGGTGCACTGCCCTTCTGTTGGAGCAAAGAAAAGAGGGTGTGTGGCCAAAACTCAGGCCAAGGGGCTCAAGGGACTGCACACTGTCAGAGGTTACCAGCACATGACAGGTAGAAAACTGAAGCCTCAAACCAGCCCTGCCATCAACAACAGGGATCCTTCTTTTTCGCTCTTTTACACTGAAACTCTTGTTTTGTGATGTCCAACGCCGTCTGATGGAGCAAGTACGATGCTTTTGATGGCGCGCTGGCGATCGCTGTCTAGCCTTGATACTTTCTGGGTGCTGGGACTGTAGGGCCAAGACGTCCGCCCTTCATGTGTAGCTGACACTGATGGGAATTAGGACTCATCTTAATCATCGTTCTGCAGGTTATTATGACTCTTCCTTTTACTCTGGAAGATCCTGCAGAACCTGGTGATATAAGAACGTGACACAGTTGTTAGTTTCCTTCACATTAGTACAAAAACAGTTCATTGTATTTAACAATGGGACTGCAAGCAGGTGGCCTGCAATCTGCGAGGGAGTGACCATATGCCATGGGACAACTCTGATCTAGAATACACTGTCATTCTCAAAGGCAGTACTTCTAGTCTCTTCAATTGGGTACCCTTCATTATCCTCTGCCATCTAAGGGTAGATAGTTACATGGGACTTCTATCTAAATGGATGTCCTCACACATGGTGGCATTGTCTAATGGGGTAAACATTTTTTTTTCTTTTTTAATGATTACGTCTAGGTGTTCCTAAATTCCTTATCTAGAACACCTCAAAAGAGAAATCACCTGATACAGATTATTAGGGACATGTAGATACCTCCCTTTAATAACTGTGCATCAGGTGCACTATGCAATACACAGGCTAATAATCAAATGTGGAAACAAAAGACAAGAACTAGAGAGTCCTGGTATTTCCATGATTTAGAACACATCTGATCCCACCGAAAATTAAAGAAGCAGGAACAAAAGGGTAAAAGACCAAATTAAAAATAGTCATTGAAAATTTGTCATGTTAAAAAAAAAAAATGTAAGGTATCTCCTATTGAGGTGGAAAACTTGTCTTACTATAGTATTGAGTCAGTTAACCAGTCCATCACTACCCTGACAGTCAGACTGGAAAACTTCGAAGTAGGCCTAAAGAAAATTCTTAAAAACCAATCTGGTCATACAAAAGGGAATTATACATAATATGGGGGTATGGGGGTCCCTGGTACATTACTACAGTCTGGAAATGTGAACCTGAACAATACACCAATAATAATAAAAGGGCTGACTGGTGAAAGGAATTCGAAAAAGAGAAATGGACTAGGACATAGCTAAAATTCCTAATAACTAGGCACAATGCGACATCAATCAGGGGAGAAGTGGCAAAAGAAACATCTATAGGAAGAACAAGAAATTACTCGGGTGATAGTCAAGTTTGTGACACAATGGGGGGCGTGGCTTGGACGCCGTAGCTACATGGCGGCTTCTCCGTGAGCTCCGTGTGGACGCGGAGCTTCCCTGTCACTATTACATCTTCGGACGCCACTTTTTCACGCCTGGAAAACATCTCCAACTCCGTAATGGGTCGGTGAGTCGGCATGCCGCAAATGGAGTCTCCTGCTTTGTTTTTCGCCCTAGGAGCCGCGGCGGTGAATATTCCCTTATAAAAACGCGAGCGTCCGACATTTTGAATCGCGGTGCTCGCGTTCCGATTTTTCTGACTTTTTCCTCTTTAAAATTCAATGCCTGGATGTCCATCACTTTCATCATGCCCTTTCTGCATTTTTGTGATGAGGACAGCGCTGTGAGGTATTTATACTGCCTTTCATCTTTCATTTCACCAGTTTAACTGGTTCTTCACCGTCGATGCTGTTAATTACCTCAGAGATGCGAGCGACCGCCATTTTGTATGGCTTTTTTGCGGTGCTCGGTTCTTTTTTCATCTTCTAATTGTGTTTTTACCCAAATAGCTATGGAAATGTGACTTTTTATATTTACAATGTTCTTCACATGGTCTGAAGCTCCTCAAGGGCATTAATTGGCTATATTTTCTGCTGCCTCTTTTCACCTCCTGCTGCTGCATTGGTTTTTCATGGACTTTAAATCCCAGTCATTATGTAAGTTTTTCCTGCTTACGTTTTCTATGACGTGAATTTCTCTCCTCAGTTGCGGTCTCCTCAATTACTTGTTGATTTTGTGAGGCATTTTCCTTACGACATCGTTGTGCCAAGTCCAGTCACGGTGGGGTCTAGTTGAACTGTGTTCTAGTGTCCAAATGGATTAGTTGCTCCGGGATTGTCTATTGCATATCAGACTTCTAAGTCGTGTTCCTGCTTCTGCTGAATTTACTACTATCCCGCGTTAAAGTGTCGCTAAACTTGTGCTGTTTTTGGATTACTGTATCCCTGACTCTCTACTGTTTCAGGATGTTAATCGAGCCTCATGCGCCCAGAGCTTCGAGCTCAGGTACAAAACCGAAAAGGCACAAAAACGACCCGCCTTCACCGATTTTATCTTCACAGAACCCTGTTCTGGACTCCATCTTAGATGAGGTACGTGGCCTCCAGCCATTCATGTCCGCTACCAATGACAAGCTCAAACAAATTGAGGAGAGATGGATTGTTATGGAAAGTAAGGTACTAGATCTCGAACAGCGGGTCAGTGATTTGCAGGATATCTCCACAAAGATCCCTTTTCTTGAACAGGAAGTTCTCAAACTAAAGCTCCACACTGAGGACCTCGAGAATCGCAATCGCAGAAACAACCTTCGCCTTTTTGGCCTGCCGGAAAATGTTGAAGGGGCTGATCTTGTATCATTCCTAAAGAAATTCCTTCCTGAGCTTCTAGACCTTCAATCTTCATCAAATCCTCTTAACATACAAAGGGCTCACCGACTGGGTCGGCTTGTTCCATCTGCTAACAGACCGCGTGGAATTATAATGCTTTTCCTGGAGTTCACCGATCTTATGCAAGTCTTGAAAGCTGTTAGAATCAAGCGCCGTCTTACCTGGTCTGGCCATAATATTTTTATATCTCAAGATATTTCCAACGCTACCAATGCCAGACGTAAAGAATTTCTTGCTCTTCGACCTCAGATGCGTCAGCTTAACATTCAATACGGAATTCTTCATCCCTGCCTGTGCAAAATCACACATGAAGGTCGCACACGCTCCTTCGAGGATCCGGAAAAACTCAAACTTTTTCTTCAAAATTTTTCTGCACATGGCATGGACACTGGCTCTTGATTTCTTCTCTATTGATGGATTGTTTTTCTTCACTGTTATATTGATATGCATGTCTTACTTCCTTGTTTCTCTGTTCTCTTTATACTTGTGAGGTTTTAGTACATTTTATTGTTCTCTTCACCTGTTCTCATGGTGGTCCGTGTCCTTCGGTGTCACTATGCTCCCCGTTCTTAGATCTTCTCTCTCTTTACAGATCTGGATGTCCTTCCTTGATCTGTCTACTTTTTTCCACCTACTCCTCCTGTTGTCCTCTTTTCTTTCTTTAATCTATTTCTATTCCCCTTTTCCTCTTTCCTCTTTATTTTTTACTCCATTTTTTTGCTTTGGTGTTTTTTCCAGGATTTTGTCCTTTCTTTTAGCTATTGAAATTTGTCTTTCTTTTTCTTTTTTTGTCACTCCTGCAGTTCTGTGGTCCTATGTCCGTACATTCCCCTCCATCCAGAAGTATGGTTAATGTCGTTTCGTGGAATGTTCGTGGTCTGGGTCACCCGGTCAAACGTCAGAAGGTATTGTCTCATCTTGCTAAATTTAATACTCAAATTGCTTTTTTACAGGAAACCCACTGCAATGACACAGAATCTCTTAAACTTAAACGTCAATGGGTTAACCAGATTGTTTTCTCCCCTGCTAAGGATCGACATGGTGGTGTTGCTATTTTGTTTCATAAATCTATTAATGCTCAAATTTTGTCGACTGAATGTGATCAAAATGGTCGTTGGGTATTGACTGAGGTTATCATAGATAAGAAGCAGATAGCTTTTTTCAATATTTACGGGCCTGTTAAACCAGATCCGGAATTTTGGCATTCTATAAAGTTGAAACTTCTGTCCATTTCCAATTCCAATATTGTGGTTGGTGGTGACTTCAATAATTGGTTAGACCCGTTCACAGATAGACAATCCAAATGCAAGTTCAAACCTGACAAATCCCACAAATCATTTCAAACTGCCATCTCCTCCCGTCCTCTATTTGATTCATGGAAAACGTGTAACCCTGATACCTCTGAGTTTACGTTCTTTTCACCCGTACACCATACTAGATCCCGTATTGACTATATACTTGTCTCTAAAGCATTGTTACCCTGTCTCTTGTCTTCTGATATTGGGTCCATTTTTATATCTGACCATGCTCCTGTCTCCACCCGTATTGATTTATCCCTCACCACTTGTAAACAGGGCAGATGGCGCTTCAATAATTTCCTGTTATCAGATCGTACTTTTATTTTAGAAGCGACTTCCTTTATCAAGGAATTCTTTTCCTTTAATAATTCCCTAGACACTTCCTTGCATAACAATTGGGATGCTTTTAAAGCTTCTTTTAGAGCCTTCACTATTGCTTATTCCTCAAAGAAGAAAAGGTTACTGCACACTAAATATAAAGAAACCTTAGCCCATATAAAATTGCTTGAACATAATTATTTTTCTTCCAAATCTTCTTCATCATTGCAAGAATTAATAAAAGCTAAATCCACTTTAAATAAGATCATTACCAAGGACGCCTGTAATACTCTCCTTAAGATTAAGTCGAAATATCATGGTGGCCAAAACAAAGCCAGGAAATTGCTGGCTAATTACCTAAAAATTAAATCAGAACGAAAAGTTATTGGTCCCATTCACTCAGAGTTGGATGATACCCTCCTCTCATCTGATTCTGATATTATTGCCTCATTTCAATCGTTTTACAAGCTCTTATATACCGAAACCACCAATCCCTCTAAGGAAGATTTTGTCTCCTTTTTCCATGATATCCCTAAGCCTAAAACCTCCCCAGATGATTTCCAATCCCTGGAAATAGATATTTCCCTACAAGAATTGAATGATGCTCTTAAATCTTTGAAGAAAGCAAAAGCTCCTGGCCCTGATGGCTTTTCAAATGAATTAATTTCTGCTTTTTCCTCAATTTTTGCTCCGAAATTATTAGAACTTTTTAATTCTTTTATCTCCAATTCCCAGGCATGTGGCTCTTTTTTGGAAGCTCTTATTGTTGTACTCCCCAAACCTGGTAAAGATCCATCCTATTGCAAAAATGTTCGTCCGATTTCACTAATTAATTACGATTGTAAAATTTTTGCAAAAATATTGGCGTCTCGCTTAGAGAAAATTATCCCTATACTCATTAACCCAGACCAAGTGGGTTTTGCCAAAGGTCGATTGGCCTCTGATAATGCCAGGATGTTTTCCAATATTCTTGCCCTTAGTAAAAAATATCCTTCCCCGCTAGCTGCTCTATCCTTAGACGCAGAAAAAGCCTTCGATCGTGTTAATTGGGAATTCTTAATTCATACATTACAATGGTTTGGTTTTGGCCCGAAATTTATTTCTTATGTTAAATTGTTATATACTAACCCTAAAGCTTGTATTTTTGTTAATGGTCTCTTTTCCCCCTATTTTTGCCTGCAGAGAGGTACACGTCAGGGCTGCCCTCTGTCTCCATTACTGTTCCTGTTATGTTTAGAGCCATTTTTGGAACGTATTAGGAATAACCCTCTCATTACCGGTTTCAGTTTTAAGGCTACACAAATTAAGCTGTCTGCATATGCTGATGATGTTCTTGTTTATATGTCCAACCCTGATTCCTCCTTACCTCCCTTTTTACAGGAAATCTCCTCTTTCGCTAATGTCTCAGGTTACAAATTAAACTTCTCTAAGACTGAAGTTCTACCCTTAAATCCTTCCTGTTACAGATATATGTTTGAGATCTCTAGTTTTACATGGTGTCCTCAAAAAATTAAATATCTCGGCATTCGTGATACACTACTTCATAATTTTTCTTCCTTAAAACTTAAGATTACTAATTTGTTAAATCTTTGGTCCCCTTTGTTTCTCTCTTGGTGGGGCAGACTTGATACTATTAAAATGATGATTGTCCCCCAGGTTCTATTTATATTGTCAATGTTATCATTTAAAATTCCTAGATATTATTTCTCTCAGATTAATTCTATATGCTCCAAGTTTCTATGGAATAACAAACATGCACGTATTGCCTTATCTAAACTGATTCGACCTAAGAATGAGGGTGGGGTAAGATTCCCTGATTTTAATTTATACCATGATGCATTTTTGATTCGTCAATTCTTTGCTTTATCTAAGGATTATCAGGATTTACCTAAGCCTCCATGGGTTAATGTTGAAAGCTCACTGTTAAATGATTTTTCAATACGTGATGTTGTTCACATGTCTAATTGTACTTTTATTTCTAAATATCCTATTTTGAAACATTCTCAAGTTTTGTTGCACACACTTTTCTTTAAGACACTTAACAACTACCAATCGTTTCTAGCGTCATCACTATGGTTTAACAAATACATCAAATTTCGCCACAAATCATTTTACTACAAACAATGGAAAGAAAAGGGTCTTTTTTATGTACATCAAATGTTCGCCAATAATGTAATTCTTTCCTTCCATCAGTTGCAAGAATCTTTTCAATTGCCTGATTCCTGTATTCAGCAATATGATACTTTAGCTCCAATCCTTCAGGGTTGTATTCACACCTTCCTCTCCCTACCAACTCCTACTTCCTTTCTTCCTGACTCTTCTCTATATCAAATTTCTAACGACACTATTCCTACTGCCTCTTTCATCTATAAATCTTTATCTTCCCCTATTGTCACTCGGAATAAGTCTAAGGTTGAATTGGATTGGGAACAGGACCTCCCTTTGACTCTATCTATATCACAATGGGACAAGTTCTGGCTGAAAATATTTAAGACATCTAAGGCTGCTAGTCTCACTCAATCCCTATTTTTTTTTATTTATAATAGAGTTGTTATTACTCCTCTCTTGCTACATAAATTCAATCATTCTGTCACAGCATCTTGTTGGTCTTGCCTTAATGCTGAAGGTTCTTTATTGCATCTATTATTTTATTGTCCTAAGGTTTATGCTTGCTGGGATGCTATTTGGTCAAAATGTGCTGTGATTTTTTCTCATAAATTACAACTTAGTCTTCAAAATGTATTTTTAGGCACTTTGTCACCAGCTTTTGATACAGTGACTCCTATTTCACCATTACTGGATTTATTTCTTGCTGTGGCCTTTAAAGTTATATTAACTTGTTGGAAAGACAACTCTAAATTATCCTTTTTACATAGGTGGAACTTTATATGTGATGAACATAGAATCGCCTCTATTCCTCAATCCTCCATTCCTCTTCAAATCAAATCTGATCTCTTATGGCTTCCCTTTACATCTTTTCTGTCACCAACACCATAATCTTTTTCCTCTTTTCTCCTTTTCCTCTTTTTCTCTCCTTCTCTCCTCTCTCTGTTCTTTTGTTTTCTTTTTTCTTTCTCCCTTTTTTTTGATAAAAAAAAATAAAAAAAATTTAACCTACTTTTTACAGTTTTTACTCATTCTCATTAGGTCCTCTGGTTCTTTGTGTACTATTATAATATAATAATTCTTGTTATAGCCTCTTGTTCTTAGCAACATTATTATCTCTGTTCATAAAGTATACTGCCTTTTTCTATGTATTTTTTATTTAATGTTTTACTATTACTTTATATTTGCCTGTATGCTTATTCTTATATTCTTATTGACTTAATTTACACTTGAAATTCTGTGCTTTCTTACCTTCAATAAAAATTATTTAACAAAAAAAAAAAGTTTGTGACACAATACCAAGAGTATGGGTGATATACAAAAGTCAAAATAGTACACAAATTTTAACTCTAACGCTGGCCGCTACACCATATACGGTAATCTCAGCTAATGTTCCAGTTCCTTCTTCAGGGAAACCTGGTTTCCTTTAAGGAACAAAGCCATACATTACTTAGGAAGCGGAACAAAACTGACTAATGTAATATAGAAATTAGGTCACCATGTACAAGAGTCACAGATCTATAATTTATCCTTACGTCCAATCAGGATACATAAATCTAGGGCTGCCTGTTCCTTAAGGGAAGGGGGCAGTAACGTGACTAACTGCAGGTGACACACTTTGATCCTGTATATCTCTTTTTATTCTCCTTCAATACCATTATAGCCAAATAGACATGCACTGGTGAAGTGTTGTCTGTCATATTCACAGCATGAAATATCATATCTGTGAAATTTTGTAACCAGAACAAGTCCAACCAACTGTTGCGTAGTGATGGGCATCGTCATGACCATCCCCTCACAACACAGGGGAGCTTGTAACAGTATTAAAAGCAAAAGTGTAAACACAACGCAAAAACAAAAAAAACGTGCTTACAATAAAAACACACATGCCAAGCCATCAGGTATACTTGCTGTATACCAAGCACAGAAAGCATAGACACATTTCAATATCATATGTAAATGAACGGTGACGCACAACACTATGGCATGTACTTTATGCACAATGAACCTGCAACTCAACAACTAATATACTGGCCTGCTTAATTTGTCAGGCTGCACAAAAATAAACACAAACATTTCTTTCCAAAGAATTTATGCAAAAACACATCTGTTTCAACACACAGCTGACAGCACCCTCCTTTTTGCAATTTGCACATTGATTAGGTCCCACAGGGACATATGGAACACTCGTTCCACCACCTCATGATAGGGACCATTGCTGTTTCGTTGGCTGTTAACCCCTGCTTTTTTCACTACTCCTCTTCACCTACTGTAACATTCTTAGTCCTTTCTAGTCTTCTCTCACCCTGATTTCCTGCCTATAGCCATTCAGGGCGCTCATTTACCATTATTCCTTCACAACTGACATCTTCGTCAAACCAACTCACCTGTCCAACTGTAGTCTTGTCAGCCCTCGAACCACCCAGAACAATCCATGAATGATCTGTGGACAGAAGCAAACAAAATACACAACACACAAAAGAAAAACACTTCACATAACACACAAAAATATCAACTATAACTTTCAATCAGGAGACAAAACATAACACACATTAACAAAACACAAAAAATAAAAAATACAAACCTAGTGGTACTTAACTGTAACCATCTTGTCAACTTTGCAATGACTAAAACATGTAAGTATGTTAAGCCACCTTAATTTTAACTGTCTAAAAGGAAAACATTTTCACAGACACTCTGTGTTCCCTTGCGCCACAATTCCTCCTGTGAAAAATGAATCTTAATTTGCTGATTGTTTTTACCTAGGCATGTAGCCCACAACATTCTAAGAAAGAGCTTCATCTTGCTTTTTGTCTGAGGCTAATGCCACATTTGTTAAATGAAGGCAACTACGTGGACATTATTTTTCAAAAGCAGAAATACCAATGTATCATTTTCTTCTCAGCACCCCTTTTTTTTTATTTTGCCTTGAACAATATGGGAACAGACAGGGCTCCGTAACGATTCTCGGCTGTCCTATCTTATCAGAAAAGCTAAAAATCGCACCTCAGCGCGGAACCAGCCACTGCGAGCACTCCTGGCCCTCACCTCTTTCCAAGGCTCTCCTGCTGCAAGCATTACACATTTTCATGTCAGAGAAGCTTTCTAAGCAGTGATTTCACCTCCTGGTTTACTCACTCCTATTTCTAGCCCCCACCTTCTCCTCACTCTGAAGCTGTCAAAGACAAAAAGCCTTCATAATTCTTTCTAACCTTCAATAATTAACCCTATTTAAAAATACATTTTTTTTCTCTTTTTTTTTATATACTGTCTCCTTTTAGGGGCCTCAATTTATTTCTATTCTCAAATTATTAAAACACTTACTGTGAATAACTCACAGAACATAATAACATAACATAACATACCAGCATAGAACAGATGTTTGTTACTACCCCACGCCATGGTACTCATTTTATCAACCACAAATGGATGAAAGTCTCAGTAGGTTTAGCTAGAGTTAGAACCTTCAATTCTGATATTAAACCCAAACCTCTGCACTGGGCACATTGGCTCACTGAGACATTAAAAGCAACCCCAAAAGGGAACAACCTGCAAATTTGTATTATACCTAAATATATGCATTTACTGAAGCCTAAGGCACTTTTAAAGCTATTGTAAAGGGCAAGAATGCTGTTTAAATAGTCTATTTTACCCAATTTCGACTTTGATATTTGGGGCACTTAAAAATAAATATCCTATAATTGTGCTACATATTAATCATCCTCAGAATGTTCTTTACAGATTGCAGATATTGGACATTAGACATATCTCTTGCAAATCCTTTAGAAAAATGAGTTTTTTAAGCCTGCGCCAAGTGAAATTCCATATACAAATGTCCTCATTATGCAGTACAACACAACTTAAATTAAATTATGATGCTAGGAGGTCACAGTATGAGTATTAAGCTTTATAAATAGTAAAAAACGAATTTAGAAGCACTTATTTTTAATAATTCTTTTTCATAATTAATAATTATTTTTGATAAACCCAATCATTTTTGATAATTTCACATATCAAAGCAAGCTGCATCCCTTGCCTTTAAGTACAGAAGCGTAACTTGAAACATGACACATTTTTGCGCCACTTTTTTTTTTTTTTTTAAAAGGACAATTATTATTTAGCAACAGAACCAAGAATATGCTTACAAAAATGCTTAAAGAGAGGAAAACCCTCAATTGAAATGTCTTCCTGTAATGCAAAATAATGAACCTTAGTTTTGAAACCTTTTTAAAACAACATTTTGAAATGCAAAGTTTCACCCGTGTTCAACTGAGGGCGAAGTCCTGGCTAAGCAAACATTCCTGTCTATTAGAGCTGCTTGCTTAGCGACAATAAAAGCTTGTCTCTCAGTGTTGTAACATGAGCACGTGGCAGTTTTTTTTCCAAACGAAGACATATCAATGCGTGTTGCGTTTGAATTCAGCAAAAATGTACTTCAGCTGAAGTGTTTGCCTGTTAATATCTAATACAATGTATGTAAGTCAAAAATACTATAAGTTTATTTTTCTACAAAACACACAATTTCGTTTTTGAGGCCATTGTATTCCTAGTGAATGTGAATTTTAATTTTATTTTTTAAGCATTTAACAGTTTGTACATGTGCATAGTTGCTTACTCTATAAATTATATAGCAACATATAGCTATTTAGCATATCACATGGTTCATTTCTGGATTTTCATTTAATTTCTACTTAATATTAGTTTACTGACATTTTGCTTAACAGACTGAAAACATTAAAAAAAAAACACAAACACACATTGAGCTCATGTCAGACATAAACAGAAAGGGGTCAAACACTCAGGACACATACATTTAACCCTCAGAAACACACATTTTAACCCACAGATCAACACTTAAGACAGAAACAAAAGACAGCCCACAGACTGTACTTGAACCAAACCATTTGTAAATACTAGTTGCAGGTCATATTTACAAGAAACGCTTCTTAATAGTGTTCCAAAAGACTGCAAAAAAACCAGCCCAATAGACTGCTATATGTCCAAGAAGCCAAAATACACTCCATTCATAAGATTGCGCAGAACAAAGGATCCTTGTATGTATTATGTTCATATTTTAATTGCCTGGAGATACAGAATCACCAAGAAAGAAATATGTTTTTATACCTAAACCTATTTAGGTATTCCCTCAAGGGAGCCGGCTAATTTAAAACACCATCGTTCTTTGTGTATTGGATCCATGCCACATTAAAGGCAATGGGGCCAACACCATGTTTAGAATAAAGCTCATAAGTGGGAGTTCCAACCGGAGGAATTGGACAAGAGTCCTCCAGCCGGGAATCCCTTTCACAACCAAAACAACAAAACTTACTAAACTTAGTCAGACCAGGCATCATTATTTCACTGGACTGTTCACAAACATCAAGGGGTTAAATCAAATATTATAGCACAAACTGTACTCACCCCTCGGCTTCGGCTTATGCAATAGCCAAATCAAAGACCCAAATCAAACAAAATTGTGGGAGCTACCCACCAATACTTAACTAAGTGTCTTCTTACGCCAACAGAGGCCCGTCTAATGTCTCGCATTACCATACATCACCAAAAAGGGCCAAAGCAAGGCAGCAGTCAGGGCAGCAGTCAGCAGCCGTCAGGAAGGAGAAACCGCGCTGAAAAATACCTTCGGACCACTTTGACATACAGGGGTCGCTTGACGTGGTTCGCGATTCCTCCAGAATTTTCTTGCGGGGTTCCTCACGACCTTCAGGCAAAACCGCTACCTCTGACGCCGCCTCATAGAGGGCACCATTTGAAGAACCAGGCTGAATTATAGGCCTGGTGGCGCAGGGTACGCCTTAATCTCCTGAGGTCACCTGCTTTGTTGAACAGAGACACAGGACACTCTGTTGGGCATAGAAGATCAGGTTTATTAGCTGCAGCTAAGTACAGTTGTCCCAGAAGTACATTCAGTATGTTCTTAGGAGACTGCCACTTTACTCCATGCTGCACAATCTTTTATAGCACATAGATTCACCAAGAACACACCCAATGCATACATGTTTAGCCAATGGGAAGAGTTTGAAAACAAGATATAACCAATGAGAAGAGTTTAAAAACAAGATATCAAGTAGCCCAAATAAACCTCTCTTCCAACTGTTTTTGTCACCCCTCCCCACAGGTTAATCAGTGGTCGTCTCTTCACTCAACTTGCAGGTGGCAGGACATTTGTATGCTTTGGAGGACAGTTGTGAAATGAGCGAATACAAGTAGAGAATAGCGAAGGCCAGAAGCTAAGATACGGCAGGAGAAAAATACTAAAGGCTAACAGATAGTTGATATAGAGATTAGGTAGTCCAGACAAGGATTAGTTTAGGCCGGCTGGTGTCTGAGATGGGTTTCAAGTCAAGGACGGAGGGGGTTTTTGACCCGTTGCAGTCCAAGGGGCAGAAACACTTTGTGAATCGAGCAGCCTGTGTAAAGGCAACACAAAATGGCGGTGAATGTAAAATGGAGTCGAAATTAAAGAACCTCAGCGTAGACTTAAGGGTACCTATACTGAGAAAATACTTCTACCAACTAAAAGGGTTATTACTACTAATCAACTACTGTTAATGCCACTGCAATCAATACCTTACATTGAGACATGGAAAGGAAACACATATGTGTCTACAGTCAGACCTTATGTAGAATATCTTAACAAGCAGACTTGTAATAATCAGAAATAAGCTCTACTTGTGCAAAAAGAGCAAAACTCATTATTGTTGTTAATTGTGTTTATTTCATTCAGCTCTTATACAGCAGTCTTCAAGAAACATTGCGAGCCCTACTCTGTCTTCTTCTAAAAATGGCAGCTCTACTCTTATACTTCACCCTTGGCCCTAGGGAATTTAACTTAATTATTTTTCTTTTTTTCTTTTATAATTTTCTTAAAGCAACAACTGTAAAGTTTGTATAAAGTCAGTTCATTTCATACACAGTTCATTGGTGATGGAATAAGCGTGGTGTCACAAAGCAATCAGGTTCAGGAATCAATCGCAATTTCTGTTGCAGAACATTATAGGGGCTCAAGTAGTTCCACTCTCAGTTCATTCGTGTCATAGATTGTCATATTGGGCACACTGTCCATAGAAGTCCACTCATATGCTGAGTATCTTCAGCAACATACTCTTGCTCTCTTTGATCATCTGGATGCTTGTTGATCTCTTTCTGTGTCACTCACACCACTTGACTTTGTGTCTTTGATTCAATTCAGAAATATGTAACCTCATTCCTGAAGATCGCTTAGTGACAATCTCATCATCATCTAGTTGTGATCTAAAACTCTTCTGCAAAAGAAGACTTCTAGAAAGATCCACATTTTATTTTCCTTTCGTCTAATAACTTTTCATGTGTCATAGGTGCACGCCTAGTGATCTCTTTACTCAAATATATCTACTTGCGTGGCACTGATTCACTTGTGATTTAAATATGAAAGGTCTAAACATCCTCTGATAATTTCTTTCAATTCTACCTTAAATTTTGGAACATTTAATGGTCCATTTTTTCCCAGACTAGTGGATGATGACTCAGTCTCATCTGTCTCTCTACTCTTGGGGGATTCCTCAAACCATGAGGATAAAATTCCATTATCAATAGGTCCATTTCATTTTGAGTAATTAATATATTGAAGATAAGTCTCCCCATTTTTCTCAATGCTCGTACATTTTGTTGTGGGCTGCAAGTAACAATCTGTGAATTCTCTGACAATGCAATAAACCCTGTTGCAGCCCCTGCACCTCCAGCTCCTGGAACTGCAGGTATAGGGACAAAGGTCATTAGGGCAGATACAACAGGAACAGCTGAAGTCTGAGCTGGTATGGACTGGGGCATCGATGGGGGATCAGACACAATAGGACTAGAAACAATCAAAGCAACTACAGTAGTAGTTGGTGCATCTGTAACAGGAAGAGTTGGAAGTGGTCATCTAATCTGAGTCGCATTTGCGTCAACAGGGGCTGTGGCAATAGTACTACTGCTGGCGTTTACTCTGTCTCAATCTATTGACTGGGCAGCATAAGGCAAGGGTCACGAGAACAACAAGGCATCTAATAGATCTACACTAGAGTCAATACCAGTGCTAGACTTCTCTGCGGCATCAGCATCTTCATCTCCCTGCGTTCTTTGCTTTTTAGGCTTTTTTGTCATCAATGTGTGGTATATCTTAATTGGAAGAGGCCTATATGTTCACTGTGAATTTAGCTAAAACGCAGGATTCTCAAATAATGCTTATGCAGGCTAAGATTGAGGACCTTGAGAACCGTCAACGATGCCAGAATCTAAGAGTCTTTGGCATCCCGGAAGGAAGGGAAGGCTCCGATCCTCGGGCCTATATTGTCAGTCTTTTTCAGCACCCTTTTCTTGACGTAGCAGATTGGGATATGGATACACAGGTCCAGCGTGCGCACAGGCTGCCTTTGTCTATCTCGCAGGGGAATCAAACCAGGTCCATCTTCTCACGGCCAATCCTTGTGTTTTTGGGCAATTTTTTGCTCCGCCAAGCAATCTAGCTAAAGGCACGTCCATCTTCTCCTGTTAAGTTGGACACTATGTCTATATTTGCACGTTGTGACTTGTGCAAATCGACAATGGACAAACACTGGAGGTTGCGTCAACTAATGGATCCCTTAAAAGCAGTGTGCTCACAGGTGTTCCTCAAGGAGCCAGCCCATCTTAAGATTATTAAAGAGGGCCATGTACACTTTTTTTCAATGAGCAGGATGCTAAAACCTTAGCAAAGTGGCAGTCTACTGCCAGAAGATGATTCAATATTCAAAGGTGGCACACTTTGGGACAATAGAGAGGAATACTTTTGTGCCCACTCTTGGCATCTGTTTCAAAAATGTTTTTACTTCTTGTTTTGTTTTTACACTACTGTACACAAATTTGGGAAGGAGGGGGGTGGGGGTTGGTGGAGCTCCAGGGTTGTGGGGGGGTTGGCCGGGGCTTCTTCATAATGCTGTCCTCTCGCGACAGCAAGGAAGGGGATGATTTTTATCAATCTGGTGGAGCGATAGGACGGGAGGGGGTCACGGAGGGAGGCGTTTAAATAGCCACAGTTTAATGAAAGTAACATTGGTAGAGTATAAGGGAAAGAGGCATGCTATGAGGGGGAGATGACTGAATTGAGTTTACGAACATTGTTTAATGCTTGATTTTAAGTAAAGTATGTGTGTTGGAATGTATTGGGGCTCAATCAGGATGGGAAGCGCCGGCTAGTAATGGAGGAGCTTCATGTACTCAAACCTCACATTAGGTCTTACTGAAACACACTTAGCTTTTAAGGATAGAGCGAGGTTAAATCAGCCTGCTTTTGATCTACTTGTTTGTACTTCGCAATTTTTTTCTATCCGAGGGCTGGCTATATTGAAGTGTAAGAACTGTTGAGTGACCGTGTTGCAAACACTGGCCGATTCTAAAGGGAGATGGGCAATTACCCAGCTGTTGATTTTTGGGCGTAAGACTATGGTCTGTGTGGTATATGGCCCCAATACTGATGTCCTGAGATTATTCTTCATTTATGCTCCGAACTATTGGAGTGGGCAGGCGAGCTGATAGTCATGGGGTATTTTGACTGTATTATAGATAAGAAGTTTGACACTACCAATACTGCAGCTCGTGTCAGAATGGGTAGGACTAGAGCAGCTATCTTTGAACTTCTACATATACACCGATTGGAGGATGCCTGGAGGAGCTTATTTCCAGTTTTATCGGGTTACACATTTTGTTCATTCCCACACAAACAGTATTCCTGAATTGACATGATCTTTATCAATGGACCTATGCTGGAAAATGCATCCATATAGGTATGTCACAAAATTACTTTGGACCATAATCCAGTGATGCTAACTCTACAGTCCCAGCCAAGGGATAAAGAATCAGTAAGGTAATTTTCTTTTCCTAGGCATCTCCTTAGTAATTTAGACTATGTGAAATTTATGCAAAGAACATGGAGAGATTACTTAGAGAATAATAGGGGCATGACGTCTATTGCAGTAGTATGGAATTGTCTGAAGGTCTATGTAAGAGGGGCTACACTACAATATATTATAATACAGAATCATCAAGGTGCACGTCAGGTGGAGCAGGAACATAGGCTGTATTTAGATTTGGAGCAACAATATGCTAGAGCCATTACTTTAAAGGATACAGGTGAACAGCTAACATAACAGAGGGTTATTGAAGTAAGAGCTAAGCTTAAGAGAAGGCTAAGGGATAAAGCAGCTAACAACTACCTCAAGTACAAATCTAAACAATACGAATATAGGGAAAGGGTTGTCTGCTTGCTAGCTAACCAGATTGTGGACCAAAGGGCTAGATCCTACATTAAATTAATTAAAGGAGTAGATGGTCTCCCCTACACTCGAACTGCAGTTATAGTGGAACAATTTAAGCTCTTTCACGCTGATTTATATGGTGAATCAACACCATTTAGCCAACAAACTGCTTTGGAATATATACAGGAGAGTTCAATGCCTGTCTTGAACTCATTGGACTATGAGTCTCTGCAAAAAGACATTGATTTTGGGGAGGTTGAAAAGGCAATTAGCACTCTGCCAGCAGGCAAAGCTGTTGGCAAAGACACTATTCCGCTGGAGTTTTATAAAATCTTTAAAGATGTTCTGGTACCTGTCTTCCTTGCATTAATTAATAAAATTATTAAAGAGGAAGATGCCCCTTCATCTTGGAATAGTACCAACATTATAGTTTTTCCAAAAAAGGGGAAATCGGTAGAGGACATGAGCTCATACCATCCTATATCACTGATTAACGCCGAAGCAAAAATCTTCTCTAAAACTCTTGCCTCTCGCCTGCCTCCTGTTATTCACCACTTAGTCTCAGAAAAACAACATAGCTTTGTCCCAGGTAGAGACATGGAAGCTCATATTAATACAGCTATTGCGGCATTTGATGTTTCTGGCCAATTAAATCAGCATATAGGAATGCTGATGCTGGACGCTGAGAAGGCCTTTGACCGAGTGGCCTGGAGAGCATTATGGCCTCAATCAGAGGTTCATTTTGGCGGTTCAGAAGTTGTACAGCAATCCGACAGCTGCAGTTAAGCTTAATGGCCTCTCTTCATTCTACTTTGCAATTCGAAGGGGTACGCGGCAGGCTTGTTCGCTTTCCCCTTTATTGTTCGCTCTCTATATTGAGCCTTTTATAAAGCACCTGTTGCAAAATGGTAGGATTTCCCAAGTGTCTCCTAGTGGTATGAATTAAAACTAATCGTGTACGCGGATGACTTTGCTATTTTCTCCACTAGACCAGTAGATGCTATCGCTGAAACTACACAGGAGGCACCTTCTCTGACTACAAATTACATCTGAACAAGACTCAGACAATCTTAAATTTCCAACCTGATACGGCCCCATCAACATTAGGGATTACAAGAACGGCACCCTATCTTGGAGACTGTCTCAGTAGCCGAGTTGAAGATGGGGTCACTTTGAATTATGAGCCACTGCTAAAAACGTTTGTGGCAAAATTGCGTAGTAGGCACCGGCTTCCAATTAGTATATTCGGGAGGTGCAATGTTGTAAAAATGAATATTCTCCCTGAATTTTTGTATTTATATCACTTTTTTCCACTAAGGGTGCCGTGGACATTCTTTAAGCGTCTAGACAGTGCCGTAGGTAGCTTTATATGGGGCTATAGACGTGCAAGGAGAGCTCTTCGGTACATAAAGGTACCATATAAACAAGGTGGCTTCCAGCTCCCAGACTTCAAACTGTATTTTTGGGCCGCATTTGTCAGTCGAATTCGAAGTTTACTTGATGGGCCTAATACTGGCACTGCGTGGCATTCATACCAACTGGCCTTTGGACCAAACACGGGGATCTTGCTGTACAAAACGGCTGATCCTAATTACTACAAGCGGGTCCGATTTGAGATAATTAGAGATATCAACAGGATATGGCAAGATATTTGTAAGGAACATTCTCTGCTGGTGCTGCACACATATACGATGCTGTGGGGAAATCCAATATTGCCCAACATATTTCTTGGTCATGTTGGTAGATGTTGGCAGCGGAAGGGCATTTCACTGCTCGGTCAGCTCTACAACGAACAAGGGTTTCGATCTTTTTTAGCCCTGAAAGAAAAGTGCGGGGTGCCACAGACTAAAATTTAAATACTTGCAAGTAAGGGACCACTTTATACGCGCTCAGAGCATTTTAGAGATGTCGAGCCCTTCTGAAGTACTATCTGTGCTCTTTCAGACTTCAGGACAAGGAACTATTGGCATAGTCTATCAGAAACTATTAGCAGCTGTTAGCAACTATGGCATAAAGGTAGCTGCAAAGCTAAGCCGGATATTTGAAACTGATATAACAAATGAGAAAATACAGGATTCATTGGAAACCATAGACTCAGCAGTGACATCAGTTAATTTGAAACTTCAGCCATTTAGGACTATGTTCATGCTGTACTATACTCCTGAACTTATTTCTAAGTGGTCTACGACTCAATCATCGGCTAAATCATCTTGCCCAAAATGTCAGGAGTATGCTGCAGACCTACGCCATATGTTAGTTATTTGTCCAAGGTTGAATATATTTGGGTCAGATTTAACCTATGCGCTTACAATATTGATGAGTCATGATGTCCCGATCGCAGAGAAGGAAATTGTATTAGGGGTATTAACAGACTTAGGTAGCCATATGAGATTAATAGTTCCCATCATTATAGGATGTGCTCATTTATGTATAGCTCGAGTATGGATTCAAAAAATGAGTCCAAGTATCAATGAATTTTGGGTCTTACTTAGACAAATATACAAAATGTAATTAGCACTAGCTAAAGCTAGAGGTCTGCGCTCTTGGTTATAATTTAAAAGGGTCTGGTCTAGTCTTCAATGGGATTAATAATTTGCAGTTCATTTGGATTTTTGTATCAGTCTTTCTTTGACTTATTTTTCACAAAAAAAGTTGTATTAACGCTGTTGTCGTCTCTTTCCGTTAATGTGTGGCAGACAGCCACTTCAATACCAACCCTCAAACTTTTCTTCTGTATCCCCAACCTTAGATATACATGCATCACCGGCAAATGAAGTATTCCCTCGTTTAGCATTAAAATCCCTAGTGAGTACTAGATTAAACCTGTTCCAGATGAGCATAAAATTAAAAAGTAGAGTATAATTTGGGTTCACATTAGAAGGGAAATGGTTGTTGTAAAAATTTACTTCCACCAAATTATTATTCCAAGCCAAATGAAAAACCTGGAACAGGTCACAGTTATTGGAAATTTGGTATATTGTGCAGCCCACTGTTGTTCTAAAGCGTGAGGTTAAATAAAACAGCCCATTCTCACCTCTCGGATGAGGAAGTAACAGGGGCTGTGTAACATGTGACACCATCCCACAAAACCTCACTGGTGGACCAGGTTTCCCGCCACAAAATTATATTGTATGAATTATTGTAATTGATGTAGTGGAAATCACATTTTCAATCCTTTGTTGTAGTAATATGATGTGTCAGAATTTGAAATGTATTAACCTGAAATGTGGTGTAATTTAAGCAATCGAAGGTAACATGGAGAATCAACGTAGAAAGTAAGTGTATCTAGTAGAAAAATGTAACATGAATAACTTGTGTTGGACACCTGAGAATTATTCATGTACTAAATGTGTTTATTAATTGTATCATTCTACATGTAGGCAAATGCAGTAATTGAAGGTCCCTTATTTTCTATGCAAATTCATAAAGCTCATGTTATGCTTTCTTATGTTAGCTGAACTTAGTAGGCCCGAAATGCAGCTCTCTGGAAACTCTTGTGTTAGAATCAACAGTTTGAATTTCATATGTTCTGTGGAATTTGTTCTTTCTCACATTTTATGATGCAGGTGAAAAAGAAGCGCTCTTGTTTGCAAAATAATGTCTTTGTTTTAGCAGTCAGACAAGGAGAGGAGAAGTTACAATCATGTGGCTTGAGTTCATAAAGGAAGGCTGTTGTGCTTCACATGGGAGAAGGTCTGGGAACCAAGGACAAATTGTAGTATGAAAAGAATATCGTCGTCCCATGGAAAAGTACCCTCAGGACCGTACCCAAGCAGATGGCCTGACCCGCAATGAATCTTGCGAAGGTCACCTATGAATAATTTGTTGTTGGAAGTAGGGAAAGTGCCCTCTTCTTCCTTGCCTTCAGAGAGAGAGCATCTTAGAGTGAGCTCTGTCTTAGTAGCTTCATGCTGTATGACCCACTGATGGTCAAAAGACTTCTTAGGAAGACTCCACATACGGACACCTTTTTACTTTTCTACCTGACAGTGCTTAAGTAGGGATGTCACGTTAGAGTTAGTGTAAGGATAGATCAATGCTTTATTCACCGACCCTCGATGCAAGGGAACTTTGACTCATGCTTTATGATCTTCTGCATTCAACTTCTTGAACTAATTGTACTATTCATGTTGCATCGTCTAAATTGGATATGCAGATTTGGCTTTATGCTGATTCCGATGTATTTCTATACCCTTGTACCGAGGTGTCTATAAATTCAGTTGTTTTTGGCTTTGTAATAAATCAAACTAAACTTAAGGAAGTTGTCAGTAGTTACTGGTTGTAAGATGTTACACTGCGTGCTTTTAACCCGCATGCTGTTACCACGCAATCTTTTACCCCGACAGGGTCGGGGGTTGCGCTGGATGTTGAAATAGTATAATTTACTATTCCAACTCCAGTCTGTGCAACTGTAGGGAAGGTGTTGGAGTTAAATCCAACACCTTATACCCCCTACAGCAAGCCATTTTTGTTGTAATGGCATGCGGGGCAAAAGCATGCGTTGTAACGCATGCGGTGTAACAGTTGTTTTCCATAGTTACTATGTGTCAAAGTAGATAATGGATTCATTGATTGGCTTCCTCACGGCTTTTCTCCTCTCCACACTTTCATGCAGCAAACAAGAACCACTGAGTTGTGTTTCTAGAACAGGTCCAGGACTTATGGGCCCAGCCCTTTCAGAATCAACCCAACTTTTTATACTCAGATTGTTTAATATCCCAGGGCTCTTCCAGTTCAATACTTTATTAAGATTGGACACCCCTGACAAGTGAGTCAACCGGCCTGGGGTTGGACACTGCTCCTGAGCAATGCCGGACTGGGAACCGGCCCTGGCAGACTGCTCTGCCAGTCCCCTTGAGGGGGAGGGGGGAGTGCGGCCAAGCTGTTTGTTAGGGCCGGTTTCGGCCGATTTTGTTACAGGGGGATATTGTAAGCCTCCTGTAACAGAAAAGCCCCACCATGGCGGCCCACCAGGGAAACACCCAGTGCCCGCCACGGCCAGTCCGGCCCTGCTCCTGAGGCGGGGAAGCAACACCAGCTAAAGAAGGCTCATCCTCAGTGCTCTTTTAGTCAAGGATAGATTGCTGTACACGGCAGTCCTGGGACCCCTAAGACCTGATGCTCTCATTAGCCACTGGTAATCGCCCTAGTTAATCTGATAAAAATGAATAATGATTATGGGTGGGGACTTAAGTGTTGAGTTCAGCCTCAAATCCCCATAAAAGAAACCCAGAGGTTAAACCTCTATTGAACCCGGGCTAGTCAAAGCGGAGTAAGATGAATAATAGATGAGTTCATGCGCTACACGTGGATGTCTAAATGAACAATTATAATGTCTCCTTTGAATTATTTTGCCATGGGCCCACCTAACCCACTCTCTTTGCAGAATATCTTTAAACAGCCATGCCTGACTTTTAGTGCTTCTATGCAACCAGTGGGCAACCTTCTTGATGAGCTGATGAGTGGTTTCCACAGTCTGAACAGCTAGTCTAGGGACAGAGGCCAGAAGTAAATCATAGGGACAGGCCGCTGCAGGTAAGGGGCATACAGGAGTAATATTAGCCCTGTGTGACTTCGAGCTTGCATCATAAGGGACTGAGGATGTGTTTTTTTTGCCTGAACGCTTCTCACATCCTCTGTCTAGTCGACCACTGCCGTGCAAGAGTTGGTTTTAATATTTGAAATAACCCCCTATCGAGTTCCTTTTCCTTCCCCCATGACCTCACCCTCGGTTGGGGAGCGTCTGTGTCAAGAATGAGATACCAGGTCCAGATACAGCCAAAGGATTAGCAATTGGCCCACCTGGCCGCATAGAAAGCAGTTGCATTCCAAGAGAACCAAAACGATTGTGTAGTGGATGTAAACAGTTGTCCAGAATGCTTTCACATTTTTCACTAATCCTAAAAACAATACAATTCTTAAGGTCTTCCAAAGTCTGTTTATAAGTAGGCTGAATATAGACTGCTTCTTCAGGCGTGCCACAGCGCCCCCGCTTCTTGTGTTTTACTGCAGGTGCTGTATCGAGTGGGGGTGGGGTAACACCACTTCTGTGATTTAGAAGAATATTTTTTTTGTTAACAAATATTTTCAGACGTCGTGCAGTCATGAGATTAGATGTCTTCATTACAAGGGAGAAGCAGACTACAAGTGAGAGGAGGAAAGAACAAGAAAATATATGAACACCCATGGTGGTTTTTTTCAAAGCAAAAGAAACAGGCTTGGACTGCTGGAACAATGGATACATTCTGTTTACACTTTTTATTTGTGAGTGAGTACAACAAAAAAGAAAAAGATAACTAAACAGACCACCGATTAAATGTTACCTCCATTCTTTGACACAAAAGTGTTAAATTACAAGACATTCACTGATCTGGCTGTTTTAATAGTGGTGTTTAAAAACAATAATTTCCATTGTGGCAGGCATTTTACCATCATATTTTGTGAAGGCAGCAAGAAGAAATCCCCACCCTCCCAAACACTTAAATTTCAAGTCGCTACAATGTGATATAAGCACTTTACAGCTTTTTTTCTGCAAGAACCAGATATGTTTGGTAGCCTGCTGTACAACAGCCTACCACTAGATGGGAGAAGAGATAGGAACATTGCGAATCTTTTAAATGACAATCTTTCAAACGATCTCTAATATGTGTAGCTTTACGATTAGAGAAATGTATGGTTACAATTTACTAAGGTAAGCATACTAGCATTTGACGCTCATTGGGTGCTGGAGACCTTCGTGCCACAATTTCTGTGATTCACAGGTATTTTTTTTGTTTATACATATTTTCTGACATTGTGCAAGGGCATATTTCTTCGGTAGAAGTGGAATTCAGGGGAGAGAGGAAAGGTCCAAAAAACGCATGCGCGCCTATAGCGTTTTAAAAGTAAACGAAACAGGCACTGCAAAGCCAATAGGCCAGGCCTTGGAATGTTGTTGTAATGGTTAAGTGGTTTTACATTTTTTATTGCAAGCATGTGCTACAAAAATGAATAGAAAACACAACAAAACTGACCATCCCGTGAATATGGCCACAATATGTTTGCAATAAAACATAATGAATAAAAAAAAAACATTCACTGCTGTGGTTGTTTCAATAGTGGTGTTTAAATAAACAACCATTATCTCTGCCGCAAGTATTTTAGCATTATTTTTAATGACGCCAACAAGAAGAAATCATCACCAAACCAAGCACTCAAATTTCAGTCAGCCGCAATGTTAACTAAGCATTTTCTAGCAATAACTTTAAAACGGAAACAGGAAATGAATCACCATTTAACTGGCAATCTGAATTGCAAGCAAAATAAAAACATTTAAACATAATATAAAACAATGCAATTAAAAAACAGTGTTGTCACTGAATATAAAGGGGTTATTTTTAAGCGGATGTAAAAAATATGCACACGGTTTGTGCCGTCACTCAAAGTGAAAGAAGCTGATGGTTAAAGTGGGCTGACCCATTGCCCCATGCTGTGGTCAACGGACTTTTGGATGAAGCCAAAGGACCAAAAGCCACTCTATGTATGCATGTAATGTATACTTTGTTTGTGAAATACCATTCGGGTGTAACAGCTAAAGCTCAAAGGTGAGATCTGAAAAAGTAGGTCAAGGATGTATCAATGGGATGGCCCAAAGCCCACTCTGAGGGGCAGATCTACAAGGAAGTGTAGCAGCGGGGCAACACAAGCCCTTTGGCTGCCCCACGCTGCGGCACTTCTGAAGCATAGGAATGCAACATATTTACAATAATATGTCTCATTCCTGTGCTTCCCCCTGCACTGGTGCACAAACTGCAGCCATGCGCTGAGGCAGGCACCCTTGCACCATGGTGCAAGGATGCCTGCGTAATGGGGAGCACCTTCCTGCACAAAAACAATCACTATAGGGATTTTCCTCTTTCAATGCGTGCTGTAGAATGCAGCATGCTTTGAAAGAGGAAAAAAAGAGGAGAAATGAAAACATTTCTCCTCGTTGTGCCTCGCTACGCTTCCCCTGGGGGGGCGTAGCATAGACACGCATTTACAGATTTACGATTCTTTGTAAATCTGCAAATGTGTCTTGTTCCACGGGTGTTGCATGGGAACACCCACAGCAACACCCATGGGACGCTCCATCCACACAAAGTGCTACGTGTGAAGGGGCCATATTTACAAAGAGAGGAAATGTCACGCAGGGTGGCTTTTCCTCTCCTTGTAAATATGGAGAAGTGAAATGCGCCTCCAGTACGTCACAAAAAGCGACGTACTGGTGGCGCAGGGGGCATGTAAATCTGCCCCAGCATATTTATTGTTGTCTACAATATGTATTTGGACAACAAACTGTTAAAGCGGTCTCTGTAGGGCAAGACCCAAAGAAATGTAGGGTGACCTGCGATAACACAGTCTACCACTAGAGGGTAGAAGAGATTGGAACATTGTGAACCTTTGAAATTGCAAGATAATGGAACATTGTGAATCTTTTCATTTACAATTTTCTTACAGCAGTTGTGTCTTTACGATTAAAGAAATGCAATGGTTGCAATTCACAAAGGTAAGCATCCCAGCATTAAACTATACGGGTATAGAAGTAGGCCCATGAGTGCATAGATCTACGCTTACATGCAGTTCTCATACTAGTGGGTAGTTTTACGTCTGGTAGTAGGCATATGTGTACCCCACTCTACGATCACTCTAAGTACTTATTTATGACTCTAAATGATAAAGTGAAGTTACCACTTGTAACATTACAGTCATATCAGGCATAAATCTGCCAAAGGTAGTTCTACATAGCTTAAGCGAAGCTCTCCACTGGTTCTATGCAGAACTGTGAATTGACGAGAATAGGTAAACAGCCATCACTGAAGGAAAACAAAAGAAATCTGATAATCGTTACAAATGGAAGCACAAAAAAAGCAGCCAAAACCCTGGCTGCCGCGGACTCAAGGAAAAGACACTCTTCTTGCCGTCATTACCGGCAAGCCGCGAGGCCACGCCCCTTCGAGGCCACGCCCCACGCCTAGACCTTAAAAGACGCTGATTGCAAGCGCCTGGTCAGAACCACTTTCTCTCCTGAGGCGGAAGCCGGGAGCACCACTAAGAAACTTTGTTTTTAAAATTTGAGAGTCACCAATTGTTGTGTTTTTAAAACTCACCTCACTCTTCTCCTTGGCACCACTTAGGACAAAAGCTCGATCCTAAACTGACCGCGCAGCAGATTTAGCGCTGCCGCGGACTCAAGGAAAAGACACTCTTCTTGCCGCCATTACCGGCGAGCCGCGAGGCCACGCCCCTTCGAGGCCACGCCCCCCACCTAGACCTTAAAAGACACTGATTGCAAGCGCCTGGTCAGAACCACTTTCTCTCCTGAGGCGGAAGCCGGGAGCACCACTAAGAAACTTTGTTTTTAAAATTTGAGAGTCACAAATTGTTGTGTTTTTAAAACTCACCTCACTCTTCTCCTTGGCACCACTTAGGACAAAAGCTCGATCCTAAACTGACCGCGCAGCGGATTTAGCGCTGCCGCGGACTCAAGGAAAATACACTCTTCTTGCCGCCATTTCCGGTCACGCCCCTCTCAAAGCCACGCCCACCCCATCCTCCTCCCCCCTATTTCACCATGTGTATCTCCCGGACGCGCAGCGGACGGGCGCAGCGGCCGCGCCGTTTGCGCACCGAAGGCGCGCCTAAGGCAAGCCCGTCTACACCCGTCATCGCCAAGACATCGCCTTTCGCCTGTCCCCCTGGCCAAACACCATCAAAAACCTCCTGGCTGACTTATCAGCCTTACAACTCTACCCTTTGATCCAGGACGCCACTCACTCGGCCGGGCATACACTAGACCCTGTCTTCACTAACATCCTGGAGACGATGACAGAAGCGCCCAAACCTATGGGATGGACAGATTAAATTCACCATTCTGATTACAGAAACGTTCAACCAGGCCGAGCCTACTCGACACCTAAAAAGACCGTGGCACAAACTTTCAACCAGTGACCTGCACTCCGCTCTTGTAGAATTCCGGCATGAGGCACATATGGATATCAACACTACATATGCTGCCTTCCATGACTGGATCACGAAGGGACTAGATGCCCTCATCCCTCTCAAATGGACTAAGGGACGTAGCTCCCCTTCCAACCCATGGTATAACGACACCTTAAGATCCATGCGGAAGGAATGCAAGAAAGCCGAGAGATTCTGGAGACGAGAATACAACGACAGGGATAAAGCTTTCTACCCGTCTAAACAAAAACTCTACCACAAAGCTATCTGCTCCGCGCGCGCCACCTTCTATGCAGAAGAAATTAACTCTAGCCCTAACCCTGCTAAAGTTGTTTTTAAACTAGTAGAAGAACTGCAGAGTAGCAGATCCCCTTCCTCCAGCATCAGCTCCGCACAACAATGTGAGGACCTTGCCACATTTTTCGTAGAAAAGGTGCAAAAAATCTACAAATCGTTCCCACAGCACTCTACTGTCCCACCTAACTCCCCTAACTCCATCAGTAATGGCACCACTATGATGCTCATACCTGAAATCTCACATGAGGATCTTACGAAATTATGTAAGAAAGTCAAGTCTGGATCTCCAGCAGACCCGATGCGGCCGACACAATTCGTCGAATCCCTAGAATTTTTTCTGCCTTCCTTGGCATCCATACTGAATCTCTCCTTCTCTTCGGCCAGTGTCCCGACCGCTTGGAAACAAGCTTGGGTCTCTCCCATCATTAAGAAGCCGACCCTGGACCCCTCCAAGTTGGAGAACTTTAGACCTATCTCACTGCTCTCATGGCTGTCTAAACTTGCAGAGGCCCACGTAAACATCATCCTGTCCCAACACATGGATCATAATAACATCTTAGACCCATCCCAAAACGGCTTCAGGCCGGGCCACAGCACTGAGTCTGCCCTCTTAGCCACGTCTGAACACCTACGGACGATAATCGACGCCGGTCAAAGCGCTGCGCTGATCCTGTTAGACTTCAGCGCAGCCTTTGACACGGTCTCCCATAACATACTGTTAAATCGTCTGGCTAATGTGGGAATCTCAGGTCTTGCCCTGGAATGGTTCCACTCCTTCCTGAAAGACAGATCCTTCCGGGTGTCAGCTCCCCCATTTCTTTCCCAGCCCCACCCCATCGGACAGGGTGTCCCTCAGGGCTCTGTACTTAGCCCATCCCTTTTCAACCTGTATGTACAGCCACTCGCCGCAGTGGCTAAAGAATGGGACCTCACACTGGTGTCATACGCAGATGACACGCAGCTGGCCATCACTCTCACTGAAGGCCCTTCTACCACGGCCTCAAGATTTAGGGACGGTCTGGCCGCTGTAGCCCAGTGGATGACGGACAACTGCCTGCAGCTTAATGCAGGAAAGACGGAGGTGCTGCTCCTCGGCAAGAACACCAGCCACTGGAACGAGCACTGGTGGCCTTCGTCGCTGGGCACCATCCCACCTCCAAAATCCCTGGTCAAAAACCTAGGCGTCTGGATGGACTCCTCACTTAGCTTCCAGACCCACACAAAAAAAGTGGCAGCTACCTGTGTGGGCCTGTTGAAGAGCCTCAATCCAATACTCGGATTCTTCGACTTCAAGGTTCGTCAACTAATTGTCCAAGCCACAATTCTCTCCCGCTTGGACTACGCCAATGTTTTACTACTGGGCGCCAACAAAGCGGAGATAGCACGACTGCAACACGTGCAGAACACCGCGGCAAGAGCCTTGGTCGGTCTCCCCCGCAGATGTTCGGCCAGAGCTACAATTCGAAAGCTGCACTGGCTACCCATCGAATCGCGAATCCAGTTCAAAACACTCATCATGACATTTAAAATCCTTAAAACTGGACGCCCAGAACTACTCCGCCCTCTCCTAACACAATATGTGCCACAACGCAACCTACGCTCACTAGGTCAACACCTACTGATTGTACCCCGGACAAAGCTTGCCCACACTGGTGGACGCTCCTTTAGGGTGTTGGGAGCCAAACTATGGAACACCCTCCCACTGAACATTCGCTCATTGGAAAATCTGTCTGCCTTCCGGAAAGCCGTCAAAACCCACCTGTTCCCCTCTCCCTGGGTGTCCTAGCTGTCTTCCTCTCTTCCTCTGTTAGAATTTTCTGTGGTTCTTAGCGCCGGGACGCCTCTTTGCTGGGGCAGCTGTTGCGCTTTACCAAATGCTAACATAACATAACATTTCTGGGAATCTTCGAGCTAAATAGCATGTACCTTCCCAGTCAGTGGCCAATTGAAAATAGACATCCTATCCAAACACAAAATATTCTCCAGGAATAATGGGAAATAATGGGATCCTCTCTGGTGAGAATCTGACCAGTCCCGCCCAAAAATTCAAATGCGTGTTCACATCCATTGAATCCCATGTGTCTAGTTTTAGTGTAGGTTCCTCTTTTGTCCTTCTTTTGTAAATATATAGCTTTCCTTTCTGTCATCTGCCTAGCATCAATATATGATACACCCTCTTTGCTTAATATGTATCTTCTTCCTTTTTACACACATTCCTTAAAACATCTTTCTTTTCTGGTGCCTTATGGAGCATGTGATCTCTCATTTCATCTAAAGACTAAATACATGTCTTCTCTAGTGGACTAATAGAACATGTCAAATGGGGTTGACATGCCTTAAGAGTTTTTGTTCTACAGTGGGACCTAATGCTGTCTCCATCTCCCTGACTTGTGGGTAAGAGTTCATTTTCTTATGAAGGGGAACTTGTGAAAGAATAAAATCATAATTGGAAAAAGAATACTCAAAATGATGCTGCCTGTAAAATAAATAGGTTACAGTCTCACCAGCTTAAGCGGGTATATGTGCACAAGCATAACAATACTTAGTATCCTTAGTATCTAGGGCATGTATGTGTTCTTTCACTAATCCAGAATAAAGATTTGATGCTAAATCCATCTGTGAAGCATCTAAATATGAAGCCTTAAGTTTTCTTTCATATACTGAATGTGCAGGTAATGTAGACGTTGGGGTAGACTTAAGGGTACCTATACTGAGAAAATACTCATGCCAACTAAAAGGGTTGTTACTACTAATCAACTATTGTTAATGCCACTGCAATCACTACCCTACATCTAGACATGGAAAGGAAACACATGTGTGTCTATAGTCATAACTTAAGTAGAGTATACATTAGCAAGCAGACTTGTAATAATCAGAAATTAGCTCTACTTGTGCAAAAAGAGCAAAACTCACTATTGTTGTTAACTGTGCTTATTTCATTCAGATCTTATACAACAGTCTGCATGAAACATTGTGAGCCCTACTCTGTCTTTTCTAAAAATGGCAGCCCTACACTTATACTTCACCCTTGGCACTAGGGAATCTAACTTAGTTCTTTATTTATTTTTCTTTTATCATTTTCTTAAAGTAACTACTGTAAAGTTTGTTTAAAATCAGTTCATTTCATACACAGTTCCTTGGTGATGGAATAAGTGTGATGTCACAATGTAATCAGGTTCAGGAATCAATCGCAATTACTGTCGCAGAACATCATAGGGGCTCAAGTAGTTCCAATCTCAGTTCATTTGTGTCAAAGATTGTCGTATTGGGCACGTTTTCCATAGAAGTCCACTCATATGCTGAATATCCTCAGCAACGTACTCTTGCTCTCTTTGATCATCTGGGTGCTTGTTGATCTCCTTCTGTGTCACTCACGCCACTTGACTTTGTGTCTTTGATGCTTGTTTTTGGTATGTATTCAACTGACACAGTAGATCTCAGTCTCCCTTGGTGCCTTGGCCACTCATCTCTTTCTATGGCTGTCCCACTTCCTTCACCTATCTCTTCACCAGGGTCGCTAGTCTGCATCTGTGGTTGCTCTGTGGCATTCCTCCACTCTGTTCTTATCTCCTACTCCTCCTGAGGCACTTCCTCACCACTCTGTAAGACTTTTGGAACTTTAACAGCTGGGCAACTCTGGTACACAACACCCCCTTTGGTCCTTTTGGACAGATAGGCACTGGAGGTTGCAAACTTGCTTCAGACATCACCACCTCTTCAAGTGGACACCTCACTCTTAAGAGTGTGAGAGGCATGGACATACCCTCCACCTGGTGCCTCTCTCACAGGGACGTCTGAGTCTTATTTCCAGCTCAGGTATTGGAGGCGGTTTCCCAAACACCCCTAAACGGTCTCCCATTTGCTCTCAAACCCGCCAAAATAACTCAATTTCTGAATGAATTTCACCAATTCAGAAATATGTAACCTTATTCCTGAAGATCGCTTAGTGACAATCTCATTATAGGGGTGGGCGGAATTTGCGTTACGCAAATCTCCGCGAAACGGTAAAAAATCTCAGCGAACATGCAGAAATTCCGCAAACACGCGGAATTGCTTGTTTGCGATGCTTTTTTCCTGTTCACAGTTGCTGTTTGCGTGCTTGGGGAGAAATATCTCGCGAACACGCATTTTGAGAACGTGAACAAGAAAACATTTGGCGAAGTCGCGGAAAGCAGAATTTTGGGCAACTTTGCGTTCTCCACGGAACGCGAAATTACCGAAATTCCGCGAGCGGAACGGAATTTACCGCCCAGGCCTAATTATCATCTAGTTGAGATTTAAAACTCTTCTGCAAAAGAAGACTTCTAGAAAGATACAGATTATATTTTCCTTTCAAGTCTGATAACTTCATGTGTCATGGGTGCACGCCTAGTGATCTCTTTACTCAAATATATCTACTTGTGTGGCACTGACTCAAATGTGATTCAAATATAAAAGATCTAAAAATACTCTGATCATTTCTTCCAATTCTACCTTACATTTTGGTTCATTTAATGGTCCACTTTTTCAGAGACTAGCGGATGATGACTCGGTCTCATCTGTCTCTCCACTCGTGGGGATTCCTCAAACTATGAGGATAACATTTAATTATTAATAGGTCCATATCATATTGACTAATTTGTGTATTGAAGACAAGTCTTTCTCTTTTTCTCACGGCTCATAAATTTTGTTGTGGGCTGCAAGTAACAATCTGTGAATTCTGTGATAATGCAATAAACCCTATTGCAGCCCCTGCACCTACAGCTCCTGGAACTGCAGGTATAGGGACAAAGGTCAATAGGGCAGATACAACAGGAACAGCTGAAGTCTGAGCTGGGTTGGACTAGGGCTTCAATGCAGGAACAGACACAATGGGACTAGGAACAATCAAAGCAAGTACAGTAGTAGTTGGTGCATCTATAACAGGAAGACTTGGAGATGGTCCTCTAATCTGAATCGCATTTGCGTCAGCAGGGACTGTGGCAATAGTACTACTGCTGCCATTAACACTGTCTCAATCTATTGACGTGGCAGCATAAGGCAGGGCTCACGAGGACAACGAGGCATCTAAAAGATGTACACTAGAGTCAATATCAGCGTTAAACTTCTCTGCGCTATCAGCATCTTCATCTCCCTGCTTTCTTTGCTTTTTAGGCTTTTTCGTCGTCAATGTGGGGTACATCCTAATTCCCTCAACTATGAATCCCCACCAACTATGCTTTTATTGATCCCACTTAACATACACGTAATTAAACACTGCTCTCTTAGTTCTATTCTGGTATTTTTCTTTCTCCTCCGACTTCATAAGCACACACGCCCTCGCCTCCACGGACTACATCCTCCTCGGGGACCTGAACTTCCACCTCGAGAACAACAACGACTCCAACTCCTCCACCCTGATTTACAACCTCGCCAACCTCTGACTCAGACAACTTGTCACAACACCCACCCACTCCGCCGGCCACATGCTTGACCCCATCTTCTCAGCAAGCTCCCACGTCTTCTTCATCCGCACCACCAAACTCCACTGGACCGACCACCGCTGCATCCACTTCACCTTCCGGAAACCCAGCACACACCACCGTACCCAGCAGATGCCTCGCCGCAGCTGGAGCAAGATCACCGAGGACCAGCTAACCACCGCCCTCGCCCTGAGACCAACCCGCTGACCCAACCGACCCTGACACCGCAGCCCGCAACTTCAGACAATGGATCGATGACTGCGCCAATACCCTCGCCCCGCTTAAGAAACCCCCAAACACCCACACCAGACAGACAGCCAGCTGGTTCACCGAAGACCTCCAAGCAAACCTGCCGAAAACTCAGAAAAAAAATGGATCCGTGAACAAACATCGGAAAGCTACACAGCCCACAAGAACGCCACCCGCAGACACCACCACCTCATCAGATCCGCCAAAATGACCTCCTACAAAGACCGCCTAGGCAACAACGCACACAACAGCAAAGAGCTCTTCAGCATCGTGAAGGAACTCTCCAACCCCAGCTCCAACACCAATGACATCCCACCGTCACAAGACCTGTGTGACTCGCTGGCCACCGTCTTCCATCGCAAGATCACAGACATCCACGACAGCTTCGACGCCGTCACCTCCCTGGCAACCAACAGACTCCTGCTCCCTCGACGACCACCACCTGCACCAACCGCCTGCTCGCCTGGACCAACATTAACGATGACAACACCATCAAGATCATGAACACCATCCACTCCAGATCCCCGGTAGACCCCTGCCCACACCACATCTTCAACAACGCCAGCAGTACCATTGCACCCCATCTCCGGAAAACCATCAACATTTCCATCGAGACAGCGACCTTCCCGGAGAGCTGGAAGCACGCAGAGATCAATGCCTTACTCAAGAAACCCAAGACTAACCCCAAGGACCTCAAGAACTTCCGACCCATCTCCCTGCTCCCGTTCCCGGCGGAGGTCATCGAAAAGGCCATCAACAAACAACTGACCAGCTTCCTCGAAGAGAACAACATCCTGGACCCGTCCCAGTCCGGGGTTCCGGAGCAACCACAGCACCGAAACTACCCTCATCGCCGCCACCGACGACATCAGGACCCTGCTTGACAACGGAGAAACCACAGCCCTCATCCTCCTGGACGTGTCAGCCGCCTTCGACACAGTCTGCCACCGCACACTAAGAACACGCCTCCACGATGCCGGAATCCAAGAGAAGGCCTTGGACTGGACCACCTCCTTCCTCTCCCGCAGAACTCAGAGCGTGCGCCTCCCCCCTTCCGCTCCGAAGCCACCGAGATCATCTGCGGCATACCCCAAGGCTCATCCCTCAGCCCAACTTTGTTCAACGTCTACATGGCACCGCTCGCCCACATCGCACGACGGCACGACCTCAACATCATCTCATATGCGGACGACACCCAGCTGATCCTCTCCCTCACTAAAGACCCCCACATCGCCAAAACCATCCTCCACGAAGGAATGAAGGACGACACTGACTGGATGAGAAACAGCCGACTGAAGCTGACCTCGGACAAGATGGAGGTCCTCATCCTCGGACCCACCCCCTCAGCCTGGGACGACTCCTGGTGGTCGACTGCACTAGGAGCACCCCCTACACCCACCGACCACGCACGCAACCTAGGAATCATCCTCGATTCCACGCTCTCCATGAAGAAGCAAATCTCCTCCTCTTGCTTCAACACCCTCCACATGCTTCGTAGGATCTTCGAGTGGATCCCCACCAATACCATAAGAACGGTCACCCAGGCCTTCGTCAGCAGTAGACTGGACTAGGGCAACGCACTCTACGCAGGAGCCCCAGCTAAACTCCTGAAACTGCTCCAAAGCATGCAAAACGCCTCCGCACGCCTGATCCTCGACATCCCTCGCCGCAGCCACACCACACCCCACCTGAGAAACCTGCACTGGCTCCCATCAACAAAAGGATAACCTTCAAGCTCCTCACCCACGCACACAAGGCACTCCACGACACCGGACCAGCGTATCTCAACAGCCCACTTAGCCTCTACACCTCCATCCGCCAGCTCCGATCCGCAGACCGCACCCTCGCCACCGTCCCCCGCATCCGAAGAGTGACCGCCGGCAGCAGATCATTCTCCCACCTCACCGTCAAGACATGGAACACCCTCCCCATCCTCCTGCGGCAGACCAAAGACCTCCTAACCTTCAGGAGACTCCTCAAAACCTGGCTCTTTGAACAGTAGCAGCATCCCCCCCTAGCGCCTTGAGACCCTCACGGGTATGTAGTGCGCTTTATAAATGCTATGATTGATTGATTGATGTTCAGCACACTCCCAGACAGTCAAAGCCCCCTGTTGTGCTGGTCTAGGGGAAGATTCATGTCATGCAATATTCCCCTCAAGTTCTCAATGATTGTCGTATTAAATGTACCATATTGTGGCAATCTTAGGGGTCTTTTTTCTCTGTGATTGTATGCCATTGATGAAGCAACAAACTCATGTGAAGCCCTATACAATTGTTGCCAAGTAATGAGTTGGCGTACCATCCAGTGGAGCTTCCTCACCCTCATGGACGGGAAATCGCACATCACACCTAATACGAGTGAAATCTGAGCCTAAATATAATTCTTGTAACCTTTGGTTCTTTCAGTGAATTTCTAAGGTTTTTTTAAATTCTATTTCCTAACTATAACGTCCCTGTAACCTTTGGCTTTTTCTGTGAATTCCAATGGATTTTCAAATTGTATTTCCTAACTGTAATGTGTAACCTTTGAGAGGGGTTGTGTAAGTGACTGTTTAGTTGAGTGAGTGGATATGTGAGTGGCTGTATGGGTCTCTGAGCGGGTGTATAGGCGGGTTTCTTCTAAAAAAAGAATGAACATGCAGCCGCCCCCATACAGCCACATAAGTAGGCCTCTTTTTATTCGGTGCTTAAACATAGCTCAGTGGATTGTTCTATGTCAGGTAAAATTGGGGGGCCCAGCAAGTGAGAACATCTGGATTTCGGATCCGGGGAGTGCTAGCTCTGCCCTTTATTCTCCAGAAATCGTTAAAAAGAGCTTTAGTACATGTTGGGGAGGAGGGAGGACATGTTCTCTTTCCAGGGCCTTTCTTTTAGAAATCATTATCACTAGATATTCATTAAATTGCTTCAGTCGAAATACACTAGGACATCAAGTTCCACAATGTCACAGCGTAGCATTTGTTTTAATGGAGACATGCACTTGTGTGGCACAGGGCCATCTAGTAAACTTGTATAAGAGTTGTAGCTGCTGTTGCACTATATATGTTGTTGCTATAGTCTTCGTGGCACATAACCATTGCCGGAGCTATGTGAACCATAATCTTTCAGTTAAACACGTTAGAATGTGTGAACAGTTGTTATTACGGCAGCAAGAAAACACAACCTGTTTGTAGACACCTTGGAACTATTTTTATACCGATCTATGCAAATTGCTGTTTATTTACAGTGGTTGGCAGTGGAGAAAGGGTATAGATGGCTCCAAAACCGGTGTTTTGTTGTAAATGCTGTAGTCTAGAACACAGTACATGATTGACACCCCACCCCCCTTGTCGTAGCTTTTTTCATTTGAGCAGCATGCTGGTGCTCAACTTAACCCAACAGGTACAAGTCTTAGCAAACAAAGCAACAACATTGAAAAGGGCTATCCTTTACAAGTCAAACAAAAAGTGTAAAAAGGGTCATATTAAATGCCCTTTGCAAGGAACAAGTACATTATTCCTCACAAATGGCATTAAAGCCAAGGCATGACCAATGGGTGGCCTTATAGCTGAAGACAGCTCTGTGGAGGTAGGAAGAAGAGCGTGTGGCTAGGTTTTGGCAACATCATTGATATTATTGTGTTTGCAATAGCTTCTGGGAGAAAAAGTGTGCTGGCCAAGCCAAACGGGTTTGCTTGGTTTAATCTGAACCAGAGGCCACTCACTGCGCATAATTCGACAAGGATATGGTGGCTTTTTAGCTGTGTTGGAGTCAGTAATGCACACACCGCCTTGCATGGGTAGGCCTTGGTGTTTAGCAGTCGCATGGGCTGAGCATAGGTTTGACGAAGAGGGCCCTCTAAGCCTCCTGGGAATGTAACACCGCCTGCTACTATTCAGAGGGGATTTAGGCCTGCACGCCAGCATGATCAGAGGTATTAAAAAGTAATTAAATAAGATAAATTATCTGCCTAAACATTTTTTCAAAGTCCCTACACTAATGGAGAAAAGTCTCTGATGGTTCATTTACTTTTTTAAGGAAACCGACCCAGATCAAACGCAGCCCTTCTGCAGGACAGCTTACAGATACAGTGCAGTTGGTAATGAAATTAAGTCGAGCTCCCAATGCAGATTGAGGCGGTATAAGGGTTGAGATGCCTAAACGAGAAGCAGCAGTTGTGTCGAACAAGGTGCCGATGTGTTAGCAGGCCGGAAGCTTTTGTTGTGAGGTACTCAAAGGCTAAAGGTTCTATTTTGTTGTTAAGAACTGCACTCTTACATCCACAGACAAACACTCGATGAACAACAAGTCTAAATAATAATTCCTTTAAAGGAGTGGGAGCCGCCGTGCCAGTAAACTCCGCTCCGTGGCAGCCAGCAGGGTTTTGCTGAACTTCACGCTCTGAGCGGAGCACGGAGTTGTAAATCTCTGTAAACTGCTCCGACGGAGTGGAGTTCTTCACCCAGGGTTATTCATAAGGTCAGAAATGTACCTTTCAGCTTTCGTAAGAACTGAAAGGATGTACTGAACAATATATGGGATGATAAAATCATTATTCTGGTCGAGTGTTCGGAGTGGGTGTAGAGTATTGTTACTGCACAAAAAAAGAGTTTGGAGATCAAGTTTTGTGTTGATCTTCGCTCTCGTAACAAAGACATCATTGTTGAACGTTATCCATTACCAAAAATACAGGAGATGCTAGCACAGATTGGAGATGCATATATTTTTAGTGCTAATAATTTGAAAGCTGCATATAGATAAGGTTTACTGGCAGATTGCAACATCTGATGACATTCCTTACACCCTTTGGAACATTCACATACCTAAGACTACTGTTTCGGCTAGCTTCGGTGGCCAGTATCTTTCAAAGACTCATGGATAGATTGTTTGAGGGTATGTCTGGTGTAATGACATATCAGGATCACATTCTTAATTTTGCTTCTGACATGGAACACCATACTGCACCATAATGCAGCTTTGCCTAGGGCACTGTCTGTTCTACAGGAATGTGGTATGACCATACTTAAAGATAAATGTAAGTTTAGAGTCAGTGAGATTGAGTATTTGGGACATTGTATCTCTGCTAAAGGTATTGAACCAAAGGAAGATTTGCTCAGAGCAATAAAAGAGGCACCTACACCCAATGACAAGTACAGTTTATGTTTCTTTTTGGGACTTAGTGAATATTGCGCTAGGTTTGTTTGTGGATTTAGTGTGATAGCTGAAGCTTTAAAAAAATAATTATGAAAGAAAGAGAAATTTTGCTGGATGGCAGAGTAAACAAAAGCTTCTGAGGAGGAAAAAAAGAGTTTATTGTGAATTGTGACTCTTGAAATCCTTTAATTCAAGATAAAAGTTGTGAGGTCACTGTAGATACAAGTGTGTATGGTTTAGGTGCTGTCTTGAGTCCGAGAATTAATGGAAAGGAGAGGACTATTGTGTTTATTTCTCGTACACTCAAAGGTGATAAACTACAGCACCATTGAAAGCGAGACTTTGGCCTGTGTCTGGGCCACCACTAAATACAAACGATACCTGTGGGGTCAGTGATTTAAGGTTTTGACTGATCATAAACCATTGGTTTATCTCATGAGTAATAAAGGAGTTGGTAGATCATCGTCAAGATTGGTGAGATTGATATCTTATTTACAAGAGTTTGATTTTGACATTTTTTACATGGCTGGTAGTTGAAATGTCCAGGCAGACTGTTAGTTGCACCTACCTGTGCATGGTGATGATTCCTGTGATTACTGTTTCTTGGGTGAGTGTGTGGTTGCTGCCATTGATGCACTTGAACATTGCAATTTGCCAGTATCACCAGATGAATGGCACAGTGAATGTTTGATTGATACACAATATCAAGTAGTAAATGGACATAGTAGTGGGAGCACTTTTAGAAATTTAAGGACTGATTCTGGTAATATTGAGGATTATTTCCATGTATTACCAGAAATAAGTGTGGAATCTGGAATGATTCTCAGGGGGAATCTGTTTGCACCACCAGAGACTTTTGGAATGAGATTGATAAAGTTAGCTCATGAGGGGCATCTAGGTTTGACTTCCACGAAAAATAACTTACTTAATCATTATTTGTGGCCAGACATGGACACCATGATTGACATATATCTACAAACATGTAATGAATGTCTTGTGTCTGATAAAAGTTGGCATTTCACCAAAATGCCGTTGGTGTATGTTGAAATGCCTGATCAACCGTGGGATAAAATTGCTATTGATTTGTTTCGGACCATTCAGGTGTTTATCTATTGCTCAGAGATATTTTATTTTCCTGATTGTTTATTTTTCAATGTGTATTCGTTTGAAGGCGTTGAGTGATTTTGCAACTGATGCTATAGGTAAGTTTTTGGATGAGGTATTTTTAATAGAGGGTATTCCAAAGACTCTTGTTTCAGATAATGGTACAAAGCTTTATCCATGAAAATGTGTGATTTTCTTTATGGAAATGGTGTAGATCATTACAGAGTTGCCGGCTATTCTCCACACTCAATTGGTCTTGTAGAAAGGGCAAACAGGATACTTAAAAAAGGGGTACAAACTGCCATCTCTGCCAAATTGGATGTTCTCAAATTCTTATATCAGAAAATAAATTGTTATCATAATAAACAACAACTGGTGTGACCCCATTTTAAGTACTTAGGTAGACAGTAGGATTTTTCAAAACGCTTCATCCTTGCATGGGCTTTGAAACCAGGAGTTTAATTAAGGATCTTTCTGAAGTTAGATAGAAGGTACAAGTGGTTCAAGCCCAGAGAAATGAGTATTTTCACAAGAAATACAGAGTAAAAGAGAAAATAATTCAGGATAGGGATTGAATTCTCATTGAGGAAACAAGTTGGATACCTAAAGGTCTATCCCAATTTCAAATGATCCTTCTGATGGAAAAGATTGGAAAGAATTCTTTATTTTTGAAGAAAAGAGGTTGATGGATTTTAAATCATGTTATTCCAATCAAGCTCTCTGAGGCACATGTCAAGTGTGGTGGGTTGGATGAGAGTGAAGGAAAGGTATTACAAAGAAACAGGTTTGACAAGGTAATGGATTCTGTTCAGATGAATCAAATTCATGAAGAGCAAAACAGTGAAATTGAAAAGGTACATGTTGTTGTTAAAGCTGGTAAGTAAAGTGTATTACCAAAGACATTTGAAGATCTTGTAATGTAGATTTATGCTTTTTTTTAAAAACAAATAAAGAAGAGAGATGCTGGAGGTTAAGTTATAGTACATATATGATTGTATTATTGTTATCTGTGCTTCACTGCATTGTTGCTACAGTCTGCCTCAGTGTCTTCATAAGTATTGGAATGTAATAGTGGTCTGGTATAGAGAATCTGGGGCTTGGAGTATTCTAGGGGTGACAGTTGCAAGGCAGGCTGAGCAGTGACTGCAGCGTGGTGTGCGGCTTATTGTGGAGTAATAAACTCTTCAAACAACTGGAAGCTTCATCTGTATTTATATCAACTCTACACACATACTAACCTTTTAGGAATGGAGTGACAAAATAAGCCAAGCATTGGTAAATGCATTAGGTTTCGCCTATGTGATTATTAATAAGCTGATTTTGTTGTCATTTGTAGCTTGCTGAGTAGTTGTACAATATAGGTTACAGAAAATCTGTTAAAGTGTTATGATTTGTTTATGTACAAAAAGGCAATATATTGTGCTATTACTAGTGGTATATTGAGGGTAAGCTATAGCAACATTTTGAAAAATGAAAGAGGGAAATAATAGGATGAATTGATGTAATAGCAATATTATGTGTTTAGAGTTCTGGCAACTTTTGGGCCTGGTGGCATTGCACTTGCTGCACCATTCAAATCATGCCCCTAGTGTCGGCAAGATAACTGCATTTATGACTGCCGGTTTAGTATTAATATATAGGAATATTTGTTGCTTAGAGGAGTTATGAAAACGTATGACCTTGCTGCCACTGCACCTGATGGATTATTCTAATCATGACCCTATTGCCGACAAGGCAACTTCACTTGTGATTGCCATTATGTAGTAATATATTGCGATATTTGGTGTTTAGATGGGTTCCTAAAGCATTGGGACCTAGTGTCTGAAAGGTAACTGCACTTGTGACTGCCTGTGTAGTAGTTAGATATATCCATGAAAGCATACATTTTTCAAATTGGAGCACCAGGAGGTAAGGTTAAGAGCAAATTATGTTTTGCAAATGAAATGTAGGTGAAAATGTTGTGCATGTATATTGTAAGCCTTTAATCGATGTTAGTAAACCATGTGGACGAGTATCAAAAATCTGCTGCATCCAACAGTTAAACGTGCATAATAGAGCAAGTACATGTTGGCCGAGTGGTGTATGTTTTTACATTTGTTGTGTGTATGTTAGCATTTACAATCAGGTGGTAGTTGTGGAAAAGAAAATTGACCAGCAGAAAAAGTAATTATTTCCCTGTGATGCAGTTAATGGTTTCTTTTTCATTTGTAGTAAATGTTAAAATAAAATTGTTTGTGTTCTATTGGCCTTCTTTGAGTTTTTTATACATATTTGTTTGAAGATTAGTACAACTTTGTAAGGAATGGAATATTTTGTAAGTTAATAAATGTTTTCAACACCATGTAATATTACTTACCTGAGGCCTGAATAGTACTTTTCACAAACGTTTCATGCTTAAAGCATTTGTTGAGCTCCACAAAGTCATAATTAAGGATTGAAGGCATAGGGTTAGAAGGTGGAAGGGGTTTTCTGTGAGAAAAGATCTTAGTGCATAGTTTAACAATCTTTGAAGTCTAGACCATGATTTATGGTTACACTGTGGCAAGTGGCCTAAAGCAACATATGTGATGTTTACGGTGTATTATGGAAAGCAAAAGCCGTGCTGGTTGCCACGAGAAAATGCGTGCAGCCAGAAAAAGTAATCAAAATGTGCAATTAAATAATAATAATGTAGCCGTGCTGGATACGTCTTCAAAAGCACAGTAAGATTCCTCTTTTAAGATATATTAAATACAAGAGAATTCAAAAGCACAGCACAAGCGTTGTGCAGGCAAAACCTAAAAATGTAAGATATGTTTTTATTTGCTGCCTACCGCACTATCAGAGGGTGCACAGTTAAACATTTTGCCATTAATGGTTGCTTTGTGTGAGAGTGGTATGCTATTCTTTTGGTTAGTTTTTGCATTTCCTGATAGTATTACATCTATCTGCTAAGACCAAAAAATGATATTTGATCAACAAACTCAATTTTCTCATATGTGAGTAACATTTAATTTGGAGAAAAAATGAATGAATATGTATGTGTATGTTAGAATGTTATAAGAGAGTATCAAATATTTTTGAGAAAATATTGAAACTGTATGAGGTAATGTATGAGTGGTAGTGTTAGTGGCTTTGTATGCTTAATAACAGGTGAGTAAGACATTTTCTTGAATGTATGAGAATGTGACAGTTTATCAGATTTACACGCTAGGGAGCTGATTATGATCTTGTTAGGAAACACTTCAGTTCGAATTGGTTTCAGAATCTCTTCTGAACGAATCGGGTTCTGCGATTATGACCAACCGATTACGATGCATCCGGATGCTTCCGGATACGATTCGGTCGGACTCCCATTGACTTCAATGGGAGCCTATATTCCAAACGAGAACACACGCTCCCACTGTAACAAGCATTTGCAATGCAATCGGTCTCGCCTTTGGGACCTTGTAAGCATTTCGTCATGCAGCACATTACCGTATATTATTGCAAAGTATCCTAGCTAAGGACTGTGTGGCAGTGATCATGAGACTGGTAGTAGATTTGGCAACAGACAAGTGAACGTGGTATTTGAGCTCTTAGGAGTTGTTTGAAAAGAAATACATTAAATTATTGATAAGTTTTAATTAAATGTGTAAAAAAGTGAAGCCTACAAAAAAGTCTGTGTAAGTTTGTGGAAATAAAAATGCATGTTTTTAAGTTACTCCCGCCCACCGATTCTCCGCCCACAGTTCCCAAGCATGGTCTCAACGGAAAAGCATATACCTATACTGGCATACACAGGCAATTACTTTAAACGGGTCATGCACATCTAAAGGACACAAATCACACAAAGAAAAGTATTTTACTAAATGCAACACACAAGCAGCTGTTATCAGCACAACACCAACCATGCGGCAACATGTGATGTGTGACAGCTCCACCACTACGGGCTTTGTAGCCAACATTGCTGTAAGTTGCATTCAGGGAAAATTCAGTACGGGCGCAACATCCTAGCATGCAATATATCATTACTAAAAAGCTAAAAGTATTGTATTGTATTGTAATTGTATTTATATAGCGCCTACTACCCCTGAAAAGGTGTCGAAACACTTTTTCGGTGAGTGGCCGCTACTCCAGGACCCATAGAGGATTAGTGTTGAATTAGTATAGTGAAACATGCAAGTAAATTTTAAGTGGTGGATAGGTTAGTCAGTTATTTAGATTCGGAAGGATAGCAGAAGGATAGAAGAGCAAAAAAAAGGTTTGTATTTATATAGCTCTTGTTACCCCTGATGGGGTGTTGAAGCACGTTACTCCGGAAACCCATAAAGGATTAGTGGTGAATTAGTATGGTGAAATATGAAAGTAATTTGAGTGGTAGCTATTAGTCAGTTATTTGGAGTGAGAAGGATAGCAGAGGGATAGAAGGGGAAGAAAGGTTTGCATTCATATAGCACTTGTTACCCCGTATCCGTGTTGAAGCGCTTTTCTGGCGAGTTGCACGCTACTCCAGAACCCATAAAGGATTAGTGTTGAAAATTAGTATAGTGAAATAAGAAGTAATTTGAGTGGTGGATAGGTTAGTTAGTTATTTGGATCGAAAGTGTAGGTGGCGGGTTAGAAGAGGGAAAGAGGTTTGTATTTATATAGCGCTTGCTACCCCTGATGGGGTTTTGAAGCACTTTTTTGGCGAGTAGCACGCTATTCCGGAACCCATAAGAATTAGTGTTGAATTAGTATGGTGAAACATGAAAGTAATATGAGTGGTGGATATGTTAGTCATTTTTTGGGATTGAGATGGGTTGGGGAGGGGTAGAAAAGGAAAAAAGGTTTGCATTTATATAGCGCTTGTAACCCTGATGGGGTGTTTAAACGCTTTATTGGCGAGTAGCACGCTACTCTGGAACCCATAAAGGATTATTGGTGAATTAGTATAGTGGAATATGGAATTTGAGAAGTGAACATGTTAGTCTGTTATTTTGCTTGAAAAGGATAGTGGAGGGATAATAGAGTGAAGGATTTGGAATATTTTTTTTATTATTATTTTTTTTTTCCGGTCATAGCAGTAGGAGGAGGCTTTCGAATGAGTAAAAGGGGGTTTGGAGGGGCAGAGTCATAGGGAAGAGTTTAGAAAGGTTTGTTTTGGGGGATCGGTATAGTAAAAGAGGTGTCAGATGATGCAAGGAGGGGTAGAGTAGGAGAGAGTCTAGAAAGGGTTATTTTGTGGATCATAGTTGTGGTATGGGGTTTGGGATAAATGAGAGAGTGGATGTAGAAGATATATTGATAGATGTATAGGGTGAGAGATAGGGTAGTGCATTGGAAAGACTAGTAGAAAGAAGTTTGAGATTATAAAAAAGGGGATTGTGGGTGGGCAGAGAGCCACATGAGGGTAGGGGCGGGGTGGGCGCAATGAGAAAAAGCACTGTACAAGAAACTAAGTTCTGACTTCGTGCAACTCCAAGCTAAGAAAGTATGCCAAAAAACAAGATACCATTGCTTGCGGTGAGTTACATACACTGTGAAAAGGAAACAGCAGGAGGAGGGAAAGGAAAACACAGAAAACAAGAACTAAAGAAAAAGACACAAGAAATGCAGGGTACCACCTTGAGACATTAAGGCCCTCAGAACCACCATCAACATAACATAGCTCATTTATACGAACGTGTTTTCACATAGGCACGAAATTGAAAAATCATTTGGTCGGGCCCCAATATTCTAACAACATCAGGAAATCTACCTCCCCAATTATATTATGTGGTTAATCAATTAATAATCACAGCACGATCTCTCACTCTAGCTACGCATAATTATGTTTAGTACAACACCCCTGCAGCAAGAGGTCCATCAGGACTCAACTCGTGTCAGGCAAATGACAGCTGACACTGGTGAGGAAGGGGGCTAAAGACCCTACAAGCCACACAGAGGAAACCCTCTTCACACTCAACATTCAAATAGCTCAGGATAGAAGATCGCAAGAGCCCCTCGGCCCTCATATTGTGCATAACTATGAGAATAACACACGCCCTCCAAACCACTCTACCACATCAATCTGGTTCAGGAAAGTAAAGTCCCTTGGAGAACCTTAGCTTGTTGACTCAACTGCAGGCCATCTGCACCACAAGAGAAAGTAGCTGGCAAACCAAGAGCTCTACCAATGCCACATTTTATATCCTGAGCCAGAGGGGTTCGATGGGACACCACCAGAGGAGGAAAGGTCAGGCAGTGACACACAAGATACTGGCAAGACTGCTTAGCATTCTGCGAAGATGATCCATGGCACAAAACGTGGTTCAGAAAAAATGAGGCGCTAAACACACAGCATTACTGCTCTCAGAGAAAACAAGGCTCAGGCACAAGCTCCATAACCAGACTGAAGTACAGCAGGGTATGGCTCAAGCTGAATAACCAGATGTGGCCAGACTCACAAAGGACAGGACCCAGGGTGCAAAACCTTATTCACAGCGACCTGTTGTCAGCTGAATTACCAAACTCATAAAACAGGGTCACTGGCCATGCTACATAACCAGGCAAACAAAGAGGTGGGCTCTCAGTCATGCTGCATAACCAGGCTCAGTAAAAGTAGGGCCCTGTTCGAAAGTGCATAACATGGGGTCACAGAGAACCAGTCCTTAATCCATTCTGTATAACCAAAAATGTATATATTAGTTTCTGGGCTATCTTTGCCACATGCCATTGCTTAGCTGCATAGAACACAGATTCAATAAATGCTACATACACAGGATGTGGGGCACTGATCTGTGTCAGACTCCCGAGCTCACACTCATAAGGGGTCACTGGTCAGTGCTTCACACTCTGGCCTCACCCACAGAGCTGGCCTGTGCTGCTTACTAACGATCAGGGAAACAAAAGGACAATAAACAGTGCCACGTTTTATGGTTCAGGGTCACAGAAACAGTCCTCATTCCACGAGGCCGGTGAGATTGCATGTCACAACTGAGAGCTGGAGAATAATTGCGTTAGACCTGTTGGACCCGGCCTCGTAGCATGGCTCTACTTGTCCCTGCACCACCTAACCTGGTACCTGCAGCCCCGAGCACACGGCCTAGCCGATCCTTCCCACCAGAACACACGCACCCGACCCGGACATCCTTGTCCATGGCCTCTCTCCTTTCGGCCACCCCGGGCCCGCGTGCCCACTTCATGCACCAAGATGGCCGCCTGGCCCCAGCGCGACCCGGGCCTAGAGGCGCCACTCCGGCTGGAGGACATCACGCTTCCAGGGGATGAGAGAGGGAGGAGCAGTTTCTATCGCACCTCTGAACTCCCCTGGGACGATGGGTTTCGATCGGCCCTCCGGCCTCCCTGAGGGCTGGCTCCACGCCTGCTGGGTGTCTGGGACTCCTCCCGACCCGGCCCTGAAAGGATCAAAAGACAATGGCAGGAAACCCCGACAAGCGACCCCCAGGTGACAAGACCCCTGCCTGCACAGACTCCGGACATCAAAGAGGGGTCGACCTATAACAAGGGGTGCTCTGGTACTGTCCGGCAGATTCGACGCTGGAACAACGAGAGCCCTGCTGACGTGGTCGCGGCTCCTGGAACTTGTACCTGAGCCCTGCTGAGTGACTCGCGGCTCCCTGAAGATCGTAAGACCTCCGAACTTGTACCTGAGCCCTGCTGAGTGACTCGCGGCTCCCTGAAGATCGTAAGACCTCCGAACTTGTATCTGAGCCCTGCTGAGTGACTCGCGGCTCCTTGAAGATCGTAAGACCTCCGAACTTGTACCTGAGCCCTGCTGAGTGACTCGCGGCTCCCACGGACTCTCACGGTCCCGCCGGACCCCAACTACAACAAGCGTATCCCCCAGCTCGAGGATTGTGAGCTGTGTGCCGGGTACGTCCCTGCCTTGAACCTTTGCCAGAGACTGTCCCGCTACCCCCTATCCCTGCCGAGACTCATTGAGCCCACGCTCTCCTTGTACATATTTGCAGTGCTAATCTGATTTATAAAGATTGATTCCTAAGAACGCACGGTGTGGTGTCTCTGTGTCGTGTGGTGCCAGGGGTACGGTCCTAGATACGAGATTCCTCCCCCTGAGGAGTCTCCCGCCAGTGCCCGGCTACGATACTGCGAGGGTGGGTCTCAGGGTAGTCAGGACCCCTTTCCGGGCTCCTCTGAGGTCGCCGTCTAACATTGGTGGCAAGCGACGGGATTCGGGCCCATAACCTAGAGATCGTACCGTGAACGACGGATGCACTACCGACAAAGATGGCAGAAGGAAGCGCCATGAGCCCCGCAGAAACCAACGCCAACAGGGTGTTCCAGGTGGAACAACTAGAAGAATACACGCACAAAGAACTAAAGCAATTCTGCAAAGAGCTTAAAATCGCTACCACCGGTCTCAACACCAAAGAAGATTTGCAGAAAGCACTGAAAGCTTGGGTGGATGCCGGGGCCTCCCGCCCGGAAGGCACGGGGGAGCGCCCCGACGAAGCCGAACCCCCCCAAGGCGAAAGCAGCAGCAATCAGGTGCGAGGCATCGTACCAGACGGGGGCCTATCTCCGGAAGAACTCGCGGACAGAGAGAGAAGTCGCCATCACGAACTCGAGTTAGCCAAACTCAAAATCGAAGGCGAATTGAAGTTAGCGGAAAAAAAGCTAGCAGTAGAGCAAATGCGCGTACAAGGCGAACTAGAAGAGAAGAAGCTCCAATGGGAGCACGAAGGAAGGAAGCTTCAACTAGAGCACGAACGCAGCTTGAAGGAAATCGAGCTCAAGGCCAGAAACGAGGAAGGGAGGCCCCCGGGAAACCGAGAGGCGGCCTCCCCAGCGGAGCAGAAGGTCCACATCCCCAAGGACGTGGTCAAAGAATATTATAAAAACTATGACATTCAACAATGGTTCAGGGCCTACGAGGTCGCCATGACCTCCCATCGGGTCCCGCAGAAGGACTGGGGGGCAGGGTTGTGGGGACGGTTTCTGAGCGAAGGGAGAGACACCCTGCTCGACCTACCCATCTCCCTGCAGACCTCCTACAGCCACATGAAAGAGGCTCTACTCACAAGGTACGGCCTCACCCCCGAGATGTACCGTCAGCGATTCCGGGACTGCAGGAAGATCCCGGGCACCACCTGGGTGGAGTATGTAAACTTTTTCAGTCGGGCCTTCGATGGGTGGATCAAGGGCAGCAAAGTCACCACCCTTGAGGAACTCACCGACCTCATGTTGTGGGAACACCTGGCTGCAAACTGCTTTGTGGAACTACGCCAGCATCTGCTCGACAGCAAACTCACCGATCCCAGGAAGCTGGCTGTGGAAGCAGACAGCGGTCTCCTACCATGCCCCGGGTCCCCCGGGGCATGGTAGGAGAATACCCCCGAGCCAGTCAGGGACCACCCCGCCAGAGAGGAGGAGGGAACCAGGGAGGGCAGAGAGAGTCCCAGCCTAGCCCCCCAAAGACCCAACCTCCACCTTTCCCAGCGCCACCCCCACCAGTAAACCGGACCCCCCGGGAGACGGGGACACCGGGTAACCGTCACTTGTTTCCATTGCCAGAAGCCCGGGCACTACGCCAATGACCCGGAGTGCCCCATGGCCACCCAAGTCCCCCCTGCGGCAACCCCTGCGAGACAGATAGCCAACGTAGCCCTGGGGGAGGAGGTTGAGGAAACCGGGGAGTGGGAACCCGCAGCTATGGCCCTAGTATCCCTGGGAGATAGAGAGATGGTCCCTGGTAGCCTCCTGCCCTCCAACACGAAGAAATACGGGCAGCTCGTCAAGATCAATGGCCACCAAATAGAGGCCCTGCGGGAGACCGGGGCCAGCATCACCGGTGTCCTCAGGCACTTAGTCCCCGAGGAGCAGATCCTTCCCAACGTCTTTTGCCCGGTAATTTCCGCAGATAATAGAGAGAGTATGTGTCAGGTAGCCCTGGTGCCGTTTGAGTGGGGAGGGGTGATAGGTAAACTAAGGGTTGCCGTAAGAACCTCCCAGCCGGTCGACTGCCTCTTAGGGAACGACCTGGAGAGTTCTCCCTGGAAGCACGTCGAGCGCAAGGCCCACCTAGGAATGATGGGACTCCCCGAGTGGGTGTGTGCCACCACCCGATCTCTGTCAGCCCGACTCACCCCCCTGGGAGAAGTCGAAGACGCCCCGACCGAAGAAGTCAGAACAGTCCCCGCCGAGGGTCCTCCCGTCCCCCCAGCGGAAGGGTCAGTCGCCTGCGGCGAACCCTCACCGCCCGACACCGCCCCGGCCCCCGAGTTAGGCGATCTACCCGAATTGGCCCAATGGCGCCACGAGGGCGGGCCCACCCGGGAGGAATTTTGCCGGGAGCAAGCCACCTGTCCTTCCCTGGTCGGACTGCGGCGCCAGGCCGAGGGCCAAGCCGCAGGCGACCAAACCGGAACGCACCGAGTTTATTGGGAGAATAACCTTTTGTACAGTGAGCAGAAGTCGGTGGAGCTGGGATCCGGCCGGGTGCTGGTGGTACCCCTACGCTTCCGAGACTTCCTCCTGGGCTTAGCCCACGACGTCCCCCTCGCCGGCCACCTGGGTCAGGACAAGACCTACAGCCGTCTCGTGACCCACTTTTACTGGCCTAGAATGAGAGCAGCTGTAGAGGCCCACTGCAAATCCTGTCCCACGTGCCAAGCTAGTGGGAAGAGTGGGGGGAAGCGCAAGGCTCCCCTCCAACCCTTCCCGGTCGTCAGTACCCCATTCGAACGAGTCGGGGTCGATATCGTGGGGCCCCTGGATCCCCCCACCTCCCAAGGTCACCGTTTCATCCTGGTCCTAGTGGATCACGCCACCCGATACCCTGAGGCTATTCCCCTACGCACCGTCACGGCCCCCGTGGTGGGCCGGGCCCTGATGGGGATCTTTTCCCGGGTGGGTTTTCCCCGCGAGGTCGTGAGCGATCGCGGCACTAATTTTATCTCGAAATACATGACGTCCCTGTGGCAACAATGTGGAGTGTCCTATAAGTTCACCACCCCGTACCATCCCCAAGGGAACGGCCTAGTAGAGAGGTTTAACAGGACTCTGAAAGGGATGATCACCGGCCTAGAAGAGCCCCTCCGGCGTAAGTGGGACGTCCTGCTCCCCTGCCTCTTGTTCGCTTACCGGGAAGTCCCCCAGAAGTCCCTAGGGTTCAGCCCGTTTGAGTTACTCTATGGACACCCCGTCCGAGGTCCCCTCAGTTTGGTTAAGGAAGGGTGGGAGGCGGCACCCCAGACCACCCCACGAGATGTGTTCCAATACGTTCTGACCCTCCGGAACCAAACCAGGAAGTTCCGAGAACTGGCCGAGGCCAACCTGGAGGCAAGCCAAGAAGAGATGAAGCGCTGGTACGACCAGAATGCCACTCTGGTCGAGTTCCAGCCGGGCCAGCAGGTATGGGTCATGGCCCCCGTGAAGCCTGGCGCCCTCCAGGACAGGTGGACCGGGCCCTACAAGGTGATTGAGCGGAAGAGTCAAGTCACATACTTGGTGGACGTCCAGTCGCCTCGGGATCCCCTTCGGGTCCTTCACGTGAACCGCCTCAAGCCTCACTTCGTGCGGACAGAACTGAGCCTCCTGCTGGCCACCGATGACGGGGCCGAAGATGAGTCCGATCCCCTCCCGGACCTCCTGTGTGTCAAGGAGCAGGATGGCTCCGTGGAAGGAGTGAACCTCTCCCCAGCCCTCACTGCCCAGCAACAAGAGGACTGCCGCCAGCTCCTAGGACAATTTTCCGACCTCTTCTCCCTGATCCCCCGAGTCACCGACTGGTGTGTCCATGACGTGGACACCGGGGACAGCCCGCCGGTGAGACACCGAGCATACCGAGTCCCTGACTGGGTCCGGTCCTGCATTCAAGCTGAAGTCTCGAAGATGTTGACCCTGGGGGTGATCGAGCCATCTGACAGTCCCTGGGCCAGCCCCGTGGTCCTAGTCCCGAAGGCAGCGGCCCCCGGTGTCCCCCCGAGCTCCGATTCTGCGTGGACTACCGGGGGCTCAATGACGTCACCCGAGCCGATGTCCACCCCATTCCACGAGCCGACGAGCTCATTGACCGACTCGGGCAGCCCGGTTCCTCAGCACATTCGACCTCACCTGCGGATACTGGCAGATTGCGCTCACCGAGGGAGCCAAGGAGCGGTCCGCCTTCTCCACCCCAGATGGGCACTACCGCTTCCGCGTAATGCCCTTCGGAATGAAAAATGCCCCGGCCACCTTCCAGCGACTGGTGAATAGAGTCCTGGCCGGGCTGGAACAGTTCAGCGCGGCCTATCTAGAAGACATCGCCGTTTTCAGCTCCGAATGGAGTGAGCACCTCCAGCACCTCCGGAGGGTGCTAACCGCCCTGCGCCAGGCAGGCCTCACAGTAAAAGCCAGCAAGTGCCAGATTGGGCAAGGATCAGTAGTCTACCTGGTGCACCAGGTCGGGAGCGGCCAGGTCGCCCCTCTACAGCCGAAGATCGACGCCATCTTAGCCTGGGAACCACCCACCACCCAAACGGAGGTCCGAGCCTTTCTGGGCCTCACTGGCTACTACCGAAGATTCATCCGGGGGTATGGCAGCCTGGTCGGCCCCCTCACAGAACTCACGTCCAAAAAACAGCCAAAGAAGGTGCAGTGGACGACTGCCTGCCAGGAGGCGTTCGATGCCCTAAAGAAGGCCATGTGTACTGCCCCCGTCCTCCAGGCTCCCGACTACTCCAAGGAGTTTGTAGTCCAAACCGATGCCTCCGAGCATGGCATTGGGGCCGTCCTGTCCCAGATGAATGACCAAGGCCTAGACCAGCCCATCGCCTTCCTCAGCCGGCGGCTGTTGCCCAGAGAACAGAGATGGAGCACCATTGAGCGCGAAGCCTTTGCCGTGGTCTGGGCACTCAAGAAGCTACGCCCCTACCTGTTCGGCAACCATTTCAAAGTCCAAACCGACCATCGGCCCTTGCGATGGCTCATGCAGATGCGAGGAGAAAACCCCAAGCTACTGCGGTGGTCAATCTCCCTCCAGGGGATGGATTTCACCGTAGAACATCGCCCTGGTACGGACCACGCCAACGCTGACGGCCTCTCCCGGTTCTTCCGCCTCAGCGAAGAGAACCCCCCAAGATGATGGGCAGTTCTCTCCGGCTTTCAGCTGGGGGGGACGCGTGTTGGACCCGGCCTCGTAGCATGGCTCTACTTGTCCCCGCACCACCTAACCTGGTACCTGCAGCCCCGAGCACACGGCCTAGCCGATCCTTCCCACCAGAACACACGCACCCGACCCGGACATCCTTGTCCATGGCCTCTCTCCTTTCGGCCACCCCGGTCCCGCGTGCCCACTTCATGCACCAAGATGGCCGCCCGGCCCCAGCGCGACCCGGGCCTAGAGGCGCCACTCCGGCTGGAGGACATCACGCTTCCAGGGGATGAGAGAGGGAGGAGCAGTTTCTATCGCACCTCTGAACTCCCCTGGGACGATGGGTTTCGATCGGCCCTCCGGCCTCCCTGAGGGCTGGCTCCACGCCTGCTGGGTGTCTGGGACTCCTCCCGACCCGGCCCTGAAAGGATCAAAAGACAATGGCAGGAAACCCCGACAAGCGACCCCCAGGTGACAAGACCCCTGCCTGCACAGACTCCGGACATCAAAGAGGCGTCGACCTATAACAAGGGGTGCTCTGGTACTGTCCGGCAGATTCGACGCTGGAACAACGAGAGCCCTGCTGACGTGGTCGCGGCTCCTGGAACTTGTACCTGAGCCCTGCTGAGTGACTCGCGGCTCCCTGAAGATCGTAAGACCTCCGAACTTGTACCTGAGCCCTGCTGAGTGACTCGCGGCTCCCTGAAGATCGTAAGACCTCCGAACTTGTGTCTGAGCCCTGCTGAGTGACTCGCGGCTCCTTGAAGATCGTAAGACCTCCGAACTTGTACCTGAGCCCTGCTGAGTGACTCGCGGCTCCCACGGACTCTCACGGTCCCGCCGGACCCCAACTACAACAAGCGTATCCCCCAGCTCGAGGATTGTGAGCTGTGCGCCGGGTACGTCCCTGCCTTGAAACTTTGCCAGAGACTGTCCCGCTACCCCCTATCCCTGCCGAGACTCATTGAGCCCACGCTCTCCTTGTACATATTTGCAGTGCTAAGCTGATTGATAAAGAATGATTCCTAAGAACGCACGGTGTGGTGTCTCTGTGTCGTGTGGTGCCAGGGGTACGGTCCTAGATACGAGATTCCTCCCCCTGAGGAGTCTCCCGCCAGTGCCCGGCTACGATACTGCGAGGGTGGGTCTCAGGGTAGTCAGGACCCCTTTCCATGCTCCTCTGAGGTCGCCGTCTAACAAGACCCCACAACCAGGGCCCACATCAGCAGTAGTTGGGGGGGGAGGGGAGGGTAGGGGGGAGTTATTGGGGTGTTGAAGTAGAGTCCGGATGAGAGCAGTTAGGACGGAATGTTGGGGACTGAGGCGGGTGGGTAAAAAAGCAGTTATTAAATTGGGCCGTTGACCTGCCACTTTGTGAACTGATCGCTAGGATGCTCAGAGTTTATGTACTGGTATGCCGCCGGCCTCCGGGATGTGGGCTGATTGGCTGTGTGCTATGTTACGAAGATGGGTGGGCTCTGAGATATCATGTGGTGAAAGGTTGAAATCACGGATGCCTTACTCTTATTTCTGCAATAAAAACATGTTTACAAAAAAAAAAAAAAACAGAAACAATCCTCATACTAGGGACTAGTGAAGTTAAAGCAAGCCAGCATGACAATACAAGAGTTTAAAGTTTGCTATCATACACATTTCTTGCAATATAAAATCATTATTTGGGCCACCGCCCTGACGAGTCCCAACAACACTACTAGCACGGAAGCTGGGTAAATAGCAATATTTAAATGGCACAGCGGTGCATATAATGTATCTGTAACATCCCCAAGGTACCGGCCACGGGAAAATCTGCACTGACCTGTGATGCCTCTACTCCGGGTTACACGGAGCAAGAGGCCAGAGGAGTTAGTGATAAAAAAGGAGCAAGTAAAATACCTAACAAGCTGTGGGCTATGGGGTGTGGTATCTGCGGCGAGCGCCCCCTTTGTCTCCTGGCGTATGTCACTCACCGGCGCAGTCCTGCCAGCTTTGTTCTCAGATCCTTTGGGTCCGGACCAGAGTGAAATCTAATCAGAATGAGGCCTCAGAATCAAGTCTCAAAACATGGCGTGCCTCGAGGATGGCAGACGGCACCGCGGCAATCATTAACTGTATCACAGGAGCGTACGCACGATGTGCATAGTCTCCATGCTCCACGGGACATCTGAACCCACAATTACAATGACAGGGTGCAAACGGGGAGCACGTTACAGCTTGGGGCAAATGAAGACGAGAGCAGCGGGGGAAAAACTGGTGTGAATTAGAGGGGCCCACAGAGGCACTCTCTACATTTCACGCGCCCGGAGGCGCCTTGATGTGGCACAGGCAGTGGAGAACTAAAGATTGATTCCTGCAGGATAGTACAACACCCCACACAGTCTATTTGATGCACACGTAGCTAAACTTAGGAGTATAAAAGAGACCTTTTTCTGTACAAAGAATTGCGTTGCCCTATTTGCCTGCTTGCATTTAGGTCACGAAATCAGGCGCGCAACACCTATTGGGCTCACCGGGCTTCAGCCCCCCCCCCGTCGTGTGTGACAGCCCGGCTGAGACAGCCTCGCGGGCTGGCGTCCGTCTAATTGCAGCCGCACCAGAGTACTTCACGGGTCTTTAAAAGACCATTTACTCGTTAATGAGGCTATTGTTGTGTTTTCACCCCTTCTTACAGCCATTCTGCCTATGGCTGGAAGACTTAGCCCCCCCCGAAATATTTTTCAGCCCCCCCCCGAAATTTGACTCTAGTTGCCTGCCTGCACGAAATATATCTGAATAGCTAAATTGTACTATGCATCTTCTGCTATTTCAAGCGCCATGAATGTTGCCAAGCACTATTGATTCCATGTTAACGGATGCGATAGAGAAATAGAATTATAACAGAGTAAAAGTTCGCTTGCCCAGAGGCCACTTGGAGATGGGGGTCCTGAGCTTGAAAATGTCTCTGGGGCTAGTGTCAACCACATTTCTTTTTCCTAATGTTACCACAGTCTACGTTTTGATTGTGACTTTCTCATGTGCACCTATTCATGATCGATTTCTGAGTGAATGCCAGATTGGGATATGTTTCAAGCAAGCAGAGTGGTGCTGTTTTCACCTCGAAGTATGTCCAGGCCACCAAGATTCATCGTTTGTGATGGGCCGGTCTGCCTGAAATCACAGGGTGCTTTTGGGGCTGCAAGGTCACTGGCTAGCTGAACTTGAACTGAAAAGGGCAAAATTAAAACCATTTTAAATAGTTACTTCAGAGATGAACATATCAATGCTTTATGTTCGCACTTTCACCCAGGGCTTTAATTTGGCCGGGTCTCACCGGTCCTGAGCACCGGCAGTTTTTTAAAGGGGGCCGCGAAACAGGTCTCTATCGGGCTCTGTTTTGTGCCCTGGCACAGGCGATCCATGTTTTTACCTGGACTGCAGTGACAGCAGGCACATCGATGTGCTGGTGCTCACACTGCTCACGTCTCACTAGTAGAGAAGTTACGGCATGACGTCATGCAAAGTGAGCGTTGTAAGGGAACAAACAGCCATTGACAAAGCCCAATAGTCTTGCCTTTTTGTAGGTATGATGTTACTTGTTGTATCATGTATCTGGGTGCAATGACAGAAACAGCAAAATACAAGTTGGGCGGCACACTATGCTAAGCACGGATTTTAAGCATATGTGTTTAAAGCCATGCCCTTAATTACATTGGCCACGCCCCTTTGAGAGAACCCCTAGTTTTTTCATCCCACTTAAAAAAGCCCTGCATACACCCTTGAACTTCCAGGCACCTGAAACTCATATACCATTGTCCAGCACAGTGTACTTAATATATTTGATCCCATAGTTGAACAAGCATTTACAATGCAATGGTCTCGGCATTAGTAAAGTTAGAGCTATTGGCATTGTTTATGACATTGTTTTTGGGTAAGTTTTTGTTGTTAAAACATTTAAACAAAAGGTATTGTTATTTCCAATGTTAATACCTTAATAAGTCTTAAATGCAACATTTATTGCCTTTGTACTTACAGACAGAGTTAGCTACACATATATTGAGTTAGCTATTGATACAGTAAATACTAATGTTTTTTTTGTACTGTTTTCTAAAGATAAGCAAACCATAATGTCATTAGCAATTCGAATAGCTGTAACTTTAACAATAGTAGTATTGTTGGGTGACCTACTGTTTAGATAGTGTACTATTAGTTGTGAAGAGAAAGGTTTGAATAGGACGTTCTATATTCTAAATGGAGGAGTAATTATCCTTACCCAAGTGCATTAAGTAATATTTAGAAATTATATATATATTTTTTTTAGTAATACTAGTACCCAATTCTTGCCAAATGTATACATAAGTCATTGTGTAATTATTTATCCGAATGGCGCATATAAATACATGCAAGTACATATCAAACATTATTTCGTAGAAAAAATAAACAGTAAGTCAAATGTGATTTAAGATTTTTATTAACTAAAATATTTATTTTGTATGTATCCATTTTATTCAAAGTTACAAAACTAGTTATCTTTTTGCATATTGCATAATTTAATCTTCGTCAAGAATTTCGACAATGTGTTCATTTTGAAATATTATATTTAGTGTTTTCGGTAGGTGTGGCATAAGAGCCTCTGAAAAAGTCCTCAATATCTGCTGGAATTTGTAGGTGGTCCATTAAAAGCGCATTGCTTATTTGTACCGATTTTAAATGTTCATTATCTTGAATTTGTATGGTAATGGTGCTTTTTTCCTGAGTTGTATTTTCGAGTCCATATATAGTTATCTGCAGTTGTTCTTGGGGTGGCTCAATTTTCTGCAAATAGAAAAAAACATCAGTTATAAAACCCATTTTTTACTGTCTATTTTTTTTTTTTCTATATTTTAACGTGCTTTTCAGAGAAATAAAAAATTTCTTTAGATGCTGAAGGAATTTCTCCAAGATTTTTCTGTGAATTGCATTTGTTCTGCGCGGTTCAGAGAATGTGAAAAATGTAGTTGAAGGCAAAGACCCAAAGTGCGTACTTATGTGTTCTTACCTATGGAATTTATGAAGGCGGTGTTGTATTTTTTTTGATGCAGAGTGTTTCTAAATGTAATGCAAGATGATGTAAAGGTGTCAGATATTTATAGAAATGTATGTTTATGTGGCACATTTTGTGAAAAATTTGCAATAGAATTCGAATATGCACAGGAAAGTAGTGAGAGAGTGCAAATAAACTCCAAGTTAAGTAATAGGTAATGTAAAATCGAAAAGTGCATTTAAGGCAGTTTTTGATTAGTATGTATTCCAAAAAGGTAAATATAGACATAGATAGAGAGTTGGATGTTGCTTTGCTTGAGATGTAGTAATGTATGATTCTGGTGCTATTCTAATAGTAAGTTAGTGCTATATATAAAGTAAGATATTTTATGTTTCCATGTGTTTGTAGGTAAGGTGTAGATATGGACAAAAATAGTTTATATGACATGGTTATGGACTAGCATTTTAAAATGTGTGCAAAATTATTATAATGAAAGGTGTAGTATGATTTGCAATGTATTGACCTACATGTTTTGAAGTTTGTCGTTAGGTGTTGAGCTGTAGGAAAGGTAAACAGAAAAGTTGTTTTTTGATATTTCGAGAGTGTTTTGTATGAATGTATATGCATGTATTTAAAGGCGATATAGTATTTTGGTGTTTCATCTATGTGTATGAGATTTATGTGTAGAATTCCAAATTGTATGCTGAAAAAAGAGCAACTGATGTTACTACGTGTGATATAAAAATGGTGAATTTAATGAGTCTTCTGTTCAAGATGTGTAAGTAATTTCTTTGCAAAGAATACATTTTTTGTTTTTCGCATTGTCTTTTTACTTTGTACTTACTTGCAATTGTGTATTCCGAGTAGAATTTAATATTTTTTCGTTGTTAAATTCATGCACTGTCAGATGGGTTATTTTTATGTAGCTCCCAAGTTCGATGGGAAAGTCCGCTGCGTCCCTCCACAGTGTTATTTTCACTGAGTCTGTTGCATCGTTTACTGTTATTGATTTTAGTTTTGTTTCTTGTCCTCCAATGAATACAGTTTTGGTTTCTTCCTCCTGTCAAATTTGATAAACAATCATTGTTATTGGTTCTTGCATAGATAGTATACACTTGTGCTGTATCTTTGTTTATTGGAGAGAACATGCGAGTGAAAAGTTTGTTGATTGTTGTGGTGTATTAGTTGTGTAATAGTGTGTGCTACAGTGTGTATGTTAGAGAGTGTGCGTTAGAGACTTTTGTATGGAAGTATATATATGATATAATTTGTAGGAGAGTGCACATAAAAGAGTAGATGATGATATTTTGTATAGCTATCATTTTTACAAGTGTTTGAAATAAATAGTAAAAATACTTTACATGTTTGAAACTTGTGGGACTGTTCCATGTAATCAACACTTTACAGTGCATTTAGTGTCCGATGTGTATTTTTACAGATGTTAATGTTTTTTTTCGTAAATTATATTAGTTAAATATAATTTAGATTGTAAAATGAGCGAGTAGAGTTGCTAGGATATTGTATGTGTTGTGCAGTAAGTATAGTGCTATTAGCAGCAATGTTGTGTATTCTATTTGAGTTTCTACATCGATTAGTCCTAAATCTATCCTTTAGATGTTATTTCTCTATAAAAAATTGTTGTATGCTTGTAGTAGATTGTACTACAGAGTATTGGCAAAGTTTAAGTAGCAATGAATGAGATGGAGAGTGTCCGTTTTTAACTATATGTAACCTTGTGGTGTGTGTAAAAGGAGTAAGCAACAGCTATTACTTGAAATGTTTGTAGATAGTATGTGTGTTGGAGTGAGTGTTGTATATAGTTTATAGTAAAGTGTGCTGCTAATAGTGTGTGTTTTAAAGAGTTGCAGTTACTAAATGGGTTTTGAATGTATGGTATAGTGGTTTGAAGAGTGTGATTACAAAGTGTGTGTGGCAGATAGTGTTGCTGATAGTATGTAAGTTTACAGACTACTACATGCAATAGTTAAGCACCTTAATTTTTTTATGATACGTACCTCTGATATTGTCCCTAATATGCTCATCAATGTCCGTAAATTAGCTTTTCTTATAGTTTTTATTGGAGAAACTGGGGGTGCAGGCGGCTGTAGCAAATATACTGCTTCTTGGGTTATTGTTTCCGGGAGCGTTAATGGTGGCATTCTCGAAATCTTTGTTTGTTTCGTTAAGATGATGACATTGTTCTTGTTTATAAAATTCCGAATTATAATTCCATTTCCTTCTTTTGTTAGCTTGAAAAAATCATCATTGTAGCAAGTTCCTTTAATGGACCCACTTTCATCAGCAAGAGCAATGTGGAATAAAATCTTATTTTCTTGCTTAGCGTTTTTGTAGTGTGTTTTTGCAGAGCATTTGACTATGTTTGCTCGTATTGCTTTTTGATACGGTTTGCTTTCCTCGTGTTTGGTTTCCTTAATTTCTTGTATAGAAATCATCTGCAACGAGACAAATAATGTAAGTAGACCTTCTGAATCTAGCATGTAAAGAAAGGAAATTCCTAAAGCAAAATAACATACAAATTGATAATTTCAGCTTATTAAATAGCTACCCATAATGCTTTGTGATCGCTATAGTAGGACTCTAGTATACCAAAGTGAGTTATCTCTTCATTAACATATATATGGTCTAAGGTTGAATTGTAGTCTGTTGTGTAGTTTTGTATTTTTTGGTGACATTGAAATTGGTTTTGCATGTATTCTAAAAGTAGTGTTGCATTATGTGATACTTGTGCTAAATCTATGTTGAAGTCGCCCATTATTATATATTTGTAGTTTGGGTAAAAGCTCAATACGCTAGTTAACACTTGAAAAAGTTTTTGTAGTTGTACATGTGGTGGTTTGTATATTATCACAAATAAGTAATCACAATTCTTTATAAATAAAGTAAAATGTAAAATGTCAATTTCGTGCTGTGTTTCATAAATTGGCAAAAGGCAAATATTTTTCTTGTAATAAACAGCAATCCCATGCTTGGTATTTTGATTATGGAATTTATCAAATAGCATCAGATGATAGTGGTCAATATATAATGAATGACTGTTCCCTTCCCTAGTTGTGTTTATTTCATTGAGACATATAATATCTGCCTTCATGATATTTGTGTCGGCTTGTATAGCTTTGTGATTTTTTTGTAGTGAACGTATGTTGTGTACAATAACATTAAAGTTTAGCAGATAATTACATAATTGTGGTACTGATATTTCTAATAGCATATCTGTCCTTAAGCGGGCCATTTCTTCATGAACCTTTGGGTGGACAACTATTTTGTCCTGCTGAAAGTTTTTAATATATATGTTTTCTAATGATTTTGCTCTGCTTAAAGCAACATAATGCAAATGATGTATTTTACTATTGTTAAAATGGATGTAAAGTGGTTCAATAGTTTCTCCTTGTGTTCTATGTATAGTACGTGCAGATGATTGGCGTAGTGGGAATTGCTTGCGTATTATTGTTATAAATTTTTGTGTAAATTGAAAATGTCTAGAGATAACATGAATTGGTGTCCAATGAGGTGAAATGTTACTGTGATATATGTGCCTATTTTCCTGTCTTGTTAATTTGCCAACATTTTCTTTATCAAAAAGAATCCATATCACATTTGGAATACTATTGATAGTTTCTACTAATTCAACTATACCTGTTGCACCATTTGTTAAGCCATCGTTAACATTGATATTGCATGTTAGATCGTATCGTAATTTTAATGCAATATGCAATATAAATGGCAGGCCCATGGTCTTAGTTGCATCTGCAGGTAATTGCATTAGTATTTTTTTTTTTACAATTTCGCTTAGGTCAGATGCAACTGTATCTATTGCGGTTGATGTGTATACAGGGTATTTTGTTATATGTTGTAACAAAACTTCATTATTAATATTATTAACCTCTTTGTTTGTTGCCATTATATAAGGGATGGTTTTGGTAATGTTTTGGGGTGGGTCTTGCTCGCGTGTTTGTATCTGTATAATATCGTCATTAGTTTGTTTTCCTTCTCTTAATCTATTTAGTAATTGAGCAAATGGTAAGTCGTTTAGCTGTCTCATAATTTTTGTTAATTCAAACAACTTAAAGTGTGTTTGCCATAAATTTGTACTTACTGGTCTGTATGAATGCCCAGAATTTTCAAATATGTATGTGTCAAATACTGGTTTTAACTGATAAAAATCTCCAATAGCTAATATGGATATCCCACCAAAAGGGAGTTTGGACATTTTAATTTCTTGTAACCTGTTATGTATAAAATTGAAAAGATTTGCCCCTACCATTGATATTTCATCAATTATCAGCAATTTAAGATGCAATAATTCATTTTGAAGTGCACTCCTGTTCTCATGAGTGAGTGGTTTATGAGATAGCGATTGCGAAACTGGTATTTTGAATGTACTATGTAGCGTTTTACCATGGATGTTATGTGCTGCTTTGCCTGTTGGAGCTGTAAGCAATACATAAATGTTATCAGGATTTTCCCCTGCTTTGGTATTGTAATAGCGTAGTAATGTTTGGTAAAGGGCTGTTATAAGGAAGCTTTTCCCTACTCCTGCACCACCTGTGCAAAACGTATAGCAAGGTGTTTCTTTGGTTTTTATCCAATGCAAGTGATGGTATATAAAGTTAAGTTGCTCATCTGTAAGATTTTGCATCAAACTGTGATATTGGTCATCTGGCATTATATTATTGGTTAAAAGTTCATCATTACTTGTACTTCTAATGCCTAAATCAAATGATAAGTCATATAATAGTGGTTCATTTGTTTGAACTTCAGGACAAATGTTTTCGTCAGTTTCTATATCCATTGGAGGTATAAGTAATGCGTCCAATGTACAGTCTCCATTGGCATTAGGTGTTAAAGGGGTATTATGCCTATTATACTTAGTATGATTAGCGGCAACTATATTTTGAAGTTCTAGGTATTTTTCATAATATGTTTCCTTATTACCAATAATTTGATTTTCTACTCTCCAGGGATAATAAAGCATTAGCAATTCTCTGTAATAATTTTCAGGGTCATTTTTTTTATTAAACCTGCAATACCGAATTATTTTTTGTTTTTGCCGCTTTGTATAATCTGTTTCTGCAGTTTTATTTGGTATATTAATTTCAAGTTATTCCTCATCCGAGCTTTAAAAGTTGTTTTCGGTGAGGAAATTATCATGGTCTGTTGCATTTTCTGCTTTCTATTTTTATGATTTCCATGATACATAGATGCATAGTCAGCTAATGTACACGTTTCCAAATCTGTAGGACGTTTGCTGTACTTTACTATTACATTATCATATTGTATTTGATTGGATGTATCAGGTAACAAATTTATAGTCTCAATGTCTTTTAATAAGTAGGTACGCTTTTCTGGAGGGCTTGTATTAATGAAAACATACGATCTAGAACTTTTGCGTAAAGGAATTTGAAGTATAAGATAGGCTGCTTCTTGCGCGCTTATTTCTGTACAGTTTAGGAATTTGTTACCTATATGCTTAAGCTGCTCTTTTATGCTTGGATTGTGATAAACTTCTTTTGCTGCTTGTGCAATCAACTTGCTCATTCCACGCTGTGATTTACTAATATATGATACTATATATACGGCACATGCATATGCGTCTAAGATGTATTGTATATCAATGTTTGCTTGCCATGCTTGTAAAATTGTCGTATTGTAGTTATTAATAAAGCATTCAGCTGGTGTTCTTTTTAGGAAAATTGTATTTTTTTCTATAATGCAGCGTATACATCTAACATATTGACTTAGATCTAGTTTCATTGTATCTAAAAACTGTTCAAAGGAATAATGTGAGAACTCTTGCGTGTTCATAGTTAGGTGGATTAGTTCGATTTTCTGTAAGAGCTCTTGATCAGTTTTGTCTAGTGGTAATGGTTCCAGTATAAAAGTTTCTGGCATTGGATATTTTGGGTACTGGTATTTGCATGTTCTTTTATGTTTAATACGACAATTTTTGGTATGTCCATGCTTTTGTAGTGGCAATAAAGGCTCGATATTTGTATCTTGTTGTTTTGCACAGGTTATATATTTATCTATAAAAGCTGTAACAGTAGTAACTTCTGAAGTTTCATACTGTGGAGCTCTTTCAATCCATATTATAGCATGTATATGTGGTGATCCTCTTTGTTGAAATTCTACTCTATAAAAGTAATCTATTACCTTGCCAATTGGGTTACTTTTATGCAGTAATATACAATTAAAGAATTTTCTAACTTGAAAGTCAAAATGTCGGGCACAAGTAATGGGATTTCTCTGTATTAATTTGCATTTTTCCTCCCATTACATTTTTTTGAATTCTTCTTCTGTACATTCTTTTTTTTTCTCAGTGCGTAATAGTATGTTGATTAAATGATACCATTTAGTTTCTGCTGCTGATAATGTTAAAAAAAATGTTGGTATCCCTAATTGTCTTATCATAGCAAATAAGTCTTTTTTGCATTGCTCCCAATATGGTGGTGAGCCACGTATTGTTTTTAGTATTTTATATCCCTCATTAAATTGGAAAATGCTATCTAATTTTTGTTTGATGTCTTTTGCTGTAATAATGTTACCATTGGTAAAATATTTTCTAAGTGAGATGTATATTTTGCTCTGTATTTGCTTAATATGTAACTTTTTCAATTTGAAGAAAACATTTGTCATGGACTTTGCTACTCTTAAATCATAACTTCTTAATTCCCATTGACATATTGTACTGTAATGTATTGGTACATGCCTTTCTTTGTTTGTTGGCCTTCGCTTCCCACAAAAAATAGTGGGGAAAGCTAAATATTCAGAATCTTTGTCTTCATATAGACCCCTTGGTGTGTTATATTCTGCAGGTGCCAAGTTAATAATGTTAATGCTTTCTGTAGTTATAGTTTCATTAGTTAGCATAGTATCTAAATTCCCAGCTGCAATGTTGTCTGATGAATCTGATGTATTGTTTGCATCAGAAGTGTCATTACAAGGTGGCATATTCTCTGGTGTATATTCCCAATCTTTATTAACAGTGACTCCATATTCTTGGAACATACTGCTAGTAGTTGCTAAATATAGAGCTGCACGCTTTACTTTGTTTGGCCTTACATTTTCGAAATGGGTATAGGATTTATAGCTTAATTTGCGTTTTAATTTTATTGGAATCGTCATGTTATCATTAATTTGTCTTGGTAAAACAGTTACAGTTGTCATAACATCGGCAGGAACGTTAACTACTGCACCTGAGAGAGATTTTTGGAAGCCTCGCGGCAGCGTTCTGATTTGTAAAAAAGGTATTCTTGGCGATACTAATCTCTCTTCTAAATTATGCAAGTGTAATTCAGGTGGGATATCAGGAAATGTCATCCCATTATAGAAAGAACATGGTGGTATTTTGTCCTTGGCAATATAGTTGTAACATGTCCGGCATATATCTTCTGTTTGATATTGACTAATGTTACATTCTATGAATTTAGCCCTTTTTTTTAACTTGTGCGTTGTTTGCAAACTTTGTTTATGCCACAACTGATTGCAAATAGTGCAAGCATACTCTGGGCCATATTTAATTTGTGCATGGAAAGTACTAATTGTGGCATTTGTCAAAGATGTTATATTTGTGGCATTAAGTGTATTTTCTGTTTCTTGTTCATGCAATCTTTTTCTGTTACAGTTATTTGGTTGTACTTCTATTGCATTTGGTTCATTGTGAATCCCAGCATTATGTGTAAATGTGTTTGTTTTTGGATTGGGATTGTTAATAGCTATGATAGATTCAATATGACTTGTGGTTGTGGAATTCTCTGTATGCATTTGCCTATCGCTGTTGAGTGTTTCTGTAATTGTATTTTCTAGTTGTAACTCTATAGGTGTGATATGTATAGAGGCATGTAGAGTTAACTTAGTAGTATGGATATACATGTCTCTTATAGGTGTAACTTTTTTCTCTCTATGTTTTCTTTGTGTTGTCTCAAGTGACAATTTGCTAATTTTGCGTACTGTAACTGGAGTGAAGTATAAAGTAAAACTTAACGAATGTGGTACTTTGTTCTGGAGAGCCAACGTTCTGATGTAATCAATAACCTGCTCAGGTGATTTGATTTGTAAAGCAATAGAGGTCCCCTTAGCAGGAGGTATTATTTCCTCATTTTGGCTATTTGAATTAAATACAAAGTATGCATGAATCGTTTTGAATATTGAAATAGTGTATGCATTAAAACAAATCAATATACCACTGTTCAAATGCATTGAAGTAAGGGTTCTCAAAAGCCTTGCATTTTGCATTTCTGTTTGCTTTTCCTCCAACGTTATGCTCTTTTTTTGCTTAATTGCATATATAACGCCATTGTGCTCTATGTAATTGGGTAAATATTGTGGTTGCATACAATTTTCTTTATTAATTGACTGCATTTCAATATATAGTGCATTTCCAAGTCCCATAATAGATTGCAAGTCTTGACTATCCCAACTATGTGCGGGTTTACAGTAGTTATGTAGAATAGCAAATAGACTATTTTGTATAGATTGTGTACACCTTGATGGTAGTGTAAGATTTGTTTGTGTTTGCTGTTTGTCTGTACTATTTACGACATTTATATGTTGTTGTGTTTGTGGCCAAAAAGTTTGTTCTATGTTGTTCCTGATGTTAATATGCATTTTGGACAATATAGTCTTGGGGTTATTTTTTGGGCTAAGTATTTTGTTACCCTGAGTGTTAGGTTTGTTTGTAGGATGGGAGCTTTGTATATATGCGTTATTATGCAAATCACTTGTTGAGCCTGTGATGTTTTGTGTCTGTATGTTTTTTGTATCACAACTCGTGACTCTTGTGTTGTGTCTAAGTGTATTTCTAAGTATATTTGCGTATGTCGGAGTATTATGTGAGTTACTTGCATATTCTGTTGTATCTATGCTAGTGCAGGTAGGTAGCGTCAGTTGTGCAGTTGTTATAGGCACAATGCAATTTTGTGAGGGGGGAATATGCTGATCACTAGCTAATGATGCTGATGGCTGAAGAGTACCTGCCTTTGATCTTTGGAGGCAATCTCTTTCATTTTGTATGCGAGTTCTTAATGTGTGTGTGAATAAATCTGTACATGCTTTAGTAGAATGCACATAAATATGCTTGTGTAATATGGCACTTGCATTTTTCTCTGCTATGAGCATTGCCTTATGTAGTGAATCTTTTTTAATTGGAATTATATCTATTGGAGTTAATTCATATGGTAAGTAATTACTATTGGGTCGCTTTAGACTATATGCCAGATTTGTTATGTACTGTATAAGCCCTTCAAATGATATTTGTATGGTAATACATGTCCCATTTGGGTGAGGCATTCCTGTGGTGTCGCGGCTATGCGAGTCAAATACAAAGTATGAATTTTCACTGTGCATAATAGCTATAACATACATATCCATGCAAAGTAAAACACCGCAATGCAAATTGAGTGCAGCTCTCAATACTGTTTGCATATTTGGCGAAGATGGGTCAAACTGTTTCAGTATATCCCCATAAGAAGGTTGTTTAAGCTTAAGCGAATAGATAGTGTCATTGTGTTGGATATAATTTGGTAAATCATCAGGATGCATAAGCTGTTCTTGATTTATGGAATGCATATCTATATATAAAGCATCCCCTAAGTCCATAATGGCATGTAAATCTTCTACAGTCCATGTATTAGCAGGTTTGTAGCTATTGTGTATGATTGCGAATGTGCTGTTTGGCAAACATTGTTTGCCCCGCGAAGTAGGAGAAAAATTGTTATGCCCTTGATGATAAGCTGCCTGCAGTATTTCCATGATATTAATAGCGACACCAAAATATTGTTCAAATAAACTGCCGGTATTAAACTACCTATTATAGGTTTGTATTGTAGCGTTCTTTGGATGCTGTATTTTAGTGTTGTAAGTTTCTTGTATGGACTATATATCTGTATGCTTCTATACAAGTATAATGCTAACTAGCATATATTAAAATTTATATACACTTTCTAACTTTTCTGAGTAGTTACTATTTATTTGTATAGCTATACAAGGTTCATGCAACTTCCCTTGTGCTGCTAATAACAGTAAGTAATAAATAGATGCTGTTCAGCAAACTAATTTCTGTGAGATAGGTTAGATGTATACTTTATTAAATTTATGCTATATGCATAGGATTCTAAAATGAATAGAAGTGTTTTCTAAGCATGCATTTGTTGTGTGTTTCTATACGCTTGTAGTGTTTCCACGAATGTTGTGCTTTAAGCAAAGGTCAGTGTTTCTTAAATAGTCTGTGAATTATGTTTACGGATTTGTAAGCACTAGACTTTCTCAACAGCCTATAGGTATCGTTAACAGAGGTTATGCATGCTGAAAACAATGAGTATGTTTCAAAAAAAATATATATATATTCTAATGATCCCAACTGATTTGTTTTCACCATAGGCTGGTGTATCAACAATAAATTAAGATACTTTCACCTTGATGCCTTGAAAAAGAATGCGCAACTTCTCACAGTTATCTATGGAAGAATAAAAACAAGTATTAATGTTGATTTAGCATAGTAATATACAGTAAGTTGTCAATAGTAACGAAATTAAGTAATTTTTGCATGGCTCATAAAGTTGGTAGATGTAATGGAGGGAAAACACAAGTAGAAATTGTATCCCAAAGAGCAATACAGATGTAATAATATGGAGATGGTTTGTAGTGTAAGGTTTCTGTCGAGTATGGTAGAAAAAGTGTTGTAAAATGTAGCATAGTGTAGACAATGTGTAGCCAAAAAAGTGTACATCGAGAATGTGTAGCAGAATGTGAAGAAAAGAGAAGTAGAGTGTTTTTCTTAGAGTATAATATTTAAATAGTTTCATTAAAAAAGACAAACAGTACGGTACAAAAACAAAGGCAATAAAACTTGTCAGTGCTTCACATAATTCATCCCATGGTAGTCTGCAGGACGGAATTATGCAACATATTGGCGCATGCGCTAAGGTACAGGGGCTAAGGCAGAGGCGCAAAGTAACACGTGTCATGCCACATGTGTGAAGTCACAGAATGTGTGTGCTGTAAAGAGTAGATGGAAGAAATTGTGAATGAGAATGTATGCTAAAGAGTGTGTGGTACAGAATGTGTAATAGAGAATGCATGGTGTAAAAAGCATTGTGGCCAGTGTGTGCTATTACAGTTGAAAACAGGGACAGCAAACTGAAAAACTTTGAGAAAAAGTTGACAGAGCCTCACGTAAGTAACCCCATTGGAGTTTGCAGATTGGTTCTCACCTGCATGCTCACTTTCTCATCATCAGCTATTGTCAACTTAAAGGTTTAAAGTTTTAAAAAAGCTAGGTAAACAAAGAGGAGAGTAAAGAAGAGGCAGTGTGTCATACGTCAAGGAGTAGCGAGAGGAGTAAGAGTAATGTATGTACAGTACAATTTTAAAGGATAGTAGTGAGGATAAAGACAGTAGAGATGTAACCATTAGCTCTGGTGCATGTTGTGAAGATGTACACAAAAATGCGTGCAACAGGTAGTATGGTAAACATTATGTATAATCATAGTGCATGAGAGTGTGCAACAGAGCGCGTGCAATAGAGCGCATGCAACAGCATGCATGCAACAGAGCGCATGGAAAGAAAAGAGGGCGCGTGGAAAGAGGGTGCGTGGAAAGAGGGCGCGTGGAAAGAGGGCGCGTGGAAAGAGGGCGCGGGGAAAGAGGGCGCGGGGAAAGAGGGCGCGGGGAAAGAGGGCGCGGGGAAAGAGGGTGCATAAAGAAATAGTCTATTAATGGTGCAAACACTGAGCTATCTAAAGGATAAACTTTCTTAAAAATTTGACAGTGCCTTACATAAGTAACATCATTGCATTGTGCAGATTGGTTGTCATGTGCATTCTGACTTTCTCATCATTAGTTATTGCCAACAAATAGGCTGGAAGTGTGAAAAATTTGGCGGAAAATAAAGTGAGAATAAAGAAGAGCCAGTATGTAGTATACATGGAGTAGAAAGAGCAGTAAGAGTAGTGTGTGTAGTGTTTGCTTGATAGTAAAGGCTAGGAGGATAATAAAGGTAGTAGAGTTGTAAGCATTAGCTAGGGTGCATGTAGAGGAGATGTGTATTATAATTTGCACAGTAGCTAGTATGTTAAAGTGCATACCAAAAGACAGCGTGTAGTATTGCATAGAGCGTGTGGCAGAGAGGCTGTGGTAAAGAGCTGGTAGTACAGAGAGTGCCATAGAGGCTGTAAATATAGTGCGTGCTATAGAGTATATGCACCATGTTGTTATATGCGCTAAGTTACACGTGCTAAGTTACCTGCGCTAAGTCACAGTTGCTAAGCCACATGTGTCAAGTTACACAATGAGAGTACTGTAGAGAGTGGCTAAAAGAGTGTGAATGAGAATGTGTGCTAAAGAATGTGTGGTACAGAATGTATAATAGAGAATGCATGGTGTAAAAAGCAGTGTGTGCTATTACAATTAAAAACAGGGATAGGAAACTGAAAAACTTTGAGAAAAAGTTGACAGAGCCTCACGTAAGTAAGCCCATTGGAGTTTGCAGATTGGTGCTCACCTGCATGCTCACTTTCTCATCATCAGCTATTGTCAACTTAAATGTTCAAAGTTTGAAAAAGCCAGGAAAACAAAGAGGAGAGTAAAGAAGAGGCAGTGTGTCATACGTCAAGGAGTAGCAAGAGGAGTAAGAGTAATGTATGTACAGTACAATTTTAAAGGATAGTAGTGAGGATAAAGAGAGTGGAGATGTAAGCATTAGCTGTGGTGCATGTTGAGAAGATGTACCTAAAAATGTGTGCAACAGGTAGTATGCTAAAGACTATGTAAAATCATAGTGCATGAGAGTGTGTGTGGCAGAGAGCATTTAAGAAGTGCATGCAACAGAGTGTGTGCAAAAGAGTGTGTGCAAAAGAGTGTGTGCAAAAGAGTGTGTGCAACAGAGTGTGTGCAACAGAGTGTGTGCAACAGAGCGCGTGCAACAGAGCGCGTGCAACAGAGCGCGTGCAACAGAGCGCGTGCAACAGAGCGCGTGCAACAGAGCGCATGCATGCAACAGAGTGCATGGCAAAGGAAAGAGGGCGCGTGGAAAGAGGGCGCGTGGAAAGAGTGTGCGTGGAAAGAGGGCGCGTGGAAAGAGGGCGCGTGGAAAGAGGGCGCGTGGAAAGAGGGCGCGTGGAAAGAGGGCGCGTGGAAAGAGGGCGCGTGGAAAGAGGGCGCGTGGAAAGAGGGCGCGTGGAAAGAGGGCGCGTGGAAAGAGGGCGCGGGGAAAGAGGGGGCGGGGAAAGAGGGGCCGGGAAAGAGGGGGCGGGGAAAGAGGGGGCGGGGAAAGAGGGGGCGGGGAAAGAGGGGGCGGGGAAAGAGGGGGAGGGGAAAGAGGGGGCGGGGAAAGAGGGGGCGGGGAAAGAGTGAAAGGGAAAGAGGGGGCGGGGAAAGAGGGCACGGGGAAAGAGGAGGCGGGGAAGAGGGGGCGGGGAAGAGGGGGCGGGGAAGAGATTGCGGGAAAGAGGACGCGGGAAAGAGGGCGCGGGAAAAAGGGCGCGAGAAGAGGGCGCGGGGAAAGAGGGGGCGGGGAAGAGGGGGCAGGGAAGAGGGGGCGGGGAAGAGGGGGCAGGGAAGAGGGTGCATAAAGAAATAGTCTATTAATGGTGAAAACACTGAACTACGTAAAGGAAAAACTTTCCCAAAAAGTTGACAGTGCCTTACATAAGTAACATCATTGCATTGTGCAGATTGGTTGTCATGTGCATGCTCACTTTCTCAAAATTAGTTATTGCCAACAAATAGGCTGAAAGTGTCAAAAATGTAGGGGAAAATAAAGTGAGAATAAAGAAGAGACAGTATGTAGTATACATGGAGTAGAAAGAGCAGTAAGAGTAGTGTGTGTAGTGTTTGCCTGATAGTAAAGGATAGGAGGATAATAAAGGTAGTAGAGTTATAAGCATTAGCTAGGGTGCATGTAGAGGAGATGTGTATTACAATTTGCACAATAGGTAGTATGTTAAAGTGTATGCCAAAAGACAGCGTGTAGGAAAGTGGGTTGCATAGAGCGTGTGGCAGAGAGGCTGTGGTGAAGAGCTGGTAGTACAGATAGTGCCATAGAGGCTGTAAATATAGTGCGTGCTACAGAGTATATGCACCATGTTGTCATATGCGCTAAGTTACACGCGCTAAGTTACCTGCGCTAAGTCACAGTTGCTAAGCCACATGTGTCAAGTTACACAATGAGAGTACTGTAGAGAGTGGCTAAAAGAGTGTGAATGAGAATGTGTGCTAAAGAGTGTGTGTTGTGGAGTGTGTTTTGGAGAATGCATGGTGTAAAATGCATGCTGTGGTGTGTGCGCAATTTCTGTTGAAAACAGGGTTAGTAAAAGGAAATAATTGTATAAAAAGTTGACAGAGCATCGCGTAAGTAACACCATTGTAGTTTGCACATTGGTTCTCACCTGCATGCTCACTTTCTCATCATCAGCTATTGTCAACGTTTAGGTTTAAAATATGAAAAAGAAACGAAAACAAAGAGGAGAATAAAGAAGAGGCAGTGTGTCTTTTACGTTAAGGAGTAGCGAGAGGAGTAAGAGTAATGTATGTAGTGTTAAATTGTAAAGGATAGTGTTGAGGATAAAGGTCAGTAGTGATGTAAGCATTAGATGTGGTGTATGTTGAGGAGATGTACTTAAAAAGGTGTGCAACAGGTAGTATGGTAAAGAGTATGTAAAAGCATAGTGCATGATAGAGCGTATGGCAGAGAGCATTTAAGAAGTGCATGCAACAGAGTGCGTGCAACAGAGCGCGTGCAATAGAGCGCGTGCAACAGTGTGCGTGCAAAAGAGTGTTTGTAGAGGATTAAAGTATATTATTGCTGGAAAAATTGACATAGGCAAAGTCCAAATCCCCTGGTAGTGTTGAGTGTTTAATGTCAGTAACACTATTGAGGTTTGCCAAATACTTTACTTGTATCTTCACTTCTTCATTGTTAAAATTCGGCAGCATATAGCTTGAAAGTTCCCCAAAAAAAGGATTAAAAAGAGGCGCGTCTAACGACCAACAGTAGTCTTAATGTAGGCATTAAGTATGATATATGTAGAGGAGGTGTCTCTAAAAAAGCGCGCTTTAAATTGTATTCTGTAAAATATAGCATGTTAAAGAGTGCATGTTAAAGATTGTATGGTAAACAGTGCAAACGCAAGACTGTTTGTAGAAAACTAAACTATATTGCTATCTAATAAATTCAACTGCTCTAACGTAAAAGTTGCCAGCGCCTCATGTTATTAACACCATTCGAGTTTTCCGATTGTTTTGCATGTGCATGCTTACTTCCCCATCAACAGCTAATGCCAAATGTGGTTTATATTCACATTTTCACGATGTCACACAGGCATTTACATAAACCTACACATACACACTGCTTCATTCAATCGTGAATTTAAGTACTCCATGCAAACTTCCCATTTTGCTAATTTCTTTAAAAGCAATAATACATTATTTGATTGTGCACAGCCATCTATGTATTGTTTTTTTTGGCCCAACTCTTTTCTCTTCCCTTTCCCATAGCAAGCATTTGTTGAGGAAGTTTCCCTCAGCCTGCCCCACGCTCTTCAGAATCATGGGTGTCTTTTTTTGCAACTTTTCTCTTTTGCCCAGCCGGACCCATATTTGATGGTGGGCATGTTTCTTCTATTTTATCTTTGGCCTTTTCCGGCTTATGTTTATGGCTGTGAGGCAAATTCTTCCTGAAGCAGTATGGCAAGCAATGTGCTATGTTTTTTGGCTGTTTTGTTGTTTGCTTGCTTTTTATCTAACTTTTTGTTTCTCGAGCTTAAGCGGTGTGGGTCATTCCGGTGCAGCGGCGTGCAGGGAGTGCTTTCCTCGGTAAGTATGGTGCTGTTTGTGGGACTTAGGTAAGGCATATTGTAAGTAATTCATTTTTTTTTTCTGTTTCGTTACAGGTCTTCAGCAGTGAGGGTCGTTCCAGTGCGGCGGCATGCAGGGAGGCTTTTCCTTTGTAAGTATGGTGTTGTTTGCGGGACTTAGGTAAGGCATATTGTATGTTTTGTAACTAACTGTGTATCTTTGTTTGTTTACAGGGCTTCATCGTTCTGGGGTGCTACGGTGGAGATGCCTACATGGAGCACTTTCCCCAAATGTATGGTGCTGTTTGGGCTATGCATCTATTAAAAAAAGCTAGCATTAGCTACGATGTTTAAGAGGTGTGCTACAAATGGTGTGCAGTAAAGTATGTGTATTGAGAGTACGTGTGGAAGAGGGCGCGGGGAAGAGGGCGCGGGGAGGAGGGCGCGGGAAAGAGGGCGCGGGAAAGAGGGCGCGGGAAAGAGGGCGCGGGAAAGAGGGCGCGGGAAAGAGGGCGCGGGAAAGATGGCGCGGTTAAAGAGGGCGCGGGAAAGAGGGCGCGGGAAAGAGGGCGCGGGAAAGAGGGCGCGGGAAAGAGGGCGCGGGAAAGAGGGCACGGGAAAGAGGGCGCGAGAAAGAGGGCGCGGGAAAGAGTGCGCATAAATAAATAAATAGTGTATTAATGGTGAAAACACTGAGCTAGCTAAAGAAAAGTTGCCCACAAAGTTGACAGTGCGTTACATAAGTAACACCATTGCATTGTGCAGATTGGTTGTCACGTGCATGCTCACTTTCTGTTTATTGTTTTTTTTTGACAAATAGGCTGAAAGTGTCCAAAAAGAAGTGGAAAAAAAGGTGAGAATAAAGAAGAGACAGTATGTAGTATACATGAAAAAGTAGTTTTGAGCAGTAAAAGTATTGTGTGTAGTGTTTGACTGATAGTAAAGGATAGGAGGATAATAAAGGTAGTAGTTGGAAGCATTAGCTATGCAGCATGTAGAGGAGATGTGTATTACAATGTGTACAGTAGGTAGTATGTGAAAGCGCCTGCCAAAAGATAGCATGTAGAAAAGTGTGTGGCATACAGTGTGTGGCAGAGAGCCTGTGGTAAAGAGCTGGTAGTACAGAGAGTGCCATAGAGGCTGTAACTAAACTGCGTGCTACAGAGTATATGCACCATGCTGTCATATACACTAAGTTACATGCGCTAATTTACCTGCGCTAAGTTACCTGCGCTAAGCCACATGTGGTAAGTTACACAATGAGAGTACTGTAGAGAGTGGATAAAAGAGTGTAAATGAGAGTGTGTGCTAAAGAGTGTGTGGTGTGAAGTGTGTTTTTGAGAATGCATGGTGCAAAATGCATGGTGTGGAGTGTGAGCAATTACTGTTGAAAACAGGGATAGGAAAAAGAAAAAATTTCAGAAAAAGTTGACAGAGCCTCACGTAAGTAACACCATTGGAGTTTGCAGATTGGTTCTCACCTGCATGCTCACTTTTTCATCATCAGCTATTGTCAACTTATAGTTTGAAAGTATGAGAAAAGCAAGGGAAACAAAGAGGAGTATAAAGAAGAGGCAGAGTGTAGTATACATAAAGGAGTAGCGACAGGAGCAAGAGTAATGTATGCAGTGCACAAATAATAAAGGATAGTAGTGAAGATAAAGGCATTAGAGATGTATGGTGCTGTTTGGGCTATGCATGTAGTAAAAAAAGCTAGCATTAGCTACGATGTTTAAGAGGTGTGCTAAAAATGGTGTGCAGTAAAGTATGTGTATTGAGACTACGTGTGGAAGAGGGCGCGGGGAAGAGGGCACGGGGAAGACGGCGCGGGGAGGAGGGCGCGGGAAAGAGGGCGCGGGAAAGAGGGCGCGGGAAAGAGGGCGCGGGAAAGAGGGCGCGGGAAAGAGGGCGCGGGAAAGTGCGCACAAAAGAGGGCTTGGGAAAGAGTGCGCATCAAAAAATAGTGTATTAATGGTGAAAACACAGCTAGCTAAAGAAAATAGTTGCCCACAAAGTTGACAGTGCGTGACATAAGTAACACCATTGCATTGTGCAGATTGGTTGTCACGTGCATGCTCACTTTCTGTTTATTATTTTTTTTTGACAAATAGGCTGAAAGTGTCCAAAAAGAAGGGAATAAAAAGTGTGAATAAAGAAGAGACAGTATGTACTATACATGAAGAAGTAGTTTTGAGCAGTAAAAGTAGTGTGTGTAGTGTTTGACTGATAGTAAAGGATAGGAGGAAAATAATGGTAGTAGTTGGAAGCATTAGCTATGCTGCATGTAGAGGAGATGTGTATTACAATGTGTACAGTAGGTAGTATGTGAAAGCGCCTGCCAAAAGATAGCATGTAGAAAAGTGTGTGGCATACAGTGTGTGGCAGAGAGCCTGTGGTAAAGAGCTGGTAGTACAGAGAGTGCCATAGAGGCTGTAACTAAACTGCGTGCTACAGAGTATATGCACCATGCTGTCATATGCGTTAAGTTACATGCGCTAAGTTACCTGCGCTAAGCCACATGTGGTAAGTTACACAATGAGAGTACTGTAGAGAGTGGATAAAAGAGTGTAAATGAGAATGTGTGCTAAAGAGTGTGTGGTGTGAAGTGTGTTTTTGAGAATGCATGGTGAAAAATGCATGGTGTGGAGTGTGAGCAATTACTGTTGAAAACAGGGATAGGAAAATGAGAAAAATTCAGAAAAAGTTGTCAGAGCCTCACGTAAGTAACACCATTGGAGTTTGCAGATTGGTTCTCACCTGCATGCTCACTTTCTCATCATCAGCTATTGTCAACTTATAGTTTGAAAGTATGAGAAAAGCAAGGGAAACAAAGAGGAGTATAAAGAAGAGGCATAGTGTAGCATACATAAAGGAGTAGCGACAGGAGCAAGAGTAATGTATGCAGTGTACAAATAATAAAGGATAGTAGTGAAGATAAAGGCATTAGAGATGTAAATTTGCTGTGGTGCATGTTGAGGGGATGTATATAAAAATGTGTACAAAAAGTAGTATGCTAAAGAGTATGTGAAATGATAGTGCATGAGAGCGTGTGACAAAGCGCGCGCAACAGAGCGCGCGCAACAGAGCGCGCGCAACAGAGCGCGCGCAACAGAGCGCGTGCAACAGAGCGCGTGCAACAGAGCGCGTGCAACAGAGCGCGTGCAACAGAGCATCACACGCGCTAAGTTACACGCGCTAAGTTACCCGCGCTAAGTTACCCGCGCTAAGTTACCCGCGCTAAGTTACCTGCGCTAAGTTACACGCACTAAGTTACACGCGCTAAGTTACACGCACTAAGTCACACAATGAGTGTGCTGTAGAGAGTGGATAGAAGAGAGTGAATTTCAATGTGCGCTAAAGAGTGTGTGGTGTAGCGTGTGTTTTGGAGAATGCATGATGTGAAATGCATGGTGGCGAGTGTGCGCTATTACTGCTGAAAATAGGAATAGCAAAAGGTAAAACTTGTACAAAACGTTTGCAGAGCCTCACGTCAGTCACACCATTTGAGTTAGCAGATTGGTTCTCACCTGCATGCTCACTTTCTCATCATTAGCTATTGTCAACTTTTAGTTGTAAATTATGAAAAATCATGGAAAACAAAGAGAAGATTAAAGAAGATAAAGTGTGTAATAAACATAAAGGAGTAGCGAGAGGAGTAATTTATGTAGTATACAAATATTAAAGGTTAGAATTGAAGATAAAGGCAGCAGAGATGTATGCCAAACAGTGCATGACATTTTTAAGCTATGAACCATATGTTCTGAATGAAAAAATGCATTTTTTTCCAACGCGTGATTCCCCAAAAACAATTGCACAGTAGTATCTGCATTACTGCGGGTAATACATACATGAACGCCAATGTTTGTACAGCAAACACTAAAATTAAGTAACCTTCGAGGAGCGATGAAATAATTTAGAAAAGGATACCTCGTCCCGCTAGCGTACTTTGTGAAACCCCTCCCACCCCCTCCAAAAGTCTAACAAACATCACATGACAAAATGTCACTGCTAGTATAAGCTTAACCCCCCTCCCCCCCTTTTCGCCCCCCTCATCACACACTTGTTTCAGTTGGTTCCATTAGCATAGAAGCCTTAGAGATTTAAGTAAGGTAAAGACGCGTTTTAGACGGTACCTATACGTAAACAATGCACCTTGAAAGCATATGCAAAGAATTCCAACCGGAAGATGGTAAATGTATTCAAATGTCAAGAAAAACGAATAGAAATAAAGCCAAATCTATAGAATGCGCGCACCATAACTGCAATCATAGGCCAAAAGTCAGATCCAAAAGGAGGCATGCACATGAAAGCATTTCACATAAATGTTTCGCACCACAAAACACATTTTGCTAACAAAAGTAAAACAGTCGTAAGACATGTAAAAAGTAGCAAGCGCATTAATATTCCACTGGTGCGAAATTTGTATAATAGCATATAATTGCAGATGACTTGCAACAGTCGCAAATTTGCAATGCAATCGATGTTAAAGTATCTTATGCATAGAGTGTTTCAGTGAGGATGAAATAAGTGGCAAACTAAAGCCAAACGTTACCGTAATAAGGCTAGCATTAGTGCACATGACAAAATGTCACTGCTAGTATAAGGTTAACCCCCCTCCCCCCCTTTTCGCCCCCCTCATCACACACTTGTTTCAGTTGGTTACATTAGCATAGAAGCGTTAGAGATTTAAGTAAGGTAAAGACGCGTTTTAGACGGTACCTATACGTAAACAATGTACCTTAAAAGCATATGCAAAGAATCCCAACCGGAACATGGTAAATGTATTCAAATGTCAAGCCAAACGAATAGAAATAAACCCAAATCTATAGAATGCGCGCACCATAACTGCAATCATAGGCCAAAAGTCAGTTCCAAAAGGAGGCATGCATATGAAAACATTTCACATAAATGTTTCGCATCACAAAACACATTTTGCCAACAAAAGTAAAACAGTCGTAAGACATGTAAAAAGTATCAAGCGCATTAATATTCCTCGGGTGCGAAAATTGTATACTAGCATATAATTGCAGATGACTGGCAACAGTCGCAAATTTGCAATGCAATCGATGTTAAAGTATCTTATGCATAGAGTGTTTCAGTGAGGATGAAATAAGTGGCAAACTAAAGCAAAACGTTACCGTAATAAGGCTAGCATTAGTGGTGCAAGCAAAAAGAGCAAGTCAATGTACTGCATGTGCATTCGTTAAAGTTGGCCTAATATGTTTCGAAAGCTGTTCGGTTTTAAGCTAAAAACAAAATGATGGCATCTAAACGTTACGCTTACAAATCAAAATAAGCAGGATACCCAACGATGGCGAAGCGGTACCGTAATGTATACCGAAATACTGGCGAAAGCCAAAAGCATCCAGGTTATGTGCTGTCTATGTGTGTCCCTTCTAAATTCTGCCCAATCTACGCTCACCAAATATTTTATTGCAAACTTGACAAAAAAGCGCGGGTCGGAAGTTTAAATGCATTCAGATACGAAGCGCACTGTGGTAACTACAAAGCGCCTAACATGTTGCCAAAGGTTGAGATCGCAAAACCACTGCACTTGTCATTAGCCAAACACGACAGAAAACGTTCAGTGAGTTCATTGTGTAAACGGAAATACAATAGAAGCTGCTTACCTTATAGCAATAGAGATCGTTTTGGTCGTACTGGATGACCCACGAAATGTCTTGAATGTCTGCTCTCCCAGTTTAGGTCAAGGAAAAGAGAAATAAAAGGGAGTTAGTTCAAATGTCTTCTGAAATCTAGCCATCTATTCGAAAGGCAAATGCATTGTAAGTTGTATTTTAAGTAATAATTGTACGATTTCGGACAACAGAGCAAGTGTGCAATGCAATCCAGGGAAACGTTTGTAATGCAGTGTGCGCCTCACAAAGTATGCAATACACGCGTACCGTAATGTGTATAGTAAGAGTGGCAAACACCCAAAAACTGCAAAATAACGTGGTGTGCGTGCGTGCTCCTTATAAATCGTGTTAAATCTTTCCTAGCAAGTGATTTATTTTCAACGATTGTAATCGCGGCTCCGAAACTTAAAGTCAGCAAGATACCAAACGATGGCGAGCCGGTACCGTAATGTATATATAAATCGCGGCGAAAGGTAAAACATTAATGTAATGTGGTGTGTGTGCGTGTCCCTTGTAAATTCTGCCTAACATATGCTAGTAAATCTTTTCGTTGCAGCTTTTAAATAAAAGTGCGGCTTTGAAAATTTAAAGCCATAAAGACACTCAGCGAACTTTGCTAATAAATAAAGCACATAACATGTTTGCAAAGGTCAACATTGGAAATTTACTGTACTTGTCATTAGCAATCCACGATAGAAAACGTTCGTTGAGTTTATTTTAAAAAGGGCAATACAATTGAATTTGCTTACCTTTTTGCAATAGAGATAGTATACTTCGTACCGGATGACCCACGTAATGTCTAGAATGGCTGCTGTTCCAGTTCAGGTCGAGGAAAAGAGAAATGAAGCGTATTTAATATAAATGATCTCAAAAATGTAACCATCGATTCGAAAGCAAAAGGCATTCTAAGTTGTATTTTAACTAATAAATGTACGATCCCTGACAACAATAGCAAGTCTGAAATGTAAAGCATGGGAAAGTGTATTATGCAGAGAGCGCTTCACTAAGTATGCAATACACGGGAAACGCTAGCAAATCGGTACCGTAATGTATTTATTAATAGCGGCGAACACAAAAAGCATGCAAGGTAATGTGGTGTGTGTGCGTGGTCCTCACAAATTCCGTCAAATATTTATTAGCAAGTGTTTTTCTTTTTAAAATGCAAGTAATCGCGGCATTGACAATTAAAGGGAGCAAGATACCAAACGATGGCGAAGCGGCCCCGTAATGTATATAATAATCCCGGAAAAAGCATAAACATTAAGGTTATATGGGGTGCGTGCCCCTTCTAAATGCTGCCCAATATAAGTTAGTAAATTTTCCCGTTGCCGATAGTAAATAAAAGCGCGGTTTTGAAAATTTAAAGGCATCAAGATACTGAGCGGACTTTGCTAACAATAAAAGCGCCCAACATGTTGGCTAAGGTTAACATAGTAAAACACCAGCACTTTACATTAGCAAAACACGATACAAAACGTTCAATGCGTATATTTACAAAACGGCAATACAAATAAAGTGGCTTACCTTTTCGGAATAGAGATAGTTTAGCTCGTACTGGATGACCTGGAACCAAGCAATGTTTTCGAATGGCTGCTCTTCGAGTTTAAGTACAGTCAAACCGGAGGAAAGGGGAGTTACTTTAAATGAATAACAATAGAGAAGTAACACTTGTTTACGAACAGCACGCGTGTGAAATCTTCTTGTTGTCTAGCCGTATGCTAATGTTTGGGTGGTGGTCTTCCTTGGATGAAAGGAATGTCTGCCTGAGAGTGTGTGCTATCGTTAGCGAGGAGGTGTGAATTCCTGGTGAATTGAATGTGAAAGCATGCATGAGACAGATAGCGATCCAGCAAAAGGAAACGCGGCTCCAACCTGTCTGACCGCGTTCAAAGTTTTTATCAAAGAGAATTCACCGCAAATGCGCTGTAAAGCTCAAACCTCCTTTACGAACACAAAACATTCTAAATACAGGCAAAATACGAAAATAAGTAAACAGACTTACCTTTAGATGCCTTACCTTAGACCCGCCAAAAGATTAATACCTACAGAGTAAAGCTCCTAAAGCACGATGCTGCCCGGGATAGTCAGGCCCGCGGAAGTCCCTGTAAAACCCCCCCAAAAAATGTCTAAGTGAAATACGAATCAGACAAGATGTCTTATGAAAGATCCGCAAACACCAGCATACATACCGGCTGAAGTAATCTTTGCATGACGCTTCCCAAGGACGGATCGGCCCGGTGAATCCCTGTGAAAAAAAAAGTAAAAATACAAGCGTTAGATAAGGGACAGACAAGATGCTTTACTACAGAGGCGGCAAACGCATTATACATACCCATGGAAAGCAGTGCAAGCACGTTGGTTCCCGGGAACGGGCCAGAGAGAGGCATACCTGGAAAACAAACAGAAAGTAATTTATTCCAATAACAACCTGAGGTAATGCCTACAATTGGTGAACAAACTTCAAGTGACCCGTTTATAACTGCGTAGCACCTACCATGCGATCTGCAAAAGACTGTCACTCTCCCCCAATAGCAGATTCTGTTAAAAAACGTGCCCTTATGATAACTCCCAAGCATTACAATCAAAGTAAACGCAATTTTACATTGAACATATTACGTTTCAAATAATTCAATTTAGCTGTCTGTAGCTGCGTCCGCCTACCGTGAGATCTAGAAAAGAGTGCCACTCCCACCACATCAGATCCAACCCAAAAACGTGCCCCACCCTCACCGTACGCAAACATTGAATTGCACACAATACACGTGACTGTACTTCCGTTAAAAATCCTGTATTCCAAAGAAATAAACCGCCTAACATACAACCTTAAAAAAGTGAACACATCCCCAAAAATTACAGCATCGATAACTCTCCAACATTCTAATTATCGTCAAAGTAATTTTAGAATGAACCTAAAAAGGAATAAAAGATTCGCACTTACCTGTCTGTAGCTGCGTCACTCCTACCGTCCGATCAGAAAAAGGATGACACTCCCAATACAGCAGATTCATCACAAAAACGTGCCCCACCCTGACGTAATCACATATTGAATCAAACACAATACACGTGACAGTACTTTCGTCACAAAACCTGTATCACAATCAAATAAACGTTCTAACATCCAGCAATAATTAATTCCCAAGAGAACATAACAGGTATAAAAGATTCGCACTTACCTGTCTGTAGCTGCGTCACTCCTACCGTCCGATCTTGAAAAAGATGACACACTCCCAAAACAGCAGATTCATCACAAAAACGTGCCCCACCCTCACGTACTCACATATTGAATAACACACAATACACGTGACAGTACTTCCGTTACAAAACCTGTATCACAAGCAACTAAACAGTGTAACACCGAGCATTAAATAAGATAACCTTTCATTACAAATACATCATCAATAACTCAAACATTATAATCACATTAAAAATTCTTGCAAATTAAACATAACAAATATAAAAGATTCGCACTTACCTGTCTGTAGCTGCGTCACGCCTACCGTCCGATCTAAAAAAGGATGAGACACTCCCAAAGCAGCAGATTCATCACAAAATCGTGCCCCACCCTGACGTACTCACATATTGAATCAAACACAATACACGTGACAGTACTTTCGTCACAAAACCTGTCTCACAATCAAATAAACGTTCTAACATTCAGCAAGAAATACGAATAAACTTAGAATAAAAATACATCAGCAATAACTCACAAACATTCTAATCACAGTAAAAGTAATTTCCAAAAGAACATAACAGGCATAAAAGATTCGCACTTACCTGTCTGTAGCTGCGTCACGCCTACCGTCCGATCTAGAAAAGGATGAGACACTCCCAAAACAGCAGATTCATCACAAAAACGTGCCCCACCCTGACGTACTCACATATTGAATAACACACAATACACGTGACAGTACTTTCGTCACTAAACCTGTATGACAATTAAATAAACAGTCTAACACCCAGCAATAAATACGACAAAGCTTTGAACCAAAATACATAATCAATCACACAAACACTATAATCACATTATAAATAATTCAAAATCGAACATAACAGGTATAAAAGATTCGCACTTACCTGTCTGTAGCTGCGTCACGCCTACCGTCCGATCGGAAAAAGGATGACACACTCCCAAAACAGCAGATTCGTCACAAAAACGTGCCCCACCCTGACGTACTCACATATTGAATCAAACACAATACACGTGACAGTACTTCCGTCACAAAACCTGTTTCACAATCAACTTTACAGTCTAACACCCAGCAATAAATAAGATAACCTTGTATTACAAATACATCACCAATAACGCAAACATTATAACCACATTAAAAATACTTTCAAATCAAACATAATAGGTATAAAAGATTCGCACTTACCTGTCTGTAGCTGCGTCACTCCTACCGTCCGATCTAAAAAAGGATGAGACACTCCCAAAGCAGCAGATTCATCACCAAAACGTGCCCCACCCTGACGTACTCACATATTGAATAACACACAATACACGTGACAGTACTTCCGTTACAAAACCTGTATCACAAGCAACTAAACAGTGTAACACCGAGCAATAAATAAGATAACCTTGTATTGCAAATACATCATCAATAACTCAAACATTATTATCACATTAAAAATACTTTGAAATAAAACATACCAAATATAAAAGATTCGCACTTACCTGTCTGTAGCTGCGTCACGCCTACCGTCCGATCTAAAAAAGGATGAGACACTCCCAAAACAGCAGATTCATCACAAAAACGTGCCCCACCCTGACGTACTCACATATTGAATCAAACACAATACACGTGACAGTACTTTCGTCACAAAACCTGTCTCACAATCAAATAAACGTTCTAACATTCAGCAAGAAATACGAATAAACTTAGAATAAAAATACATCAGCAATAACTCACAAACATTCTAATCACAGTAAAAGTAATTTCCAAAAGAACATAACAGGCATAAAAGATTCGCACTTACCTGTCTGTAGCTGCGTCACTCCTACCGTCCGATCGGAAAAAGGATGACACACTCCCAAAACAGCAGATTCATCACAAAAACGTGCCCCACCCTGACGTACTCACATATTGAATCAAACACAATACACGTGACAGTACTTTCGTCACAAAACCTGTTTCACAATCAACTTTGCAGTCTAACACCCAGCAATAAATAAGATAACCTTGTATTACAAATACATCACCAATACCGCAAACATTATAATTACATTTAAAATACTTTCAAATAAAACATAACAGGTATAAAAGATTCGCACTTACCTGTCTGTAGCTGCGTCACGCCTACCGTCCGATCTACAAAAGGATGAGACACTCCCAAAGCAGCAGATTCATCACAAAAACGTGCCCCACCCTGACGTACTCACATATTGAATAACACACAATACACGTGACAGTACTTCCGTTACAAAACCTGTATCACAAGCAACTAAACAGTGTAACACCCAGCAATAAATAAGATAACCTTGTATTACAAATACATCCAATAACGCAAACATTATAATCACATTAAAAATACTTTAAAATCAAACATAATAGGTATAAAAGTTTCGCGCTTACCTGTCTGTAGCTGCGTCACGCCTACCGTCCGATCTAAAAAAGGATGACACACTCCCAAAACAGCAGATTCATCACCAAAACGTGCCCCACCCTGACGTACTCACATATTTTATAACACACAATACACATGACAGTACTGTCGTCACAAAACACCAGTATTACTATAAAATAAACAGACTAAAAATTAATCCTTGCTAATAAGACCTGTAACTTACCTTGATACGAGATTAAAAAACAGTAAACGTATACAAACCATTCACTTACCTGTTTGTAGCTCTCTTCCGCCCAATGTAGCATCTAAAACTCAAATTACAGCCAACAATCGCAGATTCACAAGAAACCGTGTGACGAAAAGAGACATAACAGACAAGTCGAAAACAATCCTCAACATATTATTTGTACCTCCTAATTACTCGCCAAGTTCTACTTTAAACGTATAAAATATATACACTTACCTGTTTGTCGCTTTTTTCCACCTGCCGTCGCGCCGTGAAAACAATGAACAGTCAACATCTGCAGATTCGCAACAAACCCGGGCACAACGTCCCTAAAAATACACAACCCTTTCGACACCCAAAAACCCTATTGCTATACTACAACAATCCATAACAAACAAAACTACTTAAAAACAAATCGTCTAACACTACACCCAAAAGCAATGAAATGTAAAGATGTAAATTTGCGTACTGTTACCTAATAGCCGAAGTGACGCCGCTGCACCGGACCAACCGTACAAAAATGGGCACCTAACAAAGAATTAGATATTACGCATAGACATATTATATTTACCTACAAACAACTCTGAAAGTCCAACTTTAAACGTAGATACAAAATGCACTTACCTGTTTCTAGCTGCCTTCCGCCTTCCGTAGCATCTGAAAAACAATGAACAGTAAACATCCGCAGATTCACAACAAACAGCGGTCCAACCCCACCAAAAAGTTCCCCACACTTCCGACGCCAAAAACCCCTATTGCTATCCTACTAAATCCATAACAAAGAAAACGACATAAAGATAAAACGTCTAACACTACACCAAAAAGTTAATGCAGTGATGTAAAATGGCATACTTTAGCTATTCGTTGAAGTTACGCCGCAGCACCGGCACGACCCTACAAAAACAGACACATAACAAAGAATGAGATATAAATCATACCATATTCTATTTACCTCCCACTAACTCTCAAAGTCTATCTCTAAACGTATATTAAAAATTCACTTACCTGTTTGTAGCTCTGTTCGCCTACCGTTGCATCGTGAAAACAATGAACAGTCAACATCCGCAGATTCAGAACAAACCCTGGCCCAACCCCACGAAAAAGAGCCCACACTTGCGACGCCAAAAACCCCTATTGCTATACTACTAAATCCATAACAAAGAAAACGACATAAAGACAAATAATCTAACAGTACCCCAAAAACTATTTAAATAAAACGATGTAAAATTGCGTTCCCTTACCTAATAGCCGAAGATACGCCGCTGCACCGGGAAGACCCTACCAAAACAGACACATAACCAAGAATTAGATATGAGACATAACATAATCTATGTACCTCCCACTAACTCTCAAAGTGCAACTTTAAACGTAAAATACAAATGCACTAACCTGTTTCTAGCTGTCTTCCGCCGACCGTTGCATCGTGAAAACAATGAAAATTCAACATCCGCAGATTCACAACAAACCCTGGGCCAACCCCAGTCAAAATACACAACACTTCCTACGCCCCAAAAACCTCTTGCTATACAACAAATCCATTACAAACAAAACTACCTAAAGTTAAAACGTCTAACAGTACCCCCCAAAAATCGAGAAATGCAATGAAAAAAAATGGCGTACTCTTACCTAATCGCCGAAGATACACCGCTGCGACGCCACGAGCCAGACCGCTGAAGCCCTGTAAATAAACAGAAAACAAAACAGAATTACTTCAAAAACATACAATATGCCTTACCTAACTCCCGCAACCCCACCATACTTACCGACTAAAGCGCTCCCTGCAGCCGCTGCACCGGTACGAACCTCCTAAAACAGAGACATAACAAACACTTTAAAAAAATCACAAACATATTTTATTTGCCTCATAATTACTCTCCAACTGCAACTTGTAACGTATAAAATATATACACTTACCTGTTTGTCGCTTCCTTCCACCGGCCGTCGCGCAGTGAAAACAATGAACAGTCAACATCTGCAGATTCGCAACAAAGCCTGCCCCAACCCCACTCAAAACACACACTTTCGAGCACCCAAAAGCCTTTTGTTCTACTACAAACCCCATAACAACCAAAAAAACCTAAAAATAAAAAGTCTAACAGTACAATCAAAAATAATTGAATTAAATGCTGAAAAATGGTGTACTCTTACCTAATAGCCGAAGTGACGCCGCTGCACCGGACCGATCTTTCAAAACTGGACACATAACAAAGAATGAAATATTACGCATAGACATATAAAATTTACCTACCAACAACTCACCAAGTCTAACTTTAAACGTATAAGAAAAATGCACTTACCTGTTTCTAGCTGTCTTCCGCCTACCGTAGCATCGGGAAAACAATGAACAGTAAACATCCGCAGATTCACAACAAACCCTGGCCCAACCCCACGAAAACGACCCCACACTTGCGACGCCAAAAATCCTATTGCTATACTACGAAATCCATAACAAAGAAAACAACAAAAAGATAAAGTGTCTAACACAACACCAATAAGTTAATGAAGTCATGTAAAATGGCATACTTTTACCTATTCGTTGAAGTTACGCCGCTGCACCGGAACGACCCTACAAAAACAGACACATAACAAAGATTGAGATATAAATCATAACATTTCCTATTTACCTCCCACTAACTCTCAAAGGCTATCTCTAAACGTATATTAAAACTTTCTCTTACCTGTTTCTAGCTCTGTTCGCCTACCGTAGCATCGGGAAAACAATGAACAGTCAACATCCGCAGATTCACAACAAACCCTGGGCCAACCCCAGTCAAAATACACAACTCTCCCGACGACAAAAAAAGCCTATTGCTATACAACAAATCCATAACAAACAAAACTACCTAAAGTTAAAACGTCTAACAGTACCCCCCAAAAATCGAGAAATGCAATGAAAAAAAATGGCGTACTCTTACCTAATCGCCGAAGATACACCGCTGCGACGCCACGACCCACACCGCTGAAGCCCTGTAAATAAACAGAAAACAAAACAGAATTACTTCAAAAACATACAATATGCCTTACCTAACTCCCACAACCCCCACCATACTTACCGACTAAAGCGCTCCCTGCAGCCGCTGCACCGGTACGAACCTCCTAAAACAGAGACATAACAAACACTTTAAAAAAATCACAAACATATTTTATTCCCCTCCGAATTACTCTCCAAGTGCAACTTTTAACGTATAAACTATATACACTTACCTGTTTGTCGCTTCCTTCCACCGGCCGTCGCGCAGTGAAAACAATGAACAGTCAACATCTGCAGATTCGCAACAAAGCCTGCCCCAACCCCACTCAAAACACACACTTTTGAGCACCCAAAAGCCTTTTGTTCTACTACAAACCCCATAACAACCCAAGCAACCTAAAAATAAAAAGTCTAACAGTACAATCAAAAATAATTGCATTAAATGCTGAAAAATGGTGTACTCTTACCTAATAGCCGAAGTGACGCCACTGCACCGGACCGACCTTTCAAAACTGGACACATAACAAAGAATGAAATATTACGCATAGACATATAAAATCTACCTACCAACAACTCACCAAGTCTAACTTTAAACGTATAAGAAAAAATGCACTTACCTGTTTCTAGCTGTCTTCCGCCTACCGTAGCATCGGGAAAACAATGAACAGTAAACATCCGCAGATTCACAACAAACCCTGGCCCAACCCCACGAAAACGACCCCACACTTGCGACGCCAAAAACCCTATTGCTATACTACGAAATCCATAACAAAGAAAACAACAAAAAGATAAAGTGTCTAACACTACACCAATAAGTTAATGAAGCCATGTAAAATGGCATACTTTTACCTATTCGTTGAAGTTACGCCGCTGCACCGGAACGACCCTACAAAAACAGACACATAACAAAGATTGAGATATAAATCATAACATTTCCTATTTACCTCCCACTAACTCTCAAAGGCTATCTCTAAACGTATATTAAAACTTTCTCTTACCTGTTTCTAGCTGTCTTCCGCCTACCGTAGCATCGGGAAAACAATGAATAGTCAACATCCGCAGATTCACAACAAACCCTGGCCCAACCCCACGAAAACGACCCCACACTTGCCACGCCAAAAACCCCTATTGCTATACTACTTTATCCATAACAAAGAAAACGACATGAAGATAAATCATCTAACAGTACCCCAAAAACTAATTTAATAAAACGATGTAAAATTGCCTACTCTTACCTAATAGCCGAAGTTACGCCGCTGCACCGGGAAGACTCTACCAAAACAGACACATAACCGAGAATTATATACCAAACATAACATAATCTATGTACCTCCCACTAACTCTCAAAGTCCAACTTTAAACGTAAAATACAAATGCACTTACCTGTTTCTAGCTCTCTTCCGCCGACCGTTGCATCGTGAAAACAATGAACATTCAACATCCGCAGATTCACAACAAACCCTGGGCCAACCCCAGTCAAAATACACAACTCTCCCGACGACAAAAAAAGCCTATTGCTATACAACAAATCCATAACAAACAAAACTACCTAAAGTTAAAACGTCTAACAGTACCCCCCAAAAAGCGAGAAATGCAATGGAAAAAAATGGCGTACTCTTACCTAATCGCCGAAGATACACCGCTGCGACGCCACGACCCACACCGCTGAAGCCCTGTAAATAAACAGAAAACAAAACAGAATTACTTCAAAAACATACAATATGCCTTACCTAACTCCCGCAACCCCCACCATACTTACCGACTAAAGCGCTCCCTGCAGCCGCTGCACCGGTACGAACCTCCTAAAACAGAGACATAGCAAACACTTTAAAAAAATCACAAACATATTGTATTCCCCTCCGAATTACTCTCCAAGTGCAACTTTTAACGTATAAACTATATACACTTACCTGTTTGTCGCTTCCTTCCACCGGCCGTCGCGCAGTGAAAACAATGAACAGTCAACATCTGCACATTCGCAACAAAGCCTGCCCCAACCCCACTCAAAACACACACTTTTGAGCACCCAAAAGCCTTTTGTTCTACTACAAACCCCATAACAACCCAAGCAACCTAAAAATAAAAAGTCTAACAGTACAATCAAAAATAATTGCATTAAATGCCGAAAAATGGTGTACTCTTACCTAATAGCCGAAGTGACGCCGCTGCACCGGACCGACCTTTCAAAACTGGACACATAACAAAGAATGAAATATTACGCATAGACATAAAATTTACCTACCAACAACTCACCAAGTCTAACTTTAAACGTATAAGAAAAAATGCACTTACCTGTTTCTAGCTGTCTTCCGCCTACCGTAGCATCGGGAAAACAATGAACAGTAAACATCCGCAGATTCACAACAAACCCTGGCCCAACCCCACGAAAACGACCCCACACTTGCGACGCCAAAAACCCTATTGCTATACTACGAAATCCATAACAAAGAAAACAACAAAAAGATAAAGTGTCTAACACTACACCAATAAGTTAATGAAGTGATGTAAAATGGCATACTTTTACCTATTCGTTGAAGTTACGCCGCAGCACCGGCACGACCCTACAAAAACAGACACATAACAAAGAATTAGATATCAAACATAACATAATCTATGTACCTCCCACTAACTCTCAAAGTCCAACTTTAAACGTAAAATACAAATGCACTTACCTGTTTCTAGCTGTCTTCCGCCGACCGTTGCATCGTGAAAACAATGAAAATTCAACATCCGCAGATTCACAACAAACCCTGGGCCAACCCCAGTCAAAATACACAACACTTCCTACGCCCAAAAACCCTCTTGCTAGACAACAAATCCATAACAAACAAAACTACCTAAAGTTAAAACGTCTAACAGTACCCCCCAAAAATCGAGAAATGAAATGAAAAAAAATGGCGTACTCTTACCTAATCGCCGAAGATACACCGCTGCGACGCCACGACCCACACCGCTGAAGCCCTGTAAATAAACAGAAAACAAAACAGAATTACTTCAAAAACTATAATTTGCCTTACCTAAGTCCCGCAACCCCCACCATACTTACCAACTAAAGCGCTCCCTGCAGCCGCTGCACCGGTACAACACACACTGCTGAAGACCTGTAAGAAAACAGAAAAAAAAAAAGTTACTTACCACACATACAATATCCATCACCTAAGTCCCGCTAACCCCACCATACTTACCGAGGAAAGCAAACAGAATTACTTCAAAAACTATAATATGCCTTACCTAAGTCCCGCAACCCCCACCATACTTACCAACTAAAGCGCTCCCTGCAGCCGCTGCACCGGTACAACACACACTGCTGAAGACCTGTAAGAAAACAGAAAAAAAAAAAGTTACTTACCACACATACAATATACATCACCTAAGTCCCGCTAACCCCACCATACTTACCGAGGAAAGCGCTCCCTGCAGCCGCTGCACCGGAACGACCCACACATTTACATCCCACTAATTCTCAAAGTCCAACTTTAAACGTAAAATACAAATTCACTTACCTGTTTCTAGCTGTCTTCCGCCGAGCGTTGCATCGTGAAAACAAGAAAAATTCAACATCCGCAGATTCACAACAAAGCCTGGCCCAACCCCAGTAAAAATACACAACACTTCCGATGACAAAAAAGCCTATTGCTATACAACAAATCCATAACAAACAAAGCTAACTAAACTTAAAACGTCTAACAGTACCCCCCAAAAATTTAGAAATAAAATAAATAAATAAAAAATGGCGTACTCTTACCTAATCGCCCAAGATACACCACTGCAACGCCACGACCCACACCGCTGAAGCCCTGTAAATACACACATAAAAAAATTATTACTTAAAATACATACAATATGCCTTAGCTAACTCCCGCAACCCCCACTATACTTACCACTTAAAGCGCTCCCTGCAGCCGCTGCACCGGTACGCCCCACACTGCTGAAGACCTGTAAGGAAACATAAAAAAAAACACAGTTACTTCCTCACATACAATATACATTAACGAAGCCCCGCAAACCCCACCATACTTACCGAGGAAAGCGCTCCCTGCAGCCGCTGCACCGAAACGACCCACACTGCTGAAGACCTGTAAGGAAACATAAAAAAAAAACAGTTACTTCCTCACATACAATATACATTAACGAAGCCCCGCAAACCCGACCATACTTACCGAGGAAAGCGCTCCCTGCAGCCGCTGCACCGGAACGACCCACACTGCTGAAGACCTGTAAGGAAACATAAAAAAAAAACAGTTACTTCCTCACATACAATATACATTACCGAAGCCCCGCAAACACCACCATACTTACCGAGGAAAGCGCTCCCTGCAGCCGCTGCACCGGAACGACCCACACTGCTGAAGACCTGTAAGGAAACATAAAAAATACACAGTTACTAACAAAAGCTACAATATACATTATCGAAGCCCCGCAAACCCCGCCATACTTACCGACTAAAGCGCTCCCTGCAGCCGCTGCACCGGAACGACCCACACTACTGAAGACCTGTAAGGAAACAAAAAAAAAAAAAGTTACTTACAACACATACGCAAACACCACCATACTTACCGAGGAAAGCGCTCCCTGCAGCCGCTGCACCGGAACGACCCACACTGCTGAAGACCTGTAAGGAAACATAAAAAATACACAGTTACTAACAAAAGCTACAATATACATTATCGAAGGCCCGCAAACCCCGCCATACTTACCGACTAAAGCGCTCCCTGCAGCCGCTGCACCTGAACGACCCACACTACTGAAGACCTGTAAGGAAACATACGCAAACACCACCATACTTACCGAGGAAAGCGCTCCCTGCAGCCGCTGCACCGGAACGACCCACACTGCTGAAGACCTGTAAGGAAACATAAAAAATACACAGTTACTAACAAAAGCTACAATATACATTATCGAAGGCCCGCAAACCCCGCCATACTTACCGACTAAAGCGCTCCCTGCAGCCGCTGCACCGGAACGACCCACACTACTGAAGACCTGTAAGGAAACATACGCAAACACCACCATACTTACCGAGGAAAGCGCTCCCTGCAGCCGCTGCACCGGAACGACCCACACTGCTGGAAACCTGTAACAAAACAAAGGTCAAACAGTTAGTTCCCAAACATAAAGGATGCCTTTACCAACCAACCCACCCAAAAAAAGATCGCTTACCACACAGCTCCAGGAATGCTTCGCCTCACAGCAACCAACACAAAATGACCTTCCAAACAGGGAAAACCAAAAAAAAAAAAACACGCCCATCAGCTGCAAAAGGGGTGAAAAAGGGGACGGCCGGCACGATTGAGACTTCTCGGTAAAACCACGCCCCCCGATCCAAAAAGGACGGGGCTTCAACGGAGTGACTGGACCTCTTCTCCAGTGGCTGGCCTGCATTTAAAAGGCCAGCCAATGGAGAACAGGAGAGAAGAGGGGCGGGTGCAAGCCCCTCTTCTCAAAGTCACTCAAAGTCATTAAATCTCGCGAGCGAGACTGCGCAAGCGCAGCCTTCGCTAGCCGAGACCTAAAAAACGTGATTGTGACGACTTTTGCATCTTTGAAATACTCCAAAGTAGGTAAAAACCCCACTGGGCTACTTTACCAACATAGGGAGCTAGGAGGCAAAGTTCTACTTGAAAGGCTCCGAGGCTGCATGTACTCTGCTTTCACAATGACCCTTCCTATTAATTCGCCTCACAGAAAGGCAAGCCCTGAATTAATTATTAAGAGTTACTGATTTCACCCCCACTAATAGAGGTCTTCATTGTCCATACATAACAACTGCACATCTCCCAAATCACGCATACTAGACATCTCATATGGGATCAGTGTGAGGGGGAGTTAATGGGAGGGTACTGGCATTTTTTTAGGAGCAAACAGGTTTTCCGATAGTGCTTACCAGCACCTCTGTATTTCCATTTAAAGCACAGGGCGGTGGTTACAAGCAGTGCCAGTTGGTGAATCTCCTCTTAAAAGACCAACCCTGTTATCTGAGGACTTTAGTTGTTTTCCACATGCTAGCCCTTGTGCGATGCACCCTTACAGGGAGGAGGCTGGTGTTTGTGAGCACTCTCTGCTCCAGGGGACTCCCTGAATTCCAGTGCGACCCTTTCCAGGCGGCTCCTGGCGCAGCGTAGAGAAGCTTCAGAAGGTGGGAGACAAGGCAAGTCGCCACACAAGCACAACCTTGGACCGTTAGCACCCCCAGAGAGATTCAGCATCCCTACTTTCACCCCGTACCTTGCTGAATACCTCCAGGTCATCGTCTTCGTCAAAGTCCAACGCATCAGTGCACAGGGGCAACGTGGCAGGTAGGGCTCCCAGAGGCTGGCCTGGGATGTGGCAGCTTAAGGGAGATGGGGGCGCTCCCCAGGAAGGTTCAACTTGCTGGACCTCTGGGCCAGCTGACATGGCCCGGGCAGTGACTTCAGTCATCCAGAGAGCGATTCTGGCGGCTGCCTTCCAGCGCAATGTAAAGCGTTGTGTGCGCAGGACCGGATGAGAGGTCCTGGCGCTGCAGTGGCAACAAACAGCTGATCCGGTGGAGAAGGCAGGGCTCTGTGTCAGCCGTGCCAGAGCAGAGCGCTGTACCGGCCGAGTCAGGAAGGTACGGGCAATGTCCGTCCAGCAGTGCCTTGTGCTGTACAGAGGAGCAGAAAACCTGGGTTTTTAACAGTGCAAATAGTGGGGCTGAATTTCTGAAGTGATCTAGAACTATGATGAAAGCGAAAGTAAACTGCTGCAGCCACAGCACATACACATGGCAGAGATGCCTCACCCTTACAAAACCACTTGGGGGGGGGGGGCGGTGAGAAAGTAACGGACTGCAGGAAGGGGGCATGGGAAGAAAGTAGTCTGTGCTGTGAAGGGGCCAGTAGCCATGGAAGGATACAAATGACTGACATGGCTGTCATGAGGAGGGACTAACAAGCTTAAAACCAATCGGAATGCAGCATTTATAACCTAAGCCAAGGAAGAAGATGGGCCGGAGAGTGGGCGGAGCTTTCATGAAGCTTCCATCCTATAGTGTATACTGCATGCCTCGCAAAGCGATGGCAGGGAATTCGCACTGCAAAGCTAGGCGAGACCTAAAGAGGGGTGTTTGGGGAAAGGAGTGGTTGGGGAAAACCTTGCACCCTGTGGTGCATGCCACATTGTGCATGGTTGGAAAAAGGGGTCCTTTGGGTACCTCCAAGGGCCGCAACCTGAGGCCTCTGGGTGAAGGCGGGCCTGCAACAGGCCCCAAAAGACATATTTCTACAACTGTTAGGTGTTGCGCAGACCGATTTGGAACAGCTGTCCAAATCGGTGATCGTAATCACTCACTCGGAATTCGTGTCTAGAGAGCTGTACGATTTGGCAACAAACGACTCAGCCTGTCCGAATGCCTTTCGAAACCGATTTAGACAGCCCAAACGGTTTCCGGGCATCGTAAAAGGGTTCCGAATTGGATTCAGTAAACCCAAATCTGATTCCTTCCGAACATCATCATAATCGACCCCTAGGTGTGTGAGAAGTTGGTTCACAATCCGCTGCTTTGAATTAGTATGTACATTTGCTGCTTACTATGTGGGGTAATTGGTGGTAAAATAACCTGAATATTAAGATTGAAACTTTTTGTTAGCATTAGCAAGGCATCAGAATATGTTGAAATATTTACATGTGTATATATGATGTGCTATTCTCAAAGAGTGTTTATCTTTGAACTCTTGGTGTTGTAGTTCTTTTAAACTGCTCTGTCAGACAGCTACAGAAGCACATATATATTCAGCCACTTACCCAGAAACTACTTGTGCATGCAGCAGATAAAACCATATTTTTTTGTTTGTTATATATAGTGCGAACTCGACCTAAAGGTATCAGAGTACTTTACATGAGCACCAGTTGCATTACAGATGGACACGTTCATTTTTTGTTAGCATGGTGAGATTAAGTCATTTGCCCAGAATTGCAGGATGCTGAGCGTCCCTGCCGAGACTCGAACCTGGTTCCCAAGCTTCAAGGTCGACTGCTCTAGTAAAGCGAGGTATAGTGTGCACAGAGTCCAGGGGTTCCCCAGAGGTATAGCAGAGGCTAAATTAGATAATACCAACAGCTCTATTTGTGGTAGTGTGGTCGAGCAGTTAGGTTTATCAGAGAATGGTGTTAAGCATTTATTTCACACACTCAGGCAACAAATGTTATCATACACACAAAGACTGATTCCGGATGAATAGGTAAGTATAAAAAGTTATCCTTGGTATTTTATTTAAGAACCAAAGGTTACTTAATGCAGTTAAGTTGTAATACTTTCAAAATGTCTAAGCTTTTAAAATAGAAAGGTTTGTAGAGTTTCAAGCAGTACTTTTCAGTATATACAGTTAGTGCCATACATAGAGAAGGGTAGGCAATCCTTTGGGGACAAAGACATGTGATGGACTTGCAAGTAAGTACCCAGTCTACAGTTCCAGTTTTCGGGTGGTCCATGCCAACACTATGGGCAATGCTGGCCCTGAGGGACTGGGAGTACCAAGAGGTATGGGTTTCAGTAGCTTTGCCACGGAGATCGATACCGACAGTGAAATTTACCCAAGCGGTCTGTGGAGAGTAATGCAGTAGGTTGGTTTTCAGCAGACCGACAACACAGTTTCCCTTGTCGTCGCTGGTGGTTAGCTGCTGTCGTTGGGCTGGAGGAGTTCTGCTGTCATTAGACCATCCTGGGGCGGTCGTGGTCGGGCGGTAGGGCCGTAGGAGGCCGGCAGGGCCACTTGCAGGAGGGTACAGGATTTCAGGCACCAGCTGGGCACAGCTGAGGTTGTGGGGGTCCAGAGGTTCCTTCGAGGTCGTGGAGGCCATCTGGCAGTGATGCTTTTCTTCTAGCATGGCAGAGTTGCGTCGACACAAGTGTCGGTCTTCGACCACTGCAGTCGGGGAGTTCTTATGCAGCAGTGAGTCACATCAACGCCAGTGTTGGTCCTCACATTGGCGGTTCTGGTACTGGCAGACGCCGGGGACTAGAGCCTCTAGTCCGAAGGGAGATTCTTGGCTATTTGGTAAAAGTTGCGGGCCTTCGGGGTTTCTTGGAGGTCAGGCAGGACTTTTGGAAGGACAGCAGGTCCAGTGGTCGACCCGGGTGCAGGTAGCGGGGTCTTGGTGAGGTTTGTCTGCAGCAGTTCAGTTCCTGGCCAAGCAGCAGTCCTTGACATGTTTTTCTTAGGTCCATTGAATCTGAAGAGGTAAGGCTAAGGGGTGCCTCTCAATACTAGATTTAGGGGTGTTAGCGGGGGGGGCAGGACAGGACCAATGGGTCCATTTCTTGGGGTGTCTAGATCCCCAAGTATGCCATCCTCCAGTGGGAGGGGAGCATCATCCTCTTCTTAATTGGATTAGCCCCCTCATCTTCAAGATGAAGGGGACTGAGAAGTGGGCTTCACTTTGCCTTCCCCACCTGAGGGGTGGGGTTGACAAAGGTGGGCACACCTCCCTTCCTGGCTTGATTTTCCCACTGGTTCTTGCATGCAAATGAGGGTCAGAACCGGCGGGAGCCAGTTGCTAATAGCAGCAAAAGACTGGGGGTAGCTAAGGAAGGCGGTAAGCCTGTGAAGCTCCCTCTTTGTGGACCCTGCCCATCCTGGGGGAGGAGGCATGACACCTCTGCCCATGATGTGCTTTGTTTCCAGACCCAGAGAGTGGAGGGCTCTCTACCAAGAGGTCCAGAAACATATCTGGTGGTGACAGATAGCTGGTGGTCAGTCAGGAACCACACCAGGGCTAGGTGTGTTTAAGGGGACACCTCTAAAATGCCCTCGGAGTACATTTTACATGAAAACCGACACTGGCAATAGTGCAGGTTAATGTGCTGAGAAGCTTGATACCAAACTTCTCTGTCTTCAGTAAAGCCATCATGGAGTGGGGGAGTTCATGATGGAAAACTCCTAGCCCACCGACTCAAAATTGCTTCCCTGCACTTTCAATGTCTGTGAATGGCACAGGCTCTGCAGGAGCACAGTGCTCATGCCACAGTGACCTTACCTGTGGTATAGTGCACACTGCTAGAGGGGTGACCTGTCCATGCCACAGGCAGTGTTTGTTAGTTGTGGCACCCAGGGATGGGTGCCATGTTGACTTTTGGGTTTGGGGGTCAACCGCTGACACACAGGCTGCAGTGCCAGGGTGTATGTATCAGGTGAGGAGTCTCTAAGGGTGGCATAATACATGCTGCATCCCTCAAAGGTTCTCTCTGGATCAAAGGCCATTTGGTACCAGTGGTACCTTTAACAAGGGACTTATATGTGGCTTAGAGGTTATGCAAATTGTGGATGCAAAGGTACAGTTTTGGTAAAGAACACAAGTCCTGGAGCCTGGTTAGCAGGATCCCAGCACACACTTTAGTCAGGTTGGAATCAGTTCTAGGCAGAAAATTAGGGGCAACCATGCAAAAAGGGGTACTTTTCTACAGTAGTCTTATCTATATTGCTCTCTTTCCCATAACACAGGCACTGAGGTGTTTGTTTATAGCCAATTGCATAAATATTTAGAGAGTCATAGAGATATTGAAATAGGCAGTTACATACTGGCCCATTTACTTACACATCTCATGGCACGGCTACAGGTGTACTCCCACTATTTGTCAGATATGTTGGCAAGTATGGACACAACCTTCTCATACAAGTAGCAAAATACTCCTTCAAACATGGATAATTCTTGCCATGTAAAAGCTTTTTGTCAGGTATTAAATCCAAGTTTAAGTATGCACAAGTTACATATGAGAGATGCTGTAAGTGTGTTGTAAAGCATGTTTGTTTGTACTTAAAAGCTGAGAGATGCTCTTTTCACTTCACTAAGTTACTTGTGCACTTGCATGCCCCTATGCCAAGTACTATATAGGGTATGCCATCGCTAAAATAACTCACATACATATGTTATAGATCTCAAGCAACATCAGTGATTACTGAGAGGACCGCAGAGCCTTCATCGGGGTTTGGACAACCGGTACAGCACACAGGATACCTAAGGGGACACAGACAGGCCCGCATTCCAGCCGCACAGGTTTGAGCTTAATCACCTGACCCACTGGATTAGCTGGTGGTGGGCTCTGGTTGCGCGGATGCTTACAGCCGGTTTCTGTACCTCCAGCGTGTTAAGGTAAGCGCCTGGACTGTGGTCCAAGTCATTGCAGGACGTGGGAGTGCGTAAGTCAGGCTAGTACACGGTTTTCGCCTGTTGGCTTATTATAAGAGGCCATTGTATAGATTTGGGGTGATAGCCTGCACATTCCAGTAATACTGCAGTAAGTTTAGAGTAATGGCTGGGAAAGCGAAGAGGGGTGACCAGCGTTCTCATATGGAGAGGCTGATGGAGGCAATGATGAAGAAGGTGGACGAATTGGGGCATGGTCTCGCTGATCTCAGGGAGAAGGTAGAGGGACAGGAGGGGACAGAAGAGAGGGCTAGGCGCAGCACTGTGCCCTCCAAGGCGGCATTTCCTCCCCTCTCAAAAAGAGTTAGGGCAAAGAAGCGGGTGGAGGATGAACCAGTTACGCCTGTGGCCCCTGTTCCCTTAAGGGAAGTCCCACCTGTGCCACCTGTACCTCTGGGAAATGTCCCACCTGCCCCAGTACCAGCCCATCCGGTGACACCAGTTGCCACTGTGCCAGCTCCCAAGCCCAGAGAGGAACCCGCGCCCACATAGTTGGTCCCGGTTGAACCAGTGGTCCCTGCGCCAGTCACACAGCCCAGGGGGGAGCCTGGGCCTGCAGGAGAGGCCCCATCAGGGTGAAGTGCACAGCTCCCGGTAGTCCCTCCAGCAGGGGGAAATGCGATCCCACAGGATATAGTTTCCCACTTGGCAGCAATCCTTCCATGGTTGGGGAAGGCAGGCATCCTGTCTTCAACAGTGGGGGCAAAAGACATAGGTACTGATTCACTAGCAGAGGCAAAGCGAATAGTTGCTCAGTTTCATACTGCACCGGTGGAAAAAACAGTTGAGGGGCCGGGTGCACCTTTCCCTGTCATTTCAGCAGGTGGTGTCAGCACACTTGAAACCAGCAAGGGATTGCCGGGGTGCAGCCTGACAAAAGAGAAGCAGTCGGAGTCAGCTGGGGCCACTCCAATAGGTAAGCAGCTGACATTGCCAATGCTGGATGTAGGGGAGTCCCGCTCAGAGCGGGAGCATTTGGGGAGATGTTACGCCAGAGGTAAAAAGCAGGATTTGGTCTGGGGAGTACGTTAATATGTTCTCCTTGCTTATTTGCGAAAAGGATAGGGAAGATGCCAGAAAAAATAAAGACTGGATGCTCCCTAGGGAATGGGCAAATGAACTCCAGAAGTACAGGGTGGAAGAAAACTTGATTAATTGGATCAGAGGTTTTTCCATATTCATGGCAGTGATGGCCGAGCGTTTCCCTAGCATACAGGTGCAGATGGCTTGTTACCAGAACAGGATTGTCCGGGCACATGATAAATTTGTGGGGGGGGATGGATGGAATATGACAAAAGTTTCAGGAGAACTAAGGCATCTGACCCATCTCTATCTTGGGACCGCATCGACACGATTGCATGGATAGATCTATTTGGTGTGGGAGCACAAAATATTGCCAAAAGCCAGTCCCCCCAGCCCTTTCAGCCATTTCAGTCCTTTCGGTTGCAGGGAACCACAGGTTCCGCCAATAATACAAATGGCGGTGGGGGAAGGAAGGGGACATGTTGGGATTTCAATAGACAGACTTGCACTAGACCCCAAGGCATGTGCAGGTTCAAACATGCGTGTTCCATTTGTGCCAACCCGTCTCACCCCGAGTCTAAATGTCTCAAAAAATCAAGGGATAAGGGTAAGAAGAAACAGGAGTGAGACGGATGCACCCCTCAAAGCACGGTCACCCATTGATGTAATGGCACTGACACCCTGGCTCAATAAGTATACTTGCCATCTCACCGCTAAAACTCTGCTGGATGGTTTCAGGTACGGTTTTAGGATACCAGCACTTGCTTATGTGGGAACACCGGAGTGCAAGAATCAACAATCGGTGCAGGCCAACCCCAGTGTAGCAGCAACAAAAATTGATAAAGAATTGCGCCTGGGCAGAATAACTGGCCCATTTGATTCCATCCCTGTGGAGAACTTTGTCTGCTCCCCTTTGGGGGTGGTCCCCAAGAAGGTAGAGGGTGAATTCAGACTCATCCATAACCTGTCAGCACCCAAGGGAAATTCATTAAATGATGCAATTAATGATGACATTTACAGTATGAAGCATGCGTCCTTTGACCAAGCAGTAGAGATGCTCAGGGATTTGGGCCCAGGAGCCCTGATGGCTAAATCAGACATAGAATCCGCTTTTCGTTTGTTGCCAGTCCACCCTTCTGATTTTCACCTACTTGGCTTTCAGTTTCAAGGGAAATTCTATATGGACATGTGTATGCTAATGGGCTGCTCGGTGTCCTGCGCATATTTTGAAAAATTCAGTTCGTTTTTGAAATGGGTTTTTAGACAGGAGACAGGGCATCAATTTGTCATGCACTACCTGGATGACTTTCTTATCTTGGGGTCACTGGGCTCTCTGGAGTGTGTGTGGGCGATGCAGGAATTTTGCGCACTCATGCAGGCTTTTGGGGTCCCCTTGGCCCCGGTAAAGACGGTTGGACCAGCAACAACAATAGAGTTCCTAGGGATTGAGTTAGATTCCATTCAGGGGTGTTTCAGGTTGCTTGCGGACAAGATCACCAAGTTCAGGGCAGCGTTACAGCAATGCTTGGGTAGGGAGAAGGTCACATTGCACCAGTTACAACAGACTGTAGGACAATTGAATTTTGCCCTGAGGGTCATACCGATGGCAAGGCATTTTCCCGATCCATCTCACAGGCCATGGCTGGTCTCAAGGAGAAACACCACCAAACCAGGCTGTCAGCTGAGGTTAGGCAGGACATGCGGATTTGAATGGCATTTCTGCAGGACTTCAATGGCAGGGTAGTGTGGCCCAGTCCGCCAACTACTTCCGCGGAGTTAGGCTTAATGACTGACGCTGCGGGTAGGGATGGATTTGGCGCCATACTCGGTACCGAGTGGGTGGCACAGCGGTGGCCAGCATGGTGGGTGGAGACTGGCTTGACGGGTAACATCGGCTTCCTAGAACTGTTTCCCATCTGGGTGGCATTGACGGTATGGCCAGAACAACTGCATAATCAATCAGTGGTGTTCTGGTCAGACAACATGACTGTGGTCGAATGCATCAATCAACAAGCTGCACGGTGTAAAATGATTATCCGTCTATTGAAAGAAATTGTCCTTTTATGCATGATGCTAAATATGCAATTTAGAGCCAAACATGTTCCAGGTGTTTTAAACCATGCTGCTGATGCACTTTCTCGCTTTAAGATGCAGGTTTTCAGGGCACACCTCCCAGCTGTGGCGGCTTATGCCACCCCCTTCCCAGAACTACTTTGGCTGATTGGTGCCCCCAACTACCGGACCTCGTGGCAGCTAGCCTAGCACCCAGGACCAGGAAAGCATATGAAGGGGCGTTTTGGGCATATTGTTCCTTTTTGGGAAGGGAGTGGGCTGAGAAGTGGCATGACATGGGATTACTCCTTCATTACCTGGGTTGTTTGAAGGTGAAAGGACGTTCAGCGGCAGCAACCAAACGGCATGTGGCGGCGATCTCTTTCTTTGCCCAAATTAGAAATAGAGGGGATCCCACCAACAGCTTTACAGTTAGGAAGGCATTGAAAGGTTGGCAACGCCTCCAAGGGTCTGCCCCAGATACAAGACAGCCAATCGGGGTGGAGCTGTTGACATCCCTACTTGGGACCCTCCCCTTGATATGCACCACCTCAGGGGAAGTGCTGTTGTTCACCGCCGCTTTTTCATTGGCCTTTTATGGTGTCTTTAGGATTGGGGAATTGTTGGCCCAAAACAAAGAAGATGTACTCGGCGGCCTGCAGTTTGACCGCGTGAAGGTGCGAGGGGATACTCTACCGATATCAATTAGGAAGTCCAAGACGGATCAAGAGCACATGGGGATGGGGTAGTACTGCATCGGGCACATGGTAATCCTTGCTGCCCCCTCTCACATGTGGAAGCTTACCTGCAGTGTAGACCCAGTGACACAGGGGGGCCTTTTCTAGTACATGCAGATGGTATTCCACTTACACGTTTTCAGTTTAAGAGGGTCCTGGACATGGCAATTCAAAAGGTAGGTTTGAACCCAAGCTGTTTTGGTACTCGATCTTTTAGGATAGGGGCAACCACTGAAGCAATGGCTAGGGGCTTACCTAGGAACAACGTCCAAAGGATTGGGAGGTGGTCCTCTAATTGTTATAAGCGCTATGTGCGGCTACATATGTTGTGAGTGGGATATTTGGCCAGACGCTAATGCATGTGTCCTTCTCTGCTTTCATTTACAGTTTCTCAAACCTGTCACGCAGAGGGGACACTGGAAACGCCGCGACAACATCAGGCAACTCAAGGACTATCATCGCCAAATAAAGGATCACATGTCGTTTGGATCATTTGCCATTCGTATGTAAGGCGTTTGTCAAATTTTTTCCTTACAGGAAATTATAAATCTAGGGCACGGCAGGCTGGTTTTGAGATATCATTTCATGGAAAGGGGGGCCTCCGCTTTAGTCAGTTTATGGCTGTCGTGCTAGACCTATTGAATAAGGGGGGGGCTCTTCCCAATATTATTATTCCACACCTGGGAGGGAACGATCTGGCAAGCCTGGGAAGAAGGGGGTTAGTGGAAACCATAATCTCAGAAGTAGGTTGGTTAGCCAAGACATGACAGGGGTGCACTAGTGTGTGGTCGCAGATGATACCACGATTTCAATGGAGGGGAGGGGAATCTGTAGGAGCATTGAATCACTCTGTGAGGAGAATAAATAATATAATAGAGAGGCTCTTCAGGGCTCGTCATCTACAGACCATCGCCCATGGGTGCATCAGGGGAGAACCGTGCTTCTTAAAAGACGGTGTCCACTTGTCAAACGTAGGCAATGAAGTGTTCCTAGAGAATATGCTAGCTTGGTTGGATGGCCTCAGAAGCAGGGCATGCCCTCCTAGTGAGCGCAGGGGGGAGGCAGATAGTCAGTTAACTATGCTGGCCTGTGGTGGTAAGGTCATGATTGGTGAGCAGTAACTTTAAGGTTCGTAGAGGGTTCTTTAATGGGGTCGCCCAAGTGGGAGGGACAAGTGGTCTCTCCTAGAACTCCAGGGGCAGTTGGGTGCGGGTAGGAGGGAGTCACGCTTTCTCTAGGCTGGTTGGCCACCCCGCACGTGCACAATGGCGCCAGTAAATGGCGCAGAACTACAAGGGCCCCTTTTATGGAGATAATATAGAGCGTACAGGGGTAACCGGGGAGGAAGTACCCTCATGGTAAACAGACCCTGATAAAAGGCTGGGGAGGACAGGAGTCAGTCTCTTCGCTCCTTGCTCCCCAGCCTGCCACACCAGCCTCGCTAGGAGGCTGTAATTTGACTTTCCCACCCACCATCCCCTAAAAGCAATGTTTGTTGTCATGCTTTATGTATGATAATTACTGGTTTGTATATGTAGTGGTTATATGATGTATATCATGATTGTGTTTATACCAACTTGTTACGTTTACAGGTCAGCAATAGTCGTATTTAGTGCTATTCCTTGGTCAGGCGGTAAGGTCATGATTGATGAGCAATAAATTTAGGGTGCTTAGAGGGCGGCGCCATTCTTGAATGGGGTCGCCCAAGTGGGAGGGACAAGTGGTCTCTCCTAGAACTCAAGGGGCAGTTGGGTGCGGGGGAGGAGGGAGTCACGCTTTCTCTAGGCTGGTTGGCCACCCCGCATGTGCACGGCGCCAGTAAATAGCACAGAACTGCAAGGGTTCCTTTTATGGAGATAATATACTGAGCGTATGGGGGTAACCAGGGGAGAAGTACCCTCACGGTAAACGGGCCCTCTGCGCATGCGCACTCCGGCAGGAGGGCGTGGTTAAGTTGATAAGGATATGACACCAGTTAGTGACCTTGCCGTAGGCCCAAATAGGATACGCAGAAAAGTAAATGCTGTGATGATTATTAAACATATGTTAGATTTGGATAGAAAACCTTTGTATTAGAGTTATGTTAAGGTTAGCCATCTGACATCTGTACTTATCAATTGTAATCAATGTAATGCATAATTTTCTGCTTAACTTTTGTAAATATTGTATATATTCATAATGTTTATTAATTTTGTTTAATAAATACGGCTGGGGGTTTTTACACCCCTCACATCCAAACCTCTCTCATGTCAATATCTGGGTCTGGTTGAGGGAGGAGGGGGTGTAGGTAGTACCTGGCCATAGAGAACGCCAAGGCCGGCATCGGCCACGCCAAAAGTATGGCGGTCATGCCGTCCCCCTCCGGACATGGAGACAAGTCTGTCACGCACTTTGGTGACGCGATAGGCACTCCTCTCCATTGATTGGTCCCGGCCCGGGGCGTGACCCGGAAGTGGTTTGAATCACTTCCGGGTCACGCAATGGGTTAACGCCAGGCCGGTTAGAACCAGTCTGGCATGAAACCCTGATAAAAGGCTGGGGAGCGCAGGAGTCAGTCTCTTCGCTCCTTGCTCCCCAGCCTGCCACACCAGCCTCGCTAGGAGGCTGTAATTTGACTTTCCCACCCACCATCTCCTAAAAGCAATGTTTGTTGTTATGCTTTATGTATGATAATTACTGGTTTGTATATGTATTGGTTACATGATGTATATCATGATTGTGGTTATACCAACTTGTTACGTTTACAGGTCATCAATCGTCGCATTTAGTGCTATTCCTTGGTCAGGCGGTAAGGTCATGATTGGTGAGCAGTAAATTTAAGGTCCTTAGAGGGCGGCGCCATTCTTGAATGGGGTCGCCCAAGTGGGAGGGACAAGTGGTCTCTCCTAGAACTCCAGGGGCAGTTGGGTGCGGGAAGGAGGGAGTCACGCTTTCTCTAGGCTGGTTGGCCTCCCCGTACGTCCAGTAAATGTCGCAGAACTGCAAGGGCCCCTTTTATAGAGATAATATACAGAGCTTACAGGGGTAACCGGGGGGGGGGGGGGGGGGAAGTACCCTCACAGTAAACGGGCCCTCTGCGCATGCGCACTCCGGCAGGAGGACGTGGTTAAGTTGATAAGGATCTGACACCAGTTAGTGACCTTGCCGTAAGCCCAAATAGGATACGCAGAAAAGTAAATGCTGTGATGATTATTAAAGATATGTTAGATTTGGATAGGAAACCTTTGTATTAGAGTTATGTTAAGGTTAGCCATCTGACATCTGTACTTATCACTTGTAATCAATGTAATGCATAATTCTCTGCGTAACTTTTGTAAATATTGTATATATTAATAATGTTTATTAATTGTGTTTAATAAATATGGCTGGGGGGTTTTACGCCCCCCACATCCAAACTCCTCTCATGTCAATATCTGGGTCTGGTTAAGGGAGGAGGGGGTGTAGGTAGTACCTGGCCATAGCACATATAGATTCAGTCAGTCACTCACCAGAAACTAGGAATACATGCAGAAGACTCAAATGTAGTTGCAGTCACACCTATGTAGCTCTGTATTGCCTAACATAGGCCCTGAAGTATTTCTGCAGTCACTTAAATACACATTTATACAGCTGCAGAGGTATTATAGCAGGCAGTTACATACTAGCACATTTACTTAAACATCTCATGACACTGATAGAGGTGTACTCCTACACTCTCTCAGATATGTAGGCATGTACTGACACAAATAGTCATTCAAACATGGGTGATGGCTGCTAATGCAGGCCCTGTCTGTGCTCTCTCACTGCAAGCTTCACTTGGCATGTTATAGGTTTTTCTCCAGTGTCAAATCCATTCATAAACCCATGCTCCCAAATATTGACCTACTTAGAGACTCATGCACCCACTTTGACATCCACTCAGTTAAAGACTCACTCAGACAGTGATACACCCATTCACACACCCAGTGAAACACTTATGCAGGTAGTCCCAGACCCACTCAGACACACACTTACACAGTCACACACACATTGAGACACTCACACACACAGTCACTGTAAACACAGTCTCTGTACAGTGTACTAAAATGAAGTACACCAAGTAGAGAGTGCGATAAATTTTCAGAGGAAGATAGATGTAACCAGTACATAATACTAATTCTCTTTTTGTGGTAGTGTGGGCAAGCAGTTAGGCTTATCAGAGGGCAGTGTTAAGCACTTGTTGTACTCACAGAGGCAGTATATGAGATCCACACTTATATATAAATTTGAGACCAATGTTTTATAAAAATAGCAAGAGTCTTTATATATTTTTGAGAAGCAGGACTTCAAATCGAAAATACACTTTATACAGTTTCAATACTTGAATAAATACTCTGTAGACTTTTAATTACTGAGAGAATTTCAGTGCACTTCAAAGTATGCAATAGTCGTAGTGTCTACGCACTCGGCGGTGGATACTGTTAAATATTTATCATTGCGGTCGCCGGAGAAAGCAATGGAAGCATATGACTTAAATGGAATCCAGAAGACTGCCAACATAGTTACCATTGCAGTTGCTGGCAGCAGATCACTGTAGATCAATGGATCCAGAGCACTGCTAGCCCAGGGGTGGTGGTTGCTGGACGGCTGATGCAGAATTGGATAGCGGAGGACCACTGACTCAGATACCCTTGCCATCACTGAGAGGAGGACTCCGCCAAGGAGTTTCGAAGTTCACCAGCACTGGGCAGGTCTCTGGTGTGATGCAGAGTATACCGCCACGGAGTAGGCGGTCATGCCAATGGTGCTGCAGTATGCTGTCAACGTCACATACAAGAGAGTATGGGATCTCAGGCACGGGGCTGTTTCCAGCATCGATCATTATGCTGAGAGAATCTCTCAAGGTGATGGAGGCATACAGTGGTTGATTCCACCAGACTGATGAACCAACAGGTCTGGTAACCTGCAATGTTTCTTTTCAGAGTTGTGTCAACCTGGAGAGTACCAGCCCTCAACCACAGTGGTTTCTTTACCGGCAGACGCCGGGTACTACAGCCTCCAGCCCAAAAGAAGGTTCTAGGCAATTGATGAAGTCTGCAGGGGGCCGCGGTTTCTTGGAGTCCTTGCATGTTTCAGGAAGGACAACAGGTCCCAGTTGTTCAGTCTGGCTGCAGTTGGCAGAGTTTGGCCAGTTTCTTTTGCAGCAGGGCTCTGTTCCTGGTTGACCAGTGGTCTTCTTTCATCGTCTTCTTTTGGTCTGTCGAATCTGAAGTCATATTCTCAAAAAGTCACCCTAATACTGAATTTAGGGGCTTTTTAATGGAGGTTAGGTAGTAGCCAATTGGCTGCCTACCTGTAGGTTGCCTACACCCTTTTTATGCTCACCCTACATGAGTAGTGGGTATACCATAGCTCCTAATAGGCTACTAATCCCATATTCAAGATAGCGGATAGTGAAAAGTGGGGTCTACCTACCTCTTCTGCCCCACCTCCGCGGTACAGGGTGAAGGTAGACCCACCTCCTACTTGGCCTAATTTTCCCACCAGTCCTCGTGCCAAAAGGGCAGCAGGACTGGGGGGGGGGGGGGGTCACCATCTGCTTCTAACAGGAGAGGGAGGCAGACAGGTTTCAAAGGCGGCATGTCCTTTGAAATTCCCAGTTCTGCTGCAAGAGGGAAGTTGTGACCACCTCTGCCCAGAGTAGGCATTGTTTCTGGATACGGAGAGCTCTGACTCTCTACCCAGGGGTCTAGAAACATGTCTCGTGATGGCAGGCTGACTAAACCACTAGTGGTTGGTGAGTTTCAGGGAACCCTCTAAAATGGTGTCTTGTGTGAATTGATTATTAAATCCAACACTGGCATCAGCAGGAATTTATTAAGACAATATGTTTGGTACCAAACATCTTAGAAATCAGTGAATCCATCATGGAGCTAAGAAACTCATGTTGACGAGTATCCATCCCATGTACTCTTTATGAATTCCCTGTTCACTTACAACTCCCAGAATGCACTGAATATCGTAGGGACTAATCTGCTCATGCGGATAGGCCCTTTGCATAAGATGTAGTGCACCCTGCCTTACAGCTAAAGGCCTGAAGTAGGGGTAGCTTACCTATATCTTATGCAGTGTGGGGTCGGCATGGCACACAGGGCTGTGTGCCATGTTGAGTCTTTGGTTTGTCCTGCACCTGGAAACATGACCTGTGATTGCAGCACGGCTGGATTCGGATGAGGTGTCCCTAGGGAACCTCCTTTTGTCCCCATGGCCTGGTTACCAGGGGGTACCATTTATGGGGGATTATAGGGGAAACAGAAGTTGTGCAAATCGTGGTACAGCTTTAGAGAAAGGAGATTTGGCACTGGGAACCTGGTTAGCAGGAGCTCAGTGCACTTACAGTTCGAAATCACATCAGACATCAGGCACAAATTAGGGGGGTAAGTGTTAGGAATCGAGCTGATACTGGTGCTGTCGGTATGGTCTGTTTCATATGTAACCAACCCAACGGTCCATTAATGAATCATGTTCTTCTGCCCTTCTAAATATTAGCTTGAATCATGCTCTCCTGCTCTCCTAAGTACTGTTTAAATCACGTGTTTCTTAGGTACATTAATACTTGCTTTTACCAATCCTTTATTTATTTCCTTGTGCCCCCTGCACGCTTTGTAAACACTTTGGGGAATGTCATAACCATGTGTTCCACACGTGTTCTAGTAGCTGTCATGTTACGTTTCCTCACGTTCCCTCACCGCGCGTAACAGAGGCTATAAATAGACACACCCTCCATTAGGTGGCGCTTGGCTTTCTGTCCCCGCCACTGGAAGCGTTTGTGAGGATTCTTTGCTGCAGAAATTGGGATCTCCTCAGCGCGTCTCTGAGAGCAGCTGATCTCCGGTCTTCATTACGCGCTCCTGAAACAGCTGATTGTTTGCATGCGTCAGTTACGAGGAAAAGGAAGCAGCGTGTCAATTTCATTCTCCGCTGAAAGCCGGCTTCAGCAAGACATCGTCCGGACAGTTCAGAGCTAAGTCAACAATTCAATTACTGTGTGACTTGTTTATTTCAACTCCCTTTCCCTTGATTGGAGTTACTTGTAAATTCGAGTCCAGGATATATTTTGACTTTGAGAAACTTTAACATTTTATGCTTCTGTATTTAAATGAAAAAAGTTGCTTATTTCTTTGGGACAATTTGTACAGTAGTCTAAGCTGATAGTAGACTTCTATCCTCACTTTTCAAATGTTTAAAATAATTCAGAGTCATAGGTCATCGCCAAACTAATACCATAATTAAGGTGAGTGTGATTCCCCTCCCCTTTTTAAAAAAAACATATAAAGGCCTGGCCCCGGGTAATGGGTTTTCTGGGACCTAAATTGGCCCTGGGATGGGGACTGCGCGGCCCCCTCCTTTTTTCGAAATTTAAAACATTTAAAAAGGGTTAGGTCCTAGAGGATGGGATCACTGGGGCTCAAAATGGTCTAGGGAACTGGGGCCATGCGGCCCCCCTTCCTAAAAAATATACATTTTGTTTTAAAAGCCAGCAACTCGCTGGAGGTCTCGCCCCCGTTCTCCACTACTCTGCAAATGCTCCTCCTGGTGCACTTCTGGTTGGGGGATTAAAGTCCCCTTGGCTACTGAGGGGCCAAAAAGACCTCCTGTTGCCTCCAGTAAGCCCCACACAGTGGGATTGCTGAGAGGTGGTTGGTGGCCACGCCCCTTTGTTCATCACCCTTTAAACACGCCTCTCAGCACACTGGTGGGGGGACAAGGTCCCCTTGTCTACTGAGGGCCTCAGGACTAAAGTGGACTTCTTCATCCACCCAGGAGTTCGCTAGGAGGCACGCTTGCAGAGTGGTGGAGAAAGGGGGCATGGCCTTAGAGTACCTCTCAGCAATCCAGTTGTGTGGGTCTCAATGGAGGTAATAGGAGTGTAAGTTGGCCCCCCAGGACCGTTAGAGCCAAGGGGACTTCAACCACCAACTAGTAGAGACAAAGGAGATGCTTTTGCAGAGTGGTGGAGAAAGGGTGCGTGACAACTGAAAACCTCTCAACCGACTGTGTGGGACTTGCTGGAGTTTACAGGAAGATTAGTTGGTCCACAAGGACCTTCAATAGCCAAGGGGACTACATCCTCCTACTATTAGTGCACCAGGAGGGGCATTTGCAAAGAAGTGGAAAAAGGGGGTCTGGCCTCTTACTCGTACTCAGCAATCCTGCTGTATGGGACTAACTGTACTAGAGGTAACAGGAGGGGTAATTGGCCCCAAGGACTTCCTTGGGACCAACTACCCCTATTGTTATCTCCAGTAAGTCCCACACAACGGGATTGCTGGGAGGTTTTTTAGGCATGTGGTAAAGGCATGTGTGGTAATGGCATGTGTTGTTCCCTCCTACTTCCATTTACCAATTCAAGAAAATGCCATTTGGGAAGTCTGGTATGTGCATTGAGGCAAAAGAGAATTTAGCATCTTGTTAGGGCCCACAGTAGTTCCTAATAAGTTGGACTAACTGAGTGTGTGTTTTGTTAGTGTGTGGTCATGGAGTGATATGTTACTTTGTGAATATTTGAGCAGTGTGTTTTTTGACAGTTGTGAATGGTGATTTATTATTTCTTTGGTAGTGGTGTGAGCTTTGTGATATCCAGCTATATGGATGTTTTGTAAGTGGGTTGGAATATATTGTTGAATACTGTCTTGTTTCCTAGTCAAATGTGTCCTTTTTTGAACACTGACTTTCAAGTACATTTCTCATCTGCATCAGCTCTGCGTTCCTATGCATCCCCACCCACTGCACTGTTTAGAATGTTGCCTATTAAAGTTGTAGTCATGAGCTTGTAGTTGCAAAACTCCATCGAGGATGTATGTCAGAATATCATAGTCAGAAACATCATCAGTCTTACATATTGTATTCTAAACAACATTTACAAAATTATTGTCCCATTCGGGTTAGATCTTCTGTTATTAACTCTAATTAGGTGATTTGGATGGGTGTTTGGAACACTATCTAATTGTACTGTTGTGTCTTGTTCTTTGGCAGGAGCATTGCCAGCAAAGTGATGCTGTTTATCAAAACTGTGTTGGACATGTGTATGGTGTTCTATCTAATATTTTTTTTAGATTGTGTTCTTGCCCTCCTATATGTGCTGCCAATTAAGAGTTGCTGGATGCAAAGCTATCACCTGGATGAAAAAGGACAGGAGAGCCAATGCATGTCACACACTCCCAGGCACACAGAACCAATAGCAGCCACTCACAAAGGCTTACAGCATCAACAGATACAAAGAATGTTTTTTCCCAACCACAGTAAATTTGAGCAGGATGATCTAGCACTCTGGACCAGCTGGGAAGTTTTGTTTTCTGGGTCTCATCCTTTGCCTTACCTTACTCCAAGGCAGTATTCACACCTTGACTGGCCACTCTTGCACCTTATACTTGTATCATCAGGTTAGCTCACTTTTTTAGTCCTAGTCGGAAGGTTCTCTCATTGACCTGCAGCACAAATTAACTAGACATTTTGATTTCACAGGAAATTATTAGGTGCTTCTACTAGGGAGTCTGTTTTCCTCTTATGGAGTAATTTCTCCCCTTAACATGGAGAAAATGCAAAGACACAAGGACTTAATATGTAATTTAGTGTTCTAGAGTTTGCTTTTAGTGAAAAAGGGTTAGGTGGAATTTCGACATGTATGTTTTTCACTCACCTCTTGAAAACCTAGATGATGGGCAGATGGTCTAGTGGTTATTTTGCTGACTTTGAAACCAGAAGGACTGAATTGTAATTATAATTCTGGCTTTCATGCTGAACCACATAGTGTGCAAAACACAAATAGCACTTCAAAGGTTACACCAATGTGTCCCAGTGAGTGGTGTGAATCTGCCATGACTTTGGGATTAAGCATGTAGCAAGAATGACACACTTGTCAGATCCCATTCTTGAGGAACTCTAATTTGACTTTCATGCATACTAGTAGTGTGTCAGGTCCCAGGTAAGGGGGTTGTGGGATAGGTGATGGAGGATCCGCTCAGCGATTACAGAATTTCTGCAATTTCTCAATCATAGCCTCAGTAGCGGCTGGCAGGGAATGAGGGTGCAGTGGCAGGGTGAGGGAGGTGGGGGGACAAAATTAAAATTTAAAAATACCACTTACCTCTTCCGCTGGCCGCGTCTCTCCTCTGCTTCTCCGGCAAGTCTTAGAACAAGAAAGCACCCAGGCGCCCCATAGCCAATCACAACACTGCATTACAGCATTGTGATTGATTCCCCTAACCCAATCACAAACCTGCAATGCAGCTTTGTGTTTTTTCTGAGTGCCGTGGATTGGTGCTCAGATGGTGACTGGGGGCCTGGGCATGTTCCCCACCAGGCTGTGTAAAGCAGCCTGGTGGGGAACATGCAAAGTGCCCATGACTGGCCGGGCCAAGACTGCCGGCCCAAGACTGCCGGCCAAGCAGTCATGCGCACTTGAAGTGTGCAAACCACTCCTCCCTCTGTGCCACCAGCCCGCCCTAATCCATCCCCGAACCTGCGAAAACTAAAATGCTAACTACATTAATATCATTTTATGTTTCCTGCTCAAAGCGTAGTGGGGTAACGCTTTTCCGTCTTAGTGGAGGAGCTGCCCCTGTGTTATTCTGATGATGGCGGACGTGTTAGTAAGCAGTTCCACATCGGCCGTCATTAAATTCTGAAACATAGGCCTGTTGGCGGGAGCCGGAGACTCAGGGTGCCCCCTGTGTGCAGGGGAACTGGTGAGGCAATGGCAGAGCGGCTACAGAGTGGCTGCGAAGGCCGGGACACTGAATAAGGCAAGTGACATGCCCAGACTAGCAGCAGCAGAAGCGTAAAGCCGCGAGCTGGGCTCTGATGATCGAAGGAACAGGGAGAACTCCGGAACACAGTAGCTGTGGCCAGGAGGCATTGCCCACATCCCACACCCTAGAAGGTACCAAATCTCGAGGATCAGCAGTCTGAGGTGCGGCGCAGCAGAGCCCTGGGAGACCTGGGCCACAGAGCTGGAAACTGACAGAGCAGCAGTGTAAGGCTGACCGGTGACCACAGAAGCAATCGGAGGGATGTCGGTGTGGAGAACAGGGGTAAGGCGGTAGGCCCTGGAGGTGCTGGGACCCTGCGACTGCCCCCCTGCCCAGCTGGAAAGCGGCCTGCTCTGGAAGGCCCTGGAACATATGGGTGGCTCCAGGAGGGGCGGCTGGAACCCACGAGAAACTTGCTGAGTGGCTCATGCCCGACCGGAATTGGTGCTGTGAGAGCGACTGCCCGGGATGAGGCAAGGCGGAGCCCCAGGGAACAGGCCTCGTGAATTGGGGTCTGGCATAGCAACCTAGCTGCTCCGAGTGACGGCCATTGTTAGAATCACCTGACAACCGAGGTGAGAGGTGAGTGAGGAAAGATGGACCCCAAGCACACAGAGGAGCGCTGATGCTTCCCACGTTCGCCCGCTTTGGGAAAGGCCTGCAGTAACCCAGCCTAGCAAAACTACAGACACACTGGGCAAATGGCAAAAGACCTCAGAAGGCGCCCCGGATGATCGGGGGTAAATCGACAAAGATCATTGAAACTGGGCTTGCCTCTGCCTAGAACAGGGAGAGCGACTTCCAGGAAACCCCAAGAAGAGCAGCGGTAAGGAGAAATACTGGAATAGGGCAGGTCACAAATGAAAGAGGCTATCTGCTCTGAGATATAGCGGAAGGCTTCCATAGAAAATCAGTGTGGGCGGTGGACAGACAGAGGAAAGTCACTCTGGGGTAGAGGCACTTCTCATCCTCCCTCCCCCCACTTCTCTTCCCTCTCCTGGTACAATCGATGTGCAGACAACTGCAGACCGACCCGTTGGTCGTTTACACAACAGAGGGAAAGTGTGTGTCATTGTGTAGAGCAACCCAGAACCCTGTTGAGTGTCCCGCGTTATTCGAAGAACTGGAGTTGAACCCAACACTAAAGGGACTATAAGAATGTGGTCACCACGGAAGGGCCCTGTGGAAGGACGAGTGAAGACGTTGGCAGTCCTACAGACCAATAAGTGGGGCTCTGACGGCTGTTGAGAACTGACACCTGCTACTTGGGATCCCATAGTCTAGGAAACCTGAGCAAACCCCAGACCAAACCAGGAGTTGCACAACAAGAGGATTATGAGACGTACAGGTACCTACTGAACAAGGTGCAGACGAACAGGGGGCCTTGGATCAGGCGTTGCATGTGCAGATGGATAAGATTCTTGCCGCTATAGCAGACACCAAAGTGACACTGCAGCAGGATATCGGAGCGGGTTCTGTGGCCCTGGAATTACTGCAGGCGGAACATCACAAGCTGGTGGACGGAATGAAAGAAGTTGAACACTCAATGGAAGTAATACAAACAGAACAAACAGCCGCATCGCGTAAGCTAGAAGACCTGACTTCAAGAGTGCTAAATGTGGAAAAGCAATCAAAGGATGCCGAAGGGTGCAATAGGCGCAACAATATTTGAGTGGTGAGAATCCCTGAGGGCACGGAAGGTACGGACATGATAGCATTCCTCGAGGGAAGGCTCCAGAACACGGTGCCCCCAGGAAGCTCACAGACTTTTTTGCAGTGGAAAGAGCAGATAGGGTGCCCTCGTGCATACTGGTGCCAGGCCAACCACCCCGTCTTTTGGTGACTCATCTCCTGCACCACAAGGACAGAGATATCCTCATACAGAATGCTCACACAAATGGACCCTTTGTAATCGCAAATGGCAAAATATCTATCTTTCCAGATTACACAACGAGGTACAATCCCTACGGGCTTTGTTTCTGGAGGCCAAAAAGGCACTGCGGTCAGAAAGCATCACATACTCCCTGCTATTCCCAGCAAAACTACACGTAGTGCTAGATAGGTCAATACACTTCTTTGACTCTCCAGATGAACTGTGGACCTGGCTGGAGGCATACAGAGCAGGGGCTCGAACGCATAGATAAAGTAAGGAAGCCACATCTATAGCCAAGCTGCAGCGAAAAAAGCTTAGATAGTCATCCAGAACATTCCAATTGCGGAAACCCGCGGCCTTGCCGGACAGGATGGCGTCACTTCAAGCAGTAACAGAAGTGTTGACACAACTGACTGAGAACGAAAGCACAGGGAAAACATCTGTATGCAGCGCAGTAGAATTGGATTCTGGGGATTCAGCCAGAAGCGAGTCGGAGCTCCCGGATGTAACCACAGACAGCAGATAACATCATTTAAACACAAGTGGGTGGGGAAGGGTTCAGGAACTGCAAAAGGTACGGACAAAGAAGGTGGCTTGCCTGAGTGAACTCGAACAACACCATCTGCATGTAGGCCATAGTTGAGGAATGGAGGTGGGTCCCAGTTGCAGTAAACGAGACATGAAGAGTGTGGCACCCACCACAGGAGGGGCTGCGGTCCCTGCTATGAATCAATGAGTATATGGTTACTTCTTTGCACGCCTCCGACTAGATAGCCCCCTCTGGTTGGTGAGAGAGGACCGTCTTATAATAATGGGTTTTTAAGGTTTAATAGATTTGGGCGGCCAGCCGTTGCGAAGCTGCCCTGGGGAGAGGGAGTTACTTGTTTGGGGTGGTTGATGGTCCCCAGGTGGTAGTCCCACTTATGGTCTGAAATAGTAGGGGGGGGATTGGGGAGGGGAAGGGGAGGGGACAGTCACATAAACTGTGGGATTGGCTACAGGGACATCACATTACCACAAACTCAAAATGATGACTTGGAATGTGAGAAGGTTGGTTTTGATTGCTAAACGACATAATATTCATAGTTACCTAACACGAAGAGGAATACAAATTGCCATATTACGAGAGACGTACCAAACTGAGACATAAAAGGTGTGGACAAATGCATGCTACCACATACTCAGCATTCTCGAGGGGGACTTTCATATAGATTAGAGCAGGCACCCCGTTTGAACTAGACAGATCCCTAATAGACACGGAGGACAGGTACGTTCTCCTTCAGGGTAAAATACTGGGTAGATTGGTTACACTCGGCTGTATATATGCTCCTAATCACGGCCAAATTCAATTTTTCAATAAGGTGTCTACACAACTTCATTAGATACTTCTCACACGCTACTGGGGGGTGATTTTAACTGCATGGCGGATGTAGAAATGGATAGGTCGACTCCGGTCCTAAATGACGTTCCAGTATCCTAAGTGTCCAGAGGGTTCAGGACTTGGTTAAAGGGGTGAGATATGGTTGACATCTGGAGATTACAACATAGCAACACCAAAGATTATTCACATTATTCACACATTTATAGGCTTCATACCAGGTTAGACATGTTCTCATGCTCCGCTTAGCTTGGACCTGCTGTCACACACATAGAATACTTTGGACGCACCGTATCTGACCACAACCCGCTCATGCTGCACATTTGCCCCACCCCAGAGCCTATGTTGACACCCACATGGCAGCTAAACACAGCTGTTCTTGGAGATGCTCCCTTCCGCATGTCATTACACACAGCAGTGGAGGAATACTTTCATTTCAATCAGGGCACTGCCAGATCCATAGTTGTGGAATGGAATGCCTTCAAGCTAGTAGTAAGGGGCCACTGCATGAGTCACAGAGTGGGAATGCAGAGACACATCCTAGAAGACTTCACAGACTTAGAGACGCAGCTACATGATAGTGAAGCCCAACTGACGACAAAAGACGACCTACGTGGTAGATTACGGGAAAAGAAAGAGGAATACAATAGCACGCTTGAGAGATTTAGGTGCTTGGACACATGGGAATATCAAGTGAGGGTACATGCATAGGGGGGCAGAACAGCTTGTATGCTTGCATGGCTAGTGCACCCTGACAATAGGGGATACCCCATTTCCCGAATTCGGTTGGGAGACGACCAGATAATATTTGACCTAAGGACATAAATGATGCATTTAGAACCTTTTATGTAACACCATGGTGCCGATTCCGATCTGGGTCGGAAAGCACTCTGACCGAGTCAGATCCGGAGAGTTTTCCGACTGAGCCGGATTCCTACAGTCCGACCGAGCAAGTACGATGTGCACGTAAGCTGTCGAACTCGGTTCGGTCAGACTCCCATAGAAGTCAATGGGAGGCAGTTGTATGACGCGTGCATGCGCTCCCATTGACTGAATGGGTACGTCTCGAACAAGTGCGCCCCCTACAGTGGGTACGCATCGGTGCCATCCGCGCCGTACATGCCTGTGTGGGGGAGACCCATGGGTCTCTCCCTGTGTGCGAGTCGTATGGCTGCGGGTGTCGGGGGGTCTGACATGGACCCCCGAAGTCCGACTCCAGGAGCTTTTGCGAGCCGGACGCTCCGACTCGGTCGAGCTGTCCGATTCGAGCATCGTACTCGTTTGGTCGAGAATCGTCTCTATTGTGCGCATCGGTTTGCGTGCGACCGAGTCGGACGGATCGGGTCGGAGCGGGAATGAGTCGGTTGGAGAATTCGCGCATCTTTGCATCGTACTTCGTCGTCCGGACCCGTGTACCTATCGGTTGGAAAAGAAGCATCAGAATCGGATCCGCTACGGCCGAACCCGATTCGTTGCTCTTCCGACCGAGATCGGAATCGGCCCCTATATTTCGTTAACCGAGGCCCCTGCCGTGAGAGACGTTAGTTGATTATCTGGAAGCTTTGCACCTGGAAACCCTGCAGCCAGATAGATGGGAAGATTTGGGAGGGCCGGTGACTGAGATGGAAATTAAGGCTGCAATTAAAGAAATGGCCAACGGGAAGACACCGGGCTCAGATGGCATTTCGGTGGAATTCTACTCGACTTATGCACAGACACTGGCTCCAAAACTGGAGGCCATGAATGCTGAGGCCTGGGAAAGAGGCGTACTGCCCTCCTCGCCCAGAGATGTGCAGGTTGTCCCTCTTCCAAAGGCCAAAATGGCGGATCCACGCACGTCGGACAACCGGCCTCTATCGATGCTCAAAGTTGACTTTAAAATTTTGAGCAAAATCTTTGCAATCAGAATATTACCATACATGACTGGCTTGATCCACAGAGACTAAAATGGGTTTGTACAAACTAAGTCCACGTTTCGGAACCTGCGGAGGCTTTTTCCGTATGTTGCACCACCCTGATAGGAACCATTATCCAGATGCCCTCATTATGTTGGTAGATTTGGAGAAGGCATTCGATTCGATACAGTGGGACTTTCTAGAAGTCACAATGGCAAAGATGGGGCTAAATGGGTCAAAATATTGTACACGCACCCTACAGCATGGGTCAAAACAAATGGAGTGGTGTCGAAAGCATACAACATATATAAAGGTGTTAGACAGGGTTGCCAACTGTCCCTGTTACTATTTGCGATTGCAATTGAGCCACTCACTATCGCCTTCAGACAACAGAGTCAGGATCTGGGCATATGCCTAGGGAATAGCTCACATGTAATTTCACTTTATGCAGATGACCTGTTGTTATATCTGAGAGACGGTGGTCAGGGAGCAGAAAGGGCAATAAATATAATGGACACCAATGCAAAACTGGCGGGACTTAAGCTTAACAAAACCAAGACATATGCCTTCCCATTAAATAGTGAGGGCACGCTCTCAGCAGATCTCCCGTGGACCTGACTAGGTCCCCTAGCTCATTTAAATATCTCGGTATTCAAATATATCATACGTTAGCAGATCTGAGGGAGGGCAATCACAACCCGTTTTTAAGGTCCTTAAACACCTGTGTGCAGTTCTGGCATTCCCTTAAGTTACCTTTGATGTCTTGTATAGCTCTCTCAAAAATGATCATGCTTCCCAGGCTATTATACCACTTTGTGAACTTGCCTGTGATAGTCATGCCTACAAGGTTCACAGAACTAAACCAGACACTCCGTGAACTAATATGGAATGGAGGGAGGAACAAAGTATCCTTGGAGATATTGCAACGGGCACCAGAGGAGGGAGGATTAGGTGCACCAGACTTCAAGCTGTACTATTTAACTTCCCAACTCCAATGGCTGGCCCAGTGGGTGGATGGTAGAAATCTGGATTGATGGAAAAGGAAGGGCGGAGAAACAGCCAAAGTTGGCTGGTGGCCAAGCTGGTGCACCCAGCTGCGAGTGTTCCCAAATCCAGCATGCTTTTACAAGTGACACTATATTGTTGGAAGAGATGTCGCCGATGCACAAACGTGGACCATCCCTATGCTCCTGAGATACCACTAGTGGGGATCCCATATGGAGACCCTGTCACCCTATACACTTGACTTCAGCTCGCAGAAAGGACAACAGCAGGGATAACCACGGTGGGAGAGTGCTTCCATTTAGCAGCATTAATACAAATAGATCACCTTATGTCTGAAACTGATCTCCCACATGGGCAATTTTTGACATCCCATTCTCTAACTAAGATATTTAGGGACCTATGGTACAATAACTCTCAGGAGTCTCAAGCACACAGGGTGCTTCAGACAATTGTATCGTTAGGTGTGGCTAGACACTTGATTACATGGCTATATAGTGCCCTACTAAACACAGTTAAGCAACCACTGGACCGTACTTATAAGAAATGGGATGAGGTTATTGGAAGAGTACTAATGGACAAAGAATGAAGTAGGGTGTTAGAATGCACCCAACGAGTATCCAGGAATTCTAACTTTAAAGCGATGCAGTTTAATTATGTGCATATGGTATACCTGACGCCCCACAGATTGAATATCATAAGAGGTGACACAACACAGTGGTGCCCTAGATGTGGAGTAAAAGATGTGGGATTTGCATATATGAGAATTCTGGGGGAAGGTACTAGATATGATAAAGAAAATTCTGGTGCATACTCTCCCAAACTCAATAGAGGTTGGCTTAAAGGGCTTTTTTCCCAGACTGAAGGCCCAACAAATTGGCAACAGATTTATGAGACCTTATATTGGTCCTACTTAGGAGACCAATAGCCCAACACTGGAAATCACAAATGACTCCGCAGATAGAGACATGGGAGAATAGTGTTGATACTTGGGCTAAAGCAGAGCAGAGAGCATTGTTTCAGGAAGATGAAAGGGGGGTCTGAAGACGCCCACTGGTGCTCTGGACAGAGGTCTTGAAAGAGTGGGAGACAAGGCTTGAACCGGACGTAGAAGAAAGAGAGGAAGAGGCACTAGACCAACAGGAGGATGGTTCTAGGTCAACAAGATCAACTGACGAGCAGGATTAAATGGAGAGTAGAGAGGGGACCATGTCTGGGCTGAGGCCCCCTCGCTTTGGGGGGGCCTTCCTCTCCACGTGACCCCCTGGCACATAAGTAACACATATATTTGACAAGGCTTTTTCAAGTTAGATTAACCCATATCCCCAGACAAAAGCACATGGGACAAACACACGGTCAAATGACACTAGGAGACACACCATCTAAATGGTTATTATAATTTGTTAGAAGTGATTGGTGCATTGTAAATAAATGTATTTCTTTGGCGATCATTACGAATACTCCCTTGAGTACATATAATTATTGGTACAGACTCCAGGTGTACGGGAGTTTGCCTTCTAGATGCACTACTGTCTATGGAACATAATTGAATTTAGTAAAACTATACCTGGCATAATACGCATATAATTGGAAATATTGGATATGTGATTGCCTGTACATGTAAACTACTGTGTTTCTCTCAAAGGAAAAAATGCTAATAAAGATATATTTTTAAAAAAGCCTGTTTCTATTTAAGAATTAAAAGCAACATGAAATTAAAGAAAAACAGAACGGAGGTCTGGAGCTAGTTAGATATAGCGGTTCGGCATTGATTGTGCACATAGGAGTTGCTTCCGTATATTCGTCAGAAGAACAAGCAAAGTGTTTCCTTCCAGTACTTGTATACACACGCCAAGTAGATATGATTAGTTAACAGTTTTGAGTCCTGAGGAAAACTCAAAAATAAAGTTAAGGGTTCGAAACACGTTGACATCTGTGCAACCAACAAGCATCAAACACTGGCACTAGAAATCAAGGTGGAAACGTTTGAAAAATGGAGTAATAATACCCCTCGTTTCATCAGCGCAGCATTGTTAGGTTACTTTGCTCATTGATGAAGACGTGTATAAATATTAGTTTTGTATAAAAATAATTAATATCTCCTGTTTGGGCAATTCAGAACTGACATATTTGTTACTTTCTAATGTTTGTAAATTGCTGTTTGTGTCCAATGTCTTGGTTGAATATGTATGTTGGGTCAGTGTAATGTATTGTAAATGTAAGATATGTTCATATTGTGCTCCTCTGTGTAATGGTAATTTCAAAAAGTGTTATAATTAATGATTGAACAAATTAATTGCTGATCACTATTATTGAATATAGTAGTCATGAAGGGAACTAAGTGTGTGTGAAAGGAAAGTCAGTGTTGGCATTTTTGAGGTGTTTTGAATTTATAGTGGCTTAGCCTTGTTAACAGATGAGGGCCCAACCCCTGTTTTTTAAAGTGGGATTTTCAGACCTGCAATCTAAAAACCAACTTTACTAAAAGATTTTTTTTTAAATCAACAGACATCAAACTCCAATTTTTTTATTTTTTCCCAGTTGGGAGATACACTGCAAGAGGCTAGATGGCAACTCCAATGCTAACATGTGGGAGAGATAGGCCTTGCTGCAGTGAAAAACGAATTCAGCAGTTTTTCACTACCAACACATGTAAAACTTAAAAGCACATGTCCTACCTTTTAAATACCCTGCACATTGCCCATGGAGCTACCTAGGGGCTACCTTAGGGGTGCCTTACATGTAATAAAAGGGAAGGTTTGGGCCTGGCGAGTAGGTGAAATTTCCAGGTCAAAATGGCAGTTTAAAACTGCGCACATAGACTCTGCGTGGGAAGGCCTGAGACATGTTTGAAGGACTACTTATGTGGGTGGCACAATCGGTGCTGCAGGCCTAATAGTAGCCTTTGGTTTAAAGGCCCTTGGCATGCACAATGGATTGTACTAGGGTCTTATTTCTTATATCAAATATGCCAATCATGGAGAAAACAATCATAACATGTTTTAGAGGAGTCAGCATATGCAGTTTAGCACTGATTAGCATGGGTTTAAGTGCCCAGAGTCTGAAAGCCTATAAAAAGCTGGTCAGGAAAATAGGTGGAAGAAGACAAAAAGTTTACGGATAACATTGCAAAAAGGGCCAGGTCCAATACACAGTGGTCACGCGTGTTACTTGGTGGCATACAAACTGCTCCCCGTGGCGTTTGAGGTATGAATAAATCGGATAGCGCTTGCTATATGTGTCCATCCCCCACACATTCCAAGTAATAAGTCAGTAGTCACATGTCGGCATGTTGGTAGTTTGGGTATGAGTGTGGGAAAATCAGAGTGCACCATTTGAGATTTGTGGCAAAGAGAGTGGGAGCAGTGGTGAAGAATAGTAAACAAACCCCAACAAACACAATTAAGTGAACACAGCCAGCCAGTGCCTTCAAAGATTTTGAAAACTTTTGATAGTCATTCTGCTCTCTGGGTCGGTCCATGCCAGACATGCTATAAGGGCGTTGTCCAGCTCTGCCGCCAGTGACATAGCACACAACTCCCCATCCCCAGGTGGCTCTTGTGCCTAGAGAGACCCCTCACCTGCTTTGATCTCATCACAAGACGCCCCCTCAGTAATAATTGCAGCCATCAATAACCTCAATCAAGGAGGGCACATTAACAGGTCTGCAGTCAATGGTGTGAGCTGAGGGATTCCCCTCAGCTCCCCTGGGAGCTCTTCGATCAATGGGGGGTAGAGAAGAATTAAAACTGCTGTTTTTGACACGTGGCTTTCAATTGAGGTCTAAAATTGTTAGCATTGACAATAAAGAATGTATGATTAACACCTAGGATGGGAGATAAAAACATTTAATTTGATTGAGCTTTGCAGAACTTCAGCTACATAATCTGATCAAATGACCAGTAAACATGAAGGGTACAAAACAAATTTATCTGACGTACAAACAAATTAGTCAAATTTAGTCTCCAGCTGTATCAGTAGGCTCACTAACCTATTGAGCGAGGCCAAGAGTGGTGCAGGATAGAACTAAAATACAAGATTATATAGAATGAGAGTAATTAGTCCACACATCAAAATCTCCTAAGGTATTGATTTCAGGTTATCTCATGCCCAGCGTGTTGATATACTTGGCAAATTCAATTCTTAAGTGAATTACACCACCCAGAGGGTGATAAACTAAGATACTGTGAAGGGTGAAGTCATGGAGGTATTAGGAAACATTTTAAAATATAGATGATCCATATTTAATTTGCTGGCAGTCTGAGTGATCTGTAGCTCTAATTTCCACTGTAAATGACTGCCAGGTCACCTTCACTTTTACCCTGGCACTCTATATGAAGGATTTAAAACCCGGCAGGAATCACAAAATGCATCCTTTCTCCATGCTTTCGTTAGGAAAAATAAATGCAATTTATATTCTACAATAATCTAGAAGATAAGGTTACTATGTTTAATTAGAGATCGTACATTTAGGGGCCGATTCCCATCCGGGTCGGAAGGGCACCGAACGCGATCCGGCCGGAAAAACTACGAGCCATACTCGTGTTTTCCGCCCGACTTCTACAGCTGTACGAGCGAGCAAGTACGATGCGAGCTACGTGAAATTCACTGACCAAGTCGTTTCCGGGTCCGAACCGCTAACTACGTCCCGGTTGTAAGCTAACCGTGGCATGCAATGGATGCGATTTACGACCGAGCCAGTACGATGCACGCATCGGACAGCCTATGCGAGCCGTAGTGTCCGGCTCGCAAAACGTCCGGGTGGTTGCCTTTGGGGGTCTGCGTCGGACCCCCTGTCACCCGCAGCCCTACGACTCAGACACAGGGGGAGACCCAAGTGTCCCTCCAACACAGGCATGTACGATGCGGATGGCACCAACGCATACCCACTGTAGGGGGCGCCCTTGCGCGAGACGTACCCATTTAGTCAATGGGAGCCCATGTACGCGTCTTACGACCGGCTCCCATTGACTTCTATGGGAGTCCGACCGAACCGAGTCTGGCAGCATACGGCCGCATCGTACTCGCTCGGTCGGACTGCAGGACTCCGGCTCGGTCGGAAAACACTCCGGATCCAGCTCGGTCGGAGTGCTTTCTGACCCGTATCGGAATCGGCACCTTAGAAGGGCACCAAGTAGCCACCAGTTCTTGGGATCATGTGCAGGTTAGCAAGTCCAGTTTCAGCCTGTTCCATACCTAAGGTGGTGACACCTGCTGAAGGAGCCCGATAGAATAATTGGTCACTCAAATAAGACCAATTTCAGCTGAAAACGGGTCAGATTTTGGGGACATGTCTAGACGAGGATGAGAGCATGCGGTTTGTGCCACCAGTGCACCCACTGTAGAGATGCGTAAGCATGCAGTTTATAATTCGAGGAAGTAAGAGGAATAACAACATCTAAAATGTCAGGATTGCAAGATAAGGCAACAATAATCAAACTCTAAACATCAGATATGTCCATTTAAGGATATAAGGATAAACAAATGGGAGAGCTAGGACTGATTTGTGGGCCGTCCTTGTCCCTTGTTATATAATAGTAAACAACTAGGATGTACCTGTCTAGCAGTTTGTCCGACACTGCAGTGCCTGGCACCGCAAGGGTTTGATAGAAGAACCCTCACACACCAACCTAGTTGGTGTCATGCTTCATCATCGGGTTCCCAGCTGAGTAGCCAAATGCTACTCAGCTGTGCTGCGACACCTGATTACAGTGGAGCTGGTTTTTTTGGTGTACGTGTGATGAAGTGGTGTATCAAAAATACCTCTGGGTCTCTACCTGATAATTACTTTATTCTCAGTGGTCCAGGGTATATTAAAAATGAGTGGATAACAAGAAAGACAATTAATTGTGTTTCAGTTATCAGTTAGGTCGACATGTTTCAGCCCATGTAAAAAGATTTTGTGGGGCTTTCTTCAGGACCTTTCTCACAGTGAATTAAAAGATAGTGGTGTAGGTGAAAAAGTGAAAAGTGAGTGGCAAAACTAGTTCACGTCACGTGTATATGCATTTTATAGCACACGCGCTAAGGTGTGCTAAATTTTGCTAAGCGGACTGACCGTAATTCGCGTCCAACTTTGAAAAGTAAATTTGTTTACGAAAATACAACGTAACTCTGGTCCCGTTTTGGGAGAACCCCAATGTCACTATTTGTTACGGAGGGCTCACCCACTTCTCTACCTACTCTGATCTCCACGGGATGGTCATTTAAGGGTATACACAGAGTTTGCTTGGACCTTCCTCTGTGCTGCTTTATAGAAACAGAGATAAGAGATTTGGCATTATGCTGAGATGCTAAAACTAGCATTTCCAAACAGCCATCACACATTAAGGAGACCTCAGAAAGGTGGTAGAAAACAAAGGGTGTAGAACCGGAGCCAGAATGCAGGGAAAGTAACATGATAGTGCACAAGGCTGTAGAAGGGTGTACCAGATTGTAGGCACAGGAGGCCCAAGATCACTGGATTGATCTGCAGTAAGCAACAAGTAAGACTAGAACAGGGAATATCAGATGTAAGAGTTAGGAGGAAGGCACAGTTACATGACCAATGATGGGCGGGTGGGTTCAGAGGAAGTACAGTGCCACAGTGTACTTCAAAGGGGCCTTGATAAAGAGGAACAGGAGGTGGGGGGCTATTCGTATGATGCAGAATATCAATGTAAGGAGAGTGGGACTACAGGGAGGAGCAAGTATCAGAGCAGAGCTGAAGTGATAGAGACACTGGTAAAAGCACAGAAATGCCCATTGCGCGGGCGTCCGCGAATGCACATTTCTGTGAAGAAGTTACCGGCAAGCAAGAAGAGGGAGCCCCGGGACGCCGCACTTCAGGTAAGGTCTTTTATTTACTTTTGATATTCTCTTAAGTATTTTTAAATGAGGGCGGGTGGGCGCGTAGTGGGGCTACGCGGAGCGCGCGAGTGTGAGTAGATTTTGCCACACTACGCGCTGATCCACGTAGCCCCACTACGCCCACTACGCCCAGGGCTGGTTATATGTTGCTCGGGCACAAAGGTGTGCTCTGTTACTGCGGTGCTGCGACAGAATTTCGAGTCATAAATATTAAGTTGCACAAATATCGAAGAATAAATATCGTGGGTCAGAAATATCAACAGCAAGAATATTGTGTTACAGAATATCGATTTAAGGTAAGTTATACCGATTTTAAAATGATAAAAGTGTTTAATATCATTTGCAAAAATACAGTTGTTAAAAAGAACATTTTTATTATTGGTATGAATTTTAGTATATATTTAATATTTTTATATGTATGTAATGTGTGTTTTTTTGTTTAAGAATTGTTAGTATTTTTAATATATGTGTTACACTGTTAGTAGTTTTTATTTTTATATTAATTTTGCGCTTTTACTTCCGTAGCGGGTTGTGTGTTTATAGCAGAATACAGTTTGAAGTAATTTGATTATATTAAATTTATTAATTTGTTTTTATTTGAATTTTGCATTTTTAGTTTTCTAGCGGGTTGTGGGTTTAAAGGGGAATAGGTTGGGAAGAAATTGAATTATAATACATTTATTGATTAATTTTCTTTATTATTTTAATTTATTAATATTTGTTTAATTGAGATGCTATAATGTTAAATGTGTAAAGTTAATTATAATTAATTAATTAATAATTGGTTGTTAATTACATTGAATTAATTAATTGGTAATTAATTATGGCAATTGTGTAATTAATTTTAGGTGTGTTGTGGTGTTTATAGGTGTAAAGGGTGGAAAGTAATTAAGAAAGGTACCTAAACACACATGTGCAATAAGGATCACAGGTACACATGTCCATTTCATGGAGAAGTTTGGCTGTGGTGGCTTAAAATGAAATTATGGGAAGTTCAGGGCATGTATGGCATGAGTAAAGCATGTCAGACTTAAAAGCAGCAGCAGTAGTAGTAAACCTGTGATCCTAATTTAGAGGACTGTAACACAGTGATCATATTCAACAGTAGGTTATTTGACAACCACATCCCGAAAATATGGATGCTCCTCACGATTTTTCAACAAACTGGACAACCATTCACTGCTTTCGAAGCCATATGTTAGTTACAGCTACACTCTAACACCCACCACCTCACTCCCACCCCATTAGTTGGCCAAGGAGGAAGACTGCCAGGTCTGTTGGCCGTGCTACCCTCCAAGCATTTCACGAGGTGCAGAGCACGCCATTCTTTAGGTAGAGGAACAAATACATGCTTGCTCTGCCTGGGAAATATCTTCAGGATGTTTTTATTAAAGGGTTCTGCACTTCGCCTGCAGTGTTGCCAAGCCACCGGAAGCCTCCAGGGTCCCCTGAACTGAACGGCTTTCCTGAAACACTTGTCAGGCTGCCCGGGGTCCACGCAGGGGTCCCTCCTAACAGGGCGGCCACCTTAGTGCCACAGGAAGGCACACGAGTCAGCGTAATATGGTCCTCGGTCTAGGGACCAGAGGGCCAGTCGGCCGCGTCACTTCCGGCCTTGGTGGGGGAGGACAGGGGTACAAATTCCTTCCCCCGCCCACGGTGCAGCCTCTTGCCTGCTGCCCATCTTGCTGTTCTGACGCTGGTTGGACTGTGGCCGGGTCCAGGAGCTGTTAGTCAGTGCGGTGAGTGTGCCCCCAACCCCGCCCATCTGGGCGACACCAGGTTGACCTCGCCTGGCAGGGGCAGCTTTTCCCGGACCTGTGGATGGCCTGATTTAACCCTCTGCAACATTGTGCTTTTGGTGGCACGAAGGCCTAGGGAGGGCCGCAAGAGCATGTGGGCCATCCTCCATGACACAGATAGGCCGCCTCCGCCCAAGTGTGCTGGTATGTGGGGGTGGCAATCAGGTATTGTGGCGGCTGCCAGGGATAGGGGGGCGCAAAACTCCTCGGGCCTCCGGCGGGCCCTCACATAAGTTATTGAGAGTGAAGGGGCGGCACAGTATATTCTATGGTGACGTAGCGCGAGATCGCAGAGGCTCTTTCAAGACAGCAGGCCGCTCTGGCTAGAGCAACTCCCGCCACTTACCACGGAGCTGGCCTCTATATTATGGAGGGATTCGAAGCCTTACTGTGGGGGCTTAGTGATGTCCAGGTGCCACCACCAGCTTGCCTCATGCCCCCATCAGCGCCTCGAGCCCAGTCGCAAGGAGTCGCCACCTTCGCCCCAGCCATCAGGTTGATCGGGCGGCACTTGATATGTGGGGGTGGGCGCAAGAGGTGGGACTGCGCAGGCTGCAGGGGCAAGTGAGGCGGGTCAGGTCCTTGGGAAGCCTCATTGGGACCCACGAGTCCTTGGTGGCGCAGGCGCCTTACCGGCAGGATCGAAGCGGGTCCCTCTTTAGATGCTGCATTGACACCCTTGCGGACGGGTCCCCAGGAGCTGCTAATTGTCGCGGTGAGTGCGCATCCCCCTGTCCCACAAGGCTGGGGGCTGGGCCCGGCTGCGGCAGTCCACCAGTGGGGGGGGGGAGGACAGCTCCCAGGGGGATGGGGCTGCGACACCCCTCCCCTGGGCGAGGCCAACACTGTACTGACCGGAGATGAGGCCCAGAGTGGAGGCAGATGGAGCACCCCTTACCGTGGCGCGGGCCGGGACCCGGACCGACTTGGGACCTTGGAGGGGTTTTGTGGGGTTTCTTGGTGCGTGGTCCTGGTGGGCCTGATGCCTTGCTGGCCCGCCTGATTTGGCGTGGGGGCTGATTACGCTCAGCGGAGCACAGAGAGCAAGCCGTACCAGTTGGGCGCCTTCCTCTTCCGGTCAGCCTGCATGGGTTGTGGGGGCCTGTTCGGGGATCCGGCGCCTCAGGGAAATCGCAGCATCCTCAGGGTGGGAGCCAAACATGCGGGGGGTCGTGCAGGTTCACTTGCGGTGGGTGGGGCACTCCCATTGGGAGGAGGGCTGGCTGCACGGCCCCTTCAAGTTAGCTCGCGTGAGCATGCGGTGAGGTGCGGGCGTTATGCAGACTTCTCCTGCTCTTGTCTGGGTCGCTGTGCCCCGGCCTGCGGGTGACCAGTTCCGGGTGGCCCACAGCTGACCTTGGCCCACGTGGGCCTGCTGCGAGCCGTGTGCAGGCTCCTTCCGCTTGCGCCCGGTGTTGCTTGGGCTCTGTCTGGCGGGGGGTTGTTTGTGAGGTGCGGGCCGGGCAGGCTCCTCCCGCGTTTGCCTGGTGTCACTGGTGTCCCTCCTGCAGGGGGGGCCAGCGGCAGGGCCACCGCCCGTGTGTGAGAGGATGTCATGTGCGGCGCACCTCCAACAGCAAAGTAAGTTGCATGAGGGGGGCCAGCGTAGTATGGGCCCGGGAGAGGATCCCTCCTCCGATTCCTCCCCGACCCGGGTTTTTGGTTGCAAGGTGGAGGGCGGGGGGTGTAGGGTGGCGAGCGCGTGGCTACCCCTTGTGCGACGATCAGTGCCGCGCGACTCCGGGCCGAGTTCCTCTGGCTGCAGGGGAGCACCTTCAACAATGGAAACACCGTTTTCAGGCTCCTTGCGACATGGTGTGCCAGTAAGGCAGGGTAGCAGCATCATTGTGGCAGCCAGCTCGTGTCCCGGACCTGGTCTGCTCCAGCGCGCAGGCACATTAACTTGTGATTTGGGCGAATCCCAACATCTCCCTGTGTCCAATAAACATATAGCTTTGACCAGGTCCATGTGTGATGGGAATTGTCCTCATGTAAAGTGCTCCCATACCTGCTGGTCGGGTTTGCGCTATACAAATTGGCACTAGTCAGTGTACAAAGGAATGAGGGGGAACTCAGACTAAAGGGGAAAGAAGCACTATAAAACCGCGGGTTTAACACAGCCTTGTGTATATGTCTTTCAAACCCCTGACGGCACCTGGCTGGGGAATTCAGAGGTATAGAAATGTTTAATGCGCATCCTCAGTCATCTGCCTCTGAAATGGTTTGACATTGTGAGGTACAATGATGACTTTTCATTCATGTATCTCAGATTGGTATAAGTTTTATACAATTGTCTTTATTTAAACGGAAGGGGGCGAGGGACTCATACACTCTCACCCCTGTCAATACAAGCACAGGGATACACCTTTGCAGATTTGAACCTAGCATTAAGTTCCAGCCTTGTTTCGTCAATATCCGCAAGGTGAGTTAGTCAACCCTGGACTTCCTAAGTGCCGCAATGGCCTACCAATGCTGATTCGCTGGATCAGGTTTACCTGAGCTAAGTGTGAGCGGGTGGTTCCTGGTGTGCGGCACCGTCTCTTATTGTTCAGCTCCGGTGCTTGTGACGGGCCACCAGTTAGCACTGTCGGTCTAGTTTTAGAGAGGACCACTACAGCATGCATTGAGTAATTCAATCTCATTGAGATTGCTATTGCCTGCTGCCCATGCCATTCTATTAGCGGTGGGAGTATGGAATAGTCTTTACTGTCACACTTGGACAGGTGTCAGGGTTAGGAGTTGTGATGTTACTAGGAGTGGCAGCACAGCAGGAGTGGGGCAAACTGAAGTAGCCGCCTGACGCCAGTCCGAGCACATAGTTGCACAAGTGTCAGGGTCAGTAGTTAGGATGTCAACAGGTTTGGCAGCACGGCAGGAGTATGTATGGCGCAATATAAGGGGCCGCCTGGTGTCAGTCCTGGCAGATGGTTTTATACAAGTTAAGCACTTTACGTGCTGAATTGTGAGGTCTTTTGGGCACAGCTGGGCCGATGTTAGGGCAAGGAGATTGGGGCGGTCACGGTTCTTCCTGCCCGGGTCTCGAAGTACTGGGGCAGTCAAATGGGCAGAGCTTCTTGTTGATGCAGATCGTGTACCTATTGCGAGTTTTGGGAAGGCACGACATAGCACAAGTGTCAGGAAAAAGGCAAATGCCGTTGCTTCTGTAAATCAGAATGAGAAAAGATCTCGAGTAACGGTTAAGCCCTCCTGCTGCAATGTCTGGATGACTGCCTATTAGGTCTAGCCACACCATTTCAAGATGGCCGCTTGTTTACCCAAGATCTATCCACATGACTGATTGACGCTCGAGATCTCGTGAGAAACGAGGTTTCGTGCGTCGGCAACAAGCGTTCTAATGCGCACTTCAATTTGACTCCAGTGAGGGAAGCTGCATTTTGGCGCGCTCCGCAGAAAATGAGTAAATTCTAGTGCGCGTCACGTTCTTTCAGCTGAGCTACTGTCCGCTTGCGAAGGAGTAGTCGTCCTTGCAAGAAGGAGTCCTGAGTCAAGGAATTGTGGGGAATAAATTCCTATATTCCCCTAGTGGAACTATTCTCCAGAGGAATTTCGAGTGAGGCAAAGATTCACTCCAGAAGAGAGCAACAGTCTTCCTGGAGTTCAGGAAGCCGAAGAAGATTCCAGAAGGTATACAGAGGCTCTCACTCTGCTCCGGTAGGATTATCGTCGAGCTAAGGGAGGCCAAGAACTTGAGACTGAACAAGAAAGGAAACAAGTAAGAACGATTCTAATTAATATTTGAATTCTTGTATTAGACTTTGCTGACAGAAGAAAAGACTCACGCACGCTGGCTTCTTCCCTGTCCTCCCCTGGCCTACTTACCTGTTCTTTCCTTCCTTGTTTTCCTATACTTCCCTTTTTGCGCGTTTTCCTCTTGAAGCCAAATATTTCCAGTTGTTCACACCGCCTTGACCAGAACTAAGGTTCACTAAAGACTTTGAGATCAACTATTCAACTGCTACGCCGTCCTCTCTGGCATGAGTAACTAAATAGCCATTCAGACAGACTAACACAAGGTAAGGGAAGAGTTAAAGAGAGGTAGATCAGTTAGAATACAGAGTGAGTAGAACAGGTGACTACATAACCCCACTTATATCTCCTTTGTGCATTAGGTTGAGAATCACACCTACCAGAGGTTAGTCAGCGGAATCAGAAGAGGAGCCCAAACAAGAGCGAATCTGGGTAGGGGAGGTAATAAAGATGTTTAGAGCAGAGACGGCCAGGTAATTAGAGTAAATAAGATTGAAGTGATATCTCCCTCTGTGCATTAGGTACTCCAAGACAGTTTCATCAAGAATAGAAGAAGGAGCCCAGAAACGCTCGAGTGTCTCTTCTTTGTCCCATTCCCCTTTCCCCCTGCCTGGAGCCATTGTATTCACAGTGCGTTCCGGGAGGTGGGCATTGGGAGCTAGCAGCATTCTGCCTCCGTGGGATTCTGGCGCAACTTCCTTGACAACAAGACCTGCAATATTCGTACATCCTCCAGTTACCTTCAGTATACCTGCCGCCCATTTCTCATGCGTTCATTACCTCCCCTAGCAGCTCATTTCTCTCGCTTTCATTACCTTCCCCAGGTGCCGCACCACCAGATGAGCAGTACCCTTCCTTAAGGTTGGGGTCCCCTTTGTAAGATAGAGCTGCATTGGGTGCGGGGATAAGGGGGAAATCTCTCAATGTTAATGGTTCAGGTAGTTCCAGCTCAGTTTAAAGGTGTGTGGATGCCCTACGTGGATGCAATATTCCTAAATGGCTATCGCTGTGTAATGGGTCGGCATGTTTTGTGCCCTCATCGCTCCTAACGAGTCGTATGGCACTTCATTAGGACCTAAGTAAATGAGTGGTGCACTCCCAGAGTTCTGGTTCGTAAAGTATTGGGTGGTAACCAGACAACTTAGAGTGACGCCCTAGTAGACCTATACTGGGCAGTTGATGACCCCCAGTATAGTGGTCCACGGCCTGATGGGGAAATACAGAGCACGTGTTTCTCTGATGTGCTGGGTGGACGGCAACTAGCTGTAACCCTTCCCTCGCACTGGACCCCATTATTGGGCAGACAACAATAAAGAATTCTTTAGATTATTTACACCAAAAAGGTGAAGTTGATAAAGGGTTGGTCAACTTGTCAACATGTTCTAGGCTCTCTGGTGACTTGCGGGGGGTTTATCAGGTATGAAGCTGCCCCTCCCCAAGCCTAAGACATGAAACGTGGCGCTCTTATAGAATGAAGACTTGGGGGTTTTATGTTTATGCCTAGGAAATCTAAAATTTGCCCCAAGTACTTAGCTTTGCATAAGAGGAGCAGTTTTTCATGCAACGGCACTTTGTTAAAATTAGGAACCGTGTAGAGCGAGCTACAGCTATATCTCACAATAGACTCATCCCCATACTCAGGCCCATGGTGAGGTGCACGGGTAACATTTTGTTCCCTTATACAGTATTTATTTAGTGGTGAAACAGGACTAAGGTGGGGATACCTTTGGCAGTATTTCCATGCCTGACCGTACGTAGGGATGAAGTAATAGTGACCCAAGTTGCAAACTTGATATACTTTTGTATAGGAAGTTTGTTAAAAGGTTCATTTGGTCTAACAGTGCCAGGTTAATGGGGACGACTTGTACAAGAAACAAACTTGAGTGGTTCTCAACACTGTTGGTTAGGAGGGATGTTGTCAAGAGCAGAACTCAAACTAAGTAGCATTAAACACATGATGGAGACTATTTAAGGGACATGCATAAAAGCTGTAAATGTGGTGCTAAAGGGATGGCATGCCAAGGGAGATAGCTTCCATATTTCACTGGATCCCCTCAATCCAACACGCCTAAAGTAAGCGGAGGATGCCTGATGGATTTGTTAGACCTGTTATTAGTTTTGTTAAACACACCAGGTACTATGAAGTAGTGACATTTGTACTCAAATCATAGGTACTTCCAGGACACATGTTGTTCAATATACACACCTCTGTAGAGGACTGCCCCCTCCCCCTCCCTTGAGAAAAGGGAAGTAAAACACTATATGGGTTGGCATGCTTTTGCAGACGTTGGTGGTTAGCTCGCACGCGTGGGTTTTCTGCTGAGTTTGGGGGCAGGTTAGCATGCTTCATCTTGTCACTTCTCTGTCGGAGCCAGCAGACCACTAGGGTGACAGCACGCTCAAATACACGTCATGTTAGAGGTAGGTCCAGGATAAAAGGTTGTGCTTGGTAAGGCTCAAATCCAAAGTGCTTGTGATATCTTTCCAAGGGGCACATTGGGTTGGGCAGTACGAAATTTTCCAGTACAACCGGGGATCACCTCATTTATGTCAGATCCTGCTTATTTGTTGTGACCACAGAGTTTGGGGCAGGTTAACTGGCCACATCTTGTCTCTGTGGGTTTGATGTGTGGTCGGGTCAATAGACCGAGTACTGCCATTTTAGCTTGGTATATATGGGCATGTAGGAATGCCAGGCAAGATTCTAGCAAAGGCAGGTAGCGGTACTGATGGGGTATGTAATGTATTATCTCACTGGCAGGCCACCATGCAAGGGGACCATGTACCTAGGTCACACACATCAGGCAGAGGTGCCCAGTGGAAGCTTGAGGGGGACTGCACAGATCAGGACACTGCACAGGTTAGATGCCGGCAAATTGAGGCTGCACTACTGCACATGGCAAAGTAAACCTGGACTGATTCACATGCGGGGTGTGGTGGTGGTGGTCCCTACCTCATTTCACAGGATCACTCCCTGTTGGGCCTATCTAACGATTATCTTAATGGGCTTTACAATGTACAGCCTCTCGTCTCTGCCATACTGTGAGTAGGTTAGCCATGGACTTTAATAAGTGCTGCAATGGCCCCCTAATGCGATAGTACAGCATCTAGTTTACCGGTGCTATTTGTACCATCATTAGCACCAGCAGTGGCTCACAGGGGTAGCAGTAAAGCTTCCTTTTATTTCGCCCGGGATTGGGGGTGGCAATGTCATCAAACTTTGCAGCCAGAAACTGAATAGGCAAAGACATACCTGTGCTGGTGCAACGCGCATTCAGCAGTACAGCCAGCTAAATTTCAACATAATCCTGGTATACCGTCAGTGATAAACGTAAGGTCATGGGCTACACACGATTAGGCACTTTCTGTCAGCTGGGGCGTGAGTGTGCCAGTCCCAAGAGGGTGCGAGTTGCCTTGTTAGTGCTGATATGGAGGGGATGGAGCACTAATAAGGACAACTACCAGAGCACATTTTGCAGTCATAGTTAAGGTTACATTGATTAAATTGATGGCATGTTACCAGTTGCTTCAGTTAAGCGAATTTTCCTTGGGATTTGTCAGGGAACATTCGGATTGCAATGTTGGTGGTTAGCCGGTTGGCAGGCCTTTTCGATGTGTGTTTCTAGCTCAGGCATGTCCAAGTATGAGTTATGGTGCCTGAAGTCTACCCTGGGATACAAGTTCACAGGCAGGTGGAGCGGCAGAACTGAAAGGGGCTTGGGTTCGACCGCTGGTCACAGGTTCAGAACCTGGTAGGTCCACTTAGCAGTTCATCCTTCTGAGGTCGATGAAACGAGTACCACTGAGTTGAGTAACAATAACATGTGCAAATTCTCCCGCCCTATAGCCTGGGCTGGCAGCCAGGCAGGTTATGGAAGTTGTCATCCAACGAGTGTGCTATGGTCCATAAGATTGGGGAAACCCCTGGGTTAAGCACAAATGGGCTACAAAGTATTAAAGAACACTTGGCATTCCCAGTGTTCAAAAAAGGGCAGGTATTTATACATATGGTTCCCCTCTGGTTCACACTGTCCTGTCTGCTCCCTGGTATACTAGCAGACGTTTGGGAGGGCAAGGTTTCACCTAGGGTGGTGATTGGCTGAATGCGATGGACATACTCCGACAAGTGCTATACACAGATAACTGGGTGAGAGGAAGTAAGGCGGGCTTGATAACTCTTACTTCCACCCGCATTGGCACTTCTTGTCAGGAGTGGCTTTTCAAAGGTATTGCTCTTGAGGCAGGCAATGTTAACATTGAACCAACACCAAACGAATTGTTTTAGGTCATCCTAGGCGCATATACATGAAGGGCTGGGCGAGGCTGGTACCACGGATACTGGGTCCCCCTCCGAGTTGCATACTCAGCAGGACATGCTAACAGGTGGGGTGATGGGAATCCCAAGGCATTAAAGGGGACAGCCGGCCGTAAGCCACCCTGGGGGGGGGGGGGGTGTAATTGTGCGGGCACTGGAACAGCTTCTGTAGAAGCAGCGGCCCGGGTAGGGGGGTGTGTCTCCCCTATCACCACTGGGGTCTGACAGTTGGGAGGCAATGATTTGACTTTCCAGGGTAGGAGGGTCCTGCTGCCAGAATTGAATTCCCCCTGGTGTAAGTTATGCATCCATCCCTGAACAGAGGGGTTTTGGTTTTATCAGTCTAAAGTCCACCGGGAGTTTAGAAAGGATGAGGGCACCTGTCCAGAAGGGGCATGCTGGTCTCTGGTCCTGTATGGGCTTGGACTTGTTTTGGCTGGACCTGGGAGAGGCCCGGTAATCAGCAGGATGTAGGTAAAGATGCCTACCTTGGTGGGGGGCCCTGGTTGTGACAGTGGCCACCCCCAGAGCTGTGGAGGAGTTACAGGATGAACCAGAGTCTGCAAGGTACAGAAGGTTACTATATGCAGCAGCACAACAAGGGTGCAAAGCCAAGTATACCCAGGGATGTCTTAGCGTTGTCCCCTGGAAGAGAAACGGCGCCCTGTTGGTCCTACGGGCAGTTGTGGGCATGAGAAACCGGGGGCTGCCTGGAACGCTCCGCCCACCCCTTTTGGGGGGCATGAGTAAGTGCGTGGAGTGGCGGTCCACTGAGGGGAGGGGTGGCTCCTCCCAAAATTAGTAACCACCGATTGGCGACGGCCACGGTGTAATTTGGCTCATCAGGCGGGCAGGCAGCATAGGGGCTGGCCTGCCCTTGGATTGCCCGTAAGACAACCCACCTTGTTGGCATATTTGTTATGCAAATAAACCTGCAGCAATTTTCTAAACTAACAAGGTGTCGTGTGGTTTACTTATGTATTTTGCTGTATGAAAACTGACAAGGTGTCTTGTGGTTTATTTATGTATGTTGCTGTATGAGAACTGAGAAGTGTTGCCGATTTTGGCACTAAGCCGCCTGCCTCAATGAGCTAGTCACATGGTACATGTGCGCAACTGGCATGGACTCCGATCTCTCCCGGTTGGAGAGCTCCCAGAATGCAGCTGGGCTTGGCCAGACAGAGCCCTTACAAAACTAATAAGGACTGTAGTTTGTCATGAAAGTCAGGTCTCGTGTGTGAGCTCTAGTATTCACACAGAGATGGATTGGATTTACGAGCGGCCATGATGATCAGAGCACAAAATTTAATGTAAGTGGCACGTGCGTGGTCTAGTGCCCAGAACTCATCAATTTTCTTTGTTTACAGTGTAACAAGCATGCGTATGCTGGTGGCATGGGTATCCTTGTGTCTTTACAGTGCTGATTATTAATTGATTCCACTGGCGGAGTGGTGGAATTTATTAGTAATTCCAAGTTACAAGAGTAATGTAGAATTACTAAGTTCCTCCAACTCTGCCGGCAAAAGTGAAAATTCCACCCACCCCTACTGTCAAGTCGACATGGCAGTTTAAACTGCATTCAGGCTGCACTGACAGGCCTGGAACATGTTTAAATGGCTACTTAAGTGGGTGGCACAATAAGTGCGCATGGCCAACTGGTAGCACCTTTAAGCCAATTAAACCCGGTTTGAAGGCGAGAGCGGAATTACTTTAGCACTGGTTAGAAGTGGTAAAAAGCACAGGGTCCTAAAGCGTATACAAATTAATTCAGCACAAAATGGAGGGAAAAAGGCAAACGGTTTGGGGATGACCCTGCAGAGAGGGCCCGGTCCAAAACTATGGTTGCATATTTGCACATATTTGTGAAAAAGCTACTTAAAACCTCTGCTTATTTTTTTAAAAAATCATTTCAAACCCCATCAATAATTTTGGTAAGGAGTCATTAGTCTTTTCTGAAATCTTTATGGTTAATCAAACATTCTCCTCCATTTGTTTAATCTATTGGAACACTGGATCTCGGTATTCACCTAATGCAAAATCCATAGATCTTTTCCCTTTCCTTGAAGTGCTATCCTCCTTACTCCTACTATTGGTATTGTTAGAACTGGCGATTTCTGGTTGGCTAGGGCTTGCGCCAAAGCCAGGCAGGAACCACCACTCTAGTCAGGGCAAGGAAGTTACACGCCAAAGATAACCCCTGCTCACCCCCTTGGTAGCTTGGCACGAGCAGTCAGGCTTATCTCTGAGGCAAGGTATAAAGCGTTTGCGCGCGCACCCAGCAACAACATCCAAGGCCCACCACAAAGGAAACTCCACACAAGGTATTCTATAAAAATAGCCTTTGTATTATAAAACACATTAGATAAAAACACACACTTTACAACGTGCCAACAGGCACGGGCAGAATTTACAAGGGATTATATGTACAGGGGACAGGGCCTCATGGACCACTGTCAGGAATTAGCACTTTTAGATATTTAGCACAAAAATATAAAATTACTGTAGCACAAGAATAACATGTATAGCACACAACCAGTACTTACTGGTAACAAGAAAGTACCACCTACGCAACCCTAACCACCTTAGGAGACTATCACGCAGGGACTCAGAACCTCCCTAGTACCACCGGTACCAGGGGAACACAATCACCTAAGTATCACAATACCTGTAGGGGAAAACACACATTACACATGATGCATAAAACATTCAGAGGTGTAGAACATGGCACATGACGCATAAACTCATTCAGAGGTGCCGGGCAGGTAAACACATGATGCATAAAACATTCAGCGGTGTTCTGAAAGAAAACACATGATGCAGAAACTACATTCAGCGGTGTCATAAAAGGAAACACATGATGCATAAAACATTCAGAGGTGCTAGGAAAGAACATTAGCGAGAAACTCTCATGAGCCACCACCTGTGGCAGTCCCTAGGCCAACTGGCCTTGTCGGGGCTAGGTCTCCCTGTCCCAGTCAAGCTGCGCCAGCTGCGCAAGCCAAAAAGCGTAAAGATCCCCAACCTAAACGTGGCAGCTGCCCACTAAGTGCTGGGCAGCTGTAGACCTGAGCGTGGGCACCACTGTGCCCTTGGAACACCAATCGCCGTCACTCGTGGAGCCTCTCTGGGCTCTAACACAATAAAAATGCCCCCTAGAGCCTTCTTGGCTCTGAACGAATATTCGGCCCCTTCGTTGGAGCCTCGGGGCTCTGATCGCCCGAAATGCGCCTCGTTGGAGCCTCACAGGGCTCGTGGACACTGCCACCACGTGGGAGCCACACGGGGCTCTATGGAAACTGCCCCCGCACCCCCAGCACAGGCGCGGAGTCCCCCAGCCCCTCTACACTCACCGGGCCGTTGTTCTGGGGACTCCCGCGTAGTCTCTTCTCTCTCCGCTCCGGGGAAGGACTCCGAGGTTTCTCCTTAACGCGGAGGGGCAGGCACCGACAATGTGCCTCGCGCCCCCTCCGCACCAGGTCCTGCCGCACTTCTCTCTTCGGTCCAGCGCGGGGTGGACTCCCGCCTGGATCTTCACTCTCGGGCAGAGTGCCCCGGGGCGCAGGGTAGGCTCCTGCCTGCTCCGGGGCTCGGAGCAGCCGCGACGCTGCAGTAGGAGGCGGGGTAGGCTCCCGCCCTACTTCCTTAAGTTCCGGTTGTCCCGGAGGCCCGCCCTCAGCCGCCTGACTTCTGGCTGAAGCCCGGCCGCGGCGGTGATTTCTCCGCTCGTAGAGGGGTAGGCTCCCTCACAAACACCGCAAGCTAGCGGGGTGGGCACCCGCCGGCCAACTAGTCAAATAAGCGGGGTGGCACCCGCCAACGAGCACACCATGTGGGGTGGGCACCCGCTGCAGCAGCAAAGCGCGCCTGGCGCTACAAAGTCCACAAAAGCGCTCCCAGGCGCTTAGGAATAGCAAGTCCAGCAAAACAGCGCTCCCAGCGCTCTAAAGCCCATAAAGCGCTCCCAGGCGCTGCAAGTCAAAAAGGTCCAGCAGAAAGTCCTCCAAGAGCAGGGGGGGGCAAAGGCTGGGCCCAGAGCCAGCACACAGGGCCCTCCAGCAGGGAGGCAGTCCCCAGTGGCGGTCTCTCCTGGCGCCCAGCAGCAGCAGGCCCCCTCCAGATGATCCTGCAAGAGAACACCCCCATGTAAGGGGACACAGCCCCTTTTTATACAGTAAATTCTTTGTCTGCAAGGTGCAGGGAAGGGGCGAACCAGTTACATCTGGTTCCTGAGCACTTTGTTTTGCTCAGCCCCTCTCCCTATTCACTGGCAGGCCAGGGTCATCAGACGCACCACAGGGGCCGGAGCCAGCAGTGTGTGGGGAAAGCCCTGTCCTATTCAGGACCCAGGTATACTCCTCCCCAGCCATCAGTATGCTAACTCCCTATTCACTACTGGGCGACTCCTCCTGACTCTGGGGATTTCCCTAGTCCGTCACATGACCTCCACCAGCCAATCGCCAGACAAGCCACACATTTCATACTGCACACTGAAGTGCCCACTTCTAGAAGTGGCACTTCCACACTAGGTACATGCACGCCGCACACATCATCGCGCAGCATTCACTCACACGAGTCCGCACATACCAAACTCGGGCCTGCACACCCCACGCATCAGGAACTACCAGGACACATACATTCCCCCATGCATTCCTATGGGAGGGCAGTCCAACTTCAAAACACGCACGCACTTTACCCTGGGACACAGCGGTGAAGTGCGCAGAAACCAAAAAATCATTACACCAAGCCACCCATAAAAAGCAAAAAGTTTCGGTGGTGAACCTGCCAGAAGGGCCGGGTCCAACAGGTATTATATCTTTTAATTATACTCTCAATGAATTTTAATAAAAGAAATAGAGAAATTGCACAAATCATTATTATTATTGTGATTATTGGTGTTGGAACAGCTTGTAGAAAACCACCACCAAAACTACTTAGCCATTTTCCTACTTTTCCAAAACTACTACCTATCTTTTTTATCCAGGGCCCCATTGTCTCCCATAAGCCTGGATCTTCTAATAATCTAATTTTGTGCGTCAAATTACTCATGTTAGTAATAAGAAAATCAGTCTCTCCATTGAAATCGGGTATGTATCTACAGCACTTCTTCACCGGAATTACTTTACAGAAACCACCCTCCTTCGGCAAGGGTATATAAGTGAGATGGTTCTGCATCACCATTGGTCTAATTGCTAACATCTCTACATTTACTAACTTAAAGGACCCCCCCATACCCACTGAAAAAATTCCCATTCTTCACACCATTCATGGCTCTTTCTATTGAAGGAATGATAGCCCCTAAAATGTCCAAGACCACTTGTCGAACATTTCTCCTCACTCTACTCAGACTCTGTTCCTTTTCCAATTCTTCTGCATGATAGATTGTAGGCAAAACTAAAGCTAGGTAACATGAACCCATCCAATTCTTTGGCAAGTTAAAATAATCATTCTTTCCACAAACATAATGAACACCCCTTATGATATGTTCCTCCCAGTGTCAAATTATCTCTGCTAACTTCATACTATTTTATCACATATACTTTCGCCAGCAAACTCTTCTCTTTCTCCTGTCACAGGACTATAACTTACTATACACATCTCACGTTTACTCTCTCTCTCCATCTTCAACCTTGGATATCAACCTGAAAATCTAAATTCTTCATCGTCAATTTCCTTTGAGACAACTTTTTATTCTTCCAGACTCCATACCACTTTTACAACTTTTTTGTCATATTCTTTAATGAAATCACGCTCTCAACTACTTAACCTCCATATCATTCTCACTAATTAATACATTTCCCAAAGTCAGTCAGATATGGGTAAAGAAGCTCTTCATTATTAAAGATAGTTATAAATACATTACATGAAAGCGAATAAGAAATTTCTAACTGAATATATGTTGCCCGTTCACCAGCTGATTTTGGAAGGAAGCTGCATACATAGCAACGACTAACCTTCATAATTTTGATATATTCTTTATTCATTTTAGTATACACATTATCTCTAAAACCACTAACCACATGTTTTTCATATATTGATATTTGCTTAAATCCCTTTTGATTTGTCCAAATTGAAACCTCACTAGTGTTACGATCTAAAGCATTTTCCACAGAAGTCAGTAAGCACACCAACAGGCCTACTAATACTAATAATATCAATGTTAATAGCACCATTCTGACAATTGTACAGTATCTACTGCTTCCCATCTTCATTATAAACATCAAAAACAAAATCTTGTGGTAAAAATCAAACGTCACTTTTTTTAAACAATAATATTTCTCACTCTTCTTTTCTTCTTAGTATATATGAAATAAATAAAACAAAAAAGAAACATTAGCATTTACTTCTTAGTTCTTTGTAAAATAATTTAAAACTACTTCCTCAAAATTGATCAGTCTGTATCTTTCTTTCTCTTTTCAGTTATTTCAGTCTTGCAACAATATTCCTTATCTTGTTCTTGTGATTTTCATCAAAACTCCTTTTTCAAAAAGTTCTATTACTTTTAAGGTGGTTCTCCTTCAGCATCAGTCTCTAGATCTACTTCCCTCCCAAACTTCATATGGCACTTATTCATCTTAAAGAAATCCTCTTCACCTATATCTTCTTCCGATACTGTAGCTAGGTACACCCACTCTGGTGAAACATATTTTTGAATCCTACTCCTAGCTGGTCTTTTCTTTGCCAGCTGGCAATTAACTTTCATCAGTTCTGAGTTAAAATGTCCCTTTAGATCTTTCTATGGTTCAGTGTTTCTATTTGCAAGTTCTATTCTGGGTATCTCTTCTATCCCTGCTTTTTCAGTAACAGTCTAATGGTTTCTATTTTTCTCAAGACTTTGACTCAAACTTGATCTTTTGCTTAACTCTGGTTCTCTTTCGTCAGCTCTTTCCGCAGCAAATTTTCTTTTCCCAAAGGTTTTTTTTCCAGCTATGATATTTAATGGTAATTTGCCACAGCTTTCATCAGAGACCAAACAGTGGAAGCACCACACAAAACGGTCTGACACCATTTTAGAAAAGTAAAATAGATTTTATTAAATAAAACAAGACCAAAACGACAAAAATCCAATGAACCGGTGATATTGAATTTTAAAGTTTGAAGTGGAAATAGCACCTAAAAGCACAAAGAATCAACAAGAGATATCTAGTCATGCCAGACTGGGACAAAGTCACAAGTTCCGTCTGACTGCTATGGAGGGCGGGCCAGCTACAGGGACCAGGTTAGCCCCACTGAACAAGGTACCTTAGATCCTAGTTGTAGAGCGTTCTGTGGATCCTGAGCCAAAAAGCATTGTGCAGCCAGAGTGGTGTGTCTCATTGTGCAGCCAGAGTGGTGTGTCTCATTAAAGCAATCAATGTTGCCACTTGTGGTAAGAAAGATGCCTCTAGTGAACACTAGTCATCTCGAAACAGGAAACTGACCAGTGCTATTTCTATTCCTTGTACAGCACATGTATTGACCTTGGAGTTGCCTGGCTCCAGGCCACTTTGGGTGACATCTTGAAGGGCTAGTCCTTCATTTATGTTATGGTTATGTTCATTTTTCACTTTCCTGTTAGTTATTTTTGATTTTCCAGTAAGCATATCGTGAAAGGGGAGCCTCCCAAAGTAGGGGCGGCTGGACTCCAGTTTGGTTTTAAATTTTTCACCCCTGATCTAACTGACATAGTGGGTCACGTGATGGTCTTAGCAATGCCCCTTGAATCATAGAGCTTTTTGCTGGGATGGTAGCGTGTCCGTGCAGTCAGAAGAACAATATTTATCTTGAAACAGGAAACTGACCACCTCTATTTCTTTTCCATGTATATCACATATGCTGACCTGGGAGGTGCCTGGCTCTAGACTTTATTGGGTGCAATCCTGAAGGGACTAGCCCGTCATTTATTTTATGTTCATGGTTTTAAATTTTCTATTTTCTATTAGTTGTTTTTGATTTTACAGCAAGCATATTCTGTAAAATGGCTGGGTTAGCTGGAGTGGCTGGACTTCGGTTTGGTTTTTAATTCCGTTGACTGAAGTGGTGGGTCACATGGCAGTATTAGCCATGCACCTTAAATCGAAGGGATTTTAGCTGAGATGGTAGTGACTTCTGACACACTAAAGCAGTGATACTCAAAGTACGGCCTGCCTCCTGACCTTTACATGCGGCCCCCTGAGCAGCAGAAGGACTTGGCTACCGTTTACTCGACTCAGCACTAACACGAAACAAAGTTAAATATATAGCAAACACTTATTTAAAGGTTAATTTTACTTTGGGAAAGGAAGTAACTAAGCTGTTAACTTTAGGAACACCTTCAGACAAACACTAGATATTGTAACAGCCTCTACCTAAACATCCAGGAACGTTTTCTGAACAAATTACAAAGGCTTCAAAATGCAGCCGCCAGATTACTTACTGGGGTCCCTAAGTTTGCGGCTATCTCCAAGGAAATTCAGAAGCTGCACTGGCTCCCAGTCAGGAAGAGGATAATTTTTAAAGCATTGAGCACTGTTTTTAAAGTACTCCATGGGATTGGTCCAGAATATCTACAGAATCAATTCAAGTGGTACACACCCACAAGAAATCTACGCTCTTCAGGTGCAAAAAAGGTGACGGTCCCGAAGATAAAAAAGGTCTCCTAGGGAGGCCGAAGATTTGTTTTTGGCGCAGCTAAGGCGTGGAATGATCTTCCGGCTCAGCTTAGAAAAATGCCGGATATGTTGTCCTTCAGAAGGGCACTAAAAACTTGGTTGTTTATTCATTAGAACTGCTCCACTAATTAGTCTGACTCTTCTTGGTAATGGCCAGTAGGATTAGGTAACCAGCGTCAGGACACCCCAGGGTAACCGTTGCGCTTTACAAATTAATTAACATAACATAACATATACATGTTTTGCTTCCCCTACACCCACTTTACAACCCCCGCTGGCATCAGTGCGGCCCTCGGTCGCACCATAAACCAAAGTTTGCAGCCTCCTGGAAAATCTTTGTGAGTACCCATGCGCTAACGGCAATCCCATCTGTGCCCACATGCGCCAGGACCGTGGCCAGTGCCAGGACCCCCGATCTTCTACATGGGACAGTCAGGGTAAGCACGTTTATACGAGGTCAGAATTTCTTGCATTGAGGAAAGTATGGAGATCTAAGGGTTGTGTGGCCTAACACCCAGAGACACAGCCTGATACTTCAAATTTAGCTTGTTCAGATTGCAAATTTAGGGGTCCATTATGATGTAGGGTGGATCGCCACCGCCCGAATGGCATGGCGATCCTCCCTACATCCCTCCCGCCACCCATTTCCCCCCACCATATTAGTATGGCGGGGGTACCACGGCGGATGGGAAGACACCACCATCCATATCAGGATGCAGGCAGGGGGTAGCCTTTCGCCATGGAAAGGCATGCGGATTTTGAAGTTGGGGGCCCGTTGCAGGCCCCCAGGATGCTGGGTGGCACATGGGGGGAACCTATGATACCCCCCTACATGTGCATGCACCATATGGCAGGCACCGAGCGGTGCCTGCCACGTTGTGCATGCATATGCTCAACATGCATTTTAGGGATTGCGGCGGGTGATGCTGAAAGCACCGCCTGCCGCAATGTTAAAAATGCTGGATGCGCCCACCAGTGTGGAGGGCTCATCCTAATCACCCCCACGGGACCGACGCACTTATGGCGGGCGGTCCTTTTTTACGTCAGGATGGCAATCGGACAAAGTCCGCCCGCCATCCTAATGATGCCCTTAGTTTCAGCTACTTAGGTGAAGTGGCTAAGGTGTCATCAATGGGCACAATGCATCTGACCTGGAATTTGCTACAGTAGACTGAGGGGGCTCCTCGATTTATAGACTGAACAGCTACAAACAAAAGAGGGGGTGGACTTGCTATTGTGTGCAGGGACGCTGCCTGTTATTCTAGAGCGGCTGTTGCCACAGATAGTTGTGAAGCCCTATTATTTTAAATAGCAATAAATTGCAATACTAATTGGTCAGGAATTTTGTAGAATGGCCATCCTGTACCACGCAGTAATATATATTAAAACTATGGCATTTATTAGAACCCTTTTAAACGATTCTAGCTCAGCTGTGTTAGAAGATTTTAATCTTCACTTGTAAAGTGAAGAAAGGTGCGGTCACGGTAATCAAAATACTAAAAGAATGTGGGCCCGATTCACAGAACTAACTTAAGACAAAATCCTAAACTTACTACCATTTTGGTATTCACAGAAGGCACTTACTCATTTTGGTATTCACAGAAGGCACTTACTCATTTCGGTATTCACAGAAGTTAGGAGTCCTAACTTTAAGACTCCTAAATGCCTTCTGTGAATACCGAAAGTCTTAAAATTAGGATTTTTCTCAGTTTAGTAGTAGTATAGTTAGGACTGCTGATTTTAGGACTCCTAAATGCCTTCTGTGAATACCGAAAGTCTTAAAATTAGGATTTTTCTCAATTTAGTAGTAGTAAAGTTAAGAGTCCCAACTTTAGGACTCCTAAACTGAGAAAAATCCTAATTTTAAGACTTTCGGTATTCACAGAAGGCATTTAGGAGTCCTAAAGTTAGGACTCCTAACTTCTGTGAATACCGAAATGAGTAAGTGTCTTCTGTGAATACCAAAATGAGTAAGTGCCTTCTGTGAATACGAAAATGGTAGTAAGTTTAGGATTTTGTCTTAAGTTAGTTCTGTGAATCGGGCCCTGTGGGTTTAATCACAGACAGCAGCTGCCTTTTTTACAAACTGTCCAAAAGTAGGGCTTAGAGATGTGCTCCCACTGGTTTGGTCAGATCAAAGGGCAGTTGTCTTTGTTCTCAGTTTCCGGAATTGAAAGGCATCGGAGATAGAGAAATTTTCATGAGCATGGGGTAAGGTGGAGAGGTGTGGCTCACTGGTTAGAGGCGGCAGATCCGCAAGCAGAGAATCGGCCAGGGACCAGGGTTCAATTCCCGACGCGGCAGGGTTGTGGACCAGGGTCAAAACGGACTCGATAATTCTCGCCTCGGTACCTACTCTAACCAGGAACACACTCGGCAACTCTGGGCATTAGCTTGCCTCATCTCCACAACGGCCCCCCACATTCGCCGGGGATGCCTGGTTTCACCTTGGAGATACCCAGGAGGGACCATCTCACAGGGATAGCCAGGACGGGTTCCCCAGCGGTCTACAGCGCCACGACGCCTCAGGGCAGCAGTGCGCTTTACAAGACACATACATTTACATTTAAGTTCAATAGAGAAGATTTAAGTGAAGCACTAAGGAAAGTGGTGATCACATACTCTAATGAAGTCGAGGAAGGGGCAGCTATGTATGACAGAGGGCTTAAGGTTGCATAAGACTCTGTGGCAACTGTGAAAAAGATTAAAAATAAGTCATTTATCCCCTCAGCTCCCAGTTTTTCGGAGAAACTGAGCCATTTAAAGCATTCATGTCACATACTCAAAAAAATATTATTGGCAGGTGTAAAACGCGAAATGCAGGTTGATCAGGAAATATAAAAGCATGATTAAGGAGGCAAAATTGTATATATTTTATTCCAAAAATGGATGGGACACAAAACCACTCCGGGGAACTCTTTAGTAATAACATTATTTATGAACCAAGTTAAACCCCTATATAATGGGGTTACGCAGGAGTTCTGCGATGAGTTATTTAACTTTTTTCAAATGAAAATTAGCAGCATCTGTGATGAGTCTTCTTGCCCGATTCAAAAAACCACAGAGGTGGACCAAGAGGCAATTTGGGCGTGTGATTCTTGTATTTCGATAGAGAATTTCTTTCCTTTGACACAGCAGAAAACTTTGAATCTTATTCACACAATTAAATCAGGTTCACCAGGGGATGCCTATTCTCCAATTGACCCGGAAATAATTGTGAAGTTATTAACTCCTATATTCAATCGAAATATTGAAACTGGCACGTTTCCAAGCATCAGGAAAAAAAACGAAAATAATTCCTAGTAAGTTAAGAAACTTGATCAGTTTCTCTCTTATTTTTTCCTGCTGAAATTATAGGGAAGGCACTGAACTCAGAGTTAAGACCAATGATAAAGATGCATACTTACTTTATTAGATCAGGCTCAATCTTGGTTCAGAAGTGGGCAGCTTGGGAATGGCCATGGACGGTATCAGGTGATACCATCATCCGCTCTGTGCTAGTGACTCATATGCCCAGTTAGGGATTAAAAACATAGGTTTACAGCTTCTGAAATAATTTCTAACTGTAAGATCCCAGACAGGTATCTGTAACCAATTCCACTACAAACGCTTCTTTTTGCTGTGAGGGATGTTACAAGGATCCTAATTTAGTTCTACCTATTTAACTTATATGTATCTTCTTTAGCTGCTGTAATAACATCTTCAGTTTATTAGTAAATTCGTTTACAGATGATACTCAAATAGTTGTTGTGATTTCAAAGAATATTCAGTTAACTGCCAGGAATTTTAAGACTTGTATGAGAGCAGTTAGTTACTGGATGACAAGAAATTGTCTGAAATTAAATGCAGAGAAAACAGAGGTCATCATCTTTGGTAATCATTCCAATGTATTGTCCACTGCTTAGTGGCCTGAGGAACTGGGCATTATTCCTACTATAGTGAAATCATCTAGGAATTTGGGGATGATTTTTAATAATTTACTGACTTTCACTGAGCAAGGACTTCTGGTATATCAAATTGCATCCTATTTTAGGAATGCTCAAGAAAAGCCTCCCATATATCCATCTGCAGTCTTGTGAATCAGTGGGGGTCTGTCTTAATTTTATCAAGATTGGATTACAGTATATCCTCTAGCTAGGCATTAACTCTAAAGATGTAAAGAGTCTTCAAGTAGACTAGAATGCAGTGGCCGTCTGATTTTAAATATGCTTGGTTGCATCCAAATTACATCATCTGCATTGGTTACCGATCAGGAAGCAATCCATATTCAATTCTCTGCGCATAGCATATAAAGAACTACATGGGCTAGGTCCCAGACATCAGGAAGAAAAAGTCCAAAGATATGTACCCAGTAGGGTATTAAGATCGGCATCCAGAAAAGATGTGACAGTGCCGAAGGTCAGGAGATGTCAAAGGGGTTGAAGATCCTTAAGGCATGTAACAGCTAAATTTTGAAATGCTACCCAGAGATATATAAGTGATTGACGATCACTTGTCCTTGAGGAAATGATTGAAAACATTGTTATTTCAACAAAGGGCAAGTCCTTGTTTCTGTTATTGGCGGGAAGTGTATATTTCTGGTAGCACCATGACGCCTGCGGGTATTCAAGCGCTCTATAAATTCTGTTATTATTGTTATTATTATTCCTTTTATTATTATTTGATTATGTCTCTGTAATAGAGTACACTGCATAACCAGCTCTCAATCCTCCATATTGGGTGCCGCTCGAAGGATTTGACTTTGGGTTCAACCGGCTGTGCTTCCATCTCGGTCTTGCGCCACGGCAGCAGAGGACGCCACGTCGCATTCAGGGGGAACGCTGATTTCAATCGGAACTTCTTGCAGCCGGGACTGCGAGGACCAGGGTGCCTAGCGCACAACTCACCTGACGCACCTGGTTCCTCTTCCCGACTCCTCCCCCATCAGCTACTCTACGCCTCGCAGCCCCCGCTTCGCGGGAGCCGCTCGAAGGATTTGACTTTGGGTTCAACCGGATGTGCTTCCATCTCGGTCTTGCTCCACGGCAGCAGAGGACGCCACGTTGCATTCAGGGGGAACGCTGATTTCAATCGGAACTTCTTGCAGCCGGGACTGCGAGGACCAGGGTGCCTAGCGCACAACTCACCTGACGCACCTGGTTCCTCTTCCCGACTCCTCCTCCTTTTGCCCTCTCCTTTATTAGTATAGCCCAGCCCTTACGCGCAAGCGGGACGCGTGCGGGACTCAGCTCAGGGCGAAGACCGGGCAAAGAGCGGGCCGTTTGAGGCCGTTCGAGCAAGGGCGAGTAAGGGCTAGGGCCCCCATCCCTTGCCTAAAGTCCCTATCTTATCCGGACCTGTGTGTGTGACCATGACAACTAGAGAAACGAGGAGCAAAAGCGCATTGGCGACCGGGAGGACAACAGGTACCCTGGATACGTACTTTGCCAAAGCTGGGTCCCTTCTCACTGATGAGATCTCTATCCTTGAAAGGCGCATCTCGCAAGAAATCGATTGGGTTAGGAGATCTTCTCTGGGACCCCTTGCTCATGCCATTACTCCTGTACAGACGCCTAATTGTACATCAGTAGTCGCAGGGGGGATAAATGGTATGCCTGTTTTATCAGCCTCACCTGACCCTAACTGCTCTGTTACTCCCTCTACTGATTGTGATAACTCTGCCACTGTAGAGCTTAGCATATTACCACTTCCAACATGTAAGGTTTCCTTACCCCAAACTAATGCTGAAGGAGGTGTCTCTGATATGAATATAAGTATTGACAGGGAGCCCACGCAGCTACTACAGGGAGAGAAGGAGGGAGTTACTTTGAAAAGGAAAAAAAGGGCCTATACGACAGGGGGTAGAAAACCTAAGGCTTCCAAACCTAATTCTAGGGGTGAGGGAAACCAACCGGATCCAGTTAGTAAAGGGCTAAATTTGTCTCGTAAATCAGGGGCTTTGTCCCACCAGACTTCGGCAAAAATTCTCCCTAGTCAACATATCCTTGCAGGGGTGGAGGATCTCACTCTCCCAGGTCTTCGCACCCTACTGAGGGAAATGCCTACTCCCCTGGAAGACCGTTTGGCTAACATGGAAATGTGTTTATTGGACTTGCGAAAGGGACTTTTAGATTTAGTAGCAGGCCAAAGAGCAAGTGCGCACGGAGCTCATGGGATTACTGCTGGGACTTCCCACACACTTACTAATCCAGTTACTCTGTCCCCTGCACTCCCAACAGCTATTCCCTTAGAAAACATTATTCCAGTCCCCTTGTCAAAACCTGCTCCTGTATCTCCATGTAGGCAACAACCCCCGATAGTAACCGTTAGGAGGTCGAATTTAGTTGCCCCGGCCTTTACATCTGGCCAGGAGAAACCAGCAAACTGCTCAGCCCGGCAAGCTAGCCCCCACAACTGGCGAAAAATAGTAAATTTGCCCCCGGAGGCGGCAGTTTATACTGTGGTCTTGAAGGGGGTACCTGTGCTCCGCGGTAATGTGGTGGAACCCTATGACTCTTTACATAATAAGGTTATTAGCTGGCTTAACATCCACAGGCCTTTACCACCTAATCTCAGAGGAGAAATCCTTATGGTCAGAAGGGTTCCATTGGGTTGGATATACCAATAAGAAAAGCGTGGGGGACTGCATAATTGTAAGTTTTAAGAACTCGAATGGTGTGTCTTACATCTGCAACTGGCTTGGGAGTACAGGAGCTACATCTATTGAATTGGTCCATCTGTCACATTTCTACCCCAACACATGTGATTCGATTATGAGTAGGGATGACGGTTGGACCCGGGTGGGATTTGTTGACGATGGGTCTAGATTTAGGCCCACTCGCAATGTTTTTACCAACTATGGCAACTATACACACCCTAATAGATATAGTTGTCTTGACCAGGTAGATTGACCTTATAAGGGACAGGGGTTCGTGAGAGGTGAGACAGATATCACCACCCGAGAATTTGATGCCCTCCGACGGGAGAATTTAACATTCACTAGCTCCCATGGTCAAGTAACTAATTCACCCCAGAGTTTACTGGGTAATAATAATAACAATTTAACATTGATAGTCCCGACTGTTTCCATCGCTGCCCCTATTGTTCCACCTATTTTGGAAATACCATTGCATGTGCCCATGGCTCTAACATCGGACACTGCGCCGGAGAAAACTGGGGGATTAGGATTAGAATCTGCAGTTGAAACCCTAAAGGTTCTTTCATGGAATGTGGCGGGCATTGCTAATAAATTATACACAAGTGATTGGGACTCCCTAATAGGCAATAGTGATATCTGCCTTTTTCAAGAGACCTGGGCGAGGGGACCGCTGTGCAGAGTAGGATACGCAGTGTTTGAAATTAAAGCAATTTGGACTGGCAAAGGGAGGCCATCTGGTGGTTTGGCGATTTGGGTAGCCAGTCACATTGGGTGCAACGTGGAGAGTGTACCAACGCTCTCGCAGGACATACAGTGTGTCCTACTCAAGTGGCCTAATGTTTTAAATTTAGCAATTATTAATGTGTATTCCCGCCCAGTTAGTGTGGCCATGGAATCCCCCACACTAGACGATCTTTCATGTTTTTTGGGTCATCTCCCTAATGACTACAAGATAGTGATGGGTGGTGATTTTAATTGCCACTTTGAACCCTTGGAAGGTCTAAAGGAAAGTGCCCTTACGGCTGAAGATGACTTCTGGGGTGTCCCGCCATGTCAATCTCCCCATGTTAAATCTTGATCCCCTCTCGCTGTACAAATTATGTCCTTAACATTAAATTTTTCCTTAAGGGCCTGTAACGGCCGTACCACCTCTGATATCCCTTCATCTTGCACCTTTAACAGGAAGGACCATGAATCTAGGTTGGATTATATCCTTGTAGATACCGGCCTTTGGTCTAAGGTCCTGGACTTCAGAGTAATAACAAGAACGGACAGTGACCACAACGCACTTCTACTGGATATGGTGCATCCCATATGTGCTGGTGGATCACTCTCCGCCGAGTCTAGTGACGATCTTGGGAATCTGGTTCTCAGCTCCAATAGACGTAGGGTCAAATGGGGGAAATTGGCAAGCTCAGAAGAGACCATAAGTAAAATTTATCAGCTAACACTCCCCAAGCTAAAAGAACTGGATGAACTAATTACTCAGCCAAGACCCTTGGATTTCAATGAGAAGTTAGCCTCAATTCATGAAGACCTAGTGGGAGCTTTAGGTGAAGTTTTTTATCCAGTGGTACCTCTGCGGAAAAAAAAGACTCGAACCCCAACCTGGTACAATTCATCCTGCAAAAAGATTAAGTCAGAACTAATAAATACAATAAAAACAGGTTCTGATAAGGGCAAGGTTACTGAGCTCAGGCGGAACTATAGGAAAGCTATGGCACTAGCGCGATCGGAATGGGATTGGAATAGATGGCAGGACCTCACATTAGCATTAGAAGCGAGGGACCCGAGAAAATTCTGGTCCTTGGTAAATACCGGTGCAGGAGAACCAAAAGCTGCGGTGGAGCCAAACATTGCAGCTTCTGTTTGGGAGGCCCACTTTGGCCAATTGTATGAACAAACATTTGGATTTGCCAATGATGCAGCCTCCACTGTTTTATCTATTCCTGTAGCTGGACTGGAATTTACCCTTGGTGAGGTGGTCAGTGCAATAGAGGGTTTGGCGAGGGGGAAGGCCCCAGGTCTCGATAGATTGCCTGGTGATCTCTTTCGCCTCCATCCAGAGATATGGGGCCCTTATTTCCTCATCCTCTTCAATTCTATTGCGGGAGGAATGGAGATCCATTGTACTTGGCTGGGGGCAGAGATAGTGCCTATTTTTAAAAAGGGCTCTCCTCTGCTCCCGGCCAACTACAGGCCGATTAGCCTCATAGATGTTCCCCAAAAAATCTATTCTCGCCTCCTCCTGAACCACCTTTCAGATTGGATGGAGGAAAATAAAATCCTTAGCCCCCTTCAGGCTGGCTTCAGGAAAAACACGTCCACCATGGACCAGATCTTCCGTCTCGTTCTCCTCTACTGGAAAACCGCGAGTATCGAGAGGGGGAGGCTGTACATGGTGTTCGTGGACCTGAGGTCAGCCTTTGACCTGGTTCCCCGTAAGAAACTATGGGAGGTTCTAAAGGAGCTGGGCGTTCCGATCCATCTATTAAATGCCATAACTAGGCTCCACGAGAACAACTTTGCTCAGGTCAGGTGTGGGAGGGAAGGAGCATTGTCATCAAAATTCCCAGTCCTCAGAGGGGTAAGACAGGGTTGCGTTTTGGCGCCAACCCTGTTTTGCCTCTATGTCAATAATGTCATATTCCATCTTGACACTATAGGGGACAATGATGCTCCATCCTTGGCAGGCAGGAGGGTACCAGCCATTATGTTTGCGGACGATACCCTCCTGCTTTCAAAATCCCCGATGGGGATCCAACGGATTTTGGATGGATTTGGTCTTTACTGTAGTCAATATGGTCTAGAGATCAACACAGAGAAGACCAAGTTCATGATATTCAATCCATCATCCAAAACTAGACCCAATCCATCTTTGAGTTCAGTAAGATTGGAGAGGGTAAAAACTTTCCAGTGCTTGGGGGTAACTCTCCATGAGAATTTATCATGGGAACCCCAAATTGCAAGAAGTCGGTTAAAGCTGTCCCAATTGTCTGGGGGAATTTTGAAGGTTGTAAACACCTCCACATATAAACCCATTAGTCCGGCAGTGGAAGTGTATAAAACCCAAGCTAAAGCGGCCGCATCTTATGGTGGAGAACTATGGGGGTATAAAGCGGGGGTAGAAATTGTTAATGTAGAAAATAATTTTCTTAGGCGTCTTCTTGCCCTTCCTCGTGGTACACCTCTTTTCCCCCTAAGATTAGATATGGGTTTACCCTCTATAAGAGACGACCTGGAATTAATGCCATTAAGATTTTGGCACAGGCTTTGGTCCACTGGTGAGCTTGTACATTATAGGCAAGAGCTCACTCATGTAATGAATTTGAACCAGTGTGACAAAATCCCGTGGTTGGCCTTTATAAAGAAAGAACTGTATCGGTTGGGACTCCCTGAATTATGGGAGTTCCCTGAACAAGGCTGCCATAGGGTTTCACGAAAAAGTCTTGTGGGGATACATAAGGAGAAAAGTCTTGCTTCCTTGGTCTCTGCATCTAACAAAGGTATTCTGACTGATCGATTCTTGGCTTCCAAGGATTCATATCAGTTTGAAGGGTTCATGGACATTATCTTCCCCATTATATCAAGAAAATTGTTCATTCAATGGAGGTTAGGGACCCTGCCCATCAAAACCTTTACCTACAAATGGACAAAGAGGGATGATAAAATTTGTCCACGGTGCTGCATCCATGATGAGGAAGAAATTCACCTTCTGTTCTTTTGCCCAGACTATAATAGACCAAGGAAATACTGGTTAGCTCCACTTTGCAGAAATTTGGGTATAAGGAGCCACCTGCACTCGTATAGAATATTGAAAACGAGTACCGCTCCCCACATAGTCTTTGCAATTGCCAAATTTTTAACGGCTATGTGGCGGATAAGGTCCAAATTATTAAAAGATTGATTATTGTTGTAATGAACTGCAACTGCCCCTTGTGCTTAGAAATGCCATGTATACTGATTTTATGGGTTTTAGAAATGATTTTAATATGTAGTGGATGTTTTATGTTGATATTGTACCATTGCATCTTTTATGGCCAAATCGGCCGAAATAAAGAAATAAACTGAACTGAATATTGGTCCCTTAAGCAAGAACCATCAACAAACAATGTAAATTCTGACAGTTTCAATGAAATTTCTTTTATGTCTGGTCTTGGTTTTGTGCATCATTTGGCCCCTTGAATACAATCATGCTCCCACTTGCCACCAGATATACTTTCCCTGTCTTTACATTTGTCTGAAATTGGAAGCAGTGCTGCTGGATTTAGGACATTGCATATTCAAATGAAAATATTCTCTGCCGGAAAGAATTGCCTGCTCATACGGTATCAACCTGCTGTTTGTTATGTGTTGTTTTCTTGTGCTTGCCAAAATAATTTTGACTGAACGTGGGACACAGACAATTAATGTATGGCCCATCACAATTCCTTCAGTTTGATTGCCAGACAAACAGCTGCAACGATTCCAAACAACCTAAAAGACTTACAGCAAGTGGATAACAACATTCCTAAAAGATATGCCACTGGCACATATGTCCCCCTTGTTTTTTGTGTAAGAACTGAAAGTACACATCCATCTTTTTCGTGCAAAAACCAGTAGGACATTATATTCTAATCTGGCATCCATAGTGCAGGTGCACAATACAAACTCTCTTCCAATATCTTAAATGAATCAAGGCACTCATCATCAAATGGTGCTGGATCTTGTACATCTTTACAAGTCATCCATACTAAAGGTCTTGCAATCAGGGAAAGGTTTGAGTACCCAATAATCCAAGAAATATCTGAACCTCCCTTTTGGTAGTTGGGGAATTCAATTTCAAAATTGCAGAAACATGTTCTTTTGAGACTTTTCGCACCCCCTTTCAATTTTGTGTCCTAGATACACAACCTATAAATATCAACAAGAGAGTGAGGAAAAACCAAGCGGAACTAGCTCATTTCCCCTGTTTAGATATGTATAATCAAGAAGTACTGGCTCATAGTTAAAGTCTTTAGTCTGTGTTTGGGAAACCGGTAGGTTACTTAAGAAAACCCTCACCCACTAATTTAGTTGGTGGTATGCTTCATCATCGGGTCCCACCCAAGGCGCCGAGTGCACCTTGGGTGTGCAATGATGTCTGGACTACAGTGGAGCTGTTTTTTTGGTGTATTTGTGTATGGTGCAATGATTTTTTATGTTAAAACTATCTATAGGGTCCCTTTCAAATGATAGAAGTAATTTAATAGTGTGGCCCTAAGACAGGGTTAAAAATTTGATCAGGCGTGTAGAGTTTTATGTTGGTGGGACCCGATGATGAAGCATGCCACCAACTAGGTTGGTGGGTGAGGATTTTTTAAAGAAACCTATCGGTTTCCTAAACACAAACTAAAGGCTTCAACTACGAGCCAGTTCTTCTTGCACTGACTGCCAGTCTGGAAGCGGATCCAATTTAAAGCTTTGGTCTTGGCTTTCTGGGCTCTCCACGATACGGGTGCCTTCTATATTAGGAAAAGGATTCAGCACTATGTACCGCGACAGGCCCTGATGTCTTCATTGACGCTTCTGATGACCATCCCTAAGTTTTCCTGCTCCCGTCTGGGCGGTCGCTCCTTTCAAGTGCTGGCCTCCCGTTTATGGAACTGTCTGCCATTGTATCTCAGGCAGGAGCAGGATCTTCTTACCTTCAGGAAGCAGCTAAAAACCTGGCTATTCCAGCAATAGCTTTCTGCCCTATCCTGTTACAGTGCCAATTGTCTGTCTCGAGGTCTTTCAGCGTCGGGACACTGTAGAGTATCCGCGCGCTTAATAAGTACCTATTTACATTACAGTACATACATTCCTAGATAAAAAACCTCCTTTTCACAGTAATGCATTTTTGTTGGGGATACTACATGTTCATTTTCAGCCAAATGATATCAAGGTTGCAATCCTCCTTTGTTTTGGATGCTATCAAGAAATCATCTATTGAACTAGGATTGAATTACATGGCAATTTTAAACTTTTCAGATCGTTTTTAAGTATTTGGGGCAAAAAGTGGTTTCTGTATACCTTTGAGGGATTCTGCACCACATGGGAACTGTCTTCAAAAATTGAAATGCAAAACGGAACTGTGAATTCTCATGCAATGGTATTGGAAAGAACACTTGGCACAAGTCAATGCCTGCGCACCATTCTGCTTCTGATGGAATCTGGTTCAATATTACTGCTGGATGCGGTACAACTGGACAACAAGGAACCACAATTTTGTTTACCTTTTGGTGATCTTGTACTATTCCCCATTTGCCACTCAGTTGTTTAATTCCCATCACCAAATATTTGCAAGCACTATCAAGCACTTCTCGAAGGATTCCCTGTTCAACCATTTTCTCAATTAATGGTTTCATTCCTCTTCAGCCTCTTAATTATTCTGTATTGCCTAGTTTTGGGGAATATTGCATCTAATTTCACCTTAATCGTTATCAGTTCTGCAGTTTTGAACAAATTTATTTTCCAGTAAAATCCCATATTTCTTCTGTGACAGTATTTCTTAAATCCAGAGGTTAGCCTTCTATTATCAAAACTGGATACATTTCTACTCTTGTATCTTCTAAACTTAATTAAAAATTGTAATCTTCATCATGCATTTCTACTGCAACACCATCCAGTGTGCAATAAATAATGCAATTCATCCTGCAAAGAAGATCCCTTCAAAGCAAGTTCATTGGACTTAGATCAAACAAAATAAACTGATGTTTATTTTCCATTTGCCATACTTTGACTGAAACATTTGCTTAAACCTGATTAACAGTTTGTTTATTGCTATTCCCTAATCCCCACACATGCAGTCCGTTTGCCATGTGATTACCGTGGGTGAGACACAGGTAGTGAGACTTACCCACAGTAAAAAGTCCTAAACCGGGTGATTCACAAAGCAAAATATCCGGGTGCACTGAAAGGGCAGAACCCAATTGCAACACTAAGCACCTCAGACTGTGTAGTTCTCAGTATTGGTACCATGTCATACATGGTCCGTCTCAAGAAATCTAGTTTCTTAATATTGAAGGTACTAGGGGTGGGCGGAATTTGCATAGACGCGCTACGCAAAGCTCAGCGAAATGGTAAAAAATATCCGCGAGCACGCAGAAATTCCGGAAACACACGGAATTGCTTGTTCCGTCCGTTCGCAATGCTTTTTTCATGTTCGCAAATGCTGTTTGCGTGCTTGGGAGGAAATATCTCGCAAACACGCATTTTGAAAGCGCAAACAAGCCAAAAATTCCGCGAAGCTGCGGATCGCATAATTTTGGGCAATTCCGCCTTCTCCGCGGAACGCAAAATTACCCACATTCCGCAAATTCTGCAAGCGGATCAGAATTGACCGCCCAGGCCTAGAAGGTACCCTCCATTGGAAACTATAAAGCCTCATCATGTGCTGTATACTTATTACATTAGGGATTCCAGACACATATGTAATGTCCAACCTCTTCTATCATCTCATATGCTGGTGTGTCCTCACTAGGCATCTTCTGACCATCTCTAGGCCTAAACCCTTTCTTATGCTTTGTTTTTGTCAATACTCCACCAATGTTTCACACTGAAACAAGTACAAAACCACCTGAAAAATCAAATAACCACAGTGAACAAGCTTAACGAACAACAACCAAAAACAGTGCAGCTCTATCAAAGGTTAACCTCTCACACAACCTCCAACTGCACTTTTCTAAAAGCGCCAACCGTACATCATGTAAAAGCCCCTGCACACCTGTTCCAAAGAAATGCACCAATTCAGGACCAAACCACTGTACAAAAATCACCCCCTTGGCCCCTAAGATGAAATGTGGGGGGACAGAAATCCCCCCTTTTTCAAACCCTACCAGCCACCAGATCATCTTGGAGTAAATTGAAATCTATAGCCCAAACAGGCTGAAGGTATAAACAAAGGGGGCTACCTAACAAGCCCAAAGATAGCCCAAACCTGGCACAGTTTCAGACTGTACCACCTCCCTTAATGCTCCTGGGGGGCACACCTTCCCCTGGTTGACTGCCCCCAAAACCCTATAGGGTGCAAGAGGCACAGCACAGACCACTGACCAAGGCTTGTGTGGAAAGAGCCACTTTAATTGAAAGAGGTGCACATCACACATTTTCCTAGGCATTCTGCCTTACAAAACTAATGCCTCACTATACAAACCTTTTTCCTGCAAAACCGAACCCAGTAACTATCCACATTCCTAATGTAAAAAAAACTCTGGAATTGTGACCTTTAACCTATCCTGCTGAGTACCACTGCATCTATTCATCTATAACTAAACTAACTTCATATATTGTAATCTTTCACTTCCTGACTTGTCTAGATGTGAGTTTATTTACAGGCTCCCCTTTAGCGGAGTTCACTGATGGCAACAACTATTAACTTATCTCGAACCATGCAAACTTCTTGGCCAACTGCCACTCAGGAAAAGGCCTAGCACCCAGACTTTTCCTTACCCCCTTAAACCCCTTAATAAGTGTTTCCTTTTTTTTTTAATAACCTCGTATTCAAGGCCTTAGCTGTCCTCCAGCTACAGTAGGTATAGATCCATACCGTACTGAGAAAGATGCACACCACACTTTTGAAAAATTGCAACTTTCTGATATCTGAGATCTGCATGCCCAATCCTGTCAAAACCTTCCTCCCTACAAAAATATTTAATTTCCCTAGTAATCTTGTGCCTGGCTTTGTCAATGGCGGCTGGCCTATTAGCGCCATGCCAAATTTGCCTGGGAACAAACTCCATTGAAATTATGAAAAAACCTGCCCACTGCCGTATAATCTCTCTCAAATCCTTCTTTATGGCTCCCAGCAGTGCAAAACCATTTTCAACCACCAAATTATTCTTCCCCCAATGAATCACCAGCACATCTGGACACCACTTACCCTTTAGCATCTTGCTTAACAATGAAACCACTTCCACTGTAGATGAGACAAAGCATCCGCATTGTCCACTCCTGGACATGCTGTGCCCTGAATAGAATATCAGGTTTTAGACATCCCAATATGAAAACGCACACCAACTTTAAGACTTCTGTGTCCCTGGGAGACTGCCTGTTCTCAAATTGCGCCACTGCCGTGTTATCAATTTGGAAAAGCACTTTCAGATGAGACAACTCTGCTCCCCACAGAGTGATACCTTCTACAAGTGGAAACAACTCCAGAAAGGCAAAACCTAGGCCATCATTCTTCCTCCCCACTGGCCACTTCTCTGCACATTAATGTCCCTGTCAATACAAACCAAAATCCTTGCCACCTGCAACATTAAAGAAAATCTGTGCGTTCCGCACTGCCTTCCGCAAACTGAACAAGTGAATACCATTGAAAGAATAAAGGTAAAAACGCCACATAGGTCGATCCTCCTTCACCCCAGCTGATCAACGTAAATGGTGATGGGGTAAGGACAGACATGACAACAAGAGACCCAGTAATCTACAAAAAGTCCTGCCTGCCCTCACCACTCTACAGGCAAAATCCAAATGACCCATCAGCACCTGCACCTCTTTAATTCGTACTTTGTTCTTTGCCAGCATGGTATCCAGCAACAGCTGCATTGTCAATTTTGTGTCTACTGGAAGATGGCCCTCCAGAGTCACTGAATTAATTTCAATACCGAGTAATGGCATGATGGTACTGGGGTCCACTGTCTTAACTAGAGCAAATATGGCCCAGAAGTCCTCCATGAGCTCTTTAAAACTTACTGGCAGCCGCTGGCAGACAGCCCATGGCTGATAAAGAAAAAATAGTCCAATTAATGTGTTACATCTACATGCTTCATTGACTAGGTGAATAGCTACTGCCAGAAGGAGCTAAAATGCTCAAATAAATTGCATGATATCAAGCATCCCATAGGCAATGCTTTGTCCACTAACCATGTCCATTAAAATTAATTCCTAGCAGCTGGAAGAACCTTTGGCTGAATCGGCAGGAGGCAAAAAGTCGACTTAATGTCACACTTAGCCATTTCCGCTCCACAGCCCATTCTCTCCACCACTGCCATTGCCACATACACTGATGAGTAGGACACTAATGCTGGTTCCAAGAGATAAAATCACTCATCGAACCCCTGCTGTTTATGTGGTGGACCAAATTGGGGTACACTATGTTGAAAGTCCAGATGACCCTTATTGATTTAAGGGCTTGAATTAATATTCCCAAATGCTCTGTTTGTGGTAGTGTGGAGGAGCAGTTTAGTCTGATCAGAAGGTTGTGTTAAGCATTTGTTGCACACACAGAGTCAATAACTGAGATACACACTCAATAAGAAACTTAAGACCAATTCAGAAAAATAACAAATTTTTTTAGACACCAAGATCATTGGAATCAGGTTAGTACTTTAGACATTATAGATTTTTCCAGGTAATACAGTAGAAAATCACAGCTGTCAGATTTGAGGCATGAGCCTCGAACGCGGTAATGATATCCTGTGGGAAGAACATGCACTGCATAGGTACACTTACAGATGACTTACAGGGCTGTTCTTCTGGACTTAAGGTAAGTAGAGGCCAATATCCAAGAAAGCACCAGCAGTTCCAGTTTACCTGCCCTGGGGTGTCCGGGTGCAAAGGTGCTGTACGCGGTGGAAGTCTCGAACGCTACTCACTATAGTCAGTGGGAAAAGTACCTATAAGTAAAAGGCTGCAAGGAGGGACCAGTCTAGCCGAACCTTGGAGGTGGGAAGGCTCAGCTACTGAGAGTCTCAGGACCACAGAGACATAGTCGATTTACTTGAGCCCAGGCTGGAGAGCTCGGGTGCAGAAATGTTTTGTCCAGTGGGTCAGCGAGTTAGAGTTCTTGGTGTGCCTGCAGAAGAGGGAAAAAACACATCAGGGCCACTCTCAGTGTGGACCTGGCCTCACTTGAAGTCACTCAACGTGCATGTAACATTTGGCGGCAGTGGTGTTCCGACTGAACAGAAACATGCTCTGGTGCTTGCAACTTACTGTGGTACCCCATGTATTGGTGCAGGGGGCTACTGGAGGGTGTAGCTGTTCAGTGTTCACTGGGGAGCTGGGGCTGACTTCTGGGAGCTACAAAGAACTTCTTCTGGGGTGATACTCCCTCTGAGAGCTAAGGGGTTGACTGAAAGCTGTACCAGGCATATGCGGTTAGTGCCTGCTGGTGCAGGAAAGTGGCTCCTCCACTCCAAGGGAGATTTTCCTGGGCCAAGGAAGTGCAGGGAAGATCTCCAAGGGTTTGGGGGGGCTGTTCCGCCTCTGTAAAAGTTGTTTTTTGTAATTGTTGGAATAGCAGCAGCCAAGCAGAGTTTTCCACCAAGTTCATTGCTGGGCCACAGTTCTCACGTCTTTGGATCTTCTTTGTCCTTCTTCTTCTTTCATATAGATGTATGTGAGTTCCTTGTGTCGGGGGGCTACCTAAATGCTAAATTTAGGGGAACTGAAAGGAGTGATGGGTAGTAGCCAATGGGCTACTTACACCTGATCACTACATCCTCTATATGACCACTTCCTGTGGGGAAAGGGCATTACCCTGTCCCAGAGTTCCTAACTCCACCAAATACAAGATGGTGAAACCCTTCTTTCGTGGAGCACATCAGGTGGCCCACCTTAGGGGTGTGACTAACCTGAAGATGCAACACGCCTACTGGATAGCTAATTTTCTACCTATCCAGGTGTGAAATGGGCCTCAGGGCCGGGGGTTGCATTCTCCAGGTCTGCAGAAAGCTGGGGTAACATATCAAAGGCGGCAGAGGCTTTGAAGCCTTAGTCCTTGGTATGCAGATTCACTAGCTATCCTGCTGGAGGAGGTGGAAATACCTTCTCCGATGCAGGCATTATTAAGAGGGCACTGGCTCTAACTTACAGGGGTTAGAAACTCATCTGTGGTGGCAGGCTGGATGACGCCAGTCAGCCAGCACACTAGCAGACTAGTAGGGTTCAGGGGACTCTAAGGAGCCTTTTGGGAGCCTGTTATAATAAATCCAACAATGGAATCAGTATGGATTTATCAATATGTGGTATTTTATACTAAATACCATAGGTTTCGGTGAAGATATTGTGCAGTTGATTAACTTGTAATGATCAGTGCCCAGTACATATCTTAAGACGGCTTCTCTGTTCACTTGCAATATCTAGTAATAGAACTAGACATCACAGGGCATATCTTCTCATGCAGATATGCCCTCAATAAAATATAATGCGCCCAGCCTTAGGGCTCTAAGGACAACTGTAGGGGTGACTTCCATAAATTATATGCAGTGACTTTGGTATGCCACAAAGTGAGTGTGCCATGTTATGTTTTCACATTTGGTTTGCACCATGTCATGCAGCCTGCAATGACAGTCTGCATGGACATTTAATGGGGGTCCCATAGAGTGGCATAATACATGCTGCAGCTCTTAGGGACCCACTCTAGTACCCATGCCGTAGGTACTAAGGGTGCAATTTACTAAGGACTTACAGGGGTGCTAAAGTGTGTGCCAATTGTAACACAATTATTTTGTCTTGTTTTTAGGGAAAGTGCACTGGCCTTGGGGCCTGGTTAGCAGAGATCCAGTGCACATCAGTCAAAACGCATCAGTACAAGTGGCAAAAAGTGGGGATGACCATGACAAAAAGGGGCACTTTCCTACACCCTTTTCCAGCCAGGGCAAATGCTGGATTAATCAAAATTGTCCATTCTCTTTCTTAGGGACCACACCTATGGGAATACAATCAAATTGTCCACGGGACAAGTGTCAAACGGACCTGCCATCCTACTCTTCCGTGCTTTCTTCAGTAGTTTCTCATGCACCACTTGTTGATGTTGTCATAACTGATATCAGACTGTCCGCCCCCTTTCTCACCCATGGGCCATCGTATCACAGCCTGAACCCCAAATGAAACCCCTCTTGCAATACCCTGACATTGTCCCCTTAGTCATACAAATGCAACCAGTACTCCAGCCTGTCCAAGCTAACCAGCAATGAGCCCGTTCCAGGAAAGCCCTGGGCCTCTGACCTCTCTGTCACCTGCCTGCTATGAGGACTGCTGAGCCCAGTGTCTCCAATGATGCCACTGCCCAGTGTGTCCCCCATGAGTTCCTCCTGTGGCCCCACCACAGTATATGAGTGTATGTCTCCCCGCACACATTGCGTACACGTTTGACTTTACAGTACTCTCTGGAGCATATTCCTTTGTCGAAATCCCAACATGCCCCTGATGTGCTTCCTTGACGTTTTGTAGGTGTCCCCACCCCACCCATGGTGGGGCATCCCTGAAAGGCCAATATACTATGGGTAAACCGTTAGCAGTAGAACATTTTTTCTACACTTGGAAGGCCCCATAGTTTGCTGCCACACATCAGAATCAATCTCCCCCACTTAGCCTCCTTCTCAAGTGCCAGCCAAGCCCTAAATTCAGCATCATTCTTTGTCCATGCATACCCTCTGAAAGTTATCTGGGCCTTCCATTTCACTTGCAAATATTTTAGCAGGGCAACACTCTGCTCCGGGAACTACTACACACTAGCTAGATCAAATATGCTGCCGTCCAATTTTCAATAATCATTGGCACCCTGAGCTTCTTAGACAACTCATATTCCTCCTCCCTGGACCCCTCTTTTACTCGGAGATCCCTGTGTAACAATTTAAACATCTACACATATTTCCCTTTTCAATATCTTCTCCTTCATGTTCAGCATCAAATGAGCCCCCAAAGGCTTTGTCGTGTCCATGTAGGGCAGCTTTTCAATCTGCAATTCTTTACTCTTCTTGTCTCCCATTGTCTCAACGTGCCCTGCCTTCAAACTGTAGATAAATGCAAAAACAACAATTGATGGACAGAATGCAGAACAATGTCATACATTCACCCCAGTATAGAGATCTTGGCCTAAATCCATCATTTATTTACTCACCATGCCATTCCAGTTTGAACCCAGCCATATGCAAATCAGTCTTGACCCTGTGCCCAATGGGAACAGTCCAGCCTGAACAGCCAGTCCAGGTCCTCCCTGGACTGGAAACAAGCATCCTAGGACCGGTTTCGGGGTTTCACCCCTCTTCAGCCAGGATAGCTTGATTCCAGTAGTATGGAGATCACAGGACCCACGTCTGGGCATACCCATCCCACTCGGGGTGACAAATGCAAAAACAACAGTTGATGGACAGAATGCAGAACAATGTCATACATTCACCCCAGTACAGAGATCTGGGCCTAAATCCATCGTTTTGTTGCTCTCCATGCCATTCCAGTTTGAACCCAGCCATATGCAAATTAGTATTGACCCTGTGCCTCATGGGAACAGTCCAGCCCGAACTGCCAGGCCAGGACCTCCCTGGACTAGAAACAAACATCCTAGGACCGGTTTCGGGGTTTCACCCCTCTTCAGCCAGGATAGCTTGACTCCAGTGGCATGGAGAGCACATGACCCACGTCTGGGCATTCCTGTCGCACTCGGGGTGACAAATACAGAAACAACAATTGATGGACAGAATGAAGAACAATGTCATGCATTCACGCCAGTACAGAGATCTGGGCCTAAATCCATAGTTTTGTTGCTCACCATGCCATTCTAGTTTGAACCCGGCCATATGCAAATCAGTCTTGACCCTGTGCCCAGTGGGAACAGTCCAGCCCGAACTGCCAGGCCAGGTCCTCCCTGAACTGAAACAAGCAACCTAGGACCGATGTCGGGGTTTCACCCCTCATTAGCCAGGATAGCTTGACTCCAGTGGCATGGACAGCACTTTTCGCCCTAAGTGGGATGGGTATGCCCAGACGTGGGTCCGTTGCTCACTGTGCCACTGGATTCAAGCAAGCCTGGCTGATGAAGAGTGACATACCCCAAAACCGGTCCCAGGATGCTTGTCTCTGGTCCAGGGAGGACCTGGCTGGACTGTTCCCATGAGGCACAGGGTCAAGACTGATTTGCATATGGCTGTGTCCAAGGTGGGGTGGCATAGTGGACAAAAGAACAATGGATTTAACCCAGATCTCTTGACTGGGGAAGAATGTTTGAATCATTCAGCATTCCGTCCATCATTTGTTGCAGTTACACTTCAAATTGTAGACATCAGCCCCTCCTCCTGCTTTGGCCCCAGGGGCTTCTGTTTGATCCTTGGCCCCCACCTCTGGTCCTGAAATGTCACATGCCACTAATGTCTTCCTAAGACCTACCACCTGTTTGACTCTGACCTGCGTCTAGCCCACCTACGTTTGGCCTTCCGTGCCCACCCAGTATCTTTCACATACGCCCCCTTGCACAACCTCCCGCCACCGCTGTCCGGTTCCATCAATGCATTCACACCTTGTGAAACCATATTTGGGGCATGCTCCCCCACCCTTCCTTGCATCAAGGTCAGTGCCTGCTCCGAAACCTGCCATCTAGCCAGCTGACCACCTCTCCTATGTGATTGCATACTGTTGCTTCCCAACAGCTGAAACACACTAGGCACAGAAAGCTTAACGGTCCACCCCCAATTAATTGTGACTACCACCACCTCATTGTCCACAATTTCTCCATCCACCAAACCTTTGTCATAATCCAAAACCATATGATTCCCGCCCCTATCATCCACTACCCAACCATGCCTAGATGGGTCCTGTCACTGGTGTCTTGCCATCAGTGTGTGAAGTGAAATAGGGTCGGGCCTGCTGAGGACCCTCCTGAATGCTCTGCTGAAGCCAGCCGCCCCAACCCGTACCTCTGCTTGTAGGAGGCAGTCCTTAGCCTTCCCGCCTATTGCATAGGCGAGGCCTCACCGGACCGTCTTTCTGTCAGTAAACACTCTGTCCCACGACGCCGTCTGGCTGGTCGCACTTGACCCAGCCTTCGCTTTCCCTCAGGGCCTCCAGGCCACACTGTACCCTCCCAAGTCCATAGCTGTGCTGTACACAGCTGCCTACAAAGGAAAAAATAGGTCTTGTGTGCTGGCTCCCATTGGCAAAAACTTGACCCTGATTCATGCACCCAAGATCACCTACCTCGCCCTTGTCTCCGGACGCCTGAAGGCCATCTGTCTCCCTGCTCACCGCGCCCTGGATGCTGTCCTGGAAAGGTTCACTTACCTCTGGCCCATCCTCGTTAGTCTGCCGCTACCCTCCCTCCCCTTCCTCTTCTGGGAGTAGGTCCACCTGGGACGAGTCCTCACTCAAGTGGCAATCTACAGGCTGGAACCCAGTTGACCCCCCACCCTTCTGCTGCTATCCCACACACTTCCTCTTCACTTCAATCCAACATTGCAGCCGCAATCACAGAGGCCATGCCCCTGCCACTGACTGGGGCCCAAGCGGGCAGTAGCTGCCTCCATGTAATGTAATGTAATGTAATGTAAATGGGTACTAGTAAAGCGCACGGCTACTCCACAGAGTGTCCTGGCGCTAGGGACCACATGACTGAAGACCAGCCAGTATCGGACAAGCAGTGTAGACTGGTACTGCTGGAACAGCCAGGTTTTAAACTGTTTCCTAAAATAAAGCAGATCCTGGACCTGCCTGAGAGGCAGGAGCAGGCAGTTCCATAACGGGGAGGCCAGCACTTGAAAAGAGCGGCCACCTAGTCGGACGCGGGAAAAACTTGGGAATTGACATTAGAAGCTGTTGTGAAGATCTTAGGGCTCTTTGTGGCACATAATGCTGAATCCTATTCCTAATATAGATTTCACCTGTGTCATGGAAGGCCCTGAAAGCCAGGACCACAGCTTTAAATTGAATCCTTTTCCGAACCGGCAGTCAGTGCGGGGACTTCAGTTGTGTAGACATTCGTGCTCTGGCCCCAACCATGAGAATAGCTCTAGCCTCCGCATTCTGGACCACCTGCAGACGGGTTTAATAAGTAGTCCGGTAGGCCATGGTACATGACGTTGACGTAATCAAGCCTTGACACAATCAGGGACTGGACTACCGTTTTCCTGTGCACAACCGGCAGCAGGGGAAGAAAGGTTTTAAACAGTTTTAGCAGGCCAAAGCAGGTGCCGGCCACAGTTTGTATCCGGGCCTTCATTGATAGTTGGGCATCTAACTTGATCCCCAAGTTCTTTACAGTGCTCACTGAAGCTACCAGGGGGACCTGTCTTGCGACCACCACTGGTGCCATACTTCGCAAGGAGGGTGGCCAAAGAAAATGATCTCAGATTTCTCTGGGTTACACTTTGATTGGTTCCGATTCAGCCAGGAGAAGACTTCCGTCAGCCAAATATTGATTTCTCCACCTCTGAAATCAGCTCCCTTCTCGCAGGTGAACAGCAGTTGGGCATATGATACTATTTTAGCACCATGTGCCTCAGCTAGCAGCGTGAGGGGAGCCAATTAGACATTAAAGAGTGACGGGCTCAGAATAGATCCTTGTGGAACCCCTACCTTCATAGCGGGAATGGGGGCCACAAAGGGGGGGAGAACCAAATAGTTTGCTGGCGGTCACTAAGAAAGGACAAAAAACACTTGCGCACCGTGCCCCCAATGCCGTACTCATGGAGTCTCTGTAAGAGCCGTTCATGGGGCACGGTGTCAAAGGCCGCGGAGAGGTCCATCAGTATCAACACTGCTTTTCCCCCTTTGTCCAATGTCTCTTTGATATCTTCGGAGACATCCATTAGGGCAGTTTTGGTGCTAAAATTAGCTCTGAAACCCAACTTTCTAGGATGTAATACATGGTTAGCCTCCACATATTCCCTGAAAAATAGAATTCACACATTTTTCCAAAACTTTGGAAAAGAAGGGCAGTAGAGCTATTGGCCTATAGTTAGAGGCCACCCCAGGATCAGCGGCAGGCTTCTTAAGTAGAGAAAGTATTTGCCATCTTTCCATCTATCCAGAACCTGCCCTTTTAGCAAAGAAGTATTCAAAATCCAGTTGACTGCTGGATTAATAATCCCAACTATAGAGGACAGTACCTTGGCTGGGCAGGGATCTGTAGGGGAGCCTGACTTAAGAATTTTCATTATCCCCAGTGATTTCTCCAAGGAGATTGGAGGAAACTGGGTGAGGCCAGAGCCTGCTTCCAGGTTAGCCGCGGATGCTGGCACTATGATTACTTCATTCGCCAAAGGCGTAGTCTCGAAAGAGTTTCAAATAATTCTGATTTTATCGTGAAAGTGCCCCGCCAGACAATTGGCCTTTCCACCATACTAGGGGAGGCGAAATCTTTCACAATATTAAAGATTTCATTGCTTTTGTTCCCTACGGATTTTCTTATAATGATTTTCAGGGCCTGTTAATAACTAGCTTTGTCCCCAGTGTTAAGATTAATCCACCACACGCTCTCCAAGCGTTTGCAGGCACTTTTGCTCTTCCTAAGAGCTTCTGTAAACCAAGGGGCAGAGGCACGGCCAATCTTAGCCGCATGTGTAGTGAGGGGGCCAACTTCAAGGCACGGTGGTCCAGCCAATTCTCAAGGCTAAGCACGTCTGTCTCCAGATTGTCACTGCAGGGAATAGGGTGCCGCCTAAGAGTGGCGTTCATAGCCTCTGGAGTAATGTGGTTGAAAGATCTAAAATATTAGGGCGGGGCTTGCCGTAGGAGCGTGGGCAACATGACTCCTTGTGGATTCTAAAACTTAAGAGAAAATGATCAGTCAACACTAATGGGAGAGGTGCATCAATTCCTATTCTAACATTGGAGAAAATCTGATCTAAGATGTGACCCTACTCATGGGTGGGAAAGTGGATGTAAGGGGCCAGTTTGAAAATATCTAGAGATTCCAGCAGCCTAATAGGCTCCGGTTCACCAAATTTGTCTATATGGATATTAAAGTCTCCAAGTACCAAACAGTGCTTGTATTTGGTAGCAATAGGGGAGATGAAGTGACTGATCGACTCAATAAACTTTCCAGACGGGCCAGGGGGCCTATAGATGAGTATGCCCGTGACAGATTGATGTGGAGACAACACAAAAAGAAACCTGAGGCCTTCAGCCCCCTCTGCTGCCTCAGTGGGTAATATGGAGCATGAGAAGGTATTTTTAAAAATGATGGCAATGCCGCCCCGATCCTTTCTAATAATCCTGGAGCCTGGGGGAATGCCACTTGTAATAGTAGGATTACAGCTTTCATTAAACTACATTTCCGTTAGAAACATTAAATCAGGGTTATTAAGTATAGAGTGGGAGCAGCAGTTCGGACACTTACCTATGTCAAGCAGTTCTGCTCTACTGTAGCTTAGTGGGGATCGCAGTCCGTAGGGCCGACCGGCAGCATGGCCGGCACTGGCCGCCTCCAGGATGCTGACGGGCGCAGACGGGCTTGCCATAGGCACAACTTTGGAGCTCCAGCGGCGCGCCCGCTGCGCGCCTCCGCTGCGCGTTCACACAGCGTCCCTTCTTAAGGATCCCAGGATTGACAACTAGACCGCTCACTCCACAAGATGGCAGTTCTAGTCTTCGTGCCAAATCCCCCCACTCAGGGTTTTATTCCTCCCTCTCGCCTCATCAAATTCATATAGTGTAAAGTGTTAAAAGTTTTAAAAGTCAGAGCCTTCAATAAAAACAGAAATTATGACAGAAATGATCCCCACTACCTGGTTTTACTTCCCCAAAGGAGCTGTGCCCTAGCGTGCCTTTCTGTTCCCCTTCCTCCTGCCCAGCCAACCTTTCCCCTTGTTCCACAAGGCCATGTAGGGCGCTGCCCACCCATCCCTTCTTACCTCCATAAGCTATGAAGGCCTCCTGATCCCACCACCTCGAAATCATGCTGGTCTCTCTGTCCTGCTGCTGCTCTGGTTTCGCTCCCTGAGCAGCATGTTAAGCTCCACCCACTCCCTGCTGACTCACCACAATTCTGCTCCCTTCATGCAGGTTGAGCGCAGCAGCCTTTGGCTGCGCTCCTCCACTGGCTGCCTCTGCGGGAACCACCGTCACTTGGCACGCTTGGGGTCCTAAGGCAGATACCACTCCTGCCCCTGCGACCTCCGACCTTGCATTTTGGGCCACTCGCCGCGCCCGGGAGCAGCTCAATGTTACCGCCTCTCTTTTGGCTCTGCTTGGTGAAAACCATTTTCACACCACGGCCGTTCACTCCCTCCGAGGCCCTGCACTTCAGATGGCCAGAGCCTGCCTCTGCGCCAGCCACCAGCAAATCAATTCGCCCTGCCTAGTTTAGCAGCCGCAAGGCCTGAGCCACCTTATCCTCCCCCTGCTCTGCCATAACACACCCCCTACCAGCCACCAGGTCACCTTGGAGAAAATGATGAGCTATAGCCCAAACGGGCTGTGGGTATTTACAAAGGGGGCTACCTAACAAGCCCAAATATAGCCCGAACCTGGCACAGTCTCTGACTGCATCACCTCTCCAATCTTCTCAGGGGGCAAACCTCCTCCTGGTTAGCTGCCCTCAAAATCCCTAATATACAAACACACAATGTGTAGTTAGTTAATCAGCTGCTCTTTCTAGCTACCTTTGGGGTACAAGAGATTCTGCCTTTGAAAAATATGTAACTTGTTTTTTCACATGTCTGCTTTGCAGATAGCGGTTTTCGAAGCTCGGTAATATACGACTATGATGGTTACCATTATGGGAACGAATGTTGTCTTGTGATTGCAGACATTTTCATCCACCATCTTCTGGTTGGCACAACACCGCTAGGAAGGTAGCACTATTGTAAGACAGGCTAAATCTGGTGACATGCACAAAGAGATTTCATTGAAGTCTTACACCACAACATGCGAATTTATACACTGCTGATTATTTTATTAGGACGCAGGATTACCTACAAAAGGAGAGGTAGGCATACTTTTCTTTACATAGTGGTATATTGTGTACAAACAAGTGCATATACCAGTTCAGAGATGCAAATCAGTAACATATACACAATGCATCCATTTCAAATTCATAAAGCGTGGGATTTTCAAGGTGTTTTGTCACCGGGTCCTTCACTTCATTTGGGTGAGGGACAGGCCAGAATGCAGACATAGCTGTTGCCGAGCTCTAACTCAGTGTCTGTAGAGGATTCCCCCATATTTTCAAGAAGGCTGCAAAATAAAACAGAGAGATTTAAGAAGCAATAATGTATTACTTGGTTAAGAATAGTTTTTATAATCACTTGAGCTGTGCTGGACCTTTTCATAACTGTCCCCAGCATTTAGAGTGAACTCCAGAAGTCACAACGCACAGATATACACACACTTACCAAATACTTGGGAATCATTGTGACTATTTCTTTACCTCACTTACTTTTGCCTCTTGTTCTTTATCTTCACCTCTCAGAGCCTTTAATTGTATAATTGTATTAACTAAACTCCCTCAAATCTATGATTCATAGTTGACAGGCCACCAGAAATCTGACTCTTTTAAATATGGTCAATCTATCTATCTATCTATCTATCTATCTATCTATCTATCTATCTATCTATCTATCTATCTATCTATCTATCTACTGTTAAAAATATATAGAGATTGACACACACATGCAAATGTGCACACACAGACACACACAATGATTGCTAAGGTCAAAGTACAAAAACGAACGTTTAAAAACTAAAACACTGACATGTACTAGTTATACTTTAATGAGCTAAGTATATCTTGCGCCTCCACCATAGACTGCTTATGACCTGACATATTACATAACACATGACATGTCAAATGTCACCATTGATGATGTAACTGATAACATCTCACATTACATCATTGATGACTAGAGGTGGGCGATTCACTGACAGCTCGAGCTAGGCTCAAGCCTGAAACCTGGCTCTGGCTCAGCTCGAGGTCCTGTTGGAACCTTAAGCCCATTACAAGTTGAGCTTTCGTGTCAATTCTGATTGCCTCCCTCTCTCTACCCAAGATGTGGCGTTACAGCCAGAGCTGTCGGCTTTGGAACTGAGACACTAGTTTGAGTGTTGTACTCAATCTCCCTATGTCTATAAACAATGAATGTAACAATGTAACTGGTGGTCATGTCAAGCGCTCCAAGTTCGCGCTAAATTAAAACTTCAGAAAATATACACAGAGGTCAAAACAAAGCCTTAACATTAAGAAAGACAAATAGATGCATATTTACTGGATGATATATACAAAGTGGATCCAGAAAAGCTGGATAAGTCCACTTAAATTGTGTTATCTAGTGCAAATATTGTATTTTACCACAACACATTTTTCTTCATTGTTGCGTATCAAAGCACTTACAAATATGTGAGTTCAGAATATCAGCTGTTCAAAAACCTATTGTGTTCGAAGAAATAGAACTATACTATTGCTCTATAGTAATCTGGGCCAGGTACAGGGTTTACATGATATTTGACGTGTCTATTAGTTCACTTATGGTACATGTTTAAATGCTATCACATTTAATAAGTACTTTTCAGTGCAGTGTTATAATGTGATGTGTTAATCTCAAATCTTACACATGTTAAAGAAATATAAGTTTTTTAATTTTGAAAAGACTTTATCATATTTTACGTGATGTTTGTTTCATTGTTCATTTCAGGGATAGGGTCAATGACGGGCTCTGAGATCCGAGCCAGACCCTTGGCTCAGCTCTGGCTCGGCTCTCCCTGTTAATCTGCTCACCCATCTCTATTGATGACATCACTGATCATATCACTGATGACATCATCCAAGCTACTACACCTCAAATAGAAACAGTGTAGTACTGGAGATAAGCTTCATTCAGCTTTCTCAAAGTTATATGGTGCAAACTTTAGCTTCCAGTGAAGTTTTAACTGCAAGCAGTACTTGATTTAAAAAAAGGTAGAGACTGAGCGCATTTATTGTCAGTTGTAGACATACATTTCAAATAGGTTATGCCTTCATTCAAAGGGTGCATTTATGTATACATGCTGATTTTAAAGAGTTGTCTCTGTAAATTTTGGTTTATTCAGTGAATTTCAAAGGATTTTATAATTATATTACCTAACTATAATGTCCCTGTAACCTTTGGTGTTTTAGTGACGTTCTGAAGTTTTTAATGTTATTTCCTAACTATAACGTCACTGTAAGCTTTAGTTTTTTGAGTGAATTTATAAGTTTTTTTAATTTTATTTCCCAACTGCAACCTGTAACCTTTGAGAGTGTGTGTGCGAATGAGTGTCTGAGTGGGTCTGTGAGTGGATGTGAGAGTATCTGTGTGGGTCTGTCAGAGGGTGTGTGAATGTATGAGTGGGTCTGGGAGTGGCTGCATAAGTGTCTCACTGGGTGTGTGAGTGGGTGTGTGAGTGTCTGAGTGGGTCTGTGGGTGCATCAGTGTCTGAGTGAGTGTGCGAGTGAGTGCACGAGTGTCTTAGTGGGTCTGTGAGTGGGTGTGAGAGTGTCTGTGTGGGTCTGTAAGAGGGTGTGTGAATGTCTCAGTGGGTCTGGGAGTGGCTATATAAGTGTCTCACTGGGTATGTGAGTGTCCGAGTAGGTCCGTGAGTGGGTGCATGAATTTCTGAGTGGGTGTCTGAGTGGGTGCATGACTGTCTGAGTAGGTCAGTGATTGGGTGCCAGTGTGTCTGAGTAGGTTTGCTTGTGCCTCCATGTGTGAGTCAGTCTGTGAGTGAGTGCATGAGTGTCTAAGTGGGTCTGTGAGTGGGTGCGTGAGTCACCCAGTGGGTCTGAGAGTTGGTGTGTGAGTCTATGAGTGGGTATATTATTATCTGAGTGGGTCTGTTAGTAGGTGCATGAGTCTCTGAGTGGGTCTGTGAGTGGTTTCTGATTGTAAGTATATTAGTGTCTAAGTGTGTTTGTGAGTGGGTGCGTGAGCATCTGAGTGGGTCTTTGAGTGGGTGCATGAGTCTATGAGTGGGTATATTATTATCTGAGTGGGTCTGTTAGTAGGTGCATGAGTCTCTGAGTGGGTCGTGCGTGGGTGTGTGAGTGTCAGAGTGACCTCTGCTTGTGCCCTTCTCCTTTGTTTTGCCTTTTCTACTCATTTTTAAGCCCTCTGTTTTGCCTTCACTGCTCGTTTTTCTGCCCACTGTTTTGCCCTCTTATGCTCTGTTTTGCTTCTTATGCTCTCTGTTTTGCCTTTTTCTGCTCGTTTTTCTGCCCTCTGTTTCACCTTTCCTGCTCGTTTTTCTGCCCTCTGTTTCTTATTTCCTACTCGTTTTTCTGCCCTCTGTTTTGCCTTTTCTGCTCATTTTTCTGCCCTTTTTGCTGCTAATTTTTCTGCCGTCTTCTGCTCTTTTACCTTTTCTTTTTTTTTTTTAACAAATTTGTATTCGTCAAAATAACACATATAATACAGACCTCTGAATCCCAGAGACAACTGCCGTATGTACCATACAAAAGATATCGACTTTGACCATTTTACTCATTTAAGACAGGAGAATCTGAAAAGCGATACATATAGAATCAACCCCTGCGAACCCCCAACATCCCCCCTCCCCACCCCCCATGCACCGTCTCCTCAATCCTGAAAAGCATATCTCTAAACCAAACTGCCACTGCTCTACTTAAAGGGCCAATGATAAAATGTCGGCTCCTGCCATGGAGATAAGGACAACCCATGAAAGAATAAAGACAACAACAACAAAAAGGCCCACAGATCACTCCAGATCTTGGGTCCGGGCCTCCCGCGGCGGTTCCAGTTCCAAGCAGCGATAAACAGCCCAGCGCTTCCAGATACTATAGTGCTTATTGGGGCACCCCCTAGCTTCAAAGATGGGAATCTCAAGACCCATGCAGAAGTCCAAACCTCTCTTCCAGACCGAAACCAAGGGAGCCACCACCGCCTTCCAGGCTCTAGCTATATCTCTCTTTGCTAAGGTGAAGCCTAAGAGCATAAGGTAGCGCTTATAAATATTTCCCCCGATCCCTTCCATCACATGAAGGAGGACAAGTTTCGGTGAAATAGGAAGCTGCCATCCCAGAACCTCGGAAAGGCAGGCCAGGACCACCATCCAAAATCGCGCGTGCTGTGCAGTGCCAGATAGTGTGTAGCAGGGTCCCTTCCTCGAGCCCACAACAAAGACACACTGGGGAAGCCACCAAGCCCGCCCTCCAGAGCCTAACCCCTGGTAAAATAGACCTTATGAAGATATTTGAATTGAATAAGCCACAGGCTTACAGCAATAGTCGCCCCACGTGGGGAGGCCAAGGCCTCTGTCCAGTCCTCTTCCTCCATCTGACCTACATCACCCTCCCATGCCTCACGCAGATGCTGCAAGGAGGGGGAGCAATGCGTAACCAGAGATTGATACATTTTAGAGATCTTATGGTCTAAGAGGTCTCCCATGAATACCTTTGCCTCTACGGGGCTAAACTCTGGCAAAGAATCGAGACCCTCCAAGCTGGGGGATATCGCGTGTCTAAACTGTAGATATTTGAAGAATTGGGTTTTGGGCATTTGGAAATCCTTCTGGATGTCCTGAAAAGATTTTAGAACCGTGCCCCGCATGACGTTCCCCAGGGTAGAAATCCCAATGTTGTCCCAATCACGAAACCCGGAGAGAGACAGCAACTGCGGGAAACGGCCATTGTGCCAAAGTGGGATCTCCCGGGTCAGCCTATTCCACCAGCCCATTCTCCGCAGAGCCTGCATCCGAAGCTGAAACACAATCTGTGTAGCCGATGGCAGGGGACGCCTCATCGGGGCAGAGTAAAGGAGAGTATGTAGGGACCGATTCCCCATGCAGCGCCGCTCCATGGCATAGGGTGGTTCCACTCTGTCCCCATACCACCACTCATTCAAAACAAGGAGAAGCGACGCAACATAATAGGACCAAATATCGGACGTAGCCAGCCCCCCACAATACGTAGATAGAAAACACATCTGAACCGCCACCCTCACCGCTCCCCCATCCCAAAGAAACTGACCTAGGGCAGAATTCATCTGCCGGAACCACCGCGGGGGAATTGGGTAGGGATGATTTTGCAATTGATACAATAGTCGCGGGAGCGATACCATCTTAAAAATGGTGGACCGCCGTATATAGACAGGGTCATGTGGGACCAGGTCTTGATATCCTCACACAAACGCTCCCATACAGGTGCAATATTGCGCTCCCAAGCCGTAGTGGGAGTCTGACAAAAATACCCCCAAATATTTCATGCCCCCATGCACCACCTGAACCGACGATGCCCAATGACCAAGCTCACCCCGCTCTCCCAATACCCACAGGGTGGACTTTCGAGGGTTCATATACAGACCCGAGGTTTCCCCAAAGGTCTGCATGATCCGCATCAATCTGGGGCCCGTGCGTTCCAGATTGGTCAGGAAAAACAATACATCGTCTACATACAGGGCGATGCGATCAGAAAGCCCATGTGCCCACTCAAAGACAGACACCTGAGCGTCCATCTGCACCCAAGCAACCAGGGGCTCCATTGCTAATGCAAAGAGATACGGGGAGAGTGGACACCCCTGCCTGGTGCCCCACCCAATTGAAAAGCCCGAAGAAGCGAAACCCGCCACCCGCACTGAGGCCGTCAAATCTGTGTACAACAAGGTTAAATAGGACAAGAAACGCGGACCAAAACTCAGCCGTCGCAGAAGCGCAAATAAATAGACCCAGCTCAGGGAGTCAAAGGCCCTGTCCATATCTGCCAACAGAAGCGCTGCCCTCTCCCCCAATCCCTGGACCGTCGCAACCGCCACATGAGCCCGCGGGTGGCACGCTGCGGCATGAACCCAGCCTGGTCCGGGTGCACAAGTAGAGCTATATGAGGGCGGAGGCGGTTCGCCAATGCCTTGGCTAGTATCTTAGCCTCCACATTCAAGAGAGAGATAGGGCGATATGAGGCGTGATGTTCCGGCGGTCTACCGGGCTTGTGGAAGGCCACTATTTTGGCGTGCCTCCAGTCACTTGGCAGACATCCCCTGTCTCGGACCTCCTCCACCACCCTGCGGTAGTGGGGCCCCAGCTGGCGAAAGTATTTATTTAAGTTCAGCTCCCCGTGGGCCACCCCCAGCTCCTCATCAGTAAGCGGGTCCTCCAGTCTCTCCCGTAGCTCATTTGGAAGAGCCTTCGGTGGAAGATCGTCTAAAAAACGATCAATCACTTCCGCCTGGAGGCACTCCGTGGGGGTATATAACTGAGCATCATATTCCGCAAAGCTGCATGCAATATCCAAAGCGCCAGATAACGGTAGCCCATCTGACCCTACGATACCCGGGAGAGCCTGGGGGCGAAGCGACTCCTGGCACAGCCGATGTAACATTTTACTAGATTTGTCGCCCCACTGGTAAATCCCACTACGGGTAGCCAGCCAGGCCTGGTGAGCCTCATCCAGAAGAATACGAGAATATTCCTGATGCTCCAGAAGTAGCTGATGTTGAGCCAATCGCCCTGCCTCTTCCCTGCCACGTGTCTCCAACTCCAGAACAATAGCTTCCGCCCGGACCAGTGCCTCTCTACGCAGACGTCAGGCCGTAACTCTTTTGCCTTTTTTGCTAGTTTTTCTGTCCTCTATTTGCCTTTTCTGCTTGTTTTCTGCACTCTCTTTCAATTTTCTGCTCATTTTTCTGACCTCTGTTTTGCCCTCCCCTGCTCTGTTTTGCTTTGTCTGGTAGTTTTTGTGCTGTTTTTCATATTCTACTTGTTTTTCTGTCCTCTATTTTGCCTTTTCTGCTTGTTTTTCTGTACTCTGTTTCGATTTTCTGCTTGTTTTTCTGACCTCTGTTTTGCCCTCTTCTGCCCTGTTTTGCTTTTTCTGAGTGTTTTCTGCCCTCTGTTTGCCTTTTGGTCACTTTGGGATGGGGGTCGTGCAGCCTCCTCCCAAGGTTGATTTCGGCCCAGGGGATCCCCTCCCCTGAGGCCCAGGCATAATTCATTGGGGGAGAGGGGCTGCGAGCCCCCCTCCCTGGACTGATTTTGGCCACGGGAAGCCCATGCCCCAGGCCATGGCCATGACTTCCTGGGTGAATCTGAGCCCACCCAGGGCACCCAGTGTGCCATGATGGGGACCATGGGGGGAGCCTCACTGCCCCCATAGTCCCTGCTGTCTCTTTCCCTCCTGTGAGAGCTGCCACTGCCCCCACACACAGGGAGCTGCTAAATATGCACCTCGTTGCATGCAGGAGCAATCTTTCATCTGTTTTCCTGCCCGCATGACAGCGGGCAGGGAAACAGATGAAAACTCTGCTCCCAGCTAGCGAGAGCAGTTAAACAGCTGGTGCTTGCTGGAAGTGGAGTTAGTGTTTGCTCTTGCTTGGTGGGAGCAGTCACAGCTTCCACCAAGCGAGAGCAAATTGCTATCTCCCGAGGGTGTGCACCTCTGGAGATAGCAGGAGCAGGTCTTGGGGGTGTGGTCCCCAGGGCCAATAATGGCTCCAGGAGGGGGATCGCGTGGCTCCCCTCCTTCATATTCAGGGCCAGACCCTGGGTGGTGGCTTTATCCAGGGCCGTATATGGTGCAGGAGGGAGACTGCAAACCCCTTCTCCCACATCTGATTTAATCGCTGGCCCAGGGGAGGTGGTGGTCCCCGGGATCTGGGAGATCCCTGTGGCCCCCGGGCAACTATAGTTTTTAAGCCCCAGAGAGGTGGTGGTCCCCTGGACTCTAAAGAGCCACAGGAGGGGGTCCACATGGCCTCCCTCCATATCACATTACAATCCCAGGAGAGGTGGTGGTCCCTGGGTTGCAAAAGAGATGGAGGGAAACTGGGCAGCCCCCCTTCAATAAATTATATAAAGCCCCAGGGAGGTGATTGTCCCCAGGGACCTAGCCCACATGAGGGCTATACTGTAACCAAGCATGGGAGACCATGCATGTTTATTTTTGTTTTTTGCTGTGAATTCTCAGCTCTGTCATAATTTTGCAGCAATTGTTTAAAGAAAAATGCTATTCTGCCTTGGCGAGGTTCCAGGAGACCCCAGGACCAGGGCTAGGGCTTCAGGGTATGCCTATCCTGACCCCTTTTCTTTCGTAATAACAGATTTACACCAAATAACAAAAGACACTCTTTCTGGACCAAGAGCCACCTTTCTGCTAAATATGGAGTAATTCTGTCCAGTGGTTCGGGCTGTAGTCATGTCAAAATCCCTATATATATATCTATTTAGTATTTATACTGTGATATGTTGACGCTGGCCCCTGTCATAATTTAAGATCTGTAATAAGGGTTTTTTACATGCGACCTAGAATATTTATTTCATGGCTGTTCCTTCGTATGACCTAGTAGTCTGTTGTTTATTTCCATTATCATTGCTACTTTGTTCCGTGCACGGGTTGGTGTTGTTACATTATTTAAATCTCAATACATTTGCAGCGTGTCATGTGATCAAGACCGCGTCCCTGCGGTCGAAACGCATCATGACAGGCACAAGCGTGGATTTATTTCTGTGCCATCAAATGTAATAAAGCACTGTGGCATATCTTCAACTATACACCATTCGTGTGGTCCGTACCTGAATTTTCCCAGTGAAAGAGTGGTGGATAATATATATATATATATATATATATATATATATATATAAGAACAACAATCCTGGATCACCATAGCCACGGTGAAAATCAGGTATGGACCACAGCGTGATGTTTCAAATTGCAGTGCTTTATTGCAGAAGAAAGTTTCAGCATTAAACAATGTAATGGCAAGTGCCCAGCATGACGAGTTTCGATTATGTTTCCACAGTCTTGATCACATGACTTTTGACTTATATATATATATATATATATATATATATCCAACAACGTTGACCGCCTGCAGATCGCCGCTCTCAACAGCACGGGTGCAGCATCTCGCGGAGGCGGCTCTGTGAAATATCCTTCGAAAACAAATGTCAGAAGACATACAAAGCTGCACACTTGGGCTCATAGAAGTTAATTATATTTATTCCAGCTTACTCCAACGAATCAAGCTAACACAAATGTGTTTCGGCCACCTGGCCTTCGTCAATGTTAGTTACCACATTGATTATTCACATTTAAATAAGAAAGCATTTCATTCGTCAGCAGAATTTCATTATAGAAATAAAAAAGGGTACTTTGCTGTTGGTTATTCTGTGTCGGCCATCTTAACCTGTACCATACTACCAACTCAACACATTTAAATGGCATATAGTAAATTCATTTGGAAAACATAAAATGTGTTGGGTTGGTAGTATAGTTTTTTTATTTAAATGTGAATAATCAATGTGGTAACTAACATTGACGAAGGTGGCCCAAACACATTTGTGTTAGCTTGATTCCTGGGAGTAAGCTGAAATAAATATCATTAATTTCTATGAGCCCGAGTGCACATGTGTCTTCTGACATTGGTTTTCGAAATATCTATATATATATCTATTCACTGAAAAAAACATAGGTTTTAGGGATGTTATAGTTAAAAATTAGCATTTAAAAAACCTTTGAAATTCACTGAAAAACCACAGGTTTCAGGGATGTTATAGTTAGTTGGACATTTCACTCTTGCAAAACCAGAGACATTCTGCAGTTCTAGTTATTTGAGCTAACTATAACTCACGCCCACGCAATGCACTGCTGATGACGTCACATACTACATCACTCATGACATGGTCAGTGACATCACTCATGACATCATTGATGACATCACTGACGAGCCATGTGAGTCACAAGACACTTGATGGAGACGAGCCACGGCTGTTCCGATTCTCGGATCTGGAATTTGAGGGTAGGAAACCGGATTTGCTGCTTGCGTCACTATTGACAACATCTTTGGTCCCTGCTTCTACTTAAAGGAATACCTATGAGCAATTGGGACCAGTTAGCTATTGCCCTACAGGTGAATTAATTACCACTGTGGAAATAATCCAACCACCACTCTCAAGGTATATCGCTCATTTGGAGGGTTCATCCTTGTCATCCAAATCCATTGAATAAGGACCATTAATGATTAATAGGACCAGTAATATTGGCGCTCTGGACTTGAGTCTAAGTGCCCCCAGCCCCCAAAACTACTTGTCCTGAAGAGAGTCAGACATCCATTTTGGAATCGAAAAGTCGTCGACAAACAATATAAGATAGTCCTGAAAATACCGGAAACACTCTCGTTCTAGACCTATAGAGATTGAATTAGAAATTCCCAAAAGACATAATTCCAATAACCTGCCTTTTTATACAGTCACCTTTTGCTTTATCACATGTTGGTTATGGTCACTTCACAGAGGTCACATTGAGTCACTTTTCTACATTTTTATAAATGTGTATATAGTACCAATATATGTGTGTTATGTGATTTTGTGTTTTTATTAAGAAATGTTGTACGAAGAAATAAATATCACCCACTTAGACTGAAGTGAGTGTTAACAATGTATTCTTGGGGATACTTTTCTTAGTTTAAATACTACAATGTGTAAATTAATTTAAACATATTGTTTGAGTACTTGTCTTGTAAAGCTTGGCAAAGTCATTCCAAACAGTGATTTATTTGCAAAAATAATATTAATTGTTTAAAATGAGTTCCTTGTGAATGATTGTGATTTAGCTGATTAGCTATTACCCAGTTCACATGGACGTATGGGTTGCTCTTGTGTCTTGATATATTGATTCTTCAAACGGCAGTACTCTTGTGAGGTACTATGGTACTCTTGCAGGAGCCCACTGCAAGCTTCAGCCCCATGGTTCTGTAGCACAAAGTAAGCTTCCTTGAGGAAATTTCTACCATATTGCGGTACCATAGGGCTGAAGTGTGTGCCACTGGTGCCTTGGAAGTACCACCCTATTCAGAAAGTGAATACAAATTAAAGGGAAAAGGAAATGCAATGGCCTGTCACAGTGGAGGCGGACCACTCTCAGGGGGTTGGGTCCAGACCCTTTACCAAATGTTAGGCATTGAGGACAACCTACGCTGTGCAGCTGCTGTGCAGCTGCTTGCTGGTGGTTGGGTGCAGGGCCTGCAGCCAACCCCCTCTTCGCACAGATGGGTTGGCTGCTCATGGAGGGTTGGATGGACGGTCCGGCCTTTGACCAAGTCTTCCGACCAATGGGCCAAAGATGATTCATAACAGGGCTGGTTGGTGTTTGGGCTTGGCTGCTCATGAGGTATTGTGTGCAGGGTCTGACCCTTTGGAATCACACCAAATTTGGCAAAACGTAGAACTTTATTCAGAAAGTATGTTTCTGGTAATTTAGTGTAAATCCATTCAGCCATTGGAGAGAAATTAGCATTTAAAGAAGTGCTGAGGGTAGCATGAACGGGTTAACTCTAGTAAAAGTTAGAGATATAGGGACAATTGGTGTCCAAATATACTCTCAGTGGCCCACTCAAAATGAATACCATTGTGCAGGCTGTAGGCCATGTGTAGTGTGGGTTGGCTGCATGAAGGGGGTTGGGCGCAGAGCCAACTCACTGCTGCCTACAGCTGAAGGCTGTGCACAGTGGGGAGTTGGGTGCACGTGATGGGCTGAGCATACGCAGAGACCATGCCTTGTGGCCAACCCCCAGTGATGCATGGCTGTGCACAGTGGCAGTTAGGTGCCTGTGGGGTTTGGGGCACTGGGGGGTAGACAGGCACAAGTAATGGGCAGACGCAAGGCTCTGTGCCCAAAAGCGCTCTGTGCATTGTGCAGGCTGTAGGCCATGTGCAGTGTGGATTGGCTGCATTCAGGGGGTCGGGCGCTGAGCCAACTCACTGCTGCCGACTGCTGAAGGCTGTGCACAGTGGTGAGTTGGGTGTACGTGATCCACTGGGCACCCGCAGAGACCAGGCATTGTGGCCAACCCCCAGCGGTGCATGGCTGTGCATGTGGCATTTAGGTGCATGTGGTGCTTAGGATTCTGATGGGCAGACAGGCACAAGTCATGGGCAGATGCCAAACTCTGTGCCCAACATCACTCTGTGCACAGCAAAAGGCCATACACAGCAGGAGGTTGGGCATATGCAGGGGCTGGGGCTCAGACCCTGCAGCCAATTGCCATTGTGCAGTGGGTGTTGGCTACCTGCAGTGGGTTGGGTGCAGGGTCAAACCACCACTGTGCATGGCTGAAATCTGTGGGCGGCATGGAAATGGTCCACCAACTGGGAGTTGGGCACCCATGGGGAGTTGGGTGCAGAGCCTGGCTGGGGTCTACTGTCAGTGTAGCGGTGTCTCCCAATGTCAGTGCCTGTCACAATGTCCATGTATTAGTGTATGAATGGCAATTTCACTGGAACAGAACAAGTATCTCCATGTGTCCACCTGTCAGAGTCCCAGTGTCAATGTGCTCATCTCAATGACTCTATTATTGTTACAGGATCGCCATTACAATGTCAGTGTCCCATGTACCTGTAACTATCCCAGTGTCAGTGTCTGGTTATGTGTGCCTGTAACCGCAATGGTCGACTCCATATACATTCTAGTGATCCAGAATCAAGATTGATAACTCTGTGTCAATGCATCGCTATCAGTGCTCCTGAGTCAGTTCCCCACATCCTCAGCTGCGTTTTGGCTAGGTTTGAGCTATAGATATGTGTTAGACCTGGCACCGTTGGCGTGGGTCACCCTTCCATTTTTGTTTGTGCCTCAATGTATTTTTGTGCTGGTGTAAGCTGCTCAGGGCACTGTGCCACTGCCATCCAGTGCCACAGTGCAAGTGCTCCCTTTGGTAAAATGTATTATGTGAATTGACTTCCATGTTGGCTTATTTGGTTTACTATCAGTCCCTAGTAGAGTGCACCAGGGGTGCCAAGGGCTTGTATATCCAAATGCTGCTAGTGGGCTTGCAGCACTGGTTGTGCCACCCACAGAAGCAGCCTGGTAAAAGGTATCTAAGGTCTGCCATTGCAGAACCTTCATGCAGTCTGGTACTGTCATGCTGACTGGGCAAGTGTCCCCACTTGCCAGTCCCTAAACCTTCCCTTACCTTCATATTAGTCACCCCTATGGTAGGCCCTAGGGCAGGGTGCATTGTAAGGATAAGGTAGGACATGCCCTGAGGTGTGTGGCATGTCCTAATAGTGAATTACAGCCATTTTCGTTTTTCACTATTGTAAGGCTACCTGCTCTCCATAGGCCAGAATGGGCTGCTAGATTATAACACTCTATAATCCTAGCATGCTCAGGAAGCATGGTAGAAATTCATGTTTAGTATGCCTGAACTCAGAATAATAAAATACATCTGTTAGTAAAGTTTATTTTAATATCCTGTGTTTGCAAATGCTACTTTTAGAAAGTTAGCATTTGCTTGCTTAACCATTTCAGTCCGCCTCTGGAGGGGAGGGCTATCTTCTTTGTATGTAGCTTGAGTGACATAGCTGGGAAGTTCCAGGAGACAGGCTGGGGCTGCCAGGTGTTGAATAGAAAGATTACACCAGGATGGGTGGGAGGAGTGCACCTTGACTCTGAATAGGACAGTGCTCTGCCTCCACAATGCTGGCTCCACCCCCTGGGGAGCGTCTGATGTCTCTGCCCTGCCTGCTGAAAGAAGAAGCCAGAGTCTCCACAACAAAGTGCTCCTCACTGAAAAGAACTGGACTGGGATTATGCAAAGGCCCCCCTGGCCTGTAAAGACAAAAGAAACTGAGTATAAATGTAGGAGCCCTGCTCCTAAGAAATCAGATCCTGATTGAACCACGAAGAAACTCTGCCTGACTAGAAGGACCTGGTAGAAGCTGAAGGAGGAGTAACTTTCCCTGACCTGGGGGATTGGCCTGCAGTTGGTGCCTTGCTGAGAAAGGAGAGGAAAAGACTGAAAGAGACTTTGCACTTTGTTTTTCAACTATCTCCAAGGGCTTGGAAGAAGAGCTTGCCCCCTGAACTGAGTCCCAGGACCATTGGACTCATCTGCCTTCAAAAACTGAGTTGCCTGGACAATTCTTGCTTGTTTCCCGCTGGATTTGGCCCCAGTACGCCTCGTACTACATCCGCCGCGAAGCCGTGTCTTTGCCGCCTGGCACCGTGTGTCTACGCTGAACCAAAAGCGTTAGTACGCACCGTATCCCTCCCGGCTGCATTGCACCTAACCTTCCCTGCCGATTCGAGACGTACATCCCTGGCTGCTGAACCCTGTACGCCGGACTCAAGCTTCGCTGTCCCGCAGGTACGGTCCGTACGCTGCCAACGTACTGCACCGTGCCGTACTCAGAGCCGATAAGCCGCAGTACGCTGATCCTCCCCGTACGCTGTACGGCGCCGAGAAGTGTCGCCGTCGATCCGCACTGAAGGTACGGCCCGAATGCCGACACCACGGACTCTGCAAGCTGATCCGGATCATCCGCACGTACCCCTGAAGGTCCCGTACCAACGCCGCGTCCCGACGCCGCGACCGGACCAGACCGAGTACGCTGCCGAACTACGACCCGGACCCATCAACTTGTCCCGCACTGTCCGTCGCGGACCCCACAAACTAAAGGTACTTTGTTCTGTTCGCACCGCAGTGTGCACGTCCCGGACCCCGGAGTCCGCACCGATTGTTTGACTCGTACATTCTTTGTTTTTAATGCGGACGAGTCGTGCACCCAGGTACGAACCGTACAAAGCCTGAAAAGAAGCAGAATTGAGTAAAAGAAGCCTATTTTTGCATTTTAAGCCTTTTTGCAAGAACATTGAACTTTGAAATAATACTGTGGTCATTTCTAAACGTTATTCTGGTCTTGTGCTAAGCCTTATATAAAGAAACCTATTTTTGATATAACCTTGACTGGTGTCCATTTGTGGTGTGTCATTGCATTACTGTATGTGTTCACAAATGCTTAACCTATAGCGCCCTGAGAATAGTCTTGACTGCTTGCGCCACACTACCTAAAGGGTGAGCAGGGGTTATTTGAAAGGGTGATCCCCTTACTCTGACTTAGAATTGAGAGTCCCTGCTTGTCGCAAGTGCATACTTATGCCAACTAGAGACGCCCATTTCTAACAATATGCCATAGCCATCGATAATACATACATAAAATGTAAGAATCCCTTTGTCAGTGTGCTCCCATTCAGTACTCATTTGCAAGTGTTAGTTGTCCAATAAATGTCTCCCCTGGGAGTTTCCCTCTGTCAGTGCCGGTGCTCTGTTACCAGCAACACACTGTCAGTACCTCCATGCTGGTACCTGGTGTTATGTTAGGATCCATGTGTTGTGGCATCTCTCATAAGTGCCTCAATGCTGGTGGCCTTGAGTCAGTGACTCAGTATTAGTACTTGTGGACTTGTCAGTGTTCGTGGGTAAGTGTCTCCATGTCAATGTTACTGTAAATGTGTTACTGTCCCTCTGTTTGTTTCCCCTGTCAACGGTCAGTGCTTTTAGTTCTCTGTCTACTCAGAGCCTGGTATCAGTATCCCAGGATCATGTCCCTACATCAGTTCTTTTGTGTCATTTTCCATATACCAATGGCAGCATTCCAATATCAGTGTCTCTGTATCAGTGTTCTCTTTTCCAAGTGTCTGTGTTTTCAAGCAGTGCCACTGTGGTAGTACTCCTTGGCAGTGTTGCTGTGCCCAGTGTACATGTTAGGATCCCAGTGTCAGCATCAATGCCAGTGTCCCTAAGTCAGTGTTTCAATGTCACTAGCATGTCCATGTTCCAGTGTTAGTAACCAATGTCAGCAACCAAAGATCTGTACCCCAATGTTGTGCCCTTTTGTTAGTTTCCTGTGCAATTCCACAGCCATAGTGTTGTGTCCTAGCATCAGTATTTTAGTGTGAGCCTCTTAACATCCTCTTTTCAATATACCAGAGTCACTGCCCCACCATTGTTTCAGAATCAATGTTTGTGCCCCCGTCAGCATTCCAGGGCCATTTGTTCCAGTTCAATATTGCATGTAAGCGTTGATGCTACTGTGTCTGTTTCAGTGACCGTGTCCTTGTATCATTTTTGCTGTGTGAATGATAGTGCCCGTGTCAGAGTTTCAATGTCATTGTTGGTGCCCCAGAGTCTGAGTTCCTGTGTCATGTCCTGTTTGTGACCAATGTGAGTGTTCCATTTTCACTGTCCTTATGTCAAAATCCCCATGTTAGTGTTGGTGTCTCTGTGTTTGTTTTCTAGTGTCTGTGTCCTAGTGGCAATATCCAAGTGTTAGTGTCTCCACATTAGTGTCTTTGTATCAGCGCCCGGTTGTCATTATCCAAGTGTCAGGGCATTAATGTCTCGTGCTGACATTCAGTGTCCCTATCATATTACTGTACAGGTATTATGTCCTAGTGCCAATATCCTTGTGCCCCTGAGTCCCTGTCCTAGTGTCCCACTGAAACACCCCCATGCCACTATCCTTGGATTGGTGATTGTGCCCCATGTCAGCTCTCCAATGTCACTGTTGCTAAGGAAGTATTGGTGTTCCTGTTTCTGTGTCTCCTGCGCAAATGATCTAGCATCAATGTTAATTTTCTGGTGTCATTCTTCTAGCGAGAGAACCTATTTGCCACTACCCCTTGCTTTTGTCCCCTCGTTAATGTCCAAGCAGCAGTCTTCTTTTGTCACTGTACCCATGTCAGTGTTGGTGCCCTCTGTGTCGGTGAGCAAATGACAGTGTTGGTACTCCCTTGTGGGGCTGTGTGTCTAGGTTGGTACCCCAGGCTCATTTTTCTGGTGTTGGTGTGTGCCCTCCACATGTCAGTGTTGGATGCACATTGAATAGAAAAGTTTTTTTTCAAGCTACCCAAAATAAACAGGTGATATAAACAAATCTTTGGCTTTGTGGTTTATGATGACCTCTGCCCTAAGGCCATATAAATCAACAACTGACCTAGCATCTTTTATCTTGGAAAAATTAAATGCTTGGCCCCACACCTGCTGGGATTGCAATCTTGGTCTATTAATACGCTTAGGGAAAAGAAATGCTGTAAAAAAGTGACAGTCTCCATGTTTGAAATAATCTCCTTCCAATTCCATACAATGTGAGGACTGCAGTCTGGATTCAGTGTCTAGTGCTTAAAGTCCAGTTCTCCAGTGTTAAAAGCCACTTCTAGCATTGTGTGTTTCAGCCTGGAAGAACATTTTTTTTAATGCAGTAATCAAGTTATGGGGACTACATATAGGGCACAGTTATGAGTTTGGCGGTGCGGCGGCGGGACCGCCCCACCACCGCACCACCAAACCCGCATGAGAACTGCCTGCCGTATTATATTTTTTTATTCATTGGAGGACAGTTCCTTTGGCGTTCCCATGGTGGTGCCTTTACAGGCATCACAATAGGAACGTCAAAGGAAGTTCCAGCACGGCATGGACTGATAAGTCCATGCCATGCTGGAACTAGGGGTGCATGCTCACCGCCAATGGTTTCATGGAGGAAAGACCTCCATGAAATCAGCGGTGGTGAGGAAAGTCGTAATATGCTTGGAAGGACCACAGCGGTCCTGCCACGCATATTACTGTCTCAATACTGCTGCGCTGTCTCCAGGGAACGATGGTTCCTTGGTGGATTCGGTGGTCCCAGGGTGACACGACTGCCAAGGTCATAATGTGTCAGTCGGAAGACCGCCAACGCTGCCTCACCACGAGTCTGGCTGTCCGAGGTCTGTCAGACTTGTATTTAGGCCTATAGAGTGTTATCCATTTCTAGAGGTCACCTCTGTTGAGTTTTATCTAACCATCTGAAATACTGCAACACAGGCCTGAAATGGTGCCAAGAGTGTTGAATGGGTGGCTAGTGAATTGAAACGATTGGGAATGGTTCGTGTATGGTGAATGGATGTTAAATTAATGGAGGCTTAATGGTGGCTGATTGGACGGATTGTGCACGGCCACCTTGAATAGATCTGTTTGGATACCATTTTCTGGGGGGGGATTTGTATTTGTCTGCCTTAGTATCCTGGAGCATCATTCCCCCCAGCAGCAAAATGGTGAATCAAGCTTTTAAAACTGTGTTTCCCAAACATTTTAGAACTACAACTTAATTTTTATGATAAACTTTCATAACCCTGAGATGTGCATACATGCTTTAATGGATATTAGGCAGACGATGTTTTAATGTAAATAATGCATCGTGTGGTAACGCACTGTCTTTTACAGATAGCACATTTTCCATTGAAATGGCCGCTAAATTTGCACAGACACACAATTAATGATAAAACTATATTTCACACGAATGAAAATGTGTGGAAATCGTGTTTCAGTGAATATTTATCATTCGTGCATCACTAAGTTAAATGCCTTGATTTGTTTTGATCTATTAACATTTTCGTTTTTCATCACACTTGAAAATTACAACTAAATGTGCTTTATTTTTACTTTCCTAACTGCTGAATGTTTACAATTCATATGCATGTATTTACACTGTGTTGTGTGTTCCAAAACAATGACATCCTACAGCCTTTCCTTTCACACTCCCTTTCCCCTAGGAAGCCTGTGTTTTGTGTGGTTCCATATAATGCTGAAATAAGCAAATAAGGCAGATTGGGTGAGATCGTCACTGGTATGAGGCCATAACATGTGGTTGGCCATGCTCTCCTCCATCGTAGATCCATATGCATTAATTCCTAATTCTGTCCCTTTCTAAAACTATGTACTAAATCCTTTTTGAAAGGTCGATTTAAAAACATTACAATATTCTTTTCGCACGGCATTGTTGATCCAATTTAAAATTAAAATGTGTCCACAAAGATCAGAGGTGATTTGCATGAGCTAAGTCTCCCAATATCCTAAGATGCCAGAGCCTCCTAAAGATATGTCGTTCTGAGGGGCGTGGCCAAGACACAGGGCGTGAGCCTCCGTGCTCCCTGCCAGCTCTCCAGGAGATCCTGCTCAATCTTGCCAGCCGATCCTCAGACCAGCCGGTAAAACACGTTACTTAGTCGTGCTGCTTCCCTGTCTGAGCGGAGCAGTTCTGAAGCCGTCCAGAGCCAGAGACTGAGCACATTGCACCACAGTTGACTGGGCCTTGCCGGAGCACTGTGACCCGGGCCAGCAGGGGTGGAGCTGGAGGTGGGGGGACCTGCATGAAGCAGCATGGCTGGCTGACACGGGCCTTTTGGCCCCGTTGAGCAGGCGGTGACATGGCCTGGGCTGTGCCGAGGCGCCTGTGGTCTGCGGCCGGTCCCACCGAACATGAAAAAGCAGCAACCCCTCTTCATCCACTGAGATCCCTTCTCTGGGGGCTTGAAGGGCCATGCAGGTATCTCCTGCAGCCCTGCCCAGGCCTACCACCTCGTGAGTCCCCTGGGAGCACTCGAAGTGCATTGCGCTGGTCTGCCAGGCCTAGGGGCATATCAGCAAGGGCCGGCGATAATTATCGCTCAGCGCTCTTAGCGTAAGGATAATTATCGCCGGCCAACTCTGAATTTTATCGCGGAGATAGTGTGCTATCAGCAACGCTTATCTCCAAAGCGATAAAATTCAGAGCGCAAGCTGCCAATTGTGATATTATCGCTGGAAATATAGCGATAATCCCACTAGGTTTGGCGATAGCTTGCTGATACGGATAGACATACTTAGCCATGATATCCACCTTACATAGGATATCATGGCTAAGTCAGAAAAATACCAGACGTAAAAAAGCAGGGTTAACCGCGGTTAGCGCTGCTTTTGTGATCGCTAAACGGGTTAACGATATCCTTGATAATAGGAGAAATATCGCTTAGCGACATTTCTCCTGTTATTTTACTCTGGAACACCCCCTTCGCATCTCATTAGAGATGCAAGGGGAAGCTTAGAGTAAAAGGGTGCTAACATGCGAATTTGCATGTTAGCACCGTGTTGCTGATAGGGCGCTGGTTTTATCTCTGCTTTTTTGGCCTTTAAAGCCAAAAAAGCAGAGATAAAGCCCTTGTTGATATGCCCCCTAGAGACTACACCTCATAGTTATCCTGCGCTCTGCCCGAGAGGCGGCCAAGCTGTGTTGGAGTTGGCTCCCCACCCCGCAAGGAAGTTTGGAGCAGCAGACGCAAAGTGGAACACCAGGTACCGGGTGGGTTTGGTGCGCGCAGTGTTTCCTGCAGTACCTTTGGTGCCCCATCCGCCCAATGCGGCCTGCATGGAAACGGCAGGCCCCTGGCTGTGGTTGTGAAGCTCAGCACGGCACTGGGGCCCCAGGTAGGGCCTCGCGGTTGGTTTTGGCGGCCCTTGAACTGGGGAGGCTGCCTGCTAAGGGATTGGAGACATCCTGGAGGAGGACCAGTGGTAACCCGAGGCATGCTGGGGCACAGATGGTGAGATGATGTCGACCTTAGTGCTGAGTTATTGGTTCCCCAAAATGAAGCAGCCTGACATCTGCAGTGCAGTCATCCTGGGGATCCCTGATATTGTGCTCTGTTTGCCTGGTGGGGCTGAGGAGAGGGCAACACTGAGCTGTAAAGCAGGAGAACCAAAGACTGTCCGGGACAGCACAGTGATAGGCAAGGGGGGTCTGCTGCCACACAACCTTAAAGACTGTCCTGAACAGTTAGAAGATCGCTCAGTGAAGAGGTCTGTGGCTGTAATGGGTGGCGTAGCTTGCTGGTAGTGTGGCTGAGACATCCCTCCGGGTGAGTGGTTCCCCCCCTCCCCCCCCTCACCCCCAGCGAGACACATAACGGGATCTGTGTTAGGGCTCCCTGGGCTGCCGGATAGGGAGGGCATTGCAAGGAAGATCTGCTACGCCACCGAGATCATGGACAAAGACAAGGCAGCAAAAGCAGCTGGACCAAAAACAATAACTCCGTACACCACGCCAAGATATCCTCCCCAGTTCATAACCAGGCAAACAGGGGGTAACGACAAGTACAGGAGGAAGAACTTAGAGAGCCACCCCGGGCGGTCATCCTGGCTGCAATTCAGGGGTCTAGGAAGTCCCTAAAGGACTGCATTGAGACCATATATGTGGATGTTAGCCTGCTTCGGGCAGATCTGCGGAAAATAGCAGAAAAGGTCATCGTGGCTGAGGGAGACATTGCGGATCTGCGGGGAGAGGTGACAACACTCAAGCATCAGGTGGCACAGATGATGGACATGAAGGCCCTGGAGCAACGGGCCGAAGATGCGGATGGGCGTGCCTGATGCAGTAACATCAGAATGCTGGGAATTCCTGAACGAGCGGAACAGGGATCACCTGAGCAATTCATAGAGCAGTGGATTTGCACACAGTTATGACCTCGGGGCTCTCTGACCTGTTTGTGATAGAAAGGGCACACAGGGCTCTGGTGCTGCCCCTCCCACGTGCACAGCCACCAGCCATAATAGCGAAAGTGCTGAATTTTCGCAACAGAGACTGTATCTTGCGCACTGCCAAGGAACATCAAGACCTCCAATATGAGAATAATAAAATCACCATTTATCCAGATTATACCGGATAGCTTCAGGAACTACGAAAATCCTTCCTGGGGGTTAAGTGGAAGCTACGTGAACTACAGCTGCAATACATGCTTCTCTACCCGGCCAAACTGAAAATCCTGGCGCAGGGCAAGGCTCACTTCTTTGAGTACCTGGAGGAGGTCTGGGTATGGGTGGAGATTCGGGGATATGGCCTCCCCCCATGGGAGCCATGCGGTCAAAAGCGGAGTTGGGGACCCAGGTCCAGCAGGGGTTCCCGGCGTCAACTCGGCTTGGTGGTGACTCAAAATCCTGCCCGGAGGAGGATCCTGTCATAGAAAATGGATCATTGCAGCTGGGTACCACCATGGTCACTGGGTCCCCAGATTTGCCGACTGCTGATGTACCCATGGATTCGGAGAGGCCGTCACAGATACTGGGCCAATGGCAGCCATGGTCCCTAAGACCCGATGGATGAGGCACCGGAGCTAGAGGGCGATTGATAAGGCATTGGTTGACCTGATGGTACTCGGACTGTGTGTTTCCCTCATATGCTTGAGAGGAGAGCTGTATTTGATTAAGGCGAGGATTTTTTATGTGAGTCATGATTGTATGATAGTGAACGAAGTACTAGCACCATGAGCAGATTAGATGTAAAGGAGGGGTGGGAGCGGTAGGGGACTACGACTGCCGCTCAGCATTAGATGGTGGGTGATCTTAACAGGAAATAATTGCTGCTGTGAAATTGCTGGTCTGTGTCTTGGCGGGTGGATGGGGAAGCTTGTTGTGCTGTGGTTATATACACTAGCCCAGGTTGGGCCATCTGAGAAGCTGTGTATGTCCTGGCAGAAGCATGGGGTAGACAATATCGACAGTGATGTTGTGCGCTTATTGTCTGTGGGTGGGGGTGGGGAGTTTTTGTTTTTCAGTTGGATGTTGGTTGTAAGCAGTATGGGTGTGCAGTGGTTGGAGGTGCTGGGCAGCAGTCACCGGATCACAAACAGGGTGAATGCCGAGCTGTGATTAAATGACTAAGGGGGATTTGGTTTCTCAGTTGGAATGTTTGGGGACTGGGCATATGTATAAAGCGACCCAGGGTGCTCTCCGTCTTGAAAACACATCTGGATGATATGGGGGCTGGCAAAAAAGTAGGGGGCCCGTTTTTCCACTCCTCCTATTCTACATACGCCAGGGGTACACTGGCATGGATGGCCCCTAGAACTCCGTTCACTCTCCAGTATATGTAGGCTGGCTTAGGGGGCCGTTATGTGCTCCTGCGTGGACAACTTGATGGTCGTCGTGACATTGCTATTCTAAACACCTATCCCCCTAACACAGACAAACCGGCCTTCTACCAAGCTATACTGGACCTAATAGCTGCAGACTTGGATGTACAGCTCATATTGCTAGATGACTTTAACTGTGTTGTCGACTTTGCCCTGGACAGACATCCCCCCCAGAACTGTCACGAAGCCACGAATGACCAATACATTGTGGGCAGTAATGAGGGAGTTAGATTTACAGGACATCTGGTGGGCATGACACCCGACTCAGAGGGTCTTCACATTCTTCTCCTCCACACACAACACACATAGCAGGCTGGACAGGGTGCTAATAACGGAAACACCCGCCTTTCCGGACACGGAGGTGATCCACTTGGCTAGATTTCTATCAGACCACACCCCTGAATGCTGTGTAATACAATGGAATGTCCCAGAGGGTGGAGGATGCCCTCCAAGATCCTGCATGATCAGGAACAAAGGGCAACACTCCCAGGTCCTCTCGGACTATGTGACCTTTAACTGGAATGGGACATCCAGTAAATGCATGGAATGGAAGGCAATGAAAGCGTTGTTGCAGGGAGTGGGTATTGGAGTCACTTGTGGAGTCTGTCGCCAGTTGCAGCGGGAGTTGAGGGACAAGGAGGACACTCCAGCAGAGACCCAGATGGACGACCATGGGCACCCTGCCGAGTACGCCCTAGAACGCACAATGCGCAAACAAATTAGCAACATCTGGGACAGGCTGGACAAATACATGCTGTCTCCCTACCGCCAGTGGCTCCACGCCAAGGGTGACAAGTCCGGTTGCCTACTGGCCTGGATTTTGCGCAGGGAGCTGGCCCTCCCGTAAACGACTTGCTTGCTTAATTCGACGGGCAACATGGTGCACTCCAGAGTAGGCATAATGGAAGTGTTCCATCAGCATCTACAGAAGGTATGCATGGCGGACCCGTCTGTCCAGGTGGACCGATACGTCCCGTTCCTGGGGGGTTTGACACTGAAGCGCCTCCCACTAGTGACTAAAAAAGAGTTGGAGGCACAACTAACGACTGAGGAGATACTTGAGGCACTGCGCGAGCTGTCCAGAGGCAAGGCAACGGTGGGGGGTGGCTTTCTGACTGAATTTTACCAGGTCTACTCGGAACAGTTGGTGCAACCATTACTGCAAGTATATAACAAGGCGTTAGAGCGGCGGGAAGTCTCGCCCCCCTTCCTGCGGGAAGGGGAAATATGCATGCTCTTGAAACAGGGGGGAGACGGTTGGGCCCCGGGGGCATCCCGCCCACTCTTTATGATAAACTCTGACATTAAAAAACTATATAAGGCACTGGTGAGATGACTAGCTCTGCACATATCTCACCTCATCCATGAGAACCAGTTTGGGTTTATCCCTGGCTGCAACACTGGCATGAATGTATGGCGCTTATCTCATGTTATGCATGAGGTACAGAATAAGAATGAGGAATTGGTTTTGGTGTCCATCAACCTTGAGAAGGTGTTTGACACTGTGGATTGGGGTTATCTTCAGGGGGTCCTGAGGGCATCAGGTTTTAGCCAGCTGTTTTGCCGATGGGTCATACTTCTCTATACGGAGCTGTGCGTTCAGGTCAGAGTGGGCCAAAGCTGGTCAGAGAAATGGACGTTGTGGTGAGGAACACGGCAGGCCTGCCCGCTGTCCTCGTTGCTCTTTGCTTTGGCCATTGAACCCATGGCGGTATGGGCCCAGCAGGAGCTTGAGCAATGGGAAATACACATAGGAGAGAGTTCCCTTTTAACATTGCTGTATGCTGATGATGCTCAATTTTATATCGCATCCCCGAGTATCGGTTCCTAGATTGTTGCAGCTTATGGATGAGTTTGCCGACTACTCTGGCTTGCGCTTCAACAGGCACAAGTCTCTGAACTTTCCATTAACAGGTTTGTCCGTGCTGCCTCCAGAGAGCCTGCCGAGGCTTGGGTTGCGTTGGAGACTGGACACTTCCGATATCTGGGTATACGGGTTGCAGTCTTGGAATCACAGTCTCTACAGCTGAACGTGACCAGGGTGATTGAAACCTTGAAGCAGTCAATGGCCTTCTGGAACACCCTGCCACTCTTCCTTATAGGAAGAATAGAGGTGTACAGGATGATTGTTCTTCCTCGTTGCCTGTAGGTGCTCCAGAACTCATTGTGCGGTGTTCCCATGAGGGTGTTTAGGCAGCTGAAGTCAGTGCTGGTGTGCCTATACTGGGTGGGTCGGGACAGTAGAGTGGCCTTGCATGTATTAATGAGGAGGTATGAAGAAGGGAGCTTGGAAGTCCCCAGACTGGACCTATTTTACTTTGCAGCGCACCTGCAGCATGTGGCCCGTTGGATGAGGGAGACAGTTGGGAAAAACAACTACTTACAGGATGAGTCCAGCCTGATAGACTTCCAACAGCCCTGATGAAGGGGGAGGCGCCTCCAGAGACCTACCTTACGTGGTCAAACAGACCGCAAATGTGTGGCAAGCATTTGTGGAGTGCATTCTTAGGCAAGCGTCGTTTCTTTGGGAACTGAATGTTTGGATTCTCACGCCAATGCGAAAAATGATAGAAAACATCTAATTTCAGGCATTGAGGGACTGAGGCCGGCAGGTGTTGACCTGTACCCAAATAAGACCTTCATCTCATACGAGCAGGCTTGTGATGGATTCGGCCTGGGTCAAGGTCAATACCTTCAACATGCTGGCCTTGTGCACTTGGCTCACATACCCTAACGCCCCCCAGATGTCTCAAAGACTTGATATAAATGCTTACATGTGGAAACGGGTGTTGAATCTGATTATAGTATAGGGCCATGAGGGCCTACTCAACAGGTTCACCTCCCAGGGCAAGGGCCGCGTGGGACAGGGATCTGCCAACACCCATAGGAGACACTAACACACACAGTATCCTGTAATACCAGCTTCAAGTTAATAAACTTTCAGGGCCCGATTCACAGAACTAACTTAAGACAAAATCCTAAACTTACTACCATTTTGGTATTCACAGAAGGCACTTACTCATTTTGGTATTCACAGAAGGCACTTACTCATTTCGGTATTCACAGAAGTTAGGAGTCCTAACTTTAGGACTCCTAAATGCCTTCTGTGAATACCGAAAGTCTTAAAATTAGGATTTTTCTCAGTTTAGTAGTAGTATAGTTAGGACTCCTAACTTTAGGACTCCTAAATGCCTTCTGTGAATACCGAAAGTCTTAAAATTAGGATTTTTCTCAATTTAGTAGTCCTAAATTTAGGACTCCTAACTTTAGGACTCCTAAATGCCTTCTGTGAATACCGAAAGTCTTAAAATTAGGATTTTTCTCAATTTAGTAGTCCTAAATTTAGATTTAGGACTACTAAATTGAGAAAAATCCTAATTTTAAGACTTTCGGTATTCACAGAAGGCATTTAGGAGTCCTAAAGTTAGGACTCCTAACTTCTGTGAATACCGAAATGAGTAAGTGCCTTCTGTGAATACCAAAATGAGTAAGTGCCTTCTGTGAATACCAAAATGGTAGTAAGTTTAGGATTTTGTCTTAAGTTAGTTCTGTGAATCGGGCCCAAAATGCCTGCACAACGTGTAGATGACCCCGACGAGACTGTGTCGTATTGACCCAGACCACTTTGATGTGTGCCCTTGATGTGGCATGTTAGGGGCAGACTTTCTGCATTTAGCTTGGGAGTGTTCTGGGGTGCACCAATTTTGAACGCATGTGTTTGAGCGGGTGAGGGCAGGAACTGGTCACGAATCCTAGAAAATGCAAGATGGCATCCAGATTGTTATAATTACTCCTGGTTCTAGCAAGAAGAAGGATTGCCTTAGTATGGATGGGACAGCGCTCCCCCTCTGTGGAGGTTTGGTTGAGGGATCTGCGTGAGTGGTCACTTGTGGAGGAAGTTCACATGAAGGCTAGCAGGAGGGATGTGAAATTAGCGGAATAACTCAGGACAGAGGGAACTCTGTAAGGCCCTTTTAAATATGGAGGTTGCTGAGTGTAGTCAACATGAATTACATGCGAGCGACAGTGGGATAGGTATGCCCTTGATGTGACTATTCTAAGTCCCCTGATATGCGCTGTTGGTACTTGAAACTGTCTAACTCTATTGTTGCTTCCTACTGGATCTTGTACTCTGATCCAATTTGACCGTCTGCTCATAAATATGCACCAACCGTGTTGTTATTGTAAAATGAAAAAGAAAGATTTAAAAAAAAAAAAAAAAAAAAAGATATGCACTGCTGGACAGAATCAGCCATGCAAGCCTGGAACGTGACTGGAACGGAACTGCCACAGCCTTATAGACCATTCTGAGGCATTCACCTTGTGGCCTGATCCTATTGCTAAATGTCAGCTGACCTTAGAACTTGCTGCAATCTGTTTAAAATGTTTAGGCACTCTACTAGCACATGGTTCCATGTATTGAAATAATGCAGACCGTAAACCTTTTTAGGTTTCCCCTACACAGCGCTTGTGCAGTGGTTGTGAAATCTCTTGTATTTAATTGATCTTAAAAGGCGGCTTTTATCAGTTCCAATAGCCAAATTACTGTGTTCATTCGCCTTTGTGGGGAACTTTTAATTTTGTTAACTTCCCCTGGCTTCTCACATTTATGATACTTCTACTAAAGCTGTTCACACTGTTTAAGTCCCAGTCACTGTCAAAATAAGATCTCTTCATACAGAAAAGGCAGACAGCTTCTTAGAGTATGCTGAAATGCCTGTTTTTTATTACTTAGATGTGTAAAGTCTTAGAACCTTTGTGGCATTACCTTTTCATGCCTCAGTACCTTGCTTTGCACTTTGTGGGCATTATAGGATTGTTTTTTTCAACTTAATTTATGTGGTCCTTATTATCAAATTCTAAATATTAAAATAAACATTGCACATTACAAAAAAAGTTAATATACAAGAGGTATGCTACATTTTACTACTGAATAGACAGCCACTAGTGCAGTTACCTTGCAGACCACAGGGTCATGATTTGAATGGTGCAGCAGGTGCAATAGCACAGGGCCCAAAAGTTGTCAGAACTTCACTAAACACTAAATATTGTTACATTACACTACTAAACAAGCAGTTATCTTGCAGGCAACAGGGTCATTATTTGAATGGTGCAGAAGGTGCAGTGGCACCGGGACCAGAAGCTCCTGGCACCCCACTAAACACCAATTATAGCTATATTTTACAACTAAACAGGCAGTCACAAGTGTAGTTATCTTTCAGGCACTAGGGTCATAATCTGAATAGTGCAGCAGGTGCAGTGGTACCGGGCCCACAAGTTGTCAGAACTCCTCTAAACACATAATATTGCTATATTTTACTACTAAACAGACTGTCACAATTGCAGTTACCTTGAAGTTAAAATGGACTTGATTTGAATGGTGCAGCAAGTGCAGTGGCACTGAGGCCAAAAGCTCTAGGGACCCCTCTGAACACCGCATATTGCTATATGTTACTACCATACAGGCAGTCACAAATGCAGTTATGTTGCAGACAACAGGGTCATGATTTGGTGCAGCAGGTGCAGCAGGTGCAGTGGCACCGGGCCCAGCATTTGTCATGACCTCCTCGAAACACCTAATATTGCTATATTTTACTACTATATAAGCAGACACAATTGCAGTTATCTTGCAGTTACACGGGACTTGATTTGAATGGTGCAACAGGTGCAGTGAGTGGCACTGGGGCCAAAAGCTCTAGGGAGCCCACTAAACGCAGAATACTGCTAAACCTTACTACTAAACAGGCAGTCACAAGTGCAGTTATCTAGCAGGCACTAGGGCCATGATTTCAATGGTGATGCAGGTGCACTAGCACCAGGACCAAAAGTTGTCAGAACTCCTATATACACCTAAACATCACTATATTTAACTACTAAATAGGCAATCATATGTGTAGTTACCTTACAGTCACTAGGGCTATAACCGGGTTCCTACTCTCTAGGAGCCCATCTAAACACCAAATATTGCATTATTTTACTACTAAACAGGCAGTTACAAGTGCAGTTACCTTACAGGCAACAGGGTCATGATATGAATGGTGCAGGAGGTGCAATGGCACCAGGGCCAAAAGTTGTCATAACTCCTCTAAACACCAATTTTTGCTATATTTTACTACTAAACAGAAGCAGTGATCTTGCAGGCACTAGGGGCATGATTTTAATGGTGCAGCAGGTGCAGTGGCAGCGGGCCCAATTGTTGTCAGAACTCCTCTAAACACATAATATTGCTATTACATCAATTCATTTTGTTACCTGCCTCTTTTATTTCATTTTTCTAAATGTTACTATTACTTACCCGCACTATACCACTAGTAACAGCACAATAAATTGCCTTTTTGTACATAAACTGGCCATAATACTTTAACGGAATTTCTGTAACTTGTATTGTACAACTAGTCAGCAAGCTATAACTTACAACAAAAAACTGCTTATTAATAATTGGATAGGTGAAACCTAATGCGTGTGCCAATGCTTGTTGATTCTCCTTCTGCACATTCACAGGTTGAAATTCTTGTAGCTTTTTTTTTTCAGTGCCCTATAAGTCAGCCTAAACATTCCAAATATATCTTTTTGCAGCATGACAAAATCAGTAGATCTTAACCCTTGGCTAACATGATAGCATTTGTGTCTTTCAGCCTGATCATCTTCATTCCACATCACTACTGGGGCAATAAAACCAAACATATTTTTTTTTAAATCAGCCTCTACTAAAAATAATTTTCAAAGGGGCGTGGCCAAGCAACATGGCCGACAGGATGCAAGCTTTGCAGCTCCCAGCTGGCCATCCTAATAATCCTTCATAATCCTGCAATTCGGACTCGCAAAGCAGCCTGGAACACTGCACAAACATTAAACAGATTATGGTGCTTTTAGTATAGCATACCTGCTCGGCCGAATCTGCGGGGAGGAGGAGACCAGGGACTGAGCGGGCCATGTACCAGACCAGGCTTGGGAGACAGCGCGGAGCGGAGAGGTGTGTGCGGACGGTCGGTGCCCGTCAGCTGGCTGGCTGCTCCTGCAGATCGCGGCTTGTGGGGGACCAGCTTGTGGCCCTTTCCTGTGTGCTGGTTCCCCCGTGCAGTGCTTGAAAAAGCTGAGTGGAGTCAGGCAGGCCCCGGCAGCTTAAGAGGCTGGCTGAAGAAAGACAGCAGAGCAACTGGCGCTAGGACAGCTGGAGAGGCCATGCCCCAGGCACCAACAAAGCGAGAGGAGCTGAAGATTTCCTGAGTGCCCCCGCCATGAGAAAAAGGTGAGCTGGGGCTGCGACGCTGCAGGTGTGGGGTTTGTGCGGCACACGAGGGGCTGCCGGCTATGGCAAAGTGCGGCTGAGCTGATGGGCCCGCAGAGGCTGAGAGCGGGGCGGTCGGGCAGACTCCGAGGCTAGGGGAGTCGGCCTGCCCACGACAGAGTGTGTCACGAGGCACATAGGGACATTGTCATCTTCACTAACTTAGCTTGAGCAGGCTGCAGCTTGCTTGCTGCTTTGCGCACGTTACTACACATCTTTAGTTCTGAAAAAAGTACAGGATGAACACGGGGCTGGTCCAGCCCAGGATTTAGGGATGAAGTTAGTGGGAATGTTGCATATGTTATCTGATATGATTCTGGCCAATATTAAAGGTGAAACAGTTTGCTTACAAGTACGTTAATGTCTAGTGGCAGTGGTGGAAGTGGATTGGCAGCGTCAGTTGCCGATTATTATTGCAGATGTTTATAACCTCTTTAGGTCGCAATAGCTTGAGGATTCGACCATTTACACAGGCACAAAGAAAACCCCCTGCTGAAAAGGAGGGTCGTCTAGTCTTTCCTAAAAAGGCTTGGAACAAGATGCAGCGGCAGCAACAACAGAAGCCTGGTTCACCTGCAGGTTCGCCTCCACCTGATGCTTCTGAGCATAGATACCATTTACGTGTCCGCTCTAAAATTAAGACACCTGAGAGGTTCCAGGTTCCTGATCCTCGTTCTCCTTGTTCCTTTCAGGAATCGTTGGATCAACAATATGGCAGATGAGGATGTCAGGATCGCAGACAAGGCAAGTCTGCGCAAGCTAGACATGACCCTCTGCGCCAGTTTAATCTAAAAGTCAAGCAGGAGGAACCACCTCAATATTGACCCCAATTTTAGAAGAAAAAAGTTGCAGCTCTGACTGCAAAGTATGCCTCAGCCGGTGAGAACCCTGCTCCTCGATAGGAGTTTGGCAGTAACCCTCCTCAACAGCACAGCAGAGGTTACCATTGTGCTGGAGACACTCCACAAGCATCTGGAGGTGAAAGCAACTGACACTTTTATTACAGTAGAAACAGCTGATACTCAAGTTGCCCCTCCTGATAGGCTTTATGAAGTAAGTCTCCAAATTAACTGTGATATTAAACGCCCAATTAAACAGTCTTTTGTGAAAATCTCACTTCTTTCTATGATATTTTATTGGCGGAGGTTGATTGACCACCCCCTTTTGTCTTAGCTTCCTCTAGAGAGGAAGATGTTATTCTCCCTAGTGTTTCACAATATGTGTCAGATGACGATAAAATGGCTTATGCCTCAAAGTGGGCTTTATCCTTAGCCCCGGCTTTATACCGCAATCAGGCAGGTTGGGTTCAGGATTTCCCAGTTTATGGTATTCATTTGCGTTCTACACCACAGCCCCAACCACAGTATCCAATCAAAAGAGAAGCTAAAGCATCCATAAGTGACATCTTGACCCAATTGGAATATCAGGGTGTGACTGAACCCTGTGTTTCGTCAATGAATAATCCTCTTTTTCCGATATTGAAACGGGACGGTTCATATCGAATAGTTTTAGATTACAGATATTTGAACAGTCATGTTCATATCTTTGCAGTTAAGAACATACGTAGCCCTGCGTTAGTGAACAACATTATTTGCAAAAAGTACAAAACCACTTTGGATATTTCCAACAGCTTCTTCAGCCACTCTTTAGCTCCTGAGAGCAGTGATTTGACCGCATTCAGTGCGTTGGGCGATCAGCGTCGATATGTGAGATTGCCTATGGGATATAATAATAGCCCTGGTGTGTTTCCAGCTTCCATAGTGTCCCTTTTGCATGACATCGACCCCGATGCCTTCTCGTACATCAATGACATATGCTAGACGGTTGATGACCTACAGCCGCATCTCTTGCATGTGGACGGCATTATCACACATTTTGCGAACTTTGATTTCAAATTCAATTTTGCTAAGTCTCCCATCGCCTTCTTGGTGGTACTTTTTATTGGTTACAAACTCAATAATGAAGGTAGGGGGTTGGCCCCCCACTTTCTGGAAAATGTGCTCAATTGCTACCTCCTTCTACACTTAAGAAATTGCAATCTTTGCTAGGTTTTTTGATTTTCTGGAGGACATACATTCCTGATTATGCCCAGCGTATTAAACCCCTTTACTCATTGATACAACCATCTTTTTCATCTTACAGTTGGCTTTTGGAACATACCGCAATTCTTCGGTCTCTACAGTCTGATCTGCTTGCGACAAACTTCTTGTTAACACAAGACAATTCCACAAATTTGGTTATAAGGATTGTACCAGGTGCGTTGGGTTTTACATACTTGACCTTCAATGGAGGGCTCACTGCCCCCATTGCTTACAAATCACATCTGTATACCCCAGCTGAGATGCGTTTCTCTTCCACAGAAAAGATTTTGAGAGCTCTCCAGATGGCAATTATGAAGGAACGCTCTCTGGCACAGGTAAGCGCATTTTCATGGTTTTGCTGGTGCCTGCTTTAAAAGCAGTCACAAAGGCTAGTGTCCAAAATTCCAAAGCCTTGCATCCATGTTGGATACAATGGGCTAGTTCTTTGACGTCGGCATATGTCAATTTTATCTTTAACCCTTCTCTGAAAACACAGGAGTTTTTACAGTATGGACATGTTCATCTTCCTCCTTTACCATTACTCCCACTTCATCAGTACAAATGCATTATTTACACTGATGGATCTGCGCAGCCCGCCATTGGTTCTAAAAATGCTTATTCTGCAGCCTGCACGATTGTGGCAAGTAAGATTGTTGTTGGGGATTTTAAATACAACTTGGTGCACACACAGTCTCTTGGTGATTGCACAGCTCAATTGGCAGAGCTATGTGCTTTGGTTTTGCCTCTTGATTTGCTGATCCAGACGTTCCTACACTTACTGTATGCAATTCTTTTTACTGTGTACAATCCTTCAATGACAATTTGTTCTTCTGGACACAAAATGATTTTCCTGATTCTAAGGGTAGCGCAATTAAGCTTAAAACGCTTTGGGTACTAGTGGCCGCTCATAAGGAACGTTTGCCACTCACACATGTTATTCATACTTTGGGCCATCAACGTATGGGAGCACATGCTGTTGGTAATTCACTGTCTGACGAAGCAGCCAAATCTGCAGTAGACACTTGTTCAGTAGCAGCAGTCACTAGATCTATGACTAAAATTGATGATGATATTTTAGCAGCTATTGCAGCGACGAAAGAGGGAACTGAGTTTCCCCAAGGGTCCCCTTCACGTTACACATACCACTTGTCATCTGATCAAATTCCATTTGTGACTATTCCATCTGTTGGGGATTGGCTGATTCCCAACGAGGACTTCAGACTTTCTTTGATCATTGCTGCTCATGAAGGCATGGCTTCTGCCCATGCTGGAGTAACTGTGACAATTTCACTTTTGCAGAAGCGCCTGAGGGTAACTCTGTTGTGGAGCGGATGAACCGTGACTTAAAGCAATCTTTAACAGCGAGAGTATTAGGTACTGATTAGGGCTGGTTGACTCATCTATATGGCGTTCAACATGCACTTAATGATCTCCCAAGGAGATCTCTGGGTCGGTGGACCCCATACAAAATGCTCTTTGGCATTAAAATGTTTGTGCCAGACCTTGATGGTCTAGATTTTGTAGCGGCTGTCGCAACCTTTGACTTAGATAACCATTGTGCTATGTTACAGGAACTACAAAAAGCTTGAGATTCACAAGCAAAAGCCCATTTTCCCTCTTCCATGGATGCAGATGATCCTTCATATCGTGCACTGGTCAGAGTCCTTAGTTTGACAGGCACCCGTACTGTGATTCTGCCTCCACTACTTGGTCGTAAGGAGAATCGTTACATTTTCATTGAACATGTCAAGCTACACCATATGGGTGATACTGAATAGTATGCCTCCGAGCATTCAACGCTGAGATTTTTCACTTAATCCGATGGTATCTGTTTCTTTGACTAGTCCCCAAAAAATGGAGGGGGAGATGGAGTCTTCAATTGATTTGTTACCCGTTTTACCTTCAACATCCACAACAAGTGGATACTGAGTTTGCTTCTCCTCCAGTTGATGTTATCATTGACATTCCTGAAAGTACAATTCATTCACCGTCCAATGCAGATAAACCCCCATTCAGCTGGGGTCCAGTGGTTACTACATAGACCGTAATAGTTTTGCTTCTTATACATTATCGTTGTCCTCATCTGTGTCAGAGCCCCCTACATGTACCAGTCTTTACATTTCTTGGTTCAAAAAGACTTACCTGGTCCCGTCCTGGACATACGTCTGAATGGTGCTGATGATGATATTTCTCTTCATGTGTATTGGGTTTGTGACTGTGTTTTTCCTGCAGATTAATGGCCATTATTTACCTGAACGCTCTGCTGTGAACTTGGTTGACGGTGTTCTGGCCCCTCACACGTCATCATAAAATGAAACGAGATCAAGCCTTAGGTAATATTTCAGCATTCCCAATTGTTGATGATATTTTTTGGGATAAAGTACCATTCGATATCCATGGCCCGACCGAAATTTTTGAGCGTTCCATACGCTTTCCACATTCCCTTAGGAGATGTGATTTTGCCTGGCATACACTCTGGTGACTGGGATATTCATGCTGTTCATTCAGTGTGCTCTGAATTGAAAAATTATACTGCTTTTGACTCTGAAGATTTGTATTTGAATTCTGCAAAGTACGCTGATTTGTTCTGTTATCAACATTATGCCTATCATTTTTTACGCAAGACCAATAGTCAGAGACCATCTTTTAATTATACCAATGACAACATTGCCCTACACTGTTACAGAGGAGTTCAAAGACCCAACAGAGTAAATTTATATATTTTTGTAGTTAAAATCTTTCTGACTCTCAGTCCTATTATTACAAACTAAAGATACTGTCCCACACTAAATTTATGCTGACCCACACTAAATTGTTTTACTCCTTGTCCTTCATAAATGATTTGTCCGTGAAAGGTTATGAGTATTGGAAGGACACAATTGATTTAAAATCCATCTGGGGTACAAACTAAAATTTGGCAAGTGCAGGGCACTGAGTCATTGCATCACACATGTCTGATACCATCTCAACTTATATTTTTAAATTATGTGGTACAACAGACTACTTGTTTTGGTTTAGCCAATGCCAAAAATCTAAATATTCCCTCCATTCCATTAAAGGCTTCTTATGAAACATGAAAAACACATACCAACTACATGATTGAAGACTTAGCTGTCATGTTTCAGAATGGCACAATTAACTCTTTCACTATTGACCCCTTGAGGTGGTTACTGTGGCCAATGAGCTCAAATGCATGTCAATTATGCTTTCTGAATATCTCAAAAGTGTTTACACAAAGTAGACCACATCTCTGTTTCCCACATTTCCATACAGTTATCACATACTCAGTGGGTAAATTGTGTCAGCAATGGTTGGAACATTCCACACTGTCATCCATGAAACAACACCTTTCTCTCTGGTCAGGTGACATTGATCTGGCAGATTTTCTTTTAGGTGTAAAGTCCCTTCAAGCAAAACATTTTGTTTCTGCAGCTTATAATGGATTTTGGAAGCTATCACAGAAGTAAGCAGTGGTGCACCTGCGCCAAATTGACCAAGTTGATTTAGAAAAAGTTCTTGCAGTGGTCGATAACAGCATTAATACACTCTCTTAACGTATATACACTTTGGATAATATTGTATCATCAGTCATTGACATTGTTCAACATGAAGTGTCTATTTTGTATCATGGTCAAAATCAGTTCCGTTCGGTAATGCAAATTGCATGGACCTTACAAACGCTCAAAAGTGGAAAAGTATTGTGGGATTACCTGAATACTTCCAGTCTGTTTTTGCCATTTAATTTGACTGATAAACAGAATTTAATGTTAATGAAAGACGCAACATACTCATTGTTACATATTGAACAATTAGAACAGTTGCCATTTTCTGTAGCATAGACTGACTCAGCTGTATGGTTAATACATGCGATTGTTTCATTGCCTATCTCACTTTTCCAGTTCACGGCCTGCATGAAACACTATCCGGTTGGTAGATATGAGCCCCTCTGCAGTAGCTACATTCATGAATTATGGTCATTGTCTTTCACCTTTACATGTCAATGAGCGGATAAGGAAGTTTTCCTTACAGGGGAAGGTTGCGATTCAACAGTAGCACATTCCCTAGTCGGTAAAAAAGTTAAACTTCACAGAGCCTGCAATGTCTCGGCCACTAATATGGCTTGTTTTCTAAAAGGTACCCCTGTCCCAACTATTATTCCTGTGCTAACCGCGACTGCTGTGGCTTATGAGCAGGCATCCCGTATATAGTAACAGTTTCCCAATGTGTTACATGTTGCAGCAATGTCCTATTTTTACCCCCGCATGGGATTGTAGATAGTTTGCTTTGGCCTTCCATTCCAACTTTGAAAACAGATTTTAATAAGCTAAGCAGATTCAAAGCCCTATTGTTTCAACAAGAAGCAGCTTTCACATCAGCTTGTGAGACCTTCAAATTGCAGGTGGTGAGAACCTCAGTTGAGATTCACTTAGTGCTATACACAAATCTCCCACTCAATTTTGGGTAATTAATTCTCCATATATTTAATGCATCTGATACTGAGGACCTAGTCAGCCTTTTTAAACTTGTGGGATCTCGCCTTATCACCTCCTTTCAGACTATTTTTTGTGTAATGCCCGCTTTTGTTTATTCTACTTTTTCCAGCGGCTTTGAAGGTTGGTGCTCCTGCTAATTTGCGGCGTACTTGTACTTCTATTGTTGCTCCGCAATGGCTGCTCTATTCGTGGAGCTACTAAGCCTGGTTCAGTTGCAGCTGTATCGTGTCCGGATGCCCCAGCTTTTTGCGGCAATGCCACTGAAAGCTCTTGACATCCGCTATTGTCTGACCTTCCTTTAAGCCTACTTCACCTGCATGCAACATTTGTTCCACTGCCTCTGGTGCCTTTTCAATGGGCCCTGGATGTCGCCTCTCCAATACATCCCACGCTGCCCTGGATTACAAACTGTTAAGAGACCCATTAAAGGCCCATGACCAGGAATGTTCTATTGGTAGGTCCCTGGTGTGCGAACCTTCAACTTTGACCAACAACAGATTTGGGTACAGGTGCTCGTGCGCAGCACCTTATAGACCGGAGTTTCATCGAAGTTAACGCAGGTTGCCCTAATATGCTCCTAACAGCTTCTGGATATGAGGAGCATGTGTGCTCGTTTGACTTGCTCAATTGGATGGCATACCTCTTTACTTTGGAAGGTTCAGACAACATACTGGCGTTTATGGCACTCTGATTTTCCCGCAACATTCCGGAATCTGAAGATTCGTTATGAATGGATATGTTTTTATGGTACCCAATGAACTGTTTTTTTTTTATTTTTTATTTGAAACATAAAACATTTTCTTTTACAAATATCCTACTTGGGATAACACTGAGATGCTATGCCTCTGCTTACCCTTGATTTTTGTCTCAGCATGGTGCTACCGATCTGGCCAAGGCGAGGGTGTCACGAGGCCCATAGGGGCATTGTCGTCTAGACTAACTTAGCACGAGCACGCTGCAGCTGGTTTGCTGCTTTGCGCATGTAACTACGCGTCTTTATTTTTGCAATAATTTCAATGACTATTTTTACATAAGAACTCATCGCTGTGTTCACTCTCTGCATGTTTGTAGGATTTTGACTGAACAGTATGTGCAAGGTCGATCAACAATACCCCTTGTTATTTTGTTCTGGCCAGGCTTTAGCATTTGACAAAACACACACATCCAGCTGTTTAATTTGGACCAACATCATTTGGTTTTATTAGAATACACGAATAGGTAGCACACACTTGGAGAGGGACCTTTCCAGGGAGAAGAGCAAGACAGCACCTATGATGTAGATCTACTATCTATAGGCTAAGGAATGGGGTCTGCTGACAAAGCCCAGAGTTATTCTAATATATAATAATACTGCTTCTTAGCAAGGGGAGGGAGGTTAGGCTCGATTTATGGATTAGCTGCTATGCTGACTATATTTGTACTATGCCTTTTCCTGCTTGTTGTGGCACATATACTGCATGTTAGGGCACGTTAGTTAAAATAAATATTTTAAGCTATTTGTGTCTCTGTCAGTTCTTATTGTGGATAAGTGCAAGAGTGCAAGCAAAAGGGTGTGTCTTGTTACCACGATTCCTGAGAGAGCTGGGAGTGTTGTGTTCTCTGGTGTCTAATTAGTTGTTTCTCTGTGAGTTAGTAGGAGAGCAAGTGGAACACTATAGGTAGTCAGTCCTGGGCTAGTGGGTGCTAAGGTGGTAGGATGGCCAAGTCCCTATACACCAAGGTCCTATAATCCTGCGCATAGTTCTGTGGTTGTGCAGAATCACTGCAACAAGTGCACAGCCCCTCCCTGGATTCTGGGTGCTGGCAGGCGGTGCGCTGACATATCTATAGCGTGCCTCCATGAAACACACCTGGATGACAAGGGCGCAGCCAAGGTAGCCAAGAAGTGACGAGGCCAAACACATCATTCCTCCTTCTCTACATATGACAGAGGTACAATGATTTGGGTGCCTCCGGGCACACCATTCACCCCAACTTATAGCGAGTCTGCCATAAATGGCTGGTACATCCTTCTTCGAGGCGGCAGGGAGGTTACTATCCTGAACACATATGCACCGAACACTGATGACCCTATGTTTTTTTTAGGTCATCCAGGACTTACTGGCCAACGAGTTAGACGCCCCATTCATATGGTTGGGAGACTTTAATTGCGTTTTCAACTCTGAGTCCGAGCTAGATAGGCACCCCCCCCAAATCCGGAACTAACCCCAGAATGACACAAAAGCTCCGGGACGTCATGCATGAGTTAGGTATTCGGGACATGTGGCGGGAGGCCCATCCCACACTCCCGCCATTTACATGTCATTCACCTACCCACTGAATGCACAGTAGGCTTGACAGACTCTGTGTCTCGGGCACTCCAGCTTTCCCTGACGCAGAAGTAACCCATTTGGCATGCTTCCTGTCTGACCATGTTCCTGTATGCTGCTTAGTCATTTGGGAGTCCCCCACTCTGGGTCTGAGAGGATGGAGGTTTTCGGCGGATCTGCTTCAGGATTCGGTGGGGAGGGCCGCCCTCTCAAAGATAATAACCAACTACCTGGCTATAAACTAGGGGGGGTCTGACCGGTGAGCAACCGAGTAGGAAGTAATGGTGGGTGGCGGAGTTGCACTGGTTCAAGGACAATACTTGCAATATACCTATATATAAGGAGAAGTCGTAGAGCGTCATGAGATTCTGAAATTTGTAGGGGTGCATTATATTCACCATTAGTCAGCACCCGCATATTAATCGATGTATGTTTAGCAGTACCATAGAAACGTATTATTAGAACTCATTTAACATAGAGGTGATTAGAAATGTAATAATGCTTTTGTGAAGATCAACGTTGCAAGTTATCGTGAATGTATTTACCAAATGCATAATGATTAGTTCGTGCAACGAAATGTATTAGGTTAAACGTGTCCCATGTTAAAGTTATACGTGTAGATTGCTTATTCACGCATATGAAAATAATGAACTAATGCTTAGAGTGTGATTTAATAGTATGTTTAATATTGTAAAGGGCTGATCGCATATACGTTAGAAGAGAAGGGCCTGTTCATTTTCTTATGTTAGCTAATGTTGTAGGCCGAAAATGATTCCCTTGGTAAAGGCTTTGGGTTGCAGGGAAATGTAAAATCTTAAAGATGTGAAATGGTTTTCTCGTTCCCATCAGGGGCGGCTGGTGACATTTGAAAGTGGTGAGGCGTAAAATTATTGTCCTGATGCAGCGCAACGAGCGAGCGTAGTGAGCGAGCCAGAACAACCTACGCAGAAAAAAGAGTGGACAAATGGTGCATTTTCAAGCAAATTTGAGAAAGCAGGAAGGTTAATAAAGCAATTGTGAAAGTGCAGTTATTACATTAATAAAGAGATGTCATATAACATAGGTAGCTGCTTATTCAGTATATGTGTCTTTGCTCTCCCTGTGCCCTTACATATCACTCATCTGTATCTTTGCTCCCTCTGTGCCCTTGCATCTCACTCCTGTGTGTCTTTCCTTTGTCCGCGTCCTTACATATCTCTCATCTGTTCCTTTGCCTCTCCATCTGCCCCTACATATCACTACTGTGTGTTTTTGCTCTCCCCGTGTCACTACATATCACTCCTCTGTTTGTTTTCCTCTTCTTGTGCCCTTGCATATCACTCCTGTCTGTCTCTGCTCTCCCAGACACCTTATAACTCCTCAGTGTCTTTGCTCTCCCTGTGCTCTTACATATCACTTTTCGGTGTCTTTGCTCTCCCTTTGCCCTTATACATCACACTTCTGTGTCTTTGCTTCTCCACGTGCCCTTACGGATCACTCCTAACCCTGTGCCCATCCCTCCTAAACCCCTTTGCCTTTATCCACCACTCCTAGATCCTTTGCTTTCTGTGCCCCTTCTGCATCAGTCGCTGTGTCTTTCCTTCTCCTATCCGTTTCACTTTTGCCTTTAACTTTATCTCGTATCCATCGCTCGGTCCCTTGCTCTACTTGGGACCTTATAATAATCTGTTTGTCTCCATCCTCTCCCTGTGCACTCATGCACCTATCCAGAAAACTTAAATAAAACCATCATACTAAGGGGCTGCTAACCGTATCTACCTGCCAAAAGTGCACCCATATCCCACAGCACTCTATCTTCAACCACCTCCATCATCGCACTCTACGTCCTGCAACGCGTCCTCAGGCCCCTCTGATCTGTCACAAACGACAAAAAACTCTCCCCCACACAAGATCCCAACAATACACCCTGCCTACCACTCATTCCCCACTGTGCAGCATGCTACCCGCTATGTGTAGAAAACATGCATCAGCTTCCAAGAGAGATTTCTCTGAGTGAGGGCCGTGCAATACTTTTGATGGGAGAGTGCCAGCACTTCTTAATAACACAAAGGCACTCTTGGTCACTGAGTACCTACACACCTTTGTATTCCCTTTTCATTCACTGTCCATTACTGAAGTGTGCTGTTTAATAAAAGACTTTGCCACACGTGCAGTGCAAGTAGCTGGACTCAGCAAGAACAATTGTCACAGTTGAAATACAATTTACACCAGGGAGTCTAAAATCATACGTAAATGGTATTATTGCTGGTATTAATCTTTTACATCACACATAACAACAAATAGCATTGTATCTCGGTGCTTCATCGTCGTACCTGATATACACAATGGTCTAAAACGATGACGGCAGAGCCAGGGAACCAACGTTCAGCCTTCGTCTCCCCGGGTGACAAGAACTGTGTGGTCTTGGACATGCCACTTCGTTTTGCGCCCTTTCTTTACATTTCCTCCTCACCTGAAAAACTCGACCCTTTAATTAGTAATAGCTTCGCCACTGCTTTAATAACTTTATTAAAGCACAGGTTGTGACTGGAATTTTAAATGAGCAACAGTTGAAAGATCAGGCACTGGAGGGAAGGGCCTGGGACATGGGATCCCCTTTTCACTAGGATTGGCATCTCCGACTGTAAACAAGACAGCGCTTGGAGGACTATGGCCACTCTCTCGGCGCTCTAAATATAGCATGAACATCATCTGTAGCAACTCAGCCAATTGTCAACTGAAGTGTGTGGAATAATTACGCAACACAAGGGTGGGCAAAAATCAGATGCACGAAATACCTCGTCACCCAACCCCCTTTGAAATGTGCTTTGCTTCTTTGGCTTGCTCCACCTCCCTCCCTCCCTTCCTGCGCCTGAGAGAAGCGCCTGTGAGTCAAATTACATATCTCTCATATCTCCTCCCTGGACTCATGCTCCCACCAGCCGAGGCACCGGCGTGTTTCCCAGACCTCTTGGTGACACTTCCTGGCTGTCGCCTTGAATTACACTGCGGAAGCCCCTGGCGATGACTTCCAATGAGAGCAGCCAATGGCAACAGATGTCTGAGGAAGTTCATGCAGCGTGTGCGCATTTTCTATGTTTGGTGAAATGCGAAGCTGCCTTCTTCCCGAAGCCGGCATCACCTATTAGGGAAGTGTGGCCGCGAGAACGTAACGTGCTCCTTCCCGGTCTGTCCTCAGTGAAGCGTTGTCAGCTTGTTACTTCATAAAGTGCGAAGAAATAAAATGACATTTGAAAGTGTTTTTTTTACTTTATCAAGTTCTCATATGAAGATTTATGCAAGTGGTTTAGAAATGTCTCTATAGGTGTGTCATTATTTTAATAATAACCATATATGTAGAACACAATAACAGATATTTTCATATACTTCTCTATACGCCTCTTCTGTAATAACGCGTGCACCTTTTGTCTAATTTAATGGTATTCAATTTTTTCCCTGGGGAAGTTTGAAGGCTCAGATTTGCACTCGTGCGCTATAAGGTACGGAAGGTTCAATCGGCAAGTGTTCAACTCACTGAGTCATTCATTGTACCAGTGCACACTGAATTGGTTTTTGGCACTTTATAATAAGGATTGATACTTGTCAAAAATAACCACTTTAACCAACCTTAAATTAATAAAAGTTTCAGTTGCCTTACAGGTTTTGCAGTGGGTGAATACCTCATACAGCTACAACACTTTTGTAACGCGTGATCTGCCGGTAATACATGCATCTCTGAACACATGCAACAACTCACTTAGCAATCTTACCGATAATTCAAATAAGTGACCTACAACTTACATGCAACATTCTGCAGTAGGTACTTTTGACCCTCTAAGTTATTTTACAATTCAAACCTATGATCAGAGTGAACACAGACCTCTCCAGCAAGTGCATTAACCACCTGAGCTGTATTAACCACCTAAGCTGTATTACTGGCATATCATACGACTTGCCTGATGCCGAGAGATGCCTGCAGCAGGTGCCTTAACCCCCTAAGCAATCTTAAATTGTGGTTTTGACAAATTAAGGAAGGCAGAACAGTTTTACGATCACATTTTTCTTATTGTCAATTTATTTTGGGGGCAGTGTTTGTAAAATAAATCTATACGTACTGCCAGACCAAAGGCGGACTGTCACCTGCTCTATTCCTCCTTGCAGTGCTCTCTATGGTGACTCACTCGCCCCATTTCAGCCGCCACCCCCTCCCTTGCCTCAGTTCCAGCCCTGTTGGCAATTGATTGACTCTTCCCCAGCCCGACTACAGCGAAAAGGGATTGCCTGAGAATGATGTGATCGGACCAATTCGCACGCTGCTACTTTATTTTCCCGCTCACTGATTGGCAGTGGCGGCCCGCGGGAATCTCTCGTAGACAGGCACAGTGAGGAGGACTCTGTCCGATCTGTCGCTGTGGGTGGGGTCTCTTCTGGGACAGTCACAGGCTGACGTCCACACAGTATGTCTCTCTCTCAGCCTCCCCATGTTGTATGCTTCGGCGGGCAGAAGCATAGTGCCAATATCGGCAACCGTTATCATAACACACATCAGTACATAATCATAATAAAACACATGACACTGAATGTAAGTGGAGAAATATTGCTGCAGGTTTATTAGCATAATAAATATGCAAACACGGTGGGTTATCTTACGGGCGATCCCAGGGCAGGCCAGCCCCATGCCGCCTGCCCGTCTGATAAGCCTAGAGTCACCATGGCAACGCCAATTGGTGACCACCAAATGTTGGGAGGGTCCCCCCCCTCCCATCCGTGGACCTCCAGTCCACATGCTTCACCACGCCCCCCCGTGATGGGTGGGCGGAGCATACATGGCAGCCCCCGGTTGCTCAGACCCACAACCGCCTGTCGGTTAGCGGGGCGCCGTAGGTCTTCCAGTGGACACGCTAAAAGATCCCTGGGTATCCTGGCTTAGCACCACACGGTGCTGCTGCATGCTATACCCCTTGGTATGTGCAGACCCTGGATCGCCCTGTAACTCCTCCTGCAACACAAAAGTGAAAGTTGTTAGAAAAACCTTCCCCCCCCTTCTTGTCCCTCCTGATGCCGGGTAAGCGGATGGGCGGGCAAGGCAAGCGAGCGGACAAGAGGGCGAGGAGGGGGCGGGGACCGAATATGTACCCCCCCCCTTGGCTCCTCCCCGCCGGAAGCAGCTACCTGACTGGGGTCTCCCTAGGTCAAGCCCAGGGACACGACCTCCCACCCCTGTGCCTTCCTGTGGCACTAAGGCGGCCGCCCTCAAGGGGGCGGGCCGCTGCGCAACCCCCACCCCGGGCAGCCTTACATAGTGCCAATATCGGCAACCGTTATCATAACACACATCAGTACATAATCATAATAAAACACATGACACTGAATGTAAGTGGAGAAATATTGCTGCAGGTTTATTAGCATAATAAATATGCAAACACGGTGGGTTATCTTACGGGCGATCCCAGGGCAGGCCAGCCCCATGCCGCCTGCCCGTCTGATAAGCCTAGAGTCACCATGGCAACGCCAATTGGTGACCACCAAATGTTGGGAGGGTCCCCCCCCTCCCATCCGTGGACCTCCAGTCCACATGCTTCACCACGCCCCCCCGTGATGGGTGGGCGGAGCATACATGGCAGCCCCCGGTTGCTCAGACCCACAACCGCCTGTCGGTTAGCGGGGCGCCGTAGGTCTTCCAGTGGACACGCTAAAAGATCCCTGGGTATCCTGGCTTAGCACCACACGGTGCTGCTGCATGCTATACCCCTTGGTATGTGCAGACCCTGGATCGCCCTGTAACTCCTCCACAGCCTTGGGAGTGGCCACCGTCACTACCATGGCCCCCCACCAAGGTAGACCTATTTCCCTACAACCCGCTGCAGCCAACGCTTCCCCTAGGGCCAGTAGGAAAAGATCCATGCCTAACTAGGACTTCTCCCAGGTCCAGCCAAAACAAGTCTCCGCCCAACCGGGCCGACGGCCAGCATGTACCATCAGGACAGGTTCCCCCAACCATTCTAAAATCCCCCGTGGAATTGACTGAAATGACCTTAAACCTTGAATAGGCGATGGTCCAAAGTTGCCTTTGCCTGGCTAAAGAACAATCCCTTTGACAAGACACTCCTGCCTGGCCGTGCCAATGCGGGAGGAGGTAAGCGTTGCAGGCGCCCTTACTTCCTCTTCCACTCAGCTGGCGTACGCCCATCATATTCCATCAGTCACCACCAACTGTAAACCCTTGCCCTCCCAAAATTCTGCTAGTATACCAGGGAGAGACAGGACAGGGTGCCCACAGCGGAGAACCAACGTGTAAACTTCTTCTCTATTTTGGATACCGGGAAAGCCAATTAGTCTCCTGCTAAATAGTGGCTATCATAGTGTTACCCCGGGGTTTCCCTTGATCATATGGACCATATGCCCCCGTTCTTGCGCTTCACCTGATTGTTAACATGAACCCCAGCGCAGACCACCGGCCTATGACCCATGTTTGGCCAAGCCTGAGCTAAAACACTTCTGAACAGCATGAAACAGGCTAACCACCAGCATTGCATTCTGAATGTTCCTGACGCGGCCCAGAAACATGCGCATAACTAAAGCAACTGGCACCATGCCATAAACGTATCAATTCAGCCTTCTATGAATGCAAAATGTGCTCTGTATTAGTGTTCCCTCCAAACCAGCCGCCCTAACCAGGCAACCCGCACCCTCCTGGCACTGGCACACTCCCGCCCCAGCTGCCCTAGAGTGCCTGGTCGTGTGTGGCCACAACCTGCGTTTTATCACTGACGTTATATCGGGGTGTGATGACACTCAACTAACTCTACTGCTGAGGGCCCCTTGCACCATCGTAAGTAAGTCTTTGCACACTTAGTGGCCAAACGAGGGCCCGCCGCCTACATCCCTAGCTGCCAAGGTTTCATATTGCTATGTATGACATTTTCATAATGACCGCGCCCCTGTGGGTGACATTCCAAGACTATAAATGACACTACAGTGGGAGCGAAATCCGTCAATGATACGGCGCATGTCCAACCTACCCATGCGCATTACTGAAACATGTTAGGGCGGCGGGACCTGTGATGCTGACTGCCGGTATAGTTCAAATTGTCTCGCTGGCTCCAGAAGTCAACCCCATCATGGGAAAGAACTCTCCCTCAGACTGTGCCCCTAACTGTATTTGCATTGAGTGGTCCTATAATCAAATTAATCAAATTGTGTGCTTGTGTGAGGCGTCTGCGAAGCATGGCTCATGTCGTGGCTGCTCAAACACGTGACGTATCCTGTGCTGACCTCGACACTGTGGGACTGTTGTTCAATGGACATGCTCATCTATGGCCTAATATTGGTCAAACAGTGCAGCACACGACAACGGAAATAAATTCCACTGTATCACACCACACTTACTTTAGGCAGTGCATAATTTAAAATTAACTGTCAGGCCAGGGCACCCGTCAAGAACCACTCCAGCTTCCTTCACCTATTCCCAGTGCCAACGCTGCCAAGTACCTGTGTGTAAGTGCGACTATTCGAGGTCTTCAGCCACCCCCCAATTAATACAAACATCATGGGCAGTGGTCAGCCCGGTAGCCACTGGACCAATATGTGGTACCTTCAGTGAGCTAGAGCTATCATCTATCTTCAGCAACGAACCGTGACCTGCAGCGCAGAGTGGTTGAGGTTCTGCTCAGTTACTCTTTGTCAACTGTGGAAGTCTGACCTGATGAATTCTGAAATTAGTGAACTCAGCTTGGAGCAAGGCATTAAGACAGAATTGGGACCTCTGTGGAAGGGAAGGGGACGTGAGACCAAACATTTGCTCTAACACTAATGCATCCCGCCTATCAACTGCCCACCACATAATGCACCTACCGTCTGTGCGTTATTAAATATAGCAGTAAAGCAGAGGTACGTGTGGCTACTGTACCCAAGGCTGTAATGTGCCCGTAAATAAGAAACCATCAACGTGATTAATGGCCCAAACCATGTCCCGGGGACCAGTTCCCGAACCTGACCCCCCTCACCATTTCTGCAAAACTTCTCAGACATTCCCCACAGACTGCTGCAGATAGAACAATTATACTGCTGTATGACCAGTGGGCAAAGATTGGGTGCTATGCAACAGCCGCATCAGCCAAACCTACACAGATGATCTGGGTTCAAAAACACATTGAACAAAGCAGCCAAAGTTTAGACTGCTATGTGTGACCGTTCCCTAAGTCAGTGTAATTCGTGAGAATGCACCTATGAGTGACACTTTATCGCGAGCGTAATCCAAACAAGACGACGGCGAAAAATTCTCAGCACTTGCATCAGTTTGAGAAACAAAAACCCCTAGAGGATCGCACCCCTGCCGCAAGGCACCAGAAGCAGGAGGGCCCTTGGTGCGAAAAGTTCGCTGTTTGAAAGGGCAGACTGACTGTGGTATGTGATCAGCCGCATGGCCGACATTCCTTTTAGATACCATTTTAATCACACCTTTAATGAAGCTGCAACTGTAACTGGAAAATTTTCCTCACAAGAGACACAAACTCCATCTCTCAATTGTGCCAGTATCGCAGCACATCTTAAAGCTCAGAATTGGGCCAACAATCCCTACGCATTATCAATACTCATCTCCTTAAACCGAATGAAAGCCAATTCTGTGTGAGACCCAGGGCATTTTCCCTTGCAGTTAGAGGCGGACACTCGTTCCCACACATACAGCAAAGAACCTCGGCAGCAATTGTTTCCTCAAATCACTCTGCCTCCCAGGCCTGCGCGGGGCCGGGCACCGGCCCGCCGAGAATATTGCAGCGTTAGGCAATAACTATGGCATGCAGGCCGGGCACACCGCACATTTACTAGGTGTCCCGCTCCTTGAAAGCCTGCATGGTCACCATTCATAGCGTTACTCTAATGCACATTGAGAAATACATTTTGATTATACAAATGTCTGTGTATGTGAGCGCAAAGGTGTTGAAATGTTAAACTTGAGCTCCAATTACATGACATACTGAGCACATATCCTCGAATCTCTATATTTGCTACGCGAGGAGCACTACCTAAACCAAGCCCATCTATTGGCTGATCGGTGCTTTTAATTGCATATAGTGAAATAATTCCCCATCATAGCTCAATTGCAGGCCAACCGAGAGCTATTCTACCTCATGTCAGCCTGCGAATACGAAAGCTGGGCTGTCCCCCCACACCAGTAAACAGCCAATTCACACAACACCTGGGGGAGCCCTTAATAAACGGCGAGGATGGAGGAAATGCACAAGATATACAGCGACCTCCTCAGAATGAAGGCCCCCCCCCCCCCAGCTCTTTTTTTTTTTTTTTTTTTTTTTTTTTTTTTTTTTTTTTTTTTTTTCCGATATAGGCAAACCGCCCACACCGCCGAATCCTCACTTTCAATGCCAATGACGATATAATTCCAAATCATCTTAACCCCGCACCGCCGAATCCTCACTTTCAATGCCAATGACGATATAATTCCAAATCATCTTAACCTGTTAGGCTTTCACCTTAACATCCTACACTTAACAACATAATGCCTATGTGTGGCAAAATGCGGCCTCTGTCACTGCCTCAAGCTACGTACTACCAAAGGACACTACCCTACAGCCAAAAATTATTGGGAGATAAGTGCCTCAGCAACAACTGTCGCTCCGTTGTACATGTGATGGTTCTGGAATGATGAGGCTGTGAAAACCTAATCAGTCACCTTGAAGTTACCTCCCCATACAACTGACTACCAAACTGCACTTCATCACCGCATTGCCCCAATGCGCACCCAAATGCGAGCTACGGTCGACACATCTAGCTGAGAGCCCTAATGTGACAGAGCACACAACGATATGAGAGACACTTTTCCGTGAGCATAATGAGTAAAGGGGGAGAAAGCATGTAGCGATTAGGCGATGTAGAGACCGGTGCCTGACAGGACAGTCCTTAACGTGCACATAAATTCCCAACTTCCAAAAACTGCAACAGACTGGAAATGGAGGTTAACAACCAACACTTACTATTAGTAAAAACAGAGGAGCACTCGAAGGCCATTCATAAATAATGTTCCCAGGGCTCCACAACCTGCAGTTATAATCACAGTCAAACAGAGCAGCGCTACCTCCCAGTGGCCTACATAACCTATGGCACAAGTCCTATGCTCGACCCACAGGATGAGACAGAAAGTGTTTTTTTTTTTTTTTTTTTTTTTTTTTTTTTTGTGCTGAAGGACGATCATGGTGAGGGAGGACGACTCCGCAAGCTTGAGTTCGACACGCCATTTAAATAAACAACAATGGCTCTACCGGACTTACCACCGCCGAGCGCCGCATCAAAATTGAAGAACTATTCTCTTCAACAACTTAAGGACATTTGCGAGATATCCCGAGCCGCAGGGCGTTGCTCCAGTGTTACCACCACATGACCGGAACCCCACACCCTCAGGTGTTCCTACTGCAGCGCCCACCCCGCTCTTACTTATTATCTTGAATGGCTAGCGACAGTCTGATCCGAGCCATCGAAAGTTCCACTTTTCTGAATCAAAATTGAGAAAATATTATATAAAGAGGGGGGGGGGGGTTTATGCACTGCCAGCAGCCTGCCAGGCCAGTGCACCACACATGCATCACCCTCTCTCTACCTGCCATCGCGCTCTGTGCTTCTGGGATGTAAGAAGCGTGCACTTGCATATCAACAGACCGATCCCGCAGAAGCACACTTCCAAAGCCCACACATGGCCGAACCCGAATCTGAAAGTCGGCATGAATGTGCACCTAAACCCCCCTCCTACCACGGCCGGGGTCCGAACCGGCAGTCACCTGGCATAGAAACCTGCTACAGCACCAGCCCGAGGTCAGCAATCAAGGACAAGCCAGGCGCAAGCGAGCTCGGGCGGTCCGCTCTGCCAACACCTAACCACACTCTCGCGACCCGCCTGGCCCGCTGCCCCTGCTGAGTCCCGTTACCCTGCAACAGTGTAGGGGGGGGGGCCGCGAGAGAGCCGCGACATCGTCCACCATAGGACGCGCAGGCCTCTCAACGCAAAACGCTGTCCCCATTGTCCGCTGCGCCATGCCTGGATGGATGAGGCCCGTTGCCTGCGCCCCGCACCACAATCTGCAGGACTCTGAGGGGTCACATGAATAGCCTAGAAACACCGCAGGATGCGCGACACCGAGGCCCAGGCTCTCGCCCCTCCTTGCAGCGAGAGGCACCACCGGACCTGAGATGTCCAAATCAACGCGAGGCCAAGACCTGCTAGGCGTCCGAGTAAAGGAGCCCCGCCTGGCAGAACCGCCACACGCACCAGCTGTGCACCTTCCCTCACCCGCAACCGCGTCCGGCACTCCGGACACTGACACAATGAATCTTTATTCTACTTAGAAAGCATGAAGGATAGCAGATAAGATAAGATAACAGAGCGCCTACATAGCCCCAGTTACGTTACAAGGGGACGCACATTTATATGTTGGTCACGGGGAGATTGTGATTTGCCCCGAATCACAGGAAGATCAGCGACAAACCAAGCTCGAACCCAGGTCCCCAGGTCTGCACTCGAAACATTTCAAGGAGGGTTGTACCCACTGCCGAGTCTCGAACACGGTTGCTCAGCTCCGCAGTCTGCAGCTCAGACTGTTGAGCCACGTCCTCTCACTAGCGCCCTATCCATTAGCCAACTCCTCTCGCCTAGTCGATCCGCGATCTACCGGACCATACTATAATATCGCGCTAGCTTGCCCCAATCCAACTAGGTATCAGAGCGCTATACATAGCCCAGTTCCGTTACAAGGGGACGCACCTAATGACTTGTTGGGCACGGGAGGCTTGTGGATGCCCAGCATCACCGGAGGTTCAACGAGGCGAGCAAAATATAAGTATATTTATATACACATAGCGCTTCTCCAACCAAACATGGCGAGACGTGACCACCTCAGTGCCGCCTCCAAAGCCGCCGGTCTAACCACTGTACTATCGGCACCCTGCAATATATATAGCGCGAGCTCGACCCAAAGGTATGGGGCGCTTTGCATTGCACCGTATTTACCTTACACATTCAGGCATAATGATTACACTCCCCATGGCAGGTACTCTGCCTTTGTTGTTGCATATATATATATATATATATATAGCGCGTACTCGACCCGATGGTATTGGAGGGCTATACATGACACCGTATTTACATTGCACATTCAGGCATATGCTTTTCAATTCCCATGGCTGATACTCTGCTATGGTGTTGCATATATATATAGCGCGAACTCGACCCGATGGTAAAGGAGTGCATTACATGGCACCGCATTTACATACACATTCAGGCGCGGGGAAAGTAAGAGATTTGCCAGCGATAGCGTGCACGTGCCTGAGGCCACACCGCCTCTCCCTATAATGCCTACGCTGAGGCCCAAACCTGGATTCCCCAGATCGAAGCCTCCCGTCCTGCCTACTGGGCCCCCTCACACCAGGGACACCGAACGTGCACGCGACCTCGAGGGTCGAACTCTCTCCAGCGCCAAAGTCGGCAGCGTGGCCGGCGGACCACATCCTCTCTTCGACAAGTCAATTACGCTAACTTCCATTACCAATCATGGGTGGCTGCACTTGCAGGACTCGAACCCGTGACTTGCAAAGTGAACATTTACCCAAGAAATGCCCATTCAAATCATTGAGAAGTCTCTCTCCCGAGATCTACCTGCACAAATCAGGAGCCCTAAGGCCCCAGTGACTCTGATGGCCTGCGATGCCCGACCGATGAGCCACACACGCGCGCCCCCGCCGCACGCGCAACCTCCCAGGCCGGCGACTTGGGCCTGGCTCGGCGCCCGCACCCCCCCACGCCCGTGGTATTCCGACCACAGGGCCCCGTCGCCTGGAAAAGCTCAGGGACAAGGCCGGAGCGAGGAGAGGGGGCAGGTGAACTCACCGCAACATGAGGCTCCGAGGCGCGCGACGATGGAGCTGCGACCGGCAAGGCAAGCGAGCGGACAAGAGGGCGAGGAGGGGGCGGGGACCGAATATGTACCCCCCCCCTTGGCTCCTCCCCGCCGGAAGCAGCTACCTGACTGGGGTCTCCCTAGGTCAAGCCCAGGGACACGACCTCCCACCCCTGTGCCTTCCTGTGGCACTAAGGCGGCCGCCCTCAAGGGGGCGGGCCGCTGCGCAACCCCCACCCCGGGCAGCCTTACAAAACGTGGAGGGCAGTTGGGGGCTAACGCAAAGCCCTATATGCATGTATTTATAAGTGTGTGTGAAAATATATATATTTAATATATATATTTTCACACACACTTATATTTTCTCTCTCTCTCTCCTATTTGCTGCAAACTGGGCGAGAGCACGGCTGCATGAGGGCGAGAGGCCGAGAGCGCGGCTCCATGAGGGCGTGGGGGAGAGCGCGCCTCCATGAGGGTGAGGGGCAGGGCGCGCCTCCATGAGTGCGAGAGCACGGCTCCATGAGGGCACGATCACAAACAGAAACAGATCCATCCTACGATCGTGAAAGTTCTTTCTGGAAAAGAAGTTAATTACAATTGGGGGAGCATTGCATGAATCAAAGACTTGAGGAGTGCCTGTATTTGGATTATTTTTGCACAAATCTAATTTATGCTAATAGAACTTCTTTACAGAGAAGACAATCTGTATGTATTTGATGTAGCATTTTCAGTGCGGGACTAATTATTTAGAAGGAAGTACACCGGCCGGGCCTTTCACTGGCAGAGTCTGAGTCTGCCTGTAAAAGGCCCGGCCGGTGTTATTTCTAAATTGTTCAGGGTCACGCACACTTTAATTCAAGCTTGAAGCTTCTAAAGCAAGCTGCAGCCATCAATCATTATTAGTGTGTCAGACTTTCACTCGGCTGTACTTACTTAGTCAGTGGCTCGCCTCTTCCTCCGGCTCCAGGAATCCTACCATGAGCTCATGTTCTCTCGCGCAGGGCTCAGAGTGGCAATGACGCAGATCACAAACAAACTGGAAAATTCTGGGTTGACCCCTCCCCCAGACCCCAGCACACCAATCACCTCCTAAACAACAACTGTTACTGGGCCTCTCTCGAGGAAGAGGTAGAGGCAACTGCCACACCCCCACTACTTTCCCGAAGCTGAACTGGCCAGCCCCCAGCCATTGGAATTAATGGGGAGCTTATGACTCCTCCCTGGGCTCTACGAAATTCGCCCAATTTTTAAGTTATATTCCGGCAGTGATACACAGTTCCTGCCCACCTGTGTGTCGTCACTGCTCTGCTTTCTGGCTCCAGGTCGAAGAAATCTTCGCCCAGCCAAAAGCATGCACAACAGAGGCAGAGCCAAGAGCCATCCCATCACCCCCAACCCCCTCATGTAAAAAACCCAGATTTGCCCATGTTTGTTCACCGAGCAGCCAGGCTGCCAGCACAATTTATTGATAGCTGCTCGGTGTTCCAGCTCGCATTTTTTAATCCCCCAAGGGTGGCAGGGCGGCGCCCATTTCGCCCATTAACACCAGCCGCCCCTGGTTCCCATGTTACTGTTGCAGGTGCAAGGACATTTAGCTCGTTAGAGAGACTAGGTCTTTGTTTTAGGAGTTAGGATGCTGTGAGAAGCCAACAGGGGAGTGCATTGGAATGTGGAGATGATACTTTCAGCAGAGAAGGTGCCTGGGACCCAAGGTCAAGCTAACCGTCGTCAGATGCCAACCGAGAACTGGAGGAAAAGTACGGGGAGAAGACCTGGCTGAAGAGGTGTGCCGAAGGGCGTGTTCTATGATTTTGGGGTTTTGTATTAGGGACAGTGCCCCGTGGGTTGAGCAGATGAGGTTTAGGCGGGAAGCTAGAAGGAGCATCTTAGATCGAGCTCTGACTAAGTGAATGTACTTCTTAGGAAGTCTTCACTTCTGACACCTTTAATTCTCTTGCCGGGGATGGAAAATGCTAAGTAGGGATAACACCTTAGAGTTAGTGTAGGGATGGTTTAATGTTTTTCTTCTTTGACTAATGATTCCTAACTTAGATATTAGATTGACTATTGCCTTTTTGATGATTTTGGAATCAGTAATTCTTTTTGTCTTGAGTCGGATGAGAAGCTTGCGTAGGCTTGCTTTTGTCTTAGTGCCCATTTATCTTCTACACCTTGTATTGAGGTGTTTGTATGTTCAGCTGTTTTTGGTTGTAATAAAATCTAATTTTGGTAAATATATTTTGATGAGTGTATTCATCCCCTCCACGCTATTTGGCAGATAAAAAGATCCTGGTGACCTGTGAGGATTCTTGGAGATAACCACGTAGGCAAGAATCCGGTCCTATCAGAAGCGTTAGCTGTCATGTGAAATTGGCGCTGACCCACTGTCTGCTGGGTTTAATACATATGCCTAAAAAACACAAAGCAAGACAGCATACAAGTTCCGGCAACTACTAACAGTGCTAGCGTGGCATAGAATGGCGATAGTCTGGATGGGAGTGCGGGCGCCTGAGCTCACAGCATGGCTGAGTGAACTACGTGAATAGATACTAGCATTACATATGAAGCGTGTCAGAAAGATGAGAAGCTAGAGGACAATTTAAGGTCTTGGAGGGTACCCTGTCATGATTTTCTGGCCGAGGGGCCTCAGGCGAGCCCATAAAGTTCACCTGGGGGTAAAGGGTTTAGATGGAACACATGATCGGGGGAACTCTCACGAAATTGTTCATGTTATGTGTAACTGCCGGGACTGTATCTAATGTGCACAAGCTTATGCTAGCAATGAATGCTGATATTACATTGGATTGTATACCTGTCATGTGTGTTAATTAAAATATACAAATAAAGGTAATAAGAAAAAAAAATATTTCAAGCAAAGTGTTGTTATGGCACTTTCACAATAAATTTGTGAACACATCAGAAAAATAGTTCAACAAACACCTCAATGGACGTCTCTGAAACATTAGCAGAGAATTTCATCATGCTGCTTTCTTTTGCTGCTACTGCGCAGGCACATGTGTGGGGGGATAATGAAATGTTGAAATTATCCTGAAAGAATAACCAGCTCAGTTACTGCCATGTTTCTCAATTGATTAATGAAGATTGAAGTAACCAAATTAACATAATCTGTGCATCGGCTAAACTTCCTTACTGACTAACTGTTGGTAAGAGCACAGGCTTCCAGGCATCTTTGTTCACAAGTCAGATTGTCTTGCAAGGAATTTGTCTCTTGCCACTTCCACAACTCGGATTATTTGCCGCCCCTTCCCTGACTTCAGAACATCAAAGGCAGGCAGACTGCAGCAGCACAGAAAGACCAACTTTTCATGTTGGTTTGGCTTTGCGGCAGCAGTGGCATTCAGCGCCACCCTGAGAGGCCTCATCATCTGTAGGTCTCGTCTAGTTCTCTTCTTATGAAAACTCTGGGCCTTCACCTGAGTGCTGTATTGGCCTCTAGCATACTCCCTACTCCTCCTCTGACCCTAACCATTCCAGTCTTATTACAGGTGTGGTCAGAAAGACTTACTGATTCCACTCCAACTTGGGAAACACTAGCAAAGGGTGGGTTCAAAGAAGAGGAACGTGGGGCCAGTGACTTCTCTTCCAGTATCAGGCTGAGCAATTTTATTCCCAATGATGAATTCCCATTGGAGGCTGTAAGACCCAGGGATTACCATTGTAGATGGGGTGGGGGCACAGTGTTCAGCCCTGCTCATGTGCACCAGTGCTGTTCTGTGACAGACTTCAAATATGTCAGTGACAGCACAGTAAAGTACAAAGATGAACATTGACACTAGTGATTGAGATGTACTGGAGAAGCAGAGTTCAAGCGCCCATTCAAATTAGTCGCCACTGACTCCACAACAGCCCCAACAAGTTTCTCAGATCTATGTGTGAATAGCTGTTCCAGTCTATGACTTTCTTCCTTGTATTCTGGTACTTCTAGTTTTTGTGTATCCCATTTTAAAACAAGGACTAGAAGTCCAACAATGAAAAAAAAATGGCGTGGAGCACCTCAGCACGCAGGAAGCTGGTAAACCAGGCGGCTACGCTGTCTTTTCTTAGCATTGTTGAAAGAGAATCGAAGCATATTTGTGCTTTTTTAAGTAATGCCAGTACAGCAATGTTTTCGTTGTATGACATGCTCATTGATTATGAGATTGTTGGTAAAAATGGCTAAATGTGAGCACAGAGTAAGCCATATCAGATACAGTACTTCTTCAGGCTAAGCAGATCCCCATACATCGGTTCGCTTAGAATCCTATATGTCATTGTCTGTGCCAAAATGAACAGTTTTAAAGCGGAGTTCAACATTATTATTTAAATATACTCTTTGCTTACCACAAAAAAGTGTACAAAGCAGTGCCTCAGAAGCTACGTGACACCGTAGTGCTATGTCAAGGCCTCATTTTTGCAGTGACGGCTAGTAATTTGAGCAGATGGGGGGTGGGCCACACATGCATGCCCATACAGAGTCACACTCACCCATCTACAACTCCACTCACTCACACCCACACATTTATAGGCATGCACACATTCACCCAGCACATATACATAAACACACACAAACACCCATTCACAGCACGAATGCCACTAATATTCATACATTTATACATGCAAGTGCACACTCATTAAACATAAAAAATAAACAAACGTACTAAGCTGCAGCAGTGATCTCTGGTGGCGGGATGGGAGCCTTTGAGGTTACTGGAGGGTTGGGACTGCTGCTTCCTCTCATTGACTGAACTTAACCAATGAGAGGAGGTGGAAGGTTTCAGTCCCTTACTCAACATGGAGTGGGATGGAGTCAGTGAGAGTTTCTGACCCCACCCTACTCTGTGATGAGGTGTCATCGATTGACACTTGGCCCTGGACTCTTCAGGGCATAAAACTGGAGTGCTGAGGTCCAAGTTTGTGATGTACTCCCTGGTTACGAGGGGGAGGCCCTCGAGGTGCTTTGCAGGGCTGAGTAGGTCGTGCCTTCAGGGCTGTGAAATCCTCAGCCCAGCAAATTTCAGCTCAGGCAGCCAGGAGCTATAGTGCATGTATAGCACCTGGCTGCCTGAGCGTAACATAGAAAGTGTCAGGCTGACCTTTGCTCAGCTGACAGACATTCTTTATGTCTGCTAAAAGGCTGGAGCAGGGTCCCTCTGCCCTTAAGGATGAGCAGCACCTGTATTTTTGCATTCCTATGTTAACACTAACAGCCTGTCCTGGGTTTTGGTTTTGTATATCTGGTCACTGAGAGTCTTCAACATGATTGCAATAGGCAAACTCCCAATACTGCAGAAACTTCTTTCCCACCTAGGGCACCGATGTGATCCACCTTATATCATAGAATATAGATTGATATACATATATAGCTCAACTCTACACACCACATATAGCTTCAGAGCATTTTGAAGAAGTTGCCAGCAGAATAAGCCATGGTGTGACTGGACTTAACCAACATGGTGACACTACTTAGCCCTGTTGGTTATAGTGGTGAGAAAGTAGAGGTGGGTGGGCCACTGAAAGTTCAAGCCATATGCCTGCATTAGCTCAGCGTGAGGTCCTCTTGGACCCTTGAACTCAAAACAAGATGGCCTTTATTGTGTCTTCTGCCTGTCACCCACACTTTAAGCTCATGAGTAAAGAATTAAAGTCAAAGCATTAACCTTTGATGTAAAACAAGAGAGAGAAAGCGATTCCAAGCAAGTGGCTAAACTGCACAATGTGGAACTATACCACAGCTCAATCCCAGCTTTACTGATCGACAAATTTGTGTGATCCTAGACAAATATTTTAATTCACCTTACTGTGGTTTCTTCATTATTGCATATGAGAACACCATCCAAATACTGAGTTTTGGATAAGCGCTGTACAAAAATCTTGTGTCTTTGTTTGAAGAGGCTATAATGTTGCTCAATGTATAATAAGAATCTAGGTCACTTATAGGGCACACATGACAACTGACTTCTCTCTTAGTGTTCTCTAACGACATAATTGTGTTGGTTCACCAACCATATATGCCAATAGACCTGAATCAGGTTTGAGACTCCTCATTTTGGAAGCCAAAAATGATTTTAAGTGTCTACCACCTTAAATTGCCTCTGCTTCAATATCAGTCAATGAGGAGAACACATACCCCCGATTTTTTTCCTAAATCTCCCACACCACTCGTCTAAAGTGTTGGCATGTATGCAGGCACTGTAGAGTGCCACCCGGCCTCTACTATGATATGTATCTCACAAAGGTATAACTTAAGGCCACAGTGATTGTTCGTGGTCACTTGGCAACATTCAGTACCTGTGCCTGGGTGAAGTCATTTCTGATCCTGATTGCCAGACCCTTGGCGGCCTGTTCCCTCTGAGACGCAACCTTTCACTGGTGACGAGGTTGATCTTATCAATGCATGCAGGAGTCAGTCAATACTCTTTATTTCACTATATTTCATATCATAGAAAGTGACGAAATAAGAGCCCAAATGATCCAGGGTTGCCAGTCACCCTACTCAAACCCATACTTAGTCAGCCAGGCATCTCCCTAGATAACATTCTAATTTTAGTGAGATCCCACGAATGGCAGACCGTAGGGCTGAAGACATGGAGGTAGTGCTAGGTAGAGGCACAGCCCCATCCACAGCGTCCTTGACAGTTAAGTTCAAAGAGAAGCAGGTTGATGCCGTCCAAAGCCACCCTGCCCTGCCATGCAGCTCTACCTTCACCAATCTGAAAAGGGGTGTGGGAACTGCAAACTGACACACTGCATGCCCAACGCGTGCCCAGCACATGGGAGGTCATGTTCAAAATGTGGCTGCATGAACCATTTCTCAAAAGTATGCTGCAGTGGCGCGTCGGCCACCGGTGCAGGATACTGGGAGCGATAGCGTCCTACCCTCTGCCAGATCTCCCCGGATTGAGATGAAGAGGGGCATTCGGTCAGCAGCCGGAATCATTGGGTCACCCTAGAGATGACAACAAAGGCTACACTGTGTCGTTCTCTGGCAGGGAGAACCATCGCAGGAGACCTCTTCCGATGTGCAAAGAGAAAACTTGTAGGAGTGCAAATCACCTCCCTTATCGACATGGGTATGTCTGTGAACGTTATGTACCCTACTCAGTTCCAAAAGCTAAAAAGCCACGACTGACACTGACACCCACCAAAGCCAGAATGTATACATATGGATTTACAGAACTGTTGCCTGTGAGGGGTGGTGAATGTGAAGGTTGAAAGTGAAGTAAAGATAAGGCAGGATAGATTCCACGTGACCAGGGGTGATACAGGCACCCTCTTCGGATGCCACACGGTGGAATTCTTAGGGTCGTTTTTTGCCCAGCAGGTAGATGATTCGAATGCACGAACATCCTCAAGGAATTCCCACAGTTGTTCTTAGATCTAGGATGCCTGAGAAGCCTAAAAATAAAGCTCCACATTGACAAATCTATCAGACCTGTTGCCGATAAAGCGAGCAAATATATAATCCCATTTTTAACTTGTGTAAGCCTTCCTAGATACATACGCCTCATTTTAGAATTTCGTCCACAGCAGAGGTCTTCTAGGATGTCATCAGAGAAACCTTGTCCGTGTTTGTCGGCATGCTGAATGTGAGAGATGACATTTTGATTTACTCTGATCCCCTTGAAGATGACCATGTGAGACTGAGGGCCACATTGAAGAGAAAACTCAGTTGAATTCTTTGCATACCACTTCTTAGGCGACAGACTACAGGTCAACCCGAATGAAGTAGGTGCCATCCGAGCAGCGGCTGTCCCACGAAATGCGCCGTAAGTAAGAAGCTTCCTGGGGATGACCAATTACTGCGGATGAGTTACCCATAACTTGGCTACTCTGTCAGAACCCCTCAGAGCTCAGACTATGCACGACTGCCCATGGGAGTGGGACAGCAGAACTAACCGAGCATTCAGGATGGTGGAAGAGGATCTCTTTGGCTGATGCAGCAGTGGCAAACTTTGACCCCTGATGCAGAACAGAGCTGGTAGTAGACGCGAGCCCTGTGGGTGTAGGCGCAGTACTGCTGTAGAATAAACAGGAAGGGTCATGTCTTCCCATTACCTGGGCCAGCAGGATCCTCACCGACACAGAAACACGGTATGCCCAGATCAAAAGCGAGGCATTTGCGATTCAATGGGCCTGCTGACACTTCCATCTGTATCTCTGTGGGCAGAAGTGCCAAGTGGTGACCCATCACAAACCGATGGTTCACCTGTTCGCCGGCTTGGACAAAAACGGACCGCCGTGCACCAAGTGGTGGGCAGTGCAGCTCCAGCAGTACTCCTTTGAGGTTGTGTACCGACCTAGGATCAATAATCCCGCCTACTACCTGTCTAGGCACCCGGTCACACCAACTGGTGATGGCTCCTCGGAGGAAGATGACGGTGCAGATGAATTCATAGGGATGATCACTCATGAGGCCTGCCCAAGAGCTCTATTGCTAGAAGAAATCCAAAGACCCCCGTGAAAGTGACACAGTAGATACAAAGTGAAAGAGTTACTCTGCAGATGACGATGGGACAATTTTCTGGTAGGGCAAAAGTCCTCACCGCTGAGGATCAAGAAGCGACGAGTCAAATATGAAAGTGCGAGACGAGCTCAGCATGAGCAAAGCAGGCCTACTGCTTCTAGGATGACAGATGGCGATGCCGAGAAGCCTGTGGGCAAGAGTGGGCAAGCTGGCACACCAGGGCATCGCAAAAACCAAAGCCCATCTTAGAGACAAAGTGTGATTTCCAGGCATGGACAAATGGCTTGATGAGAAGGTCTAAGACTGCCACTCCTATTCCAGGAGACCAACCGGCTGCCCCAGTTATTACTGAAGAGGCCTGCCTAACACCATAGTCGCGTGTGAGTTTGAACTTTGGCAGTTTTCCAAATGGCAGGCTTACAGCCATCATGGTAGACAGCCACACTAAATAGCCTGTGGTAGAACTTGTGCAGACTACAGCATTTGGATATATTAAGCCCTCACTGGAAAAGATCTTTGTACTACTAAGGATTCTAGACAAGATGAAAACATACTATGGCTCCCCCTTCCAAGGCTGTGTTCAAACAGGACCCTTGCTTATTTCCTGGTTCCAAGGGCAGGGCAAAAGTTATCATTACACTAAACCTTGGCAGCCTCACTAATTTTCAAAAGCTAATAAGTCATAACTACCTCACACATAAATGGTCAAACAGAGCATGTCACATCCTTTTATTGAATTCCCGTTGTATTATTATGCATTTTCCATATCCTGCAACTTCCAAGGGCAGGAGTTCCAATCGTATTTCCACAGCTTGAACATAAGACATCGGAAGGTGACCCCCCTAAGGGCCCCCAAGCCAACGGGGAGGTACAGTGTTTTATGCTCACCCTGAACAGAGCTCTGCAGATCAGTGTGGAGTATGAAGAAGATGCAGAATGCTGCCTGCACCTGTTCATGAGAGTCTATCAACAGACACCCCACAGTCTCAAGTGACCTGTTGATGAGAAGGTGCACTCGAGATATCATACTGGCTGGACCCATTTGGAGCCCTGCAGTCATTGACATCCAAGAATCACAGAAGAAGCAGTGAGCAACGAATAACCAAGCCAGTCAAGATTGCAGGGCAGTTGTCTCAAGACCTCGCTATCGGAGACAAGGTGATCATGAAAGATAGATACCCAGGGTGGAAATTCCACACTCCCTTCAAAAGGGAACTGTGGGAATCACCAAGATCCAAGGGACCATGATAACGTTTCAAAGGGGTTTGTCCACAGTTTTGAGCAACGTCTCATGGTTGAAGCAAGTCACATCAGAGGAAGACGGGCAAGATAACAACCAAGAAGCGGTGGGCGGCAAACCTGAATCTAACACGGCCATGCTCAGCCCCCACCGAGACATTGCAAGAACTGATCAGATGTTTTGCCAGATGAATGATATAAAAAGAGATTCAACTTAAAAAAAAAATAATGTTAATAAACCACATGGTATAGCAAAAAAAGAAAATTCACCTGGAGAACCACCATTTTAATCAGGGCAACCCTTCCTAAAATAGTTAAAGAAAGCGTATTCCATCGTGCAAACATAGCTTTGCCTTTTGAAAGTAGTGGGGCAAAATTAAGATCGTATAAATCCTTAATCTTGGAAGAACATCTGACGCCCAAATATCTGTTTGGCTGATCATTTACACAAAGGGCCATATCTGGGAGTAATCTATCCGAACTACAGCTGCAAAGAATAACTTCAGCTTTCATTCTGTTACTTTTATAGCCCCCAAGCACCTGATATAACTAATCTCAAAGGCTTTTTCCTGCGAACACCTATTAGCATCCAGAAGCAACATTATGTCATCGGCATATAGTTTGATCTTCCCATCTGTGATTGAGGAGGGTGAATATCTCTGTTCTCCCCAATCACAATCACCAATGGCTCAATAAAAAAAGGCAAATAAAACCAGTGATAGGGGACATCCTTGATGAGTGCCACTGCAAACTTGCAGTCTGGCGACCTTGGTGGCATTAACTATAATCCTTACCGCCGCATTCTTGTACATTTTATATATCAATCTAGTGATCTGAGTAGGTATCCCAAATTAGCTCAAATACCGAAAAGTGTTTCCCAGATCATGAGGTCAAATGCCCTCTCTGCATCCAACAGGAGAACTATGGCAGGAGTATTATTTACTCAGAGATAATCCAGCACCTCAGCTAAATAGTATGTGTTACTTCCTAACTGTCGTCCAGCTATAAAACCATTCTGGTCCTGGTGAATGAATTTTGCTGCTATGGAAATTAATCTATTGGCTAGTAGTCTCATTATGATGTTATAGTCTGAATTTAACAATGTGATCGGACGATAGGAATTTGGGTCTTCACAATCTGTCCCTTTTAAAAAAAACTGACCATGTCCCCCATTTTAAATGAGGCCAGTATGAGACCCTGCTCCAACATGGCATTAGCAACCAATAATAGATAATCTATTAACACCTCTAGGAACGATTTATAGAAATTCAGCCGGGAAGTCATGCAGAACAAATTACCTTGCAGTTTGGAAGGCTTTTAACCACCTCAACCAGTTCTTGTCTTGAAAAGGGACAGGCTATATTTTCCACATCTTCCTTAGTAAGGGTAGAAATGTTGAGCCCTGCCAGAAAGTTGCTCAAAGATTCTTTATCGATCACTTGACCATGAATTTGCCTATAGTGATTGGGCAAGATTTTGTCAAGTTTTCCCTGCTCCGCCTGGCCCCAGGGGCTGGGTATTTCAAAGCATCGATCATATTACTCGTAGCTTGTTCTTGTGCCAGCAGAGCTAAAAATCTTCCTGTAAAATTACTCTCCTCATAAACCTTCCGCATGTAAGCCTGATTGGATGCAAACTATTTAGTATAATAAAAGTAGCTTAGTGCCTATTTAGCCTTTTCCAACTGTTTTGTATTTGCCGCAGGCGAGTGCTTTAAATATTTATCGTATATATTCCAAATAGTCTTTTCTAGAATCTGCATCTGTTCTCTATCATTTCTAATATTTGATGCATCCTTTGCTGTCACCAGTCCCCTTACATATGCATTTAAAGCATCCCACACCACATTTGGTGGGGCTGACCATTGGTTCCTGATCAAAAATTCCTTTATCTCCTCATTACGGATCTGAACCCATCCTTCCTCTTGTAAATATTGCTTATTAAAAACCCATCTCCTAACTCACGGAGTGCCTTCCTCAACAAAAATCTCCAGATCAAAAATTCCAGGGTCCAAGAAACCATTAGGGCAGGTCCGCTGTCCCTTACAAATCAAGTAATTGTAAACAAGAGAGGGAGTGAAGAGGTTTAGTAAGTGGTGGATTCACCCTCCTCTGTGTATCATGAAAAACCAAAGAGAATCCACCCTTGTAAACAGAATAGTAGTATCCTTCCTAGATCAGTTCAACGGTGTCAAGAACTGTGTCCCCAAAAGATGTATAGGGAAACACAATGTTTTGTTAAAATAACCCTCACCCACCAAAAGGTCCCTTGGTGGCATGCTTCATCATCGGGTTCTTCCTGCTGCGGGATGGGGCGTGCTATGACTGAAAGAGATGTGGGAGCCCTTAATAGTGAGATGATACTATGTGTAATGTGAGAGTGGAGGGGTCAGAGTGAATAAAGTGTGATTTAAAAAAAAAAAAGATACCTGGCTATGTGGAAACTAGAATGTAATACTCCCTCTAGCTGGTATTGTTAAAAATAGGGAGTGGAGGATGTATGCTGTAATGGGCTACTACCGCCTTAGTCTACATGTTTCGAAGCCATCCACCAGGCTTCTCACCAGAACCAAAAAAGTGTCCCTACACCACTCTAAATAGAAAACAACAATGTGGTCTGCCTATTCAGTATTGCAGAATGTTGTGCACATTCAAAACATGCACTTATACTGTACCTAATTGGTATAGTCTCCAATTATCTTGTTACCGAACTATAGCCTTATGAGCTATTTTCATGGGAGGAGAGGAGCGCATGTAGTCACACATTTGTTAAAGATGCTCTCTCACCCTAGAAATACCTCCCTGTGGCTCCGATGAACCAAATACAAATGAAGGCCTTAGAGATTCATAAAAATCGATACTCAAGGAACTATGGAATCTTCCTGATAAGTTTATGTGTTCTGTTTTTGTTGGAATTGCCTCCCTTCAACGAACAATAAGTGCAAGGATTTTTTGATAGTTCAGCAAAACTTTGCAACTTTAGGCTTCAATTGTTTTTTAAATTTTACAAAGGAATCTATTCTTGGGTTCTGCAGAATGTTAAAATTCCTACCAACGATAATCTCCCCTGTGACTTGCACTTTAATCTCCCCTCGGACTTGCACTAATGATTTAAATAGTTCCTTGTAAGGCCCAGCATTGTTTTCCCCTGGGGCGTACAAGCTCACAAAGGTGAACCGTCTATACAAAACCAAGCAATTAACCCAACGCCATCGACAATATATATATCACTGGCAGAGTTGAGCACTTCAGCACCCAGTCTCTTAGCCAGAAAGACAGCAATACTGCTGCTTTGGTGAACGAGAAACCTCTATAGCCGGCCCACTTTTTAAACATGGGAAACTGTAAAAGCTTTCCAACTGGTATATGCAGTAATACCATCGAGGGATTCTCATCTTCCACCCGGGCTTCTTTAGTAGGCAAATTCTTTTTACTGTTAAGCCCATTAACATTCAAAGAGACCACCTTCAGAGTACTCTTGGACTTTCACACCAGCCTTCTGTTCCCTGACGTTAAACATGACTCATCAAAAGTGCAAAAAGTGCATAAAGTAATATCTGGGATGAAACCGGCCTCCTCCTAAGCGTAGCATTGCATGAAAGTGGGGAGCCGCAATACCACCGCAATTAGGAGACTGAAAGCAGGACATGGATTGGTGTGCAGGCAGAGAAGGTGGTGTATGAGAGCATGGGCTGCCCAAACAAATGGTCTAAAATATGGGGGAGGTGGAACCGAACAAGACTCTTGGAGTCCGTGCGGCTTTGACCATGTGGTTGCCTAGTGGTCTGTTGGGGTACGGATGGGAGGACAGGGGTCATGGGGACATGATAAATATTTGTCATTGGAAGAACTATACTATGGTGTTGTAATCTATGCTGCTTAACGCCACTGTGCTTTTTTGTCTTTTCTTTGCAATAAAAATATTTATTTTAAAAAAAACTGCATAAAGTGCCTTGAGTGCCTAAAGTGCCAAATACACAAAAGTGCAAACATATAGAGAGTGCAAGCAAAAATCCAAACGTTAAAGCGCATCCATTCTCTAAGTGCAACCTAGGCAGCCTACTGCCTTACACAGTTCTCTCATATCTCTATTAAAGTGCACCATGTGCATGACCCAAAAACACTTCTGACAGCTATTCCCAAGCTGGGTCAGACCACTGTCCCCCAAAATGGAGTTCTCCACCCCACCATTCATTTAAATCAATGCTGTTTCAAAAACATCAGCACACCTGGCAGCTCCATGGTAAGCACCCCCACATTTTAAACTCATCATTCTACACCGGTGTATATCCCATCTTATTGCCATTTTGGATCTCTTTTTATCAAGCACCCTGGAACCCTCTATTACCCCAACCTCCACCAACCCCTCATTCCCTCCCACCCCATGCCACAGTGAGTGGGCCGCCTTTCCACCCACTCCCTGCATGCAACTCAACCCTCACTCCTGGGAATATTGGCAGCATGACAGTGCGGAAGCCTCCGGCTGCTCCTCTTCAGCCCCTCCCCTCAGTGTTCTTAAATCAGACATAGATATTAGAAAAAAAAGGCAAGAACCATTAGACCCACACACCTAGCTCCCAGCATTGCGAAGTTTGCAGTGCCTCAAGAATGCTCCGAAAAACGCCTCAAAATAAAATACGTGCCATAATTATGAGGGATAAAGAGGAAGATTTCTCGTATATAAGGAGTATCAGACCTATATTATGTTAGCATGATGCATCTATACGTACACTTCATGTTTGATATATATGCTTTTGCTTGGAGGAAACTCGTTTATTTCCTCCTTGTATATCTATTGCTAAAAGAGTAGGCCGAGAACCACACAGACGCCATCTTCTGATCAAATGCTTGAGCACGGGCCGTGATCACGCGTTGATCGCGTGCAGTTGTCAGGCCCCAGTTCATTTGAGTTACTGGTAGCAGCTGAAGATAGGCTGTTCACTTTACTGTTCTAAGACTCAAGATCACATCTGGCTTTGGGGGTGATAAGTGCATTCCTGGAGGCGCCGTGTCTACACTCCCAGGCACCAAGACGAAAGGGAGTCACCCCTCCTGACCTCATCAGTAATAGATAGTCAAGCCTTTGTACTGGTCTGATGTTTGCCATATATGGTCCTTTCCTGGAGCTTGAGGGCCAACTGGTGTTTTTCCTTTTACAGTGATTGTATGTATCGAACTGAAAGGTATATAATCTCATGTTTGAATACGAGCCAACAGTCCTCTCGGCGCACCTGATGGGTGAGGTTCGGAGAGGCTCCTCTATAGAGTATATTGTTTAATAAACGATTGAACCTTCTTCACTGCCAACTGACTGATTATTTGGTAATTGTGTTGGGACTATTGGTAGGTATAGTCCTTTAGTTTATGTTTATGGTACATCAATTATGCATTGACCCCAGGAACTTAGTGGTTTCTGTCACATTGCCAGATATTCTAAAGAACCGATGTAAAGCACTTTAAGTTTAGAAAAACAGAATTATTCTGGCTTGCTCCCCACAGTCTGAAATTTTGGAATCAAAGTTTTAAATTCCTTGTGCCTTCGGGCAGATTCAGTGGTCATGACTGAAAAAATTCAAAATTCTCCGCAGACTTAAAGGCCTTCTCCTTTATTGCCTTAGTCAAAATCCTTTCTTTAATTCTGACATTGGCAAAGTTCACTAACATAGTACGGGGGTACTTGGCCTGACCACCTGCATCGGGTGGAAAATGCTGAGCCTGTGTGATGGTTAAATCATGCTCATGTTCTGGGATTACACAGGACTGTATCAGCTTTTATACCAATCTTTTGCAATGTTGCAGAGATTCTGCTCATGCACAAAACTATGCACAGGAAACCAGGACCTCAGTGAATTATGGTGTACCAAAAAACTCTCCAAAAACACTAAGAGGGTGAGGGAATATCACTCTTGTTCCCCCAGGGTTAAGTCAGTTAAACAACTAAAGAGTGACAAGGGAAAAAGAAGGAGCAAAAAAACACGGGCAAAAACCAAAATGAATTGTTAAAAGAACCCTCACTCACCAACCTAGTTGGTGACATGCTTCATCATCGGGTTCCCACCAGAGAGGCCGAGTGCCTCTCTGGTGTGCTACAACGCCTGAGTTACAGCGGAGCTGGTTTCTGAAAGTGGAGGGGAGTGAAATTAAAAGGTAAATGGTTTTAACCGTCAACTAATTTAATGTCGGCAAACCAAAGACCAATAAAAACGTGAATTGGGCAAGTTCTGGTTTGTTAGGTTAACCAGAGCTCAACCAATTAGTGATAAGGTCGACATGACATGTTTCTGCTTAAATGTGCCCAATTGGCTAAGCTTTCATCAGGACCACAAAGGTCTCCACGGCGGTATGCGCACGCTAAGGCGCACCCTAACCTGTGGAGAACGAAATGGCAAAACTCACGGTTTTACCAAGTAGCCATCCTAGTATTTCCGGGGCTATAAATGTCTGAAAAGGAAGAAGACAGACGCAACATATATAAAAAAACATACCAAGACATAAATTCATCGGTTTACATTTGTTTAAATTTTGCTTGTTTTGGTGAATAAGCAATTTGATAATCCCGTGTTGTGGAGCGGGAGTGGGTGTCTCAATAGCAATTGTAGCTTGAAACGCTCAGAAGCGAGTGATTCCTCGTCACAGAAAAAAGGGGGAGCTCATAGAGGTATTCTCCATAAGACCCTGTGCACTATTTGTGTCTGCATTCGATTACATCTATGTGGTGTCAGGGTTGTTGACAAAGTGCAATCGTAGTGGCTAATATGCCACTGTGTATGCCGTAGGAATAGCGGACTCGTGCAGTGATAGGCATGCTGTAAACAAGCGTCTGTGGTGTTTGCCAGGCGCCGTTTGCTCCAGAGCATGTCTAGCGATTACAAATTAGTTGTGAAAAAACAGCTGCATGGATAAAAGAGGGTGTTAAAATCATCTTACTTAAGTACTCGATGTTACTAACATCATGGGTCCGGGAGGGGGGTAGTGAGCTATAGTTTCTGTCAGATGGAAGACAAAAGTTAGAATGATGCGTTCTCTACAGAAAATAAGACGACCGCAACTAGTTTTTAGCCAAGGAAAGATTCCCCAACTTACTTCCATGCTCGCACACTCCCGCAGTCAGCCTCGATCTGTCCTCCTCGGCCCGGATATTAGTGAGTGAATGGGGAACGCGGAAGTAAATACTCCGTGGTTCCAGTCACGTGGTTCGTTTTAGGCGTATGGGTGTGCGTGATGCATTCCGTGTGTCTAAAGAGTAAGGAGACCTGCTCCTATTGGTTCATCCTTCGTAATGGACAAAATGAACCGGCGTATTTTTTTCGCCATGCGAAACATGCTGAAAATTACCATGTTGTTGATTAGGGGGGATACCTAGAGGAATACACCGTTTAGAAGGGAACTCATTAAAGTGTTGTGAATACGCTTTACATGTTTGAAAATCTTCGTGAAAGCGTTCAATTTAGTTCTCCTCTGTTATGTGAATTTAGAAATGGCATTTATGTTCTGCAGATTTATAATACTCCCAGTAAATATGATATTAACAACTGAGATTAATAAATCTAAAAAACGCCTTTTTACAGGGGGGAGAACAGAAAACGTAAATTGCCTTTTAATAAGTCAATGACTCAGGACAGGCCTTGTCACCATCAAGGTGGAATGATGGGGAAGTCTAGTGACAGCGAAAAATGGCAAATCAAAGGCATTTAATGTGGAGAGAACTGCACGGAGGCTATTTTAGGTTATGACGTTACAGTGGCTCGTTAGGATCTGTAATTCAGTGTTTTAATATCGAACTCCAAGGAATATTATCATTCAAACCCTGAAGATGTGTCGATAAACGATAGATCCAACGTTGCTCTTTTTCGAATAGTAGTTGTTGGGTGTGTGGTCCAGGCTTTAGTTTCTCAATGATTGTCCACTTCATATCATTTGGTGTGTGGTTTTGCAGCAAGAAATGTTCAGTCAGTTTCGTGCTCTGCTTGCGACAGCGAATGGTGCTGCGATGTTCGCAGATGCGTTGTTTAATCTTCCTGCTAGTCATGCCGACATATTTCAGTCCGCATGAACAGGTGATTAAGTATACCACATCGGTGGAATTGCAATTGGTATGCATTCTCTGTGTCCATTGCTTGCCTTGTTCCAACTCCAAATACTTCGAAGGTGATGTAAGATGGCAGACACTGCACGATCCGCAGGGGTAATGGCCAACAATAGGGGGAAGACCCCAAGCACTGACGATGGATTGGTCCTGGTTTCTGTCCGGCATCTTCGGACGGGTATGTACCAGGGAATCTTTAAGGCTCCTTGCTCTCTTATAGGAAAAAAGGGGTTTCTCCCAGTCATGTTTGTTGCTTGTAAGGATATTCCAATGTTTCTTAATGGACTTACATACTGCGTTGGATGCTGCGTTGTAAGTTGTAACGCAAGTGAGAGGTATTGAGTCAGAATCGTTTCTCTCATGGACTTCCAAGAGTGCTTCCCTGTTTTGATTGCGTGCGCGTTTGTTGCTCCTTGCAAGTATTTTTTCAGGGTAACCACGGTCTTTCAATTTTTTTGTGAGATCACTTGCCTGTAGCTTGTATGTGGAAACCTCACTGCAATTTCGACGAAGACGAAGATATTGGCCAAAAGGGAGGTTTTCCCTCAAAGGACGTGGGTGATAACTGGTGAAATGTAGCAGATTGTTTTTAGCCGTAGGTTTATGGTGAGTTTTTGTTTGTAGGGTCCCGCCTGTCCTGGTGATGACCACATCCAGGAAAATCATCTCTTCTCTGTCATAAGAATGTGTGAACTTGAGGTGAGGATCACATGTGTTCACCCAGTTGAAAAAATCCAGTAGAAGTTCCTCTGTTCCTAGCCAGATGATCAAAACATCATCAATATATCTTTTCCAAAAGAATATATTGGACGAATAAGGATTTTGCGTGTCTAGGATGAACTTGCATTCGAAATTGAACCCTGCTACCGAAGGCGCAAAGGTACTGCCCATCGATGTGCCAGTTGACTGTAAAAACAGATCACCCTTATATTCAAAGAAGTTCCTTTTTAAAGCAAGAGTGGCACATTCAATTACAAATTCCCGTGGAGTTGTGTAGTTCCAGGTGCTCGCCTCCAGGGAGCTCCTTATTACATCAATGGTGTCATCCTGGGGAATACAGGTGTAGAGGCTCTCAATGTCCATTGTTACCAAGAATAGACTTCCATCAGGGAGTGTGATCTCGCGTAGGAGAGCCAGTAGACTTTTTGTATCCTTAAGATAGGTGCTAGTTGATTGGATGAGAGGCTTCAAGAAAAAGTCACAGTACCGTGACAATGGTTCCAGCAGTGAGCCGATCCCGGAAACAATGGGGCGTCCAGGAGGTGGTATCCTGTTCTTATGAGTTTTCGGGAGCGTGTAGAAATAAGGGATGGTAGCCTCACTGGTTGTGAGGAAAATTGCTTCCTGTTTGGTGATAAAGCCCTGGAGTTCAGCGTTCTCGACCAAATCATGAATGGTGCTGTGGAGTTCTTGAGTGGGATCCACATCTAAAGGAGTGTAGCTGATGGGATCGTTGAGGAGGCGTCTACATTCCTTATCATAGGCCGGGGTATCTTGAATTACTACACCGCCACCTTTGTCCGTTGATTTTATTACGATATCCGTGTTGGCTTGTAAGGCGTGTAAAGCTTGGAATTCGCTGGCCTTCATGTTCTTGAAACGATCAGGTTCCATGAAAGCTTCAATGTCATTTGATACTGCCTGTTCAAACGCTGTGATCTCAGGTGGGATCGCGTGAGGTGGGGGGGTGAAAGTGGACTTCACCTTAAACCCTGTATCACTCGTTTGTGGCGGGGTACTGTCTAGAGGACGCTTTTCAAAAAACTCTTGAGCTTAAGTTTCCTAAAGAAATTTGAGAGTTCACATCTCAGTTTGAAACGATCAAAACGGGCTGTAGGTATAAAACCTAACCCCTTTTCCAGAACTGAGGTCTCATCAGCTGTGAGTGTTACAGAAGAGAGGTTCGTTATCAAACTCGTTGATTGCTGGGGCCCGGTCGTTGTGCCTTGCTCCGCGTGTTGTCCCCTACTACTTCGTCCTGTTGCCAATGGACTTGGGTGGATCCTCTTCTGCGTCCCCGGCCTCTTCTGCCCCTCTCTAAAAAAGGCGGGCCGTATTGGTTCTGTTGGTATTGAGGATGTGGTAAGAAGCCTGGGTTCCAACCCATCATCGGGTTAAACGGTGGGGGTTGGAAAGGTGATTGTTGGAAAGGGTGCCAGGTCTGGTTGTTGTATCGACGTCTATTCCGTCCTCTTCCTCGTTGGCGTGCTTTGTAGCTGTCACCACTGGAATCACTAGCGGTGGAACCCTCAAATGAACCATCGGTACTGTAATCGTTCCTAGCTGGCGCGGTGTAGTCAGGGCTAGCATAGGGGTATGCTTTTATGTATGACCATTTAGCCAGGTCTTTTTGGAATTTCTGGGCTTTAGATTGAGTGAGGGAATCTTTATACTCGTTCATTTCCTTATTGAGTTCGTCGAGCCGTTTCTTATAGCCTGTTAAAGTTGTCCTGAAGTGAGTTTCCGTCAGCTGGATCTCAACCATAACAGCCTCCGAGAGTCTCAATGCCGTCTTTATAATCAGCACTAACCAATCTCTGCGTCTGTCTTCTTCCTTTTCAGACATTTATAGCCCCGGAAATACTAGGATGGCTACTTGGTAAAACCGTGAGTTTTGCCATTTCGTTCTCCACAGGTTAGGGTGCGCCTTAGCGTGCGCATACCGCCGTGGAGACCTTTGTGGTCCTGATGAAAGCTTAGCCAATTGGGCACATTTAAGCAGAAACATGTCATGTCGACCTTATCACTAATTGGTTAAGCTCTGGTTAACCTAACAAACCAGAACTTCCCCAATTCACGTTTTTATTGGTCTTTGGTTTGCCGACATTAAATTAGTTGACGGTTAAAACCATTTACCTTTTAATTTCACTCCCCTCCACTTTCAGAAACCAGCTCCGCTGTAACTCAGGCGTTGTAGCACACCAGAGAGGCACTCGGCCTCTCTGGTGGGAACCCGATGATGAAGCATGTCACCAACTAGGTTGGTGAGTGAGGGTTCTTTTAACAATTCTTTTTGGTTTTTGCCCGTGTTTTTTTGCTCCTTCTTTTTCCCTTGTCACTCTTTAGTTGTTTAACTGTACCAAAAAACTCACCTCAGTACCCAGAACCCCTATCCGAATAGCATCAGTGTCTCATTTGTTCTCCGCACTACAGCGAAGCTACTAATGATTAGACAACCCAGAACAAGCAACTCTCAGGAATGGTGGAAATCAAGAACACTCTTTCGTTTTTATTCACATATCAGTCCACAACGTGAGTAATCAGAGACACGGAAATGTTTAAAATGTTTATTTTTAACTACGTGCTGTAAGATGCAGTATTTTGGCTAACATAAGCAGGCAAATGATTAGAAAAAAACAATCAGTATTGTTACAATTCCATAAAACACAAAGGGAGAAATCATATTATAATGATAGTGGAAACAGGTCTTATAGCGCCTTGTGTACCACACTCCCCTGGCTAGAAGCTAGTTTTATAATAATAGAAGGTCTCTAGGTTTGAATGGGGAACCCCATACCTCCAAGATCAGCTTAGGTGAATCACATCACAGGATCAGCAACGCTCTCTGTAGATGGAAAGGTTTTCTCCAAGTGCCAGCATCATGCATGCAATGCAATATTAAAGGCACCCGAGTTTCAGATATTTGCGGCTGTGTGCTGGTTGTGTGTAGAGCGTGGGCCGATCAACCTGAATCAACAGCATACATTGTTATTTGACCTTGAAGGCTTCTGCACACAGTGTTCAGACTAAGGTCGCGGTGTAAGTCTAGGGATGTGAAAACAGACCGTTCTCATGTGAAGAAAAAGCAAGCAAGCAGTTTTACTTATAATAACAGTTACCTGTAGTGTCATGTGCAAAAGCGTCAAAGTGGCAAGATGGCGTTTAACTTCTAATACGCTTTTGCTAACATAGCAATGTGTGCAAGCAGAACCCTGTCTTCACTACACCCTCCCTTGATCGGACCACAAACAAAATAGGTATGCAATGTAGGAACGCAGAGTTCAAGTTCGAGTAAGACAGAACCAAGTTCATATTTTGCCAAACCGGACAATAGGTAGTGATAAGTTCGAAGTTGTGAGGTTAAAAAAATAAAATAAAAAGACCAAGCAGGGGCGGTATACTATACTGCCCATTCTGGAGCAAAAAAATAGTTTAATAAATATTCGAGTTAGTACGTGTTGAAGATGGACAATTGCCAATTTATTCCATCAGCGTATAGGCACAGTATGTTGCAACAGCCTCCAAGAGGAAGTCATTGTAATCGTCAGTAAAGGATTCAGCCATCTAATTTAATAAAGTAAATTAACATACATGTTCTTCGATAGCCAGAGCCTCTAGCACCATCAGAGGACAACTTGCGTGTTCTTCAAGACAACTTCGTGCCAGGAAGTCATGGGCCGCTGCACATATATCCCAATTTCCTAGGAGTCCATGCGCAGCCCATAAACTAGGCCTGGGCTAAAATTCCGTTCTGCTCGCGGAAATTGCGATGATTTGACATTTTCACGTTCCGCGGAGAGCGCGGAAATGTCAAAATTCCCGCAATCCGCATTTTACCAAAAATATTTTGCTTGCTCGCGCTGTAAAATAATACATTCTCGCGTGTGCACGATCGCCTTACCTGAATCCCCTTGTTCGCCGACAAGTTTTCCCGATCCAGTCGCGTTCTCCACGAGATGTTGGATTGTTGGTAGCCATTTGCGCTGTCTCGCGACAGTTCGCGCCCGCAGTAACGTCATTCATCGCGCGATCACGTCTTTCTTCTCACGATCATGCACCGTGAGACAAGTGAAAACAAGATGGCCCCGCCCGTGAGCAACCGCATGGGTAAGTTGGCGAGCCGCGACCACGCAGAAAATACCACGAACGGACGGGAAAAAAACTTCCGCATCTTCGCGATATTTCCACGTGTTTGCGGAGATTTTTAACATTTTCGCGATAATTTGCGAAAGTGAATTTCGCAAATTCCACCCACCCCTACCATCAACCCAATATCAGAGCAGTCTAACTCATGAGCCACTAAGGGACTCATTAGTCGATCATAATCCGGGCAGGAGACGCCGCGTTGGAGAAGCACAAATCAAGGGCCCATTCAAATGAACAATCCAGGCAATAGAAAACAGGTTCCACGCAAGTAAAGTATGAGAAACAGAAGGATAATCCATAGGCTACACTTAAAGTGGACAGAGGTAGTGTTCCATAGTATTCAAGCATCCGGTTGAGAAGCTGGAGCAGCCGGGGTAGGCTGTCTTCTGACACAGATTGTGCAGCCATTGCGGAGCCAGCCAATCAACAGCAGCACACCGGCAGCCAAGGCGAGAATTAATGGTAGCCCGACAAAGATGCTGGAAAAAATAGAATGAAAAAATGCCGGTATCACACCAAATATTGTTTGGAACGAGGTCACAAGGCCGGAGTCCACAACCTTGAAAGAATGCGCCAAGCCAGTTGTTGACGAGCCATTTAATATAGTGTGAATCAGGGAAAAAAATGAAGTGGGAGATCAGTATTCAAAAGCGCATGCACCTCGGTTCGGGTGTTAGCTACGTGAAGGACAACTGTTTCACGACAGGAAGTTTGGGCGACTTCTTTTTGGGAATATAGAGCCCTTATTCTGCTCATCTTGTTGAACTCTGCTTTCAAGGTTGGTATGGAAGGCCAGATGGAATGTCTAGTCTCCCATGCGGGGGCGGGAAAAACACATTTTACAACAAACTACATGTTGGGAGACAGTTACAATGTACGGAATCCCTGCTAGCATCCCGTAACACGCTTCGTTATTCAAAAGCAAGTAACTACCGTTAGCTAGTAATGTGAAAGTGGGTGTAATAGCTGGCACAGGATTTCCCTTTTAAATACAATCTTAATTCGGAGCTTTAATGTTACACACGCCGTGCAATTGTATATTTTTGCAAACTGAGTGACCAGGTGTAGAAGTGCACTCCTCTCCTTTTAAATAAACCTCTTTACCCTCTCTCAGACACCTGTATGTGAATTGGAGTGACCAAACTGAATGGAGAAAAGCGCTACCCAATGGTTCATATCTGCCTAAGGCAGGTGTTTCATACATGAACTGAACTTAAACAAAGGAAAAGGTAGTGTGATTAACCCATGAATAAGCCATACAGCCGAGTTCGATTCGGCCACAGAAAATGGTAAAGGTTCCAACTTTTCAATATGCTATAGCGAATATGTAGCGTCCTTCATGGAGATGAACTGTTGTTTATCAGTGAGATTAAACAGTAAAAATAAAGATGAGATATTCATGTAGTCCCAGGGAACTTTTCCAGACTTCAATGTTTGTAAAGTCCATGCAAACTGCATTATAGAACGTAATTGATTTTGGCCATGGTATAAAACAGACACATCATCCTGTACAATATCCACAACAGATGAAACAATATTATCCAATGTGTGTATTCTGGAAGAAAGAGTATCAATGCTATTATTAATGACAGCAATGACATTCTCCAAATTAGCTTGATCAATAGCCCTCACTCTTGAAGCTGCTTCAATTTGAGATAATTTCCAAACTTCGTTGTAAATAGTATATACCCATCTTTTGGACCTGCCTCCTACAGGGCCTTTAACAAAGTCATTCAAATCAACATTGTCAGTCAATTGGGAGAAATGAAGTTTAACTGATGCTAAGGTGGAATGTTTAAGCCAGTTTTGACATTATTTGCCTACTGAATAGATAGTAACAGAATGGGAGGTTTCAAAACAGGGGTCCACCCTATTCTGTGTATAGCCTGGGGCCAGACCCAGAAAACGATGTTGGCATGTATCTGAACTTTTTTGCCATAATAACCATCCTTGGGGGTCCAAGTTCGAAATATTGAAGAAGGTATTAGTAAATAGTGACTACAATTCATCAAGGGACATATCTGTGTGATTGTCCCAGGTAGGATAATTACCCAGATCAGGAATGATAGGGGCATTCATTTTTTTAGAAGTAGCCAATCCAAAGCAAGTGATTTGAAAAACAGTAGAATTCAAAAACAATATGTGGTTTGGGATGAGGCAAGCACGATGTAAAGCCTCGGTGCCCTGCACCTGCCAGTCTCTAGAACCCAAAACAGATTTAAGATCAATGGTATCCTTCCACAGCTCATAGCCCCCTATAGCTAATTCATCAATAAAGGACTTTGAATATAGTAATTTAATGTGTGTAAGTCTCACTTTGGAAGTTGATTTAGCAGATATTTTGAAATAAAAGGCTTCAGGATTAGATTGACTAAAATCTGTAAAATATGTAAATTTTTTCAATAGAGTTTTCAAACTACCTTCAATGGGAGCTGGGCAATGTTCCCATTGTGTATAATTAACGACATTTCTAAATGTATTTGCTTTATGCAGGAAATGATTGCCATAGTGCTGGTAACAAAACAACTCTCCATAATTCGCTGAGTCCAATTACAAATCTTCAGCATCAAATGCAGCATAATATTTGAAATCAGAAAAAAGAGCCTCAACGGCTTGGACATCCCAATCATCAGAGCGTATGTTTTGTTTCACAACATCCCCCATAAAAACACGAAGTACATTGGGGACATTAATCACCTCTGTAGGGCCATGAATTTGAAATTTTACAGCATCCCATACAATCCCATCTAACACAGGCCAGGCAGTAATATTGACAAAAGTCTGGTCCCTCTTCATGATGTGTGATGAGGAGTGGGGTGCCAAAGTTCCATCAATTAATCTAATTACAGATCTTTCGGTAAGATAATGTTCATTAACTAAACGAAAAAAGACAACCACAAATCCAATCAACATAAACAAAAAAATAGATGTAAGTCCAAGGGGGAATTAAAAAATTTCTTTTAAACCAAAGAGAAAAAATGAAAATTTTCGATGGCGCACTCGATGTTGTAGAGTTAGTGTCAAATGAAAAACGTGACTGGTCCACTGTACATGTCTGTACACCAGGCAACGACACATCTGTGGGATAGGCATACTCAGTATCTTCATGGTGATCACCAGCCGGTGCATTCAACAATGGATTGGTAATTGTATGCATCTCGATGGCAATGTCAGGCCTGTTCGTATTTGCCGAGGCCAAAACAGAATTTCTCAGCATTGCTGGAGAGACTGCTGGAGTCGTACTAAGACGAATCGACCACTCGTTGTAGTTTGACATTGTCAATGGAGATGTACCTTTTATCCTTGCGACCAGGAAGTGGAGGTAAAATGACTGTTCTTGTACCCTGCACGCCAAGCACTGGAACAGGTGCACGATAAGAGAAGCCAAACTCCTTGTTCTCCACCTTCTCACGGACCAGGTCACCGACTCAAGGTAGCCAGTCAACTACCAGAATCTGAAGTGCAGCATCAGTTGTGGAGGGCAAGTGTTCCTTTGCAAGACTGTCTCAAGCCTCTTGTAGGTTCTGTAACACAGCAGAAGGATCATCTACGTCAAAGGGGTGCGGCCCACGCCGCCATCAAGGTCCGGGACAAAGATTTTTAAGACAAAGAGAATTTCGTATGGGGTCTGCCCACCCAGAGACCTTCTAGGGAGATTATTAAGTGCACGTTCTACTCTATACAAATGGGCCAACCAGTTTCTGCCAGTACCTAAAACCCTAGCTGTCAAGGATTGCTTTAAGTCACGGTTCATTCGTTCCACAACAGAATTGCCCTCAGGCCGGTATGGAGACTAAAATTTGACTTGGCCCACAAAGAACTCATGGCGTCTTTGTACGCCTTAGAGGCGAACGCCGGACCCTGGTCCGAATGGAGGGTGCCACATGCAAAAATTACCAAAAAGACACGCAAATCCCTGATGACAGTTCGAGCATCAGCACTCCTTTGTGGCCAAACCCATTGAAAGCGTGTGCACAAAGCCACTGCAACTAAGATGAACTTACACGCAGTATCAGAGGAGAAAGGACTGCAGTGATCTAAATAAAAACACCCAAGGGGTTTATTAGATATGTACAACTGTGTTTGAGGTGAACGCTCAGCAGTCGAAGGCTTAATCTGCTGGCAAATGTCACAAGTAAGGACATAATCACAAGTCTGTTTATACAATCCACGCCACCAGTAATGTTGTTGCAAGATAGTGACAGTCGCTGAGACGCCTGCATGAGCCAAGGCCATACCTTCGTGAGCGGCTTTTATCAAAGAAAACCTGCGGTCCGCGTTGGGAATCACTCTGTCACCAACGTTGTTAATTCTCACATAGGGATCTTTATCAGGACTTAAATGATAAGAGTATTTAGAAGGGAAACCTCTAGGGTAATTATCTCCCTTCTCGGTCGCAGCAATAGCAGCCAAGATGTCATCATCAATCTTACTTTTGGATCTGGTAACTGCTGCTATTAGATATGTCGCCACTGCTGTTTTCGCTGCTTCGTCAGCTAAACTGTTACCAACAGCGTGTACTCCTACGCGCTGGTGACCAAGAGTATGAATTACATTCACGAGAGGCATACGCTCTTTAAGTTCTGTGACTCGAACTCAAAGCATTATATGTTTGATTGTGCTGCCTTTGGAATCTCGATATTCATTCAAATAAATTGTCATTAAAAGACTGAACACAGTAGTAAGAGTCACTTACGATAAGAGTAGTCACACGGGGATCAGCAAACTCTAGTGCAAGCACTAGAGCATGTAGCTCTGCTAACTGGGCGGTACAGTCCCCTAATGTCTGCGTGTGCACGACATCGAACTTGAATTCAACATCCACTATGATACCCACCACTATTGCGCATGCAGCTGAATAAGCATGCTTCGATCACATCGCCGGTTGCACCGAACCGTCAGTGTAAATGATACAATGGTAATCCTCATGCGGGCACCTGAACAGAGGAGCAGGATGAACAATTTCATACTGTAAGTACTCCTGAGTTTGCAATGAGGAATCAAAGATAAACGTGACATCCGGAGACGTCAAGGAAGTGGCCCATTGTATCCAACGTGGATGCAAAGCTTTATAATTCGATAAACTGGCTCTCGTTACTGTCTCAAGGGCAGGATACGGTGTGACAAACAACATGCGTTTCCACTGCGAAAGCGATCTCTCTTTTAGAATCGCCATCTGTACAGCAGTCAATACTTCCTCGACAGTAGAAAAGCGCATTTCAGCCGAAGTGTACAAGTGTGACTTGTAAGCAATAGGGACTGTGTCTCCCTCATTAAAGATCAAGTATGTGAAACCCATGTGCCAGGCACAATTCTTATTACCAGGTTTGCGTGGTTGTCACGTGTCAATAAGAATTTAGATGCTAGCAGATCAGCCTGCAAAGATTGCAGTATAGCTGAATGTTCTGGAAGCCAGCAAGATTTGGTAAAAGTAGGTTGTACCAAGGCATACAGCGGCTTGATACGCTGGGCATAATCGGGAATATAAGTATGCCCAAAATTCAAAAAACCCAGCAAAGACTGTCGTTTTTCAGAGTTGTCGGAGAGCGCAAACATGCGCATTTCTCCAGGAAGTGAGGTGCTAAACCTCATCCTTCATTGTTGAGCTCATAGCCCAACAACACCACTGTGTACTCTGCAATGTGTGATTTTGGAAAGTTAAATTTGTAACCGAAGTGATGCGGTCAACGTGGCACAGGTGTGGCCATAATTCATCGTCCGTGAGATAAATATCATCAACATACGAGTATGCATCAGGGTCAATGCTCTCCTAAAGAGAGACGACACGTGTGGCAAAGAAGCCTGGGCTGTATTTATAGCCCATGGCTAATCTTTTAAACTGTTTTTGTTTGCTGATAGAAGTAAAAGCTGTCCATTGACTACTAATAGAGGACAGGTTATGACTATAAAAGCCATTTGAAATGTCAAGTGTGGTCTTAAACCTTTTCCTCGTGAGACTATCAACTAGGGCAGAACTGTGGGTATTCTGTTCCGCACATGTCCGACAATGAGAGTTCAAATGCCGATAATCCAGTGAAAAGAGAATTATTCATGGGTGACACGCATGTTTCAATTACACCTTGACATTCCAATTGTTCAAGGATTTCTGCGACGGGAGCTTTTGCTTCTCGGCGCATGGGATATTGGGGTTGTGGCCGTGGCATTGACCGCAATGGAATCTCATGGCAGGGCAATAGTTTATCCCATCTGACCTGAGTACGGTATAACGCCGGTGCAAGCACCTGAGCCCACTCCTCAGCAAAGTTCTGCGCCTGCTCCTAAGGCACAGTGAGTGTGAAAGAGGGGAGGATTAACTCCCCCCCTCTCGGAGCAGCCAAAACGAAAGGTGGGGGCCAGTCCGCCTCCGCTAACAAAACGTCATTAGTAGAGGTCAGATTTCCCCCCAAAATCCCTTTTATTGTAAGTTGTATGTTACCTTCAATTAAAAGGACTATTTCATATAGTCTGTCAGGGGGAGCCACTCTAGTGTCAGCAGTTTCTACTGTAATGAACGTGTCAGTTGCTATCGCCTTCAGATACGGACGCAGTGCTTGCCGCACTATTATAAACTCCACTGCGCTGTCTAGCAGTGTTAGCGCCCATGTCAGGTTCTGAAGCTGTGTTCTCGCTATCTGTGGCATACCTCGCTGTTAATGCAGCAACTTTCTTTTTCTGAAACTGAGGCCATTGCCGTTGAAAGTCGCCCTGCTTGCCTTTACCATCCGCTGTGCATGGCTGCTCATGTCCTTGCGGGGCACCCCGACCTCTGCCACGTTCTCCTCCACCGGCTTGTGAGACCGAAGTTTCCTGTGAAGAATGAGCGGAACGTTGATCAGGAACCTGAAATCTATCAGGAGACCTGATTCTCGCGCTATTGTGCAACTCATATGTGCGTTCAGTAGACACTGGTATTGGTGATGCAGGACGTGACCCTTGTTTCTGTTGCTGCTTCCCCTGTTTTTTATTTTTCCAATTTTGTTTAGGAAAAACAGGACGGTCGTCATTAGCAGACTTAACCGTCTGAGTTTGCGGTTGTGCTGCTATTTTAGCAAAAGGCTTAACACCCAAACTATTGCGGTCAATGGTCTTATAAGCCTCCGCAATAATCTTCTGCAACTGCCGGGGTTTATCGGCGTCGGCGACAAGGCGTAGCTCATTCGACACTTGATAGTTAACTGCATCTCCCTTTACGTTAGCAAGGATGAGATCAGCAACTACGCCAAACACGCCAACAAGCCTCATTCACAACTCGACCGCGGCCTGCGGACCGTGCTCATCCTAAACACGCTTAATCACGGAGGGCAGTACAGTCATAGACGGTGTGCTGAAACACTTAGCGTAGACTGCTGCAAATACTTTACCCCAGTTCTCACAATCTGTCACCTCAGGTTCTAAGTCTTTCTGCAAACTAGTCGTGAGAATCCTGTGTTTCTCCACAGGAGTCTTATTAGGAAATGCTGCTTCTAGCTGGTCAAATTTCTCAGCAAGCCAATAAGGCATATCGTCCTTATTCTGGGGGCGCTTGCCCATTACTGAATTAACCATGATGGGACTAATAGAAATCCCGGCCGGTCCAACTGGTTGCGTCACAACTCCACGTGCCCCCACCTGGAGGTTGCGTGAGACGTATTGCACTAAAGCCCTTTGTACCGCTATCAAGGTGGTATGTAGCTGACGTACGTCGTCCACTGGGGCTTGCAAATAACGTGGATGTGGTGTGAACCCGGCCAAGACTGGCCAAGTGGCCCCAGGGATATACAAGGGACCTAACCGAACCAAAGTTACGGTGTGGGGAAGGCGCCATTAAACCAAATACGATGCTGCCATGCCGAAATCGGAATTTCCTGTGTCCTATATGGTGTGTCATTCGCAGGTACTGCAGTGGGAGTGTAAGAATGGAATGTTTCATCATCTGCATCCACTGCAGGAAACATAACCCAAGAGTAGAAAAGCTCATAGGGGAAAGCTGCATCGGCACTCACCACAAAGATTACTGACATACCATCGTCGGGCACTCCAAACTGCGTCAGATGACACCGGAGCGGTGCGCGACTATGCGGTGCTATATTAACATCGCCCATAAGGACACAGAGAAGAAAAACAATCTATTGAAAAATGTAGCACAAAAAGGGGCAGTAACTCAGTCAAGCTTGAATGAACCTATAATTTATCCATATAGGTAGGTTAATCCATCACTTCTGTCAACCGGAAACAGGAGTGAGGGTGTTGTGGACAAATATAAGCACTACTACTAAAGTGTCTTGAATACAAGACCAAACGTTAGGTGCGCCATGTTGCGGGGATTCTGCTCATGCACAGAACTATGCACAGGAAACCAGGACCTCAGTAAATTGTGGTGTACCCAAAAACTCACCTCAGTACCCAGAACCCCTATCGGACTAGCATCAGTGTCTCATTCGTTCTCCGTACTACAACGCAGCTACTAATGATTAGATAACCCAGAACAAGCGTCTTAGGGTACTCTGAGGAATGGTGGGAATCAAGAACACTCTTTCGTTTTTATTCTCATATCGGTCCACAACGTGAGTAATCAGAGACACGGAAAAGTTTAAAATGTTTATTTTTTAACTACGTGCTCTAAGATGCAGTATTTTGGCTAGCATAAGCAGGCAAATGATTAGAAATAAAACAATCAGCAGTGTTACAATTCCCTAAAACACAAAGGGAGAAATCATATTATAATAATAGCGGAAACAGGTCTTATAGTGCCTTATGTACCACACTACCCTGGCTAGAAGCTAGTTTTATAATAAGAGAAGTTCCCTAAGTTTGAATGGAGAACCCCATACCTCCAAGATCAGCTTAGGTGAATCACATCACAGGATCAGCAACGCTCTCTGTAGGTGGAAAGGTTTTCTACAAGTGCCAGCATCATGCATGAAATGCAATATCAAAGGCACCCGAGTTTCAGATATTTGCACCTTGAAGGTTTCTGCACACAGTGTTCAGACTAAGGTTGCGGTGTAAGTCTAGGGATGTGAAAACCAGACCGTTCTCATGTGAAGAAAAAGCAAGCAAGCAGTTTTATATATAATAACAGTTACCTGTAGTGTTGTGTGCAAAAGCGGCAAAGTGGCAAGATGGCGTTTAACTTCTAATACGCTTATGCTAACATAGCAATGTGTGCAAGCAGAACCCTGTCTTCACTACAGCATCTGCCAGTATCTTCGCCCTGGAATGCCTGTAATGCGAAGTTTGAATCTCCTTGCAAAGTTCTCCATCTGCTCCTGTTTCTCTCTTAGCCATGCTACCTCCTTCTCCAGATGTTGATTAACCTTTTTCAAGTTATGTATCCTATCCTCACAGTCAGACACTCTCTGTTCCATCTCATTTAGCCGGGAAGAAAGACCCCCACCTGCAGCTGTATACAGACTGGGTCTAACCGCTCTCTCAGTTTATCCGCCATCTTTACCTGCCTGACTTTAATAACTTTCATCTCTTTAGGAGCTCCTAGAGCATAGAGGTCAAGCCATGGGGAACCTCCGTCTGTAAGATCATAGTGTTACCCTGTCCCTGATGCAGCACCTCGCTCTTCAGAAGCAGCATTGGCATGGTCACTGCAACAGAAAATTCCATGCTGGCTTCTATTTAACCCCTACGATGCGCATGACGGAGCGGTTCCTTCATGCGCATCGGTTGCACTGTGCGTATGACGGAACCGCTCCGTCATGGCCCCGCCCGCACAATAGAACCTTCAGCACAGCGCGTTAATCCGCGCCGCGCTGAAGGGGTTAACTCCACAATCGTGCCAGAGCTCTGGGAGATTCGGGTAGTCTGGTCTCTCTGCCTGAATCACCTTCAACTTGGCATTCTTGGCATCTTTCCAGCCAGATTTAAATAAGGGGTACAGGCCACCACCCTCAGTGTTTTCAATAGAAGACCCTGCTGTTCTGTAACCCTGGGCAGAGTACGCGTAGTGGCACTCTGTGGAGTTCTAAGGAGATAAAAAAAAACTCTGTGGAACTCCGCTCCGCTCCACCCTCCCAATATAAAAAAAGAGAAAAAGAAAACACTTGCCTGCTCTGGCGTCTCCAGACTGCCCTCCTCATCACTGTGGCCTCTCCTCCTTACCGTCTTGTCCTCGCCGGTCACAAACCCCTACGTTGTACGTCTTGCATGGACTGCACCTGCACATGCACTGTCCACGCAAGACGTACAACTTAGAAGTTTGTGACCGGCGAGGACGAGGATGGAGAGGAGGAGAGACCACAGTGAGGAGGAGGTCAGCCTGGAGACGCCAGAGCAGGAAAGTGTTTTTTTTTCTATTTTGTATTGGGCGTGAACTGGCGCTAACTCTGCTCTGCTGTGGAGTGGATGTTTTGCCTGAACACCACATTCCCGACAGAGAATGGAGTTGGCAAAACTCAGCAAACTCTGCTGGCTGAGCGGAGTTCGCCACCCAGGCCTGCTTTTCTGCTGACCTCATGTAGACGATTCTCATGGTCTTGTTGATCCCCTTGCTCCATCTCTTGCCCCTCCATGTACTGCATCCGCCGTTCTGGTGACAATGCTCATAGAGCTTGCACCCCAGACCCAGCCACCATTTCCCCAAACTCCTCTCATAGTCCTTTATCTCCTGGGGGCTCAACTTCCCATTCTCTCACAGACATATCTCCAGCCACTGCCATTTTAAGGGATAGGGTACTTGGAGAGCTATCAGGGGTACTTAAAGGGTTCTGACGGATGAGCCTTTCCTTTGCTCTATTTGTAAATGTGAAGCCCGACCAGCTGCTAGCCCATTGATAGACCCTGTTGCCCTCTTCTGGGCACTCCATTAATCAGTTGTTAGTGTTTTCCTCCTCTCCACAGAATATTTGGCAGATCTAACTGACTTAGGAACGTTTGCTGGCACCTTCCTTCGTGCACTTACTGCTTTTTGTTATTCTTGCGACGAGTAATCAAAGAACTGAGCCAGCCGAGCCAGCCCCTGTCCAACTAATAGGCAGGAGAACAACAGGGGAGCAACGAAGCAGCAGCAGGCCAATAGCAGTCTCAAGGCAGGCGGCTCTAAAACGGTGCTATCCTCAAGCTTGTCTCAGCCCAGTGTGAAGCAAATCCCATCTGTTCCCACCTCTATCTGCTCAGTGATGAAATACGGGGCCACCAACCATGCAAGCCATGTAGAGACAGCATGCAAGCTTTAATCAATTAGGAGTCCCAAAGTCTCGTGCAGCTATCTAGAGCTGCAGCCTGCCCAGCAAATGCCACACTGGCAGTAAAGTTCAAAGTTCAACTCCTGTAGGGGGGACTGCACTGCCCCCATGAAGCTAGAAAGCCTCACAGGGCCTCTAATTCAGAAACGCTTCTCGTGGCTTCTCTCCATGTCCAAGCCGACTTGCTGCAGTCAGGATGGTGTGGGGCCAGAATTGGAGGACAAAAGCAAGGGGATGCACTACAGAGGCAGCATCATCCCGTCTGGATTCAAGACCAGATTAGATAGTGGTGGCCTCGAGAGAAACAGCAGTCAATTGCCCAAGGCCCCAGTGGGCATACACGATGAACAAAACCCAAGTCAGGGTGCTGGGAGTCACAGTCAGAAGTATGACCTCAGGCCCAATCCAGGGCTCAGCCAGAGACTGGGAGTGGATTGGGACAGGGGTTCCGCACTCGATATATCTCCGTAGGGCGCGCATCAGTATAAGATAGTGGTATCTCTGCATCTGATTTAAATTATATTCCTGCTGTAGGTCTTCAAAGGCGAGAGGAGCCTCTACCTTCCACACATCGCACAGGTGTTCGATGCCTATCAGTTGCCACCCTCTGAAGTACGTTAAGGCGCCTACTTCTTTCAGTGCATCCCCCACCCTCAGTGGGGTCCGACTGGTCAGTTTCACCGTCCAACCCAGAAATCTATTGGCCTCCCTCCAACACCCCTCCACCACCCCTATGTGCGCCGGCCACTCCGGACGTGTTTCGGGGAGTACAAGAGCAGTTTGTAATTTTCTTCCATCATGATGGCTCTGTCTACCCTCTAGGCTGGATCGTTAGGGTCTGCGTATACCCAGTCATTTATAAACAATAATTGCGAAGCCCAGTAGTATAGCTTAGTGTCCAGAACTGCCAGGCCACCATCATACACTCCTTTTTGTAGTTTATGAAACGCTATTCTGGGAGAACCACCCTGCCACAAAACCATTGTGACTTCCAGGCCTACCTGCTTAAAAACTGCCAGGGGAACTGGGCCTTTGGTGTTCTGGAGAACATACAAAAGGTGCGGCACAGCCATCATTTTAAAAAGGGCCGCCCTGCCCATAAGAGGCAGTGGGAGGGTATGCCAGTGGCATACATCGGTACTTAGCCGATCTATCTGGGGCTCGAGGTTCCTCTTTAGGAATGTCCCTTGGTCCCGCGTGACGTACATGCCCAGGTACATGAATTCCTCCTTCTCGACTGGGGCTGCGCACTTCATCGGCATCCTAGGTGGAGGGCCCTATAGCTGGAAGACCACTGACTTGGACCAATTGATGGTGTAACCTGAGTAACTCCAATCAGCTCAAAGATATGTAGTAATCTTGCCATTGAGTGATAGGGTCTTGAGTATTTCAACGGCATAGAGAAAAATTCGCTCTTCCCACCCTTCTGGCACCTCTATACCCCAAATCATCAGGTCTTTCCTGATCCAGACTCCCAATTTTTAAAGCCAAAAATATCTTTCATTTAGTTTTCTCCCATTTGAACTGTCCACATTGCAAATCAGGTAACTGGGGAAAATAACTCTCCCCCTACGCTTAATTTGTAAAAAAAAAAAACATAAGTGTCATGGCCCTCTTTGGACGGCCACTGCAGCTTGCACCACCTGTTGCCCCTGCCAGCACTTAAGTGGCAGGTAATAGTCATTTTTAATGTTTCTTGAGCAGTGGCGGCTTCCCCATTGGGGCGTGGGGGCATCACCCCACTGCTTTCTTGCAGTGCGGGAAGGCAGAAACATAAATGGTAATAACTATCACCATTTATGTTTCTGCTTCTCGCACTGCGAGAAATCAGAAGTGCCTGTTTGGAGGTAGGCGGTCCTGCTCGAGGGCAGGGGGGGAGTGGCTTGCCCACTGTTGTGCGTATTGACTGTTTGGTGGGCCCTGGGGCTGACCAAACAGTCAGTATGCACAACAGTGGGCAAGCCACTCCCCCCTGCTTTGAGCAGAACAGCCTACTCTCCCTTTTTATGTCTCGCCTGACCCAGCGCATACGCTGGTCTGGAGAGACTTATTGAGAGGGCTCCAAAAAGTGCTACCAGACCAGCCTAGAGCTACAGTGCATGCGAGTGGGCGCGCGCGCCGCGCTTTACCGCGATTACTTTCACTTTCGCGGCCGCATGGCCGCTTTGATGTTTGATCGTGATCGCGATCACTTTCGTGGCCACAGGGCCGCTTGGCATAGCCAATAGGTCTCGCTTTTGGGACCCTATAAGTATTTAGTTATGCAACTGTTGCATGGCTAAACACTTATAAGGTCCCAAAGGCGAGACCTATTGGCTATGCCAATGCTTGTAGCAGCATACATAGAGAAAATGACCCGTGTGGGGCACGCTCTCCTGTGCCTCACCAATCACAACGCTGCCATTGCCATGGCAGCGTTGTGATTGGCGGACGGGAGGGAGGGAGGTTGCCTTTCCTTGATGTCGATGACGAGAGCTGCAGGAATAACGCAGGACGGCAGGAGTCTGGACAGAGCCTGAGGTGGCTGAAGGTACATTTTATTTTATATATTTTTTTCATTTAACCCTCAATTCAATAACATCTGATTCAATGGCCAGTCCTCTACAACAGCTGACTTCATGGTTTGCATATTATGTAAGAACGCTTGCTGCATGTGGTAACTGTTCCTGGTGTACACAGGTTTGCAGTTAAGCCACTTCTTACCAGAACTGCTAAATACTCCAGCTGGGTGGGCCTGTAACACGGACATCATTTAACCTCTCCCGCCTCCCCCCCTCGACGACCCTATTTCCACCCCCCGTCCCCCACCCGCCCGTCATGCTGGACGCGGCACGCGACTGATAGAAGTGCGCCTTATTCTTAGTTTTTTACTGTCCTGGGCCTCGCTTATGGAATGCCTGCCACGCCACCCAATTGTGCGAAAGTGTGGGTGCCTGCTCATGCGTGTGCTAGAAACAAGCCTCAGAGGCTGCCTTCATCTCATTTACAAGGCACAAATGCTAACTGTGGTAGCCTTTGCAAGTGCAGCAATTCCGAAAACCGCCAATCACCCGCTGTCTATCTTCGACCCTTCGTCCACCCTGCAAGTGGAAATATGTCAACAACAGGAGCGCAGGAGAATACACGCACACATTCAACCCATGGCACAAACAGAATCGATCACAGCTCCTGCTCCTCGCTGTGTTTCAGAGGAGAAGGCTGTGGTGTGGTTACTTGTTGTCTGTAAAATGGCATATCGCCAGTGCTTTAAATGGGCCGGTTCTCACCGGTACTGAGTACCGGCACTTCTTATTTTTACCGATCAGAGTACCGGCACTTCTTCACTGCTAAGGAGAGTACCGGTACTCATTGGAGGTAAATTAATTGGTTTTAGTGCTGCGAAGCTCAAGGCAGTCAGAGGGGAGCAGATCTGTACGGCCCTCTGACAGCCAAAGCGCATCTCCAGCTCGTAGGTGAGTAACGGCTGAACCATTCAGCAGCGACTCCTGCTTTATGCAAAGGATGTCCCTGTTTTGGAATTTTCACGCCCTGCTGTGTTTGATAGAGAAGGGCCCATTAAGGCCCTTCTCTGTCAATCACATTCACACTGTGCTTGTTGTGCCGTAACGATCCCAAGTGTAGAGTGTGTGTGTGCGTGTTCACCAGAGGCGCAACTAGAGGCAAATTTCTGGGGGGTAATTCTTCCACCAATAGGCAGAGTGGAGCTGCAGGGGCTCTTAAAAGGGGTGAAAAAAACAACCAAGCCTCATGCACATGCAAATGGTCTTTTAAAGACCTGTGAAGTATTCGGGTGCGGCTCTGTGTGTGCCAGGGAAGCTGTCTCGGCCCGGGCTGACACACACGATGGAGGGGTGGGGGGTAGGGGGTCGGGAGGGGGCTTGAAGCCCTTTGATCCCAATGGGGGTTGCGCACCTGGTGTGCGCGCCTGCTTCTGTGTATGTTTCAGTGTGAGAGAAAAAGCGAGCTCAGAGAGGAAAAGAATGTGGACAATCTCAGGAGGTAGTTTTAAAGAAATGCGTGGAATGCTTTTGTGTGTGCATTGTCTGCTTGTTTCTGTGTGTATTTGAAGTATTGTGCCAATAGCAACCAAGTAGGAACAGTATGACAGTGAGAAGCTGGAAATATTGCAAGACAAGCAAACCTTAACATATCGTGTTTGGTCTTTATTTTGTGTAACGAGTTAACACTTTTTTTGTTTATATTGCTACTTTTCTCACATGTTTTGGTATGTCCTGCAACTGGCGTAGTACTCATTATTAATGCTGGTATTCCAGAATCTCTTTTATTCTGAGGCACACTCATAATTAGCCTGAATAGTGCGGTTGATGGCTTGAATGTATTGATTTAAAAGCTCCTTCTATTATGATTTAGGGCTTGCTCCCAGCAGGTATTCACACCACTTTTTATCACGATATGTAGCTGTTAATCTGCATATATGGGAAGTTTGAAGCTACTATCAAAGGAAATGCACGGGCAAAATGAATACTCTTATAGAAATGTCCTAGTATCATCATGTCACGCCCGCCTCTAACCCCGCCCACTAGCCACGCCCCTAGCTCGATTTAATGAGTACCTACACTTATTTTTTCCCATTTAAAGCACTATATATCGCTGAATGTTGTGTGTTACGTTTGTGTGATGATAATTGACAACAATCATGCCGACTTGTAAAAGTTCCCTCACTGTAGAAACGGCAGGTGATGTGTGCCGGCGCATCATTGCTGTGATCGCAAACGTGGATATTTAAGTCCACATTTCATAAAACATTCTCTTTATTTAGGTATTCCTATATCTGGCAAATCAAACAGCACGCCGTGCACATTAAAATTTTACAAGCTAAATATTTTATAGGCGCATAGCCGTGCAGTTCCATTTCAGAGAGGCTCGTCATAGAGCAAACCTGCAGAAAATAGTCCACCCCAACAAAAACCGAAATAGAAACAGAAGTGCACGAGCCAATGTTATCAATGAGTCCTATGAGGTGGGATATTTGAAGGTTTCACAAAATATACGACAGTGGAAGCAGAGAGATGCATTTCAAGCTGGTGAAATCCCAAAGTCTATGGACTCTTGGAGCAACAAAAGAGGAATCCTGTTTTTCAGTGTGGGACAAACACCATGTGGGCGAGAAGTCCGGTGTCTGCTGCTGTCTTGGACCATGGCATCATGTTAACTTAGTATGTTTTGTAAATTTTACGCTCTACTACTTTCAAATGTCACCAGCCGCCACTGATCTTGAGTCAATATTCAACTGTTCTGCTCATGTCTAAATTAGATCGACAGCGACACCATGTGGCAAAGGGAAACAGCCTTTACATCAAATGCGCTACAATGCATTCCATTACAACGCGGTTGTTACAACGACTGCCTTGTTACAACGCAAACCATTACATCGCACGTCATTTCAATGGCACGCTAGTGTTGGATTTACAATCCAACACCTTCCATGGTGTTGTACAAACTGGAGTAGAAATAGTAAATTATACTATTCCTAAGTCCAGCGCGGAACCTACAGCAAGTCGTTGTAACGACTTGCGATGTAATGGTTCACGTTGTAATAACGCAGTCCTTGTAACAACCGCATTCTAATGGAATGTGTTGTAGAGCATTCGTTGTAAAGACATATATTCTGTAGCAGACTGTCATAAGTGCCGGTGTTGGAAATTAAATGCCGGTGCCGAGCACTGGAAACCACTGGCTCAATTTAAACACTGCCCCCACCCCAATTATTTTTCGAAAAGCTCCCTCTTTCTGCTTTCCAAATATTGGCTTGTATGGTTTCTGTACATGTAATATTGTACTTCTTTATTATCAAAAGTTGTCATGATTGCTGACTTGAATGGAATCATCATCTCTTCTGCTTTAAGACCACCATGTAATTAATATGCATTTTGGAAAACATATGGCTGTCTTTGGATTTTTCATCATCTGATTTTAAAGGAGCCAGGATATTTACCTTCCTTGGAGCTTTTGCAGGAATTCCTGTGCTGCCTCTGGGTGTGCCAAGTAGTAGCTTTGGTACACGCAAAGCGATTCCACCAACCCCTTTAATGCAGCAATAGATATCTTGCGCTTGTGTAAAATGTCAGTAACTCTGTAGGAAAGGCAGAGACTACAATTGGTTATGTTGGATTTTTGACCTGGGGTTCATTATCACTTTTAGGTTGGAAGACTGGCTGGGCTTGTTAAGACCAGGAGACACCACGATGCTGGAGACTAGGGTATAGCTTCATTAAACAAATGCAAGTGCTTAATTTGTCACTGAGTAATGTAACCACAAAAGCTAGATCAGACAACAGCTGCTTTCTTACAGTATTTTTCAAAGTACATTTGCTCATAAGAACATGGTGTCCAGACAGCTATAATGTGCGTGATGTTTGATATATTTACACCAGGTGGCCTATTTACAAAGATCACATTATAAAGATTAACAGAGTCAAACGTGTTCTGTCACATCATTTAGAGGTCTGTGATCCGCCAGGTTTTGTAAGGCGGGTCTTATACACAATTCTTCCATAGGAAAAAAGAATTTCTCCACATTCACCGTGGTGAACGCAAATGTATCATCTCTTCAGCAAATTAGAGCACATAAAAATTACATTGCTTTGGCATGTATACACCAACTCCTTCTTAGATGAATAATTTTTCTACACCCTCTATGCTAATATCCAGAAAAGTTCGATCAAAACAAGATCCGTTAATAATGATGTTTTCTGTGAATGAATAGGTCCCAGTGAACAAGCGGAAGACATAGCAGCATGTTGCAAGTTACAGCTGAATGGTAGAAGGTTAGCCTTGAGCAAAACAATAATAAAAGTGGAAATACACCTTCAGAGTGATGGTGTGGAGGGGGGTTTGTGGGGCGAGGATGTGTGAAAGGAGGGAAACACAGGATGAGTGACAGAGACAACTTTCATCTTAGTCGAGATAGCCTTTACACAAAAATGTGGCATAATTAATGTACATTAGAAAAATGCACTTATACACATCATTGGAAATGCAAATTAAAAACAATTGCACTATGACAGTCTACATATGGAAATCCTAACAGTAAATTGCAAATTACTCATTGCTAATAATGCACACAAAAATAAATCCATAAAAAACTGTTACACTGGCAGCTATTAAAATCTACAGAGCACTGGCACCTTGCACATCTGCATGCTAGGTATGGCTGGTTTGTAATGGCCACACTAAAATAAACATGACTGAATATTAACATAATTTAAACATAAGCACATTCTTGAAAAACTAAATATGATCTAAACTTAGGTTAAACAATCATAAAATGCACTTAACAATAACCCAACCAGCAGATCTGAATAAACTAAAAGTGAAAATACATAAACTAATAATAAATTAAACAAATGCATAATAAGCACAGCGACACCACAATGGTTCAGAGAGATTGCACACAAGGCCGGTAGGGTGCAAGCATTCTGAAAAAAACCCAATAAAGTCAGATGCCACATAAAGTTAGGAACACACAGCCAATCAGGACACATCACACATAGTAGAGTCAGTGATCACACGCCCTTTATGCTGGACATCTGGATACGTTACCCACCGGCACCCGAAAGGTCGAGACCAACTTGCATTTGCTATCAGAGGTCTTATTTATGACTCCAAAGATAATGACCACATTCTTTTACCAAAAAAGGACTAACAGAAAACCGTTATGATACCCAAAGAAATGTATAAAACCCTGTTCAGATTGATTGGACTTTGAGAGAGTCCTCAGACCCACTTCTGTAAGTGTGCTCCCGGTCAAGTGGTAATTAAACCACTTGTTCCACTTTTGCCAAATGCCTCTTGTCCTTTGTTTTTTCAAGGTTCATTCATATTTGAGCAACAATCCTCCATGCCGATGGATTTCTACTGGCATTGTGGTGACCTTGCCTACACCCAGCTCATCCGTGGATGGCGGGGCCATTGCCCCCTCGTGACCATACACACCCCAACCCTGGTTGTCCCTGGAGAAGATCTGTCTGTGTTGTCTCAACATCTGTTACAGAAGAAGACAACTGTGTTGCATCAGGCTTGAAGGAGAAGAACCTCTGAATATTTTGTCTGAACTCAGTACAAGGACATTCCAAAAGAATTCAGACTGTTCACAGAAGCTCAAGTAAACTCTGGAGGTTCAATATCCTTCACCATGCAAACAAAAGCAAACAGCTGCTGGTTACAAGTAACCACATGATAGAAAATTATTACACATACTGAGTTCAGCATAAATGCAATCAAAAAAGAACTCAGAGCCATCCACCTTATGGTGATGAAACATCTGTAAGTGTTTGACTTGATGACCGCGATGGAGGGTGGGGTATGTGACAAGATTGGCGCTTCCTGTTGTACTTTTATTCCCAGAAATAACATGAACAATGGGACATTAGCCCATGCCATCTAAGATCTGCATAACCTACAAGCCGATCTGAAGAAGGAGGGAGGTGCCCCAGAGCAGAAATGGCTGCATCATATATTTTTGTGGATCCTCTTATGTCTATTTAAGTTACTGACATCCCTGATGCCAATTCTCCTTGATGTACTTCTGCTATGTAGTATCATACAAGTGGGGGCTTCTTGCTATAAAAAAGCAGTCCTCAAATTAGGTAGTATGCACTTAGCTAGGGAACAAGCAACCGACACTACACACGCACACTCACACACTTTTAAACAACATAACTGTCATGACATACAAGGAGGATAGAGTAGTTGATGAATCAACGACGGGGGGAATGTTGGAATGGGTGAATACGATGCCAATAAATGTCTTGATTTGTGAAGGCCCGACAATGGCAATATCAGTAAATGCAATGTGAACGTATGCCATTACATGTGCCTGCACAACAACGACAATGCCCGTCAATGCATTGTCAATTTATACCATAATTTGTGCCAGCCCAGCAGAGCCGACATCAGCGATAATGATTCCAATGTATGTCATATTCAATGCTCGTACAATAATATTATTGTTGCCAAAAAGAACAATGTCAATGTACGTTCACACCAAAGCAAACATAACTTTGTCAATACCAGTAAGGACGAAGTCAATGTACAAGATGACAACTGTATGCGTAATGTTGATAATGTTGATAACAATTATACTATTGGCTGCCATGGTATTCTTAGGCGTTCCAATGAGCTGATATCATATCATTGCTGTCAGATTCACCCAAGGTGACCTCCCCATCAACCCTGAGTCAGAGATACCTGGTCAGGCAGGTCCTGTGAACCAGGCCCATGCCTTTCGAATAGGTGACAGCTGGGGTCCCACATAAACTTTAAACAAACACGCACCCAGGGAAAACCCTGCTTGATTCCATGGATAGATGATAGCACCACAAACAAGTCACAGGTAATTAGTCCAATAAAATATGTTTGGCCAAAGACTCTTGTTCCCTAAAAATACCACAAAGCTAGATGCTACATGTAGACATGTACACTCAACAAATCAGGACACAACATGCACTCCACATGCAGTGAGCATGTGCTCCTCATGCCAGATATCTTGGCACGTGCACACTGGCCACATTAGTTCTCTTCGAGGTCGAAAACCATCTGTGTCCTTATCAGATGCAAATATTTGATTGATTTACAACTAAGATGCTCTTAAGGAATGTAGAGATCATTTTATTGTACCTCATGAACTGTATAAATTGACATCAAAAACTTTGGACATTGAGAGATTTTGAGCAGACGTACTCTGTCCAGGCTCTTCAGGCTGCAGAATTTAATTAAACCAACTTGTTCATGTTTTGCTAAACGCATCTTGTCTTTTCCTTTATTTAAGGTAAATTCATATCTGAGCAGCAACAGTGCCCACTTATGCGTCACCTGGTATCAGCATATGACCACCGTGGGCCCCAAGACATCAGCCAGGTCATGTTACGTCTGTTAACTGATACCACATGCAGTAGGCGCAGACAGGCTTTACTTATCCCTAGAGGTGGCTCCCAAAAAAGCAGAATGCCTCCACCTATACCAAAATAAAACCCAACAAGGTAGAACCCCACAGGGTCGTAGTGAACGTGAACCGATATGAGACCAATCCAACAACACTGTACCTTTTAACCAAGCCTAGCGACATTCAAACTAAGCTAAATATAATGTGCAGGAGGGGCACCACAGGGGAGGATACTGTTTGGCCCCAGACTTTCCAGAGAAGAGGTTCTTAGAGGTAGCAAAGCCACCAAACCAGTGCATAAACATGTCTGCCCTGCTTCCATCTACAGTTCTAGGGTGGCCCTCAGCATATCTGGGGCAGTCTTCTTTAATAACAAGATGACTGCAGACATGGAATTCCAGTGTAGGGCCATATCTCTCAATGATATGAAGGGACATGAGTTTCGTAGGGGAGGGTTGAATAACAACTTAGATTCCCCATGTCAGGAAATCTGAGATACCCAGGTGGGTGGATATACGTGGCTAGAAGGAAAGGGGCAACCCTTAATTTTACAGAAACTTACACTGTATTCCTTGTGTTTCAGAAGCAAAGGAACAATTCCAGTGGGAATGTATGAAAACTGTGGCACAATCCTGCACCTCCACACTGATGGATACCTTCTGGCAGTGTGGCAAGTTTGCCTATTTGACAACGACAAAGGCAGGTTGTGTGTGCTGTGAGCAAGATCCTTTGAAATGTAATCAGGGCAGGATACAGCTCCTCCCTAGCCATCCTGCCAGCAAGACCCTCTCTCAGCATCACCTAGGTCCTATTGTTCACTGTCTGGGCCCAATCCACATTCCCGATGGGGGAACCATCAACAGGTCCATGCAGCTGGAAATACATACAAAAGCCTCAGAAACTTTGAGCAGGAAAATTACAACTTTCTAAATATAATAATGAGTGTTGGTCGTGACTATCTGAAACAAACTTTTACATGCTTTTAAATCTTAGTGTGCACTAGGTGAAGGGGCTCCACCCTGGCCTCTGTCATCCAAATCTGAGCTTTCTAGAACTGCTAATATAGACAACGTGTGCACTACTGAATTCCCCTGGGGGGTTTCTTCTCAATATAACTCTATCGAACGTTGTTGACTTATAGTAAAAAACAATAATGACAAAATAGACAGCTATAAGACATCCCAAATATTTACAAATCAGATGACAATAGTTCAGTAAATTATACTGCGAAGACAACGTGGTTGCTCATATTTCATCCAATCAAATGATTCTTTTATTTTCTTGAAGACTGACATGTCAGTGCGTCCCCAATGCATTTCGGGCCACTACAGGCCCTTCATCAGGGGTTTCTTTAATCAGTCAACATTCAATTGATGTGATGAGCATAAAACCGCAGTCCAAAACCATCCGACTGATTCCTGACTCGGAGCGTTTAATCGATCGTATTCCAAGCGAGTGTCATAGTGACCCACATGCCAATTCGCCAATACGCCATGATGTGAGGGGGATTCATTGGTGCACACAGTGCCTAGATTAGTGGTTCTAGAAAGCTCAAACTTTCTAAATGTAGCATTTTCAAAATTATAATCTAAAATCAGATTTTACCATTAAGGAGTTCATTTGAGTGTAAACATCATTTACATCTTCTCCCAATCTGAAATTATCACGTATTAATTGAAATAATGTAGTGTTAGTCCATGGGAAAGATAGGCCTTACAACAGAAACAACTTTAGAAGTTTTTCACTATTAGCACATGTAAAACTTAAACATACATGTCCTACCTATTAAATACCAAGCACCCTGCCCAAAAACCTTTAGGGCCTACCCTAGGGATGAATTATACGTATTAAAAAGGCAAGTTTAAGCCTGAGAAAAGGCTTTTTTTGCAGGGTTGAAATGGCAGTTTAAACCTGCTCTACAGGCTGCAGTAGCAGGACTCATGCATGTTTTAAAAGGCTAATTTAGTGAGTGAAACAATGAGTGCTGATATCCATTGTTAGCATTGCATTTAATGTAAATGGTACATGTTGTACCATTTACTTGGGACTTACAAGTAAATTAAATGTGCCAGTGAGGTGTAGCCTAATTTTACCATGTTCTTATGGGAGAGAACAAGCACTGTGGCACTGGTTAGCAGGAGTAAAGGTCAGAGTCCAGATGCCAACAAAAACGATCTCTGCAAAGGAAGGAAGAGGAAGGTGAAAACATCTGGGGTGACCTTGCAGAAAGGGCCAGGTCCAACAGCTCCAACACATGCGCTCATAATGGCAAACAAGTGCCCAAATATTTTCATAGGTCCCAAACAAGTTACTCGAAAACTTAAGCAAATCAGAGGAAAGGAATGCAAATATGGTCATTCTTTTCATGAAGGGCATAGTTTGAAATCAGTTGATTATGAAACTTAATTTAATTTTTACTTGCATGAAATGTTCAAAACAACTTACTGAATTATCAAATAGATTGTTCATGAAGAAGTATATACATGATTGAGCAATCATTTCCAATCGGAAAAAGAGGAGTTTGGAGTTGATATTAGCTCGGAAAGTGGAAATTAAGAGGATGACAGGAGGTTAACTTCCACCTGCCAATCCTTTAAATCTGAAACATCACAGTTTCGCAAATTTTTATGTTGTAACACCGAGAGGCTTCGGTTTCTGAGTGTATACACATGTTTAAAGGAAGTTTCTGTGCAATTCTGAAAACATGCTTATTGCTTTGTTTTCTTACCTTATTTTGTCTCCAAAGGGTAAAGCATCAAATACCTTTTTATATTGAGAGTATAAGATTGTACATACTTCATGCTTGTATTCATTTGTGAGGAAATAAATAGCCTGGAAAGATAAAACAACATGCTTGATTTATAAGCCATAACAACTATGTAGTAGAACACCTTTACATAGAAGTAACAGTTTCATGAGGACACTGGATTAGTCTAATAATCATTTTCTTTGCTACTCCCAACAACAGGCTGTATGTCATAAAATATTGTACAGAAATATAATCAGACAAATATTGTGTAATAAATATTTTTTCTATTGAATTGTCTCATTGACTCCTCGCTCTTAGTGCTCCCTTGCTTCAAATCTGTGTTGTAACTTTTAATATTGTTGTTGCTTTTAATTTGATTATTTTTAAAAATCGGAAATACCTGCTCACGGCTGAATTACTAGCGAGGCAGGAGCGGCTGCTTTCAGCTAACACTAGAGCCAATCACAGTGCAGGCCGGGCGGAGCTTAGGCTGCCACCAGCTATATTTTGCCGATTGCAGCGCGGGAACAGGTACTTTGCCCAGACTCCTCGCTCTTAGTGCTCCCTTGCTTCAAATCTGTGTTGTAACTTTTAATGTCGTTGTTGCTTTTAATTTGATTGTTTTTAAAAATCGGAAATACATGCTCACCGCTGAATTACTAGCGAGGCAGAAGCGGCTGCTTTCAGCTAGCACTAGAGCCAATCTCAGTGCAGGCGAGGCGGAGCTTAGGCTGCCACCGGCTATTTTTTGGCGATCGCAGCGCGGGAACAGGTACTTTGCCCAGACTCCACGCTCTTAGCGCTCACTTGCTTCAAATGTGTGTTGTAACTTTTAATATTGTTGTTCCTTTTAATTTGATTGTTTTAAAAAATCGGAAATACCTGCTCACCGCTGAATTACTAGCGAGGCGGGAGCGGCTGTCTTTCAGCTAACACTAGAGCCAATCACAGTGCAGGCGGGGCGGAGCTTAGGTTGCCACCGGCTATTTTTTGTCCATTGCAGCACGGGAACAGGTACGTTGCCCAGACTCCGCGCTCATAGCGCTCACTTGCTTCAAATCTGTGTTGTAACTTTTAATATTGTTGTTGCTTTGAATTTGATTGTTTTTAAAAATCGGAAATACCTGCTCACCGCTGAATTACTAGCGAGGCAGGAGCGGCTGCTTTCAGCTAATACTAGAGCCAATCACAATGCAGGCGGGGCGAAGCTTGGGCTGCCACCGGCTATTTTTTGCCGATCGCAGCGCGGGAACAGGTACTTTGCCCAGACTCCACGCTCTTAGCGCTCAATTGCTTCAAATCCATGTTGTAGCTTTTAATACTGTTGTTGCTTTGAATTTGATTGATTTTAAAAATCGTAAATACCTGCTCACGGCTGAATTACTAGCGAGGCAGGAGCGGCTGCTTTCAGCTAACACTAGAGCCAATCACAGTGCAGGCGGGGCGGAGCTTAGGCTGCCACCGGCTATATTTTGCCGAGTGCAGCGCGGGAACAGGTTATTTGCCCAGACTCCTCGCTCTTAGTGCTCCCTTGCTTCAAATCTGTGTTGTAACTTTTAATATTGTTGTTGCTTTGAATTAGATTGTTTTAAAAAATCGGAAATACCTGCTCACCGCTGAATTACTAGCGAGGCAGGAGCGGCTGCTTTCAGCTAACACTAGAGCCAATCACAGTGCAGGCGGGGCGGAGCTTAGGCTGCCACCGGCTATATTTTGCCGAGTGCAGCGCGGGAACAGGTTATTTGCCCAGACTCCTCGCTCTTAGTGCTCCCTTGCTTCAAATCTGTGTTGTAACTTTTAATATTGTTGTTGCTTTGAATTAGATTGTTTTAAAAAATCGGAAATACCTGCTCACCGCTGAATTACTAGCGAGGCAGGAGCGGCTGCTTTCAGCTAACACTAGAGCCAATCACAGTGCAGGCGGGGCGGAGCTTAGGCTGCCACCGGCTATTTATTGCCGATCGTAGCGTGGGAACAGGTACTCATCCCAGACTCCACGCTCTTAGCGCTCACTTGCTTCAAATCTGTGCTGTAACTTTTAATATTGTTGTTCCTTTTAATTTGATTGTTTTAAAAAATCGGAAATACCTGCTCACCGCTGAATTACTAGCGAGGCAGGAGCGGCTGCTTTCAGCTAACACTAGAGCCAATCACAGTGCAGGCGGGGCGGAGCTTAAGCTGCCACCGGCTATATTTTGCCGATCGCAGCGCGGGAACAGGTACTTTGCCCAGCCTCCACGCTCTTAGCGCTCACTTGCTTCAAATCTGTGTTGTCACTTTTAATATTGTTGTTGCTTTGAATTTGATTGTTTTTAAAAATCGGAAATAAATGCTCACCGCTGAATTACTAGCGAGGCAGGAGCGGCTGCTTTTAGCTAGCACTAGAGCCAATCACAGTGCAGGCGGGGCGGAGCTTAGGCTGCCACCGGCTATTTTTTGACGATCGCAGCGCGGTAACAGGTACTTTGCCCAGACTCCACGCTCTTAGCGCTCACTTGCTTCAAATCTGTGTTGTAACTTTTATTATTGTTGTTGCTTTGAATTTGATTGTTTTTAAAACTCAGAAATACCTGATCACCACTGAATTACTAGCGAGGCAGGAGCGTCTGCTTTCAGCTAACACTAGAGCCAACCACAGTGCAGGTGAGACGTAGCTTAGGCTGCCACCGGCTATTTATTGCCGATAGTAGTGCGGGAACAGGTACTTATTCCAGACTCCACGCTCTTAGCGCTCACTTGCTTCAAATCTGTGTTGTAAATTTTAATATTTTTGTTGCTTTGAATTTGATTGTGTTTAAAAATCGAAAATACATGCTCACCGCTGAATTACTAGTGAGGCAGGAGCGGCTGCTTTCAGCTAACACTAGAGCCAATCACAATGCAGGCGGGTCGGAGCTTAGGCTGCCACCAGCTATTTTTTGCCGATCGCAGCCGGGAACAGGTACTTTGCCCAGACTCCACGCTCTTAGCGCTCACTTGCTTCAAATCTGTGTTGTAAATTTTAATATTTTTGTTGCTTTGAATTTGATTGTTTTTAAAAATTGGAAATACCTTCTCACCGCTGAATTACTAGCGAGGGAGGAGCGGCTGTCTTTCAGCTAACACTAGAGCCAATCACAGTGCAGGCGGAGCTTAGGCTGCCACCGGCTATTTTTTGTCGATTGCAGCACGGGAACAGGTACTTTGCCCAGACTCCGCGCTCACTTGCTTCAAATCTGTATTGTCACTTTTAATATTGTTGTTGCTTTGAATTTGATTGTTTTTAAAAACCGGAAATACCTGCTCACCGCTGAATTACTAGTGAGGCAGGAGCGGCTGCTTTCAGCTAACACTAGAGCCAACCACAGTGCAGGCGGGCGGAGCTTAAGCTGCCACTGGCTAGTTTTTTGCCGATCGCAGCGCAGGAACAGGTACTTTGTCCAGACTCCATGCTCTTATCGCTCACTTGCTTCAGATCTGTGTTGTAACTTTTAATATTGATGTTGCTTTGAATTTGATTGTTTTTAAAAATCGGAAATACCTGCTCACTGCTGAATTACTAGCGAGGCAGGAGTGGCTGCTTTCAGCTAACACTAGAGACAATCACAGTGCAGGCGGGGCAGAGCTAATGCTGCCACCGGCTATTTTTTTCCGATTATAGCGCGGGAACAGGTACTTTGCCCAGACTCCACGCTCTTAGCGCTCACTTGCTTCAAATCTGTGTTGTAACTTTTAATATTGTTGTTGCTTTGAATTTGATTGTTTTGAAAAATCGGAAATACCTGCTCACAGCTGAATTACTTACGAGGCAGGAGAGGCTGCTTTCAGCTAACACAGGAGCCAATCACAGTGCAGGCGGGGCGGAGCTTAGGCTGCCACCGGCTATTTATTGCCGATCGTTGCGCGGGAACAGGTACTTATCCCAAACTCCACGCTCTTAGCGCTCACTTGCTTCAAATCCATGTTGTAGCCTTTAATATTGTTGTTGCTTTGAATTTGATTGTTTTTAAAAATCGGAAATACCTGCTCACCACTGAATTTAGTGAGGCAGTAGCGGCTGCTTTCAGCTAGCACTAGAGCCAATCACAGTGCAGGCGAGGCAGAGCTTAGGCTGCCACCGGCTATTTTTTGGCGATCGCAGCGCGGGAACAGGTACTTTGCCCAGACTCCACGCTCTTAGCGCTCACTTGCTTCAAATCTGTGTTGTAACTTTTAATATTGTTGTTGCTTTGAATTTGATTGTTTTAAAAAATCGGAAATACCTGCTCACCGCTGAATTACTAGTGAGGCAGGAGCGGCTGCTTTCAGCTAACACTAGAGCCAATCACAGTGCAGGCGGGGCGGAGCTTAGGCTGCCACCGGCTATTTATTGCCGATCGTAGCGCAGGAACAGGTACTTATCCCAGACTCCACGCTCTTAGCGCTCACTTGCTTCAAATCTGTGTTGTAAATTTTAATATTGTTGTTGCTTTGAATTTGACTGTTTTTAAAAATTGGAAATACCTGCTCACCGCTGAATTACTAGCGAGGCAGTAGCGGCTGTCTTTCAGCTAACACTAGAGCCAATCACAGTGCAGGCGGGGCGGAGCTTAGGCTGCCACCGGCTATTTTTTGTCGATTGCAGCACGGGAACAGGTACTTTGCCCAGACTCCACGCTCACAGCGCTCACTTGCTTCAAATCTGTATTGTAACTTTTAATATTGTTGTTGCTTTGAATTTGATTGTTTTTAAAAATCGGAAATACCTGCTCACCGCTGAATTACTAGTGAGGCAGGAGCGGCTGCTTTCACCTAACACTAGAGCCAATCACAATGCAGGCGGGACGGAGCTTAGGCTGCCACCAGCTATTTTTTGCCGATCGCAGCGCGGGAACAGGTACTTTGCCCAGACTCCACACTCTTAGCGCTCACTTGCTTCAAATCTGTGTTGTAACTTTTAATATTGTTGTTGCTTTGAATTTGATTGTTTTTAAAAATCGGAACTACCTGCTCACCGCTGAATTACTAGCGAGGCAGGAGCGGCTGCTTTCAGCTAACACTAGAGCCAATCACAGTGCAGGCGGGGCGGAGCTTAGGCTGCCACTGGCTATTCGTTGCCGATCGCAGCGCGGGCACAGGTACTTTGCCCAGACTCCACGCTCTTAGCGCTCACTTGCTTCAAATCTGTGTTGTAACTTTTAATATTGTTGTTGCTTTGAATTTGATTGTTTTTAAAAATTGGAAATACCTGCTCACCGCTGAATTACTAGCGAGGCAGGAGCGGCTGTCTTTCAGCTAACACTAGAGCCAATCACAGTGCAGGCGGGGCGGAGCTTAGGCTTCCACCGGCTATTTTTTGTCGATTGCAGCACGGGAACAGGTACTTTGCCCAGACTCCACGCTCACAGCGCTCACTTGCTTCAAATCTCTATTGTAACTTTAAATATTGTTGTTGCTTTGAATTTGATTGTTTTTAAAAATCGAAAATACATGCTCACCGCTGAATTACTAGTGAGGCAGGAGCGGCTGCTTTCAGCTAACACTAGAGCCAATCACAATGCAGGCGGGTCGGAACTTAGGCTGCCACTAGCTATTTTTTGCCGATCGCAGCCGGGAACAGGTACTTTGCCCAGACTCCACGCTCTTAGCGCTCATTTGCTTCAAATCTGTGTTTTAAATTTTAATATTGTTGTTGCTTTGAATTTGATTGTTTTTAAAAATCGGAAATACCTGCTTGTAGGAGAGTAGGGTCTGCAATCCTATGATCACCCAGATTTTTTGCTTTTGCTTCATTGGTTTACGACTTTCTCCAGCTGTGGGCCTGCCAATCAGACCCACAGCCTAGCTGTTCTCTCTCGAAATTAACACACATGTACATTAGGTGCATCCACTAATTGGAACTGGGCCGCCTTGTCAGTCCCTGTCTTAGCATACCACAGGTATCCAGGGCATCGGTGTACCCAGGGCCTACCAGGGACTGAAGCATGTATTATGCCACCCCTGGAATGGCCGCCCAAATCTGACACAACTGGCTGCACGACAGCTGGGGCCACGTGGTGTAATCACCCGTTGCTGTAGGTGTAGTATTCCTACACCTAAACCCTAAAATGGACACATGGATTCCTATCAGTCACTCCTATAGCAGGCCTTATCAATCCTGAAGGCAGAGTGCAGGGAATCATGTGGGACGGTGCTCTGGCGCGAGCTGAGCCCGTCGACGGCTTGCGGAACCAAGTCCTAATAGCCGTTCCATGGTGACGCGGGCCAACTACTTTTAATGCATTATAATCCTGGCGGTTATTTGCTAACTTTGGCCTCACATCACCTACACATGTCGAGTAAGGTGTCATACGAATGGGAATACAAACCCCTCGCCAGTCCTGGTGACGGGGTTAGCATTCCCCCCTTTTAGAGGGACACGACATGGGAGTAACCTTGAACCCCGGTTAAAGTTGACTCAAGCCTCAGCATCACAAAATGGATGCTGCCACCAGACACAAGTCTGACCTCCTGCTGCTGGGGGACCTTCCAGCAAGGGGAGCTTGGACAAAGGGTTTCCTGTCGAGGGCGGTGTTAGCACCGTCCCAGACAGGGTTTGTGTATCCCAGGTAGGCAGGGCTGAAAGGAAGGTGATTGCAAGTGGCACCCCGGTGCTCACTGTGCATAGCCCGGCTCAAACCAGTTTCGGGGGCACACCAGCCCCTGAGCTGGCGCGAAGCCGGACAAAGGTTAGGGGTGTAACCACCCCCCTCCTGGCTCCACCCATAGGTAGAACCTAGTCACGGGCCAGCCCCTTTTCTTAGAATAAAGGTAGGAGCGAGTCCCCTTCCCAAATTGGATAATCAGATAATCGGATAACTCCGAATCACGAACCACTTTCCACGAAAGGAACTCTTGACTATTTCTGAAGACTCTCCCTTGTGGCTAAGGAGTAGCCACCCTGCACCAGCAGGCACCACCTAAGCGCTTGCGGTTTGCTGTAAGTCTCTCCTACGGATCAAGACTGCCCAGCTCGACGAGACCCGAGTTCCCTGCCATCTCAGACCTTTTACCTACCTCATCAGCCCAGCTGAGAGTCGTAGGTGTGACGAGACCTGCGGGACCGGCTATCTTCAGAACCTGCACGACGCTTATCTAGCACGCCCACCGAGGGACCCTCGAGTGAGTGCACCTAGGGTTTGAGAAGCCCTAAACCCTGAGCAGCTCCAGCATCGAAGTCTGTCTCCCCAGCATCCACGAGATCTGCGTGGGGGCCCTTCCGCTCCTTGCTGTTCACCGCGTTGTCCGACCACTTGCCGACCGGCTTGTGGCCCTCTTCACGACGCACCACGTTTTGTTTCATCACTAGTCTGGTTGCTCCAGACTGGCTCCTGCTCCCCTTCAACAGAGGAGTACCACGGACCTTCCTGGTCCACTCCCGATGCCATCTTGACTCCCCCGCTTGGGTTGCCACTGCCAAGATCCGCTGCCCCCTCCTGGGCCCAGCACCATCGACAGCAGACACCTTCGTGGGACAGCTCGCCCTCCATCCTGGTCGCCGCCGCGCCTCCTGGTCCGAGGAACAGCCGAGTCCGACGTCACCCACTCACCTGGTCGAGGTGACTTCAGCCGGTACCCTCCTGGTACCCACACGATCGCTGGCTAGCGGTTGAGAACTGAGTCCCCTCTGCTTTCAGGTTTCCTTCATCACCGATCCAGGCTTGGATCGCTCTGAACATCGTCACTGGTCGCCTGCCAGCAACTTCTTCTTTCAGGCTCCTGAGACTACACGAGGACTCCCGACATCTTACCGAACTTCACGCAGCCGCAGCCTCCGGGCTAGGTAACTCGAGCATCTCGGTGCTCCATCGCAGGTTCGCTCTACAAGTGTCCAGTTCCTTTTTCGTTTAGTCCCACTGATCGGATCACTCCGGAATCAGTACCTCCAGACTCTAACCATTCGCATTTCACTGTTAGTGTAGATGGTTTCTCGTGCCCCTCGGGCATTTGTGTAAATTGTGCAACTGAAGTATTTTCCTAAGAGTTTTGTAGTGTGCTTAGCTCCCTGACTCATAAAGAGCCAGGGTAGTCTTGTTATAAATAAATATCCTTTTATTTTCATAACAACTTGTGTGGTGTCCTTTCACTTGGTGTTCAAGGGGTATATGTGATGGTAAACAGCTGGCTTAACACGCCCTCTAGAGTTTAGCCTAAGACTGCTCGTATCCACGCTACTAGGATAGCTGGTCTAAAAGGTTGACTTACAACCAATCATCAATAAGGGTCGTTTGGAATGATACACAGTGATCACTAGAATAGTGAGCACTACATATCAGGCCAACTTCTCACATTAGTGAGCAGCGGTTGGGATTTGAGCTTGCTGTTGTTTTACCACACACGTATCCTAAGAATATCGCAGTGAAAGATCACATAAGTACCCAGGTACATATAACTTAACTTAGAATACTCCGAGTTCTACTGAACCGGCTGTTGTAGTGTAACAGGGCTTAGCACACCCTGACTACAACTCTTAGCAAGGGATCAGTAGGTAAACACATAGTGTAGGTAGGTGCATCACTTACACCTCACTAGAAAAGCATGTCGGTCCACGGAGAGTCTTCGCAGACTCCCTTAGTGGTCAGTGACCCTCCACAGGTCGTGTCACGATATGCAGCTCTTAGCTTCAAGGAGATGCGACAACTGTGTGCCTCCAGGAAGCTAAACCAGGGTTCTAACCCTACCATCGCAATTCTGATAGGTCTCTTAGAGGCGTACGATGCTAGGAGGTCCTCTAACCCAGGTCCCCCCAGTGCAGATGGGAACATGCCTCCCTTAGAGGGAACCCTCGGTGACCCAGACCTCGACCTCCACACAGAGGAGGAGGACGAGGACGAGTTATCGGGAGACGAGGCAGACAAAGGTCCAGTGGTAGTCGGCAGGCTTACAAGGACCAACTTAAGCAGGCATGAGAATGGAACTGGGGGAGCCCCGGGCCCACGCTCAAGCAGGCTTAACCTTGGGAACGGACGAGCTAGGTCTCTCTCCAGAGGCTCTGGCAGATCGGTTCATACACATGTCTCTCAGGCATCTTCTCAGAGAGGAATGACTTCCCCTCAGAGGAGGGAGCATGAAGCGAAGATGCGGGAGGTCAATCTGAGGATCGAGCGGGAAGAACTTGCCCTCGCCAAAGAAAGACTTGCCTTGGCCCGAGAGCAGAAATTAAGTGGGTTAGATCCCACTGGTGGCAGCATTCTCAATAGAGAGAAAGACAGGGGTATAGACACTAGACACCTGAGTAAAATAGTGCCCCCCTTTAAACAAGGGGACGACATCCACAAGTGGATAACTGCCTTGGAGAGGGCCTGCACTGTCCAGTGCGTCCCCCCAAGTCAGTGGGCAGCTATACTGTGGCTTTCCTTTGAAGGTAAAGGAAGGGACAAGCTCCTCACTACAAGAGCTGAGGATGCTAACAACTACCAAGTCCTGAAGAACACACTGATTGATGGGTTCGGCTTAACCACGGAACAGTACCGGGTGCTGTTCCGGGACACCCAGAAAATTCAGTCTCAGGATTGGGCTGACTTTGTCGATTGTGCCACTAAGGCTTTGGAAGGCTGGTTGCTGGGTAGCAAGGTTACTGATTACACGGGATTGTACAATCTTATCATGCGAGAACAGATTTTAAACAACTGTCAGAACCAATTGTTGCATCAGCACCTTGTCGACTCGGATCTGACCTCTCCCCAAGAATTGGGAAAGAAGGCAGACAGATGGGTCAGAACAAGGGTCAAGCAGAACCAGAATCAGAACCAGGGTGGTCAGAAGAAAGCAGACCAAAAGGGTAACAAGAACGAACAAAATGACCAGAAGTCTTCGACAGGCCCCCAACAAACCAAAGAGGGTGGGGGTCAGGCTTCACAGAAGAAGAAGACTCAAGAAGGCCAGTCAAAAAGGTGGTGCCAATACTGTAAAAGTAAGACTCACTGGTTTAGTGAGTGCACCAAGAAAGGAGGGCAAACTCCTGCCACTGCAGCCCCTAAGGCACCTGCGCCCCCTAGTACAGTCAGCAGTGGTAGTGCGCCTCCCAAGGCATTAGTTGGGTTAACCTTGGGAACCGAGGGGAGTGACGACTTAGTCGGCACACTCACTCAGGCCGTCCTTGTCTGTACAGGGGATATGGATATGTCCCCTGATGCCAGTCCCAATACTTTGGGCAAATACAGACAGACACCTTTGATAAATGGAAGAGTGGCTCAGGCCTACAGGGACACGTGTGCCAGTGTCACCATGGTGACGCCTAACTTCGTGGACCCTGGACAGATCATGCTAGGTACCAGTTACCTAGTGACCAATGCCAGCAACGTCACTACCAATCACAGTATGGCAGTTGTTGATTTCTCCTGGGGAGGGGTAAGTGGCCCGAAAAAGGTTGTGGTTAGTTCAGACCTCCCCGTAGAATGTCTGTTGGGCAATGATTTGGAAACGTCACAATGGTCAGAAGTGGAGCAGAGGACTCACATGGAGATGTTAGGCTTGCCAGCACATGTCCTTGCTGTGACCAGGTCACAGGCCAAAAGATGCCCCACTGAACAGGTGCTGGATCCTGGAAGAACGGACCAGACACCTTCCAAGAAAAGGAGCAGTAAGGGTAAGGCTTCGCCTTCCCCCTTGCCCCAGGTCGTGGATCAAGTCTCCGAGGAGGCTGACCTTAAAGAACTGAGGGAAACTGAGCCGCAAGAGCTTGAACCTGGTCAGGTTGAGTTTCTGGGCTCAAGGGGACCCTCCAGGGAAGACCTGGGGAAGGCACAGTTAGACTGCCCCTCACTTGAACCCCTCAGACAGCAGGCCGCTGCTGAGGCTGCAGGGAACGCCACAGGTACCCACAAAGTGTACTGGGACGATGGACTCCTGTACTCCGAGGCAAGAGACCCCAAACCTGGTGCGACCAGGAGGCTGGTCATCCCCTTGTCTCTGAGAGGTTTCCTTCTCACCTTGGCCCACGAGATTCCCCTTGCAGGTCACTTAGGCCAGAATAAGACTTGGGACAGAATTGTTCCACACTTTCACTGGCCCCACATGTCCGAAGATACGAAGGAGTTTTGCCGCTCCTGTGTCACTTGCCAAGCCAGTGGTAAGTCAGGTGGCACGACAAAGGCCCCCCTCATACCACTACCAGTGGTGGGGGTACCCTTTGAACGAGTGGGGATCGACATTGTCGGACCAATGGAACCCCAGACAGCATCAGGGCACAAGTTTATACTGGTGGTGGTGGACCACGCCACCAGGTATCCTGAAGCTATCCCCCTTAGGACCACTACAGCACCTGTGGTGGCACGGGCCCTACTTGGAGTGTTCTCCAGAGTGGGCTTCCCTAAGGAGGTCGTCTCAGACAGAGGTGCAAACTTCATGTCGGGATATCTGACTGCTATGTGGAAGGAATGTGGTGTCAACTACAAGTTCACCACACCCTATCACCCACAATGCAATGGGCTTGTTGAGAGATTCAACAGGACCCTAAAAGGGATGATTCACGGACTACCTGAAAAGCTTCGGCGGAGATGGGATGTCCTGATACCCTGCCTCTTGTTCGCCTACCGAGAGGTCCCGCAGAAGGGGGTTGGCTACAGCCCTTTCGAGCTTCTGTTCGGACATCCTGTAAGGGGACCCCTTTGTTTGGTAAAGGAAGGATGGGAGAGACCTCTCAGAAAGCCGGCATCAAACATTGTGGACTATGTGCTCGGTCTCCGCTCACGGATGGCGGAGTACATGGAGAAGGCGTTTAAAAACCTGGAGGCGAGCCAAGAATTACAGAAAGCTTGGCACGACCAAAAGGCTGTCCTGACTGTGTACCAGCCTGGACAGAAGGTGTGGGTGCTGGAGCCAGTGGCCCCAGCAGCCCTCAAAGACAAATGGTCTGGGCCCCACACGATCATTGAGCAAAAGGGAGAGGTCACCTACTTGGTAGACCTGGGAACTCCCCGGAGCCCCCACAGGGTGCTCCATGTAAACAGGCTCAAGGCATATGTCGACAGGGAGGGCATGGGCTTGCTCATGACCACAGATGAGGGACAGGAGGAGGAGAGTGACCCTCTCCCAGACCTGCTCTCTCAGAACCCTGACGATGGATCAGTAGATGGTGTTGTCTTTTGTGGCAGCCTCTCTGGACATCAACAAGAGGATTGTAAACAGGTTCTTCAATCCTTTCGACATATGTTCTCTCTGACACCCAGTCAGACCAAGTGGTGTACCCACGAGGTCGACACTGGGGACAGTCTGCCCGTAAAGAGTAAAATCTATCGGCAACCTGATCATGTCAGAGACTGCATCAAGACAGAGGTGCAGAAAATGTTGGAGCTGGGAGTCATTGAACCCTCGGACAGCCCCTGGGCTAGTCCCGTAGTGCTCGTGCCGAAACCTCACACCCAGGGCGGTAAGAAAGAGATGAGGTTTTGCGTGGACTACAGAGGTCTCAATGCGGTCACTAAGACCGACGCCCACCCGATACCAAGAGCAGACTAACTTATCGACCGGTTGGCCTCGGCCAACTACTTAAGTACGTTTGACCTGACAGCTGGGTATTGGCAAATCAGGTTAGCTGAGGAGGCCAAGCCCAAAACAGCATTTTCTACCCCGGGTGGGCATTATCAGTTCGTGGTAATGCCCTTTGGTTTGAAAAATGCACCTGCCACCTTCCAAAGGCTGGTGAATCGAGTTCTCACTGGGTTGGACGACTTCTGTGCGGCGTATCTGGACGATATCGCTGTCTTTAGCTCCACCTGGGAGGATCACCTGGTCCACCTGAGGAAAGTGTTAGAGGCCCTGCAGAAGGCAGGCCTCACTATCAAGGCCACCAAGTGCCAGATAGGGCAGACACAGGTTGTATACCTGGGCCACCTTGTAGGTGGAGGCCAGGTTCAACCATTGGAGAGCAAAATACAGGCCATCCAGGACTGGGCTCCTCCAACCACCCAGACTCAGGTTCGAGCTTTCTTGGGCCTGACTGGTTATTACCGGAAATTTGTCAGAAATTATGGATCCATTGTGACCCCGCTAAACGACCTGACAAGTAAAAAGATGCCAAAAAAAGTTCAGTGGACAGCAAGCTGTCAGAAGGCATTCGATGACCTGAAGCAGGCCATGTGCACAGCACCTATCCTAAAGAGTCCAGACTACTCCAAACCATTCATTGTCCAAACAGACGCTTCGGAGCTGGGTGTGGGAGCTGTTCTATCGCAACTGAATTTTGATGGTCATGACCAGCCCATAGCTTTTATTAGCAGGAGGCTGACCCCCAGAGAGAAGAATTGGTCAGCTATTGAGAGGGAGGCCTTTGCTGTGGTTTGGGCCCTGAAGAAGTTGAGGCCATACTTGTTTGGCACTCACTTCAAGATTCAGACCGACCATAAGCCCCTCTTGTGGCTAAATCAAATGAAGGGTGAAAACCCCAAACTACTTAGGTGGTCCATTTCCCTACAGGGGATGGACTTCACAGTGGAGCATAGACCTGGCACTGATCATGGCAATGCAGATGGGCTCTCCAGGTATTTCCACTTAGAGCAAGAAGACTCACCTGGTCAAGGTTAGCTTATTGTCCCAAAGTTTGGGGGGGGGTCATGTAGGAGAGTAGGGTCTGCAATCCTATGATCACCCAGATTTTTTGCTTTTGCTTCATTGGTTTACGACTTTCTCCGGCTGTGGGCCTGCTAATCAGACCCACAGCCTAGCTGTTCTCTCTCGAAATTAACACACATGTACATTAGGTGCATCCACTAATTGGAACTGGGCCGCCTTGTCAGTCCCTGTCTTAGCATACCACAGGTATCCAGGGCATCGGTGTACCCAGGGCCTACCAGGGACTGAAGCATGTATTATGCCACCCCTGGAATGGCCGCCCAAATCTGACACAACTGGCTGCACGACAGCTGGGGCCACGTGGTGTAATCACCCGTTGCTGTAGGTGTAGTATTCCTACACCTAAACCCTAAAATGGACACATGGATTCCTATCAGTCACTCCTATAGCAGGCCTTATCAATCCTGAAGGCAGAGTGCAGGGAATCATGTGGGACGGTGCTCTGGCGCGAGCTGAGCCCGTCGACGGCTTGCGGAACCAAGTCCTAATAGCCGTTCCATGGTGACGCGGGCCAACTACTTTTAATGCATTATAATCCTGGCGGTTATTTGCTAACTTTGGCCTCACATCACCTACACATGTCGAGTAAGGTGTCATACGAATGGGAATACAAACCCCTCGCCAGTCCTGGTGACGGGGTTAGCATTCCCCCCTTTTAGAGGGACACGACATGGGAGTAACCTTGAACCCCGGTTAAAGTTGACTCAAGCCTCAGCATCACAAAATGGATGCTGCCACCAGACACAAGTCTGACCTCCTGCTGCTGGGGGACCTTCCAGCAAGGGGAGCTTGGACAAAGGGTTTCCTGTCGAGGGCGGTGTTAGCACCGTCCCAGACAGGGTTTGTGTATCCCAGGTAGGCAGGGCTGAAAGGAAGGTGATTGCAAGTGGCACCCCGGTGCTCACTGTGCATAGCCCGGCTCAAACCAGTTTCGGGGGCACACCAGCCCCTGAGCTGGCGCGAAGCCGGACAAAGGTTAGGGGTGTAACCACCCCCCTCCTGGCTCCACCCATAGGTAGAACCTAGTCACGGGCCAGCCCCTTTTCTTAGAATAAAGGTAGGAGCGAGTCCCCTTCCCAAATTGGATAATCAGATAATCGGATAACTCCGAATCACGAACCACTTTCCACGAAAGGAACTCTTGACTATTTCTGAAGACTCTCCCTTGTGGCTAAGGAGTAGCCACCCTGCACCAGCAGGCACCACCTAAGCGCTTGCGGTTTGCTGTAAGTCTCTCCTACGGATCAAGACTGCCCAGCTCGACGAGACCCGAGTTCCCTGCCATCTCTGACCTTTTACCTACCTCATCAGCCCAGCTGAGAGTCGTAGGTGTGACGAGACCTGCGGGACCGGCTATCTTCAGAACCTGCACGACGCTTATCTAGCACGCCCACCGAGGGACCCTCGAGTGAGTGCACCTAGGGTTTGAGAAGCCCTAAACCCTGAGCAGCTCCAGCATCGAAGTCTGTCTCCCCAGCATCCACGAGATCTGCGTGGGGGCCCTTCCGCTCCTTGCTGTTCACCGCGTTGTCCGACCACTTGCCGACCGGCTTGTGGCCCTCTTCACGACGCACCACGTTTTGTTTCATCACTAGTCTGGTTGCTCCAGACTGGCTCCTGCTCCCCTTCAACAGAGGAGTACCACGGACCCTCCTGGTCCACTCCCGATGCCATCTTGACTCCCCCGCTTGGGTTGCCACTGCCAAGATCCGCTGCCCCCTCCTGGGCCCAGCACCATCGACAGCAGACACCTTCGTGGGACAGCTCGCCCTCCATCCTGGTCGCCGCCGCGCCTCCTGGTCCGAGGAACAGCCGAGTCCGACGTCACCCACTCACCTGGTCGAGGTGACTTCAGCCGGTACCCTCCTGGTACCCACACGATCGCTGGCTAGCGGTTGAGAACTGAGTCCCCTCTGCTTTCAGGTTTCCTTCATCACCGATCCAGGCTTGGATCGCTCTGAACATCGTCACTGGTCGCCTGCCAGCAACTTCTTCTTTCAGGCTCCTGAGACTACACGAGGACTCCCGACATCTTGCCGAACTTCATGCAGCCGCAGCCTCCGGGCTAGGTAACTCGAGCATCTCGGTGCTCCATCGCAGGTTCGCTCTACAAGTGTCCAGTTCCTTTTTCGTTTAGTCCCACTGATCGGATCACTCCGGAATCAGTACCTCCAGACTCTAACCATTCGCATTTCACTGTTAGTGTAGATGGTTTCTCGTGCCCCGCGGGCATTTGTGTAAATTGTGCAACTGAAGTATTTTCCTAAGAGTTTTGTAGTGTGCTTAGCTCCCTGACTCATAAAGAGCCAGGGTAGTCTTGTTATAAATAAATATCCTTTTATTTTCATAACAACTTGTGTGGTGTCCTTTCACTTGGTGTTCAAGGGGTATATGTGATGGTAAACAGCTGGCTTAACACGCCCTCTAGAGTTTAGCCTAAGACTGCTCGTATCCACGCTACTAGGATAGCTGGTCTAAAAGGTTGACTTACAACCAATCATCAATAAGGGTCATTTGGAATGATACACAGTGATCACTAGAATAGTGAGCACTACATATCAGGCCAACTTCTCACACTGCTCACCGCTGAATTACAGGCGAGGCAGGAGCGGCTGCTTGCAGCTAACACTAGAGCCAACCACAGTGCAGGCGGGCAAAGCTTAGGCTGCCACCGGCTATTTATTGCCGATAGTAGTGCGGGAACAGGTACTTATCCCAGACTCCACGCTCTTAGCGCTCACTTGCTTCAAATCTGTGTTGTAAATTTTAATATTTTTGTTGCTTTGAATTTGATTGTTTTTAAAAATTGGAAATACCTTCTCACCGCTGAATTACTAGCGAGGGAGGAGCGGCTGTCTTTCAGCTAACACTAGAGCCAATCACAGTGCAGGCGGGGTGGAGCTTAGGCTGCCACCGGCTATTTTTTGTCGATTGCAGCACGGGAACAGGTACTTTGCCCAGACTCCACGCTCACAGCGCTCACTTGCTTCAAATCTGTATTGTCACTTTTAATATTGTTGTTGCTTTGAATTTGATTGTTTTTAAAAATCGGAAATACCTGCTCACCGCTGAATTACTAGTGAGGCAGGAGCGGCTGCTTTCAGCTAACACTAGAGCCAACCACAGTGCAGGCGGGCGGGCGGAGCTTAAGCTGCCACCGGCTAGTTTTTTGCCGATCGCAGCGCAGGAACAGGTACTTTGTCCAGACTCCATGCTCTTATCGCTCACTTGCTTCAAATCTGTGTTGTAACTTTTAATATTGTTGTTGCTTTGAATTTGATAGTTTTAAAAATTCGGAAATACCTGCTCACCGCTGAATTACTAGCGAGGCAGGAGTGGCTGCTTTCAGCTAACACTAGAGACAATCACAGTGCAGGCGGGGCAGAGCTAATGCTGCCACCGGCTATTTTTTCCCGATTATAGCGCGGGAACAGGTACTTTGCCCAGACTCCAGGCTCTTAGCGCTCACTTGCTTCAAATCTGTGTTGTAACTTTTAATATTGTTGTTGCTTTGAATTTGATTGTTTTGAAAAATCGGAAATACCTGATCACAGCTGAATTACTTACGAGGCAGGAGAGGCTGCTTTCAGCTAACACAGGAGCCAATCACAGTGCAGGCGGGGCAGACCTTAGGCTGCCACCGGCTATTTTTTTCGAATTGCAGCGCGGGATCAGGTACTTTGCCCAGACTCCACTCTCTTAGCGCTCACTTGCTTCAAATCTGTGTTGTAACTTTTAATATTGTTGTTGCTTTGAATTTGATAGTTTTAAAAATTCGGAAATACCTGCTCACCGCTGAATTACTAGCAAGGCAGGAGCGGCTGCTTTCAGCTAACACTAGAGCCAATCACAGTGCAGGCGGGGCGGAGCTTAGGCTACCACCACCTATATTATGCTGACCGCAGCCCGTGTGCTCCTGTCCGCGACTGTTTTGGGCCTGGGGCCTGTCATTATGCCCAAAACAAAATCCATTACAGCGCTGCTGAGTTATTTGCGCTGCATAAACAGCCCACTACACCCTTATATACTCCAGCCTGAGGGCACAGGGTATCTTGTTGCCCAGAGCAGTTTTCCCTGAACTATGTGCCACTCTTGGAGCGACTCACCCCCAGCCCCAAGAGTGCAATGGCACTCGGAGGCTCTCTGTTATTTGAAGACCCGCTCACTGGTCAAGCATCAAATGGATATTTTCAAAATTTGAGCTACCGGACTTCCTTCTACTCACAGAAACCTGGTTATCTCAGGAATCCTCACCAGACATCCTAGCTGCACTTCCCTCTGATTATCATATCATCCAAGCCAACCGCCCCAGGGGAAAGTGGGCGGAGGAGTAGCCATCATCACCTGCCAGAATTGCAAATACTCTACCCTAACTCCTCTTGATTTACCCTCAGTGGACAACCTGGTGATTAAACTTGAACTTGATCCGATTACTGCGCCGTTAGTGTGCGTCCTGCTCTATAGGCCTCCTCAAATGATGCCCTCTTTTCCTCATTCTCTAGGTGAACAGGTTGCACACTTAGTCACTAACCATGGGAAGGTCATGTTGATTGGTGATTTCAATTCCTGGGCCAATGAAACATCAGGTGGTCCTCAATCGGCCGAACTTAGTGAGCTACTCTCAGGACTAAACCTTGCACAACAAGTTACTACTGCTACTCACATCACGGGACATATCCTTCATCAGATCTGGTCAATTAATATAACCACGTCCCCTGTATCTGTATCCCTGTGTACTTGGTCAGACCACCACATAATTAAATTAACTATCCATGACAATTTCCCCATCAAACCACCCTGCCCAGGAGGCGACACACGCAAGAATTGGAATAAAATCGTGAAATCTTTTTTTCTTGCTTCACTTGCTGAATCTCGCCCCCCGTCAACTCTTCCATCAACCAGGCTGACCAACAAATTACTAGCTGGTTATTATCTGCTAGCAACAAATTTGCACCCCCAGGAAAATACACGCCCCCCCCCGTCGCCACGATGCCTAGAAATGGTTTTCCGCCAAGCTGAAAAATCAGAAACTAGCACTTCGGCAATTGGAGAGAAAATGGAGACGCAACTATTTACCCGAAGACAAATGTCTCTACATAAACACCATGAAAACTTATGAAAAATCCATCTTGACTGCCAAGGCAGCATACTTCTCCTCAAAAATCCTGTCCGTAACCAATCGCACAAAAGAGATCTTCTCCATAGTAAATGAACTATCAAACTCTGATAGGATTACAATCAAACCTGACCCCTCCCAAAACTTCTGCACTTCCTTGAACTCTTTCTTCATTGACAAAATCATAAAAATAAAGTCCAGTATTCCTTCTTGCAACAATCTGGACTCTAGTATGTCCACCACTCAAAATCACAGCATCTTTTCGTAATTTCCCAAAATTCACGAGCCTACCTTTGCGGACCTACTCTCTAAAATCAAAACGGGCTCCCCCACTGACTGTTCCCTTCCTAGTATCCTAGACATTTTTTCTACCCTACCCAGTCCTGCCCTTAATCTCCTGAATGAATCATTATCCCAGGTTATCGTCCCTGTCATCTTCAAGGAGGCAATTGTTATCCCCCTTTTGAAGAAGCCTGGTGCAGATCCACAAACGTTGACAAACTATCGACCAATCTCTCTTCTCCCCTACTTAGAAAAGGTTTTAGAAGCTTACGTCACGAAATGTCTCACTGACTTTCTGGAAGAATCTGAATTCCTTGACTCTCATCAAGCAGGGTTCCACCCAGCCCACTCCACTGAGGCGGTGATCCTCACAGTGTTAGACACTCTCGTGACAAAGTCGATGTCGGCTCCCCGCAGGCCCTCGTCCTGCTGGATCTCTCCACAGCCTTTGACACGGTCGACGATAATCTTCTGGTCGACCGTGTTAGAGACACGGGAATCCTGGGACCCGCCCTTGGCTGGGTCACCTCTTTTCTAGAAATCCGGTCACAGGCAGTCAGCATAGCACCATTCACTGCCCCCAAAATAAGAATCTCTTGCGGAGTCCCTCAGGGCTCTTCACTTTCTCCACTGCTATTCAATCTGTACCTTCTCCCTCTTGTCCGAGCCCTGAAAGAGCGCCAAGTCTGCACATTTAACTACGCTGACGACTTTCAACTCATCTTTCCTACTAGCAACTCTCCAGAATCAGTCCGCGCCTTTCAGTCTACCATGCTGTTCATTAGTCAGTGGATGAACAGCAACCATCTTAAGCTCAACCCAGACTAGACGGAGGTGGTTTTAACCGGTGGCTTTACTAAAAATCCCTGGGGCCCTCATTTTTGGCCCAGGGAACTGGGCCAGTCCCCCTCCCCATCAAACTCGGCCAAGAGCCTTGGGGTAATCATCAGTCAGGATTTCACGATGAAGCCTCAGATAGGGTCAGTGATATATACCAGCTTTTTTCAACTCAGGAAAATAAAAAAGATCTGCAGGTTTCTCACCCACAAAGCCCGGACTCAGGTGATCATTGCTATTGTCATGTCCCACATTGACTACGCCAATTCGCTCTACTTCGGTGTTCCCCTCTATCTTCCTAAACGCCGACAGCTGGTCCAAAACCAAGCGACTCGCCTGCTCGTCCATCAACCCAGGCACCTTCATGTTACTCCTCTCCTGAAGAAACTTCATTGGCTACCTGTAGTCCAGCGCTACGCCTTCAGGGTCGGGTGCCTTATTTTTAAGTCACTCAATGGGAGAAGTCCTAAATTTGTGAATAACCTGATCAACAAGTACGTTCCCACGCGAAATCTTTGCTCAGCACATAAGTCTCTTCTGTCCATCCCTTCTTTTAAATTAAAGCGTACTGGTGGTACCAGGTTTGCCATTCTGGCCCCCATGCTCTGGAACTCTCTTCCTTCCGAAATACGCCTCTGCACTAATCTCCTCACTTTCAGAGGCCTTCTTAAAAACTGGCTCTTCCGTCAGGCCTTCTAATCTGCGCATCTGAACCTGGGTATTAAGCAAAGTAGCGCCATGAAACCTCCCCGGTGTACGCGCGCTTTACAAATTCATTTTAACATAACATTGAATGCAGATTTTATATTATTAACTCCAGTAGGGGGACATTCTTGTATATTAATTCCTGATTGTCTTTACCGATCGAAGCTGTAATACTGTGCCCAGAATGGTATAAGAGTTTTGTCATTTTATAGCTTGGCGTGAATGTCACCTGCTAATACTATGCTTAAAGACTTTGCTTTATAAATAGAAAAAGGTGTTCTATCTCTCGTGGATGGCACTGTGCTAATTCTATGTTTAAAAATGTTGCTAGAAACAGACATTTGAGGTGGGCAGATTTGAAGTGTTGGTGTGTTGTTGAGTGTTCCATATAAAGGTGCTGCACTCCACCTAAAACTTGGGAACTGGCCAGGGTTCCCCTGTTCGGTTTGGCCGCTACGAAGCATAGGAGCGCCCGTCTTAGGAGATAATGCTGTATTGTGTTTTTGGTCCTTTCACTTTAACCCTGATATTCTACTTTTAAAACATTATTTTAAAACATTATTTTAGCCTTCTATGCATTTTAAAATCTGCAATTCTGCTGTATTGAGTCAGGAAATTGTTTGTTGAATTTGAATTGTTTGCGCTCACCTCGCTGTTGTGCTGAGTCCTGTAATTATCTTTCTGGTCTCCCGGTCCTTATCCCGAAAGCCTTGCACCTTAATCCAATAGCCAATCACTGCGGGAGGGGGAGCAGTTAACTCGGCATTTGGCATTTAAATGCTGGTACGAGAGTGGGAGCACCGATGGCACGCTGAAGGCAGGCAAAAGGCAAGCCTGCCGGCGCCTGTCCGCATCCGGACGGGGCCAGTGGCCAGTGATTATGCCCAAATCTCGTGCTATTCCCTTACAGAGTTGAAATCTTTGCACGGTAGTGAGATTCTTGATAGTGCCACTCGCACTAAACTTGATAACGCTGGGATCTTGAAGTACAGAAACCTCTTCCCCAAGATCTATCTGACACCCCCCTGCCGGGAGTGTCACACCATGCAAAAGCCTATCTGAAACCCGTCAACCCAAGTGGGTTTTGAACAAACTGAACTTACAGTCACATATCTGAACACCCGCTCTCTGGTTAAGCACCAATTATATATTTTTCAGCTCTTGGACTCTGATAAACCGGACATACTCCTTCTCACCGAAACCTGGCTCACAGAAGAGTCCACCCCGGATATATTAGCAGCAGTGCCCAATAGCTATTACATTATCCAGGCTAATTGGGGTGCGGGGAAAACAGGGGGAGAGGTCGCAGCGATTATACATCAAAAGCTACAGTTTACATCGCTAGCGGTGGCTGGTATACCATCTGTCAACAGCCTAATCTTAAAACTTGTTTCCCCTCACTCTCCCCTGATCTGTACAGTGATCTACAGAACTCATATCATATGCCACTATTTCCCCGTTATTGGGTGAAATGATTTCCCAATTTGTCATTAACTATGCAAAAGTCATCATTATTAGAGATTTTAATTATTGGGCCAATGACATTATGGAAAGTGTCAGTTCTGCTGAACTGACAGAACTACTTTCTGGGCTAAATTGTACCCAGCATGTGAGTATGGCTATGCATGTCAAGGGCCACATGCTTGACCAAGTCTGGACATCTAATCTGAGGGTCTCTAATTTAAGGATCACCCGATGCACTTGGTCAGATCATCACTTTATAACATTTACCCTCTCCAATGTTCACTTAACTAAACCCCCCCCCAAAGGTAGGCTGCATGGCTAGAAATTGAAGACGTGCCAATTTGAGAGATTTCTGTAACATGCTAGACTCCACTGCTCCGGCTGAGCAGCAGTCAATTAACAACCAAGCTGAAAATATGCATTCTTGGCTCGAACCTGCAAGCGAAAGCTTTGCTCCTATGAAACAAAATCAAAATATCGAGACCTCATGAAGCCCAACGATGGTTGTCCGATGACTTAAAACTTAAGAAACTTGCCCTGCGTCTAGCCGAACATAGCTGGAGACGTAATTACTCTCCAGAAAAAAAAGAGGCATTTAAAAGAATACAAAAATACTATCCTGCAAACCAAAGCTGCCTATTTTTCCAATAGAGTTTTAAATTCTGCTGATAAATCCAAGGAAATGTTTGCTATTGTGGATGAACTATCCAAGACTGATAGAGTGACAGCGAGGCCTGCTCCCACTCAAGCCCTATGTAACTTCCTCAACACCTATTTTATTGATAAAATTACTCGTATCAAAGCTAGTATTCCTACAAATACCCATCCAGTGGTCCCACCAGCTATTTGTACAAACCCCTTATTACTAGATCAGCTCCCACCCATCTCCAGGGAAGTCTTTTTTAGACTTCTGAGGAAGGTTAGTTCTGGCTCCCCCACCGATTGTTGTCCTCCGCACATATTGCAGGAAGCCTTTTTTATCTGCCCGGACCCCCCCTTGCACTCCTCAATAACTCTCTCAATCGGGGTATCGTCCCTACCGTATTTAAAGAGGCAGACATTGTTCCAGTACTAAAGAAACCTGGGACAGACCCCCTAATCCTTACAAATGACCACCCTATCTCTTTGCTCCCCTACCTGGTTAAGGTCCTGGAAGCTCATGTGGCTAGTAGCCTCAGTTCCTTTATTGAAAGCTTTCACTTTCTCGACCCCCACCAAGCCGGCTTCCAACCTGCTCACCTGCTGAGACCGTAATTCTTACCGTTGTGGACGAACTTAGGAAAGGGGCTGACTTGGGCACTACTCAGGCCTTAATCCTTCTTGATCTCTTGGCAGCAGTTGACACGGTCGACCACAATCTTTTGGTCGATTGTGTCAGCAGTGCTGGAATCCGGGGCCCGGGTCTCGAGGGATTGTATCTTTTCTAAGCGATCGCTCTCAGGCTGTTCGTCTTGCTCACATTTCCTCCCCAAAATGAAACTGGCTTGCTGAGTACCACAGGGCTCCTCTCTCTCACCGCTTTTATTCAACCTGTACCTACTGCCCCATATCCGCTCCCTTGGAGAATGGAAGATCGGCACCTTTAACTATGCCGACGACCTCCAATTGATGTTTGATATAAATCAATCAGCCTCGTCTGTTCTCAACTTCCAATCCACTAGGCGATTTATAAGCGAGTGGATGAACAGAAACCATCTTAAGCTGAATCCCGATACAACGGAGCTGATGCTTATTGGCAGGCCAGCTAACCCTTGGAATTCCAACTTCTGGCCATCCGAACTAGGACCCCCTCCTATACCAGCATGCTCAACTAAAAGCTTGGGCATCACCATTAGCATGCGACTTGTTGGTGAAAGCCCAGATTGGGACAGTGGTCTCTTCCTACTTCTAGGATCAGGAAGATTAGTAGATGCTTTACCACTGAAGCCCTGATTCAAGTTGTGTTGGTCTTAGTCATCTCTTGCATTGACTATGCCAATTCGCTCTACGTGGGCATCCTGGCATACCAACTTAAACCTCTGCAACTAGTGCAAAATCAGGCAGCCAGACTGATTTTCCATAAGCCTAAATGGCACCATGCTACGCCATTAATGGTCAGACTTCACTGGCTTCCAGTAGCCAAATGATGCACATTCAAGCTGGGGAGTATCACCTTTAAAGCTCTTCATGGCAGCAGTCCAGCATTCATATCGTCCCGGATTCAATGCTATATTCCTATCCGGGACCTTAGGTCTTCCCATCTGAATATGTTGGTCATCCCATCTTCCAAATGGAAGAAATACGGGGGACTAAGATTTGCGGTCCTGGTTCCCCAATTCTTGAATTCTCTCCCTTTGGAGATTCGTTCTCTGTCCTCCTTTGCTCCATTTAGGAAACAGTTAAAGATCTGGCTGTTCCAACAAGTATATGGCTAAAATCTCCGTTGCAGCAGCTTCTCCTGGACCTTCACCACCATGAAACCACTTGGTGTTCGTGCGCTATATAAGAACCTTTAAAATAACTTAACATATATATATATATATATATATATATATATATATCAAAAAACCAGGTTGCCTTGCATGAAAACGCCAACACAGTTGCCAATATCACCTCCGTTTAATGTGGGCAGAAGAAGCGCCATGTGCCCCACCAACAAAGTTACCAACTGCCAAACATGTTTCAGGCTCCTGCCCTTGATCACTGGCGGTCAACACTGAGTCACGTCAGCTGTGCTGACTACATCACATTAACCCCGCCCTTCTGGGACTTCTTATCACACATTGCATTCTGGGGTAAGTAGTCATTGCATAAACCAAAGTGGGTGCTGTACAAAGTCTCGTGTTTGAAATTTTAGCTTCCCAAGTGGGGCTGGTGGCAGGGAACACAACGCTATCCACTGGTGTCTCAACCCACCAAACTGGCATTGACAACTCCTCGCAGCACCAAGATTGCAGGCGCTGCAGGTCCACTGTGTGTGTGGCGGGGCGTCTCCGCGGCGAGGCACGCCGCAAATTATTCCAAAAAACCAGGTTGCCTTGCATGAAAACGCCAACACAGTTGCCAATATCACCTCCGTTTCATGTGGGCAGAAGAAGCGCCATGTGCCCCACCAACAAAGTTACCAACTGCCAAACATGTTTCGGGCTCCTGCCCTTGATCACTGGCGGTCAACACTGAGTCACGTCAGCTGTGCTGACTACATCACATTAACCCCGCCCTTCTGGGACTTCTTATCGCACATTGCATTCTGGGGTAAGTAGTCATTGCATAAACCAAAGTGGGTGCTGTACAAAGTCTCGTGTTTGAAATTTTAGCTTCCCAAGTGGGGCTGGTGGCAGGGAACACAACGCTATCCACTGGTGTCTCAACCCACCAAACTGGCATTGACAACTCCTCGCAGCACCAAGATTGCAGGCGCTGCAGGTCCACTGTGTGTGTGGCGGGGCGTCTCCGCGGCGAGGCACGCTGCAAATTATTCCAAAAAACCAGGTTGCCTTGCATGAAAACGCCAACACAGTTGCCAATATCACCTCCGTTTAATGTGGGCAGAAGAAGCGCCATGTGCCCCATCAACAAAGTTACCAACTGCCAAACATGTTTCGGGCTCCTGCCCTTGATCACTGGCGGTCAACACTGAGTCACGTCAGCTGTGCTGACTACATCACATTAACCCCGCCCTTCTGGGACTTCTTATCGCACATTGCATTCTGGGGTAAGTAGTCATTGCATAAACCAAAGTGGGTGCTGTACAAAGTCTCGTGTTTGAAATTTTAGCTTCCCAAGTGGGGCTGGTGGCAGGGAACACAACGCTATCCACTGGTGTCTCAACCCACCAAACTGGCATTGACAACTCCTCGCAGCACCAAGATTGCAGGCGCTGCAGGTCCACTGTGTGTGTGGCGGGGCGTCTCCGCGGCGAGGCACGCCGCAAATTATTCCAAAAAACCAGGTTGCCTTGCATGAAAACGCCAACACAGTTGCCAATATCACCTCCGTTTAATGTGGGCAGAAGAAGCGCCATGTGCCCCACCAACAAAGTTCCCAACTGCCAAACATGTTTCGGGCCCCTTGCTCTTGATCACTGGCGGTCAACACTGAATCACGTCAGCTGTGCTGACTACATCACATTAACCCCGCCCTTCTGGGACTTCTTATCGCACATTGCATTCTGGGGTAAGTAGTCATTGCATAAACCAAAGTGGGTGCTGTACAAAGTCTCGTGTTTGAAATTTTAGCTTCCCAAGTGGGGCTGGTTGTGGTAAATAATTTAATTACCGGTTCTTAATTTGATGCGGAAAATCTATAGTAATAGCTCAGTAAAATAAGAGGCAGAATCCGTGGTATTAGAGGTTCGGAACGGGCTTTATTCCAAAATCAATTCGAATTGATTTTGGAATAAAGCCCGTTCCGAACCTCTAATACCACGGATTCTGCCTCTTATTTTACTGAGCTATTACTATAGATTTTCCGCATCAAATTAAGAACCGGTAATTAAATTATTTACCACATATATGGCGCCCGAACAGGGACACTTTCTCATCTCACGCGCCGGAGGTGCGTTGCAGGCCCGGTCTCCTGTCACAGCTGGACGGACAACAACGCGTACCCACAGGATTTCCTGTATCTCCCTCCTGCCGAGCGGGGGTAACTGAGGCTGCGATCAACACCCAGACGAGGCGGTGAGAAGTGCGAAGTATCCCGACCAGAGCCTAGCTGAGAGAGCAAGATCCGAGGTATACAGAGGCCCACCAGTTTCCGAAGTTTCCGAAGTTTCGAGTCCAGTCCAGTCCGGTCCAAGTCCAGTTCAGTTCAGTTCCGAGGCCTTCCGTTCCGAGCTACCCGGTGAGTACCATTGTCGGGGAGGCGTTCTGACGTGCACATAGTTTGTGCCGGTCAAGACGGGTTTGGGTACACAAATCCGGTCTGCACTGTTTCAGCAGTGTATCTGTACTGTTTAGCAGTATATCAAGTATGTCTAGTATATAATTCAGAATTATCTAGTTAGTACCGAGTATTATGCTTAGTGACTAGTTCCCTAAATGGCCATCATTGTTTATTCATTAAATGTTAAATGTTAAAATGTTTTAAATACGTTCTGTATATTGTGGTGTGAATGACTGTTCATTATTGTGTTTTGTGGTATTAAACGTGTTCAAAATTAGGTATCAGATCAGTTCTCAATATGCCGCTCTTTTCGAAATTAAGACAGATCAAAACTAGAAAAGGGGTACTCGAAGAAGCTGTCCCCATTCCTCCTAGGGACACTCCAGGGTACTTCATGTATCATAAACATGGCCTAGACGCCATATTATTTCTGGATTTATGGGTAGACTACACCAAGGAATTACCAGAAAGTCAGAGGTGGCCCGCAGCTGGGACCTGGGATGCAGATTGCATCATGAAAGTAGAGGAAGAATTATGGAAAAAGAAAGCTAGACAGTCACAGAAAGATGCCATTGAATTATGGCGTAAAGAATCATATAGACGTACAGAAAAAGCGCTCAGACAGGAAGAGAAAAGTAAGGAGAATTCAAATAAAGTTCGAGAAAATCTATTAATTGAAGAAGGTACTCGAGTAAAGTCAGAACAAACAGACAGACAAAGAAATGCCCTTATGAATGGTATGTATCCTCTTCTGGCCGAAGGATTACCTAAGGCTACTCCGGAGATACCAAAAGACTTGCCACCCCCATTGTTTCCGATAAAAGTACATCCCAAAGGGCATCCCAGAACCGCAGAAGATGTTTTTCTTTCCTCTTATTTAGACGACGCAGCTCCCGAGTATGCTAATACTGCGCCACATAGACCGCCTGCCGAGGGGGTTCAACGCCAAGACCCTCCTCCGTCTGTACCTCCGCAACAGCAAACTCCGACACAAGTTCCGGCAAACACATCTGTTCCTACATCTGTATCCACACCTATGGTTGCTATATCACGTTCAACGAATCCTTTCACATCCAGCACCCCAGGTGGTGCTACCGGAGGTACATCAAACGTTTTTTCCACGCCACCCAGAGTAAATAAACTTTCCTTTCAAGAATTAGCCCACCAACGTACGCCCAAACTAGTAACTCCCGACACGCTCAAGGAACTTCTAATAGATTGTAGATATGACCCTGTGCCCGGAAAAGGGGACGAAATGCTGCTGGCATCTTTACGTATCCGACGAGCTGCAATATATTTAGGGAGGCTACCAGGAATGACTACACATTTAGAAAATATATATCACTTTGTCCAGTCAGGACGAGATTCTGAAAGTATTAATAGAGCCTTGGAGTACCAGAAAGTGGAGATACAGGGGGAACTGTTACGTTTCCTCATAAATTGTGTGATCAGAAATCAAGACCGACCAGGGGTAATTCCGGAAGAAATGCAAATTCTTACCACATGGAGTCGGAATATATCAGAGGGGAGACATGATAAACGATCATGTATAGTAGCTATGTGCCGCAAGATCCGCAAAGAAGTCGAACGAATACACGAAGAAAGATTAGCAGTAGACGAGCCTGAACAAACCGAGGAGGAGGAAGAATTAGAACTGCCCACAGGACAGTTAGAAACCATGGCCTATGTAGGTAGAGGAAGATCTTGCAATAATACTAGATGCTTTACTGATCCGATACGCCCGATACGTCCAGATAATAGCAGAAAATTCCAAACTCCTATAATAAACATAAGGTCCCCCGAACATTCGTTCCAAGCCGCTGACAAATTACTCCGAGAACGAAGGGGTTATCATATACTCGATTCTATGGACGAACAAGAATTAGCCAGGTCAGCCGTTCACTGGGTCGATAGTCCCGGAAAATATAGTGATGATACACTAGTGCACACGTTTTTGAACCTCACCCCAGATGAACAGCGTTTAGCTGGTATCTATATGATTCAACAACTCCTTATATTATATAAAAGCCAACACTCCGATCCTGGCCCCTTACCTGATATATTGACTGAATTACTCACGAATAAATGGAGAGGTTCAGGTACTGAGTTAATTAGAGAAATACTAGAATCCAGAAAGCAGTACATTCTTTTTGTATGCCCCGAACATGTCTCACTGCCCATCAAGGAAAGAACGACGTATTATATGGATAGACAGAATCCCTTACGCGAAGTCCACCCGATAAAAGGTGAGGACAATCAGTTTAAACGTGTGTTTGTATACACACCCATATCTAAAATAGAACTATTAGAAATGAAGAAAGTGGTACCCAGTCATGACAAAGACCCAGCGGGTTTCCACCGTGAAATTAAAGACATGTTGCTCATGGGAGAGTATACCTATCCCGACATTATGACAATATTGAAGGTATTAATGCCTGCGGGCATTTACGAAAAACTCAAGGAAAAGGATTGGGAGGTGGGAGACCAAAAGATAGATTGGACAGCATTAGAAAACGAAGAAAAAGCTCGAGGTCCAGGTGCAGGGCTTGGGGACAAGACCAAAACACTACCAGGTTTACTAGTACAGGTACTGCCACGTTTATTAACTACGAAAAAGGAAGACTGGGGTGCAATTTCAGCCTGTAAACAAAAACCAGATGAGGACACTAGTGATTTCTATGCCCGATTCGAAAAATGTTTTGGTATAAATAGTGGAATAAAAGCAAGTAGCGAATCGTATCCACATCTGTTTGTGACAAAGTTAGTTGAAAATTCCTTGCCCCAAGTTAAGAATAGAGTATTGAAATTCGAGAGTACCTGGCAAGGTAACACTCCGTCACAAATGTTACAAATGCTACAGTACCATCACAATAGAATTAGAGAAGAACAAGAACATGAACAAAGACGCATGAAAGACACGAAAATGAAAATGTTAGTTTCCCAGACAGTTCCAGCTGACGGTCATAAAAAGGGTATAACACAGTCCAGTGTTTCAACAGGTCCTGTAAAAGGGACATGCAACTATTGTAAACAGCCAGGTAATTATGTACACGATTGTCCAGTTTTAAAACATAATATCGCCATAGGTAATACAAAAGAAAGACCACGGCCACTTAGACAGGATCAGAACCAACAAGGAGCCCCGCAGCATGCTCAGTCCATGCCGGCTCCGCAACAGTCTATGCCAGCTCCACCACCGCAGCCTATTGCTGCCACACAAACAACGACACGACAGATGTATCAGACCGCACAGTATGACTATCCTGATTATCAACGATACTCATGAAACAGCCTAGAGAGGGAAGTTGGCTTACCCCTTATTGAGGTCCCTGTAGATCAAGAAGGACCTTATGTACACAGTGAACTATTAGGCCAAGATAGAAAATTTTTACTTGATACAGGGGCAAGCCGAACAACAATAAAACGTAGTGAAGTTCCAGGGGCACCCCTCTCAGGCTCACAGAATATTTCCCTTGGCTTTTCAGGAAAACCTATCATTAACGAAGTATCACAGCCTCTTCCACTTACGATTGGTCCCTTGACACGAACTACAGATTTATTGCTTACTAAATCATGTCCAGAAAACCTGTTAGGCATAAAAACTTTGAAAGCTCTAGGAGCTATAATATGTTGTTCTCCGGAAGGAGTAAGATTGTTTTTACGTGATTTCAAAGGGCACTATGTGTCCCGAGACATGGATGACCGACTGCAGACTTTACCCACACATTTATGGGCACAAGGCCCTACAGATGTTGGTTGCATGAACATTACACCATATCGAGTCACACTAAAGGCAGGAGTGGTACTACCACGAATGCGACAATACAAGTTACCCCCAGATGCTGTAGTGGCTTTACTGCAAATCATTGACGAGCTTATTACCCAAGGAGTGGTTGTGGAAACCGACTCCAATGTATGTAATTCACCGATAATTCCGATTCTTAAACGGACTGATCCAACAGCCCCGCCAGTATATCGATTGGTTATTGATCTGCGCGAATTAAACAAATGTATTGTACCACAATACCCCGTAGTCCCAGACATTTCTTCATTACTGACAGCCATTGATTCCGAAGCAACATTCTTTACTGTAATTGATCTCAAGAATGCCTTCTTCAGCGTCCCAATAGATCCGGAAAGCCAATACTTGTTCGGATTTAGTTTAAATGGACGAAGCTTTAAATTCACACGCGCACCTCAAGGATTCACAGAAAGCCCCAGCATCTATAGCCAAGCACTAAAACGAGAACTTGACAGTATCCACATGCCAGTCAACACTGCCCTGCTTCAATATGTCGATGATCTGCTGATCACCGCTAGAAGCGAACCTGAATGTGAAAGAGCCTCACTGACGGTTTTACAATTTTTGGCTGAAAAGGGGCACAAGGTGTCCCCTTCTAAGCTGCAATTCTGTGTCCAGCGAGTTGTTTACCTTGGGCACTCGCTGTCCAAGGAGGGAAGGCAGCTTACACCCGATCGCATCCAGTTAATTGCTAACATGCCAATACCCAAGACACAAAAGGAGGTGCGGGCTTTCATAGGCCTCACTTCATATTGTAGGCAGTGGATCCCGCAGTATGCATTTCTAGCAAAACCACTCATTCAGTTGACAACACAGGAGGCAGCCACATCGACTGTCCTCCCTTGGACTCAGGAACATACAAAAGCGTTTGAAAGCCTAAAGAAAGCTTTATGCCAAGCACCTGTTTTAGCAACACCATGTTACAATAAACAGTTTACACTCTTTGTTACAGAACGCGAAGGTACTGCCTTGTCAGTACTCACACAGGAACAAGCAGGATCACACAAACCATGTGCTTATTTCTCTAGTACATTAGATCCAGTAGCTCAGGCTCTGCCTGCGTGCCTGAAATCGGTGGCAGCGACAGGTTTAGCAATCAGACAAAGCGATGCCATAGTACTAGGACACCAATTGACAGTACAAGTACCACATGCAGTAGAGGTTCTCTTGAACCGCACACAAACACAACACTTGACTATAGCACGACTCACTGGTTACGAATTAACATTGTTTCAGCCACATATAGAAATCAGACGTTGTAGTACATTGAATCCTGCCACACTGTTACCAGTAAATGGAACAGACCCACTTGCACATGATTGTATTGAAGTTATTACTATCACGACGAAACCTAGACAAGACTTGACAGACGTCCCATTGTCAGACCCAGACCTGACGTTGTATGTAGATGGTTCATGTATGAGAACAAGTACAGGAGAGTTAGTGGCCGCTTACGCAGTCACAACAGACACTGAAATCATTGAAACAAATTGCATAAATACCTTGTCCGCTCAAGCAGCAGAGCTCATCGCTCTGACACAAGCCTGTATTCAAGCCACAAATAAAAAAGTCAACATATACACTGATTCACGTTATGCATTCAGAGTTGTACATGACTTCGGCGTGCTGTGGCGAGAGAGAGGTTATTTAACTTCTCACGGTGCTCACATTCAGCACGGACCCCTCATTCATGCCTTATTAGATGCAATACATCTACCCACTGCAATATCAATTATGAAATGTAAAGCTCATACGAAAGTTACTGATATCATTTCTCAAGGCAATGACCTAGCTGACAGAACAGCTAAACAGACTGCTCAAACTCAAACATCTGACATGACAAAGACAATAGTTCCGACACCAACATATTGCATGATGGTTAAGGATCCCGCTCTTGACGTAATTGACATACAGACACATGCTACACCAGATGAAATAAAGAAATGGACTGAATTAGGAGGGATCCAAACGGATCAAGGATGGATGACGAAGGAAAAATCTGTGTGGTTCCTTCCTGATTCAATGGTCCAAGTCGTTATTAATACTGTACATAGTCCAGCGCACCTAGGAGAAAAAGCTATGCTGGACAGCATTCAACACATTTGGTTCAACAAACATTTACGAGCAGCAGCTAAACAAAAAGTTCGTACCTGTATGATCTGTTGTCAGTTTAACCCAGGTAAAAGCATTCCCGTAGAACAGGGTGGATTTCAGCCTCCTGATCACCCTTTTGAAGTCCTCCAGATGGATTATATCCAGATGGAACGATGTCGAGGATTCAAATATGTTCTCGTAGTTGTCTGTGCTCTTTCCCGTTGGACAGAGGCATACCCGGTTTCAGATTACACTGCCCCGACTACTGCCAAACAGTTGGTTCGAGAATTCTTCCCACGGTACGGTTTACCACGTGTTGTCTACTCAGATAACGGCCAGCCGTTCTCATCCGAACTAATGAAACACGTTTCACTTTTGTTAGGCTATCAGTGGAGATTTCACTGTGTCCGACACCCCGAGGCAGCAGGTCTCGTGGAACGACATAATCAAACCCTGAAAATTAGATTGTCCAAAATATGTAGAGAGAAAGGTGTCGACTGGGTAGTAGCCTTACCAGTTGCACTCTTTTACATGAGAATGGTAGCACACTCTCGAACAGGGCTATCCCCTTATGAGGTGATCTTCGGTAGACCACCAAATATGTGGGGGACGCCTATACCACGCAAAATAACTGATGTTGACTGTAATATGCTGACAGATTACTTGGCTTCCTTGATGTCTGCACTACAATCTTGTCGTTCACAGGTAGCTGCAGCCTTTCCCGACAACACCGAGGTGAAACCCCATGACGTAATTCCCGGGGACTTGGTGTTAGTGAGGAACTTTGACCGGAAGGCTCAGCTGGATCCTAGGTGGAAATCGCCTCAACTCGTACTGTTAACCACGAGGACAGCCGTGAAGATCGAAGGTCGAAAAGGCTGGATACATTCAAGTCATATCAAGAAATTTCATGGACTACCGTCCGATGTAAACGACACACCTCGCGTGTCTTCACCGATTGACTCAAAGCTTCCTTTGGTTGAACTGAATGACAAGGAACAATATAAACTAAAACTACGGTCTAACAAGTCAGGCAATTTGATTGTTTAAGTCCTCTCCAAGGTGAATCGGTCGAATTTGTCTCTGACATGTATCCTCTAGACCTGAATAGAGAAAGAAACCGAAAAATGCAGTTGAAACAACATGCGTACTGTAAATCACTGCGTAGTCATTGCACAGTGACGTTATTAATTTTGTTTTTCTTAAGTCTTTTAATAATCGCTGCAAGTATATTGTTGCACATATATTATCCTATTTCTAAACATATTTACAATGTTACTGCTGAACATTCTTTTAGTGAATTACCCCCGCATGAGTTGTCCTATAGATTTGCGCTGCGCAATAACACTTTTATTAGTATGTTACATCATTCGCATCAGGTTAGCAATGCTACAAATTGTTGGATATGTGGCCGACTCCCTCCCTATCAGAACTATAAGGGAATTCTGCCTCTCTTTCCATATCCATTCACACACAATGGCTCCTGTGGAGCATGGTTTAGTTTGATTAATTCCCTAGATTCGAATTCTGCAGTTTATCAAGACAACTGGGTATGGGGAAACCTGAACTTAGTTTTACTCAAAGTCTGTTATCCTAACAAGGAGGGACTTCCCAAAAGAACAGGAACTGATCTAGAAAATGAAGTATATGGATTAGGTAATTTTACGCTTAATCTCATGATCCTGAATGTCGAATCCGAAGCTGCACCAAGTTTGCCCGCTATGTCAGTATTTCCAGTTAAAGGTGAATTATGTGTAAGAAAGAATGGTTCCATACATATGGGCCATAGTAGATGCACCACTGTAATAGAATTCAGTGATCAAGGCAAGTCTACATTTAGAGCTTCTCGCCATTCCTACTTCATATGTGGTCAGACTGCATATATACGTTTGCCTCTAGATTGGGATGGTACCTGCTACATCGGATTCCTTTTGCCACCTGTTTTCCTAGCTCCTCCTGATTATCATAGAAATACTCATTTAGTACACAATAGAGAACGGAGAGATCTCCCAATAGTCGACTACACTGAGACAGCATGGGAAAAATACACAGATTTCAATAAAGGTCTCTTTCCCTATATAGGTACAGTTACCAATAGTAAGCTGATACGTAGATTAACCAGAACCCTTGAAGCAGTAGTGAACGAAACTATTTCCGCCTTAGGCAATTTAACAGAAGAGCAGTCTGCTATGCGGATTGTTGTGCTTCAAAATCGTCTTGTCCTTGACGTCATCCTGGCCGATAGGGGCGGAGCTTGTAGGGTCATCGGATCAAGCTGTTGCATTTTCATACCAGAAAATTCGCCATCTGTATATAAAGCCATAACTCGCCTTCATAAGATTGTAAGCCAGATACACCAGAATCCAGGCACCTGGACTTGGTCCGGTTGGTTTTGGAGTGTATTGTCTACCTTTGGATGGAGGGTCCTATCCTTCCTAGGTATTGGCTTTCTCATATTATTCAGTTGCTGTCTATGCCTACAATGTGGACCAGCGATTTGTGGTCTGTGTGCCACATCGTGTATTCCACCATCAAGATTTCATTCATCACGGAAGAAGAAAGAAGAACAAATGATGCTATATGAACAGATCAACGGATTGATGAAGATTGATATCTCTTAAGGGCAAGTAGGGGACAAGGAGGGAATGTGGAAATATGGATTTTTATGGTCAGTTATGTCCCCTATCTTGGACCCCAACGGTTTCATGTATAAATCACAAGTACATGTATGTTCCCTCCAGTTCCAGTTATGAAGACGCAAACACATGTGCGTCCACCGTCAACATGTCCTCTTTCGGATCCGCCATGAATGGGTCGGATATTCCATTCCTAAGTATGAAAGGCCACCGGCTTTATATGGTTCATTTATCCCATTTTACAGTCCAGGCGAGTAGGCCCTGATTCTGCCATCAAGCCTTTTCCTGCCTCCTACCTTTGACAGCTCCAGTCTGAGCCCGCATCTGTATCCATGAACTTTGTCCTATTCCCTGCGCGGCTAACGGTGCCTGACTCAACCTGTCTGCTTGCCAAAAACTGTATTTCACCTTCGAAATTATCTGCTCCGCTCCCTATCCAATGCATTCCTGTCTAGTAGTTTAAGTAAACATTCTTCCAGCTACCGAGCAAAGGGCTCGGCTTCTCTGTCTTTATGCAAGTAATTCATAGCCCTGTTACTATGGAAGATTTCTGCCCTCGCATCTAGTGTAGACACTTAGGCGCTTGTACACGCACTCACAGTCAGTATAGAATAGATTTTGTTCGAAAGACCTTTCCTTTTGGATAACATAGTACTTTAAACATAGGATGTTAGATATGATTTGGGACTAGGTTGACTTGACCCCCCAGACTTCTGTCTCCACATGTAGAGCTAAATGTCAAGTCCCCTTCACCCCCTAGTTGCACGTCAATCACACGTCATACTGCTGCGCGCGCATCTCTGCCAAGTATTTCTGCTGACATTGCGAAATTCTTTCATGGAACCACCCTATTGTGACATCATACCTGATGACGTTCTTTAAGTTACGCCTAGTTACACCCACTTTAGTTACGCATGTATGTGTTATCAATTGTTACGCCTCCTGCATCTGTTCCACTGTAATGCCTATTGTATAAAAATGATTACTTGTCAATAAAGTATGGTCCTTCACTTCCTGAACCTTCGTGGTGATGGAATATGGAGTCCATCAATTCGAATTGATTTTGGAATAAAGCCCGTTCCGAACCTCTAATACCACGGATTCTGCCTCTTATTTTACTGAGCTATTACTATAGATTTTCCGCATCAAATTAAGAACCGGTAATTAAATTATTTACCACATGGTGGCAGGGAACACAACGCTATCCACTGGTATCTCAACCCACCAAACTGGCATTGACAACTCCTCGCAGCACCAAGATTGCAGGCGCTGCAGGTCCACAGTGTGTGTGGCAGGGCGTCTCCGCGGCGAGGCACGACGCAAATTATTCCAAAAAACCAGGTTGCCTTTCATGAAAACGCCAACACAGTTGCCAATATCACCTCCGTTTAATGTGGGCAGAAGAAGCGCCATGTGCCCCACCAACAAAGTTACCAACTGCCAAACATGTTTCGGGCTCCTGCCCTTGATCACTGGCGGTCAACACTGAGTCACGTCAGCTGTGCTGACTACATCACATTAACCCCGCCCTTCTGGGACTTCTTATCGCACATTGCATTCTGGGGTAAGTAGTCATTGCATAAACCAAAGTGGGTGCTGTACAAAGTCTCGTGTTTGAAATTTTAGCTTCCCAAGTGGGGCTGGTGGCAGGGAACACAACGCTATCCACTGGTGTCTCAACCCACCAAACTGGCATTGACAACTCCTCGCAGCACCAAGATTGCAGGCGCTGCAGGTCCACTGTGTGTGTGGCGGGGCGTCTCCGCGGCGAGGCACGCCGCAAATTATTCCAAAAACCAGGTTGCCTTGCATGAAAACGCCAACACAGTTGCCAATATCACCTCCGTTTAATGTGGGCAGAAGAAGCGCCATGTGCCCCACCAACAAAGTTACCAACTGCCAAACATGTTTCGGGCTCCTGCCCTTGATCACTGGCGGTCAACACTGAGTCACGTTAGCTGTGCTGACTACATCACATTAACCCCGCCCTTCTGGGACTTCTTATCGCACATTGCATTCTGGGGTAAGTAGTCATTGCATAAACCAAAGTGGGTGCTGTACAAAGTCTCGTGTTTGAAATTTTAGCTTCCCAAGTGGGGCTGGTGGCAGGGAACACAACGCTATCCACTGGTGTCTCAACCCACCAAACTGGCATTGACAACTCCTCGCAGCACCAAGATTGCAGGCGCTGCAGGTCCACTGTGTGTGTGGCGGGGCGTCTCCGCGGCGAGGCACGCCGCAAATTATTCCAAAAAACCAGGTTGCCTTGCATGAAAACGCCAACACAGTTGCCAATATCACCTCCGTTTAATGTGGGCAGAAGAAGCGCCATGTGCCCCACCAACAAAGTTACCAACTGCCAAACATGTTTCGGGCTCCTGCCCTTGATCACTGGCGGTCAACACTGAGTCACGTCAGCTGTGCTGACTACATCACATTAACCCCGCCCTTCTGGGACTTCTTATCGCACATTGCATTCTGGGGTAAGTAGTCATTGCATAAACCAAAGTGGGTGCTGTACAAAGTCTCGTGTTTGAAATTTTAGCTTCCCAAGTGGGGCTGGTGGCAGGGAACACAACGCTATCCACTGGTGTCTCAACCCACCAAACTGGCATTGACAACTCCTCGCAGCACCAAGATTGCAGGCGCTGCAGGTCCACTGTGTGTGTGGCGGGGCGTCTCCGCGGCGAGGCACGCCGCAAATTATTCCAAAAACCAGGTTGCCTTGCATGAAAACGCCAACACAGTTGCCAATATCACCTCCGTTTAATGTGGGCAGAAGAAGCGCCATGTGCCCCACCAACAAAGTTACCAACTGCCAAACATGTTTCGGGCTCCTGCCCTTGATCACTGGCGGTCAACACTGAGTCACGTTAGCTGTGCTGACTACATCACATTAACCCCGCCCTTCTGGGACTTCTCATCGCACATTGCATTCTGGGGTAAGTAGTCATTGCATAAACCAAAGTGGGTGCTGTACAAAGTCTCGTGTTTGAAATTTTAGCTTCCCAAGTGGGGCTGGTGGCAGGGAACACAACGCTATCCACTGGTGTCTCAACCCACCAAACTGGCATTGACAACTCCTCGCAGCACCAAGATTGCAGGCGCTGCAGGTCCACTGTGTGTGTGGCGGGGCGTCTCCGCGGCGAGGCACGCCGCAAATTATTCCAAAAAACCAGGTTGCCTTGCATGAAAACGCCAACACAGTTGCCAATATCACCTCCGTTTAATGTGGGCAGAAGAAGCGCCATGTGCCCCACCAACAAAGTTACCAACTGCCAAACATGTTTCGGGCTCCTGCCCTTGATCACTGGCGGTCAACACTGAGTCACGTCAGCTGTGCTGACTACATCACATTAACCCCGCCCTTCTGGGACTTCTTATCGCACATTGCATTCTGGGGTAGGTAGTCATTGCATAAACCAAAGTGGGTGCTGTACAAAGTCTCGTGTTTGAAATTTTAGCTTCCCAAGTGGGGCTGGTGGCAGGGAACACAACGCTATCCACTGGTGTCTCAACCCACCAAACTGGCATTGACAACTCCTCGCAGAACCAAGATTGCAGGCGCTGCAGGTCCACTGTGTGTGTGGCGGGGCGTCTCCGCGGCGAGGCACGCCGCAAATTATTCCAAAAAACCAGGTTGCCTTGCATGAAAACGCCAACACAGTTGCCAATATCACCTCCGTTTAATGTGGGCAGAAGAAGCGCCATGTGCCCCACCAACAAAGTTACCAACTGCCAAACATGTTTCGGGCTCCTGCCCTTGATCACTGGCGGTCAACACTGAGTCACGTCAGCTGTGCTGACTACATCACATTAACCCTGCACTTCTGGGACTTCTTATCGCACATTGCATTCTGGGGTAAGTAGTCATTGCATAAACCAAAGTGGGTGCTGTACAAAGTCTTGTGTTTGAAATTTTAGCTTCCCAAGTGGGGCTGGTGGCAGGGAACACAACGCTATCCACTGGTGTCTCAACCCACCAAACTGGCATTGACAACTCCTCGCAGCACCAAGATTGCAGGCGCTGCAGGTCCACTGTGTGTGTGGCGGGGCGTCTCCGCGGCGAGGCACGCCGCAAATTATTCCAAAAACCAGGTTGCCTTGCATGAAAACGCCAACACAGTTGCCAATATCACCTCCGTTTAATGTGGGCAGAAGAAGCGCCATGTGCCCCACCAACAAAGTTACCAACTGCCAAACATGTTTCGGGCTCCTGCCCTTGATCACTGGCGGTCAACACTGAGTCACGTTAGCTGTGCTGACTACATCACATTAACCCCGCCCTTCTGGGACTTCTTATCGCACATTGCATTCTGGGGTAAGTAGTCATTGCATAAACCAAAGTGGGTGTGTACAAAGTCTCATGTTTGAAATTTTAGCTTCCCAAGTGGGGCTGGTGGCAGGGAACACAACGCTATCCACTGGTGTCTCAAACCACCAAACTGGCATTGACAACTCCTCGCAGCACCAAGATTGCAGGCGCTGCAGGTCCACTGTGTGTGTGGCGGGGCGTCTCCGCAGCGAGGCACGACGCAAATTATTCCAAAAAACCAGGTTGCCTTGCATGAAAACGCCAACACAGTTGCCAATATCACCTCCGTTTAATGTGGGCAGAAGAAGCGCCATGTGCCCCACCAACAAAGTTACCAACTGCCAAACATGTTTCGGGCTCCTGCCCTTGATCACTGGCGGTCAACACTGAGTCACGTCAGCTGTGCTGACTACATCACATTAACCCCGCCCTTCTGGGACTTCTTATCGCACATTGCATTCTGGGGTAAGTAGTCATTGCATAAACCAAAGTGGGTGCTGTACAAAGTCTCGTGTTTGAAATTTTAGCTTCCCAAGTGGGGCTGGTGGCAGGGAACACAACGCTATCCACTGGTGTCTCAACCCACCAAACTGGCATTGACAACTCCTCGCAGCACCAAGATTGCAGGCGCTGCAGGTCCACTGTGTGTGTGGCGGGGCGTCTCCGCGGCGAGGCACGCCGCAAATTATTCCAAAAACCAGGTTGCCTTGCATGAAAACGCCAACACAGTTGCCAATATCACCTCCGTTTAATGTGGGCAGAAGAAGCGCCATGTGCCCCACCAACAAAGTTACCAACTGCCAAACATGTTTCGGGCTCCTGCCCTTGATCACTGGCGGTCAACACTGAGTCACGTTAGCTGTGCTGACTACATCACATTAACCCCGCCCTTCTGGGACTTCTTATCGCACATTGCATTCTGGGGTAAGTAGTCATTGCATAAACCAAAGTGGGTGCTGTACAAAGTCTCGTGTTTGAAATTTTAGCTTCCCAAGTGGGGCTGGTGGCAGGGAACACAACGCTATCCACTGGTGTCTCAACCCACCAAACTGGCATTGACAACTCCTCGCAGCACCAAGATTGCAGGCGCTGCAGGTCCACTGTGTGTGTGGCGGGGCGTCTCCGCGGCGAGGCACGCCGCAAATTATTCCAAAAACCAGGTTGCCTTGCATGAAAACGCCAACACAGTTGCCAATATCACCTCCGTTTAATGTGGGCAGAAGAAGCGCCATGTGCCCCACCAACAAAGTTACCAACTGCCAAACATGTTTCGGGCTCCTGCCCTTGATCACTGGCGGTCAACACTGAGTCACGTTAGCTGTGCTGACTACATCACATTAACCCCGCCCTTCTGGGACTTCTTATCGCACATTGCATTCTGGGGTAAGTAGTCATTGCATAAACCAAAGTGGGTGCTGTACAAAGTCTCGTGTTTGAAATTTTAGCTTCCCAAGTGGGGCTGGTGGCAGGGAACACAACGCTATCCACTGGTGTCTCAACCCACCAAACTGGCATTGACAACTCCTCGCAGCACCAAGATTGCAGGCGCTGCAGGTCCACTGTGTGTGTGGCGGGGCGTCTCCGCGGCGAGGCACGCCGCAAATTATTCCAAAAAACCAGGTTGCCTTGCATGAAAACGCCAACACAGTTGCCAATATCACCTCCGTTTAATGTGGGCAGAAGAAGCGCCATGTGCCCCACCAACAAAGTTACCAACTGCCAAACATGTTTCGGGCTCCTGCCCTTGATCACTGGCGGTCAACACTGAGTCACGTCAGCTGTGCTGACTACATCACATTAACCCCGCCCTTCTGGGACTTCTTATCGCACATTGCATTCTGGGGTAAGTAGTCATTGCATAAACCAAAGTGGGTGCTGTACAAAGTCTCGTGTTTGAAATTTTAGCTTCCCAAGTGGGGCTGGTGGCAGGGAACACAACGCTATCCACTGGTGTCTCAACCCACCAAACTGGCATTGACAACTCCTCGCAGAACCAAGATTGCAGGCGCTGCAGGTCCACTGTGTGTGTGGCGGGGCGTCTCCGCGGCGAGGCACGCCGCAAATTATTCCAAAAAACCAGGTTGCCTTGCATGAAAACGCCAACACAGTTGCCAATATCACCTCCGTTTAATGTGGGCAGAAGAAGCGCCATGTGCCCCACCAACAAAGTTACCAACTGCCAAACATGTTTCGGGCTCCTGCCCTTGATCACTGGCGGTCAACACTGAGTCACGTCAGCTGTGCTGACTACATCACATTAACCCCGCCCTTCTGGGACTTCTTATCGCACATTGCATTCTGGGGTAAGTAGTCATTGCATAAACCAAAGTGGGTGCTGTACAAAGTCTTGTGTTTGAAATTTTAGCTTCCCAAGTGGGGCTGGTGGCAGGGAACACAACGCTATCCACTGGTGTCTCAACCCACCAAACTGGCATTGACAACTCCTCGCAGCACCAAGATTGCAGGCGCCGCAGGTCCACTGTGTGTGTGGCGGGGCGTCTCCGCGGCGAGGCACGCCGCAAATTATTCCAAAAACCAGGTTGCCTTGCATGAAAACGCCAACACAGTTGCCAATATCACCTCCGTTTAATGTGGGCAGAAGAAGCGCCATGTGCCCCACCAACAAAGTTACCAACTGCCAAACATGTTTCGGGCTCCTGCCCTTGATCACTGGCGGTCAACACTGAGTCACGTTAGCTGTGCTGACTACATCACATTAACCCCGCCCTTCTGGGACTTCTTATCGCACATTGCATTCTGGGGTAAGTAGTCATTGCATAAACCAAAGTGGGTGCTGTACAAAGTCTCGTGTTTGAAATTTTAGCTTCCCAAGTGGGGCTGGTGGCAGGGAACACAACGCTATCCACTGGTGTCTCAACCCACCAAACTGGCATTGACAACTCCTCGCAGCACCAAGATTGCAGGCGCTGCAGGTCCACTGTGTGTGTGGCGGGGCGTCTCCGCGGCGAGGCACGACGCAAATTATTCCAAAAAACCAGGTTGCCTTGCATGAAAACGCCAACACAGTTGCCAATATCACCTCCGTTTAATGTGGGCAGAAGAAGCGCCATGTGCCCCACCAACAAAGTTACCAACTGCCAAACATGTTTCGGGCTCCTGCCCTTGATCACTGGCGGTCAACACTGAGTCACGTCAGCTGTGCTGACTACATCACATTAACCCCGCCCTTCTGGGACTTCTTATCGCACATTGCATTCTGGGGTAAGTAGTCATTGCATAAACCAAAGTGGGTGCTGTACAAAGTCTCGTGTTTGAAATTTTAGCTTCCCAAGTGGGGCTGGTGGCAGGGAACACAACGCTATCCACTGGTGTCTCAACCCACCAAACTGGCATTGACAACTCCTCGCAGCACCAAGATTGCAGGCGCTGCAGGTCCACTGTGTGTGTGGCGGGGCGTCTCTGCGGCGAGGCACGCCGCAAATTATTCCAAAAACCAGGTTGCCTTGCATGAAAACGCCAACACAGTTGCCAATATCACCTCCGTTTAATGTGGGCAGAAGAAGCGCCATGTGCCCCACCAACAAAGTTACCAACTGCCAAACATGTTTCGGGCTCCTGCCCTTGATCACTGGCGGTCAACACTGAGTCACGTTAGCTGTGCTGACTACATCACATTAACCCCGCCCTTCTGGGACTTCTTATCGCACATTGCATTCTGGGGTAAGTAGTCATTGCATAAACCAAAGTGGGTGCTGTACAAAGTCTCGTGTTTGAAATTTTAGCTTCCCAAGTGGGGCTGGTGGCAGGGAACACAACGCTATCCACTGGTGTCTCAACCCACCAAACTGGCATTGACAACTCCTCGCAGCACCAAGATTGCAGGCGCTGCAGGTCCACTGTGTGTGTGGCGGGGCGTCTCCGCGGCGAGGCACGCCGCAAATTATTCCAAAAAACCAGGTTGCCTTGCATGAAAACGCCAACACAGTTGCCAATATCACCTCCGTTTAATGTGGGCAGAAGAAGCGCCATGTGCCCCACCAACAAAGTTACCAACTGCCAAACATGTTTCGGGCTCCTGCCCTTGATCACTGGCGGTCAACACTGAGTCACGTCAGCTGTGCTGACTACATCACATTAACCCCGCCCTTCTGGGACTTCTTATCGCACATTGCATTCTGGGGTAAGTAGTCATTGCATAAACCAAAGTGGGTGCTGTACAAAGTCTCGTGTTTGAAATTTTAGCTTCCCAAGTGGGGCTGGTGGCAGGGAACACAACGCTATCCACTGGTGTCTCAACCCACCAAACTGGCATTGACAACTCCTCGCAGAACCAAGACTGCAGGCGCTGCTGGTCCACTGTGTGTGTGGCGGGGCGTCTCCGCGGCGAGGCACGCCGCAAATTATTCCAAAAAACCAGGTTGCCTTGCATGAAAACGCCAACACAGTTGCCAATATCACCTCCGTTTAATGTGGGCAGAAGAAGCGCCATGTGCCCCACCAACAAAGTTACCAACTGCCAAACATGTTTCGGGCTCCTGCCCTTGATCACTGGCGGTCAACACTGAGTCACGTCAGCTGTGCTGACTACATCACATTAACCCCGCCCTTCTGGGACTTCTTATCGCACATTGCATTCTGGGGTAAATAGTCATTGCATAAACCAAAGTGGGTGCTGTACAAAGTCTCGTGTTTGAAATTTTAGCTTCCCAAGTGGGGCTGGTGGCAGGGAACACAACGCTATCCACTGGTGTCTCAACTCACCAAACTGGCATTGACAACTCCTCGCAGCACCAAGATTGCAGGCGCTGCAGGTCCACTGTGTGTGTGGCGGGGCGTCTCCGCGGCGAGGCACGCCGCAAATTATTCCAAAAAACCAGGTTGCCTTGCATGAAAACGCCAACACAGTTGCCAATATCACCTCCGTTTAATGTGGGCAGAAGAAGCGCCATGTGCCCCACCAACAAAGTTACCAACTGCCAAACATGTTTCGGGCTCCTGCCCTTGATCACTGGCGGTCAACACTGAGTCACGTCAGCTGTGCTGACTACATCACATTAACCCCGCCCTTCTGGGACTTCTTATCGCACATTGCATTCTGGGGTAAGTAGTCATTGCATAAACCAAAGTGGGTGCTGTACAAAGTCTCGTGTTTGAAATTTTAGCTTCCCAAGTGGGGCTGGTGGCAGGGAACACAACGCTATCCACTGATGTCTCAACCCACCAAACTGGCATTGACAACTCCTCGCAGCACCAAGATTGCAGGTGCTGCAGGTCCACTGTGTGTGTGGCGGGGCGTCTCCGCGGCGAGGCACGCCGCAAATTATTCCAAAAAACCAGGTTGCCTTGCATGAAAACGCCAACACAGTTGCCAATATCACCTCCGTTTAATGTGGGCAGAAGAAGCGCCATGTGCCCCACCAACAAAGTTACCAACTGCCAAACATGTTTCGGGCTCCTGCCCTTGATCACTGGCGGTCAACACTGAGTCACGTCAGCTGTGCTGACTACATCACATTAACCCCGCCCTTCTGGGACTTCTTATCGCACATTGCATTCTGGGGTAAGTAGTCATTGCATAAACCAAAGTGGGTGCTGTACAAAGTCTCGTGTTTGAAATTTTAGCTTCCCAAGTGGGGCTGGTGGCAGGGAACACAACGCTATCCACTGGTGTCTCAACCCACCAAACTGGCATTGACAACTCCTCGCAGCACCAAGATTGCAGGCGCTGCAGGTCCACTGTGTGTGTGGCGGGGTGTCTCCGCGGCGAGGCACGCCGCAAATTATTCCAAAAAACCAGGTTGCCTTGCATGAAAACGCCAACACAGTTGCCAATATCACCTCCGTTTAATGTGGGCAGAAGAAGCGCCATGTGCCCCACCAACAAAGTTACCAACTGCCAAACATGTTTCGGGCTCCTGCCCTTGATCACTGGCGGTCAACACTGAGTCACGTCAGCTGTGCTGACTACATCACATTAACCCCGCCCTTCTGGGACTTCTTATCGCACATTGGATTCTGGGGTAAGTAGTCATTGCATAAACCAAAGTGGGTGCTGTACAAAGTCTCGTGTTTGAAATTTTAGCTTCCCAAGTGGGGCTGGTGGCAGGGAACACAACGCTATCCACTGGTGTCTCAACCCACCAAACTGGCATTGACAACTCCTCGCAGCACCAAGATTGCAGGCGCTGCAGGTCCACTGTGTGTGTGGCGGGGCGTCTCCGCGGCGAGGCACGCTGCAAATTATTCCAAAAAACCAGGTTGCCTTGCATGAAAACGCCAACACAGTTGCCAATATCACCTCCGTTTAATGTGGGCAGAAGAAGCGCCATGTGCCCCATCAACAAAGTTACCAACTGCCAAACATGTTTCGGGCTCCTGCCCTTGATCACTGGCGGTCAACACTGAGTCACGTCAGCTGTGCTGACTACATCACATTAACCCCGCCCTTCTGGGACTTCTTATCGCACATTGCATTCTGGGGTAAGTAGTCATTGCATAAACCAAAGTGGGTGCTGTACAAAGTCTCGTGTTTGAAATTTTAGCTTCCCAAGTGGGGCTGGTGGCAGGGAACACAACGCTATCCACTGGTGTCTCAACCCACCAAACTGGCATTGACAACTCCTCGCAGCACCAAGATTGCAGGCGCTGCAGGTCCACTGTGTGTGTGGCGTGGCGGGGCGTCTCCGCGGCGAGGCACGCCGCAAATTATTCCAAAAAACCAGGTTGCCTTGCATGAAAACGCCAACACAGTTGCCAATATCACCTCCGTTTAATGTGGGCAGAAGAAGCGCCATGTGCCCCACCAACAAAGTTACCAACTGCCAAACATGTTTCGGGCTCCTGCCCTTGATCACTGGCGGTCAACACTGAGTCACGTCAGCTGTGCTGACTACATCACATTAACCCCGCCCTTCTGGGACTTCTTATCGCACATTGCATTCTGGGGTAAGTAGTCATTGCATAAACCAAAGTGGGTGCTGTACAAAGTCTCGTGTTTGAAATTTTAGCTTCCCAAGTGGGGCTGGTGGCAGGGAACACAACGCTATCCACTGGTGTCTCAACCCACCAAACTGGCATTGACAACTCCTCGCAGAACCAAGATTGCAGGCGCTGCAGGTCCACTGTGTGTGTGGCGGGGCGTCTCCGCGGCGAGGCACGCCGCAAATTATTCCAAAAAACCAGGTTGCATTGCATGAAAACGCCAACACAGTTGCCAATATCACCTCCGTTTAATGTGGGCAGAAGAAGCGCCATGTGCCCCACCAACAAAGTTACCAACTGCCAAACATGTTTCGGGCTCCTGCCCTTGATCACTGGCGGTCAACACTGAGTCACGTCAGCTGTGCTGACTACATCACATTAACCCCGCCCTTCTGGGACTTCTTATCGCACATTGCATTCTGGGGTAAATAGTCATTGCATAAACCAAAGTGGGTGCTGTACAAAGTCTCGTGTTTGAAATTTTAGCTTCCCAAGTGGGGCTGGTGGCAGGGAACACAACGCTATCCACTGGTGTCTCAACTCACCAAACTGGCATTGACAACTCCTCGCAGCACCAAGATTGCAGGCGCTGCAGGTCCACTGTGTGTGTGGCGGGGCGTCTCCGCGGCGAGGCACGCCGCAAATTATTCCAAAAAACCAGGTTGCCTTGCATGAAAACGCCAACACAGTTGCCAATATCACCTCCGTTTAATGTGGGCAGAAGAAGCGCCATGTGCCCCACCAACAAAGTTACCAACTGCCAAACATGTTTCGGGCTCCTGCCCTTGATCACTGGCGGTCAACACTGAGTCACGTCAGCTGTGCTGACTACATCACATTAACCCCGCCCTTCTGGGACTTCTTATCGCGCATTGCATTCTGGGGTAAGTAGTCATTGCATAAACCAAAGTGGGTGCTGTACAAAGTCTCGTGTTTGAAATTTTAGCTTCCCAAGTGGGGCTGGTGGCAGGGAACACAACGCTATCCACTGGTGTCTCAACCCACCAAACTGGCATTGACAACTCCTCGCAGCACCAAGATTGCAGGCGCTGCAGGTCCACTGTGTGTGTGGCGGGGCGTCTCCGCGGCGAGGCACGCCGCAAATTATTCCAAAAAACCAGGTTGCCTTGCATGAAAACGCCAACACAGTTGCCAATATCACCTCCGTTTAATGTGGGCAGAAGAAGCGCCATGTGCCCCACCAACAAAGTTACCAACTGCCAAACATGTTTCGGGCTCCTGCCCTTGATCACTGGCGGTCAACACTGAGTCACGTCAGCTGTGCTGACTACATCACATTAACCCCGCCCTTCTGGGACTTCTTATCGCACATTGCATTCTGGGGTAAGTAGTCATTGCATAAACCAAAGTGGGTGCTGTACAAAGTCTCGTGTTTGAAATTTTAGCTTCCCAAGTGGGGCTGGTGGCAGGGAACACAACGCTATCCACTGGTGTCTCAACCCACCAAACTGGCATTGACAACTCCTCGCAGCACCAAGATTGCAGGCGCTGCAGGTCCACTGTGTGTGTGGCGGGGTGTCTCCGCGGCGAGGCACGCCGCAAATTATTCCAAAAAACCAGGTTGCCTTGCATGAAAACGCCAACACAGTTGCCAATATCACCTCCGTTTAATGTGGGCAGAAGAAGCGCCATGTGCCCCACCAACAAAGTTACCAACTGCCAAACATGTTTCGGGCTCCTGCCCTTGATCACTGGCGGTCAACACTGAGTCACGTCAGCTGTGCTGACTACATCACATTAACCCCGCCCTTCTGGGACTTCTTATCGCACATTGCATTCTGGGGTAAGTAGTCATTGCATAAACCAAAGTGGGTGCTGTACAAAGTCTCGTGTTTGAAATTTTAGCTTCCCAAGTGGGGCTGGTGGCAGGGAACACAACGCTATCCACTGGTGTCTCAACCCACCAAACTGGCATTGACAACTCCTCGCAGCACCAAGATTGCAGGCGCTGCAGGTCCACTGTGTGTGTGGCGGGGCGTCTCCGCGGCGAGGCACGCCGCAAATTATTCCAAAAAACCAGGTTGCCTTGCATGAAAACGCCAACACAGTTGCCAATATCACCTCCGTTTAATGTGGGCAGAAGAAGCGCCATGTGCCCCACCAACAAAGTTACCAACTGCCAAACATGTTTCGGGCTCCTGCCCTTGATCACTGGCGGTCAACACTGAGTCACGTCAGCTGTGCTGACTACATCACATTAACCCCGCCCTTCTGGGACTTCTTATCGCACATTGCATTCTGGGGTAAGTAGTCATTGCATAAACCAAAGTGGGTGCTGTACAAAGTCTCGTGTTTGAAATTTTAGCTTCCCAAGTGGGGCTGGTGGCAGGGAACACAACGCTATCCACTGGTGTCTCAACCCACCAAACTGGCATTGACAACTCCTCGCAGCACCAAGATTGCAGGCGCTGCAGGTCCACTGTGTGTGTGGCGGGGCGTCTCCGCGGCGAGGCACGCTGCAAATTATTCCAAAAAACCAGGTTGCCTTGCATGAAAACGCCAACACAGTTGCCAATATCACCTCCGTTTAATGTGGGCAGAAGAAGCGCCATGTGCCCCATCAACAAAGTTACCAACTGCCAAACATGTTTCGGGCTCCTGCCCTTGATCACTGGCGGTCAACACTGAGTCACGTCAGCTGTGCTGACTACATCACATTAACCCCGCCCTTCTGGGACTTCTTATCGCACATTGCATTCTGGGGTAAGTAGTCATTGCATAAACCAAAGTGGGTGCTGTACAAAGTCTCGTGTTTGAAATTTTAGCTTCCCAAGTGGGGCTGGTGGCAGGGAACACAACGCTATCCACTGGTGTCTCAACCCACCAAACTGGCATTGACAACTCCTCGCAGCACCAAGATTGCAGGCGCTGCAGGTCCACTGTGTGTGTGGCGGGGCGTCTCCGCGGCGAGGCACGCCGCAAATTATTCCAAAAAAACAGGTTGCCTTGCATGAAAACGCCAACACAGTTGCCAATATCACCTCCGTTTAATGTGGGCAGAAGAAGCGCCATGTGCCCCACCAACAAAGTTACCAACTGCCAAACATGTTTCGGGCTCCTGCCTTTGATCACTGGCGGTCAACACTGAATCACGTCAGCTGTGCTGACTACATCACATTAACCCCGCCCTTCTGGGACTTCTTATCGCACATTGCATTCTGGGGTAAGTAGTCATTGCATAAACCAAAGTGGGTGCTGTACAAAGTCTCGTGTTTGAAATTTTAGCTTCCCAAGTGGGGCTGGTGGCAGGGAACACAACGCTATCCACTGGTGTCTCAACCCACCAAACTGGCATTGACAACTCCTCGCAGCACCAAGATTGCAGGCGCTGCAGGTCCACTGTGTGTGTGGCGGGGCGTCTCCGCGGCAAGGCACGACGCAAATTATTCCAAAAAACCAGGTTGCCTTGCATGAAAACGCCAACACAGTTGCCAATATCACCTCCGTTTAATGTGGGCAGAAGAAGCGCCATGTGCCCCACCAACAAAGTTACCAACTGCCAAACATGTTTCGGGCTCCTGCCCTTGATCACTGGCGGTCAACACTGAGTCACGTCAGCTGTGCTGACTACATCACATTAACCCCGCCCTTCTGTGACTTCTTATCGCACATTGCATTCTGGGGTAAGTAGTCATTGCATAAACCAAAGTGGGTGCTGTACAAAGTCTCGTGTTTGAAAATTTAGGTTCCCAAGTGGGGCTGGTGGCAGGGAACACAACGCTATCCACTGGTGTCTCAACCCACCAAACTGGCATTGACAACTCCTCGCAGCACCAAGATTGCAGGCGCTGCAGGTCCACTGTGTGTGTGGCGGGGCGTCTCCGCGGCGAGGCACGCTGCAAATTATTCCAAAAAACCAGGTTGCCTTGCATGAAAACGCCAACACAGTTGCCAATATCACCTCCGTTTAATGTGGGCAGAAGAAGCGCCATGTGCCCCATCAACAAAGTTACCAACTGCCAAACATGTTTCGGGCTCCTGCCCTTGATCACTGGCGGTCAACACTGAGTCACGTCAGCTGTGCTGACTACATCACATTAACCCCGCCCTTCTGGGACTTCTTATCGCACATTGCATTCTGGGGTAAGTAGTCATTGCATAAACCAAAGTGGGTGCTGTACAAAGTCTCGTGTTTGAAATTTTAGCTTCCCAAGTGGGGCTGGTGGCAGGGAACACAACGCTATCCACTGGTGTCTCAACCCACCAAACTGGCATTGACAACTACTCGCAGCACCAAGATTGCAGGCGCTGCAGGTCCACTGTGTGTGTGGCGGGGCGTCTCCGCGGCGAGGCACGCCGCAAATTATTCCAAAAAAACAGGTTGCCTTGCATGAAAACGCCAACACAGTTGCCAATATCACCTCCGTTTAATGTGGGCAGAAGAAGCGCCATGTGCCCCACCAACAAAGTTACCAACTGCCAAACATGTTTCGGGCTCCTGCCTTTGATCACTGGCGGTCAACACTGAATCACGTCAGCTGTGCTGACTACATCACATTAACCCCGCCCTTCTGGGACTTCTTATCGCACATTGCATTCTGGGGTAAGTAGTCATTGCATAAACCAAAGTGGGTGCTGTACAAAGTCTCGTGTTTGAAATTTTAGCTTCCCAAGTGGGGCTGGTGGCAGGGAACACAACGCTATCCACTGGTGTCTCAACCCACCAAACTGGCATTGACAACTCCTCGCAGCACCAAGATTGCAGGCGCTGCAGGTCCACTGTGTGTGTGGCGGGGCGTCTCCGCGGCAAGGCACGACGCAAATTATTCCAAAAAACCAGGTTGCCTTGCATGAAAACGCCAACACAGTTGCCAATATCACCTCCGTTTAATGTGGGCAGAAGAAGCGCCATGTGCCCCACCAACAAAGTTACCAACTGCCAAACATGTTTCGGGCTCCTGCCCTTGATCACTGGCGGTCAACACTGAGTCACATCAGCTGTGCTGACTACATCACATTAACCCCGCCCTTCTGTGACTTCTTATCGCACATTGCATTCTGGGGTAAGTAGTCATTGCATAAACCAAAGTGGGTGCTGTACAAAGTCTCGTGTTTGAAATTTTAGCTTCCCAAGTGGGGCTGGTGGCAGGGAACACAACGCTATCCACTGGTGTCTCAACCCACCAAACTGGCATTGACAACTCCTCGCAGCACCAAGATTGCAGGCGCTGCAGGTCCACTGTGTGTGTGGCGGGGCGTCTCCGCGGCGAGGCACGCCGCAAATTATTCCAAAAAACCAGGTTGCCTTGCATGAAAACGCCAACACAGTTGCCAATATCACCTCCGTTTAATGTGGGCAGAAGAAGCGCCATGTGCCCCACCAACAAAATTACCAACTGCCAAACATGTTTCGGGCTCCTGCCCTTGATCACTGGCGGTCAACACTAAAGTCACGTCAGCTGTGCTGACTACATCACATTAACCCCGCCCTTCTGGGACTTCTTATCGCACATTGCATTCTGGGGTAAGTAGTCATTGCATAAACCAAAGTGGGTGCTGTACAAAGTCTCGTGTTTGAAATTTTAGCTTCCCAAGTGGGGCTGGTGGCAGGGAACACAACGCTATCCACTGGTGTCTCAACCCACCAAACTGGCATTGACAACTCCTCGCAGCACCAAGATTGCAGGCGCTGCAGGTCCACTGTGTGTGTGGCGGGGCGTCTCCGCGGCGAGGCACGCCGCAAATTATTCCAAAAAAACAGGTTGCCTTGCATGAAAACGCCAACACAGTTGCCAATATCACCTCCGTTTAATGTGGGCAGAAGAAGCGCCATGTGCCCCACCAACAAAGTTACCAACTGCCAAACATGTTTCGGGCTCCTGCCCTTGATCACTGGCGGTCAACACTGAATCACGTCAGCTGTGCTGACTACATCACATTAACCCCGCCCTTCTGGGACTTCTTATCGCACATTGCATTCTGGGGTAAGTAGTCATTGCATAAACCAAAGTGGGTGCTGTACAAAGTCTCGTGTTTGAAATATTAGCTTCCCAAGTGGGGCTGGTGGCAGGGAACACAACGCTATCCACTGGTGTCTCAACCCACCAAACTGGCATTGACAACTCCTCGCAGCACCAAGATTGCAGGCGCTGCAGGTCCACTGTGTGTGTGGCGGGGCGTCTCCGCGGCGAGGCACCACGCAAATTATTCCAAAAAACCAGGTTGCCTTGCATGAAAACGCCAACACAGTTGCCAATATCACCTCCGTTTAATGTGGGCAGAAGAAGCGCCATGTGCCCCACCAACAAAGTTACCAACTGCCAAACATGTTTCGGGCTCCTGCCCTTGATCACTGGCGGTCAACACTGAGTCACGTCAGCTGTGCTGACTACATCACATTAACCCCGCCCTTCTGGGACTTCTTATCGCACATTGCATTCTGGGGTAAGTAGTCATTGCATAAACCAAAGTGGGTGCTGTACAAAGTCTCGTGTTTGAAATTTTAGCTTCCCAAGTGGGGCTGGTGGCAGGGAACACAACGCTATCCACTGGTGTCTCAACCCACCAAACTGGCATTGACAACTCCTCGCAGCACCAAGATTGCAGGCGCTGCAGGACCACTGTGTGTGTGGCGGGGCGTCTCCGCAGCGAGGCACGCCGCAAATTATTCCAAAAACCAGGTTGCCTTGCATGAAAACGCCAACACAGTTGCCAATATCACCTCCGTTTAATGTGGGCAGAAGAAGCGCCATGTGCCCCACCAACAAAGTTACCAACTGCCAAACATGTTTCGGGCTCCTGCCCTTGATCACTGGCGGTCAACACTGAGTCACGTCAGCTGTGCTGACTACATCACATTAACCCCGCCCTTCTGGGACTTCTTATCGCACATTGCATTCTGGGGTAAGTAGTCATTGCATAAACCAAAGTGGGTGCTGTACAAAGTCTCGTGTTTGAAATTTTAGCTTCCCAAGTGGGGCTGGTGGCAGGGAACACAACGCTATCCACTGGTGTCTCAACCCACCAAACTGGCATTGACAACTCCTCGCAGCACCAAGATTGCAGGCGCTGCAGGTCCACTGTGTGTGTGGCGGGGCGTCTCCGCGGCGAGGCACGCCGCAAATTATTCCAAAAAACCAGGTTGCCTTGCATGAAAACGCCAACACAGTTGCCAATATCACCTCCGTTTAATGTGGGCAGAAGAAGCGCCATGTGCCCCACCAACAAAGTTACCAACTGCCAAACATGTTTCGGGCTCCTGCCCTTGATCACTGGCGGTCAACACTGAGTCACGTCAGCTGTGCTGACTACATCACATTAACCCCGCCCTTCTGGGACTTCTTATCGCACATTGCATTCTGGGGTAAGTAGTCATTGCATAAACCAAAGTGGGTGCTGTACAAAGTCTCGTGTTTGAAATTTTAGCTTCCCAAGTGGGGCTGGTGGCAGGGAACACAACGCTATCCACTGGTGTCTCAACCCACCAAACTGGCATTGACAACTCCTCGCAGAACCAAGATTGCAGGCGCTGCAGGTCCACTGTGTGTGTGGCGGGGCGTCTCCGCGGCGAGGCACGCCGCAAATTATTCCAAAAAACCAGGTTGCCTTGCATGAAAACGCCAACACAGTTGCCAATATCACCTCCGTTTAATGTGGGCAGAAGAGGCGCCATGTGCCCCACCAACAAAGTTACCAACTGCCAAACATGTTTCGGGCTCCTGCCCTTGATCACTGGCGGTCAACACTGAGTCACGTCAGCTGTGCTGACTACATCACATTCACCCCGCCCTTCTGGGACTTCTTATCGCACATTGCATTCTGGGGTAAATAGTCATTGCATAAACCAAAGTGGGTGCTGTACAAAGTCTCGTGTTTGAAATTTTAGCTTCCCAAGTGGGGCTGGTGGCAGGGAACACAACGCTATCCACTGGTGTCTCAACCCACCAAACTGGCATTGACAACTCCTCGCAGCACCAAGATTGCAGGCGCTGCAGGTCCACTGTGTGTGTGGCGGGGCGTCTCCGCGGCGAGGCACGCCGCAAATTATTCCAAAAAAACAGGTTGCCTTGCATGAAAACGCCAACACAGTTGCCAATATCACCTCCGTTTAATGTGGGCAGAAGAAGCGCCATGTGCCCCACCAACAAAGTTACCAACTGCCAAACATGTTTCGGGCTCCTGCCCTTGATCACTGGCGGTCAACACTGAATCACGTCAGCTGTGCTGACTACATCACATTAACCCCGCCCTTCTGGGACTTCTTATCGCACATTGCATTCTGGGGTAAGTAGTCATTGCATAAACCAAAGTGGGTGCTGTACAAAGTCTCGTGTTTGAAATTTTAGCTTCCCAAGTGGGGCTGGTGGCAGGGAACACAACGCTATCCACTGGTGTCTCAACCCACCAAACTGGCATTGACAACTCCTCGCAGCACCAAGATTGCAGGCGCTGCAGGTCCACTGTGTGTGTGGCGGGGCGTCTCCGCGGCGAGGCACGACGCAAATTATTCCAAAAAACCAGGTTGCCTTGCATGAAAACGCCAACACAGTTGCCAATATCACCTCCGTTTAATGTGGGCAGAAGAAGCGCCATGTGCCCCACCAACAAAGTTACCAACTGCCAAACATGTTTCGGGCTCCTGCCCTTGATCACTGGCGGTCAACACTGAGTCACGTCAGCTGTGCTGACTACATCACATTAACCCCGCCCTTCTGGGACTTCTTATCGCACATTGCATTCTGGGGTAAGTAGTCATTGCATAAACCAAAGTGGGTGCTGTACAAAGTCTCGTGTTTGAAAATTTAGGTTCCCAAGTGGGGCTGGTGGCAGGGAACACAACGCTATCCACTGGTGTCTCAACCCACCAAACTGGCATTGACAACTCCTCGCAGCACCAAGATTGCAGGCGCTGCAGGTCCACTGTGTGTGTGGCGGGGCGTCTCCGCGGCGAGGCACGCCGCAAATTATTCCAAAAACCAGGTTGCCTTGCATGAAAACGCCAACACAGTTGCCAATATCACCTCCGTTTAATGTGGGCAGAAGAAGCGCCATGTGCCCCACCAACAAAGTTACCAACTGCCAAACATGTTTCGGGCTCCTGCCCTTGATCACTGGCGGTCAACACTGAGTCACGTCAGCTGTGCTGACTACATCACATTAACCCCGCCCTTCTGGGACTTCTTATCGCACATTGCATTCTGGGGTAAGTAGTCATTGCATAAACCAAAGTGGGTGCTGTACAAAGTCTCGTGTTTGAAATTTTAGCTTCCCAAGTGGGGCTGGTGGCAGGGAACACAACGCTATCCACTGGTGTCTCAACCCACCAAACTGGCATTGACAACTCCTCGCAGCACCAAGATTGCAGGCGCTGCAGGTCCACTGTGTGTGTGGCGGGGCGTCTCCGCGGCGAGGCACGCCGCAAATTATTCCAAAAAACCAGGTTGCCTTGCATGAAAACGCCAACACAGTTGCCAATATCACCTCCGTTTAATGTGGGCAGAAGAAGCGCCATGTGCCCCACCAACAAAGTTACCAACTGCCAAACATATTTCGGGCTCCTGCCCTTGATCACTGGCGGTCAACACTGAGTCACGTCAGCTGTGCTGACTACATCACATTAACCCCGCCCTTCTGGGACTTCTTATCGCACATTGCATTCTGGGGTAAGTAGTCATTGCATAAACCAAAGTGGGTGCTGTACAAAGTCTCGTGTTTGAAATTTTAGCTTCCCAAGTGGGGCTGGTGGCAGGGAACACAACGCTATCCACTGGTGTCTCAACCCACCAAACTGGCATTGACAACTCCTCGCAGAACCAAGATTGCAGGCGCTGCAGGTCCACTGTGTGTGTGGCGGGGCGTCTACGCGGCGAGGCACGCCGCAAATTATTCCAAAAAACCAGGTTGCCTTGCATGAAAACGCCAACACAGTTGCCAATATCACCTCCGTTTAATGTGGGCAGAAGAAGTGCCATGTGCCCCACCAACAAAGTTACCAACTGCCAAACATGTTTCGGGCTCCTGCCCTTGATCACTGGCGGTCAACACTGAGTCACGTCAGCTGTGCTGACTACATCACATTAACCCCGCCCTTCTGGGACTTCTTATCGCACATTGCATTCTGGGGTAAATAGTCATTGCATAAACCAAAGTGGGTGCTGTACAAAGTCTCGTGTTTGAAATTTTAGCTTCCCAAGTGGGGCTGGTGGCAGGGAACACAACGCTATCCACTGGTGTCTCAACTCACCAAACTGGCATTGACAACTCCTCGCAGCACCAAGATTGCAGGCGCTGCAGGTCCACTGTGTGTGTGGCGGGGCGGGGCGTCTCCGCGGCGAGGCACGCCGCAAATTATTCCAAAAAACCAGGTTGCCTTGCATGAAAACGCCAACACAGTTGCCAATATCACCTCCGTTTAATGTGGGCAGAAGAAGCGCCATGTGCCCCACCAACAAAGTTACCAACTGCCAAACATGTTTCGGGCTCCTGCCCTTGATCACTGGCGGTCAACACTGAGTCACGTCAGCTGTGCTGACTACATCACATTAACCCCGCCCATCTGGGACTTCTTATCGCACATTGCATTCTGGGGTAAGTAGTCATTGCATAAACCAAAGTGGGTGCTGTACAAAGTCTCGTGTTTGAAATTTTAGCTTCCCAAGTGGGGCTGGTGGCAGGGAACACAACGCTATCCACTGGTGTCTCAACCCACCAAACTGGCATTGACAACTGCTCGCAGCACCAAGATTGCAGGCGCTGCAGGTCCACTGTGTGTGTGGCGGGGCGTCTCCGCGGCGAGGCACGCCGCAAATTATTCCAAAAAACCAGGTTGCCTTGCATGAAAACGCCAACACAGTTGCCAATATCACCTCCGTTTAATGTGGGCAGAAGAAGCGCCATGTGCCCCACCAACAAAGTTACCAACTGCCAAACATGTTTCGGGCTCCTGCCCTTGATCACTGGCGGTCAACACTGAATCACGTCAGCTGTGCTGACTACATCACATTAACCCCGCCCTTCTGGGACTTCTTATCGCACATTGCATTCTGGGGTAAGTAGTCATTGCATAAACCAAAGTGGGTGCTGTACAAAGTCTCGTGTTTGAAATTTTAGCTTCCCAAGTGGGGCTGGTGGCAGGGAACACAACGCTATCCACTGGTGTCTCAACCCACCAAACTGGCATTGACAACTCCTCGCAGCACCAAGATTGCAGGCGCTGCAGGTCCACTGTGTGTGTGGCGGGGCGTCTCCGCGGCGAGGCACGACGCAAATTATTCCAAAAAACCAGGTTGCCTTGCATGAAAACGCCAACACAGTTGCCAATATCACCTCCGTTTAATGTGGGCAGAAGAAGCGCCATGTGCCCCACCAACAAAGTTACCAACTGCCAAACATGTTTCGGGCTCCTGCCCTTGATCACTGGCGGTCAACACTGAGTCACGTCAGCTGTGCTGACTACATCACATTAACCCCGCCCTTCTGGGACTTCTTATCGCACATTGCATTCTGGGGTAAGTAGTCATTGCATAAACCAAAGTGGGTGCTGTACAAAGTCTCGTGTTTGAAAATTTAGGTTCCCAAGTGGGGCTGGTGGCAGGGAACACAACGCTATCCACTGGTGTCTCAACCCACCAAACTGGCATTGACAACTCCTCGCAGCACCAAGATTGCAGGCGCTGCAGGTCCACTGTGTGTGTGGCGGGGCGTCTCCGCGGCGAGGCACGCCGCAAATTATTCCAAAAACCAGGTTGCCTTGCATGAAAACGCCAACACAGTTGCCAATATCACCTCCGTTTAATGTGGGCAGAAGAAGCGCCATGTGCCCCACCAACAAAGTTACCAACTGCCAAACATGTTTCGGGCTCCTGCCCTTGATCACTGGCGGTCAACACTGAGTCACGTCAGCTGTGCTGACTACATCACATTAACCCCGCCCTTCTGGGACTTCTTATCGCACATTGCATTCTGGGGTAAGTAGTCATTGCATAAACCAAAGTGGGTGCTGTACAAAGTCTCGTGTTTGAAATTTTAGCTTCCCAAGTGGGGCTGGTGGCAGGGAACACAACGCTATCCACTGGTGTCTCAACCCACCAAACTGGCATTGACAACTCCTCGCAGCACCAAGATTGCAGGCGCTGCAGGTCCACTGTGTGTGTGGCGGGGCGTCTCCGCGGCGAGGCACGCCGCAAATTATTCCAAAAAACCAGGTTGCCTTGCATGAAAACGCCAACACAGTTGCCAATATCACCTCCGTTTAATGTGGGCAGAAGAAGCGCCATGTGCCCCACCAACAAAGTTACCAACTGCCAAACATATTTCGGGCTCCTGCCCTTGATCACTGGCGGTCAACACTGAGTCACGTCAGCTGTGCTGACTACATCACATTAACCCCGCCCTTCTGGGACTTCTTATCGCACATTGCATTCTGGGGTAAGTAGTCATTGCATAAACCAAAGTGGGTGCTGTACAAAGTCTCGTGTTTGAAATTTTAGCTTCCCAAGTGGGGCTGGTGGCAGGGAACACAACGCTATCCACTGGTGTCTCAACCCACCAAACTGGCATTGACAACTCCTCGCAGAACCAAGATTGCAGGCGCTGCAGGTCCACTGTGTGTGTGGCGGGGCGTCTACGCGGCGAGGCACGCCGCAAATTATTCCAAAAAACCAGGTTGCCTTGCATGAAAACGCCAACACAGTTGCCAATATCACCTCCGTTTAATGTGGGCAGAAGAAGTGCCATGTGCCCCACCAACAAAGTTACCAACTGCCAAACATGTTTCGGGCTCCTGCCCTTGATCACTGGCGGTCAACACTGAGTCACGTCAGCTGTGCTGACTACATCACATTAACCCCGCCCTTCTGGGACTTCTTATCGCACATTGCATTCTGGGGTAAATAGTCATTGCATAAACCAAAGTGGGTGCTGTACAAAGTCTCGTGTTTGAAATTTTAGCTTCCCAAGTGGGGCTGGTGGCAGGGAACACAACGCTATCCACTGGTGTCTCAACTCACCAAACTGGCATTGACAACTCCTCGCAGCACCAAGATTGCAGGCGCTGCAGGTCCACCGTGTGTGTGGCGGGGCGGGGCGTCTCCGCGGCGAGGCACGCCGCAAATTATTCCAAAAAACCAGGTTGCCTTGCATGAAAACGCCAACACAGTTGCCAATATCACCTCCGTTTAATGTGGGCAGAAGAAGCGCCATGTGCCCCACCAACAAAGTTACCAACTGCCAAACATGTTTCGGGCTCCTGCCCTTGATCACTGGCGGTCAACACTGAGTCACGTCAGCTGTGCTGACTACATCACATTAACCCCGCCCTTCTGGGACTTCTTATCGCACATTGCATTCTGGGGTAAGTAGTCATTGCATAAACCAAAGTGGGTGCTGTACAAAGTCTCGTGTTTGAAATTTTAGCTTCCCAAGTGGGGCTGGTGGCAGGGAACACAACGCTATCCACTGGTGTCTCAACCCACCAAACTGGCATTGACAACTGCTCGCAGCACCAAGATTGCAGGCGCTGCAGGTCCACTGTGTGTGTGGCGGGGCGTCTCCGCGGCGAGGCACGCCGCAAATTATTCCAAAAAACCAGGTTGCCTTGCATGAAAACGCCAACACAGTTGCCAATATCACCTCCGTTTAATGTGGGCAGAAGAAGCGCCATGTGCCCCACCAACAAAGTTACCAACTGCCAAACATGTTTCGGGCTCCTGCCCTTGATCACTGGCGGTCAACACTGAGTCACGTCAGATGTGCTGACTACATCACATTAACCCCGCCCTTCTGGGACTTCTTATCGCACATTGCATTCTGGGGTAAGTAGTCATTGCATAAACCAAAGTGGGTGCTGTACAAAGTCTCGTGTTTGAAATTTTAGCTTCCCAAGTGGGGCTGGTGGCAGGGAACACAACGCTATCCACTGGTGTCTCAACCCACCAAACTGGCATTGACAACTCCTCGCAGCACCAAGATTGCAGGCGCTGCAGGTCCACTGTGTGTGTGGCGGGGCGTCTCCGCGGCGAGGCACGCCGCAAATTATTCCAAAAAACCAGGTTGCCTTGCATTAAAACGCCAACACAGTTGCCAATATCACCTCCGTTTAATGTGGGCAGAAGAAGCGCCATGTGCCCCACCAACAAAGTTACCAACTGCCAAACATGTTTCGGGCTCCTGCCCTTGATCACTGGCGGTCAACACTGAGTCACGTCAGCTGTGCTGACTACATCACATTAACCCCGCCCTTCTGGGACTTCTTATCGCACATTGCATTCTGGGGTAAGTAGTCATTGCATAAACCAAAGTGGGTGCTGTACAAAGTCTTGTGTTTGAAATTTTAGCTTCCCAAGTGGGGCTGGTGGCAGGGAACACAACGCTATCCACTGGTGTCTCAACCCACCAAACTGGCATTGACAACTCCTCGCAGTACCAAGATTGCAGGCGCTGCAGGTCCACTGTGTGTGTGGCGGGGCGTCTCCGCGGCGAGGCGCGCCGCAAATTATTCCAAAAAACCAGGTTGCCTTGCATGAAAACGCCAACACAGTTGCCAATATCACCTCCGTTTAATGTGGGCAGAAGAAGCGCCATGTGCCCCACCAACAAAGTTACCAACTGCCAAACATGTTTCGGGCTCCTGCCCTTGATCACTGGCGGTCAACACTGAGTCACGTCAGCTGTGCTGACTACATCACATTAACCCCGCCCTTCTGGGACTTCTTATCGCACATTGCATTCTGGGGTAAGTAGTCATTGCATAAACCAAAGTGGGTGCTGTACAAAGTCTCGTGTTTGAAATTTTAGCTTCCCAAGTGGGGCTGGTGGCAGGGAACACAACGCTATCCACTGGTGTCTCAACCCACCAAACTGGCATTGACAACTCCTCGCAGCACCAAGATTGCAGGCGCTGCAGGTCCACTGTGTGTGTGGCGGGGCGTCTCCGCGGCGAGGCACGCCGCAAATTATTCCAAAAAACCAGGTTGCCTTGCATGAAAACGCCAACACAGTTGCCAATATCACCTCCGTTTAATGTGGGCAGAAGAAGCGCCATGTGCCCCACCAACAAAGTTACCAACTGCCAAACATGTTTCGGGCTCCTGCCCTTGATCACTGGCGGTCAACACTGAGTCACGTCAGCTGTGCTGACTACATCACATTAACCCCGCCCTTCTGGGACTTCTTATCGCACATTGCATTCTGGGGTAAGTAGTCATTGCATAAACCAAAGTGGGTGCTGTACAAAGTCTCGTGTTTGAAATTTTAGCTTCCCAAGTGGGGCTGGTGGCAGGGAACACAACGCTATCCACTGGTGTCTCAACCCACCAAACTGGCATTGACAACTCCTCGCAGCACCAAGATTGCAGGCGCTGCAGGTCCACTGTGTGTGTGGCGGGGCGTCTCCGCGGCGAGGCACGCCGCAAAATATTCCAAAAAACCAGGTTGCCTTGCATGAAAACGCCAACACAGTTGCCAATATCACCTCCGTTTAATGTGGGCAGAAGAAGCGCCATGTGCCCCACCAACAAAGTTACCAACTGCCAAACATGTTTCGGGCTCCTGCCCTTGATCACTGGCGGTCAACACTGAGTCACGTCAGCTGTGCTGACTACATCACATTAACCCCGCCCTTCTGGGACTTCTTATCGCACATTGCATTCTGGGGTAAGTAGTCATTGCATAAACCAAAGTGGGTGCTGTACAAAGTCTCGTGTTTGAAATTTTAGCTTCCCAAGTGGGGCTGGTGGCAGGGAACACAACGCTATCCACTGGTGTCTCAACCCACCAAACTGGCATTGACAACTCCTCGCAGCACCAAGATTGCAGGCGCTGCAGGTCCACTGTGTGTGTGGCGTGGCGTCTCCGCGGCGAGGCACGCCGCAAATTATTCCAAAAAACCAGGTTGCCTTGCATGAAAACGCCAACACAGTTGCCAATATCACCTCCGTTTAATGTGGGCAGAAGAAGCGCCATGTGCCCCACCAACAAAGTTACCAACTGCCAAACATGTTTCGGGCTCCTGCCCTTGATCACTGGCGGTCAACACTGAGTCACGTCAGCTGTGCTGACTACATCACATTAACCCCGCCCTTCTGGGACTTCTTATCGCACATTGCATTCTGGGGTAAGTAGTCATTGCATAAACCAAAGTGGGTGCTGTACAAAGTCTCGTGTTTGAAATTTTAGCTTCCCAAGTGGGGCTAGTGGCAGGGAACACAACGCTATCCACTGGTGTCTCAACCCACCAAACTGGCATTGACAACTCCTCGCAGCACCAAGATTGCAGGCGCTGCAGGTCCACTGTGTGTGTGGCGGGGCGTCTCCGCGGCGAGGCATGCCGCAAATTATTCCAAAAAACCAGGTTGCCTTGCATGAAAACGCCAACACAGTTGCCAATATCACCTCCGTTTAATGTGGGCAGAAGAAGCGCCATGTGCCCCACCAACAAAGTTACCAACTGCCAAACATGTTTCGGGCTCCTGCCCTTGATCACTGGCGGTCAACACTGAGTCACGTCAGCTGTGCGGACTACATCACATTAACCCCGCCCTTCTGGGACTTCTTATCGCACATTGCATTCTGGGGTAAGTAGTCATTGCATAAACCAAAGTGGGTGCTGTACAAAGTCTCGTGTTTGAAATTTTAGCTTCCCAAGTGGGGCTGGTGGCAGGGAACACAACGCTATCCACTGGTGTCTCAACCCACCAAACTGGCATTGACAACTCCTCGCAGCACCAAGATTGCAGGCGCTGCAGGTCCACTGTGTGTGTGGCGGGGCGTCTCCGCGGCGAGGCACGCCGCAAATTATTCCAAAAAACCAGGTTGCCTTGCATGAAAACGCCAACACAGTTGCCAATATCACCTCCGTTTAATGTGGGCAGAAGAAGCGCCATGTGCCTCACCAACAAAGTTACCAACTGCCAAACATGTTTCGGGCTCCTGCCCTTGATCACTGGCGGTCAACACTGAATCACGTCAGCTGTGCTGACTACATCACATTAACCCCGCCCTTCTGGGACTTCTTATCGCACATTGCATTCTGGGGTAAGTAGTCATTGCATAAACCAAAGTGGGTGCTGTACAAAGTCTCGTGTCTGAAATTTTAGCTTCCCAAGTGGGGCTGGTGGCAGGGAACACAACGCTATCCACTGGTGTCTCAACTCACCAAACTGGCATTGACAACTCCTCGCAGCACCAAGATTACAGGCGCCGCAGGTCCACTGTGTGTGTGGCGGGGCGTCTCCGCGGCGAGGCACGACGCAAATTATTCCAAAAAACCAGGTTGCCTTGCATGAAAACGCCAACACAGTTGCCAATATCACCTCCGTTTAATGTGGGCAGAAGAAGCGCCATGTGCCCCACCAACAAAGTTACCAACTGCCAAACATGTTTCGGGCTCCTGCCCTTGATCACTGGCGGTCAACACTGAGTCACGTCAGCTGTGCTGACTACATCACATTAACCCCGCCCTTCTGGGACTTCTTATCGCACATTGCATTCTGGGGTAAGTAGTCATTGCATAAACCAAAGTGGGTGCTGTACAAAGTCTCGTGTTTGAAAATTTAGGTTCCCAAGTGGGGCTGGTGGCAGGGAACACAACGCTATCCACTGGTGTCTCAACCCACCAAACTGGCATTGACAACTCCTCGCAGCACCAAGATTGCAGGCGCTGCAGGTCCACTGTGTGTGTGGCGGGGCGTCTCCGCGGCGAGGCACGCCGCAAATTATTCCAAAAACCAGGTTGCCTTGCATGAAAACGCCAACACAGTTGCCAATATCACCTCCGTTTAATGTGGGCAGAAGAAGCGCCATGTGCCCCACCAACAAAGTTACCAACTGCCAAACATGTTTCGGGCTCCTGCCCTTGATCACTGGCGGTCAACACTGAGTCACGTCAGCTGTGCTGACTACATCACATTAACCCCGCCCTTCTGGGACTTCTTATCGCACATTGCATTCTGGGGTAAGTAGTCATTGCATAAACCAAAGTGGGTGCTGTACAAAGTCTCGTGTTTGAAATTTTAGCTTCCCAAGTGGGGCTGGTGGCAGGAAACACAACGCTATCCACTGGTGTCTCAACCCACCAAACTGGCATTGACAACTCCTCGCAGCACCAAGATTGCAGGCGCTGCAGGTCCACTGTGTGTGTGGCGGGGCGTCTCCGCGGCGAGGCACGCCGCAAAATATTCCAAAAAACCAGGTTGCCTTGCATGAAAACGCCAACACAGTTGCCAATATCACCTCCGTTTAATGTGGGCAGAAGAAGCGCCATGTGCCCCACCAACAAAGTTACCAACTGCCAAACATGTTTCGGGCTCCTGCCCTTGATCACTGGCGGTCAACACTGAGTCACGTCAGCTGTGCTGACTACATCACATTAACCCCGCCCTTCTGGGACTTCTTATCGCACATTGCATTCTGGGGTAAGTAGTCATTGCATAAACCAAAGTGGGTGCTGTACAAAGTCTCGTGTTTGAAATTTTAGCTTCCCAAGTGGGGCTGGTGGCAGGGAACACAACGCTATCCACTGGTGTCTCAACCCACCAAACTGGCATTGACAACTCCTCGCAGCACCAAGATTGCAGGCGCTGCAGGTCCACTGTGTGTGTGGCGGGGCGTCTCCGCGGCGAGGCACGCCGCAAATTATTCCAAAAAACCAGGTTGCCTTGCATGAAAACGCCAACACAGTTGCCAATATCACCTCCGTTTAATGTGGGCAGAAGAAGCGCCATGTGCCCCACCAACAAAGTTACCAACTGCCAAACATGTTTCGGGCTCCTGCCCTTGATCACTGGCGGTCAACACTGAGTCACGTCAGCTGTGCTGACTACATCACATTAACCCCGCCCTTCTGGGACTTCTTATCGCACATTGCATTCTGGGGTAAGTAGTCATTGCATAAACCAAAGTGGGTGCTGTACAAAGTCTCGTGTTTGAAATTTTAGCTTCCCAAGTGGGGCTGGTGGCAGGGAACACAACGCTATCCACTGGTGTCTCAACCCACCAAACTGGCATTGACAACTCCTCGCAGCACCAAGATTGCAGGCGCTGCAGGTCCACTGTGTGTGTGGCGGGGCGTCTCCGCGGCGAGGCATGCCGCAAATTATTCCAAAAAACCAGGTTGCCTTGCATGAAAACGCCAACACAGTTGCCAATATCACCTCCGTTTAATGTGGGCAGAAGAAGCGCCATGTGCCCCACCAACAAAGTTACCAACTGCCAAACATGTTTCGGGCTCCTGCCCTTGATCACTGGCGGTCAACACTGAGTCACGTCAGCTGTGCGGACTACATCACATTAACCCCGCCCTTCTGGGACTTCTTATCGCACATTGCATTCTGGGGTAAGTAGTCATTGCATAAACCAAAGTGGGTGCTGTACAAAGTCTCGTGTTTGAAATTTTAGCTTCCCAAGTGGGGCTGGTGGCAGGGAACACAACGCTATCCACTGGTGTCTCAACCCACCAAACTGGCATTGACAACTCCTCGCAGCACCAAGATTGCAGGCGCTGCAGGTCCACTGTGTGTGTGGCAGGGCGTCTCCGCGGCGAGGCACGCCGCAAATTATTCCAAAAAACCAGGTTGCCTTGCATGAAAACGCCAACACAGTTGCCAATATCACCTCCGTTTAATGTGGGCAGAAGAAGCGCCATGTGCCTCACCAACAAAGTTACCAACTGCCAAACATGTTTCGGGCTCCTGCCCTTGATCACTGGCGGTCAACACTGAATCACGTCAGCTGTGCTGACTACATCACATTAACCCCGCCCTTCTGGGACTTCTTATCGCACATTGCATTCTGGGGTAAGTAGTCATTGCATAAACCAAAGTGGGTGCTGTACAAAGTCTCGTGTTTGAAATTTTAGCTTCCCAAGTGGGGCTGGTGGCAGGGAACACAACGCTATCCACTGGTGTCTCAACCCACCAAACTGGCATTGACAACTCCTCGCAGCACCAAGATTACAGGCGCTGCAGGTCCACTGTGTGTGTGGCGGGGCGTCTCCGCGGCGAGGCACGACGCAAATTATTCCAAAAAACCAGGTTGCCTTGCATGAAAACGCCAACACAGTTGCCAATATCACCTCCGTTTAATGTGGGCAGAAGAAGCGCCATGTGCCCCACCAACAAAGTTACCAACTGCCAAACATGTTTCGGGCTCCTGCCCTTGATCACTGGCGGTCAACACTGAGTCACGTCAGCTGTGCTGACTACATCACATTAACCCCGCCCTTCTGGGACTTCTTATCGCACATTGCATTCTGGGGTAAGTAGTCATTGCATAAACCAAAGTGGGTGCTGTACAAAGTCTCGTGTTTGAAAATTTAGGTTCCCAAGTGGGGCTGGTGGCAGGGAACACAACGCTATCCACTGGTGTCTCAACCCACCAAACTGGCATTGACAACTCCTCGCAGCACCAAGATTGCAGGCGCTGCAGGTCCACTGTGTGTGTGGCGGGGCGTCTCCGCGGCGAGGCACGCCGCAAATTATTCCAAAAACCAGGTTGCCTTGCATGAAAACGCCAACACAGTTGCCAATATCACCTCCGTTTAATGTGGGCAGAAGAAGCGCCATGTGCCCCACCAACAAAGTTACCAACTGCCAAACATGTTTCGGGCTCCTGCCCTTGATCACTGGCGGTCAACACTGAGTCACGTCAGCTGTGCTGACTACATCACATTAACCCCGCCCTTCTGGGACTTCTTATCGCACATTGCATTCTGGGGTAAGTAGTCATTGCATAAACCAAAGTGGGTGCTGTACAAAGTCTCGTGTTTGAAATTTTAGCTTCCCAAGTGGGGCTGGTGGCAGGGAACACAACGCTATCCACTGGTGTCTCAACCCACCAAACTGGCATTGACAACTCCTCGCAGCACCAAGATTGCAGGCGCTGCAGGTCCACTGTGTGTGTGGCGGGGCGTCTCCGCGGCGAGGCACGCCGCAAATTATTCCAAAAAACCAGGTTGCCTTGCATGAAAACGCCAACACAGTTGCCAATATCACCTCCGTTTAATGTGGGCAGAAGAAGCGCCATGTGCCCCACCAACAAAGTTACCAACTGCCAAACATGTTTCGGGCTCCTGCCCTTGATCACTGGCGGTCAACACTGAGTCACGTCAGCTGTGCTGACTACATCACATTAACCCCGCCCTTCTGGGACTTCTTATCGCACATTGCATTCTGGGGTAAGTAGTCATTGCATAAACCAAAGTGGGTGCTGTACAAAGTCTCGTGTTTGAAATTTTAGCTTCCCAAGTGGGGCTGGTGGCAGGGAACACAACGCTATCCACTGGTGTCTCAACCCACCAAACTGGCATTGACAACTCCTCGCAGAACCAAGATTGCAGGCGCTGCAGGTCCACTGTGTGTGTGGCGGGGCGTCTCCGCGGCGAGGCACGCCGCAAATTATTCCAAAAAACCAGGTTGCCTTGCATGAAAACGCCAACACAGTTGCCAATATCACCTCCGTTTAATGTGGGCAGAAGAAGCGCCATGTGCCCCACCAACAAAGTTACCAACTGCCAAACATGTTTCGGGCTCCTGCCCTTGATCACTGGCGGTCAACACTGAGTCACGTCAGCTGTGCTGACTACATCACATTAACCCCGCCCTTCTGGGACTTCTTATCGCACATTGCATTCTGGGGTAAATAGTCATTGCATAAACCAAAGTGGGTGCTGTACAAAGTCTCGTGTTTGAAATTTTAGCTTCCCAAGTGGGGCTGGTGGCAGGGAACACAACGCTATCCACTGGTGTCTCAACTCACCAAACTGGCATTGACAACTCCTCGCAGCACCAAGATTGCAGGCGCTGCAGGTCCACTGTGTGTGTGGCGGGGCGGGGCGTCTCCGCGGCGAGGCACGCCGCAAATTATTCCAAAAAACCAGGTTGCCTTGCATGAAAACGCCAACACAGTTGCCAATATCACCTCCGTTTAATGTGGGCAGAAGAAGCGCCATGTGCCCCACCAACAAAGTTACCAACTGCCAAACATGTTTCGGGCTCCTGCCCTTGATCACTGGCGGTCAACACTGAGTCACGTCAGCTGTGCTGACTACATCACATTAACCCCGCCCTTCTGGGACTTCTTATCGCACATTGCATTCTGGGGTAAGTAGTCATTGCATAAACCAAAGTGGGTGCTGTACAAAGTCTCGTGTTTGAAATTTTAGCTTCCCAAGTGGGGCTGGTGGCAGGGAACACAACGCTATCCACTGGTGTCTCAACCCACCAAACTGGCATTGACAACTGCTCGCAGCACCAAGATTGCAGGCGCTGCAGGTCCACTGTGTGTGTGGCGGGGCGTCTCCGCGGCGAGGCACGCCGCAAATTATTCCAAAAAACCAGGTTGCCTTGCATGAAAACGCCAACACAGTTGCCAATATCACCTCCGTTTAATGTGGGCAGAAGAAGCGCCATGTGCCCCACCAACAAAGTTACCAACTGCCAAACATGTTTCGGGCTCCTGCCCTTGATCACTGGCGGTCAACACTGAGTCACGTCAGATGTGCTGACTACATCACATTAACCCCGCCCTTCTGGGACTTCTTATCGCACATTGCATTCTGGGGTAAGTAGTCATTGCATAAACCAAAGTGGGTGCTGTACAAAGTCTCGTGTTTGAAATTTTAGCTTCCCAAGTGGGGCTGGTGGCAGGGAACACAACGCTATCCACTGGTGTCTCAACCCACCAAACTGGCATTGACAACTCCTCGCAGCACCAAGATTGCAGGCGCTGCAGGTCCACTGTGTGTGTGGCGGGGCGTCTCCGCGGCGAGGCACGCCGCAAATTATTCCAAAAAACCAGGTTGCCTTGCATTAAAACGCCAACACAGTTGCCAATATCACCTCCGTTTAATGTGGGCAGAAGAAGCGCCATGTGCCCCACCAACAAAGTTACCAACTGCCAAACATGTTTCGGGCTCCTGCCCTTGATCACTGGCGGTCAACACTGAGTCACGTCAGCTGTGCTGACTACATCACATTAACCCCGCCCTTCTGGGACTTCTTATCGCACATTGCATTCTGGGGTAAGTAGTCATTGCATAAACCAAAGTGGGTGCTGTACAAAGTCTTGTGTTTGAAATTTTAGCTTCCCAAGTGGGGCTGGTGGCAGGGAACACAACGCTATCCACTGGTGTCTCAACCCACCAAACTGGCATTGACAACTCCTCGCAGTACCAAGATTGCAGGCGCTGCAGGTCCACTGTGTGTGTGGCGGGGCGTCTCCGCGGCGAGGCGCGCCGCAAATTATTCCAAAAAACCAGGTTGCCTTGCATGAAAACGCCAACACAGTTGCCAATATCACCTCCGTTTAATGTGGGCAGAAGAAGCGCCATGTGCCCCACCAACAAAGTTACCAACTGCCAAACATGTTTCGGGCTCCTGCCCTTGATCACTGGCGGTCAACACTGAGTCACGTCAGCTGTGCTGACTACATCACATTAACCCCGCCCTTCTGGGACTTCTTATCGCACATTGCATTCTGGGGTAAGTAGTCATTGCATAAACCAAAGTGGGTGCTGTACAAAGTCTCGTGTTTGAAATTTTAGCTTCCCAAGTGGGGCTGGTGGCAGGGAACACAACGCTATCCACTGGTGTCTCAACCCACCAAACTGGCATTGACAACTCCTCGCAGCACCAAGATTGCAGGCGCTGCAGGTCCACTGTGTGTGTGGCGGGGCGTCTCCGCGGCGAGGCACGCCGCAAATTATTCCAAAAAACCAGGTTGCCTTGCATGAAAACGCCAACACAGTTGCCAATATCACCTCCGTTTAATGTGGGCAGAAGAAGCGCCATGTGCCCCACCAACAAAGTTACCAACTGCCAAACATGTTTCGGGCTCCTGCCCTTGATCACTGGCGGTCAACACTGAGTCACGTCAGCTGTGCTGACTACATCACATTAACCCCGCCCTTCTGGGACTTCTTATCGCACATTGCATTCTGGGGTAAGTAGTCATTGCATAAACCAAAGTGGGTGCTGTACAAAGTCTCGTGTTTGAAATTTTAGCTTCCCAAGTGGGGCTGGTGGCAGGGAACACAACGCTATCCACTGGTGTCTCAACCCACCAAACTGGCATTGACAACTCCTCGCAGCACCAAGATTGCAGGCGCTGCAGGTCCACTGTGTGTGTGGCGGGGCGTCTCCGCGGCGAGGCACGCCGCAAAATATTCCAAAAAACCAGGTTGCCTTGCATGAAAACGCCAACACAGTTGCCAATATCACCTCCGTTTAATGTGGGCAGAAGAAGCGCCATGTGCCCCACCAACAAAGTTACCAACTGCCAAACATGTTTCGGGCTCCTGCCCTTGATCACTGGCGGTCAACACTGAGTCACGTCAGCTGTGCTGACTACATCACATTAACCCCGCCCTTCTGGGACTTCTTATCGCACATTGCATTCTGGGGTAAGTAGTCATTGCATAAACCAAAGTGGGTGCTGTACAAAGTCTCGTGTTTGAAATTTTAGCTTCCCAAGTGGGGCTGGTGGCAGGGAACACAACGCTATCCACTGGTGTCTCAACCCACCACACTGGCATTGACAACTCCTCGCAGCACCAAGATTGCAGGCGCTGCAGGTCCACTGTGTGTGTGGCGTGGCGTCTCCGCGGCGAGGCACGCCGCAAATTATTCCAAAAAACCAGGTTGCCTTGCATGAAAACGCCAACACAGTTGCCAATATCACCTCCGTTTAATGTGGGCAGAAGAAGCGCCATGTGCCCCACCAACAAAGTTACCAACTGCCAAACATGTTTCGGGCTCCTGCCCTTGATCACTGGCGGTCAACACTGAGTCACGTCAGCTGTGCTGACTACATCACATTAACCCCGCCCTTCTGGGACTTCTTATCGCACATTGCATTCTGGGGTAAGTAGTCATTGCATAAACCAAAGTGGGTGCTGTACAAAGTCTCGTGTTTGAAATTTTAGCTTCCCAAGTGGGGCTAGTGGCAGGGAACACAACGCTATCCACTGGTGTCTCAACCCACCAAACTGGCATTGACAACTCCTCGCAGCACCAAGATTGCAGGCGCTGCAGGTCCACTGTGTGTGTGGCGGGGCGTCTCCGCGGCGAGGCATGCCGCAAATTATTCCAAAAAAACAGGTTGCCTTGCATGAAAACGCCAACACAGTTGCCAATATCACCTCCGTTTAATGTGGGCAGAAGAAGCGCCATGTGCCCCACCAACAAAGTTACCAACTGCCAAACATGTTTCGGGCTCCTGCCCTTGATCACTGGCGGTCAACACTGAGTCACGTCAGCTGTGCGGACTACATCACATTAACCCCGCCCTTCTGGGACTTCTTATCGCACATTGCATTCTGGGGTAAGTAGTCATTGCATAAACCAAAGTGGGTGCTGTACAAAGTCTCGTGTTTGAAATTTTAGCTTCCCAAGTGGGGCTGGTGGCAGGGAACACAACGCTATCCACTGGTGTCTCAACCCACCAAACTGGCATTGACAACTCCTCGCAGCACCAAGATTGCAGGCGCTGCAGGTCCACTGTGTGTGTGGCGGGGCGTCTCCGCGGCGAGGCACGCCGCAAATTATTCCAAAAAACCAGGTTGCCTTGCATGAAAACGCCAACACAGTTGCCAATATCACCTCCGTTTAATGTGGGCAGAAGAAGCGCCATGTGCCTCACCAACAAAGTTACCAACTGCCAAACATGTTTCGGGCTCCTGCCCTTGATCACTGGCGGTCAACACTGAATCACGTCAGCTGTGCTGACTACATCACATTAACCCCGCCCTTCTGGGACTTCTTATCGCACATTGCATTCTGGGGTAAGTAGTCATTGCATAAACCAAAGTGGGTGCTGTACAAAGTCTCGTGTCTGAAATTTTAGCTTCCCAAGTGGGGCTGGTGGCAGGGAACACAACGCTATCCACTGGTGTCTCAACCCACCAAACTGGCATTGACAACTCCTCGCAGCACCAAGATTACAGGCGCCGCAGGTCCACTGTGTGTGTGGCGGGGCGTCTCCGCGGCGAGGCACGACGCAAATTATTCCAAAAAACCAGGTTGCCTTGCATGAAAACGCCAACACAGTTGCCAATATCACCTCCGTTTAATGTGGGCAGAAGAAGCGCCATGTGCCCCACCAACAAAGTTACCAACTGCCAAACATGTTTCGGGCTCCTGCCCTTGATCACTGGCGGTCAACACTGAGTCACGTCAGCTGTGCTGACTACATCACATTAACCCCGCCCTTCTGGGACTTCTTATCGCACATTGCATTCTGGGGTAAGTAGTCATTGCATAAACCAAAGTGGGTGCTGTACAAAGTCTCGTGTTTGAAAATTTAGGTTCCCAAGTGGGGCTGGTGGCAGGGAACACAACGCTATCCACTGGTGTCTCAACCCACCAAACTGGCATTGACAACTCCTCGCAGCACCAAGATTGCAGGCGCTGCAGGTCCACTGTGTGTGTGGCGGGGCGTCTCCGCGGCGAGGCACGCCGCAAATTATTCCAAAAACCAGGTTGCCTTGCATGAAAACGCCAACACAGTTGCCAATATCACCTCCGTTTAATGTGGGCAGAAGAAGCGCCATGTGCCCCACCAACAAAGTTACCAACTGCCAAACATGTTTCGGGCTCCTGCCCTTGATCACTGGCGGTCAACACTGAGTCACGTCAGCTGTGCTGACTACATCACATTAACCCCGCCCTTCTGGGACTTCTTATCGCACATTGCATTCTGGGGTAAGTAGTCATTGCATAAACCAAAGTGGGTGCTGTACAAAGTCTCGTGTTTGAAATTTTAGCTTCCCAAGTGGGGCTGGTGGCAGGGAACACAACGCTATCCACTGGTGTCTCAACCCACCAAACTGGCATTGACAACTCCTCGCAGCACCAAGATTGCAGGCGCTGCAGGTCCACTGTGTGTGTGGCGGGGCGTCTCCGCGGCGAGGCACGCCGCAAATTATTCCAAAAAACCAGGTTGCCTTGCATGAAAACGCCAACACAGTTGCCAATATCACCTCCGTTTAATGTGGGCAGAAGAAGCGCCATGTGCCCCACCAACAAAGTTACCAACTGCCAAACATGTTTCGGGCTCCTGCCCTTGATCACTGGCGGTCAACACTGAGTCACGTCAGCTGTGCTGACTACATCACATTAACCCCGCCCTTCTGGGACTTCTTATCGCACATTGCATTCTGGGGTAAGTAGTCATTGCATAAACCAAAGTGGGTGCTGTACAAAGTCTCGTGTTTGAAATTTTAGCTTCCCAAGTGGGGCTGGTGGCAGGGAACACAACGCTATCCACTGGTGTCTCAACCCACCAAACTGGCATTGACAACTCCTCGCAGCACCAAGATTGCAGGCGCTGCAGGTCCACTGTGTGTGTGGCGGGGCGTCTCCGCGGCGAGGCATGCCGCAAATTATTCCAAAAAACCAGGTTGCCTTGCATGAAAACGCCAACACAGTTGCCAATATCACCTCCGTTTAATGTGGGCAGAAGAAGCGCCATGTGCCCCACCAACAAAGTTACCAACTGCCAAACATGTTTCGGGCTCCTGCCCTTGATCACTGGCGGTCAACACTGAGTCACGTCAGCTGTGCGGACTACATCACATTAACCCCGCCCTTCTGGGACTTCTTATCGCACATTGCATTCTGGGGTAAGTAGTCATTGCATAAACCAAAGTGGGTGCTGTACAAAGTCTCGTGTTTGAAATTTTAGCTTCCCAAGTGGGGCTGGTGGCAGGGAACACAACGCTATCCACTGGTGTCTCAACCCACCAAACTGGCATTGACAACTCCTCGCAGCACCAAGATTGCAGGCGCTGCAGGTCCACTGTGTGTGTGGCAGGGCGTCTCCGCGGCGAGGCACGCCGCAAATTATTCCAAAAAACCAGGTTGCCTTGCATGAAAACGCCAACACAGTTGCCAATATCACCTCCGTTTAATGTGGGCAGAAGAAGCGCCATGTGCCTCACCAACAAAGTTACCAACTGCCAAACATGTTTCGGGCTCCTGCCCTTGATCACTGGCGGTCAACACTGAATCACGTCAGCTGTGCTGACTACATCACATTAACCCCGCCCTTCTGGGACTTCTTATCGCACATTGCATTCTGGGGTAAGTAGTCATTGCATAAACCAAAGTGGGTGCTGTACAAAGTCTCGTGTTTGAAATTTTAGCTTCCCAAGTGGGGCTGGTGGCAGGGAACACAACGCTATCCACTGGTGTCTCAACCCACCAAACTGGCATTGACAACTCCTCGCAGCACCAAGATTACAGGCGCTGCAGGTCCACTGTGTGTGTGGCGGGGCGTCTCCGCGGCGAGGCACGACGCAAATTATTCCAAAAAACCAGGTTGCCTTGCATGAAAACGCCAACACAGTTGCCAATATCACCTCCGTTTAATGTGGGCAGAAGAAGCGCCATGTGCCCCTCCAACAAAGTTACCAACTGCCAAACATGTTTCGGGCTCCTGCCCTTGATCACTGGCGGTCAACACTGAGTCACGTCAGCTGTGCTGACTACATCACATTAACCCCGCCCTTCTGGGACTTCTTATCGCACATTGCATTCTGGGGTAAGTAGTCATTGCATAAACCAAAGTGGGTGCTGTACAAAGTCTCGTGTTTGAAAATTTAGGTTCCCAAGTGGGGCTGGTGGCAGGGAACACAACGCTATCCACTGGTGTCTCAACCCACCAAACTGGCATTGACAACTCCTCGCAGCACCAAGATTGCAGGCGCTGCAGGTCCACTGTGTGTGTGGCGGGGCGTCTCCGCGGCGAGGCACGCCGCAAATTATTCCAAAAACCAGGTTGCCTTGCATGAAAACGCCAACACAGTTGCCAATATCACCTCCGTTTAATGTGGGCAGAAGAAGCGCCATGTGCCCCACCAACAAAGTTACCAACTGCCAAACATGTTTCGGGCTCCTGCCCTTGATCACTGGCGGTCAACACTGAGTCACGTCAGCTGTGCTGACTACATCACATTAACCCCGCCCTTCTGGGACTTCTTATCGCACATTGCATTCTGGGGTAAGTAGTCATTGCATAAACCAAAGTGGGTGCTGTACAAAGTCTCGTGTTTGAAATTTTAGCTTCCCAAGTGGGGCTGGTGGCAGGGAACACAACGCTATCCACTGGTGTCTCAACCCACCAAACTGGCATTGACAACTCCTCGCAGCACCAAGATTGCAGGCGCTGCAGGTCCACTGTGTGTGTGGCGGGGCGTCTCCGCGGCGAGGCACGCCGCAAATTATTCCAAAAAACCAGGTTGCCTTGCATGAAAACGCCAACACAGTTGCCAATATCACCTCCGTTTAATGTGGGCAGAAGAAGCGCCATGTGCCCCACCAACAAAGTTACCAACTGCCAAACATGTTTCGGGCTCCTGCCCTTGATCACTGGCGGTCAACACTGAGTCACGTCAGCTGTGCTGACTACATCACATTAACCCCGCCCTTCTGGGACTTCTTATCGCACATTGCATTCTGGGGTAAGTAGTCATTGCATAAACCAAAGTGGGTGCTGTACAAAGTCTCGTGTTTGAAATTTTAGCTTCCCAAGTGGGGCTGGTGGCAGGGAACACAACGCTATCCACTGGTGTCTCAACCCACCAAACTGGCATTGACAACTCCTCGCAGAACCAAGATTGCAGGCGCTGCAGGTCCACTGTGTGTGTGGCGGGGCGTCTCCGCGGCGAGGCACGCCGCAAATTATTCCAAAAAACCAGGTTGCCTTGCATGAAAACGCCAACACAGTTGCCAATATCACCTCCGTTTAATGTGGGCAGAAGAAGCGCCATGTGCCCCACCAACAAAGTTACCAACTGCCAAACATGTTTCGGGCTCCTGCCCTTGATCACTGGCGGTCAACACTGAGTCACGTCAGCTGTGCTGACTACATCACATTAACCCCGCCCTTCTGGGACTTCTTATCGCACATTGCATTCTGGGGTAAATAGTCATTGCATAAACCAAAGTGGGTGCTGTACAAAGTCTCGTGTTTGAAATTTTAGCTTCCCAAGTGGGGCTGGTGGCAGGGAACACAACGCTATCCACTGGTGTCTCAACTCACCAAACTGGCATTGACAACTCCTCGCAGCACCAAGATTGCAGGCGCTGCAGGTCCACTGTGTGTGTGGCGGGGCGTCTCCGCGGCGAGGCACGCCGCAAATTATTCCAAAAAACCAGGTTGCCTTGCATGAAAACGCCAACACAGTTGCCAATATCACCTCCGTTTAATGTGGGCAGAAGAAGCGCCATGTGCCCCACCAACAAAGTTACCAACTGCCAAACATGTTTCGGGCTCCTGCCCTTGATCACTGGCGGTCAACACTGAGTCACGTCAGCTGTGCTGACTACATCACATTAACCCCGCCCTTCTGGGACTTCTTATCGCACATTGCATTCTGGGGTAAGTAGTCATTGCATAAACCAAAGTGGGTGCTGTACAAAGTCTCGTGTTTGAAATTTTAGCTTCCCAAGTGGGGCTGGTGGCAGGGAACACAACGCTATCCACTGGTGTCTCAACCCACCAAACTGCCATTGACAACTCCTCGCAGCACCAAGATTGCAGGCGCTGCAGGTCCACTGTGTGTGTGGCGGGGCGTCTCCGCGGTGAGGCACGACGCAAATTATTCCAAAAAACCAGGTTGCCTTGCATGAAAACGCCAACACAGTTGCCAATATCACCTCCGTTTAATGTGGGCAGAAGAAGCGCCATGTGCCCCACCAACAAAGTTACCAACTGCCAAACATGTTTCGGGCTCCTGCCCTTGATCACTGGCGGTCAACACTGAGTCACGTCAGATGTGCTGACTACATCACATTAACCCCGCCCTTCTGGGACTTCTTATCGCACATTGCATTCTGGGGTAAGTAGTCATTGCATAAACCAAAGTGGGTGCTGTACAAAGTCTCGTGTTTGAAATTTTAGCTTCCCAAGTGGGGCTGGTGGCAGGGAACACAACGCTATCCACTGGTGTCTCAACCCACCAAACTGGCATTGACAACTCCTCGCAGCACCAAGATTGCAGGCGCTGCAGGTCCACTGTGTGTGTGGCGGGGCGTCTCCGCGGCGAGGCACGCCGCAAATTATTCCAAAAAACCAGGTTGCCTTGCATGAAAACGCCAACACAGTTGCCAATATCACCTCCGTTTAATGTGGGCAGAAGAAGCGCCATGTGCCCCACCAACAAAGTTACCAACTGCCAAACATGTTTCGGGCTCCTGCCCTTGATCACTGGCGGTCAACACTGAGTCACGTCAGCTGTGCTGACTACATCACATTAACCCCGCCCTTCTGGGACTTCTTATCGCACATTGCATTCTGGGGTAAGTAGTCATTGCATAAACCAAAGTGGGTGCTGTACAAAGTCTCGTGTTTGAAATTTTAGCTTCCCTAGTGGGGCTGGTGGCAGGGAACACAACGCTATCCACTGGTGTCTCAACCCACCAAACTGGCATTGACAACTCCTCGCAGCACCAAGATTGCAGGCGCTGCAGGTCCACTGTGTGTGTGGCGGGGCGTCTCCGCGGCGAGGCACGCCGCAAATTATTCCAAAAAACCAGGTTGCCTTGCATGAAAACGCCAACACAGTTGCCAATATCACCTCCGTTTAATGTGGGCAGAAGAAGCGCCATGTGCCCCACCAACAAAGTTACCAACTGCCAAACATGTTTCGGGCTCCTGCCCTTGATCACTGGCGGTCAACACTGAGTCACGTCAGCTGTGCTGACTACATCACATTAACCCCGCCCTTCTGGGACTTCTTATCGCACATTGCATTCTGGGGTAAGTAGTCATTGCATAAACCAAAGTGGGTGCTGTACAAAGTCTCGTGTTTGAAATTTTAGCTTCCCAAGTGGGGCTGGTGGCAGGGAACACAACGCTATCCACTGGTGTCTCAACCCACCAAACTGGCATTGACAACTCCTCGCAGCACCAAGATTGCAGGCGCTGCAGGTCCACTGTGTGTGTGGCGGGGCGTCTCCGCGGCGAGGCACGCTGCAAATTATTCCAAAAAACCAGGTTGCCTTGCATGAAAACGCCAACACAGTTGCTAATATCACCTCCGTTTAATGTGGGCAGAAGAAGCGCCATGTGCCCCATCAACAAAGTTACCAACTGCCAAACATGTTTCGGGCTCCTGCCCTTGATCACTGGCGGTCAACACTGAGTCACGTCAGCTGTGCTGACTACATCACATTAACCCCGCCCTTCTGGGACTTCTTATTGCACATTGCATTCTGGGGTAAGTAGTCATTGCATAAACCAAAGTGGGTGCTGTACAAAGTCTCGTGTTTGAAATTTTAGCTTTCCAAGTGGGGCTGGTGGCAGGGAACACAACGCTATCCACTGGTGTCTCAACCCACCAAACTGGCATTGACAACTCCTCGCAGCACCAAGATTGCAGGCGCTGCAGGTCCACTGTGTGTGTGGCGGGGCGTCTCCGCGGCGAGGCACGCCGCAAATTATTCCAAAAGACCAGGTTGCCTTGCATGAAAACGCCAACACAGTTGCCAATATCACCTCCGTTTAATGTGGGCAGAAGAAGCGCCATGTGCCCCACCAACAAAGTTACCAACTGCCAAACATGTTTCGGGCTCCTGCCCTTGATCACTGGCGGTCAACACTGAATCACGTCAGCTGTGCTGACTACATCACATTAACCCCGCCCTTCTGGGACTTCTTATCGCACATTGCATTCTGGGGTAAGTAGTCATTGCATAAACCAAAGTGGGTGCTGTACAAAGTCTCGTGTTTGAAATTTTAGCTTCCCAAGTGGGGCTGGTGGCAGGGAACACAACGCTATCCACTGGTGTCTCAACCCACCAAACTGGCATTGACAACTCCTCGCAGCACCAAGATTACAGGCGCTGCAGGTCCACTGTGTGTGTGGCGGGGCGTCTCCGCGGTGAGGCACGACGCAAATTATTCCAAAAAACCAGGTTGCCTTGCATGAAAACGCCAACACAGTTGCCAATATCACCTCCGTTTAATGTGGGCAGAAGAAGCGCCATGTGCCCCACCAACAAAGTTACCAAATGCCAAACATGTTTCGGGCTCCTGCCCTTGATCACTGGCGGTCAACACTGAGTCACGTCAGCTGTGCTGACTACATCACATTAACCCCGCCCTTCTGGGACTTCTTATCGCACATTGCATTCTGGGGTAAGTAGTCATTGCATAAACCAAAGTGGGTGCTGTACAAAGTCTCGTGTTTGAAATTTTAGCTTCCCAAGTGGGGCTGGTGGCAGGGAACACAACGCTATCCACTGGTGTCTCAACCCACCAAACTGGCATTGACAACTCCTCGCAGCACCAAGATTGCAGGCGCTGCAGGTCCACTGTGTGTGTGGCGGGGCGTCTCCGCGGCGAGGCATGCCGCAAATTATTCCAAAAAACCAGGTTGCCTTGCATGAAAACGCCAACACAGTTGCCAATATCACCTCCGTTTAATGTGGGCAGAAGAAGCGCCATGTGCCCCACCAACAAAGTTACCAACTGCCAAACATGTTTCGGGCTCCTGCCCTTGATCACTGGCGGTCAACACTGAGTCACGTCAGCTGTGCTGACTACATCACATTAACCCCGCCCTTCTGGGACTTCTTATCGCACATTGCATTCTGGGGTAAGTAGTCATTGCATAAACCAAAGTGGGTGCTGTACAAAGTCTCGTGTTTGAAATTTTAGCTTCCCAAGTGGGCCTGGTGGCAGGGAACACAACGCTATCCACTGGTGTCTCAACCCACCAAACTGGCATTGACAACTCCTCGCAGCACCAAGATTGCAGGCGCTGCAGGTCCACTGTGTGTGTGGCGGGGCGTCTCCGCGGCGAGGCACGCCGCAAATTATTCCAAAAAACCAGGTTGCCTTGCATGAAAACGCCAACACAGTTGCCAATATCACCTCCGTTTAATGTGGGCAGAAGAAGCGCCATGTGCCCCACCAACAAAGTTACCAACTGCCAAACATGTTTCGGGCTCCTGCCCTTGATCACTGGCGGTCAACACTGAGTCACGTCAGCTGTGCTGACTACATCACATTAACCCCGCCCTTCTGGGACTTCTTATCGCACATTGCATTCTGGGGTAAGTAGTCATTGCATAAACCAAAGTGGGTGCTGTACAAAGTCTCGTGTTTGAAATTTTAGCTTCCCAAGTGGGGCTGGTGGCAGGGAACACAACGCTATCCACTGGTGTCTCAACCCACCAAACTGGCATTGACAACTCCTCGCAGCACCAAGATTGCAGGCGCTGCAGGTCCACTGTGTGTGTGGCGGGGCGTCTCCGCGGCGAGGCATGCCGCAAATTATTCCAAAAAACCAGGTTGCCTTGCATGAAAACGCCAACACAGTTGCCAATATCACCTCCGTTTAATGTGGGCAGAAGAAGCGCCATGTGCCCCACCAACAAAGTTACCAACTGCCAAACATGTTTCGGGCTCCTGCCCTTGATCACTGGCGGTCAACACTGAGTCACGTCAGCTGTGCGGACTACATCACATTAACCCCGCCCTTCTGGGACTTCTTATCGCACATTGCATTCTGGGGTAAGTAGTCATTGCATAAACCAAAGTGGGTGCTGTACAAAGTCTCGTGTTTGAAATTTTAGCTTCCCAAGTGGGGCTGGTGGCAGGGAACACAACGCTATCCACTGGTGTCTCAACCCACCAAACTGGCATTGACAACTCCTCGCAGCACCAAGATTGCAGGCGCTGCAGGTCCACTGTGTGTGTGGCGGGGCGTCTCCGCGGCGAGGCACGCCGCAAATTATTCCAAAAAACCAGGTTGCCTTGCATGAAAACGCCAACACAGTTGCCAATATCACCTCCGTTTAATGTGGGCAGAAGAAGCGCCATGTGCCCCACCAACAAAGTTACCAACTGCCAAACATGTTTCGGGCTCCTGCCCTTGATCACTGGCGGTCAACACTGAGTCACGTCAGCTGTGCTGACTACATCACATTAACCCCGCCCTTCTGGGACTTCTTATCGCACATTGCATTCTGGGGTAAGTAGTCATTGCATAAACCAAAGTGGGTGCTGTACAAAGTCTCGTGTTTGAAATTTTAGCTTTCCAAGTGGGGCTGGTGGCAGGGAACACAACGCTATCCACTGGTGTCTCAACCCACCAAACTGGCATTGACAACTCCTCGCAGCACCAAGATTGCAGGCGCTGCAGGTCCACTGTGTGTGTGGCGGGGCGTCTCCGCGGCGAGGCACACCGCAAATTATTCCAAAAAACCAGGTTGCCTTGCATGAAAACGCCAACACAGTTGCCAATATCACCTCCGTTTAATGTGGGCAGAAGAAGCGCCATGTGCCCCACCAACAAAGTTACCAACTGCCAAACATGTTTCGGGCTCCTGCCCTTGATCACTGGCGGTCAACACTGAGTCACGTCAGCTGTGCTGACTACATCACATTAACCCCGCCCTTCTGGGACTTCTTATCGCACATTGCATTCTGGGGTAAGTAGTCATTGCATAAACCAAAGTGGGTGCTGTACAAAGTCTCGTGTTTGAAATTTTAGCTTCCCAAGTGGGGCTGGTGGCAGGGAACACAACGCTATCCACTGGTGTCTCAACCCACCAAACTGGCATTGACAACTCCTCGCAGCACCAAGATTGCAGGCGCTGCAGGTCCACTGTGTGTGTGGCGGGGCGTCTCCGCGGCGAGGCACGCCGCAAATTATTCCAAAAAACCAGGTTGCCTTGCATGAAAACGCCAACACAGTTGCCAATATCACCTCCGTTTAATGTGGGCAGAAGAAGCGCCATGTGCCCCACCAACAAAGTTACCAACTGCCAAACATGTTTCGGGCTCCTGCCCTTGATCACTGGCGGTCAACACTGAATCACGTCAGCTGTGCTGACTACATTACATTAAACCCGCCCTTCTGGGACTTCTTATCGCACATTGCATTCTAGGGTAAGTAGTCATTGCATAAACCAAAGTGGGTGCTGTACAAAGTCTCGTGTTTGAAATTTTAGCTTCCCAAGTGGGGCTGGTGGCAGGGAACACAACGCTATCCACTGGTGTCTCAACCCACCAAACTGGCATTGACAACTCCTCGCAGCACCAAGATTGCAGGCGCTGCAGGTCCACTGTGTGTGTGGCGGGGCGTCTCCGCGGCGAGGCACGACGCAAATTATTCCAAAAAACCAGGTTGCCTTGCATGAAAACGCCAACACAGTTGCCAATATCACCTCCGTTTAATGTGGGCAGAAGAAGCGCCATGTGCCCCACCAACAAAGTTACCAACTGCCAAACATGTTTCGGGCTCCTGCCCTTGATCACTGGCGGTCAACACTGAGTCACGTCAGCTGTGCTGACTACATCACATTAACCCCGCCCTTCTGGGACTTCTTATCGCACATTGCATTCTGGGGTAAGTAGTCATTGCATAAACCAAAGTGGGTGCTGTACAAAGTCTCGTGTTTGAAATTTTAGCTTCCCAAGTGGGGCTGGTGGCAGGGAACACAACGCTATCCACTGGTGTCTCAACTCACCAAACTGGCATTGACAACTCCTCGCAGCACCAAGATTGCAGGCGCTGCAGGTCAACTGTGTGTGTGGCGGGGCGTCTCCGCGGCGAGGCACGCCGCAAATTATTCCAAAAAACCAGGTTGCCTTGCATGAAAACGCCAACACAGTTGCCAATATCACCTCCGTTTAATGTGGGCAGAAGAAGCGCCATGTGCCCCACCAACAAAGTTACCAACTGCCAAACATGTTTCGGGCTCCTGCCCTTGATCACTGGCGGTCAACACTGAATCACGTCAGCTGTGCTGACTACATCACATTAACCCCGCCCTTCTGGGACTTCTTATCGCACATTGCATTCTGGGGTAAGTAGTCATTGCATAAACCAAAGTGGGTGCTGTACAAAGTCTCGTGTTTGAAATTTTAGCTTCCCAAGTGGAGCTGGTGGCAGGGAACACAACGCTATCCACTGGTGTCTCAACCCACCAAACTGGCATTGACAACTCCTCGCAGCACCAAGATTGCAGGCGCTGCAGGTCCACTGTGTGTGTGGCGGGGCGTCTCCGCGGCGAGGCACGCCGCAAATTATTCCAAAAAACCAGGTTGCCTTGCATGAAAACGCCAACACAGTTGCCAATATCACCTCCGTTTAATGTGGGCAGAAGAAGCGCCATGTGCCCCACCAACAAAGTTACCAACTGCCAAACATGTTTCGGGCTCCTGCCCTTGATCACTGGCGGTCAACACTGAGTCACGTCAGCTGTGCTGACTACATCACATTAACCCCGCCCTTCTGGGACTTCTTATCGCACATTGCATTCTGGGGTAAGTAGTCATTGCATAAACCAAAGTGGGTGCTGTACAAAGTCTCGTGTTTGAAATTTTAGCTTCCCAAGTGGGGCTGGTGGCAGGGAACACAACGCTATCCACTGGTGTCTCAACCCACCAAATTGGCATTGACAACTCCTCGCAGCACCAAGATTGCAGGCGCTGCAGGTCCACTGTGTGTGTGGCGGGGCGTCTCCGCGGCGAGGCACGCCGCAAAATTTTAGCTCCAGTGGTGGTGGCAGGGAACACAACGCTATCCCTGGTCTCAACCCACCAATTGGATTGACAACTCTCGCCCATTGAGTGCAGGCCGCGCAATTATTCCAAAACCAGGTGCCTTGCATGAAACAGCCAACACAGTTGCCAATATCACCTCCGTTTAATGTGGCAGAAGAAGCTCCATGTGCCCCACCACAAAGTTACCAACTGCCAAATGTTTGGGCTCCTGCCCTTTGATCACTGGCGGTCAATATGAGTCACGTCAGCTGTGCTGACTACATCACATATGAAATTTTAGCTTTCCAAGTGGGGCTGGTGGCAGGGAACACAACGCTATCCACTGGTGTCTCCAACCCACCAAAATGGCATTGACAACTCCTCGCAGCACCAAGATTGCAGGCGCTGCAGGTCCACTGTGTGTGTGGCGGGGCGTCTCCGCTGCGAGGCACGCCGCAAATTATTCCAAAAAACCAGGTTGCCTTGCATGAAAACGCCAACACAGTTGCCAATATCACCTCCGTTTAATGTGGGCAGAAGAAGCGCCATGTGCCCCACCAACAAAGTTACCAACTGCCAAACATGTTTCGGGCTCCTGCCCTTGATCACTGGCGGTCAACACTGAGTCACGTCAGCTGTGCTGACTACATCACATTAACCCCGCCCTTCTGGGACTTCTTATCGCACATTGCATTCTGGGGTAAGTAGTCATTGCATAAACCAAAGTGGGTGCTGTACAAAGTCTCGTGTTTGAAATTTTAGCTTCCCAAGTGGGGCTGGTGGCAGGGAACACAACGCTATCCACTGGTGTCTCAACCCACCAAACTGGCATTGACAACTCCTCGCAGAACCAAGATTGCAGTCGCTGCAGGTCCACTGTGTGTGTGGCGGGGCGTCTCCGCGGCGAGGCACGCCGCAAATTATTCCAAAAAACCAGGTTGCCTTGCATGAAAACGCCAACACAGTTGCCAATATCACCTCCGTTTAATGTGGGCAGAAGAAGCGCCATGTGCCCCACCAACAAAGTTACCAACTGCCAAACATGTTTCGGGCTCCTGCCCTTGATCACTGGCGGTCAACACTGAGTCACGTCAGCTGTGCTGACTACATCACATTAACCCCGCCCTTCTGGGACTTCTTATCGCACATTGCATTCTGGGGTAAATAGTCATTGCATAAACCAAAGTGGGTGCTGTACAAAGTCTCGTGTTTGAAATTTTAGCTTCCCAAGTGGGGCTGGTGGCAGGGAACACAACGCTATCCACTGGTGTCTCAACTCACCAAACTGGCATTGACAACTCCTCGCAGCACAAAGATTGCAGGCGCTGCAGGTCCACTGTGTGTGTGGCGGGGCGTCTCCGCGGCGAGGCACGGCGCAAATTATTCCAAAAAACCAGGTTGCCTTGCATGAAAACGCCAACACAGTTGCCAATATCACCTCCGTTTAATGTGGGCAGAAGAAGCGCCATGTGCCCCACCAACAAAGTTACCAACTGCCAAACATGTTTCGGGCTCCTGCCCTTGATCACTGGCGGTCAACACCGAGTCACGTCAGCTGTGCTGACTACATCACATTAACCCTGCCCTTCTGGGACTTCTTATCGCACATTGCATTCTGGGGTAAGTAGTCATTGCATAAACCAAAGTGGGTGCTGTACAAAGTCTCGTGTTTGAAATTTTTGCTTCCCAAGTGGGGCTGGTGGCAGGGAACACAACGCTATCCACTGGTGTCTCAACCCACCAAACTGGCATTGACAACTCCTCGCAGCACCAAGATTGCAGGCGCTGCAGGTCCACTGTGTGTGTGGCGGGGCGTCTCCGCGGCGAGGCACGCCGCAAATTATTCCAAAAAACCAGGTTGCCTTGCATGAAAACGCCAACACAGTTGCCAATATCACCTCCGTTTAATGTGGGCAGAAGAAGCGCCATGTGCCCCACCAACAAAGTTACCAACTGCCAAACATGTTTCGGGCTCCTGCCCTTGATCACTGGCGGTCAACACTGAGTCACGTCAGCTGTGCTGACTACATCACATTAACCCCGCCCTTCTGGGACTTCTTATCGCATATTGCATTCTGGGGTAAGTAGTCATTGCATAAACCAAAGTGGGTGCTGTACAAAGTATCGTGTTTGAAATTTTAGCTTCCCAAGTGGGGCTGGTGGCAGGGAACACAACGCTATCCACTGGTGTCTCAACCCACCAAACTGGCATTGACAACTCCTCGCAGCACCAAGATTGCAGGCGCTGCAGGTCCACTGTGTGTGTGGCGGGGCGTCTCCGCGGCGAGGCACACCGCAAATTATTCCAAAAAACCAGGTTGCCTTGCATGAAAACGCCAACACAGTTGCCAATATCACCTCCGTTTAATGTGGGCAGAAGAAGCGCCATGTGCCCCACCAACAAAGTTACCAACTGCCAAACATGTTTCGGGCTCCTGCCCTTGATCACTGGCGGTCAACACTGAGTCACGTCAGCTGTGCTGACTACATCACATTAACCCCGCCCTTCTGGGACTTCTTATCGCACATTGCATTCTGGGGTAAGTAGTCATTGCATAAACCAAAGTGGGTGCTGTACAAAGTCTCGTGTTTGAAATTTTAGCTTCCCAAGTGGGGCTGGTGGCAGGGAACACAACGCTATCCACTGGTGTCTCAACCCACCAAACTGGCATTGACAACTCCTCGCAGCACCAAGATTGCAGGCGCTGCAGGTCCACTGTGTGTGTGGCGGGGCGTCTCCGCGGCGAGGCACGCCGCAAATTATTCCAAAAAACCAGGTTGCCTTGCATGAAAACGCCAACACAGTTGCCAATATCACCTCCGTTTAATGTGGGCAGAAGAAGCGCCATGTGCCCCACCAACAAAGTTACCAACTGCCAAACATGTTTCGGGCTCCTGCCCTTGATCACTGGCGGTCAACACTGAATCACGTCAGCTGTGCTGACTACATCACATTAACCCCGCCCTTCTGGGACTTCTTATCGCACATTGCATTCTGGGGTAAGTAGTCATTGCATAAACCAAAGTGGGTGCTGTACAAAGTCTCGTGTTTGAAATTTTAGCTTCCCAAGTGGGGCTGGTGGCAGGGAACACAACGCTATCCACTGGTGTCTCAACCCACCAAACTGGCATTGACAACTCCTCGCAGCACCAAGATTGCAGGCGCTGCAGGTCCACTGTGTGTGTGGCGGGGCGTCTCCGCGGCGAGGCACGCCGCAAATTATTCCAAAAAACCAGGTTGCCTTGCATGAAAACGCCAACACAGTTGCCAATATCACCTCCGTTTAATGTGGGCAGAAGAAGCGCCATGTGCCCCACCAACAAAGTTACCAACTGCCAAACATGTTTCGGGCTCCTGCCCTTGATCACTGGCGGTCAACACCGAGTCACGTCAGCTGTGCTGACTACATCACATTAACCCTGCCCTTCTGGGACTTCTTATCGCACATTGCATTCTGGGGTAAGTAGTCATTGCATAAACCAAAGTGGGTGCTGTACAAAGTCTCGTGTTTGAAATTTTAGCTTCCCAAGTGGGGCTGGTGGCAGGGAACACAACGCTATCCACTGGTGTCTCAACCCACCAAACTGGCATTGACAACTCCTCGCAGCACCAAGATTGCAGGCGCTGCAGGTCCACTGTGTGTGTGGCGGGGCGTCTCCGCGGCGAGGCACGCCGCAAATTATTCCAAAAAACCAGGTTGCCTTGCATGAAAACGCCAACACAGTTGCCAATATCACCTCCGTTTAATGTGGGCAGAAGAAGCGCCATGTGCCCCACCAACAAAGTTACCAACTGCCAAACATGTTTCGGGCTCCTGCCCTTGATCACTGGCGGTCAACACTGAGTCACGTCAGCTGTGCTGACTACATCACATTAACCCCGCCCTTCTGGGACTTCTTATCGCACATTGCATTCTGGGGTAAGTAGTCATTGCATAAACCAAAGTGGGTGCTGTACAAAGTCTCGTGTTTGAAATTTTAGCTTCCCAAGTGGGGCTGGTGGCAGGGAACACAACGCTATCCACTGGTGTCTCAACCCACCAAACTGGCATTGACAACTCCTCGCAGCACCAAGATTGCAGGCGCTGCAGGTCCACTGTGTGTGTGGCGGGGCGTCTCCGCGGCGAGGCACGCCGCAAATTATTCCAAAAAACCAGGTTGCCTTGCATGAAAACGCCAACACAGTTGCCAATATCACCTCCGTTTAATGTGGGCAGAAGAAGCGCCATGTGCCCCACCAACAAAGTTACCAACTGCCAAACATGTTTCGGGCTCCTGCCCTTGATCACTGGCGGTCAACACTGAATCACGTCAGCTGTGCTGACTACATTACATTAACCCCGCCCTTCTGGGACTTCTTATCGCACATTGCATTCTAGGGTAAGTAGTCATTGCATAAACCAAAGTGGGTGCTGTACAAAGTCTCGTGTTTGAAATTTTAGCTTCCCAAGTGGGGCTGGTGGCAGGGAACACAACGCTATCCACTGGTGTCTCAACCCACCAAACTGGCATTGACAACTCCTCGCAGCACCAAGATTGCAGGCGCTGCAGGTCCACTGTGTGTGTGGCGGGGCGTCTCCGCGGCGAGGCACGACGCAAATTATTCCAAAAAACCAGGTTGCCTTGCATGAAAACGCCAACACAGTTGCCAATATCACCTCCGTTTAATGTGGGCAGAAGAAGCGCCATGTGCCCCACCAACAAAGTTACCAACTGCCAAACATGTTTCGGGCTCCTGCCCTTGATCACTGGCGGTCAACACTGAGTCACGTCAGCTGTGCTGACTACATCACATTAACCCCGCCCTTCTGGGACTTCTTATCGCACATTGCATTCTGGGGTAAGTAGTCATTGCATAAACCAAAGTGGGTGCTGTACAAAGTCTCGTGTTTGAAATTTTAGCTTCCCAAGTGGGGCTGGTGGCAGGGAACACAACGCTATCCACTGGTGTCTCAACTCACCAAACTGGCATTGACAACTCCTCGCAGCACCAAGATTGCAGGCGCTGCAGGTCCACTGTGTGTGTGGCGGGGCGTCTCCGCGGCGAGGCACGCCGCAAATTATTCCAAAAAACCAGGTTGCCTTGCATGAAAACGCCAACACAGTTGCCAATATCACCTCCGTTTAATGTGGGCAGAAGAAGCGCCATGTGCCCCACCAACAAAGTTACCAACTGCCAAACATGTTTCCGGCTCCTGCCCTTGATCACTGGCGGTCAACACTGAATCACGTCAGCTGTGCTGACTACATCACATTAACCCCGCCCTTCTGGGACTTCTTATCGCACATTGCATTCTGGGGTAAGTAGTCATTGCATAAACCAAAGTGGGTGCTGTACAAAGTCTCGTGTTTGAAATTTTAGCTTCCCAAGTGGGGCTGGTGGCAGGGAACACAACGCTATCCACTGGTGTCTCAACCCACCAAACTGGCATTGACAACTCCTCGCAGCACCAAGATTGCAGGCGCTGCAGGTCCACTGTGTGTGTGGCGGGGCGTCTCCGCGGCGAGGCACGCCGCAAATTATTCCAAAAAACCAGGTTGCCTTGCATGAAAACGCCAACACAGTTGCCAATATCACCTCCGTTTAATGTGGGCAGAAGAAGCGCCATGTGCCCCACCAACAAAGTTACCAACTGCCAAACATGTTTCGGGCTCCTGCCCTTGATCACTGGCGGTCAACACTGAATCACGTCAGCTGTGCTGACTACATCACATTAACCCCGCCCTTCTGGGACTTCTTATCGCACATTGCATTCTGGGGTAAGTAGTCATTGCATAAACCAAAGTGGGTGCTGTACAAAGTCTCGTGTTTGAAATTTTAGCTTCCCAAGTGGGGCTGGTGGCAGGGAACACAACGCTATCCACTGGTGTCTCAACCCACCAAACTGGCATTGACAACTCCTCGCAGCACCAAGATTGCAGGCGCTGCAGGTCCACTGTGTGTGTGGCGGGGCGTCTCCGCGGCGAGGCACGCCGCAAATTATTCCAAAAAACCAGGTTGCCTTGCATGAAAACGCCAACACAGTTGCCAATATCACCTCCGTTTAATGTGGGCAGAAGAAGCGCCATGTGCCCCACCAACAAAGTTACCAACTGCCAAACATGTTTCGGGCTCCTGCCCTTGATCACTGGCGGTCAACACCGAGTCACGTCAGCTGTGCTGACTACATCACATTAACCCTGCCCTTCTGGGACTTCTTATCGCACATTGCATTCTGGGGTAAGTAGTCATTGCATAAACCAAAGTGGGTGCTGTACAAAGTCTCGTGTTTGAAATTTTAGCTTCCCAAGTGGGGCTGGTGGCAGGGAACACAACGCTATCCACTGGTGTCTCAACCCACCAAACTGGCATTGACAACTCCTCGCAGCACCAAGATTGCAGGCGCTGCAGGTCCACTGTGTGTGTGGCGGGGCGTCTCCGCGGCGAGGCACGCCGCAAATTATTCCAAAAAACCAGGTTGCCTTGCATGAAAACGCCAACACAGTTGCCAATATCACCTCCGTTTAATGTGGGCAGAAGAAGCGCCATGTGCCCCACCAACAAAGTTACCAACTGCCAAACATGTTTCGGGCTCCTGCCCTTGATCACTGGCGGTCAACACTGAGTCACGTCAGCTGTGCTGACTACATCACATTAACCCCGCCCTTCTGGGACTTCTTATCGCACATTGCATTCTGGGGTAAGTAGTCATTGCATAAACCAAAGTGGGTGCTGTACAAAGTCTCGTGTTTGAAATTTTAGCTTCCCAAGTGGGGCTGGTGGCAGGGAACACAACGCTATCCACTGGTGTCTCAACCCACCAAACTGGCATTGACAACTCCTCGCAGCACCAAGATTGCAGGCGCTGCAGGTCCACTGTGTGTGTGGCGGGGCGTCTCCGCGGCGAGGCACGACGCAAATTATTCCAAAAAACCAGGTTGCCTTGCATGAAAACGCCAACACAGTTGCCAATATCACCTCCGTTTAATGTGGGCAGAAGAAGCGCCATGTGCCCCACCAACAAAGTTACCAACTGCCAAACATGTTTCGGGCTCCTGCCCTTGATCACTGGCGGTCAACACTGAGTCACGTCAGCTGTGCTGACTACATCACATTAACCCCGCCCTTCTGGGACTTCTTATCGCACATTGCATTCTGGGGTAAGTAGTCATTGCATAAACCAAAGTGGGTGCTGTACAAAGTCTCGTGTTTGAAATTTTAGCTTCCCAAGTGGGGCTGGTGGCAGGGAACACAACGCTATCCACTGGTGTCTCAACTCACCAAACTGGCATTGACAACTCCTCGCAGCACCAAGATTGCAGGCGCTGCAGGTCCACTGTGTGTGTGGCGGGGCGTCTCCGCGGCGAGGCACGCCGCAAATTATTCCAAAAAACCAGGTTGCCTTGCATGAAAACGCCAACACAGTTGCCAATATCACCTCCGTTTAATGTGGGCAGAAGAAGCGCCATGTGCCCCACCAACAAAGTTACCAACTGCCAAACATGTTTCGGGCTCCTGCCCTTGATCACTGGCGGTCAACACTGAATCACGTCAGCTGTGCTGACTACATCACATTAACCCCGCCCTTCTGGGACTTCTTATCGCACATTGCATTCTGGGGTAAGTAGTCATTGCATAAACCAAAGTGGGTGCTGTACAAAGTCTCGTGTTTGAAATTTTAGCTTCCCAAGTGGAGCTGGTGGCAGGGAACACAACGCTATCCACTGGTGTCTCAACCCACCAAACTGGCATTGACAACTCCTCGCAGCACCAAGATTGCAGGCGCTGCAGGTCCACTGTGTGTGTGGCGGGGCGTCTCCGCGGCGAGGCACGACGCAAATTATTCCAAAAAACCAGGTTGCCTTGCATGAAAACGCCAACACAGTTGCCAATATCACCTCCGTTTAATGTGGGCAGAAGAAGCGCCATGTGCCCCACCAACAAAGTTACCAACTGCCAAACATGTTTCGGGCTCCTGCCCTTGATCACTGGCGGTCAACACTGAGTCACGTCAGCTGTGCTGACTACATCACATTAACCCCGCCCTTCTGGGACTTCTTATCGCACATTGCATTCTGGGGTAAGTAGTCATTGCATAAACCAAAGTGGGTGCTGTACAAAGTCTCGTGTTTGAAATTTTAGCTTCCCAAGTGGGGCTGGTGGCAGGGAACACAACGCTATCCACTGGTGTCTCAACCCACCAAATTGGCATTGACAACTCCTCGCAGCACCAAGATTGCAGGCGCTGCAGGTCCACTGTGTGTGTGGCGGGGCGTCTCCGCGGCGAGGCACGCCGCAAATTATTCCAAAAACCAGGTTGCCTTGCATGAAAACGCCAACACAGTTGCCAATATCACCTCCGTTTAATGTGGGCAGAAGAAGCTCCATGTGCCCCACCAACAAAGTTACCAACTGCCAAACATGTTTCGGGCTCCTGCCCTTGATCACTGGCGGTCAACACTGAGTCACGTCAGCTGTGCTGACTACATCACATTAACCCCGCCCTTCTGGGACTTCTTATCGCACATTGCATTCTGGGGTAAGTAGTCATTGCATAAACCAAAGTGGGTGCTGTACAAAGTCTCGTGTTTGAAATTTTAGCTTCCCAAGTGGGGCTGGTGGCAGGGAACACAACGCTATCCACTGGTGTCTCAACCCACCAAACTGGCATTGACAACTCCTCGCAGCACCAAGATTGCAGGCGCTGCAGGTCCACTGTGTGTGTGGCGGGGCGTCTCCGCGGCGAGGCACGCCGCAAATTATTCCAAAAAACCAGGTTGCCTTGCATGAAAACGCCAACACAGTTGCCAATATCACCTCCGTTTAATGTGGGCAGAAGAAGCGCCATGTGCCCCACCAACAAAGTTACCAACTGCCAAACATGTTTCGGGCTCCTGCCCTTGATCACTGGCGGTCAACACTGAGTCACGTCAGCTGTGCTGACTACATCACATTAACCCCGCCCTTCTGGGACTTCTTATCGCACATTGCATTCTGGGGTAAGTAGTCATTGCATAAACCAAAGTGGGTGCTGTACAAAGTCTCGTGTTTGAAATTTTAGCTTCCCAAGTGGGGCTGGTGGCAGGGAACACAACGCTATCCACTGGTGTCTCAACCCACCAAACTGGCATTGACAACTCCTCGCAGAACCAAGATTGCAGTCGCTGCAGGTCCACTGTGTGTGTGGCGGGGCGTCTCCGCGGCGAGGCACGCCGCAAATTATTCCAAAAAACCAGGTTGCCTTGCATGAAAACGCCAACACAGTTGCCAATAACACCTCCGTTTAATGTGGGCAGAAGAAGCGCCATGTGCCGCACCAACAAAGTTACCAACTGCCAAACATGTTTCGGGCTCCTGCCCTTGATCACTGGCGGTCAACACTGAGTCACGTCAGCTGTGCTGACTACATCACATTAACCCCGCCCTTCTGGGACTTCTTATCGCACATTGCATTCTGGGGTAAATAGTCATTGCATAAACCAAAGTGGGTGCTGTACAAAGTCTCGTGTTTGAAATTTTAGCTTCCCAAGTGGGGCTGGTGGCAGGGAACACAACGCTATCCACTGGTGTCTCAACTCACCAAACTGGCATTGACAACTCCTCGCAGCACCAAGATTGCAGGCGCTGCAGGTCCACTGTGTGTGTGGCGGGGCGTCTCCGCGGCGAGGCACGGCGCAAATTATTCCAAAAAACCAGGTTGCCTTGCATGAAAACGCCAACACAGTTGCCAATATCACCTCCGTTTAATGTGGGCAGAAGAAGCGCCATGTGCCCCACCAACAAAGTTACCAACTGCCAAACATGTTTCGGGCTCCTGCCCTTGATCACTGGCGGTCAACACCGAGTCACGTCAGCTGTGCTGACTACATCACATTAACCCTGCCCTTCTGGGACTTCTTATCGCACATTGCATTCTGGGGTAAGTAGTCATTGCATAAACCAAAGTGGGTGCTGTACAAAGTCTCGTGTTTGAAATTTTAGCTTCCCAAGTGGGGCTGGTGGCAGGGAACACAACGCTATCCACTGGTGTCTCAACCCACCAAACTGGCATTGACAACTCCTCGCAGCACCAAGATTGCAGGCGCTGCAGGTCCACTGTGTGTGTGGCGGGGCGTCTCCGCGGCGAGGCACGCCGCAAATTATTCCAAAAAACCAGGTTGCCTTGCATGAAAACGCCAACACAGTTGCCAATATCACCTCCGTTTAATGTGGGCAGAAGAAGCGCCATGTGCCCCACCAACAAAGTTACCAACTGCCAAACATGTTTCGGGCTCCTGCCCTTGATCACTGGCGGTCAACACTGAGTCACGTCAGCTGTGCTGACTACATCACATTAACCCCGCCCTTCTGGGACTTCTTATCGCACATTGCATTCTGGGGTAAGTAGTCATTGCATAAACCAAAGTGGGTGCTGTACAAAGTCTCGTGTTTGAAATTTTAGCTTCCCAAGTGGGGCTGGTGGCAGGGAACACAACGCTATCCACTGGTGTCTCAACCCACCAAACTGGCATTGACAACTCCTCGCAGCACCAAGATTGCAGGCGCTGCAGGTCCACTGTGTGTGTGGCGGGGCGTCTCCGCGGCGAGGCACACCGCAAATTATTCCAAAAAACCAGGTTGCCTTGCATGAAAACGCCAACACAGTTGCCAATATCACCTCCGTTTAATGTGGGCAGAAGAAGCGCCATGTGCCCCACCAACAAAGTTACCAACTGCCAAACATGTTTCGGGCTCCTGCCCTTGATCACTGGCGGTCAACACTGAGTCACGTCAGCTGTGCTGACTACATCACATTAACCCCGCCCTTCTGGGACTTCTTATCGCACATTGCATTCTGGGGTAAGTAGTCATTGCATAAACCAAAGTGGGTGCTGTACAAAGTCTCGTGTTTGAAATTTTAGCTTCCCAAGTGGGGCTGGTGGCAGGGAACACAACGCTATCCACTGGTGTCTCAACCCACCAAACTGGCATTGACAACTCCTCGCAGCACCAAGATTGCAGGCGCTGCAGGTCCACTGTGTGTGTGGCGGGGCGTCTCCGCGGCGAGGCACGCCGCAAATTATTCCAAAAAACCAGGTTGCCTTGCATGAAAACGCCAACACAGTTGCCAATATCACCTCCGTTTAATGTGGGCAGAAGAAGCGCCATGTGCCCCACCAACAAAGTTACCAACTGCCAAACATGTTTCGGGCTCCTGCCCTTGATCACTGGTGGTCAACACTGAATCACGTCAGCTGTGCTGACTACATCACATTAACCCCGCCCTTCTGGGACTTCTTATCGCACATTGCATTCTGGGGTAAGTAGTCATTGCATAAACCAAAGTGGGTGCTGTACAAAGTCTCGTGTTTGAAATTTTAGCTTCCCAACTGGGGCTGGTGGCAGGGAACACAACGCTATCCACTGGTGTCTCAACCCACCAAACTGGCATTGACAACTCCTCGCAGCACCAAGATTGCAGGCGCTGCAGGTCCACTGTGTGTGTGGCGGGGCGTCTCCGCGGCGAGGCACGGCGCAAATTATTCCAAAAAACCAGGTTGCCTTGCATGAAAACGCCAACACAGTTGCCAATATCACCTCCGTTTAATGTGGGCAGAAGAAGCGCCATGTGCCCCACCAACAAAGTTACCAACTGCCAAACATGTTTCGGGCTCCTGCCCTTGATCACTGGCGGTCAACACCGAGTCACGTCAGCTGTGCTGACTACATCACATTAACCCTGCCCTTCTGGGACTTCTTATCGCACATTGCATTCTGGGGTAAGTAGTCATTGCATAAACCAAAGTGGGTGCTGTACAAAGTCTCGTGTTTGAAATTTTAGCTTCCCAAGTGGGGCTGGTGGCAGGGAACACAACGCTATCCACTGGTGTCTCAACCCACCAAACTGGCATTGACAACTCCTCGCAGCACCAAGATTGCAGGCGCTGCAGGTCCACTGTGTGTGTGGCGGGGCGTCTCCGCGGCAAGGCACGCCGCAAATTATTCCAAAAAACCAGGTTGCCTTGCATGAAAACGCCAACACAGTTGCCAATATCACCTCCGTTTAATGTGGGCAGAAGAAGCGCCATGTGCCCCACCAACAAAGTTACCAACTGCCAAACATGTTTCGGGCTCCTGCCCTTGATCACTGGCGGTCAACACTGAGTCACGTCAGCTGTGCTGACTACATCACATTAACCCCGCCCTTCTGGGACTTCTTATCGCACATTGCATTCTGGGGTAAGTAGTCATTGCATAAACCAAAGTGGGTGCTGTACAAAGTCTCGTGTTTGAAATTTTAGCTTCCCAAGTGGGGCTGGTGGCAGGGAACACAACGCTATCCACTGGTGTCTCAACCCACCAAACTGGCATTGACAACTCCTCGCAGCACCAAGATTGCAGGCGCTGCAGGTCCACTGTGTGTGTGGCGGGGCGTCTCCGCGGCGAGGCACACCGCAAATTATTCCAAAAAACCAGGTTGCCTTGCATGAAAACGCCAACACAGTTGCCAATATCACCTCCGTTTAATGTGGGCAGAAGAAGCGCCATGTGCCCCACCAACAAAGTTACCAACTGCCAAACATGTTTCGGGCTCCTGCCCTTGATCACTGGCGGTCAACACTGAGTCACGTCAGCTGTGCTGACTACATCACATTAACCCCGCCCTTCTGGGACTTCTTATCGCACATTGCATTCTGGGGTAAGTAGTCATTGCATAAACCAAAGTGGGTACTGTACAAAGTCTCGTGTTTGAAATTTTAGCTTCCCAAGTGGGGCTGGTGGCAGGGAACACAACGCTATCCACTGGTGTCTCAACCCACCAAACTGGCATTGACAACTCCTCGCAGCACCAAGATTGCAGGCGCTGCAGGTCCACTGTGTGTGTGGCGGGGCGTCTCCGCGGCGAGGCACGCCGCAAATTATTCCAAAAAACCAGGTTGCCTTGCATGAAAACGCCAACACAGTTGCCAATATCACCTCCGTTTAATGTGGGCAGAAGAAGCGCCATGTGCCCCACCAACAAAGTTACCAACTGCCAAACATGTTTCGGGCTCCTGCCCTTGATCACTGGCGGTCAACACTGAATCACGTCAGCTGTGCTGACTACATCACATTAACCCCGCCCTTCTGGGACTTCTTATCGCACATTGCATTCTGGGGTAAGTAGTCATTGCATAAACCAAAGTGGGTGCTGTACAAAGTCTCGTGTTTGAAATTTTAGCTTCCCAACTGGGGCTGGTGGCAGGGAACACAACGCTATCCACTGGTGTCTCAACCCACCAAACTGGCATTGACAACTCCTCGCAGCACCAAGATTGCAGGCGCTGCAGGTCCACTATGTGTGTGGCGGGGCATCTCCGCGGCGAGGCACGACGCAAATGATTCCAAAAAACCAGGTTGCCTTGCATGAAAACGCCAACACAGTTGCCAATATCACCTCCGTTTAATGTGGGCAGAAGAAGCGCCATGTGCCCCACCAACAAAGTTACCAACTGCCAAACATGTTTCGGGCTCCTGCCCTTGATCACTGGCGGTCAACACTGAGTCACGTCAGCTGTGCTGACTACATCACATTAACCCCGCCCTTCTGGGACTTCTTATCGCACATTGCATTCTGGGGTAAGTAGTCATTGCATAAACCAAAGTGGGTGCTGTAAAAAGTCTCGTGTTTGAAATTTTAGCTTCCCAAGTGGGGCTGGTGGCAGGGAACACAACGCTATCCACTGGTGTCTCAACCCACCAAACTGGCATTGACAACTCCTCGCAGCACCAAGATTGCAGGCGCTGCAGGTCCACTGTGTGTGTGGCGGGGCGTCTCCGCGGCGAGGCACGCCGCAAATTATTCCAAAAAACCAGGTTGCCTTGCATGAAAACGCCAACACAGTTGCCAATATCACCTCCGTTTAATGTGGGCAGAAGAAGCGCCATGTGCCCCACCAACAAAGTTACCAACTGCCAAACATGTTTCGGGCTCCTGCCCTTGATCACTGGCGGTCAACACTGAGTCACGTCAGCTGTGCTGACTACATCACATTAACCCCGCCCTTCTGGGACTTCTTATCGCACATTGCATTCTGGGGTAAGTAGTCATTGCATAAACCAAAGTGGGTGCTGTACAAAGTCTCGTGTTTGAAATTTTAGCTTCCCAAGTGGGGTTGGTGGCAGGGAACACAACGCTATCCACTGGTGTCTCAACCCACCAAACTGGCATTGACAACTCCTCGCAGCACCAAGATTGCAGGCGCTGCAGGTCCACTGTGTGTGTGGCGGGGCGACTCAGCGGCGAGGCACGCCGCAAATTATTCCCAAAAACCAGGTTGCCTTGCATGAAAACGCCAACACAGTTGCCAATATCACCTCCGTTTAATGTGGGCAGAAGAAGCGCCATGTGCCCCACCAACAAAGTTACCAACTGCCAAACATGTTTCGGGCTCCTGCCCTTGATCACTGGCGGTCAACACTGAGTCACGTCAGCTGTGCTGACTACATCACATTAACCCCGCCCTTCTGGGACTTCTTATCGCACATTGCATTCTGGGGTAAATAGTCATTGCATAAACCAAAGTGGGTGCTGTACAAAGTCTCGTGTTTGAAATTTTAGCTTCCCAAGTGGGGCTGGTGGCAGGGAACACAACGCTATCCACTGGTGTCTCAACTCACCAAACTGGCATTGACAACTCCTCGCAGCACCAAGATTGCAGGAGCTGCAGGTCCACTGTGTGTGTGGCGGGGCGTCTCCGCGGCGAGGCACGCCGCAAATTATTCCAAAAAACCAGGTTGCCTTGCATGAAAACGCCAACACAGTTGCCAATATCACCTCCGTTTAATGTGGGCAGAAGAAGCGCCATGTGCCCCACCAACAAAGTTACCAACTGCCAAACATGTTTCGGGCTCCTGCCCTTGATCACTGGCGGTCAACACTGAATCACGTCAGCTGTGCTGACTACATCACATTAACCCCGCCCTTCTGGGACTTCTTATCGCACATTGCATTCTGGGGTAAGTAGTCATTGCATAAACCAAAGTGGGTGCTGTACAAAGTCTCGTGTTTGAAATTTTAGCTTCCCAAGTGGGGCTGGTGGCAGGGAACACAACGCTATCCACTGGTGTCTCAACCCACCAAACTGGCATTGACAACTCCTCGCAGCACCAAGATTGCAGGCGCTGCAGGTCCACTGTGTGTGTGGCGGGGCGTCTCCGCGGCGAGGCACGACGCAAATTATTCCAAAAAAACAGGTTGCCTTGCATGAAAACGCCAACACAGTTGCCAATATCACCTCCGTTTAATGTGGGCAGAAGAAGCGCCATGTGCCCCACCAACAAAGTTACCAACTGCCAAACATGTTTCGGGCTCCTGCCCTTGATCACTGGCGGTCAACACTGAGTCACGTCAGCTGTGCTGACTACATCACATTAACCCCGCCCTTCTGGGACTTCTTATCGCACATTGCATTCTGGGGTAAGTAGTCATTGCATAAACCAAAGTGGGTGCTGTACAAAGTCTCGTGTTTGAAATTTTAGCTTCCCAAGTGGGGCTGGTGGCAGGGAACACAACGCTATCCACTGGTGTCTCAACCCACCAAACTGGCATTGACAACTCCTCGCAGCACCAAGATTGCAGGCGCTGCAGGTCCACTGTGTTTGTGGCGGGGCGTCTCCGTGGCGAGGCACGCCGCAAATTATTCCAAAAACCAGGTTGCCTTGCATGAAAACGCCAACACAGTTGCCAATATCACCTCCGTTTAATGTGGGCAGAAGAAGCGCCATGTGCCCCACCAACAAAGTTACCAACTGCCAAACATGTTTCGGGCTCCTGCCCTTGATCACTGGCGGTCAACACTGAGTCACGTCAGCTGTGCTGACTACATCACATTAACCCCGCCCTTCTGGGACTTCTTATCGCACATTGCATTCTGGGGTAAGTAGTCATTGCATAAACCAAAGTGGGTGCTGTACAAAGTCTCGTGTTTGAAATTTTAGCTTCCCAAGTGGGGCTGGTGGCAGGGAACACAACGCTATCCACTGGTGTCTCAACCCACCAAACTGGCATTGACAACTCCTCGCAGCACCAAGATTGCAGGCGCTGCAGGTCCACTGTGTGTGTGGCGGGGCGTCTCCGCGGCGATGCACGCCGCAAATTATTCCAAAAAACCAGTGTAGGAAATGGGACCCCCGGCCGGCCAGGGCTTGCGCCACAGCCAGTCAGAGACCACCACTCCTATGAAAGGTCGACCCCTGCTCGCCCTCTAGGTAATGCGGCGCGGGCAGCCAGGCCTATCTCGGAGGACATGTGAAGCATTTGCGCACGCACCCACCAACAACAACCTCCCGGGCCTCCCACAAAGGAACTCCACACCAAGTATATATATGAAAAATAGATTCTGTATTAGGCAGGACACATAGGAACACACATCGTACAAGGTGCCAGGGGCACGGGTAGGAGCTTCGGGGAAGAAGGTACAGCACAGGGCCAAGGGACCACGGCCAGGAATCGCACAGGGGACATCTGGTATCCAGGGGGGGGAAATGGGACAAGGTACACAACAACAGGAGCACCCGTAGAGGTGCAACACAGAATACGTGTAGGGATCACATTAGACCTGGTCCATGGCAATCCACAGGACAGCGGGCCTTTCTGGGGCAAGGTGCCCAAGTGTCTCGATGTTCATGGCAGGGAGCCCGGGGCAAAGCTAAACATAGCAGTGGCCCACTAAGTGCTGGGCCACTGAGGGACCCCGTGGGAGCCTTACCGGCCCTGGGGAAAAGGGTGCCAACGGGTAGAGCCACTCGGGCTCTGGGGGCAATGATACGGTGGAGCCTCTTGGCTCTGGGGGCAATGCCACAGGTGGAGCCTCGCAGGGCTCAGACCATTGGGGGGGGCACGCGGAGTCCCTCTCGGGGGACTGGGCTTCGTGGGAGGCCTCCTGGGCCTCGGGCACAACCGGAGATTCCCTCGAGGGGGGGCGGACACCGACAACGTGTCCCGGCGCCCCTCCTCCCTGGGGCTCGCAGCAGCACTCACCGGTTTTGGTGCGCCGGTCTCCTTCGCTGCGCCAGCCTTCTCCTTGTGCTCCGGGGCTCTCTTTCTCTCGGGAGCCCCGGGGAAGGTCAGCAGCTTCACGGGGGTATCGCAGGGGCGCGGAGTGGGCTCCCGCCGCTCCTGCTACGTCGTTTTCCTTCGGCCGGCCTCTCCTCCTTCTCCCGGGCCGGCAGCCAATCACGGCGCGGCCTGGGGGATGACGCCAGTGGGGAATCCCGGGCCGGCAGCCAATACCAGCGCGGCCCGGGGATGACGTCACTAGGGTCCCGGGCGGCGGCGGTGAACTCGGGGGGAAATCGACGAGGAGTGGGCTCCCTCGTAAGGCACACGGGCAGGGAATAACGCGAGGTAGGCACTCGCTGGGGGTATCGAACACTGGGAGCACGGGGTAGACGCCGGGTGGGCACCGGCTCGTTGACTGTAGCGCTACCAGCGCGGGTGCAGGAGGGAAGGACCCCAAAGCGGCAGGGGCAGGGAGCAGCGCTTCCAGGCGCTGGGCAGAAGGGACAGCGCTCCCCCAGCGCTAGATGCAGGCTACCAAAGTCCGTCGGTAGTCCAGGACCTCAGGGGGGCCCAACAGCGCCAAAGAGGGGACGGGGCCATCCTTAGTCCAGGAGTAGGGCAGGGCCCAGGGAGGCACGCCACCCCTGAGCCCCAGCAGCAGCAGCTCCGGGTAGATTCAAGTTGGAGAACAAGAACAAGTCCAGGGTGTCCCAGCACCCTTTTTATACACACATTCTTGGTCTGAAGGGGCAGGCAGGGGGAGAACCAGCTGGAACTGGTTATGGGGGATTCTTTACACTGGCCAGGCTAGGAACATCAGCCGCACCCCAGGGGGTGGAGCCAGCAGTGTCTGGGGAAAACCCAGCCTCATTCATGACACTCAAACCAGACGGTCAATCCACAAGCAGACCCAGGCTCACTCCTCCCCTCACATCAGTATGCTACACACTCCATTCACCACCGGGCAGACCCTCCCAGATCCTGGGAGCCAGGCTCACCAGCCAGCCCCGGCCAATCATACGCCAGGCACATATTCCACAAATATGCCAACTTCCAAAAGAGGGACTTCTGCACTAGACACACTCATACCTCATATACCGTTGCGCAGCATTCAACCTCCCGAGTTCATCCATACCAGACTTGACCCTGCACACCCTACGCACCGGGAACTACTGAGGACTCATCCATTCCCCATGTATTCCTATGGAAGGGGAGATCGCTCTCTCCTCACACTCACTCAGGGGGGGAATCACCATCCCCAGGTTACATATAGCATAAAAACTTCAGGGACGGACCTGCCAGATGGGCCAGGTCCAACACACGCCCCTCCCAGCCCAAAGGCAGGGTAGACCAATCACTACCGTGATGGACTTCCCTGCTTGCAGGGCGATAGAACATGGACGTGGCCCGCGCTACCGAGCCACCCTCCAGTTCAACGCCTACCTGGACCGATAGACACACACAGGCTAAAAATGTGAACAAAATGAAAAACAATAAAGACATAGGCCCAACCAGGCTACTCTACTGGTACGCCTTAGTTGTCTGTGACTAGGACCAGGCCCTGGGCTCCCCAGATACCACTGGTCCCTGCTAATCCGGAGTGGGGGGTGGTAACCCCGGGCCCACACTAGCCCTTCTCCACTCCCTTTCTCAGGGTAGCCACGCCTACCACTGTTCCTTCCACCTAGGGTCCGCACCCTCAGGCTTGCCAGAGGTCACGGGCAAGAATGCCCCACCCTACCTCTACTTCTGAGGTTCCGCGTCCTCCCAGGAGGAACACCCTCAGAACACACCTTCCTATCAGTTTTGGAACTTCCTCCCTCCACTGGTCTTCCACCTGGGAACTAAGCGTTCATCTCTCCCCAAGGCAAGCCGCGGCAGCGCCAGCGGTCTTCCTTGTCCAGGATACAACTTAACATAAATTCAATAAAACGAGCCGCGGCAGCACTAGCCGGTCTCAAGGTTCAGCTCTCCCCAAGGCAAGCCGCGGCCGAGCCAGCAGGTCTTCCTTGTCCGGGATACAACTACCATAACTTTCACAAAACGAGCCGCGGCAGCGCCAGCAGGTCTCAAGGTTCAGCTCTCCCCAAGGCAAGCCGCGGCCGAGCCAGCAGGTCTTCCTTGTCCGGGATACAACTACCATAACTTTCACAAAACGAGCCGCGGCAGCGCCAGCAGGTCTCAAGGTTCAGCTCTCCCCAAGGCAAGCCGCGGCCGAGCCAGCAGGTCTTCCTTGTCCAGGATACAACTTAACGTAAATTCAGCCAGGGCGACACCTGACGCCTAAACCATATTCAGCGGGGTACGGGGGGGACACCTGACGCATCAGACACATTCAGCGGTGCACGGAACACATGATGCCTCCAACACATTCAGCGGGGTAAGGAAGGACCCTGACGCATCAGACACATTCAGCGGTGCACGGAACACATGATGCCTCCAACACATTCAGCGCGGTAACGTAAATTCAGCCAGGGCGACACCTGACGCCTAAACCATATTCAGCGGGGTACGGGGGGGACACCTGACGCATCAGACACATTCAGCGGTGCACGGAACACATGATGCCTCCAACACATTCAGCGGGGTAAGGAAGGACCCTGACGCATCAGACACATTCAGCGGTGCACGGAACACATGATGCCTCCAACACATTCAGCGCGGTAACGTAAATTCAGCCAGGGCGACACCTGACGCCTAAACCATATTCAGCGGGGTACGGGGGGGACACCTGACGCATCAGACACATTCAGCGGTGCACGGAACACATGATGCCTCCAACACATTCAGCGGGGTAAGGAAGGACACCTGACTCGAACACATCTTTCACAGAGCGGACATTTACGTAACCTCTTAAAACAATAATCTCCTTTCTTTGCGACCATGTACAATACAGAGTTTTGCAGGGAGGCCAGTTATCGTTGGGGTACTGCGCAAACACAAGTCCGGATCCCACTTCTGACACCAGTGTAGGAAATGGGACCCCCGGCCGGCCAGGGCTTGCGCCACAGCCAGTCAGAGACCACCACTCCTATGAAAGGTCGACCCCTGCTCGCCCTCTAGGTAATGCGGCGCGGGCAGCCAGGCCTATCTCGGAGGACATGTGAAGCATTTGCGCACGCACCCACCAACAACAACCTCCCGGGCCTCCCACAAAGGAACTCCACACCAAGTATATATATGAAAAATAGATTCTGTATTAGGCAGGACACATAGGAACACACATCGTACAAGGTGCCAGGGGCACGGGTAGGAGCTTCGGGGAAGAAGGTACAGCACAGGGCCAAGGGATCACGGCCAGGAATCGCACAGGGGACATCTGGTATCCAGGGGGGGGAAATGGGACAAGGTACACAACAACAGGAGCACCCGTAGAGGTGCAACACAGAATACGTGTAGGGATCACATTAGACCTGGTCCATGGCAATCCACAGGCCAGCGGGCCTTTCTGGGGCAAGGTGCCCAAGTGTCTCGATGTTCATGGCAGGGAGCCCGGGGCAAAGCTAAACGTAGCAGTGGCCCACTAAGTGCTGGGCCACTGAGGGACCCCGTGGGAGCCTTACCGGCCCTGGGGAAAAGGGTGCCAACGGGTAGAGCCACTCGGGCTCTGGGGGCAATGATACGGTGGAGCCTCTTGGCTCTGGGGGCAATGCCACAGGTGGAGCCTCGCAGGGCTCAGACCATTGGGGGGGGCACGCGGAGTCCCTCTCGGGGGACTGGGCTTCGTGGGAGGCCTCCTGGGCCTCGGGCACAACCGGAGATTCCCTCGAGGGGGGGCGGACACCGACAACGTGTCCCGGCGCCCCTCCTCCCTGGGGCTCGCAGCAGCACTCACCGGTTTTGGTGCGCCGGTCTCCTTCGCTGCGCCAGCCTTCTCCTTGTGCTCCGGGGCTCTCTCTCTCTCGGGAGCCCCGGGGAAGGTCAGCAGCTTCACGGGGGTATCGTAGGGGCGCGGAGTGGGCTCCCGCCGCTCCTGCTACGTCGTTTTCCTTCGGCCGGCCTCTCCTCCTTCTCCCGGGCCGGCAGCCAATCACGGCGCGGCCTGGGGGATGACGCCAGTGGGGAATCCCGGGCCGGCAGCCAATACCAGCGCGGCCCGGGGATGACGTCACTAGGGTCCCGGGCGGCGGCGGTGAACTCGGGGGGAAATCGACGAGGAGTGGGCTCCCTCGTAAGGCACACGGGCAGGGAATAACGCGAGGTAGGCACTCGCTGGGGGTATCGAACACTGGGAGCACGGGGTAGACGCCGGGTGGGCACCGGCTCGTTGACTGTAGCGCTACCAGCGCGGGTGCAGGAGGGAAGGACCCCAAAGCGGCAGGGGCAGGGAGCAGCGCTTCCAGGCGCTGGGCAGAAGGGACAGCGCTCCCCCAGCGCTAGATGCAGGCTACCAAAGTCCGTCGGTAGTCCAGGACCTCAGGGGGGCCCAACAGCGCCAAAGAGGGGACGGGGCCATCCTTAGTCCAGGAGTAGGGCAGGGCCCAGGGAGGCACGCCACCCCTGAGCCCCAGCAGCAGCAGCTCCGGGTAGATTCAAGTTGGAGAACAAGAACAAGTCCAGGGTGTCCCAGCACCCTTTTTATACACACATTCTTGGTCTGAAGGGGCAGGCAGGGGGAGAACCAGCTGGAACTGGTTATGGGGGATTCTTTACACTGGCCAGGCTAGGAACATCAGCCGCACCCCAGGGGGTGGAGCCAGCAGTGTCTGGGGAAAACCCAGCCTCATTCATGACACTCAAACCAGACGGTCAATCCACAAGCAGACCCAGGCTCACTCCTCCCCTCACATCAGTATGCTACACACTCCATTCACCACCGGGCAGACCCTCCCAGATCCTGGGAGCCAGGCTCACCAGCCAGCCCCGGCCAATCATACGCCAGGCACATATTCCACAAATATGCCAACTTCCAAAAGAGGGACTTCTGCACTAGACACACTCATACCTCATATACCGTTGCGCAGCATTCAACCTCCCGAGTTCATCCATACCAGACTTGACCCTGCACACCCTACGCACCGGGAACTACTGAGGACTCATCCATTCCCCATGTATTCCTATGGAAGGGGAGGTCGCTCTCTCCTCACACTCACTCAGGGGGGGAATCACCATCCCCAGGTTACATATAGCATAAAAACTTCAGGGACGGACCTGCCAGATGGGCCAGGTCCAACAACCAGGTTGCCTTGCATGAAAACGCCAACACAGTTGCCAATATCACCTCCGTTTAATGTGGGCAGAAGAAGCGCCATGTGCCCCACCAACAAAGTTACCAACTGCCAAACATGTTTCGGGCTCCTGCCCTTGATCACTGGCGGTCATCACTGAGTCACGTAAGCTGTGCTGACTACATCACATTAACCCCGCCCTTCTGGGACTTCTTATCGCACATTGCATTCTGGGGTAAGTAGTCATTGCATAAACCAAAGTGGGTGCTGTACAAAGTCTCGTGTTTGAAATTTTAGCTTCCCAAGTGGGGCTGGTGGCAGGGAACACAACGCTATCCACTGGTGTCTCAACCCACCAAACTGGCATTGACAACTCCTCGCAGAACCAAGATTGCAGGCGCTGCAGGTCCACTGTGTGTGTGGCGGGGCGTCTCCGCGGCGAGGCACGCCGCAAATTATTCCAAAAAACCAGGTTGCCTTGCATGAAAACGCCAACACAGTTGCCAATATCACCTCCGTTTAATGTGGGCAGAAGAAGCGCCATGTGCCCCACCAACAAAGTTACCAACTGCCAAACATGTTTCGGGCTCCTGCCCTTGATCACTGGCGGTCAACACTGAGTCACGTCAGCTGTGCTGACTACATCACATTAACCCCGCCCTTCTGGGACTTCTTATCGCACATTGCATTCTGGGGTAAATAGTCATTGCATAAACCAAAGTGGGTGCTGTACAAAGTCTCGTGTTTGAAATTTTAGCTTCCCAAGTGGGGCTGGTGGCAGGGAACACAACGCTATCCACTGGTGTCTCAACTCACCAAACTGGCATTGACAACTCCTCGCAGCACCAAGATTGCAGGCGCTGCAGGTCCACTGTGTGTGTGGCGGGGCGTCTCCGCGGCGAGGCACGCCGCAAATTATTCCAAAAAACCAGGTTGCCTTGCATGAAAACGCCAACACAGTTGCCAATATCACCTCCGTTTAATGTGGGCAGAAGAAGCGCCATGTGCCCCACCAACAAAGTTACCAACTGCCAAACATGTTTCGGGCTCCTGCCCTTGATCACTGGCGGTCAACACTGAGTCACGTCAGCTGTGCTGACTACATCACATTAACCCCGCCCTTCTGGGACTTCTTATCGCACATTGCATTCTGGGGTAAGTAGTCATTGCATAAACCAAAGTGGGTGCTGTACAAAGTCTTGTGTTTGAAATTTTAGCTTCCCAAGTGGGGCTGGTGGCAGGGAACACAACGCTATCCACTGGTGTCTCAACCCACCAAACTGGCATTGACAACTCCTCGCAGCACCAAGATTGCAGGCGCTGCAGGTCCACTGTGTGTGTGGCGGGGCGTCTCCGCGGCGAGGCACGCCGCAAATTATTCCAAAAAACCAGGTTGCCTTGCATGAAAACGCCAACACAGTTGCCAATATCACCTCCGTTTAATGTGGGCAGAAGAAGCGCCATGTGCCCCACCAACAAAGTTACCAACTGCCAAACATGTTTCGGGCTCCTGCCCTTGATCACTGGCGGTCAACACTGAGTCACGTCAGCTGTGCTGACTACATCACATTAACCCCGCCCTTCTGGGACTTCTTATCGCACATTGCATTCTGGGGTAAGTAGTCATTGCATAAACCAAAGTGGGTGCTGTACAAAGTCTCGTGTTTGAAATTTTAGCTTCCCAAGTGGGGCTGGTGGCAGGGAACACAACGCTATCCACTGGTGTCTCAACCCACCAAACTGGCATTGACAACTCCTCGCAGCACCAAGATTGCAAGCGCTGCAGGTCCACTGTGTGTGTGGCGGGGCGTCTCGGCAGCGAGGGCCCGCCGCAAATTATTCCAAAAAACCAGGTTGCCTTGCATGAAAACGCCAACACAGTTGCCAATATCACCTCCGTTTAATGTGGGCAGAAAAAGCACCATGTGCCCCACCAACAAAGTTACCAACTGCCAAACATGTTTCGGGCTCCTGCCCTTGATCACTGGCGGTCAACACTGAGTCACGTCAGCTGTGCTGACTACATCACATTAACCCCGCCCTTCTGGGACTTCTTATCGCACATTGCATTCTGGGGTAAGTAGTCATTGCATAAACCAAAGTGGGTGCTGTACAAAGTCTCGTGTTTGAAATTTTAGCTTCCCAAGTGGGGCTGGTGGCAGGGAACACAACGCTATCCACTGGTGTCTCAACCCACCAAACTGGCATTGACAACTCCTCGCAGCACCAAGATTGCAGGCGCTGCAGGTCCACTGTGTGTGTGGCGGGGCGTCTCCGCGGCGAGGCACACCGCAAATTATTCCAAAAAACCAGGTTGCCTTGCATGAAAACGCCAACACAGTTGCCAATATCACCTCCGTTTAATGTGGGCAGAAGAAGCGCCATGTGCCCCACCAACAAAGTTACCAACTGCCAAACATGTTTCGGGCTCCTGCCCTTGATCACTGGCGGTCAACACTGAGTCACGTCAGCTGTGCTGACTACATCACATTAACCCCGCCCTTCTGGGACTTCTTATCGCACATTGCATTCTGGGGTAAGTAGTCATTGCATAAACCAAAGTGGGTGCTGTACAAAGTCTCGTGTTTGAAATTTTAGCTTCCCAAGTGGGGCTGGTGGCAGGGAACACAACGCTATCCACTGGTGTCTCAACCCACCAAACTGGCATTGACAACTCCTCGCAGCACCAAGATTGCAGGCGCTGCAGGTCCACTGTGTGTGTGGCGGGGCGTCTCCGCGGCGAGGCACGCCGCAAATTATTCCAAAAAACCAGGTTGCCTTGCATGAAAACGCCAACACAGTTGCCAATATCACCTCCGTTTAATGTGGGCAGAAGAAGCGCCATGTGCCCCACCAACAAAGTTACCAACTGCCAAACATGTTTCGGGCTCCTGCCCTTGATCACTGGCAGTCAACACTGAATCACGTCAGCTGTGCTGACTACATCACATTAACCCCGCCCTTCTGGGACTTCTTATCGCACATTGCATTCTGGGGTAAGTAGTCATTGCATAAACCAAAGTGGGTGCTGTACAAAGTCTCGTGTTTGAAATTTTAGCTTCCCAAATGGGGCTGGTGGCAGGGAACACAACGCTATCCACTGGTGTCTCAACCCACCAAACTGGCATTGACAACTCCTCACAGCACCAAGATTGCAGGCGCTGCAGGTCCACTGTGTGTGTGGCGGGGCGTCTCCGCGGCGAGGCACGCCGCAAATTATTCCAAAAAACCAGGTTGCCTTGCATGAAAACGCCAACACAGTTGCCAATATCACCTCCGTTTAATGTGGGCAGAAGAAGCGCCATGTGCCCCACCAACAAAGTTACCAACTGCCAAACATGTTTCGGGCTCCTGCCCTTGATCACTGGCGGTCAACACCGAGTCACGTCAGCTGTGCTGACTACATCACATTAACCCTGCCCTTCTGGGACTTCTTATCGCACATTGCATTCTGGGGTAAGTAGTCATTGCATAAACCAAAGTGGGTGCTGTACAAAGTCTCGTGTTTGAAATTTTTGCTTCCCAAGTGGGGCTTGTGGCAGGGAACACAACGCTATCCACTGGTGTCTCAACCCACCAAACTGGCATTGACAACTCCTCGCAGCACCAAGATTGCAGGCGCTGCAGGTCCACTGTGTGTGTGGCGGGGCGTCTCCGCGGCGAGGCACGCCGCAAATTATTCCAAAAAACCAGGTTGCCTTGCATGAAAACGCCAACACAGTTGCCAATATCACCTCCGTTTAATGTGGGCAGAAGAAGCGCCATGTGCCCCACCAACAAAGTTACCAACTGCCAAACATGTTTCGGGCTCCTGCCCTTGATCACTGGCGGTCAACACTGAGTCACGTCAGCTGTGCTGACTACATCACATTAACCCCGCCCTTCTGGGACTTCTTATCGCATATTGCATTCTGGGGTAAGTAGTCATTGCATAAACCAAAGTGGGTGCTGTACAAAGTCTCGTGTTTGAAATTTTAGCTTCCCAAGTGGGGCTGGTGGCAGGGAACACAACGCTATCCACTGGTGTCTCAACCCACCAAACTGGCATTGACAACTCCTCACAGCACCAAGATTGCAGGCGCTGCAGGTCCACTGTGTGTGTGGCGGGGCGTCTCCGCGGCGAGGCACGACGCAAATTATTCCAAAAAACCAGGTTGCCTTGCATGAAAACGCCAACACAGTTGCCAATATCACCTCCGTTTAATGTGGGCAGAAGAAGCGCCATGTGCCCCACCAACAAAGTTACCAACTGCCAAACATGTTTCGGGCTCCTGCCCTTGATCACTGGCGGTCAACACTGAGTCACGTCAGCTGTGCTGACTACATCACATTAACCCCGCCCTTCTGGGACTTCTTATCGCACATTGCATTCTGGGGTAAGTAGTCATTGCATAAACCAAAGTGGGTGCTGTACAAAGTCTCGTGTTTGAAATTTTAGCTTCCCAAGTGGGGCTGGTGGCAGGGAACACAACGCTATCCACTGGTGTCTCAACTCACCAAACTGGCATTGACAACTCCTCGCAGCACCAAGATTGCAGGCGCTGCAGGTCCACTGTGTGTGTGGCGGGGCGTCTCCGCGGCGAGGCACGCCGCAAATTATTCCAAAAAACCAGGTTGCCTTGCATGAAAACGCCAACACAGTTGCCAATATCACCTCCGTTTAATGTGGGCAGAAGAAGCGCCATGTGCCCCACCAACAAAGTTACCAACTGCCAAACATGTTTCGGGCTCCTGCCCTTGATCACTGGCGGTCAACACTGAATCACGTCAGCTGTGCTGACTACATCACATTAACCCCGCCCTTCTGGGACTTCTTATCGCACATTGCATTCTGGGGTAAGTAGTCATTGCATAAACCAAAGTGGGTGCTGTACAAAGTCTCGTGTTTGAAATTTTAGCTTCCCAAGTGGGGCTGGTGGCAGGGAACACAACGCTATCCACTGGTGTCTCAACCCACCAAACTGGCATTGACAACTCCTCGCAGCACCAAGATTGCAGGCGCTGCAGGTCCACTGTGTGTGTGGCGGGGCGTCTCCGCGGCGAGGCACGCCGCAAATTATTCCAAAAAACCAGGTTGCCTTGCATGAAAACGCCAACACAGTTGCCAATATCACCTCCGTTTAATGTGGGCAGAAGAAGCGCCATGTGCCCCACCAACAAAGTTACCAACTGCCAAACATGTTTCGGGCTCCTGCCCTTGATCACTGGCGGTCAACACTGAATCACGTCAGCTGTGCTGACTACATCACATTAACCCCGCCCTTCTGGGACTTCTTATCGCACATTGCATTCTGGGGTAAGTAGTCATTGCATAAACCAAAGTGGGTGCTGTACAAAGTCTCGTGTTTGAAATTTTAGCTTCCCAAGTGGGGCTGGTGGCAGGGAACACAACGCTATCCACTGGTGTCTCAACCCACCAAACTGGCATTGACAACTCCTCGCAGCACCAAGATTGCAGGCGCTGCAGGTCCACTGTGTGTGTGGCGGGGCGTCTCCGCGGCGAGGCACGCCGCAAATTATTCCAAAAAACCAGGTTGCCTTGCATGAAAACGCCAACACAGTTGCCAATATCACCTCCGTTTAATGTGGGCAGAAGAAGCGCCATGTGCCCCACCAACAAAGTTACCAACTGCCAAACATGTTTCGGGCTCCTGCCCTTGATCACTGGCGGTCAACACCGAGTCACGTCAGCTGTGCTGACTACATCACATTAACCCTGCCCTTCTGGGACTTCTTATCGCACATTGCATTCTGGGGTAAGTAGTCATTGCATAAACCAAAGTGGGTGCTGTACAAAGTCTCGTGTTTGAAATTTTAGCTTCCCAAGTGGGGCTGGTGGCAGGGAACACAACGCTATCCACTGGTGTCTCAACCCACCAAACTGGCATTGACAACTCCTCGCAGCACCAAGATTGCAGGCGCTGCAGGTCCACTGTGTGTGTGGCGGGGCGTCTCCGCGGCGAGGCACGCCGCAAATTATTCCAAAAAACCAGGTTGCCTTGCATGAAAACGCCAACACAGTTGCCAATATCACCTCCGTTTAATGTGGGCAGAAGAAGCGCCATGTGCCCCACCAACAAAGTTACCAACTGCCAAACATGTTTCGGGCTCCTGCCCTTGATCACTGGCGGTCAACACTGAGTCACGTCAGCTGTGCTGACTACATCACATTAACCCCGCCCTTCTGGGACTTCTTATCGCACATTGCATTCTGGGGTAAGTAGTCATTGCATAAACCAAAGTGGGTGCTGTACAAAGTCTCGTGTTTGAAATTTTAGCTTCCCAAGTGGGGCTGGTGGCAGGGAACACAACGCTATCCACTGGTGTCTCAACCCACCAAACTGGCATTGACAACTCCTCGCAGCACCAAGATTGCAGGCGCTGCAGGTCCACTGTGTGTGTGGCGGGGCGTCTCCGCGGCGAGGCACGACGCAAATTATTCCAAAAAACCAGGTTGCCTTGCATGAAAACGCCAACACAGTTGCCAATATCACCTCCGTTTAATGTGGGCAGAAGAAGCGCCATGTGCCCCACCAACAAAGTTACCAACTGCCAAACATGTTTCGGGCTCCTGCCCTTGATCACTGGCGGTCAACACTGAGTCACGTCAGCTGTGCTGACTACATCACATTAACCCCGCCCTTCTGGGACTTCTTATCGCACATTGCATTCTGGGGTAAGTAGTCATTGCATAAACCAAAGTGGGTGCTGTACAAAGTCTCGTGTTTGAAATTTTAGCTTCCCAAGTGGGGCTGGTGGCAGGGAACACAACGCTATCCACTGGTGTCTCAACTCACCAAACTGGCATTGACAACTCCTCGCAGCACCAAGATTGCAGGCGCTGCAGGTCCACTGTGTGTGTGGCGGGGCGTCTCCGCGGCGAGGCACGCCGCAAATTATTCCAAAAAACCAGGTTGCCTTGCATGAAAACGCCAACACAGTTGCCAATATCACCTCCGTTTAATGTGGGCAGAAGAAGCGCCATGTGCCCCACCAACAAAGTTACCAACTGCCAAACATGTTTCGGGCTCCTGCCCTTGATCACTGGCGGTCAACACTGAATCACGTCAGCTGTGCTGACTACATCACATTAACCCCGCCCTTCTGGGACTTCTTATCGCACATTGCATTCTGGGGTAAGTAGTCATTGCATAAACCAAAGTGGGTGCTGTACAAAGTCTCGTGTTTGAAATTTTAGCTTCCCAAGTGGAGCTGGTGGCAGGGAACACAACGCTATCCACTGGTGTCTCAACCCACCAAACTGGCATTGACAACTCCTCGCAGCACCAAGATTGCAGGCGCTGCAGGTCCACTGTGTGTGTGGCGGGGCGTCTCCGCGGCGAGGCACGACGCAAATTATTCCAAAAAACCAGGTTGCCTTGCATGAAAACGCCAACACAGTTGCCAATATCACCTCCGTTTAATGTGGGCAGAAGAAGCGCCATGTGCCCCACCAACAAAGTTACCAACTGCCAAACATGTTTCGGGCTCCTGCCCTTGATCACTGGCGGTCAACACTGAGTCACGTCAGCTGTGCTGACTACATCACATTAACCCCGCCCTTCTGGGACTTCTTATCGCACATTGCATTCTGGGGTAAGTAGTCATTGCATAAACCAAAGTGGGTGCTGTACAAAGTCTCGTGTTTGAAATTTTAGCTTCCCAAGTGGGGCTGGTGGCAGGGAACACAACGCTATCCACTGGTGTCTCAACCCACCAAATTGGCATTGACAACTCCTCGCAGCACCAAGATTGCAGGCGCTGCAGGTCCACTGTATGTGTGGCGGGGCGTCTCCGCGGCGAGGCACGCCGCAAATTATTCCAAAAACCAGGTTGCCTTGCATGAAAACGCCAACACAGTTGCCAATATCACCTCCGTTTAATGTGGGCAGAAGAAGCTCCATGTGCCCCACCAACAAAGTTACCAACTGCCAAACATGTTTCGGGCTCCTGCCCTTGATCACTGGCGGTCAACACTGAGTCACGTCAGCTGTGCTGACTACATCACATTAACCCCGCCCTTCTGGGACTTCTTATCGCACATTGCATTCTGGGGTAAGTAGTCATTGCATAAACCAAAGTGGGTGCTGTACAAAGTCTCGTGTTTGAAATTTTAGCTTCCCAAGTGGGGCTGGTGGCAGGGAACACAACGCTATCCACTGGTGTCTCAACCCACCAAACTGGCATTGACAACTCCTCGCAGCACCAAGATTGCAGGCGCTGCAGGTCCACTGTGTGTGTGGCGGGGCGTCTCCGCGGCGAGGCACGCCGCAAATTATTCCAAAAAACCAGGTTGCCTTGCATGAAAACGCCAACACAGTTGCCAATATCACCTCCGTTTAATGTGGGCAGAAGAAGCGCCATGTGCCCCACCAACAAAGTTACCAACTGCCAAACATGTTTCGGGCTCCTGCCCTTGATCACTGGCGGTCAACACTGAGTCACGTCAGCTGTGCTGACTACATCACATTAACCCCGCCCTTCTGGGACTTCTTATCGCACATTGCATTCTGGGGTAAGTAGTCATTGCATAAACCAAAGTGGGTGCTGTACAAAGTCTCGTGTTTGAAATTTTAGCTTCCCAAGTGGGGCTGGTGGCAGGGAACACAACGCTATCCACTGGTGTCTCAACCCACCAAACTGGCATTGACAACTCCTCGCAGAACCAAGATTGCAGTCGCTGCAGGTCCACTGTGTGTGTGGCGGGGCGTCTCCGCGGCGAGGCACGCCGCAAATTATTCCAAAAAACCAGGTTGCCTTGCATGAAAACGCCAACACAGTTGCCAATAACACCTCCGTTTAATGTGGGCAGAAGAAGCGCCATGTGCCCCACCAACAAAGTTACCAACTGCCAAACATGTTTCGGGCTCCTGCCCTTGATCACTGGCGGTCAACACTGAGTCACGTCAGCTGTGCTGACTACATCACATTAACCCCGCCCTTCTGGGACTTCTTATCGCACATTGCATTCTGGGGTAAATAGTCATTGCATAAACCAAAGTGGGTGCTGTACAAAGTCTCGTGTTTGAAATTTTAGCTTCCCAAGTGGGGCTGGTGGCAGCGAACACAACGCTATCCACTGGTGTCTCAACTCACCAAACTGGCATTGACAACTCCTCGCAGCACCAAGATTGCAGGCGCTGCAGGTCCACTGTGTGTGTGGCGGGGCGTCTCCGCGGCGAGGCACGGCGCAAATTATTCCAAAAAACCAGGTTGCCTTGCATGAAAACGCCAACACAGTTGCCAATATCACCTCCGTTTAATGTGGGCAGAAGAAGCGCCATGTGCCCCACCAACAAAGTTACCAACTGCCAAACATGTTTCGGGCTCCTGCCCTTGATCACTGGCGGTCAACACCGAGTCACGTCAGCTGTGCTGACTACATCACATTAACCCTGCCCTTCTGGGACTTCTTATCGCACATTGCATTCTGGGGTAAGTAGTCATTGCATAAACCAAAGTGGGTGCTGTACAAAGTCTCGTGTTTGAAATTTTAGCTTCCCAAGTGGGGCTGGTGGCAGGGAACACAACGCTATCCACTGGTGTCTCAACCCACCAAACTGGCATTGACAACTCCTCGCAGCACCAAGATTGCAGGCGCTGCAGGTCCACTGTGTGTGTGGCGGGGCGTCTCCGCGGCGAGGCACGCCGCAAATTATTCCAAAAAACCAGGTTGCCTTGCATGAAAACGCCAACACAGTTGCCAATATCACCTCCGTTTAATGTGGGCAGAAGAAGCGCCATGTGCCCCACCAACAAAGTTACCAACTGCCAAACATGTTTCGGGCTCCTGCCCTTGATCACTGGCGGTCAACACTGAGTCACGTCAGCTGTGCTGACTACATCACATTAACCCCGCCCTTCTGGGACTTCTTATCGCACATTGCATTCTGGGGTAAGTAGTCATTGCATAAACCAAAGTGGGTGCTGTACAAAGTCTCGTGTTTGAAATTTTAGCTTCCCAAGTGGGGCTGGTGGCAGGGAACACAACGCTATCCACTGGTGTCTCAACCCACCAAACTGGCATTGACAACTCCTCGCAGCACCAAGATTGCAGGCGCTGCAGGTCCACTGTGTGTGTGGCGGGGCGTCTCCGCGGCGAGGCACACCGCAAATTATTCCAAAAAACCAGGTTGCCTTGCATGAAAACGCCAACACAGTTGCCAATATCACCTCCGTTTAATGTGGGCAGAAGAAGCGCCATGTGCCCCACCAACAAAGTTACCAACTGCCAAACATGTTTCGGGCTCCTGCCCTTGATCACTGGCGGTCAACACTGAGTCACGTCAGCTGTGCTGACTACATCACATTAACCCCGCCCTTCTGGGACTTCTTATCGCACATTGCATTCTGGGGTAAGTAGTCATTGCATAAACCAAAGTGGGTGCTGTACAAAGTCTCGTGTTTGAAATTTTAGCTTCCCAAGTGGGGCTGGTGGCAGGGAACACAACGCTATCCACTGGTGTCTCAACCCACCAAACTGGCATTGACAACTCCTCGCAGCACCAAGATTGCAGGCGCTGCAGGTCCACTGTGTGTGTGGCGGGGCGTCTCCGCGGCGAGGCACGTCGCAAATTATTCCAAAAAACCAGGTTGCCTTGCATGAAAACGCCAACACAGTTGCCAATATCACCTCCGTTTAATGTGGGCAGAAGAAGCGCCATGTGCCCCACCAACAAAGTTACCAACTGCCAAACATGTTTCGGGCTCCTGCCCTTGATCACTGGTGGTCAACACTGAATCACGTCAGCTGTGCTGACTACATCACATTAACCCCGCCCTTCTGGGACTTCTTATCGCACATTGCATTCTGGGGTAAGTAGTCATTGCATAAACCAAAGTGGGTGCTGTACAAAGTCTCGTGTTTGAAATTTTAGCTTCCCAACTGGGGCTGGTGGCAGGGAACACAACGCTATCCACTGGTGTCTCAACCCACCAAACTGGCATTGACAACTCCTCGCAGCACCAAGATTGCAGGCGCTGCAGGTCCACTGTGTGTGTGGCGGGGCGTCTCCGCGGCGAGGCACGGCGCAAATTATTCCAAAAAACCAGGTTGCCTTGCATGAAAACGCCAACACAGTTGCCAATATCACCTCCGTTTAATGTGGGCAGAAGAAGCGCCATGTGCCCCACCAACAAAGTTACCAACTGCCAAACATGTTTCGGGCTCCTGCCCTTGATCACTGGCGGTCAACACCGAGTCACGTCAGCTGTGCTGACTACATCACATTAACCCTGCCCTTCTGGGACTTCTTATTGCACATTGCATTCTGGGGTAAGTAGTCATTGCATAAACCAAAGTGGGTGCTGTACAAAGTCTCGTGTTTGAAATTTTAGCTTCCCAAGTGGGGCTGGTGGCAGGGAAAACAACGCTATCCACTGGTGTCTCAACCCACCAAACTGGCATTGACAACTCCTCGCAGCACCAAGATTGCAGGCGCTGCAGGTCCACTGTGTGTGTGGCGGGGCGTCTCCGCGGCGAGGCACGCCGCAAATTATTCCAAAAAACCAGGTTGCCTTGCATGAAAACGCCAACACAGTTGCCAATATCACCTCCGTTTAATGTGGGCAGAAGAAGCGCCATGTGCCCCACCAACAAAGTTACCAACTGCCAAACATGTTTCGGGCTCCTGCCCTTGATCACTGGCGGTCAACACTGAGTCACGTCAGCTGTGCTGACTACATCACATTAACCCCGCCCTTCTGGGACTTCTTATCGCACATTGCATTCTGGGGTAAGTAGTCATTGCATAAACCAAAGTGGGTGCTGTACAAAGTCTCGTGTTTGAAATTTTAGCTTCCCAAGTGGGGCTGGTGGCAGGGAACACAACGCTATCCACTGGTGTCTCAACCCACCAAACTGGCATTGACAACTCCTCGCAGCACCAAGATTGCAGGCGCTGCAGGTCCACTGTGTGTGTGGCGGGGCGTCTCCGCGGCGAGGCACACCGCAAATTATTCCAAAAAACCAGGTTGCCTTGCATGAAAACGCCAACACAGTTGCCAATATCACCTCCGTTTAATGTGGGCAGAAGAAGCGCCATGTGCCCCACCAACAAAGTTACCAACTGCCAAACATGTTTCGGGCTCCTGCCCTTGATCACTGGCGGTCAACACTGAGTCACGTCAGCTGTGCTGACTACATCACATTAACCCCGCCCTTCTGGGACTTCTTATCGCACATTGCATTCTGGGGTAAGTAGTCATTGCATAAACCAAAGTGGGTACTGTACAAAGTCTCGTGTTTGAAATTTTAGCTTCCCAAGTGGGGCTGGTGGCAGGGAACACAACGCTATCCACTGGTGTCTCAACCCACCAAACTGGCATTGACAACTCCTCGCAGCACCAAGATTGCAGGCGCTGCAGGTCCACTGTGTGTGTGGCGGGGCGTCTCCGCGGCGAGGCACGCCGCAAATTATTCCAAAAAACCAGGTTGCCTTGCATGAAAACGCCAACACAGTTGCCAATATCACCTCCGTTTAATGTGGGCAGAAGAAGCGCCATGTGCCCCACCAACAAAGTTACCAACTGCCAAACATGTTTCGGGCTCCTGCCCTTGATCACTGGCGGTCAACACTGAATCACGTCAGCTGTGCTGACTACATCACATTAACCCCGCCCTTCTGGGACTTCTTATCGCACATTGCATTCTGGGGTAAGTAGTCATTGCATAAACCAAAGTGGGTGCTGTACAAAGTCTCGTGTTTGAAATTTTAGCTTCCCAACTGGGGCTGGTGGCAGGGAACACAACGCTATCCACTGGTGTCTCAACCCACCAAACTGGCATTGACAACTCCTCGCAGCACCAAGATTGCAGGCGCTGCAGGTCCACTGTGTGTGTGGCGGGGCATCTCCGCGGCGAGGCACGACGCAAATGATTCCAAAAAACCAGGTTGCCTTGCATGAAAACGCCAACACAGTTGCCAATATCACCTCCGTTTAATGTGGGCAGAAGAAGCGCCATGTGCCCCACCAACAAAGTTACCAACTGCCAAACATGTTTCGGGCTCCTGCCCTTGATCACTGGCGGTCAACACTGAGTCACGTCAGCTGTGCTGACTACATCACATTAACCCCGCCCTTCTGGGACTTCTTATCGCACATTGCATTCTGGGGTAAGTAGTCATTGCATAAACCAAAGTGGGTGCTGTAAAAAGTCTCGTGTTTGAAATTTTAGCTTCCCAAGTGGGGCTGGTGGCAGGGAACACAACGCTATCCACTGGTGTCTCAACCCACCAAACTGGCATTGACAACTCCTCGCAGCACCAAGATTGCAGGCGCTGCAGGTCCACTGTGTGTGTGGCGGGGCGTCTCCGCGGCGAGGCACGCCGCAAATTATTCCAAAAAACCAGGTTGCCTTGCATGAAAACGCCAACACAGTTGCCAATATCACCTCCGTTTAATGTGGGCAGAAGAAGCGCCATGTGCCCCACCAACAAAGTTACCAACTGCCAAACATGTTTCGGGCTCCTGCCCTTGATCACTGGCGGTCAACACTGAGTCACGTCAGCTGTGCTGACTACATCACATTAACCCCGCCCTTCTGGGACTTCTTATCGCACATTGCATTCTGGGGTAAGTAGTCATTGCATAAACCAAAGTGGGTGCTGTACAAAGTCTCGTGTTTGAAATTTTAGCTTCCCAAGTGGGGTTGGTGGCAGGGAACACAACGCTATCCACTGGTGTCTCAACCCACCAAACTGGCATTGACAACTCCTCGCAGCACCAAGATTGCAGGCGCTGCAGGTCCACTGTGTGTGTGGCGGGGCGACTCAGCGGCGAGGCACGCCGCAAATTATTCCCAAAAACCAGGTTGCCTTGCATGAAAACGCCAACACAGTTGCCAATATCACCTCCGTTTAATGTGGGCAGAAGAAGCGCCATGTGCCCCACCAACAAAGTTACCAACTGCCAAACATGTTTCGGGCTCCTGCCCTTGATCACTGGCGGTCAACACTGAATCACGTCAGCTGTGCTGACTACATCACATTAACCCCGCCCTTCTGGGACTTCTTATCGCACATTGCATTCTGGGGTAAGTAGTCATTGCATAAACCAAAGTGGGTGCTGTACAAAGTCTCGTGTTTGAAATTTTAGCTTCCCAAGTGGGGCTGGTGGCAGGGAACACAACGCTATCCACTGGTGTCTCAACCCACCAAACTGGCATTGACAACTCCTCGCAGCACCAAGATTGCAGGCGCTGCAGGTCCACTGTGTTTGTGGCGGGGCGTCTCCGTGGCGAGGCACGCCGCAAATTATTCCAAAAACCAGGTTGCCTTGCATGAAAACGCCAACACAGTTGCCAATATCACCTCCGTTTAATGTGGGCAGAAGAAGCGCCATGTGCCCCACCAACAAAGTTACCAACTGCCAAACATGTTTCGGGCTCCTGCCCTTGATCACTGGCGGTCAACACTGAGTCACGTCAGCTGTGCTGACTACATCACATTAACCCCGCCCTTCTGGGACTTCTTATCGCACATTGCATTCTGGGGTAAGTAGTCATTGCATAAACCAAAGTGGGTGCTGTACAAAGTCTCGTGTTTGAAATTTTAGCTTCCCAAGTGGGGCTGGTGGCAGGGAACACAACGCTATCCACTGGTGTCTCAACCCACCAAACTGGCATTGACAACTCCTCGCAGCACCAAGATTGCAGGCGCTGCAGGTCCACTGTGTGTGTGGCAGGGCGTCTCCGCGGCGATGCACGCCGCAAATTATTCCAAAAAACCAGTGTAGGAAATGGGACCCCCGGCCGGCCAGGGCTTGCGCCACAGCCAGTCAGAGACCACCACTCCTATGAAAGGTCGACCCCTGCTCGCCCTCTAGGTAATGCGGCGCGGGCAGCCAGGCCTATCTCGGAGGACATGTGAAGCATTTGCGCACGCACCCACCAACAACAACCTCCCGGGCCTCCCACAAAGGAACTCCACACCAAGTATATATATGAAAAATAGATTCTGTATTAGGCAGGACACATAGGAACACACATCGTACAAGGTGCCAGGGGCACGGGTAGGAGCTTCGGGGAAGAAGGTACAGCACAGGGCCAAGGGACCACGGCCAGGAATCGCACAGGGGACATCTGGTATCCAGGGGGGGGAAATGGGACAAGGTACACAACAACAGGAGCACCCGTAGAGGTGCAACACAGAATACGTGTAGGGATCACATTAGACCTGGTCCATGGCAATCCACAGGACAGCGGGCCTTTCTGGGGCAAGGTGCCCAAGTGTCTCGATGTTCATGGCAGGGAGCCCGGGGCAAAGCTAAACATAGCAGTGGCCCACTAAGTGCTGGGCCACTGAGGGACCCCGTGGGAGCCTTACCGGCCCTGGGGAAAAGGGTGCCAACGGGTAGAGCCACTCGGGCTCTGGGGGCAATGATACGGTGGAGCCTCTTGGCTCTGGGGGCAATGCCACAGGTGGAGCCTCGCAGGGCTCAGACCATTGGGGGGGGCACGCGGAGTCCCTCTCGGGGGACTGGGCTTCGTGGGAGGCCTCCTGGGCCTCGGGCACAACCGGAGATTCCCTCGAGGGGGGGCGGACACCGACAACGTGTCCCGGCGCCCCTCCTCCCTGGGGCTCGCAGCAGCACTCACCGGTTTTGGTGCGCCGGTCTCCTTCGCTGCGCCAGCCTTCTCCTTGTGCTCCGGGGCTCTCTTTCTCTCGGGAGCCCCGGGGAAGGTCAGCAGCTTCACGGGGGTATCGCAGGGGCGCGGAGTGGGCTCCCGCCGCTCCTGCTACGTCGTTTTCCTTCGGCCGGCCTCTCCTCCTTCTCCCGGGCCGGCAGCCAATCACGGCGCGGCCTGGGGGATGACGCCAGTGGGGAATCCCGGGCCGGCAGCCAATACCAGCGCGGCCCGGGGATGACGTCACTAGGGTCCCGGGCGGCGGCGGTGAACTCGGGGGGAAATCGACGAGGAGTGGGCTCCCTCGTAAGGCACACGGGCAGGGAATAACGCGAGGTAGGCACTCGCTGGGGGTATCGAACACTGGGAGCACGGGGTAGACGCCGGGTGGGCACCGGCTCGTTGACTGTAGCGCTACCAGCGCGGGTGCAGGAGGGAAGGACCCCAAAGCGGCAGGGGCAGGGAGCAGCGCTTCCAGGCGCTGGGCAGAAGGGACAGCGCTCCCCCAGCGCTAGATGCAGGCTACCAAAGTCCGTCGGTAGTCCAGGACCTCAGGGGGGCCCAACAGCGCCAAAGAGGGGACGGGGCCATCCTTAGTCCAGGAGTAGGGCAGGGCCCAGGGAGGCACGCCACCCCTGAGCCCCAGCAGCAGCAGCTCCGGGTAGATTCAAGTTGGAGAACAAGAACAAGTCCAGGGTGTCCCAGCACCCTTTTTATACACACATTCTTGGTCTGAAGGGGCAGGCAGGGGGAGAACCAGCTGGAACTGGTTATGGGGGATTCTTTACACTGGCCAGGCTAGGAACATCAGCCGCACCCCAGGGGGTGGAGCCAGCAGTGTCTGGGGAAAACCCAGCCTCATTCATGACACTCAAACCAGACGGTCAATCCACAAGCAGACCCAGGCTCACTCCTCCCCTCACATCAGTATGCTACACACTCCATTCACCACCGGGCAGACCCTCCCAGATCCTGGGAGCCAGGCTCACCAGCCAGCCCCGGCCAATCATACGCCAGGCACATATTCCACAAATATGCCAACTTCCAAAAGAGGGACTTCTGCACTAGACACACTCATACCTCATATACCGTTGCGCAGCATTCAACCTCCCGAGTTCATCCATACCAGACTTGACCCTGCACACCCTACGCACCGGGAACTACTGAGGACTCATCCATTCCCCATGTATTCCTATGGAAGGGGAGATCGCTCTCTCCTCACACTCACTCAGGGGGGGAATCACCATCCCCAGGTTACATATAGCATAAAAACTTCAGGGACGGACCTGCCAGATGGGCCAGGTCCAACACACGCCCCTCCCAGCCCAAAGGCAGGGTAGACCAATCACTACCGTGATGGACTTCCCTGCTTGCAGGGCGATAGAACATGGACGTGGCCCGCGCTACCGAGCCACCCTCCAGTTCAACGCCTACCTGGACCGATAGACACACACAGGCTAAAAATGTGAACAAAATGAAAAACAATAAAGACATAGGCCCAACCAGGCTACTCTACTGGTACGCCTTAGTTGTCCGTGACTAGGACCAGGCCCTGGGCTCCCCAGATACCACTGGTCCCTGCTAATCCGGAGTGGGGGGTGGTAACCCCGGGCCCACACTAGCCCTTCTCCACTCCCTTTCTCAGGGTAGCCACGCCTACCACTGTTCCTTCCACCTAGGGTCCGCACCCTCAGGCTTGCCAGAGGTCACGGGCAAGAATGCCCCACCCTACCTCTACTTCTGAGGTTCCGCGTCCTCCCAGGAGGAACACCCTCAGAACACACCTTCCTATCAGTTTTGGAACTTCCTCCCTCCACTGGTCTTCCACCTGGGAACTAAGCGTTCATCTCTCCCCAAGGCAAGCCGCGGCAGCGCCAGCGGTCTTCCTTGTCCAGGATACAACTTAACATAAATTCAATAAAACGAGCCGCGGCAGCACTAGCCGGTCTCAAGGTTCAGCTCTCCCCAAGGCAAGCCGCGGCCGAGCCAGCAGGTCTTCCTTGTCCGGGATACAACTACCATAACTTTCACAAAACGAGCCGCGGCAGCGCCAGCAGGTCTCAAGGTTCAGCTCTCCCCAAGGCAAGCCGCGGCCGAGCCAGCAGGTCTTCCTTGTCCGGGATACAACTACCATAACTTTCACAAAACGAGCCGCGGCAGCGCCAGCAGGTCTCAAGGTTCAGCTCTCCCCAAGGCAAGCCGCGGCCGAGCCAGCAGGTCTTCCTTGTCCAGGATACAACTTAACGTAAATTCAGCCAGGGCGACACCTGACGCCTAAACCATATTCAGCGGGGTACGGGGGGGACACCTGACGCATCAGACACATTCAGCGGTGCACGGAACACATGATGCCTCCAACACATTCAGCGGGGTAAGGAAGGACCCTGACGCATCAGACACATTCAGCGGTGCACGGAACACATGATGCCTCCAACACATTCAGCGCGGTAACGTAAATTCAGCCAGGGCGACACCTGACGCCTAAACCATATTCAGCGGGGTACGGGGGGGACACCTGACGCATCAGACACATTCAGCGGTGCACGGAACACATGATGCCTCCAACACATTCAGCGGGGTAAGGAAGGACCCTGACGCATCAGACACATTCAGCGGTGCACGGAACACATGATGCCTCCAACACATTCAGCGCGGTAACGTAAATTCAGCCAGGGCGACACCTGACGCCTAAACCATATTCAGCGGGGTACGGGGGGGACACCTGACGCATCAGACACATTCAGCGGTGCACGGAACACATGATGCCTCCAACACATTCAGCGGGGTAAGGAAGGACACCTGACTCGAACACATCTTTCACAGAGCGGACATTTACGTAACCTCTTAAAACAATAATCTCCTTTCTTTGCGACCATGTACAATACAGAGTTTTGCAGGGAGGCCAGTTATCGTTGGGGTACTGCGCAAACACAAGTCCGGATCCCACTTCTGACACCAGTGTAGGAAATGGGACCCCCGGCCGGCCAGGGCTTGCGCCACAGCCAGTCAGAGACCACCACTCCTATGAAAGGTCGACCCCTGCTCGCCCTCTAGGTAATGCGGCGCGGGCAGCCAGGCCTATCTCGGAGGACATGTGAAGCATTTGCGCACGCACCCACCAACAACAACCTCCCGGGCCTCCCACAAAGGAACTCCACACCAAGTATATATATGAAAAATAGATTCTGTATTAGGCAGGACACATAGGAACACACATCGTACAAGGTGCCAGGGGCACGGGTAGGAGCTTCGGGGAAGAAGGTACAGCACAGGGCCAAGGGATCACGGCCAGGAATCGCACAGGGGACATCTGGTATCCAGGGGGGGGAAATGGGACAAGGTACACAACAACAGGAGCACCCGTAGAGGTGCAACACAGAATACGTGTAGGGATCACATTAGACCTGGTCCATGGCAATCCACAGGCCAGCGGGCCTTTCTGGGGCAAGGTGCCCAAGTGTCTCGATGTTCATGGCAGGGAGCCCGGGGCAAAGCTAAACGTAGCAGTGGCCCACTAAGTGCTGGGCCACTGAGGGACCCCGTGGGAGCCTTACCGGCCCTGGGGAAAAGGGTGCCAACGGGTAGAGCCACTCGGGCTCTGGGGGCAATGATACGGTGGAGCCTCTTGGCTCTGGGGGCAATGCCACAGGTGGAGCCTCGCAGGGCTCAGACCATTGGGGGGGGCACGCGGAGTCCCTCTCGGGGGACTGGGCTTCGTGGGAGGCCTCCTGGGCCTCGGGCACAACCGGAGATTCCCTCGAGGGGGGGCGGACACCGACAACGTGTCCCGGCGCCCCTCCTCCCTGGGGCTCGCAGCAGCACTCACCGGTTTTGGTGCGCCGGTCTCCTTCGCTGCGCCAGCCTTCTCCTTGTGCTCCGGGGCTCTCTCTCTCTCGGGAGCCCCGGGGAAGGTCAGCAGCTTCACGGGGGTATCGTAGGGGCGCGGAGTGGGCTCCCGCCGCTCCTGCTACGTCGTTTTCCTTCGGCCGGCCTCTCCTCCTTCTCCCGGGCCGGCAGCCAATCACGGCGCGGCCTGGGGGATGACGCCAGTGGGGAATCCCGGGCCGGCAGCCAATACCAGCGCGGCCCGGGGATGACGTCACTAGGGTCCCGGGCGGCGGCGGTGAACTCGGGGGGAAATCGACGAGGAGTGGGCTCCCTCGTAAGGCACACGGGCAGGGAATAACGCGAGGTAGGCACTCGCTGGGGGTATCAAACACTGGGAGCACGGGGTAGACGCCGGGTGGGCACCGGCTCGTTGACTGTAGCGCTACCAGCGCGGGTGCAGGAGGGAAGGACCCCAAAGCGGCAGGGGCAGGGAGCAGCGCTTCCAGGCGCTGGGCAGAAGGGACAGCGCTCCCCCAGCGCTAGATGCAGGCTACCAAAGTCCGTCGGTAGTCCAGGACCTCAGGGGGGCCCAACAGCGCCAAAGAGGGGACGGGGCCATCCTTAGTCCAGGAGTAGGGCAGGGCCCAGGGAGGCACGCCACCCCTGAGCCCCAGCAGCAGCAGCTCCGGGTAGATTCAAGTTGGAGAACAAGAACAAGTCCAGGGTGTCCCAGCACCCTTTTTATACACACATTCTTGGTCTGAAGGGGCAGGCAGGGGGAGAACCAGCTGGAACTGGTTATGGGGGATTCTTTACACTGGCCAGGCTAGGAACATCAGCCGCACCCCAGGGGGTGGAGCCAGCAGTGTCTGGGGAAAACCCAGCCTCATTCATGACACTCAAACCAGACGGTCAATCCACAAGCAGACCCAGGCTCACTCCTCCCCTCACATCAGTATGCTACACACTCCATTCACCACCGGGCAGACCCTCCCAGATCCTGGGAGCCAGGCTCACCAGCCAGCCCCGGCCAATCATACGCCAGGCACATATTCCACAAATATGCCAACTTCCAAAAGAGGGACTTCTGCACTAGACACACTCATACCTCATATACCGTTGCGCAGCATTCAACCTCCCGAGTTCATCCATACCAGACTTGACCCTGCACACCCTACGCACCGGGAACTACTGAGGACTCATCCATTCCCCATGTATTCCTATGGAAGGGGAGGTCGCTCTCTCCTCACACTCACTCAGGGGGGGAATCACCATCCCCAGGTTACATATAGCATAAAAACTTCAGGGACGGACCTGCCAGATGGGCCAGGTCCAACAACCAGGTTGCCTTGCATGAAAACGCCAACACAGTTGCCAATATCACCTCCGTTTAATGTGGGCAGAAGAAGCGCCATGTGCCCCACCAACAAAGTTACCAACTGCCAAACATGTTTCGGGCTCCTGCCCTTGATCACTGGCGGTCAACACTGAGTCACGTAAGCTGTGCTGACTACATCACATTAACCCCGCCCTTCTGGGACTTCTTATCGCACATTGCATTCTGGGGTAAGTAGTCATTGCATAAACCAAAGTGGGTGCTGTACAAAGTCTCGTGTTTGAAATTTTAGCTTCCCAAGTGGGGCTGGTGGCAGGGAACACAACGCTATCCACTGGTGTCTCAACCCACCAAACTGGCATTGACAACTCCTCGCAGAACCAAGATTGCAGGCGCTGCAGGTCCACTGTGTGTGTGGCGGGGCGTCTCCGCGGCGAGGCACGCCGCAAATTATTCCAAAAAACCAGGTTGCCTTGCATGAAAACGCCAACACAGTTGCCAATATCACCTCCGTTTAATGTGGGCAGAAGAAGCGCCATGTGCCCCACCAACAAAGTTACCAACTGCCAAACATGTTTCGGGCTCCTGCCCTTGATCACTGGCGGTCAACACTGAGTCACGTCAGCTGTGCTGACTACATCACATTAACCCCGCCCTTCTGGGACTTCTTATCGCACATTGCATTCTGGGGTAAATAGTCATTGCATAAACCAAAGTGGGTGCTGTACAAAGTCTCGTGTTTGAAATTTTAGCTTCCCAAGTGGGGCTGGTGGCAGGGAACACAACGCTATCCACTGGTGTCTCAACTCACCAAACTGGTATTGACAACTCCTCGCAGCACCAAGATTGCAGGCGCTGCAGGTCCACTGTGTGTGTGGCGGGGCGTCTCCGCGGCGAGGCACGCCGCAAATTATTCCAAAAAACCAGGTTGCCTTGCATGAAAACGCCAACACAGTTGCCAATATCACCTCCGTTTAATGTGGGCAGAAGAAGCGCCATGTGCCCCACCAACAAAGTTACCAACTGCCAAACATGTTTCGGGCTCCTGCCCTTGATCACTGGCGGTCAACACTGAGTCACGTCAGCTGTGCTGACTACATCACATTAACCCCGCCCTTCTGGGACTTCTTATCGCACATTGCATTCTGGGGTAAGTAGTCATTGCATAAACCAAAGTGGGTGCTGTACAAAGTCTCGTGTTTGAAATTTTAGCTTCCCAAGTGGGGCTGGTGGCAGGGAACACAACGCTATCCACTGGTGTCTCAACCCACCAAACTGGCATTGACAACTCCTCGCAGCACCAAGATTGCAGGCGCTGCAGGTCCACTGTGTGTGTGGCGGGGCGTCTCCGCGGCGAGGCACGCCGCAAATTATTCCAAAAAACCAGGTTGCCTTGCATGAAAACGCCAACACAGTTGCCAATATCACCTCCGTTTAATGTGGGCAGAAGAAGCGCCATGTGCCCCACCAACAAAGTTACCAACTGCCAAACATGTTTCGGGCTCCTGCCCTTGATCACTGGCGGTCAACACTGAGTCACGTCAGCTGTGCTGACTACATCACATTAACCCCGCCCTTCTGGGACTTCTTATCGCACATTGCATTCTGGGGTAAGTAGTCATTGCATAAACCAAAGTGGGTGCTGTACAAAGTCTCGTGTTTGAAATTTTAGCTTCCCAAGTGGGGCTGGTGGCAGGGAACACAACGCTATCCACTGGTGTCTCAACCCACCAAACTGGCATTGACAACTCCTCGCAGCACCAAGATTGCAAGCGCTGCAGGTCCACTGTGTGTGTGGCGGGGCGTCTCGGCAGCGAGGGCCCGCCGCAAATTATTCCAAAAAACCAGGTTGCCTTGCATGAAAACGCCAACACAGTTGCCAATATCACCTCCGTTTAATGTGGGCAGAAAAAGCACCATGTGCCCCACCAACAAAGTTACCAACTGCCAAACATGTTTCGGGCTCCTGCCCTTGATCACTGGCGGTCAACACTGAGTCACGTCAGCTGTGCTGACTACATCACATTAACCCCGCCCTTCTGGGACTTCTTATCGCACATTGCATTCTGGGGTAAGTAGTCATTGCATAAACCAAAGTGGGTGCTGTACAAAGTCTCGTGTTTGAAATTTTAGCTTCCCAAGTGGGGCTGGTGGCAGGGAACACAACGCTATCCACTGGTGTCTCAACCCACCAAACTGGCATTGACAACTCCTCGCAGCACCAAGATTGCAGGCGCTGCAGGTCCACTGTGTGTGTGGCGGGGCGTCTCCGCGGCGAGGCACGCCGCAAATTATTCCAAAAAACCAGGTTGCCTTGCATGAAAACGCCAACACAGTTGCCAATATCACCTCCGTTTAATGTGGGCAGAAGAAGCGCCATGTGCCCCACCAACAAAGTTACCAACTGCCAAACATGTTTCGGGCTCCTGCCCTTGATCACTGGCAGTCAACACTGAATCACGTCAGCTGTGCTGACTACATCACATTAACCCCGCCCTTCTGGGACTTCTTATCGCACATTGCATTCTGGGGTAAGTAGTCATTGCATAAACCAAAGTGGGTGCTGTACAAAGTCTCGTGTTTGAAATTTTAGCTTCCCAAGTGGGGCTGGTGGCAGGGAACACAACGCTATCCACTGGTGTCTCAACCCACCAAACTGGCATTGACAACTCCTCGCAGCACCAAGATTGCAGGCGCTGCAGGTCCACTGTGTGTGTGGCGGGGCGTCTCCGCGGCGAGGCACGACGCAAATTATTCCAAAAAACCAGGTTGCCTTGCATGAAAACGCCAACACAGTTGCCAATATCACCTCCGTTTAATGTGGGCAGAAGAAGCGCCATGTGCCCCACCAACAAAGTTACCAACTGCCAAACATGTTTCGGGCTCCTGCCCTTGATCACTGGCGGTCAACACTGAGTCACGTCAGCTGTGCTGACTACATCACATTAACCCCGCCCTTCTGGGACTTCTTATCGCACATTGCATTCTGGGGTAAGTAGTCATTGCATAAACCAAAGTGGGTGCTGTACAAAGTCTCGTGTTTTAAATTTTAGCTTCCCAAGTGGGGCTGGTGGCAGGGAACACAACGCTATCCACTGGTGTCTCAACCCACCAAACTGGCATTGACAACTCCTCGCAGCACCAAGATTGCAGGCGCTGCAGGTCCACTGTGTGTGTGGCGGGGCGTCTCCGCGGCGAGGCACGCCGCAAATTATTCCAAAAACCAGGTTGCCTTGCATGAAAACGCCAACACAGTTGTCAATATCACCTCCGTTTAATGTGGGCAGAAGAAGCGCCATGTGCCCCACCAACAAAGTTACCAACTGCCAAACATGTTTCGGGCTCCTGCCCTTGATCACTGGCGGTCAACACTGAGTCACGTCAGCTGTGCTGACTACATCACATTAACCCCGCCCTTCTGGGACTTCTTATCGCACATTGCATTCTGGGGTAAGTAGACATTGCATAAACCAAAGTGGGTGCTGTACAAAGTCTCGTGTTTGAAATTTTAGCTTCCCAAGTGGGGCTGGTGGCAGGGAACACAACGCTATCCACTGGTGTCTCAACCCACCAAACTGGCATTGACAACTCCTCGCAGCACCAAGATTGCAGGCGCTGCAGGTCCACTGTGTGTGTGGCGGGGCGTCTCCGTGGCGAGGCACGCCGCAAATTATTCCAAAAAACCAGGTTGCCTTGCATGAAAACGCCAACACAGTTGCCAATATCACCTCCGTTTAATGTGGGCAGAAGAAGCGCCATGTGCCCCACCAACAAAGTTACCAACTGCCAAACATGTTTCGGGCTCCTGCCCTTGATCACTGGCGGTCAACACTGAGTCACGTCAGCTGTGCTGACTACATCACATTAACCCCGCCCTTCTGGGACTTCTTATCGCACATTGCATTCTGGGGTAAGTAGTCATTGCATAAACCAAAGTGGGTGCTGTACAAAGTCTCGTGTTTGAAATTTTAGCTTCCCAAATGGGGCTGGTGGCAGGGAACACAACGCTATCCACTGGTGTCTCAACCCACCAAACTGGCATTGACAACTCCTCGCAGCACCAAGATTGCAGGCGCTGCAGGTCCACTGTGTGTGTGGCGGGGCGTCTCCGCGGCGAGGCACGCCGCAAATTATTCCAAAAAACCAGGTTGCCTTGCATGAAAACGCCAACACAGTTGCCAATATCACCTCCGTTTAATGTGGGCAGAAGAAGCGCCATGTGCCCCACCAACAAAGTTACCAACTGCCAAACATGTTTCGGGCTCCTGCCCTTGATCACTGGCGGTCAACACTGAGTCACGTCAGCTGTGCTGACTACATCACATTAACCCCGCCCTTCTGGGACTTCTTATCGCACATTGCATTCTGGGGTAAATAGTCATTGCATAATCCAAAGTGGGTGCTGTACAAAGTCTCGTGTTTGAAATTTTAGCTTCCCAAGTGGGGCTGGTGGCAGGTTACACAACGCTATCCACTGGTGTCTCAACTCACCAAACTGGCATTGACAACTCCTCGCAGCACCAAGATTGCAGGCGCTGCAGGTCCACTGTGTGTGTGGCGGGGCGTCTCCGCGGCGAGGCACGCCGCAAATTATTCCAAAAAACCAGGTTGCCTTGCATGAAAACGCCAACACAGTTGCCAATATCACCTCCGTTTAATGTGGGCAGAAGAAGCGCCATGTGCCCCACCAACAAAGTTACCAACTGCCAAACATGTTTCCGGCTCCTGCCCTTGATCACTGGCGGTCAACACTGAATCACGTCAGCTGTGCTGACTACATCACATTAACCCCGCCCTTCTGGGACTTCTTATCGCACATTGCATTCTGGGGTAAATAGTCATTGCATAATCCAAAGTGGGTGCTGTACAAAGTCTCGTGTTTGAAATTTTAGCTTCCCAAGTGGGGCTGGTGGCAGGGAACACAATGCTATCCACTGGTGTCTCAACTCACCAAACTGGCATTGACAACTCCTCGCAGCACCAAGATTGCAGGCGCTGCAGGTCCACTGTGTGTGTGGCGGGGCGTCTCCGCGGCGAGGCACGCCGCAAATTATTCCAAAAAACCAGGTTGCCTTGCATGAAAACGCCAACACAGTTGCCAATATCACCTCCGTTTAATGTGGGCAGAAGAAGCGCCATGTGCCCCACCAACAAAGTTACCAACTGCCAAACATGTTTCGGGCTCCTGCCCTTGATCACTGGCGGTCAACACTGAATCACGTCAGCTGTGCTGACTACATCACATTAACCCCGCCCTTCTGGGACTTCTTATCGCACATTGCATTCTGGGGTAAGTAGTCATTGCATAAACCAAAGTGGGTGCTGTACAAAGTCTCGTGTTTGAAATTTTAGCTTCCCAAGTGGGGCTGGTGGCAGGGAACACAACGCTATCCACTGGTGTCTCAACCCACCAAACTGGCATTGACAACTCCTCGCAGCACCAAGATTGCAGGCGCTGCAGGTCCACTGTGTGTGTGGCGGGGCGTCTCCGCGGCGAGGCACGACGCAAATTATTCCAAAAAACCAGGTTGCCTTGCATGAAAACGCCAACACAGTTGCCAATATCACCTCCGTTTAATGTGGGCAGAAGAAGCGCCATGTGCCCCACCAACAAAGTTACCAACTGCCAAACATGTTTCGGGCTCCTGCCCTTGATCACTGGCGGTCAACACTGAGTCACGTCAGCTGTGCTGACTACATCACATTAACCCCGCCCTTCTGGGACTTCTTATCGCACATTGCATTCTGGGGTAAGTAGTCATTGCATAAACCAAAGTGGGTGCTGTACAAAGTCTCGTGTTTGAAATTTTAGCTTCCCAAGTGGGGCTGGTGGCAGGGAACACAACGCTATCCACTGGTGTCTCAACCCACCAAACTGGCATTGACAACTCCTCGCAGCACCAAGATTGCAGGCGCTGCAGGTCCACTGTGTGTGTGGCGGGGCGTCTCCGCGGCGAGGCACGCCGCAAATTATTCCAAAAACCAGGTTGCCTTGCATGAAAACGCCAACACAGTTGCCAATATCACCTCCGTTTAATGTGGGCAGAAGAAGCGCCATGTGCCCCACCAACAAAGTTACCAACTGCCAAACATGTTTCGGGCTCCTGCCCTTGATCACTGGCGGTCAACACTGAGTCACGTCAGCTGTGCTGACTACATCACATTAACCCCGCCCTTCTGGGACTTCTTATCGCACATTGCATTCTGGGGTAAGTAGTCATTGCATAAACCAAAGTGGGTGCTGTACAAAGTCTCGTGTTTGAAATTTTAGCTTCCCAAATGGGGCTGGTGGCAGGGAACACAACGCTATCCACTGGTGTCTCAACCCACCAAACTGGCATTGACAACTCCTCGCAGCACCAAGATTGCAGGCGCTGCAGGTCCACTGTGTGTGTGGCGGGGCGTCTCCGCGGCGAGGCACGCCGCAAATTATTCCAAAAAACCAGGTTGCCTTGCATGAAAACGCCAACACAGTTGCCAATATCACCTCCGTTTAATGTGGGCAGAAGAAGCGCCATGTGCCCCACCAACAAAGTTACCAACTGCCAAACATATTTCGGGCTCCTGCCCTTGATCACTGGCGGTCAACACTGAGTCACGTCAGCTGTGCTGACTACATCACATTAACCCCGCCCTTCTGGGACTTCTTATCGCACATTGCATTCTGGGGTAAATAGTCATTGCATAATCCAAAGTGGGTGCTGTACAAAGTCTCGTGTTTGAAATTTTAGCTTCCCAAGTGGGGCTGGTGGCAGGGAACACAACGCTATCCACTGGTGTCTCAACTCACCAAACTGGCATTGACAACTCCTCGCAGCACCAAGATTGCAGGCGCTGCAGGTCCACTGTGTGTGTGGCGGGGCGTCTCCGCGGCGAGGCACGCCGCAAATTATTCCAAAAAACCAGGTTGCCTTGCATGAAAACGCCAACACAGTTGCCAATATCACCTCCGTTTAATGTGGGCAGAAGAAGCGCCATGTGCCCCACCAACAAAGTTACCAACTGCCAAACATGTTTCCGGCTCCTGCCCTTGATCACTGGCGGTCAACACTGAATCACGTCAGCTGTGCTGACTACATCACATTAACCCCGCCCTTCTGGGACTTCTTATCGCACATTGCATTCTGGGGTAAGTAGTCATTGCATAAACCAAAGTGGGTGCTGTACAAAGTCTCGTGTTTGAAATTTTAGCTTCCCAAGTGGGGCTGGTGGCAGGGAACACAACGCTATCCACTGGTGTCTCAACCCACCAAACTGGCATTGACAACTCCTCGCAGCACCAAGATTGCAGGCGCTGCAGGTCCACTGTGTGTGTGGCGGGGCGTCTCCGCGGCGAGGCACGACGCAAATTATTCCAAAAAACCAGGTTGCCTTGCATGAAAACGCCAACACAGTTGCCAATATCACCTCCGTTTAATGTGGGCAGAAGAAGCGCCATGTGCCCCACCAACAAAGTTACCAACTGCCAAACATGTTTCGGGCTCCTGCCCTTGATCACTGGCGGTCAACACTGAGTCACGTCAGCTGTGCTGACTACATCACATTAACCCCGCCCTTCTGGGACTTCTTATCGCACATTGCATTCTGGGGTAAGTAGTCATTGCATAAACCAAAGTGGGTGCTGTACAAAGTCTCGTGTTTGAAATTTTAGCTTCCCAAGTGGGGCTGGTGGCAGGGAACACAACGCTATCCACTGGTGTCTCAACCCACCAAACTGGCATTGACAACTCCTCGCAGCACCAAGATTGCAGGCGCTGCAGGTCCACTGTGTGTGTGGCGGGGCGTCTCCGCGGCGAGGCACGCCGCAAATTATTCCAAAAACCAGGTTGCCTTGCATGAAAACGCCAACACAGTTGCCAATATCACCTCCGTTTAATGTGGGCAGAAGAAGCGCCATGTGCCCCACCAACAAAGTTACCAACTGCCAAACATGTTTCGGGCTCCTGCCCTTGATCACTGGCGGTCAACACTGAGTCACGTCAGCTGTGCTGACTACATCACATTAACCCCGCCCTTCTGGGACTTCTTATCGCACATTGCATTCTGGGGTAAGTAGACATTGCATAAACCAAAGTGGGTGCTGTACAAAGTCTCGTGTTTGAAATTTTAGCTTCCCAAGTGGGGCTGGTGGCAGGGAACACAACGCTATCCACTGGTGTCTCAACCCACCAAACTGGCATTGACAACTCCTCGCAGCACCAAGATTGCAGGCGCTGCAGGTCCACTGTGTGTGTGGCGGGGCGTCTCCGCGGCGAGGCACGCCGCAAATTATTCCAAAAAACCAGGTTGCCTTGCATGAAAACGCCAACACAGTTGCCAATATCACCTCCGTTTAATGTGGGCAGAAGAAGCACCATGTGCCCCACCAACAAAGTTACCAACTGCCAAACATGTTTCGGGCTCCTGCCCTTGATCACTGGCGGTCAACACTGAGTCACGTCAGCTGTGCTGACTACATCACATTAACCCCGCCCTTCTGGGACTTCTTATCGCACATTGCATTCTGGGGTAAATAGTCATTGCATAATCCAAAGTGGGTGCTGTACAAAGTCTCGTGTTTGAAATTTTAGCTTCCCAAGTGGGGCTGCTGGCAGGGAACACAACGCTATCCACTGGTGTCTCAACTCACCAAACTGGCATTGACAACTCCTCGCAGCACCAAGATTGCAGGCGCTGCAGGTCCACTGTGTGTGTGGCGGGGCGTCTCCGCGGCGAGGCACGCCGCAAATTATTCCAAAAAAACAGGTTGCCTTGCATGAAAACGCCAACACAGTTGCCAATATCACCTCCGTTTAATGTGAGCAGAAGAAGCGCCATGTGCCCCACCAACAAAGTTACCAACTGCCAAACATGTTTCGGGCTCCTGCCCTTGATCACTGGCGGTCAACACTGAATCACGTCAGCTGTGCTGACTACATCACATTAACCCCGCACTTCTGGGACTTCTTATCGCACATTGCATTCTGGGGTAAGTAGTCATTGCATAAACCAAAGTGGGTGCTGTACAAAGTCTCGTGTTTGAAATTTTAGCTTCCCAAGTGGGGCTGGTGGCAGGGAACACAACGCTATCCACTGGTGTCTCAACCCACCAAACTGGCATTGACAACTCCTCGCAGCACCAAGATTGCAGGCGCTGCAGGTCCACTGTGTGTGTGGCGGGGTGTCTCCGCGGCGAGGCACGACGCAAATTATTCCAAAAAACTAGGTTGCCTTGCATGAAAACGCCAACACAGTTGCCAATATCACCTCCGTTTAATGTGGGCAGAAGAAGCGCCATGTGCCCCACCAACAAAGTTACCAACTGCCAAACATGTTTCGGGCTCCTGCCCTTGATCACTGGCGGTCAACACTGAGTCACGTCAGCTGTGCTGACTACATCACATTAACCCCGCCCTTCTGGGACTTCTTATCGCACATTGCATTCTGGGGTAAGTAGTCATTGCATAAACCAAAGTGGGTGCTGTACAAAGTCTCGTGTTTGAAATTTTAGCTTCCCAAGTGGGGCTGGTGGCAGGGAACACAACGCTATCCACTGGTGTCTCAACCCACCAAACTGGCATTGACAACTCCTCGCAGCACCAAGATTGCAGGCGCTGCAGGTCCACTGTGTGTGTGGCGGGGCGTCTCCGCGGCGAGGCACGCCGCAAATTATTCCAAAAACCAGGTTGCCTTGCATGAAAACGCCAACACAGTTGCCAATATCACCTCCGTTTAATGTGGGCAGAAGAAGCGCCATGTGCCCCACCAACAAAGTTACCAACTGCCAAACATGTTTCGGGCTCCTGCCCTTGATCACTGGCGGTCAACACTGAGTCACGTCAGCTGTGCTGACTACATCACATTAACCCCGCCCTTCTGGGACTTCTTATCGCACATTGCATTCTGGGGTAAGTAGTCATTCCATAAACCAAAGTGGGTGCTGTACAAAGTCTCGTGTTTGAAATTTTAGCTTCCCAAGTGGGGCTGGTGGCAGGGAACACAACGCTATCCACTGGTGTCTCAACCCACCAAACTGGCATTGACAACTCCTCGCAGCACCAAGATTGCAGGCGCTGCAGGTCCACTGTGTGTGTGGCGGGGCGTCTCCGCGGCGAGGCACGCCGCAAATTATTCCAAAAAACCAGGTTGCCTTGCATGAAAACGCCTACACAGTTGCCAATATCACCTCCGTTTAATGTGGGCAGAAGAAGCGCCATGTGCCCCACCAACAAAGTTACCAACTGCCAAACATGTTTCGGGCTCCTGCCCTTGATCACTGGCGGTCAACACTGAGTCACGTCAGCTGTGCTGACTACATCACATTAACCCCGCCCTTCTGGGACTTCTTATCGCACATTGCATTCTGGGGTAAATAGTCATTGCATAAACCAAAGTGGGTGCTGTACAAAGTCTCGTGTTTGAAATTTTAGCTTCCCAAATGGGGCTGGTGGCAGGGAACACAACGCTATCCACTGGTGTCTCAACTCACCAAACTGGCATTGACAACTCCTCGCAGCACCAAGATTGCAGGCGCTGCAGGTCCACTGTGTGTGTGGCGGGGCGTCTCCGCGGCGAGGCACGCCGCAAATTATTCCAAAAAACCAGGTTGCCTTGCATGAAAACGCCAACACAGTTGCCAATATCACCTCCGTTTAATGTGGGCAGAAGAAGCGCCATGTGCCCCACCAACAAAGTTACCAACTGCCAAACATGTTTCGGGCTCCTGCCCTTGATCACTGGCGGTCAACACTGAGTCACGTCAGCTGTGCTGACTACATCACATTAACCCCGCCCTTCTGGGACTTCTTATCGCACATTGCATTCTGGGGTAAATAGTCATTGCATAATCCAAAGTGGGTGCTGTACAAAGTCTCGTGTTTGAAATTTTAGCTTCCCAAGTGGGGCTGGTGGCAGGGAACACAACGCTATCCACTGGTGTCTCAACTCACCAAACTGGCATTGACAACTCCTCGCAGCACCAAGATTGCAGGCGCTGCAGGTCCACTGTGTGTGTGGCGGGGCGTCTCCGCGGCGAGGCACGCCGCAAATTATTCCCAAAAACCAGGTTGCCTTGCATGAAAACGCCAACACAGTTGCCAATATCACCTCCGTTTAATGTGGGCAGAAGAAGCGCCATGTGCCCCACCAACAAAGTTACCAACTGCCAAACATGTTTCGGGCTCCTGCCCTTGATCACTGGCGGTCAACACTGAATCACGTCAGCTGTGCTGACTACATCACATTAACCCCGCCCTTCTGGGACTTCTTATCGCACATTGCATTCTGGGGTAAGTAGTCATTGCATAAACCAAAGTGGGTGCTGTACAAAGTCTCGTGTTTGAAATTTTAGCTTCCCAAGTGGGGCTGGTGGCAGGGAACACAACGCTATCCACTGGTGTCTCAACCCACCAAACTGGCATTGACAACTCCTCGCAGCACCAAGATTGCAGGCGCTGCAGGTCCACTGTGTGTGTGGCGGGGCGTCTCCGCGGCGAGGCACGACGCAAATTATTCCAAAAAACCAGGTTGCCTTGCATGAAAACGCCAACACAGTTGCCAATATCACCTCCGTTTAATGTGGGCAGAAGAAGCGCCATGTGCCCCACCAACAAAGTTACCAACTGCCAAACATGTTTCGGGCTCCTGCCCTTGATCACTGGCGGTCAACACTGAGTCACGTCAGCTGTGCTGACTACATCACATTAACCCCGCCCTTCTGGGACTTCTTATCGCACATTGCATTCTGGGGTAAGTAGTCATTGCATAAACCAAAGTGGGTGCTGTACAAAGTCTCGTGTTTTAAATTTTAGCTTCCCAAGTGGGGCTGGTGGCAGGGAACACAACGCTATCCACTGGTGTCTCAACCCACCAAACTGGCATTGACAACTCCTCGCAGCACCAAGATTGCAGGCGCTGCAGGTCCACTGTGTGTGTGGCGGGGCGTCTCCGCGGCGAGGCACGCCGCAAATTATTCCAAAAACCAGGTTGCCTTGCATGAAAACGCCAACACAGTTGCCAATATCACCTCCGTTTAATGTGGGCAGAAGAAGCGCCATGTGCCCCACCAACAAAGTTACCAACTGCCAAACATGTTTCGGGCTCCTGCCCTTGATCACTGGCGGTCAACACTGAGTCACGTCAGCTGTGCTGACTACATCACATTAACCCCGCCCTTCTGGGACTTCTTATCGCACATTGCATTCTGGGGTAAGTAGTCATTGCATAAACCAAAGTGGGTGCTGTACAAAGTCTCGTGTTTGAAATTTTAGCTTCCCAAGTGGGGCTGGTGGCAGGGAACACAACGCTATCCACTGGTGTCTCAACCCACCAAACTGGCATTGACAACTCCTCGCAGCACCAAGATTGCAGGCGCTGCAGGTCCACTGTGTGTGTGGCGGGGCGTCTCCGCGGCGAGGCACGCCGCAAATTATTCCAAAAAAACAGGTTGCCTTGCATGAAAACGCCAACACAGTTGCCAATATCACCTCCGTTTAATGTGGGCAGAAGAAGCGCCATGTGCCCCACCAACAAAGTTACCAACTGCCAAACATGTTTCGGGCTCCTGCCCTTGATCACTGGCGGTCAACACTGAGTCACGTCAGCTGTGCTGACTACATCACATTAACCCCGCCCTTCTGGGACTTATTATCGCACATTGCATTCTGGGGTAAGTAGTCATTGCATAAACCAAAGTGGGTGCTGTACAAAGTCTCGTGTTTGAAATTTTAGCATCCCAAGTGGGGCTGGTGGCAGGGAACACAACGCTATCCACTGGTGTCTCAACTCACCAAACTGGCATTGACAACTCCTCGCAGCACCAAGATTGCAGGCGCTGCAGGTCCACTGTGTGTGTGGCGGGGCGTCTCCGCGGCGAGGCACGCCGCAAATTATTCCAAAAAACCAGGTTGCCTTGCATGAAAACGCCAACACAGTTGCCAATATCACCTCCGTTTAATGTGGGCAGAAGAAGCGCCATGTGCCCCACCAACAAAGTTACCAACTGCCAAACATGTTTCGGGCTCCTGCCCTTGATCACTGGCGGTCAACACTGAGTCACGTCAGCTGTGCTGACTACATCACATTAACCCCGCCCTTCTGGGACTTCTTATCGCACATTGCATTCTGGGGTAAGTAGTCATTGCATAAACCAAAGTGGGTGCTGTACAAAGTCTCGTGTTTGAAATTTTAGCTTCCCAAGTGGGGCTGGTGGCAGGGAACACAACGCTATCCACTGGTGTCTCAACCCACCAAACTGGCATTGACAACTCCTCGCAGCACCAAGATTGCAGGCGCTGCAGGTCCACTGTGTGTGTGGCGGGGCGTCTCCGCGGCGAGGCACGCCGCAAATTATTCCAAAAACCAGGTTGCCTTGCATGAAAACGCCAACACAGTTGCCAATATCACCTCCGTTTAATGTGGGCAGAAGAAGCGCCATGTGCCCCACCAACAAAGTTACCAACTGCCAAACATGTTTCGGGCTCCTGCCCTTGATCACTGGCGGTCAACACTGAGTCACGTCAGCTGTGCTGACTACATCACATTAACCCCGCCCTTCTGGGACTTCTTATCGCACATTGCATTCTGGGGTAAGTAGTCATTGCATAAACCAAAGTGGGTGCTGTACAAAGTCTCGTGTTTGAAATTTTAGCTTCCCAAGTGGGGCTGGTGGCAGGGAACACAACGCTATCCACTGGTGTCTCAACCCACCAAACTGGCATTGACAACTCCTCGCAGCACCAAGATTGCAGGCGCTGCAGGTCCACTGTGTGTGTGGCGGGGCGTCTCCGCGGCGAGGCACGCCGCAAATTATTCCAAAAAACCAGGTTGCCTTGCATGAAAACGCCAACACAGTTGCCAATATCACCTCCGTTTAATGTGGGCAGAAGAAGCGCCATGTGCCCCACCAACAAAGTTACCAACTGCCAAACATGTTTCGGGCTCCTGCCCTTGATCACTGGCGGTCAACACTGAGTCACGTCAGCTGTGCTGACTACATCACATTAACCCCGCCCTTCTGGGACTTCTTATCGCACATTGCATTCTGGGGTAAGTAGTCATTGCATACACCAAAGTGGGTGCTGTACAAAGTCTCGTGTTTGAAATTTTAGCTTCCCAAATGGGGCTGGTGGCAGGGAACACAACGCTATCCACTGGTGTCTCAACCCACCAAACTGGCATTGACAACTCCTCGCAGCACCAAGATTGCAGGCGCTGCAGGTCCACTGTGTGTGTGGCGGGGCGTCTCCGCGGCGAGGCACGCCGCAAATTATTCCAAAAAACCAGGTTGCCTTGCATGAAAACGCCAACACAGTTGCCAATATCACCTCCGTTTAATGTGGGCAGAAGAAGCGCCATGTGCCCCACCAACAAAGTTACCAACTGCCAAACATGTTTCGGGCTCCTGCCCTTGATCACTGGCGGTCAACACTGAGTCACGTCAGCTGTGCTGACTACATCACATTAACCCCGCCCTTCTGGGACTTCTTATCGCACATTGCATTCTGGGGTAAATAGTCATTGCATAATCCAAAGTGGGTGCTGTACAAAGTCTCGTGTTTGAAATTTTAGCTTCCCAAGTGGGGCTGGTGGCAGGGAACACAACGCTATCCACTGGTGTCTCAACTCACCAAACTGGCATTGACAACTCCTCGCAGCACCAAGATTGCAGGCGCTGCAGGTCCACTGTGTGTGTGGCGGGGCGTCTCCGCGGCGAGGCACGCCGCAAATTATTCCAAAAAACCAGGTTGCCTTGCATGAAAACGCCAACACAGTTGCCAATATCACCTCCGTTTAATGTGGGCAGAAGAAGCGCCATGTGCCCCACCAACAAAGTTACCAACTGCCAAACATGTTTCGGGCTCCTGCCCTTGATCACTGGCGGTCAACACTGAATCACGTCAGCTGTGCTGACTACATCACATTAACCCCGCCCTTCTGGGACTTCTTATCGCACATTGCATTCTGGGGTAAGTAGTCATTGCATAAACCAAAGTGGGTGCTGTACAAAGTCTCGTGTTTGAAATTTTAGCTTCCCAAGTGGGGCTGGTGGCAGGGAACACAACGCTATCCACTGGTGTCTCAACCCACCAAACTGGCATTGACAACTCCTCGCAGCACCAAGATTGCAGGCGCTGCAGGTCCACTGTGTGTGTGGCGGGGCGTCTCCGCGGCGAGGCACGACGCAAATTATTCCAAAAAACCAGGTTGCCTTGCATGAAAACGCCAACACAGTTGCCAATATCACCTCCGTTTAATGTGGGCAGAAGAAGCGCCATGTGCCCCACCAACAAAGTTACCAACTGCCAAACATGTTTCGGGCTCCTGCCCTTGATCACTGGCGGTCAACACTGAGTCACGTCAGCTGTGCTGACTACATCACATTAACCCCGCCCTTCTGGGACTTCTTATCGCACATTGCATTCTGGGGTAAGTAGTCATTGCATAAACCAAAGTGGGTGCTGTACAAAGTCTCGTGTTTGAAATTTTAGCTTCCCAAGTGGGGCTGGTGGCAGGGAACACAACGCTATCCACTGGTGTCTCAACCCACCAAACTGGCATTGACAACTCCTCGCAGCACCAAGATTGCAGGCGCTGCAGGTCCACTGTGTGTGTGGCGGGGCGTCTCCGCGGCGAGGCACGCCGCAAATTATTCCAAAAACCAGGTTGCCTTGCATGAAAACGCCAACACAGTTGCCAATATCACCTCCGTTTAATGTGGGCAGAAGAAGCGCCATGTGCCCCACCAACAAAGTTACCAACTGCCAAACATGTTTCGGGCTCCTGCCCTTGATCACTGGCGGTCAACACTGAGTCACGTCAGCTGTGCTGACTACATCACATTAACCCCGCCCTTCTGGGACTTCTTATCGCACATTGCATTCTGGGGTAAGTAGTCATTGCATAAACCAAAGTGGGTGCTGTACAAAGTCTCGTGTTTGAAATTTTAGCTTCCCAAGTGGGGCTGGTGGCAGGGAACACAACGCTATCCACTGGTGTCTCAACCCACCAAACTGGCATTGACAACTCCTCGCAGCACCAAGATTGCAGGCGCTGCAGGTCCACTGTGTGTGTGGCGGGGCGTCTCCGCGGCGAGGCACGCCGCAAATTATTCCAAAAAAACAGGTTGCCTTGCATGAAAACGCCAACACAGTTGCCAATATCAATTCCGTTTAATGTGGGCAGAAGAAGCGCCATGTGCCCCACCAACAAAGTTACCAACTGCCAAACATGTTTCGGGCTCCTGCCCTTGATCACTGGCGGTCAACACTGAGTCACGTCAGCTGTGCTGACTACATCACATTAACCCCGCCCTTCTGGGACTTCTTATCGCACATTGCATTCTGGGGTAAGTAGTCATTGCATAAACCAAAGTGGGTGCTGTACAAAGTCTCGTGTTTGAAATTTTAGCTTCCCAAATGGGGCTGGTGGCAGGGAACACAACGCTATCCACTGGTGTCTCAACCCACCAAACTGGCATTGACAACTCCTCGCAGCACCAAGATTGCAGGCGCTGCAGGTCCACTGTGTGTGTGGCGGGGCGTCTCCGCGGCGAGGCACGCCGCAAATTATTCCAAAAAACCAGGTTGCCTTGCATGAAAACGCCAACACAGTTGCCAATATCACCTCCGTTTAATGTGGGCAGAAGAAGCGCCATGTGCCCCACCAACAAAGTTACCAACTGCCAAACATGTTTCGGGCTCCTGCCCTTGATCACTGGCGGTCAACACTGAGTCACGTCAGCTGTGCTGACTACATCACATTAACCCCGCCCTTCTGGGACTTCTTATCGCACATTGCATTCTGGGGTAAGTAGTCATTGCATAAACCAAAGTGGGTGCTGTACAAAGTCTTGTGTTTGAAATTTTAGCTTCCCAAGTGGGGCTGGTGGCAGGGAACACAACGCTATCCACTGGTGTCTCAACCCACCAAACTGGCATTGACAACTCCTCGCAGCACCAAGATTGCAGGCGCTGCAGGTCCACTGTGTGTGTGGCGGGGCGTCTCCGCGGCGAGGCACGCCGTAAATTATTCCAAAAAACCAGGTTGCCTTGCATGAAAACGCCAACACAGTTGCCAATATCACCTCCGTTTAATGTGGGCAGAAGAAGCGCCATGTGCCCCACCAACAAAGTTACCAACTGCCAAACATGTTTCGGGCTCCTGCCCTTGATCACTGGCGGTCAACACTGAGTCACGTCAGCTGTGCTGACTACATCACATTAACCCCGCCCTTCTGGGACTTCTTATCGCACATTGCATTCTGGGGTAAGTAGTCATTGCATAAACCAAAGTGGGTGCTGTACAAAGTCTCGTGTTTGAAATTTTAGCTTCCCAAATGGGGCTGGTGGCAGGGAACACAACCCTATCCACTGGTGTCTCAACCCACCAAACTGGCATTGACAACTCCTCGCAGCACCAAGATTGCAGGCGCTGCAGGTCCACTGTGTGTGTGGCGGGGCGTCTCCGCGGCGAGGCACGCCACAAATTATTCCAAAAAACCAGGTTGCCTTGCATGAAAACGCCAACACAGTTGCCAATATCACCTCCGTTTAATGTGGGCAGAAGAAGCGCCATGTGCCCCACCAACAAAGTTACCAACTGCCAAACATGTTTCGGGCTCCTGCCCTTGATCACTGGCGGTCAACACTGAGTCACGTCAGCTGTGCTGACTACATCACATTAACCCCGCCCTTCTGGGACTTCTTATCGCACATTGCATTCTGGGGTAAGTAGTCATTGCATAAACCAAAGTGGGTGCTGTACAAAGTCTCGTGTTTGAAATTTTAGCTTCCCAAGTGGGGCTGGTGGCAGGGAACACAACGCTATCCACTGGTGTCTCAACCCACCAAACTGGCATTGACAACTCCTCGCAGCACCAAGATTGCAGGCGCTGCAGGTCCACTGTGTGTGTGGCGGGGCGTCTCCGCGGCGAGGCACACCGCAAATTATTCCAAAAAACCAGGTTGCCTTGCATGAAAACGCCAACACAGTTGCCAATATCACCTCCGTTTAATGTGGGCAGAAGAAGCGCCATGTGCCCCACCAACAAAGTTACCAACTGCCAAACATGTTTCGGGCTCCTGCCCTTGATCACTGGCGGTCAACACTGAGTCACGTCAGCTGTGCTGACTACATCACATTAACCCCGCCCTTCTGGGACTTCTTATCGCACATTGCATTCTGGGGTAAGTAGTCATTGCATAAACCAAAGTGGGTGCTGTACAAAGTCTCGTGTTTGAAATTTTAGCTTCCCAAGTGGGGCTGGTGGCAGGGAACACAACGCTATCCACTGGTGTCTCAACCCACCAAACTGGCATTGACAACTCCTCGCAGCACCAAGATTGCAGGCGCTGCAGGTCCACTGTGTGTGTGGCGGGGCGTCTCCGCGGCGAGCCACGCCGCAAATTATTCCAAAAAACCAGGTTGACGTGACTCAGTGTTGACCGCCAGTGATCAAGGGCAGGAGCCCGAAACATGTTTGGCAGTTGGTAACTTTGTTGGTGGGGCACATGGCGCTTCTTCTGCCCACATTAAACGGAGGTGATATTGGCAACTGTGTTGGCGTTTTCATGCAAGGCAACCTGGTTTTTTGGAATAATTTGCGGCGTGCCTCGCCGCGGAGACGCCCCGCCACACACACAGTGGACCTGCAGCGCCTGCAATCTTGGTGCTGCGAGGAGTTGTCAATGCCAGTTTGGTGGGTTGAGACACCAGTGGATAGCGTTGTGTTCCCTGCCACCAGCCCCACTTGGGAAGCTAAAATTTCAAACACGAGACTTTGTACAGCACCCTCTTTGGTTTATGCAATGACTACTTACCCCAGAATGCAATGTGCGATAAGAAGTCCCAGAAGGGCGGGGTTAATGTGATGTAGTCAGCACAGCTGACGTGACTCAGTGTTGACCGCCAGTGATCAAGGGCAGGAGCCCGAAACATGTTTGGCAGTTGGTAACTTTGTTGGTGGGGCACATGGCGCTTCTTCTGCCCACATTAAACGGAGGTGATATTGGCAACTGTGTTGGCGTTTTCATGCAAGGCAACCTGTTTTTTTGGAATAATTTGCGGCGTGCCTCGCCGCGGAGACGCCCCGCCACACACATAGTGGACCTGCAGCGCCTGCAATCTTGGTGCTGCGAGGAGTTGTCAATGCCAGTTTGGTGGGTTGAGACACCAGTGGATAGCGTTGTGTTCCCTGCCACCAGCCCCACTTGGGAAGCTAAAATTTTCAAACACGAGACTTTGTACAGCACCCACTTTGGTTTATGCAATGACTACTTACCCCAGAATGCAATGTGCGATAAGAAATCCCAGAAGGGCGGGGTTAATGTGATGTAGTCAGCACAGCTGACGTGACTCAGTGTTGACCTCCAGTGATCAAGGGCAGGAGCCCGAAACATGTTTGGCAGTTGGTAACTTTGTTGGTGGGGCACATGGCGCTTCTTCTGCCCACATTAAACGGAGGTGAAATTGGCAACTGTGTTGGCGTTTTCATGCAAGGCAACCTGGTTTTTTGGAATAATTTGCGGCGTGCCTCGCCGTGGAGACGCCCCGCCACACACACAGTGGACCTGCAGCGCCTGCAATCTTGGTGCTGCGAGGAGTTGTCAATGCCAGTTTGGTGGGTTTTGACACCAGTGGATAGCTTTGTGTTCCCTGCCACCAGCCCCACTTGGGAAGCTAAAATTTAAAACACGAGACTTTGTACAGCACCCACTTTGGTTTATGCAATGACTACTTACCCCAGAATGCAATGTGCGATAAGAAGTCCCAGAAGGGCGGGGTTAATGTGATGTAGTCAGCACAGCTGACGTGACTCAGTGTTGACCGCCAGTGATCAAGGGCAGGAGCCCGAAACATGTTTGGCAGTTGGTAACTTTGTTGGTGGGGCACATGGCGCTTCTTCTGCCCACATTAAACGGAGGTGATATTGGCAACTGTGTTGGCGTTTTCATGCAAGGCAACCTGGTTTTTTGGAATAATTTGCGGCGTGCCTCGCCGCGGAGACGCCCCGCCACACACACAGTGGACCTGCAGCGCCTGCAATCTTGGTGCTGCGAGGAGTTGTCAATGCCAGTTTGGTGGGTTGAGACACCAGTGGATAGCGTTGTGTTCCCTGCCACCAGCCCCACTTGGGAAGCTAAAATTTCAAACACGAGACTTTGTACAGCACCCACTTTGGTTTATGCAATGACTACTTACCCCAGAATGCAATGTGCGATAAGAAGTCCCAGAAGGGCGGGGTTAATGTGATGATGTCAGCACAGCTGACGTGACTCAGTGTTGACCGCCAGTGATCAAGGGCAGGAGCCCGAAACATGTTTGGCAGTTGGTAACTTTGTTGGTGGGGCACATGGCGCTTCTTCTGCTCACATTAAACGGAGGTGATATTGGCAACTGTGTTGGCGTTTTCATGCAAGGCAACCTGGTTTTTTGATATATATATATATATATACATACACACATATATATATATATATATATATTTTTTTTTACACAAAAAACTATATTAAAAGCTGAGTTATGGTTCATACTTAAATGCACAAAACCACTGAGTTTCACCAGATATTGCAGGCACTACACACAACACACGCTCTAAATCACACCACCCTCCCTGTTTTGCTCTGGGTAGTCAGTCTTTTTTTCCTTTTTGAAATGAGATGTTTTGTTTTTTACCCTGTGTTTTCTGCATGGTGGGCAGCATGAGTTATGGAAGCAGCCCTGAGTGCGTTGCATAGCATAACTAGAAAATATCAGTGTTTATGTGCTTTTGGGCAAGAACTATTATTAGTTTTTTAACTGTGGCCCGGATTTACAGAACTAACTTAAGACAAAATCCTATACTTACTACCATTTACTCATTTTGGTATTCACAGAAGGCACTTACTCATTTTGGTATTCACAGAAGGCACTTACTCATTGATGAGTAAGCCTTCTGTCAATACCAAAATGAGTAAGTGCCTTCTGTGAATACCAAAATGGTAGTAAGTTTAGGATTTTGTCTTAAGTTAGTTCTGTGAATCGGGCCCTGTGATTTTTGCACCGAATTTCATGTTCTTTAATGACACACTTAATTTTCAACCACGGTTGCATAGACCTTTAGCCTTTAACCTGCCATGGGCAGCCATCCCACTCTGCACAGCCTTTACTACATATAGGGTATGACACACAGAGTTGGCCTTTATCGGATTTGTGTATCGCAATTTGGGGAGACAAACTCAGGGAAAGCTTTGTGTCCAGGGCAAACTTCTCTGACTCATGCTATATTTTCTGGGGGTTCGCAGTTCCAAAACCATGATTGGAAACCTACAAATGGTGCTACATAGTTTAGTGAAGCTTGTCCTGCCTTTGTGGTACTCATACATGAAGATTGTCCAACCTGCGGATCCTTTTCAGGAATCGTGGTACACTGACATCCACAATGAAGCCTAGGTGTTGCGCATCCCAGGCACCACTTTAGGTGTTGATACCATGACTCCTAGAAAGGATTTACAGTGCACATGGGTTCCCGTCTGCACAGAGTTACGTGGAGCAGCCTTTAAACAGCTGCTCTTTATTTCTCTTGAATGCGGTGCCCTGAGTTCCGGTTTGCAGGTGCCCTGAATGCAGTGCATTCTTAATATTAGGGTGCAGTCCCCCTGTTTGCACCCTGTGCACCTGCTTAAAAGTGCACCGTGGCGCAAACAGGGAAAATGCACCCTTTCAGTATTATTGGCCCAAGTCCTAAATGGGCAAGAGGAAAAAAGACTCACTCGTCCAATTACATTCCTTTATTTTCTTTGGTTTTTCTATTCAAATTCATGGATCTGTGTTCAGATCAGAAATCCCTGAGGTTAACAACTCTAAGAAATACAAATGTGTTAACCCTTTAAAACACATTTGGCAACTTTTTATAATGATTATAACTCAAAAACTACTGAATGAATTTACACCAAACCAACAAATGCATGCTTTCTAAGTAAAATTTCAGTTTCATGCCACGTTTGGAGGCAAGGCTCTGATATCAACCTCGCTGTAAACAGCTGAAGGCAATGCGCTGTGATTGTTGGCCAACACATAAAGATGGGTACATTGGCTAGAAGGAGGCAAGGCTCTGCAACCAGTTAGCTGCCCACGGTCGAAGGCTGTGAGCACTAGACTTTCCCAGTCTGCAGTGGGTTGGGCATAGAACCTGACTGGAGGCCAGGAAATGCAGCAAGCCTCTGCTGCGCTCAGGCAAAGGCCATGTGCTGCGGGCGTTGGGTGACAAAGGATGGTACGGTGCAGGGCCGGAAAATGCATCACTGTGCACACCTGAAGGCCATGCCCAGCTGGGCTAATAACCCACAGAGCATTCTGTGGGTGCAGGAACTGACCAGAAGTCAGGACCTGCAGCCCACCCCATCTGCGATTGGGCAAAGGTCAAGAGCTGATGATGCTGTCTGCTCATGGAGAGTTGGGCACATGGACTGGTCAGAGGCCAGGACCTTCCACCAACATCCTACCTTGCAGCTCTGGAGTCCATTCAGAATGATGGTTAAGTGTCATCTGTATATTGTGCAGGCCCTGTGGCCAAACGCCTTGCATTCTGGATGTTGCCAACTATGGAGAGTTGGGCCCAGAAGATCGCTGAAGGTCAGGTCCAGTGCCCCCCATTCCTGTGCATGGCCAGCCCTGCTGCTGATGGCATTCATCCTTGCACAGCGAGGGTTGGCTGCCCTTGGAGTGTTGAGAAGAGCGCCTAGCTGGAGATCAGACTCTCAGCTTAAGCCCCACTACATTTGGCTGAAGGCTGTGCACTGTGGGTGCAGGCCTTGCAGCCAACCCTTCTTTACCCTGACCCACAGTCTATCTGTAATTCCCCAGGGAATTAAACTGGATGTTACAAAAATTATTCTTTAGAGGTATTCCCGAATCTTGGACCCCCTGGGGTCTCAGAATTTGGGAATTCACCACAGAATTTGTGAATCCTGAAAGCATTTTATTAGCAGTGCTTGGTTAAAGTATACATGCAGGGGTTGGCTGACAGCTGTTGGCTGGGCGAGGGCCTGCTGTGTGTAGCCTTCAGCCATGTGCAGCAGAGGTTGTCACCTGCGTCAGGTTGGACCGGGGGTACAGAACCTGACTGGAGGTCAGGCACAGCCTTTAGCCACGCGCAAAGGCCTGCACGCAACACTCTATGTGTTGTCAACCTCCAACCCTTGAGTACCGCCTTCAGTCCTTTCTTTTTTTTTTATACATTTTTGAAGAGTTTGTGGACCTTGCGCAGGGATTGCAAATTTAGCGGTATGCTTGGACCCATACAGGATCTGTTTCTGGCTCTGGAAACTCAGCTGAAGGTCCGTTATGAGGACAAAACTCTTGCCTTGGGTTGACAATCACTCGGCCATGGTTTGTGACCCCCATGAATCCAGCTTTGGAGGTCCACAAGCCATACACGAAAAAAAATATTTTTTGATTTATAGGGTGGGTTTCTTTGAGTCCCCTCAAAGGGAAAATGAGGATCAATGCTACCTCTATCATCTTTTGTATTTTTTTTATTTCATTTTCAGGACGTGGGGATCGAGCCCAAGCATCCTTTAATTCGAATGAAACATTTTTCTCAAAGTTGTTGTCAGCCAATCTAGGGCTGTGGTTCCACGAAACAGGCTGTGAGCTTATGGTCCTGATTTGGGCAAAGATAGAAAAAGCTTCCGTTGACCAATACAATGAAAGTATTTATTTTCACATTTTGAGTTTCCAGAGGTCTGCAAACTGGGGTTTGAGTACTTCAAAGGATTAACAGTATAGATAGATCTATGGCTTAACCCTTTCAAGCGCACCAGATAGAAAATGTAAATGATAATTTACCAAACAACTACTGAATGGACTTACACCATATCAAGTAAGGCAGTTGCCTTTAGTAAAGTTCTCATGACAAGTTTGGGGTAATTCAGTTGAGCATTTTTCTGTACCTGAAAGCAAAAGAATTCAATGGGAATTTAAATTTGAAATTGTTGCCCACCTTTTTATGGCACCTGCTTGATGCATCTGCACAAACCTTGCCGTGCCAGACCTACATCGGATTACTTTTTTTCATTGTAAATGTTTGTGTAGATTTATTGAAAGGTGAAAAATGTATTATGAAAACAAAAACGCATTTTTGATGGAATGTTCGACCTAACCATAACTTCGTGGCTATCACCAGTGTGTAATATATATTTTTGGCAAATAACATACATGACTAGCAACTACTGAGAAAGGCTTGTATAGTATTTCACTTGAAGTAAGCATAACCTTCAGAGAAAATCTCTGCAAGGATAGAAAGAGCACAATACTTTAAGGCAGACACTTATCATAACAAGTGTTGCTTTTTAGTTGACACTTTTAGGTATGTTTCCTACACCTTTTAACAGTTTATAATTTTTTAACATTTTTATTAAATGTTTTTTTTTTCATTAGTGTACCATTAATATATCTAAATGTTAGCTACCTTATGTCTTGCATCCCTTTATGAAATTTGGGGGCCTATTAGGATGGCGGGCGGACCTGAATCCGCCCGCCATCCTTGCGGAGTTGGGACCGGCTGGCAGACATGCGTTGGTCCTGCACTGCGAATTAGGATGCAACCGCCACCCTGGCGGTCGCATTCTGCATTTTAACATAGCGGCGGGTGCTGGCATTTCCCTGCACCACGTGGCAGCCACCACGCGGTGCCTGCCACTCGGTGCAGGGAACTGCAGGGGGGTACCATGGGTACAACCCAAGTGCACCCCCCCCCACCCACCTGGGGGCCTGCAACGGGCCCCCAAAGCTAATCCCTGCCAGCTCTTCCATGGTGGCATTGCCGCCATGGAAGGGCATGTATACCACCCACATCGTAATATGGCTGGCGGTGCCAGCTAGGTACCGTCACTATATTACTGGCCCAGCACCGCCCGGCTGGAATTCGGAACGATTGCCAACCAGCGGAAAAGCGGCGGACAGACTTTGGGTCCGCCACGATACCCCCGCCATCATAATATGGCAGGGGTATTTCTCGTCATGCCATCGTAATGAGCCGCGTAGAAACAATGGGAATGGTGGTATAGACGATAGGAAAAGGCGCCTCAAGGTAAATCCACTAGGTATTTCAAATAATGACTCTAATCGAAAGGGGGCTTAAGGGTTTTAGAGAGAACCACCTGCCTCTCTAGTTTTTGTGGCTAGAGCAACAAAGAAACGTTCATAGGAAACCCAAGCACACATAGATTATCACTGTCAATTTTTCATAGGAAGTAACATAAAAGGTACAAAGAAATAAACAATCAGTTTCTTTCTATTTCTTTCTTTCCATAGTTTAATGGACCTTCATGGTTTTCAGTCAATATGCAGTTCCCAAGCCAACACGTGTTTCGTCGCCTCTGTAGATAATACATGCGACTTGATCACGGCTAGGTAGAGAATAATATACACTACATTTAGTTGCATGATTCATTAATCGCAATTATTCATTACTATTATAAGAGCCACACAACACAAAGTGCTACCAGGGGCATTCGAGTGGTGTGGTACTCATCGCATATGAGCACCTCGTAATCCAGTGTTCAGACATGCACAAGGTGCCATATAAAAAAGGTGTTTTTGAAGTGAAAAGTGCACGTGATGGTGTATAATTCCATGATGCATTTAAGAGGGTCACTGTACTACTACACTAGATTTTAGATTAATATTTGGTATGAGGGAATAAAGTCACAAATTTTGATGTCACTTACACACAATGGTCACTATCTATTAACTTAATTTATTGCACATACTGAGATACCAGCTAGATATAGTCCAGACACGTGGGCAATCTTCTGTATTAGATAAGTGTAAACGTTTTGACGACTCAGCTTAATACAAAATTATCAATTTATATAGAATCGCGGATTAACACAGATCAAACATCTACAGTTTTCCCGAATTTCAATACTTTACTTTACCTCATTTTGGGCTACACAATAATATTTTTTATGTACTAGTCCCGGGTTTTGGCGATTGAAGGGGTCCCCCCCTCCCCCATGTATTTTTAATGGAATAAATACGGAAAGAACCGCTTTTTACAATACGTTATAGAGGTCTAATATACTCCTCTAGTGGAGGGATTCACCTTCTCAATATGGCCGCCGACATTGCAAGGACTACTCTTTACAGGGGGCATGCGTTATAGCTACAGAAGTAATCAACAAGGGTGTTACTGTCCACTCCGTTATCTATAGATACAGACGATGAGCCATCCGCCATTATAGACAAACGATCGCTACACTATAACTGGCTCTATGACAACATGTACGTTGAATTACTTACGGTGGTTAGTATCCACCCATAATTCATATCATTTATTTCTGGGACTTTTACATTTTGGCAGCTAGGTCTTAGAGTTCACAATTGACTTCATTCGGGTTTTTCCCCTTGACTCTTACTCACGATACTTATGATTATTGTGAGAAGTTGGCCTGATATGTAGTGCTCACTATTCTAGTGATCACTGTGTATCATTCCAAACGACCCTTATTGATGATTGGTTGTAAGTCAACCTTTTAGACCAGCTATCCTAGTAGCGTGGATACGAGCAGTCTTAGGCTAAACTCTAGAGGGCGTGTTAAGCCAGCTGTTTACCATCACATATACCCCTTGAACACCAAGTGAAAGGACACCACACAAGTTGTTATGAAAATAAAAGGATATTTATTTATAACAAGACTACCCTGGCTCTTTATGAGTCAGGGAGCTAAGCACACTACAAAACTCTTAGGAAAATACTTCAGTTGCACAATTTACACAAATGCCCGAGGGGCACGAGAGACCATCTACACTAACAGTGAAATGCGAATGGTTAGAGTCTGGAGGTACTGATTCCGGAGTGATCCGATCAGTGGGACTAAACGAAAAAGGAACTGGACACTTGTAGAGCGAACCTGCGATGGAGCACCGAGATGCTCGAGTTACCTAGCCCGGAGGCTGCGGCTGCGTGAAGTTCGGCAAGACGTCGGGAGTCCTCGTGTAGTCTCAGGAGCCTGAAAGAAGAAGTTGCTGGCAGGCGACCAGTGACGATGTTCAGAGCGATCCAGGCCTGGATCGGTGATGAAGGAAACCTGAAAGCAGAGGGGACTCAGTTCTCAACCGCTAGCCAGCGATCGTGTGGGTACCAGGAGGGTACCGGCTGAAGTCACCTCGACCAGGTGAGTGGGTGACGTCGGACTCGGCTGTTCCTCGGACCAGGAGGCGCGGCGGCGACCAGGATGGAGGGCGAGCTGTCCCACGAAGGTGTCTGCTGTCGATGGTGCTGGGCCCAGGAGGGGGCAGCGGATCTTGGCAGTGGCAACCCAAGCGGGGGAGTCAAGATGGCATCGGGAGTGGACCAGGAGGGTCCGTGGTACTCCTCTGTTGAAGGGGAGCAAGAGCCAGTCTGGAGCAACCAGACTAGTGATGAAACAAAACGTGGTGCGTCGTGAAGAGGGCCACAAGCCGGTCGGCAAGTGGTCGGACAACGCGGTGAACAGCAAGGAGCGGAAGGGCCCCCACGCAGATCTCGTGGATGCTGGGGAGACAGACTTCGATGCTGGAGCTGCTCAGGGTTTAGGGCTTCTCAAACCCTAGGTGCACTCACTCGAGGGTCCCTCGGTGGGCGTGCTAGATAAGCGTCGTGCAGGTTCTGAAGATAGCCGGTCCCGCAGGTCTCGTCACACCTACGACTCTCAGCTGGGCTGATGAGGTAGGTAAAAGGTCAGAGATGGCAGGGAACTCGGGTCTCGTCGAGCTGGGCAGTCCTGATCCGCAGGAGAGACTTACAGCAAACCGCAAGCGCTTAGGTGGTGCCTGCTGGTGCAGGGTGGCTACTCCTTAGCCACAAGGGAGAGTCTTCAGAAATAGTCAAGAGTTCCTTTCGTGGAAAGTGGTTCGTGATTCGGAGTTATCCGATTATCTGATTATCCAATTTGGGAAGGGGACTCGCTCCTACCTTTATTCTAAGAAAAGGGGCTGGCCCGTGACTAGGTTCTACCTATGGGTGGAGCCAGGAGGGGGGTGGTTACACCCCTAACCTTTGTCCGGCTTCGCGCCAGCTCAGGGGCTGGTGTGCCCCCGAAACTGGTTTGAGCCGGGCTATGCACAGTGAGCACCGGGGTGCCACTTGCAATCACCTTCCTTTCAGCCCTACCTACCTGGGATACACAAACCCTGTCTGGGACGGTGCTAACACCGCCCTCGACAGGAAACCCTTTGTCCAAGCTCCCCTTGCTGGAAGGTCCCCCAGCAGCAGGAGGTCAGACTTGTGTCTGGTGGCAGCATCCATTTTGTGATGCTGAGGCTTGAGTCAACTTTAACCGGGGTTCAAGGTTACTCCCATGTCGGGTCCCTCTAAAAGGGGGGAATGCTAACCCCGTCACCAGGACTGGCGAGGGGTTTGTATTCCCATTCGTATGACACCTTACTCGACATGTGTAGGTGATGTGAGGCCAAAGTTAGCAAATAACCGCCAGGATTATAATGCATTAAAAGTAGTTGGCCCGCGTCACCATGGAACGGCTATTAGGACTTGGTTCCGCAAGCCGTCGACGGGCTCAGCTCGCGCCAGAGCACCGTCCCACATGATTCCCTGCACTCTGCCTTCAGGATTGATAAGGCCTGCTATAGGAGTGACTGATAGGAATCCATGTGTCCATTTTAGGGTTTAGGTGTAGGAATACTACACCTACAGCAACGGGTGATTACACCACGTGGCCCCAGCTGTCGTGCAGCCAGTTGTGTCAGATTTGGGCGGCCATTCCAGGGGTGGCATAATACATGCTTCAGCCCCGGGTAGGCCCTGGGTACACCGATGCCCTGGATACCTGTGGTATGCTGAGACAGGGACTGACAAGGCGGCCCAGTTCCAATTAGTGGATGCACCTAATGTACATGTGTGTTAATTTCGAGAGAGAACAGCTAGGCTGTGGGTCTGATTGGCAGGCCCACAGCCGGGGAAAGTCGTAAACCAATGAAGCAAAAGCAAAAAATCTGGGTGATCATAGGATTGCAGACCCTACTCTCCTACATGACCCCCCCCCAAACTTCGGGACAATAAGCTAACCTTGACCAGGTGAGTCTTCTTGCTCTAAGTGGAAATACCTGGAGAGCCCATCTGCATTGCCATGATCAGTGCCAGGTCTATGCTCCACTGTGAAGTCCATCCCCTGTAGGGAAATGGACCACCTAAGTAGTTTGGGGTTTTCACCCTTCATTTGATTTAGCCACAAGAGGGGCTTATGGTCGGTCTGAATCTTGAAGTGAGTGCCAAACAAGTATGGCCTCAACTTCTTCAGGGCCCAAACCACAGCAAAGGCCTCCCTCTCAATAGCTGACCAATTCTTCTCTCTGGGGGTCAGCCTCCTGCTAATAAAAGCTATGGGCTGGTCATGACCATCAAAATTCAGTTGCGATAGAACAGCTCCCACACCCAGCTCCGAAGCGTCTGTTTGGACAATGAATGGTTTGGAGTAGTCTGGACTCTTTAGGATAGGTGCTGTGCACATGGCCTGCTTCAGGTCATCGAATGCCTTCTGACAGCTTGCTGTCCACTGAACTTTTTTTGGCATCTTTTTACTTGTCAGGTCGTTTAGCGGGGTCACAATGGATCCATAATTTCTGACAAATTTCCGGTAATAACCAGTCAGGCCCAAGAAAGCTCGAACCTGAGTCTGGGTGGTTGGAGGAGCCCAGTCCTGGATGGCCTGTATTTTGCTCTCCAATGGTTGAACCTGGCCTCCACCTACAAGGTGGCCCAGGTATACAACCTGTGTCTGCCCTATCTGGCACTTGGTGGCCTTGATAGTGAGGCCTGCCTTCTGCAGGGCCTCTAACACTTTCCTCAGGTGGACCAGGTGATCCTCCCAGGTGGAGCTAAAGACAGCGATATCGTCCAGATACGCCGCACATAAGTCGTCCAACCCAGTGAGAACTCGATTCACCAGCCTTTGGAAGGTGGCAGGTGCATTTTTCAAACCAAAGGGCATTACCACGAACTGATAATGCCCACCCGGGGTAGAAAATGCTGTTTTGGGCTTGGCCTCCTCAGCTAACCTGATTTGCCAATACCCAGCTGTCAGGTCAAACGTACTTAAGTAGTTGGCCGAGGCCAACCGGTCGATAAGTTCGTCTGCTCTTGGTATCGGGTGGGCGTCGGTCTTAGTGACCGCATTGAGACCTCTGTAGTCCACGCAAAACCTCATCTCTTTCTTACCGCCCTGGGTGTGAGGTTTCGGCACGAGTACTACGGGACTAGCCCAGGGGCTGTCCGAGGGTTCAATGACTCCCAGCTCCAACATTTTCTGCACCTCTGTCTTGATGCAGCCTCTGACATGATCAGGTTGCCGATAGATTTTACTCTTTACGGGCAGACTGTCCCCAGTGTCGACCTCGTGGGTACACCACTTGGTCTGACTGGGTGTCAGAGAGAACATATGTCGAAAGGATTGAAGAACCTGTTTACAATCCTCTTGTTGATGTCCAGAGAGGCTGCCACAAAAGACAACACCATCTACTGATCCATCGTCAGGGTTCTGAGAGAGCAGGTCTGGGAGAGGGTCACTCTCCTCCTCCTGTCCCTCATCTGTGGCCATGAGCAAGCCCATGCCCTCCCTGTCGACATATGCCTTGAGCCTGTTTACATGGAGCACCCTGTGGGGGCTCCGGGGAGTTCCCAGGTCTACCAAGTAGGTGACCTCTCCCTTTTGCTCAATGATCGTGTGGGGCCCAGACCATTTGTCTTTGAGGGCTGCTGGGGCCACTGGCTCCAGCACCCACACCTTCTGTCCAGGCTGGTACACAGTCAGGACAGCCTTTTGGTCGTGCCAAGCTTTCTGTAATTCTTGGCTCGCCTCCAGGTTTTTAAACGCCTTCTCCATGTACTCCGCCATCCGCGAGCGGAGACCGAGCACATAGTCCACAATGTTTGATGCCGGCTTTCTGAGAGGTCTCTCCCATCCTTCCTTTACCAAACAAAGGGGTCCCCTTACAGGATGTCCGAACAGAAGCTCGAAAGGGCTGTAGCCAACCCCCTTCTGCGGGACCTCTCTGTAGGCGAACAAGAGGCAGGGTATCAGGACATCCCATCTCCGCCGAAGCTTTTCAGGTAGTCCGTGAATCATCCCTTTTAGGGTCCTGTTGAATCTCTCAACAAGCCCATTGCATTGTGGGTGATAGGGTGTGGTGAACTTGTAGTTGACACCACATTCCTTCCACATAGCAGTCAGATATCCCGACATGAAGTTTGCACCTCTGTCTGAGACGACCTCCTTAGGGAAGCCCACTCTGGAGAACACTCCAAGTAGGGCCCGTGCCACCACAGGTGCTGTAGTGGTCCTAAGGGGGATAGCTTCAGGATACCTGGTGGCGTGGTCCACCACCACCAGTATAAACTTGTGCCCTGATGCTGTCTGGGGTTCCATTGGTCCGACAATGTCGATCCCCACTCGTTCAAAGGGTACCCCCACCACTGGTAGTGGTATGAGGGGGGCCTTTGTCGTGCCACCTGACTTACCACTGGCTTGGCAAGTGACACAGGAGCGGCAAAACTCCTTCGTATCTTCGGACATGTGGGGCCAGTGAAAGTGTGGAACAATTCTGTCCCAAGTCTTATTCTGGCCTAAGTGACCTGCAAGGGGAATCTCGTGGGCCAAGGTGAGAAGGAAACCTCTCAGAGACAAGGGGATGACCAGCCTCCTGGTCGCACCAGGTTTGGGGTCTCTTGCCTCGGAGTACAGGAGTCCATCGTCCCAGTACACTTTGTGGGTACCTGTGGCGTTCCCTGCAGCCTCAGCAGCGGCCTGCTGTCTGAGGGGTTCAAGTGAGGGGCAGTCTAACTGTGCCTTCCCCAGGTCTTCCCTGGAGGGTCCCCCTGAGCCCAGAAACTCAACCTGACCAGGTTCAAGCTCTTGCGGCTCAGTTTCCCTCAGTTCTTTAAGGTCAGCCTCCTCGGAGACTTGATCCACGACCTGGGGCAAGGGGGAAGGCGAAGCCTTACCCTTACTGCTCCTTTTCTTGGAAGGTGTCTGGTCCGTTCTTCCAGGATCCAGCACCTGTTCAGTGGGGCATCTTTTGGCCTGTGACCTGGTCACAGCAAGGACATGTGCTGGCAAGCCTAACATCTCCATGTGAGTCCTCTGCTCCACTTCTGACCATTGTGACGTTTCCAAATCATTGCCCAACAGACATTCTACGGGGAGGTCTGAACTAACCACAACCTTTTTCGGGCCACTTACCCCTCCCCAGGAGAAATCAACAACTGCCATACTGTGATTGGTAGTGACGTTGCTGGCATTGGTCACTAGGTAACTGGTACCTAGCATGATCTGTCCAGGGTCCACGAAGTTAGGCGTCACCATGGTGACACTGGCACACGTGTCCCTGTAGGCCTGAGCCACTCTTCCATTTATCAAAGGTGTCTGTCTGTATTTGCCCAAAGTATTGGGACTGGCATCAGGGGATATATCCATATCCCCTGTACAGACAAGGACGGCCTGAGTGAGCGTGCCGACTAAGTCGTCATTCCCCTCGGTTCCCAAGGTTAACCCAACTAATGCCTTGGGAGGCGCACTACCACTGCTGACTGTACTAGGGGGCGCAGGGGCCTTAGGGGCTGCAGTGGTAGGAGTTTGCCCTCCTTTCTTGGTGCACTCACTAAACCAGTGAGTCTTACTTTTACAGTATTGGCACCACCTTTTTGACTGGCCTTCTTGAGTCTTCTTCTTCTGTGAAGCCTGACCCCCACCCTCTTTGGTTTGTTGGGGACCTGTCGAAGACTTCTGGTCATTTTGTTCGTTCTTGTTACCCTTTTGGTCTGCTTTCTTCTGACCACCCTGGTTCTGATTCTGGTTCTGCTTGACCCTTGTTCTGACCCATCTGTCCGCCTTCTTTCCCAATTCTTGGGGAGAGGTCAGATCCGAGTCGACAAGGTGCTGATGCAACAATTGGTTCTGACAGTTGTTTAAAATCTGTTCTCGCATGATAAGATTGTACAATCCCGTGTAATCAGTAACCTTGCTACCCAGCAACCAGCCTTCCAAAGCCTTAGTGGCACAATCGACAAAGTCAGCCCAATCCTGAGACTGAATTTTCTGGGTGTCCCGGAACAGCACCCGGTACTGTTCCGTGGTTAAGCCGAACCCATCAATCAGTGTGTTCTTCAGGACTTGGTAGTTGTTAGCATCCTCAGCTCTTGTAGTGAGGAGCTTGTCCCTTCCTTTACCTTCAAAGGAAAGCCACAGTATAGCTGCCCACTGACTTGGGGGGACGCACTGGACAGTGCAGGCCCTCTCCAAGGCAGTTATCCACTTGTGGATGTCGTCCCCTTGTTTAAAGGGGGGCACTATTTTACTCAGGTGTCTAGTGTCTATACCCCTGTCTTTCTCTCTATTGAGAATGCTGCCACCAGTGGGATCTAACCCACTTAATTTCTGCTCTCGGGCCAAGGCAAGTCTTTCTTTGGCGAGGGCAAGTTCTTCCCGCTCGATCCTCAGATTGACCTCCCGCATCTTCGCTTCATGCTCCCTCCTCTGAGGGGAAGTCATTCCTCTCTGAGAAGATGCCTGAGAGACATGTGTATGAACCGATCTGCCAGAGCCTCTGGAGAGAGACCTAGCTCGTCCGTTCCCAAGGTTAAGCCTGCTTGAGCGTGGGCCCGGGGCTCCCCCAGTTCCATTCTCATGCCTGCTTAAGTTGGTCCTTGTAAGCCTGCCGACTACCACTGGACCTTTGTCTGCCTCGTCTCCCGATAACTCGTCCTCGTCCTCCTCCTCTGTGTGGAGGTCGAGGTCTGGGTCACCGAGGGTTCCCTCTAAGGGAGGCATGTTCCCATCTGCACTGGGGGGACCTGGGTTAGAGGACCTCCTAGCATCGTACGCCTCTAAGAGACCTATCAGAATTGCGATGGTAGGGTTAGAACCCTGGTTTAGCTTCCTGGAGGCACACAGTTGTCGCATCTCCTTGAAGCTAAGAGCTGCATATCGTGACACGACCTGTGGAGGGTCACTGACCACTAAGGGAGTCTGCGAAGACTCTCCGTGGACCGACATGCTTTTCTAGTGAGGTGTAAGTGATGCACCTACCTACACTATGTGTTTACCTACTGATCCCTTGCTAAGAGTTGTAGTCAGGGTGTGCTAAGCCCTGTTACACTACAACAGCCGGTTCAGTAGAACTCGGAGTATTCTAAGTTAAGTTATATGTACCTGGGTACTTATGTGATCTTTCACTGCGATATTCTTAGGATACGTGTGTGGTAAAACAACAGCAAGCTCAAATCCCACCGCTGCCACCAATGTGAGAAGTTGGCCTGATATGTAGTGCTCACTATTCTAGTGATCACTGTGTATCATTCCAAACGACCCTTATTGATGATTGGTTGTAAGTCAACCTTTTAGACCAGCTATCCTAGTAGCGTGGATACGAGCAGTCTTAGGCTAAACTCTAGAGGGCGTGTTAAGCCAGCTGTTTACCATCACATATACCCCTTGAACACCAAGTGAAAGGACACCACACAAGTTGTTATGAAAATAAAAGGATATTTATTTATAACAAGACTACCCTGGCTCTTTATGAGTCAGGGAGCTAAGCACACTACAAAACTCTTAGGAAAATACTTCAGTTGCACAATTTACACAAATGCCCGAGGGGCACGAGAGACCATCTACACTAACAGTGAAATGCGAATGGTTAGAGTCTGGAGGTACTGATTCCGGAGTGATCCGATCAGTGGGACTAAACGAAAAAGGAACTGGACACTTGTAGAGCGAACCTGCGATGGAGCACCGAGATGCTCGAGTTACCTAGCCCGGAGGCTGCGGCTGCGTGAAGTTCGGCAAGACGTCGGGAGTCCTCGTGTAGTCTCAGGAGCCTGAAAGAAGAAGTTGCTGGCAGGCGACCAGTGACGATGTTCAGAGCGATCCAGGCCTGGATCGGTGATGAAGGAAACCTGAAAGCAGAGGGGACTCAGTTCTCAACCGCTAGCCAGCGATCGTGTGGGTACCAGGAGGGTACCGGCTGAAGTCACCTCGACCAGGTGAGTGGGTGACGTCGGACTCGGCTGTTCCTCGGACCAGGAGGCGCGGCGGCGACCAGGATGGAGGGCGAGCTGTCCCACGAAGGTGTCTGCTGTCGATGGTGCTGGGCCCAGGAGGGGGCAGCGGATCTTGGCAGTGGCAACCCAAGCGGGGGAGTCAAGATGGCATCGGGAGTGGACCAGGAGGGTCCGTGGTACTCCTCTGTTGAAGGGGAGCAAGAGCCAGTCTGGAGCAACCAGACTAGTGATGAAACAAAACGTGGTGCGTCGTGAAGAGGGCCACAAGCCGGTCGGCAAGTGGTCGGACAACGCGGTGAACAGCAAGGAGCGGAAGGGCCCCCACGCAGATCTCGTGGATGCTGGGGAGACAGACTTCGATGCTGGAGCTGCTCAGGGTTTAGGGATTCTCAAACCCTAGGTGCACTCACTCGAGGGTCCCTCGGTGGGCGTGCTAGATAAGCGTTGTGCAGGTTCTGAAGATAGCCGGTCCCGCAGGTCTCGTCACACCTACGACTCTCAGCTGGGCTGATGAGGTAGGTAAAAGGTCAGAGATGGCAGGGAACTCGGGTCTCGTCGAGCTGGGCAGTCTTGATCCGTAGGAGAGACTTACAGCAAACCGCAAGCGCTTAGGTGGTGCCTGCTGGTGCAGGGTGGCTACTCCTTAGCCACAAGGGAGAGTCTTCAGAAATAGTCAAGAGTTCCTTTCGTGGAAAGTGGTTCGTGATTCGGAGTTATCCGATTATCTGATTATCCAATTTGGGAAGGGGACTCGCTCCTACCTTTATTCTAAGAAAAGGGGCTGGCCCGTGACTAGGTTCTACCTATGGGTGGAGCCAGGAGGGGGGTGGTTACACCCCTAACCTTTGTCCGGCTTCGCGCCAGCTCAGGGGCTGGTGTGCCCCCGAAACTGGTTTGAGCCGGGCTATGCACAGTGAGCACCGGGGTGCCACTTGCAATCACCTTCCTTTCAGCCCTGCCTACCTGGGATACACAAACCCTGTCTGGGACGGTGCTAACACCGCCCTCGACAGGAAACCCTTTGTCCAAGCTCCCCTTGCTGGAAGGTCCCCCAGCAGCAGGAGGTCAGACTTGTGTCTGGTGGCAGCATCCATTTTGTGATGCTGAGGCTTGAGTCAACTTTAACCGGGGTTCAAGGTTACTCCCATGTCGGGTCCCTCTAAAAGGGGGGAATGCTAACCCCGTCACCAGGACTGGCGAGGGGTTTGTATTCCCATTCGTATGACACCTTACTCGACATGTGTAGGTGATGTGAGGCCAAAGTTAGCAAATAACCGCCAGGATTATAATGCATTAAAAGTAGTTGGCCCGCGTCACCATGGAACGGCTATTAGGACTTGGTTCCGCAAGCCGTCGACGGGCTCAGCTCGCGCCAGAGCACCGTCCCACATGATTCCCTGCACTCTGCCTTCAGGATTGATAAGGCCTGCTATAGGAGTGACTGATAGGAATCCATGTGTCCATTTTAGGGTTTAGGTGTAGGAATACTACACCTACAGCAACGGGTGATTACACCACGTGGCCCCAGCTGTCGTGCAGCCAGTTGTGTCAGATTTGGGCGGCCATTCCAGGGGTGGCATAATACATGCTTCAGCCCCGGGTAGGCCCTGGGTACACCGATGCCCTGGATACCTGTGGTATGCTGAGACAGGGACTGACAAGGCGGCCCAGTTCCAATTAGTGGATGCACCTAATGTACATGTGTGTTAATTTCGAGAGAGAACAGCTAGGCTGTGGGTCTGATTGGCAGGCCCACAGCCGGGGAAAGTCGTAAACCAATGAAGCAAAAGCAAAAAATCTGGGTGATCATAGGATTGCAGACCCTACTCTCCTACAATTATTACTACTATTCCCACCTTCCAAGATGGGGGCCGCCGTATACTTAGACACACGTGATCACGCACGGTTCACGGGCTCACGTGATTTTCGAATCGTTTTAGCAGGAGGCACCTCTGCTCGCCGGCACTCGTATTTGGAGTCCGGTGTGAGGAGGTCATGTACGCGGATCGGCGCCTTAATTTCTTTTGAATACAGGTATTTGCAATCTCTATTCTTTCGGGTCTATGATCAGCGGTTTGCCTGGCATCCCAGGTTGTCCTTTGATTAACCCCCCTCCCTCACGACGCTTCGTCTAATTAACTTAACTAGCGTCAATACTAAAAGGAGGTTTCCTCTTCGCTTTTTGTCTTTTCTGTTCTTCTATTAGATTAAAGCTCCTCCCGTGAAAGATATTTTAAGTAATGAGATTCTGACATACAGTCAATAAAGATTCTTCTCCTCACGCCACAGAATTAGTGTGGCTTGGAATTATCGCCCCACTACAAGTAGGTTTGAGTTTGCACATCAATGGGATTTGATCTTTATTTTACGCACAGACCTGACTTAGAGGTTTTGTTTGTTGTTTTATATACATTCTTCTATATAGAAATGAAATGAAATGAGGATTTATAGAGCGCGATAGCTACCCTGAGGCGTCCTAGCGCTAGTGGACAGGCGTGTGATGGGAAATTAAGAAATTAATCAGATTTGTTAAAAAGTAGGGCTTTTAACTGTTTACGAAAGGGGAGCAAATTGGGCTCGGATCGGAGATGAAGGGGCAGGGCGTTCCATAATTTGGCCGAATTGTAGGAGAATAATCGACCTCCACATCTGACTCTTGTGATCCTGGGGATGGTGACGAGGAGAGAGGAAGTTGATCTGAGGTGTCTGTTTGGTATATAGGGAGTGGCCAGTGGATGATTTATAAGGGCACCGGTTTTCCAGAAGGCTCGATGGATGATGCATAAGCTCTTAAATTCAATTCTTTGCCTCACTGGAAGCCAGTGAAGATTTTTCAGTCCGGGTTTAATTGAAAGTCGGCGAGGGGTCTGGAGGAGAGTATGGGCTGCGCAGTTTTGTATGACCTGGAGTTTGTGTAAGGTGGCCTGAGGGGCTCCCAGGTAGAGGGCATTCCCAAAATCGAGGCGCGACAAAATCAGACCTTGGATCATGGTCTGTCTTGCCTGGAAGGGTAGAAGAGGGAGGATTTTCCGAATGAGCCTGAGCAGGCCAAAACACGTAGCTGAGAGTTTGGCTGCTTGGCAGCTAAAGTTAAGACATTTGTCAAGCCAAATGCCTAGGCTTTTGATGGAATCCTTGTTTGTGGGGGCGGTTCCAAGGCAGGTGGGCCATAGGTGATCGATGGTAGGACTGGGGGGGTTACCTAGGAGCATTAGCTCGGTCTTGTCTCCGTTCAATTTGAGACAAGATGATGTCATCCATAAATGCACTGCTTCCAGACATTCTCTCATATGATTGGGAGTGGTGTGTGGCTGGTTGAGGGCTACTACTAGCTGAGTGTCGTCTGCGTATGTAATTATTTTTATTCCAAAGGGACGCACAATCTCAGCTAGGGGGCTCATGTACACGTTGAAGAGTGTAGGGCTCAAAGAGGAGCCCTGTGGCACTCCGCACCCGAGGGGCTTGGTAGGGGAAATGGTTTCACCCTCAAAGACCCTAAATGAACGGCCTGATAAGAAGGATTTGAGCCAGGCCAAGGCGTTCTCAGAGATTCCTAGGTTCGCGAGTCTTTGCAGTAAGATGGTGTGATTTACAGTGTCAAAGGCGGCACTTAGGTCAAGGAGGATGATGGCGGTCCATGATCTTCCTTGCCTCTTCTGTAACTGCAATGAGGGCGGTCTCGCTCCCATGCATGGGACGGAATCCCGTCTGGGAGGGATCGAGTAAATGGTTGTTTTCTAGGAATTCAACCAGAGCGCTGTTGACGTGTTTATCAAGGATCTTGCTTAGCCATGGTAGTAAGGAGATTGGCCGATAGTTCACTGGGTTATCTGGGTCCAGGTTGGATTTTTTAAGAAGGGCTTTCACCATGGCCTGCTTCCAGGGGGGTGGGACAGTCACGGTGGTCAGTGAGGCATTAAGCAGGTTGAGGGTGGTGGGTAGAATGTGATTAATTACTGTCAGCAAGTTGCATGGGGGTGCTGGGTCGTTGGGGGAGCCGGATTTCACCTGACGCATGATAGTTTCAAGCGGGGTGGGGTCAAGAGGTGGAAGGTTCCTGAAGGTTACTGGGGTACAAAATTTCGGCTCGCCCTGCTTGGTGGGTGGAATGAGGAGTTGGATGTGGGGAAAGGAGGTGTAGATGGTTTGTATCTTTTGGAAAAAGAAGTCAGCCAGGTTGTTACAGCGGGTTTGTGAATTAAGGGGGTTGGGGGGTTTGTCTGGCAGCTTAAGAAGGGTTTTCGCGATTTTATATAGTGCCTTAGGTTTAGAGGCGGCTGTATTGATTTTGTTTTCAAAGAATGTTGCCTGTGCGATGTGGATTTCGTTTTTGTATGTTTTATTGCGGCTCTGTAGGCTGTTTTCGCGGAGGAAGAGTAATCCATTCGCCACTTCATTTCAAGTTTTTTACAGAGGCGTTTCTTTTTCCGTAAGTCGGGGGAGTACCAGGGGGCCGTTCGAGTGTTACGTTTAGACTCCGTGCATTTTAAGGGAAGCACGGCATCGAGTGAGTTCGAGATCCATTTATTATAGTTTTCATTGGCTAGAGTGGGGTCGGGTGTGTTAGGTGGTGTGTAGGTCTCGAGACTTATTACCCAATCAGATTGGGAGAGTTTTGGCCAGTTGCGTTTCGTGTGGGTAACTGTAGTGGGGGAAGAGTGGGGGGGAGAGTTTGACCAGGAGAAGGGAATGAGAAAATGATCTGTCCAGGGCAAAGGGAGAGGGGGACCTACTAAGAGCTCTGTACAATTGCTGAAAATGGGATCCAAAAGATGCCCTTTGGTGTGGGCCGGTCACCCCCACGCACCTCGCACACTCCTCGTGAGTGCGACCAGGCTGCCCCTCGCTCCTTCCAGTGCCGCCGCTGCCCGCAGCCGGGACCCTGCCAGCTGTACCCGCTGATTGCGGCCCTTGCCCCGCCTGCGCCGCGCTGTTACCGCGTTCCTCCTGTCTCCCCTTGTGCTTCGGCTCCTGGTAAGATTGTACCTCTGTAACTCCGTCGCTGTTTCCCCCGGTGTACTGCTAGCCCCCTGTTTTATTTTCTGTATCCCCGCTCAGGTTCAGTATCGTAGTTTTGTCAGCCCCCTGTTTTATTTTTGTATCCCCGTTCTGTTAGTACTGTATTATTGTCCCCATGTGCTTTAGGCGCCCCCGGCCCCTGCCGCGCTTCCCGCCACCTCCCCGCTCCCCGCCCCTCTCCTCTGCAGCCCTCCCCATTCGCCGCCCCGCTCCCTGCCTCCCAGTTGCCCCTCCCTCGCCCCGCCCCCCCACTCTCCACACATGGCAGAGTGGCCCAAGCGCAGCGTGCACGCGCAGCGGGCGCGCCGAATGAGCGCCGAAGGTGCGCCAAAGGTAAGCCCGTCTGCGCCCGTCCGCGCCTGGACCCCTGGCCCCCGCAGACCCCAGCCCACCCGCCGGACGTACGACGCCGCCACCCTCAACGCACTCAATGCCGGTCGAATCCCAGGATGCTACCGAGCCACCCCGAGACGCACCCACGAACCCTTCCGCTGCAACTCCTGAAAGTTCACCTGCATCCGGACCTGCACCACTCCAGCACCACCCAAGACCAAGACGAGCAACTGCAGCAACCACCTGAAGTGCATACTGCTCAACACCCGCTCCGTCCACAGACACGCCGTCGAGCTCTGGAACCTGCTCGACACAACCTCACCAGACGTCGCCTTCCTCACGGAAACCTGGATGAACGCCTCGTCAGCGCCCGACATCGCCATCGCCATCCCAGACGGCTACAAGATCATCCGAAGGGACCGCATCAACAAGAACACCGGAGGAGGCATTGCCATCATCCACAGGAACACCATCCGCATCACGACCAACACCGACGACACCATCGCACCCGCCGAACACCTGCACTTCCAGGTCCACATCAACCCCAAGACCACCCTCAGAGGCACCCTCATCTACAGACCCCCGGGACCTCGCACACAATTCAGCGAAGACATCGCCGACTTCATCAGCCCGCACGCCCTCCCCTCCGCTGACTACATCCTCCTAGGGGACCTCAACTTCCACCTGGAGAACAACAATGACCGCAACACCACCACCCTGCTGGACAACCTCGCAAACCTGGGACTCAAGCAGCTGGTCACCACCCCCACCCACTACGCCGGACACACACTCGGCCCCGTCTTCTCATCCAGCAAGGACATCGCCTTCAGCCACGCCACCGGACTCCACTGGACGGACCACAGCTGCGTCCACTTCAGCTTCAGAAGGACCACGACCCACCATCACCAGCAACAGGTTGCACGCAGAAGCTGGAACAAGATCACAGCCGACCAGATCGCGACCACCCTGAGTAAGAACCCACCCACCAGCACAACGAACCCCAGCCAAGCGGCCACCAACCTCACGAAGTGGATCAGCGACTGCGCAGACGACCTCGCCCCCCTGAAGACCCCGCCTAGCAGACCCGGTAGCAAGAAAGCCCCATGGTACACCGACGAACTCAAGAGCTCCAAGAAGAACTGCCGAGCCCTCGAGAGAACCTGGCGCAGAGACCCAACACCGGACAACATGACTGCCCTCAAGCTCGCCACCCGTAAACACCACCAACTCATCCGCACCACCAAGAAAACCGCATTCAAGGAACGACTGGACAACAACGCACACAACAGCAAGGAACTCTTCAACATCGTTAAAGAGCTCTCCAACCCCAACGCCGGAAACAACGACATCACCCCTTCGCAAGACCTCTGCAACTCCCTCGCCTCCTACTTCCACAACAAGATCGCAAACATACACAACAGCTTCAGCTCCCAACCGACGCACGCCACGACCGAACCACCACCCCCCACCACCACCCTCCGCGCCTGGACCCCGATCAGCACCGAAGACACCGTCCGCACAATGAACTCCATCCACTCCGGATCTCCTACCGACCCCTGCCCTCACCACGTCTTCAACAAGGCCGACGCTGTCATCGCACCCCACCTGCGGGACATCATCAACACCTCCCTCGACACCGCTACCTTCCCGGAGAGCTGGAAGCACGCCGAACTCAGCGCTCTACTAAAGAAGCCATCAGCCGACCCCACCGACCTCAAGAACTACCACCCCATCTCGCTGCTCCCGTTTCCTGCAAAAGTCATCGAGAAGACCGTCAACAAGCAGCTGGCCGCCTTCCTCGAGACGAACGGATCCCTCGACCTCTCGCAGTCTGGCTTCCGGGCCAACCACAGCACCGAGACCGCCCTGATCGCAGCCACCGATGACATCCGAGCTCTGCTTGACAATGGAGAAACAGCGGCCCTCATACTCCTAGACCTCTCCGCGGCCTTCGACACTGTCTGCCACCGTACACTAGTGCAGCGACTCAACAACGTCGGAATCCAGGAGAAGGCACTGGAGTGGATCATCTCCTTCCTCGCCGGCAGGACACAGAGAGTCCGCCTCCCCCCGTTCAGATCTGAAGCCACCGAAGTCATCTGCGGCGTTCCTCAAGGCTCCTCGCTCAGCCCTACCCTCTTCAACGTGTACATGAGCCCCCTCGCATACATCGCACGCCAGCACAACCTCAACATCATCTCCTACGCCGACGACACCCAGCTGATTCTCTCCCTCACCAACGACCCCGCCACCGCCAGAGCCAACCTCCACGAAGGGATGAAAGAGGTAGCCGAATGGATGAAGAACAGCCGCCTGAAACTGAATTCGGACAAGACGGAAGTCCTCATCCTGGGAGCCTCACCCTCCGCCTGGGACGACTCCTGGTGGCCCCCCGCCCTAGGCAACGCACCCAAACCAACAGACCACGCACGCAACCTGGGCTTCATCCTGGACTCCTCCCTCTCCATGACCAGACAAGTCAACGCCGTTTCCTCGTCGTGCTTCAACATCCTGCGCATGCTACGAAAGATCTTCCGGTGGATCCCCACCGAGACCAGGAAGACGGTCACCCAGGCCCTCGTCACCAGCCGTCTGGACTACGGCAACTCCCTCTACGCCGGCACCACCGCCAAACTCCAGAAAAGACTTCAGCGGATCCAGAACGCCGCAGCACGACTCATCCTGGACATCCCCCGCCGCAGCCACATCTCCGGACACCTGAGAGACCTGCACTGGCTCCCGGTCAACAAAAGAATCACCTTCCGACTCCTCACCCACGCACACAAAGCCCTACACAACCAAGGACCAGGATACCTCAACAGCCGCCTCAACTTCTACGCTCCCAAACGCCAGCTTCGATCGACCGGCCACGCCCTCGCCACCGTCCCCCGCATCCGAAGAGCCACCACAGGGGGACGATCCTTCTCCTACCTCGCCGCCAAGACATGGAACTCCCTCCTGACCCACCTCCGCCTGACCCAGCACCACCTCGCCTTCAGGAAGCAACTCAAGACCTGGCTGTTCGAGCAGTAGCGGACCCCCCCCCTAGCGCCTTGAGACCCTCTGGGTGAGTAGTGCGCTATATAAATGCTTTGATTGATTGATTGATTGATTGGGTAGGTTTTTGCACTAGCTGCTTGAGCTGGAGCGCAGAGAGGCTAGTAGACAGTTCTAGAGCGATGTGATCGGTAACATCGTCAAGATGGATGTTTAGATCTCCGAGGAGGGTGAAGTTGGATGTATTACAGGCTAGGTTAGCTAAGGTGTAAGGTAGGGAGTGGAGAAATTGACCCACGGGCCCAGGGGGTCGGTAGATAAGTATCCCCGTGAACGTGCTTGTTGGTGAGAAGTCTATGGAAAAGGAGAGGCTTTCGCAGGTCAGGTATAGGGTTGGGTAGGCTACGGCACCCAAAGGAGTCTTTATAGATGACTGCTAGGCCACCACCTCTTCCTGAAATACGGTCTTCACGTAGGATTTGATAACCTTGGGGTAGAGCCTGGATAAGGTCAGGTTCAGAGTCGGAGTGAAGCCAAGTCTCGGTTAAGAACAGAATATCTGGTTGAAGTTCTTCTAGAAGCATGGATGTCTCTAAAGTGTGTTTGGGGAGTGACCTGCAGTTAAGGAGGAACATGTTCCGCCGTTGGGTTTTAGTAGGTGGGTCAGGGAGAGGTAAAAATCCACAGTGTGGGCAGACTGTGTATTTACATTCCGTGTTCGAGGTAGAGAGGCAGAGAGGGAGTCCCGGCACTCTTAGTTTCAGTAGAGTGTTGCGGCTGTAGCCTCTGGTGTGTGTGGGTATCCGGGCAGGGGTTAGCGCCCCAAGCCCCGAACGGCCGCGGACGGGCGCAGACGGGCTTGCCTTTGGCGCGCCTTCGGCACACCGTCGGCGCGCCCGCTGCACGCGTCCGCTGCGCGTGGTGTATGGCATACAGCTTATATGCAGGTGAGTGTCAGGAAACCGGATATGACGTTGCGCCCTCCTCCCCTCTAGCCCGGATGTAGTTATGACCGCGCCTCCCTCCACATCAATCGGGATGGATTCCCGTGGTGGACCAGGAAGAATGCGGGTGTCGGGTGTCCAAGGGTGCAGGAGTGCGGGTAGGTGGCTCAGTGGAATTCACAACAAATTTTAACAATTCAGTTTTAAAATTAGTTCGCCGATTTTAAAAGCTAGCAACATATGGCGAATGCACAGAGAGGAGTACCGTGAATACTGCTGTGTTAGGATTCTGTCACAGCGCGCGTCCCTATATATATAGAGGTATATCCAATGTCTAATATATACCCCTTTTGTGTTTTTTGTTCACCCTATAGATCTACGTACACTGATGCTTTTAAGGTCAGTGAGATATAAGAAATAGGTGTTTTATTGGAACCTCTAAATAACTATTAGACCTGTTCTTACATTCTTAGGGGATTTGTTTTCGGTTGTTTTTGAATTTAGTGTAGTAGTACAGTGACCCTCTTAAATGCATCATGGAATTATACACCATCACGTGCACTTTTCACTTCACAAACATCTTTTTTATAAAAAATTGTGTTAACGTGAGAAATGGTAATTCCATTTGTTTTTTTTAAACTTGATTGTATTGTCACAAATGGCACCTTGTGCATGTCTGAATACTGGATTACGAGGTGCTCATATGCGATGAGTACTACACCACTCGAATGCCCCTGGTAGCACTTTGTGTTGTGTGGCTCTTATAATAGTATTGAATAATTGTGATTAATGAATCATGCAACTAAATGTAGTGTATATTATTATCTACCTAGCCGTGATCAAGTCGCATGTATTATCTACAGAGGCGACGAAACACGTGTTGGCTTGTGTATTGCATATTGACTGAAAACCATGACGATCCATTAAACTATGGAAAGAAAGAAATAGAAAGAAACCGATTGTTTATTTCTTTGTACCTTTTATGTTACTTCCTATGAAAGATTGACAGTGATAATCTATATGTGCTTGGGTTTCCTATGAACATCGTAATGAGCCCCTTTGAATTTAAGAAAGTGTAAGGATGCATCTTCCAAGGGGGAATTAGTTATTCTCTGGACGCATCTTGCAGGGGACTCGAGGAAGGCTACCTTACCAGCGCCGTGAGGGCAACGGCAGGCTTGCAATCTCCAGAAGGGGCCTAAGCAACGAGCACCTATCGGCCAAATTGACCCTCAGGACCGCCGCGAGGGAAACGGCATAAACTAAAACTACAGTACCCAGACTCCCCTGGTCGGCGCTCGCAGGTGACGTCAGTGGCAGGCGTCACCTGCCTACATCAACGCAGCGCGCCTACCGCAGCGCGGGACGCATCTTGCAGGGGACTCGAGGAAGGCTACCTTACCAGCGCCGTGAGGGCAACGGCAGGCTTGCAATCTCCAGAAGGGGCCTAAGCAACGAGCACCTATCGGCCAAATAGACCCTCAGGTCCGCCGCGAGGGAAACGGCATAAACTAAAACTACAGTACCCAGACTCCCCTGGTCGGCGCTCGCAGGTGACGTCAGTGGCAGGCGTCACCTGCCTACATCAACGTCACCTACCGCAGCGCCCGGGCCAAGGGCGGGCCCGTCCTTGCCCGTCAAAGACCGGACAAGACTGGACTGGACCACCCCCCTTACCTTTCAAGTAAGATTCTGGGAGAAATCAATTGCAGAAGTGTGCAATTTTCATGTGTTTATGTTTGCCATGCCTGCGCCCATTATGATTGTAGCGACCTGACTTGCAACTAAAGGCAGTCACTTTTTCCGAGGGGGTGTGCGCAATCGTGAGTCCTGAGAATCTGAGCGGACCCCTAATATTTGACCGGGACTTACAGAGTAAACTGCTATACAAGATATAGTGATTGTTTAGCCTTCCCCTATACTCTTTGGCTTTATTTATCCCTTGGAAATTGGTTAAAGAGTCATTGTCGCTGAGGGGCAAACAGTGTTGCTCTATTCTCAGGGTGGCGATGGGCAAGCGGAAAGCCACTGAACCTATGACTGGGAAAAAGAACTTAGCCAAAATGCATAAACAAGCTAAAACAGTAGTAAATAATTGTACATTGGCTGAGATCGATAATTTAATAGAAGAGGTAGAGACTATGTTGTCTAGTGACAAGGGGGTTAGCAACAAGGGTAATAAAATCTCATCTTACTACGGCAAAAAAGAGAAGGTGCCAAGGGCAAAGCCCCCAGAACCTATCGCCATAGTACATGAACCCCATTCACCCCTACAGATACAGACACAATTCCAACCCTTAACTCCCCTATTCCCAAAGCAAAGAAGGGGGCCCACTACAAAGCCTCCCTCCGGCACAGAAATATCTGATACCACGGAGGTAGTGGCTAGGCAGCCAGACAGTCCTATATGTAGAGAGGTGACCACAGTCGAGTGCTCTAATAGATTTGCACCCCTGTCTGAGAACACGGTCCCTGACACTTGGTCCTCCGCGAGAAGCAGCGATGAAATAACTTCTAAACAAACAGATGTGACGGGGGATAATTCTCAGGGACATTTACCAACAAACCCAACATACAGCTTAGTGACTACCTTACATACCAAACTGGATGTTCTCCAAGAGGAGGTCAGCTTAATTAAAAAAATGCTCGAGATCTTAACGTCCCATTTACCGATTCACAAAGGGGCCTCATTCCCAAATACGGGTGAAATCGCTGCTCCCGGAATCAAACTAGTAGACACGTCCAGGGGTAGCCAAATTGCAAAATCACTGCCCCGAGTACCCAATAGCCATCGCGAGCATCAGAAACCCACGCAGTGTAAAAACCCAAGTACACATACTTTCTTCCAGACCAATGAGGATAGAGCACAGCCTAACAACATTGAAAATCCCAATAATCTTATCCCCCCAACACCAGGCCAGATATACCCAGGCAAATCCGAGTACCTACCACAAAGACAGATCTCCACACTCCACCTTCTGGAGAGGGACTATGGATAATGAGCCAGTGCATAACCGACATCTAGATCAGGCCAATTATTCTGTAATAAGGGAAGACCCAGAGCTATGCTGTGTATTCCTCACAAATGTTCCAAGACTGAAGGCGGGCAAAAGGGAAGACAAGGATTCCCTACTAAATAAAGCAATCCACTGGATCAGAAAGGAAAGGCAGTGTCTATCCATAATAAGATCTGACTTAAAAAACGCTGAAAGGATCCAACAAGATAGGGGTGACCTGGACGATATTAAGCTAACCTTCCATTATAAAAACATCGCAGAAAATTTAATAACCATGAATCTGAGATCTCACTCCTTTTTCAACTCTAGCATTGGCATTAGACAGAAAAGAACCTGTCTAGATGGTAGGGACACAGTACATCATATCTCGGGGGGCCTCTCGAATTTATCAGATCCGGACTGACTGATTCAAGAATGGACTGGCAACTTATCACATCTGGCACAAAAAATTCCAACTGCACCCCCTCCCGTATTTGAGAACGATACACATTGTGAAAAATCCCATTCGGTGGGAGGATTAGGCTCAGCAGTAGAGGAAGGGGGCAACTTGGACAACACCTTTGAGACACCATTGTGCCATACTCAGACAACCCAATCTGTAGTAGACTGTAGCCCCCCCACCAACACTTATACTACATCAAATGCTGTGAAGATAGTAAGCTGGAACATAGCCGGCCTTACAAGGAAGTTGCAGGAACCAGACTGGCATGAATATATAGACACTTTCGATCTTTGTTTGTTTCAAGAAACGTGGGCCAGGGAACCTCTGTATAAGGCGGGCTATAGAACTTACAGTGTAGAGGCGCGGCAATCAGCTAGGGGTAGACCATCAGGAGGTCTCCTTATTTGGGTTGCAAATAGCATCAACGCGTCCATAGGAATAATACACTCAGACTCAGAGGACATCCTGGGCTTAAGCTTCAAATTTAAAAATGACTTGAGGCTATCATTATTTAATGTTTATATTAGGCCCAGAGATAATTCCAAAGAATCAATGATAGTACAGTTATTGGAAGATGTCCTAGCTCCATTACTCCCTGCTGGCCCCATTTTAATTGCCGGTGATTTCAATTGCTGCTATGAACCCCTGTCAGGCCTGAAAGACATCTTTGAAGATGAAGATACTGCTATGGGCATACCTCTTCTGGGAATAGTTAAATCCTGTAGAAGTTCTCAATCTGCACTACAGTTATTGAACTTTACCATAACAAATGGTTTGAGATCTTGCAATGGTAGAACACTTTCGGACCCCCATGGATCAAATACTTTCTCAAGGGGGTCCGCGACATCCAGGATCGACTATATCATGTTAAGCTCGACTTATTGGGCTTACGTCAAAGATTTTAAAATAGATACCAGAAGAGAAAGTGACCACTTCCCACTCTGCTTAGAACTTGCAGAAGAATCGTTTCAAAAACATCCAACGACACATTTGCGATCTGGCCACAAATCGATCCAGCCCATAGTAAGCAATAACAGAAGGGCAGTAAAATGGCCGTCCATAATGGGGAACGTCGAATCACTTACTCACATTTACGACACTTTTAGTGATCTTGTATCGTTGTATCTAAATGAACCTTCAGGGTCAATCCTGATAACACAGACCCACTCAAAACTGGTAAAAAGAATTGAACCAGACCTGACAAAACCTGGGCATGCCAAGATAAAAAACCGCGCAAAGGCTGTGAAATCAAACCCCTGGTCTGATAAAGATTGTGTAGAAAAAAAACAACTCCTAACGAAGGCTCTCCACGCAAAGGATCCCTTGCTCATCAGAGAAGCAAGGACATCATACAACAAACTTTGAATGTAACCCGTAGAAGTTGGGAAGATTCGAGCTGGGGAGAATTAGTAAAGGCAGCAAAATTGGGCGACCAATTTACATTTTGGCAGATTATTGCAAAGGGTAAGAATCCAGGTACCCCGGCTCCTGATTTTAACCTGGATCCAGGCACCTGGCACAGACACTTCACCCACCTATATGCCTCACATGTCCCTGTGATGGATGGCCAGAGTAGTGCCACTGGTAGTTTTATATCATCAACTACGATTGCCCCATTGTGCTTTAGCATCGAAGATACTAGACTGGCCCTGAATTCAATCAAGCCCTCAAAAGCTCCGGGACCTGACAAAATACCAGGTGACCTTTTTAAACACGCACCAGAGGTATGGGTCCCATATATCAATTTGTTAAGTAATGCAATCGCAGGAGGCCAGCCAATCCCTGATTCCTGGAAGGGAGCAGAGATTGTGCCAATATATAAAAAGGGTGGTAGAGATGACCCGGCAAATTATAGGCCCATTAGCTTGTTGGACATACTACAAAAACTGTACGCAAAACAAATTTTGGAAAGTTTAAAAGATTGGATATCTGCAAATAATATTATTTCTCCTTATCAAGCAGGATTCAGGGAACGGACAAGCACTATAGACCAGGTGTTTCGTCTGATAGTAATAGCCTGGAAATACACCAGGCTAAGAGATGGCCATTTATACGTGGCCTTTATAGATCTAAAGGCCGCTTTTGACTCAATCCCCAGAGAGCTCTTGTGGTCAAACTTGTTGCAACAGGGAGTCCCTAAAAACATCCTAATCCAGCTGATCAGGCTCCATGAGAACAATTATGCCAGAGTACGCTGGGGTCGGGCGGGTGAACTCACCGAAGAAATAGTAGTGAATAGAGGAGTGCGCCAGGGATGTGTCCTGGCGCCAACACTCTTTCTTCTTTACGTCAATGACATGGTTGAGTTCCTCCAAAAATCTAGTCACGATTCCCCGAAGCTGGGGGGGAACCACGTTTGCGCTCTAACATTTGCAGATGATACAATATTACTATCGCAAACTCCAAAGGGCCTGCAAAATCTTTTGAACTCACTCAACGATTATTGCACATTAAAGGGTCTGGAAATTAATCCCGCAAAGACAAAATACATGTCAATTAGACCCCATAAATGTTTTAAGCGTAATCTTAAATTAAACGGAATGAGTTTAGAGTGTGTCCCTAATTTTATTTATCTCGGTGTGAACATTGACTCCAAACTTTCTTGGAAGCCACAGATCACTAAATCAAGTACAATTTTAATGCAAAATTCAGCCCCAATTTTAAAAAAATTGCACGCAACCACGTCCAGGGCAATTACCCCAGCACTGGAAGTCTATAAGGCAAGGGCCCAATCTGCTGCGCTGTATGGCTCAGAGCTTTGGGGGGGGCCCCGCTTAATGCCTTAACTAAGGGGGAAAATAAGATACTGAGGAGATTTGTTACACTCCCACAAAACACACCATTAACCCCCCTTATGATGGATTTAGGTATTAAACGCCTGGGCCACAGAGCTGTGTGGATGTCCCTGTCTTACTGGATAAGAATTTGGACGACAGAGGAACTCTACATGTATAGACAATCACTAACCGAACTCCTGGCCCTAGACACTAACCTTAGTTTCCCGTGGTTGGGACATATTCGTAAATGGCTGCTGGATTTGGGCTTGAGCAGGTTCTGGGCTAACCCGAGCCTGCTCAATTCTGACTCAAAACAGGAAATAAAAAGTATTTATTGGAACTTTATCACGCACAATGTTGTCTTGAACTGTGATGCTGGTCCCCTCACCTCCCAATTCATGATGTTTAAAACAATCCCCCGTTTTGAGCAATTTTTGGACGAGATCGAGCCACAGCTCGCTAAAGTGCTATACCTTAAATTTAGGTATGGAACTCTCCAAATTAAGGCGTTCACATCTAAATGGGGGCCTGTCCAGAGAGAGAGAGGAGAAGCGGAAGATAGGTGTTCTCAATGCAATGCAGGGACTAAAGAGGATGATGCACATGTTTTATTTTTTTGCCCTCTTTACAGAATACCTAGAACCAAATGGATAAAACCCCTGGCCAGGAAACTATGTGTTGGAAGATACCTCGAAATGCTGCGTATTTTAAAAAACGGACTCATCAAGACTCATTGTGTTTGGTATTAGCAGATTTTTATTGTCAGCCTACTTTATTAGGACTAAAAAGGGAATTAGATTTAAAAAAAAAAATTATTGATGAGATCTGTGGGATTTTTAAAATTTTGTAATTTGTGTATATTTAAAGTTTTCGATTGAATGTAACTATTTTTAGGGAAGTCATGTTTACACTCTTTTAAAAAAAAACTTAGCACTTTATGATAAAGCACTTTGCACTTCGCACTCTGCACTCTATGAAAGTTAATCTTGTTTATATATTGGCACTAAGCCTAGAAGCAGGTAACAAGTATCCTATAAGTCATGTTAGGGTCCCAGTACATTGTATCTTGTATTATCATGGGCTTTTAAATTGTTAATAGGCGTATTTCCACGAAGGATCTCCCCAATTATTGTAAATAGATCTTACATATTTTTTTTTTTTTGCGTGTGTAATGCTTTTATGATTCTGTGAATCGAATAAAGATCTATTGAATTGAATTATTCTCTGAAAATTCGTGTTTTTCATCCAAAAGAAAAACCATTCTAATAAACAAAAGTTGAGAACAAGCAAATCACACTGGGTCCTTTTCACAAAGAAAGTAGTACATCCTCAGATTTACATCTGCATGCAAGTGCAGATAGATGCAATTTCAGATTTAAACCTTTTGGGAATCCAAATACATTCCCAATAGTACATCTGGAAAATTGTACCAGGAGTAGCTTTCCAGGTGTACTAAAGGACAGGTCATGCTACTTTCTCTGTCAGAACTCTTTTTCAAGCTTTTTTTCTATTGGGGAAATGTTTTTTCCGATGAAGCAGGGCCGTCCACTCTATCTGCTGCAAATCTGGGGGTGACCCATTTTTCACATCAAGTAGTCCCTGCACTTGCAGTAAATCTGGGGGTGATCCATTGTTCTTCCCATCCTAGAAAATGGAGTTACAATAGTCCAATGCTGGAGTAATCACCGACATCTATGTTTGTGGGGATTGACAAACGTCCAAGTAAAACCACAACTTAGAACGCCTCCTTTTCCCACCTTCAGAGGGAATTATTGACTGTGGAGATGCACTTGTAGCAAAGATCTCTGCTAGCATAACTGTCATTACGTTTGATAGGATTTCCATTGTGAATTCTTGGCAGGTGTTACAGGGGTAATTTTGGTTGTAAACTTATGTTTATAAATTTACATTTGCGACTAGGGTTCATTAAGAATACTTTTCTAATTATCTCTATTACAGGGGCCTCATTAAAAAATCTGGTCTGTATATTTCAGTTAGAGATTGTAATAGAAATTACAAGATGTGTGGTAATGAGGGGCTTCAAAGCAGATTATGAATATTTGGGTGAAAATCCAACTGAAAATGGAAAAACATGCAAGAATTAGTGCCAAAACAGTAATTCCTGTGTGTTAATCCCTAGTGTAACTGGAGCTAATATTTCTGCCCGAGATTACTTATGTCCCTGGTATGTTTTGCTATGGTATGTGAATTTGTAGAGAGCGGCTAACTCTACTTGAGGACTTCCATAATTCCGACGCGGTAATACCCGAGTGGGTCTCTAAAATGTAAAAATAGACATAAACCTTGGAGAAATGGCACAGGGTATGCAGTGGCCTTAATTCAAATAATTTGGGTCTCATTACAAGATCCCCATTAATAGTCCAGGTTTTTCTAGATACTATTACAAGATGAAAGGATTTCTTTGGGGGGTGGAAACACCAGTCCTTATGAGCTGGATCCTGAGGATCGAATTATGAATTTAAAATACCCAGATTTCAAATTTTAAGAATCTGACTCCTCTGATTATTCATCATTACTGTCTGGACCTTTTCACCTACATATTTCAACTGCTTTGGGCAGCCAAAGTCCCCAGGGGAATTTTGTGGAACTAGGGTGTTTCTGCATCACTCATAATCAACTTCTGTTATCCGTCCCATCAGTGAGCACAAAAAACAGGTAATGAGAGTTTTAGGCCTTAGTTAGAGTTTGGCAGACAGAAGGCCTTAGTTAGAGTTTGGCAGACAGAATTCTCCATAAAAAAATGTGTTACCCAGATTTACAGTGGCATTGACTAATATGGGCTTGTAATATGGTAGACGGAACAGCCACGTATTTTTGATGAAGTTCCATGCCCGCCAACTCTCTAAAACTCCCTTAGGCCCTCATTAAAATGTGGCATTATGAGTGGCCCGGTATTATATGTGATAATTTGTGGTTTAGGTGAAAGGGGACAGCACAAGCCATAGAGTTGATTCCTGCAACATAACTTTTTATTGCCTTATTTTAACCAGGTCTACCTTTTGTTAGACACCCCCCACCCAATTTCCTACTCACCTGTGGCAACAGACAATAACTTTGCTCTAGAATCATGCGAACTTGACGGCCCACCCCCACTCAGTAAAGCCCTTGGCATTTTGAGACCGCCTCCCAAATAGGATCCCTCCTTTCATCTGTGTAAGTTCAACGCCTTTTCTAGGACTTTCCGTATCTGCATGAGGAGTAATTCCATCCCGTAGCGAGACAATGCACCTCATCCCTGAGATTAAAATCAATCATGTCGCATCTCAGCTCAGGGTGCTCCACCCTGCCGAAACCTTCCTCCCTGGAAAAGGAATGCATTTCTTTGTTTATCTTCCTCCTAGCCTTGTCAATTGTTGAGGGAAGCTTAGCACCCCTTCAGACTCTCCATGGAACAAACTCCCTTCAGATTACATGACACCCTAGCCACTGGCGCTTCATGTCCTTCAGGTCCCTTTTCATCTCTTTTAGTAATGCTAACACATTGCATACCACCAGTTCATTCTGCCTGAGGTGAAGCAACAAGCCATTCCGGACATCTCTGCTGGTTCAAAAAGCCATTTAAACATTTAAAAAAATAAAATTCCATCTCATACCCCCTCCACCGTAAAAAGTCTGTGGTCAAGGCCCAAATTCTCTCGATGAGCTCTCTGAGCTTCATGCCTCTCCACCCATTTTATAAATGAGTGTACTACAATCCAGATCAACAGCGCTAGGCCTGCTATAGCACCTGAAAAAACAAGACATTTGAATGGCACAAAAAAGACCGTAAGACAATCAACAACCCCACCCAAAATGCACATAGCGGTGATAGAAATCCAAAGACCACTTCCCCAAACTCATGATCTTGTCCCTGCTCCAGCCCTCATCCTGTCACCTTAGTGGCTACCACAATCCTTTAGGAGTGAGTTCCCAATGCCCTAGATCCCCCCAACATGCGCCGAGGCCTTGGGCAATACTGCTAATAGCTGAAAATATGTCACCTGTGCCCCCCTAACGTGGCAGATACTCCCGCACATCCATGTCCCCAAAATCCCCTGCAATCGCTCAGCCCTCAAAAAGGGACACAGCCCTGGAACAGGGAATCTTTGTAGCACCACAATCTTCCCTTGGGATCTCTGATCAATCTTGTACTTGTGCAACTGGAGTTCCACACACCCTGAAATGCTGGAGAACTCATCCTACTGAATCCCACATGCCCCCTTTACACCCAGCAACTCTGAAACACGAAAGGCGTCCAAAAACATCTATGACATCAATGTGGAGAACAAGGTACTCTCATTTTACACGTTGCAAACAGCTTGCCAAGATTCCGAAACTTTCCCAAATAAGCCCCTCTCCTGTGGCCTTCTCCACCTACCCTCATTGCCCCTCTCCTTGTCCCAACCCTCCAGGATACCCGCGAACGGTGCAGCAGCCCCACGAATGGTGCATATTCCCAGCACAGCTTACCCACGAATGTGATTTTCGCCAGTTTCCCAATGATTGTCACCCTAGATAGGCCCTTTCCAACCATCGTCAGTATGAACTGTACCTTGTCCTCCTCCCCACTCCAGCTTGCCGGCCTCAGCAGAGCCCCATTGTGGATGAATTCCTTCCATGTCTGTGCATAAGAACGCCTTGTAGACTCTGTCAAGGACCCACCACCAACTGGAGCATCACTTTTCTCCTATCTTCCACCAGTCCGAAGGTTAAGGCATCCTGAACATGTCAGCTTCAATGGCCAGCCCGCGAAACCTCTCCCACTGCAAATGAGACTAAGCATCTGCAATGTCATTGTTCAAACCTGGGACATGTCTGGCCTTAAACACTACATAATGCTTCAGACAACCCAAATCAAACACCCGCAGGAGCTTAAGGACCTATGCGTTCCTGACAGATTGTCTGTTGACAGCGAGTACCATGGTCATGTAATCAATCTGAAAGAGAACCTTGCGGTGTGCCAGCACTTGGCCCCATAGCATCACTGCCACTATCAGGGGAAAGAATTCAAGAAAAGCAATGCTCTGCCATCTGTGCTTCCAATCGGCTGGCCATTCCTCCGCACACCGCCTGCTCTGCCACTGCCCTAGTCCACCCGCTCCATCAGAATAAATCTGCACATCCCTTTGTTTCAGTACCCCCATTGGTATAACAATGAAGTCATCCAGGAACCTGTGTCTCAAGCGCAAATCCTCTTTCGCACCCACTGAAAGCAACACATGGTGATGAGTTTGAGACTGACCCGCTAGAGACAGACTGAGTCATCTGCAAACAGTCCTGCCCGCCCTAATCTGCAAGCAAAGTAAAGGTGTCCAATCAAGACCTGCATCTTTTTAACACTTATTTTGCCTCTAGCCAGCATAGTGTTCAGCAAAAGCAGCATATGGACCTTTTTGTCCACCTGTACCAGTGCCTCCATTGCAGTTGAATCCAATTCAATACTCAGAAACGATAGAGCCATGCTGGGCCCAACTATGTTTTCCGTTGCAAGGGCACACCCAGGTCACCCATAAGCACCTGAAACTGTATCAACTGGTGTTGGCAGTCCATCGTACTGGGTTGACCCACGAAAAAGAAGTCATCAAGGTAGTGAGTCAGTGTACACTGACCCGTGTGCTGTGTGAAAACTCATTGTAGAAAAGTGTTGAAGTGTTCAAACAGCACCCCCATTCCCACCTGTTCTTCCACTGACATGGCTACATCCACTGAAGAATATGGCTCGGAGGCTATCTTTTTTGCTATGAAGTCATTCAATAAATGTCCCTTTGGCCAGGCCAGGTGCTGGATGAACCTTTTTCTTTCTTGAGGATCACCCCAATTGGTGACACAATCAAGTCATGCATTGGCCATTCATCTAAAGGCCCTGCCATCCTCCTTATTTGAATTTCTTTTTGCAATTTAATGACTACCACCTGTCTATGGGACTTAGCCAATTTCAAATTCTCTGCCCACCTGCGCATTCTCCGGCCTCATTACCCAGCTTGAATCCCCAGTGAAACATTTAGCTTAACAAATTTGTGTTTTCCTTGCCTGGGTATTGGGGCATCCAGAAATCCAAGTGTTCTAAGTCAATTGGCATATGAGCCCTTTCCCATTGCCCCTTGTGAGCCTCTACATCCTCAGAACCCCCCTTGTGTATTGTGTAATGCAACAAAATTGCCACCTTGTTGACCCTGTCCACTCCCCCCAGCTCTGTAACTCTGTAACACTGCACAAAAGCATGCCTCGCAGCACATTTTTAGCATTCATGTTTGAATGTACAATACTCCTGCGTGCAAAGCCCTTTGTTAAAGTCCCAGCATACCCCAAGCATGCCCCCCTGACTCTTGTTCTCCGGTCCCACTCTGTCTTGAGTATAATGACCTTGAAAGGGATGATAAACTATAGGAAAGACACTGGCCTTAAAAATGGTATTCCCAAATTTGGTTTGTCCCATCGTCTGCTGCCAGAGGTCGTTATTGATCTCTCCCCACTGTGCCTCCATATCCCATCCCATGCCAGCCGTGTCCAGAACTCGACGTCGTATTGTGCCCATGATTTCCCCCCCGAATGTGTCTGTTCCTTTCTGATCACATCCATCTACTTCAAAAGGGCTTCACCTCAGGGTCATTAAGCACTACCTAGCACTCCCAAGTTGGCCTGTCTGCTTATCTGTCGATCCTGCAAAAGAAAAGGGGGAGGGCAGTGTCCACCACAACCCCACCTGGTACTCGTGCCCCCGAAACCCTGCGTCAACCTCAATGACTGACTCTTCTTCTCTCCCACTCCATTCCAGCATCACTGCATCTAGGGCAGATGTTGGGCCCATAAGTGCCACCACTGGTTGATCCCTCGCCGCCACCCCCACTTCTCCGAACACCATGATGGAGTGAAGGCAAAACCAGAGGGCTCCTTCTCTTCCAACCTGATTGCTCAGACCAATAGGGCCTGATATCCAGGGGGGCCCTGTCCAACCACCCTTTCCTGTCCAACCTGGGGCTGAGGCCAGGTATCTATGTCCGAACTCTGCCTCACCCCTGCTAACCCCCAAATCTGCTACATGCATTGGGGAGTTCTCCCCATCTCCCTGGGCCGGTGATGTAGCCCTTTCACCTACCCCGCTCCCTACTGGCCCTGAGCCTCTCCCTACGGGCCTCTCACAGTCTGGTCACCGCTACCGAGCTGGGGGGGCTACCAATGTGTCTCCCACCTCCTGTGCGCTCGCCCTTGACCCTATGTTCAAAACTGTGGGAGCCTGCCTTGATGCATCATGTTCCCTGTGTGTCCTTAGGCCTGCTGCCACATACATTACCGTGGACCACTGGGAACGGTGCCGCTGACTCTCTGTTAGCCCCGCCTCTCTCTTTCCTCAAAAAAAGTCAGCATGGACTGCAGCACCGCACTGCAAGTGGAGCGTGAGCTCGCACAAAGCTGTGGCCATTCTCCGAGCACAGGAGCTGCCCCTACCTGCAAACTGTTGGCTCTCAGTTTCCCACGAGGAGGCAAGCACGCCAGAACCGCTGCAGCAACCCCATCCTCTGCATGCCGGGCTCAGCGTGCCACATTGAGAGTGCCCAGTGCCACCAAATCCAATCTCCTGGCCTCTTCTAAAAACCACATGGATGTGCGCACACAGTCGTCCTCCATCGCGAGGCAGAGTAACTGACCGCTACCCCTGCTAAGTGTCCCAAAAGGAATTGGGAAAATGTTACTGTCTCTGACCAAGTAACGAAAGGGTAAGAGAGGGGAAATGCAGAAAATGGCTAAATATATACTTGGGTTATACCAAACACATGATGAAGTCCAAAAGGACCCCAGAAATAGCCCACCTGAGCCTGGGCTGCTGACTCTGCCCATGCAGGTTAGAGCGGTGGGTGGGGATGGTGGGGTGCGAGGGAGCCAACAGACGACAACGACATAAACTTAAATAAAAACACAAACACCACTTACCTTGCACTCGCTGCATCGTCAAGTCGGCGATGCTACAAGTGCAATATTAGTGGTTTTTGTTTTTCTTTATTTAACTTTACCTCATTATCCTCTATCAACTCCCCCACACCCTGCCCCACTGCTCTTACCTGCATGGGCTGTACCATTCCCACGATCAGCCCAGGGGGCAGACCTTCCTCCTGGTGACTGTCCTAAAACCGAATCTGGTAAAACCATATTTATAGTGCTTACTGCATCAATATCCTATAGACTGGGTTTTTCAAGGCCTTTTTCTCACTTTAAATTTCGTCTGGATTTCCCTGACAAAATCTAATAAGGGATGCAGTTTAATTGCACACAATATGTACCGAATGTGATAAAAAAAAAAACACAGAAAACTCGTAATTCTATGTTAAAAAAGGAACAACTGCATGTATTGGAAATCATTGGGCCACTCGGAATGAGGGCCTTAAGCTTTAAAAGTCTGGTATATGGCATGCTTAAAATACATTATTTTCACCTCATTGAATACAACCGTCAGCCTTTCAGAGCAATCTTGATAGAAAAGACTGAATCGCAAGTCTGGACAGTACATTGCCAGGCAGCCACTTGGTTTGAGGACACGATTTGCTTCCTTACAGAACTTGTCTAGGTCAAACCAATGGGCAGCTACTGAAGCAGTGACGAGGTCCAGAGATCTGTCTTCAAAGGGGAGTTTCTCTGCTTTGGCAATCCTACAAAGAAAGAGAAAAAGTTAAAATTACTGTTGTGACTTGAGTTTAGATATTCATATTGACAATTGGTTGGGGGCTTGAATATGGATATTCTTATTACCAGCTTGTTGGTAGAGGGTAGGTAAATATCAGTGTGGGTTTCAAGAACCCTCTTCTTTTGACGATTGCCATGAACCTGTACTGTTCCATCCAAAATGGCACTGCAGTAGTATAGTTAGTTCTAAATATGACTCCACTAGTCACCAGTTTTTTGTCCCTTTGACTACCAGGTGTATGTGCTACAAAGATTCAAAATGCGCCAGCCAGGTTCTCTGTTTACCATTGATGGAAATACCATGGCATATCCAACTCTCCATTGTCCACACAGGATGCCTCTAAGGTCAAGAGTAAGATTTAATATCTTCACATTGACTAAAGAATGGTTAGCAAACATAGACTCTTAGCTGCAGTGAACGCTCATCTACCCCCACCCTTGGATCTGAAAGCCTGATTTAGATCTCGGTGGACAAGTTACTCTGTCACAACGGTGAAGGATATCCCATCGGACGAAATATAAATCCCATTATATCTTATGAGATTTATATTTCGGCGGACGGGACATGTGATATGTGACTGAGTAACTCGTCCGCCGTGATCTCTTCACAATTCAAAGATACAAGAGTTTGATATGCTATCACTGAGATCCTCAAACTATCGTAGAATCTTCTGCTCTGTATCCTGTTGCTCTCCATACTGCTTAACTGCAGGAGAACACTAAAAACATTTTCTTCTCTCACACTGAGAGCCTTCATCACCTCTGTAGCTGTGGATTAAGGCGCTAGACTGAGACCCACATGCTCATTTCTTGAAATTCATGCCCAACAACTGAATTATCAGAAGCTGACCATTGCCGAGCCAGGCCTCTTCAACTCATTGAATGACTCCAATTTTTTAGAAGCTGTTCATCTCTGCAAGCACTTCACACTGTAAGTCAGACCACTATTGTTGTCTATGAGGTGCTAAACAAGACACAATTCAATTGCTGCATTTGTGACTCATATAGGTTTGAATCAGCCATAGTGGTTCACCATGCAACTACATTGGTTTATATATGAAACACATTGAATGTGTCTTTGCACATTATGCATTGGTTCACACAAGTCATCACAGTTTGTATAGGCCATACTGGGTCAAGAATAACACCGGTTTGTGGACTCAATATGTTGGTGAATACACATATTAACTATATTTATCCACTTATTACCAACACTGGTTTACGTAAGCAAGCATATGTTTTAAGGTGTATGGTTTATAACCAAAACATATTGGTTTATGCTCACAATATGCTGGTTTTTGTCAGCATAAATCAGTGTCTATTTATTTCATGTACAGTAAATCCTGTTTTTCAGTAATACAATTCTATGTTTGCACAGAGTATTGTTTTGTGCGCTATACTACAGTGGCTTGGTCACATAATATATGGGCTTAAATATATAGCATTGAGGTTTGCATACATGTGTAACTTATCAGTCATTATACATAATATATTGCTTGGCTTTCCTAATGTGCTTCAAGCACATCGATTTACATGTATACTGCTTGTCATGAGGCACACATTAGAGCAAATATATATTGTGCTGACTCATATATGTTCTATGTTGGCTTGCTCGCGAAATGTATTGCTTGTGAAGCCGAATATATTGGTTTAAACGTACAACTTGTTGGATCCAATTACAAGGCTAGTTCATCATGACACCCAAGCACCTGACAAAGGATGGACCCATTGATGAGGTCATCTGAGTCCATTGCGGTGGGGGGAACCAGCCCTTTTTCCTGAGCCTGGCCTTTGTCTTCATTGTGCTATGGTGGCTTGGTGAGCCAGCTGAATTGTACAAGAAATTAGTGAGGTTGGTATCTGTATTCAGATTTCACTCAGTAACCACCACCTTCTGACAGCATTGATCAATTAACCTTGGTTGTCTAGGTATTTGTGTCTTTCCATGTATTGCCTTGTGCTGCCTGGTTTGCTGTCTGTCAGGGATGACCGCCACAATTTCTTTCAGGTCTAGAGCTTTTGGTCATGCACTCGGTGGCGGCCGCCACAAATAAAGGGTGGTGGGGCGGAAGGGGTAGTGTGGGGGGGCACGCAGGGGAGGGGGTTAGAAATAATAGATTTTTTTTCAAAACGTACCTGAAACCGCTGACCGCTTCCCGCGACGCGTTCGCTGCCTCTCCTCTTCTTGGGTCCCAGCAGCCCCTGGGACAAACTCCCATCCAATCCCCGTGCTGTAGAGCAGCGTAGGGATTTGGCCTGAGTGGGCTGAAAGATGCCCTGCTCAGACCAGGGAGTCTATGGGGTTTCTCCAGTTCGGCTGCTCAATGCAGCTAGGCTGGAGAAAACCTAAGTGCGCATGTGTGTTTTGGTCGGCCTGAGATTGCTGGCCAAACACACATGAGCACTTAGGGAGTGGAGTGCACGTAGCACTTCGCCTCACCCCTCCCAAGCCTGACCCTGCCCCTCCTTACAGTGCTGGCTAAGAGTCTACAAATGCAACATAAAACGATGCAAGAACATCGTTTTGTTTTAATTTGCTGGCTCTGAGCCAGGCAGTGGGGCGACATTGCGGAAGTTCCACCGCTGCATGCACTCTGTAAAGGCATCTGATGCATTCTGTGCTCCGATTAACCTTACAGCCCTCAGCCATGTTCAGGGGCTGCAGACTGGAAAAGAAACCATCATTGATATTTTATGCATCTGCCCCTTATTGGTGCAGCAAAGAAAAATCATCCTCAGTATCAATTTTGCTCGTCTAGGAGTCTAAACCTGCCGTCAGGCGGTGATAACTGGTCTGAATACTGTCAATACTGTACTGAACATTAAAAAAGTAAAGTTCCTTCTGATGGCTGCGGCTAAACTGGGCTCGCAAATTCTATTGTGCTGCAAAAACCAGATATCTAAAATCTTATCACTTCAGCCATTGTACCATTATAGAATCTGAGGCACTCTTTGGGTACTCTGCAGCACCCTTTTATATTTGCCGCCCCCAAGTGGATCTCTGCGTGGCACACTTCTGGGTAGCTGCCACCTAACCTTGGGTCAACCTGTAACTCGCACCAGCGCTTTTTATGCTTTGCTTGGTTTCCTTTATCGGACTGCTGCTTTTTATACTTTCCATTTATCAAAATGCTGCTTTAGCACCTGGCACTTTATTGTACTGTTTGTGTTTATACTGGGCTATTTGGGTTTATTTGCTGCTCTAATCATCTACTATTGAGATGCTTGTTTGTTAAGGTTTTAATTAACTGTACAATAAAATTAATTGAAAGTGGTTCATGTATGCCATCATAAGTTGTCTAGGGGGTTATTGACTAAGGATGTGTTTGTATATATACAAAAAAACATACACCTGAAGATTGAAGACTGATTTATCGATTCTGGGTGGTGGATGCAGAGACATGCCCTGAAACAGTTAATATGGGAGCTTAATAGTCTGGACCCTCTCGGACTACTTCGAGTCACATTCCACTCCATTTTTATTTGCTCATTCTAACACTCTTGATGGGGAGCAACCATATGTAAATGAGTTTGTGCCCTATTCAAATAGGAAAAATCAAGCCCCAACTGCCAGGCCATGTCCCCGCTGAATGGCAACACAAGTAATTCTAGATTGGTTACAGAATTGTTGGACCTCACCTCTGAGAAAAATCTTAACACCTAAGATACAGTCAACATGGGACCCATACCTAAGCTTCCCCTTCTTACTTAGGAGGCACTACATTAAAGCAAAATGGTGATGGATGTGATGCTTGAAAACGTCTCAGCTTCTGCCAATTGGCCTAGGCTGCATTCTGTGTTTTGCCCAGTGCAACCACATGCAAATCAATCTTGGTCTTGCTACGGAAAGGAACAGTCCAGCCCCAAATGCCAACTCATGAAAAATAACCTGACTGGTTTAAGCCTTGTTGAACCTCATCAGTGATGTGCACCTTGAATCCCATTGCACAGCGAGAACGAGACACATGACCGGGCATACTAAAGACATGCTTGGGGGAAGTGGACTGCGGTAAAGTGCATTGGACTATTGCCCTACAAAGAGGAATCTCATTGCCCCTATGGGGAGCTCCTGCAGCCTATTTCGCTCACAGTCACTTGAAATTCTCCGTAGATCCATCTGGCCCCAGTCATCTGGGCTTAATGTTGAGGTACCTGTCTATGCAGCGACGGTGTTGCTGTCAGCAAGGGCCCTCGACCAACCAAGTTCAGGTGATGTTGTCTCCACCCTGCCCAGCTGATGTTTTCATGCTCTTGCTGTGAGTGCGCTGAAGAGAGGCTACATCTGAGTTGGCGTGCTTGTGGTCCTGGCAGCCTTTTGAGTTTGGTTCTCCCTAGCGCAGTCTCTTCACAGCACTTATACATTTCTTCTTGGATGGTGTAGACAGTGGTTGGCTTCCACCTGAATGCTTCTTGCAGCTGGACACTGGCTTCAGAACTGGCTCCATTGAGGTGCCTCTGCACCTTCTTGTTCAGGTACCAGTCCAGTAGCCTGCGGTGGCGATAATTCAGGATCACATCACAGCAGTGGATATCTCTTCTAATGTTACAGCTGTAGCATATAGTCATCTTCCTTGCCTTCACAGTAGCATCTTCCTCATGCAAGGGCACCTCCAATGGCCGTTCAAAGCAGTTGGTCAGCACTGTTCTTCCAGTAAGCTGTAGGCAGCCCCTCTTGCTGGACTCAGCAAATTTCCCAAGGTTACTGGCTGCAAACCTGGAAAGTGAAAGGGAAGCTGGTGATCGCTACTCCATCCCTGAAGCTCCAAGGATTCTCCACTGGTGTAGGACGTCAGGCTTCTGGTTAGGAAGTCTTAGCACCTTGAGTGTAAGTGTTTGCCCATCTTTATACTCAATTTGCAGACATGCTTTGTGTTTTCCGGCAGTACAGTTCTGTGACCAGTTCTGAGCAGTCTGTGCTATTACTATTTTCACACAGACTGGTCCACCTAGTGCCTTTGTCCAGAGTGTGAGCAGGAAATGAAAAGGAAAGGCTCCTGTTAGAAGGAACCCAAAACAAGGGCACAAAAGATATGTGGAGCATCTCATGCAGCCACCATTTGACCTGCGGGAGGTAGCCATTCCAGACAACAAAGGGGACGTAAAGGGCAGGGAACACTACCTATTTTTGAAGGGACCCTCTTCCTCCTCTTTAAAATACTCTCCAGTCTGGCCTACTACAAAAATCCCTGAAATGTCTGGAAGAGTCTTCCAATTTACATTAACTACCTTGGCTACCTCTGACTCTCCATCGTAGATACCTTTTGAATTCTGTAATATACAAAATTGAAGCAAGCGCGGCCATGATCATATGCACTACACACACTGCTTGTGCTCATTCCACATATATGTACAAGTTCACACATGTGACATGTATGTCCCACACCAATGGTTGAACCACTCGATTGTAGAGGACTGGCAGACAAATTTAAAAACCTGACAGGCTGGTAAGCCATTCTTTTTAGTTGGCGACATGTGAATAATCCTCTCCTGCAACCATAATCACATTGTTGCCACCATTGCCAGCCCTCCACAGCCCAGAGGGATGACAGCAGTCACTATATTCAAAAGGACAAAGGACAAAGTGTGCCCCTCTGGTCATACAGCCTTGCTCTGGGTCCACTCCATATCAGCAAAGGGCCTCAGCACACATGTACGATCGTCATGTGTGCTGAAGTTGTAGGAGGTTCAAAAACACCATTACGTGCTATGGGAATTTAGTGGCAGGGGTTTATGCTTTCCAGGCCCCAACAGTGGCAGCTCGTGCATAGGTGGGCCAGGATATGACTCCACGAATGACCCTGACCCTTCTGCTGTGTATGGCCTCACCAACGAGCTCACTGATGTCTCTTTGCACGTAATAGCCACAATATCAAGTCTGAGGCAGAGGGAACTCCTCTCACTGACTCCATTTGTATTGTATATGTGTGAGGGTTACGGTTCTTCAGATTGGCTGTTGTAAGGTTCAACAAGGCCTGAGCACAAATCACCATTTTAAACTTGACATCTTTTATGATGGGTGGCTTTTAACATGCTTTGCTTTGCACCTACATTATAGCATAACTACAAATAGTTCTGCAGGCTGTACATTACTTAGAAGGCACTTTATCAAGTTGCCTAGTACACTCAGCCCAAAGCTAGGAACATTGAGCATGACACTCTTGTGATACTCTTGTTTTTAGTTCCCTGCTAGAGACATCTCTGAGTCGCAAAGACAAACAAACCCATCAGCGCTGCTCCTCTGACAGTGCAATTGCAACAGTGGGTTTATAATATAAACCACCTATGAGCTTTATGCACCAGAGGAACACTTCTGTGGACTATCCTGGATGCTGTGACTGAAATGCAGCCCTGCTGATTCCAATCTCTATCCAGCAAAATACGGCAGTCTGTTCTCCACCAGACTGGCTTCCTGATACATCATACACAGGTATGGAGAGTATGGTTGTTCCAAGGGATCTGGCAGAGGGTACTCTCACTATGCTCCCGATAGTGTAGGTAGGATTATGGTAGGAGTGTTCAAATATGCATTATCATATAACCATATAATCACACAATATCGTCACAATGGTTGAACTGCTTATTTTTTTCACCATTCCAGTAATGCTGGTAACAATGCTTTCTTTCCTTTTGTTAATAATTGCAGCTCATGTTTTTTACACAAGAATACAATTGCTTCAATAAATGTTTGAAAAGGCAATTCGTAAATTTCTTGTGTCTCCCTCTGGGCATGCCTAAGTAACAATGAAAGGGTAGATCTGTTTCCACTATTTCCTTGGGGAATCTGAGTGGTCATGTTCTGAGTTTGCAGATACCATCTAGTACCTCGTAAGGTTAGGGGTTTGAATGGGGCACTGTGAGGTAGCTGGGAATTGGGGTGACAGTCTGATGGTATGGAAGGACTCGATCCCCATATTTTTATGTTTATTTTTTCTGGATACACAGTCCTACTTAATTTGTAGGAACAGTACGACATGGCAGCAACAATGTTCTAGGTCAGGTAAGTAGTTAATGGGTCTCATTAGTAGTTCTTACGTGCGTCCAGATATCCCTAATCACATCATATGGAGGTGTTGTGGTGTTAGGGATTATTCCTCCTCAGCTAAATAGGAAACCCTTTTTTTGTTTGTGGGTTGCTCAAGCATGAACCTTTAAAAGGATCACCCCCCTGCAGTTATTCCCTTTTTTGAATTCCATGAATTAAATTATGGCACAAGCAGTACCAGTGGTTACTCCACTTAATTGCAGACATGTTGTAGCACAAAAATGTTACAACAGCAAGGGCTCCCTCTCACAGGGGGAGATGTTACCTTTGTGGTAGAGGCCCATGAAGTGTATAAAACAAAGGTATTCAATTCATGGGTCTTGTTTCATTCAGCAGATGCCATTACACAAACATTTCACACATACACTGAAGCTGTAACACCAGGACAATACAGAGCCTATGAAGATTTGAAAAATACCATTAACATTTCAAGAACATACAAATTGGTTCCAAAGATCCCTACCATATGTACTAAACAATGCAAGACTGGGTCCCCTCAAGATCTTGCCAGTCCTAGCCAGCTATACACAATACCCTGCATTAGGACTATTAACAGCTGTAGAGCTCCATGTTCTATACTCAGGTCTAGTCAGACTATACTGCCGTCTAACACAGTTCGTTATGCAAACAATACCAGCAACCCAAGCGATGGCCGTTCAAGCTTCGCAGCAACATATGAGAGTGCCTGCAATTAGTGCAGTGACTATTAACGCAATTATGGGTAAAGTTCCCACCAGACAGGAGGAAATTTCATTCTGGATTACACAAAAAACAAACCTGCTTAAAGCAATGTTTCCCTAAATGGGACCCCAAAGACATACATAGAATTCTCACAATCTGCTGACCACTAGGGATGGTTCCCTCGGTAGATGAATGCGCCACATTGCTGTAGGAAAGTGTCCCTTTTTGACATGGTCACCCCCACTTTTTGCCCTAGTACTGCTAACCAGGCCCCCAGTACCAGTGCTCTTTCCTGTAAAACAGGTAAAAGTCTCATTGTAACCCAATTGGGAAGGACATTAGCACCCCTTTAAGTCCCCAGTAAATGGTACCTCTGGTACCCAGTGCATGTGTACTAAAGAGAGTCCCTATGGGCTGCAGCATGCATTATGCCACCCAAAGGGACCAGCACAACAACTGCATGCAGCACGCAGGATGCGTGAAATGGTGCAAACCATTTTAAAAACACAACATGGCACACTCCCTGTGTGCCATGCCCATGCACACTGCATATACTATATGCAGGCCACCTCTACAGCATTAGGAATTTTGAATGCCGCATGCTATTCGGAGCACTGAGTGGGAAAAGCTCTGCAAACTCTGGAAGCGGAGTGGAATTTTACACCCAGGCCTAGTGATCACTCCTCCTCTGGCAGGTTGGCTAGTGAATTAGCCTACCAAGGCCAGAGGCTTCAAAGCCTCTACCACCTTTGATATGCGACCCCAGCTTCCTCCAGACCTGGGGAATGCCACCACCTGCCATGGGGCCCATTTGGCTCCAGAGCAGGCAGTAAAAATTAGCTAGTCAGTAGGTGTGTCGCACTATCAGGGGGTGATACCCCGAAACCGGTCCCAGGGCACTTATTGCCAGTCCATGGAGGACCTGGCCTGGCAGTTTGGGTTGGACTGTTCCCATGGGAAGCAGGGTCAAGAGTGATTTGCATATGTCTGGGTCCAAACTAGGGTGGTGTGGTGAACAGAAAAAACAATGGATTAAACCTGGATCTGTGACTCGGGGTAAGTGATTGATTTGTTCAGCATTCCATGCATCATTTGTTCTTTGTGCTCTATCAGGCTAGGCACACTCCTAATGTGGGCCACCTGAAGCGGACACTCAAAGGGTTTCACCACCTTGTTTTTTGGTGAAACAAGGAACTCTGGGTCAGGTTCATGCCCACTCTCCAGAGGAAGTGATTTAGGGGGTGTAGTCACCCCAGAGGTATATAGCCCATTGGCTACTACCTTACACTCCCCTTACCAGCCCTACATTTAGTATTAAGGTGGACCCCTGACTAGAGGAACTCAGATTCATCTGCCTGGGAACCAAAGGACAGAAGAGAGCAGTCACAGTGAGAACTGAGGGCTTACCCTGAACTTGGCACCAAACCCTGCCTTGCTGCTGGTACCTCAACAATTGCACCGACCAAACTCGTCCAAAAGCTGTGCATTCTCCCAAGCCCATGGAGGGCCAACCAGTGGAGGAGCCATTCTCCTGCAGCTGCAGTTGCCAACCGCACTTAACTTGTACCTCGACTTGCTGACCATCTGGTCCACGGACGGAGCATCTCAACAGAAGTCTTTGTTGCTCGAGGAGGTTAGATCTATCTCACTGCTGAGTTTGGAGATGCCAGACCCTCCAGCAGTCACCCAGCACCAACACGCTGGATACTGGAGCATTTGCCACAGCGAAGACTTGTTGTATGTCCAGCATGTATACCACAGATGCCTAAGCTGACCCGCTGATGAGGGCCAACACCATGAGTGTTCCCTGCTGTCCTGTTTTTTCTCCCTCTCCTGGTCACTAAAGCCAAGTGAGAGCCTCTGACCACAGTGACCTGCCGGCCAAAACACCTCTGTAACCGAGTCCCCAGCCCGGGTTCACAGAAACCAACTGTGTTTCTGTGCCCCAGAATCCCTCAAGAGCTGAGCCCCCCTTTGGGTTCTGCTGGACTTGTCCCCAAGTCCACACTTGCAGCCTTTCTTTTTCTGGTACCTTTGCCATTGACCTTACACCATAGTGCTTGAGGCTACCAAGGAGACTATCACCTCTGCATTCGGGATCACCAGGGCAAGGATACCCAAACTGCTGGTGGTTTCTTTGCCATTGGCCCTAAGCACCTTCAATCCTTAATGGTATCCTGCAAAACCATTCGCAAGTGTACCTATGTGGTGTATGTTTCTCCCATGGGATAACATTACCATGTTCGAGGCTCATACCTCAAAACTGTTTTTGACTGTATTTTTCTAATACTGAAAAAATCTATAATGCTGAAAGTACTTACCTGATTCCGATGATCTTAGTGTCTAAAATGATATAAAAATCTGTGTTATTTTTATAAATTGGTCTCAGATTTCTTTTTGAGTGTGTGTTTCATTTATTGACTGTGTATATAATAAATGCTCAAATCTCCCCTCTGATAAGCCTAAACTGCTCGTCCACACTACCACTTGGGATATTGGGTTATTAAAGTAAGCCACTGTAAACCAATAAGGGTCACCTGGACTATTTGGATGGTGTGTCCCTACATTTGGTACACTACATAAATAGCCAGCTTCCTACAATGGGGCACAGTATTTGCTGCAATATATGCCATAACGCATGGTACATAATCAATAGCCTGAAGTACTTAAACATATTAAAATGAAACCGGGCTCCCCCTGCCCTAGACTAGGGTATGAAACTTATTGGTAGCTTTGCCACAGGTGCCTCAATTATTTTAAGTAACATCAAAGAGGAAGCAGCAGCATTGGCAATACCCCATCCGGCGCAAGTTACGTTAGCAGACCAGGAGCTCGAATTACCAAAATGTATTGCCGAACCCTATACATCTATAGGTTGAAATTATTTGGGAGCCAGATCAAAGTAACAACCACTTAAAGGTAATTCTGGAAAGGATAATTCAAAACAGGTACCTGAGTTTTCTAAAAAAAACGCTGGGATGAACAAAAAATAAAGAAAAAACAAAGTCACAGGGCGGATCGCTGACCAAAGTTCACTGAAAAGCGCTATAACCTGGTTAACTGTGAAACTGTTAAACGGCCTAATAGGTATCAGTATACTGATACACATCCTTCTCGTTCCTTTCAGTACTCACCCGACAATCACTCGGACAGAGGAGGTCGATCAGAATGCAGACCAGAGGAGTATGTGAAATCGAGTTGGGACTCACAATGCTCATCTGACATCATCATAAAAAGAAAGAGAAACTTCCACAGCAAAAGCCTCAATTCAAAAAGAAGAAAGTGGCAGGCAATTCCATTAAATATATTACATACTTCTTTGGAACAAGGAGTGGGCACTGACACTGCTAGACAGTGCAGCAGAGGTCACAATAGTTTGCCGTGGAGATAGCAACTAATGATTTGATTCAAGTGAAAACACAAGATCAGCGGGTTAGCTCTCCAGGCAGATTATTTGATTTGGACATCCAAATTGAGGATGATATACCTTGTATCATTAAAGTGACTTTTTGGGAAAATGTAACACTTACCTATAACATTTTGTTGGCTGAAAGAGAATGACCAGCTGAGTTTGTTAGAAAATTCCCACAAAGGGAAGATGCAATAATACCGTCTTTCTCTATTCTCATTCCTGAAGCAGTTAAACAAGCGTATGGCACAGAGTAAGCTCTTGTACCAGCCCCAGCTTTATACAGCAACCATGTAGGCAGGGATAAAGGCTCACCTTACCTCATAATACATATAAGGTCAAGCTGCAAGTGCAACCACAATACCCAATTAAGCATGAAGCTAAACGCCCAGGTAGAAAAATTCTAATACAGCTAGAATATTAAGGCAACATTGAGCCTTGTATCTCACCAATGAACAATCTTTTGTTTCCAGTAGCAAAACCGGACCCTTCATACCGCTTAGTCTTAGACAATAGACATTTAAACAGTCACACACGCACATTTGAAGTACAAAATGCACACAGTGCAGCATTAATGAACAACATAGTGCGCAAAAAATACAAAACAACATTGGACATTTCAAATGGCTTATTCTGCCAAATCATAGTGCCTGAAAGCAGGGATTTAACTGCATTCACCGAATTAGGGTCTTAAAAAGGATTCTGTTGACTCCTTTGGGGGTATAAGAACAACCCTAGTTTGTTCTCTGCCTCAGCAGCATCAATTTTACATTAAATTGACTCAGAAACATTGTTTTATGTGGATGACATATACCTTATGGACGATGACTTAAACACAAATCTAGCCAGAGTAGATTGCATAGTCATGGAATTTGCTGAGCAAGGCTATAAATTCAACATCCAAAAAACAATAATTGCCTATTTCATTGTCCTGTTCTTGGCATATAAACTATCAAATGAAGGCAAGAACTTAACTCCACATTTCTTAGAGATATGTGCAATCCTACAACCACCAAACACAGATTAAAAAGCTCCAATCACTTTTGAGCTTCTCGACTGTGGAAGAACATACTTACCAGATTACGCACAACTGGTAAAACTGTTTTATGATTTAATATGTCCAGACTTGTCAAGCACACATTGGATGCCAGAACACACACAGGTTCTGAGAACATTGCAAACAGACATGCTTGCATCCTGCAATTTACTCACAAGTGTCAACACCATATATTTGGTGATACACATAATAGTGGGGGCCACAGGTTACACACATGTCACTCAGGCGCGCAACACCCATTGGGCTCACCGGGCTTCAACCCCCCCCCCGCCGTATGTGACAGCCCGGCTGAGACAGCCTCACGGGCTGGCGTCCGTCTAATTGCAGCCGCACCAGAGTACTTCACGGGTCTTTAAAAGACCATTTACTCGTTAATGAGGCTTTTGTTGTGTTTTCACCCCTTCTTACAGCCACTCTGCCTATAGCTGGAAGATTTAGCCCCCCCCCGAAATCTTTTTCAGCCCCCCCCCCCCGAAATTTGGCTCTAGTTGCCCGCCTGATGTCACTTTATAATGAAATTGATACTGTAACAATTGCATTTAAATCACATTTATATTCAAATGCTTAAATGTTCTTTGCACTTACAGAAAAAAATACTGACTGCAGTAGAGACAGCTGTAATAAAGGAAAGATCGTTGACACAGGGGAAATGCATAATTGTAGTTACTACCATCCCAGTCTCAGAGGCTGTCACAAATGCCAGTTTTCCTAACAAAAAAGCATTACATCCTAGATGGATAGAGTGGATGACCTCCTTAACAGCTACTGATGTAGACTATGTCTTTGACCCAGCACTTCAAACACAAGAATTCCTCCAATATGAACAAGAATACCTAGTGCCAAGTGATGTTTTGCCTCTTGACAGTATGACTAAATTGTCTATACTGATGATTCAGCCCAGCCTACGGTTGGAAAAAAATAGTAATACTCCGCCTGCTTGCGCAGCAGTGCATGGAGTGATGAGGAATGGAGGATTCCACCCTCAAAAATCCTTTACACAATCTCCAGGGGATTGTACTGCCCAGCTGGACGAACGCAAAACTCTAATTTGGCACTGGAAAACACTAATCCTGAATTCTTTACACTTGTAGTGTTTGATTCATATTACTGTGTCTAGTCTTTGAATGAGAATCTATACTATTGGAACTTGAATGGATTCAGAGACCCAAAAGGGAATGCTACCAAGCATCAATTACTTTGAGAAAAGGTGGCACATTGAAAATAGTGCTTGCTACAGGCTCATGTAGTTTTATGCATTGAGTCACCAACGTGTTGGAAGATACGTTGCAGGGAATTCACTGTCCAATGAATTCGCAAAGGCAGCAGCCAAGACTTCTTTGGTAGCTGCAATTACTCATTCTCGGGAAACATCCTTTACTCCGCATGCATTACAATGCATGTCATTACCCCACATTTTTACTCTGCAACAAATTTTACAATGCAGGGCTTTACACCGCAAATCATTACAACGCATTCCCCATTATTGGGGTTGTAAAAGTATTTGCAGAGTAAAAAACGCGGGGTAATGGCGTGCGTTAAAAATGCATGCAGAGTAATGTGTCCTATTCCTGATTCTCATACGAGAGTGAATGGAGACATCATGGTAGCAGTCAATGCCCTTCCTCACTTTGCCACTGGATTCAAGCTAGCCTGGCTGATGAGGGCTGTTAGCCAGAAACCGGTGCCTGGATGCTTGTTTCCGGTCTAGGGGAGACATGGCTTGGCAGTCCAGGCTGAACTGTTCCCATGAGTCACATGGTCAAGACTGACTTGCAAATAGCTGTGTCTAAACTGGGGTGGCAAAGTGAGCTAAAGAACGATGATGGATTCAACCCAGATCTGTGACTGAGGGTGAGTGTCTGAAAAGTTTCAGCGCTCCGTCCATCATTTCCTTGTATTTGCTTTGTTTGCCCCAAGTTGGCAGGGTATGCCCAAATGTGGGTCCTTGCTGACTTTGCCACTGGATTCAAGCTAGCCTGGATGATGAGGGCTGTTAGCCTGAAACCGGTCCCACAATGGTTGTTTCCGGTCCAGGGAAGACATGGCTTGGCAGTTTGGGCTGGACTGTTCCCATGAGGCACAGGGTCAAGACTAATTTGCATATAGCTGTGTCTGAACTGGAGTGGCCAAGTGAGCTAAAGAACAATGATAGATTCAACCCAGATCTGTGACAGGGGGTGAGTGTCTGAAAAGTTTCAGCGCTCCGTCCATCATCTCCTTGTGTTTGCTTTGTTCGCTCTAAGTTGCCCAGACGTGGGTCCCTTGCTCACTTTGCCACTGGATTCAAGCTAGCCTGGCTGATGAGGGCTGTTAACCCGAAACTGGTCCCAGGATGCTTGTTTCCGGTCCAGGGAAGACATGGCTTGGCAGTTCGGGGTGGACTGTTCCCATGAAGCACAGGGTCAGGACTGATTTGCATATAGCTGTGTCTGAACTGGGGTGGCAAAGTGAGATAAAGAACGATGATGGATTCAACCCAGTTCTGTGACTGGGGGTGAGTGTCTGAAATGTTTCAGCGCTCTGTCCCTCATTTCCTTGTGCTTGCTTTGTTAGCCCTAAATTGGCAGGGTATGCCAAGACGTGGGTCCCTTGCTCACTTTGCCACTGGATTCAAGCTAGCCTGGCAGATAAGGTCTGTTAGCCCGAAACCAGTCCCAGGATGCTTGTATCCGGTCCAGGGAAGACATGGCGTGGCAGTTCGGCTGGACTGTTCCCATGAGGCACAGAATCAAGACTGGATTTGCATATAGCTTTGTCCAAACTGGGGTGGCGAAGTGAGCTGAATAACGATGCTGGATTCAACCCAGATCTGTGACTGGGGCCGAGTGTCTGAAAAGTGTCAGCGCTCCGTCCATCATCTCCTTGTTTTTGCAATGCCTCACGCACTAGCACACCATTACTTATAACAATACCAGCGAAATACTCGTACCAACTGAGTGCCCAAAACATACCTTTTGCTCGAAGTGGGGGATCGAGTCATACCAAATTCAGACCCCAGGCTAGAATTAATCATAGCTGCTCATGAGGTGTTAGTATTTGCCCATGCTGGTGTAGCGGCTACAGTTTCACTACTACAGAAACGCTGTAGGTGGCACGGTCTTTGCAGACAGACTAAGCGATATGTCCTTAGTTGTGAAATTTGTCAACAAATTAAAAGCTCTTCCGCAGCTCGCTCACCACAGACACCTCTTAGTCTCTAACAAACATTGGCTTGTGTATTTCTCAACCACTACGGACCTCTAAATTCTGGAGGTTCCTTCAAATGCATTCCTTTGACAGTGAATTCATGTTCTAGATTTCTATGGGTGTGGCCACAGTGAATGGCTGACGCTATTAATTGTTATAAAAGATTTGTACATTTTTATCAGAACATATGAGGTAGCTGTATTCCACTCGGACCAGGGACCAGCGTGTGCCTCTAGTGCTCACTAGCATACCATGGGCACCCTGGGTGTGGCTGTGCATTATTGGTCTCCCTATCATCCTGAGGGAAATTTGATAGTAGGGAGGAAAAACCGTGACTTAAAGCAGTTTTGAACAGCCAGGGTGTTCAGGTTGTAGTGGGGTTCGTCATCTGTATGGAGTACTGAGAGCTTTAAATAATCTGCCTAGAAGATCCATGGGCAGCCAGACTCCTTATAAAGTCCTGTTTGGCATCCAGCTGTTTGTTCCAGACCTTGATAATCTTGGCACAGTGTTGGCAGGTATGCCTTTCGAGATCAATGAACATTTTGCTGTCTTACAGGAACTTTAAGAATTCGGAGATGAGCGACCCAACACAATACCAAAACAATCTGCCAGTGAAGAAGTGAAGGTGCAAAATATGACTCCTGTCTGGATTCCAAAGATTGAGGATCTAGTTTGAGAAAAGATTGTCGACAAAAAGGAGTTTGGACCATCATATAGAGCACCCATGCCAGTACTGGCAATTCAAGGTACCAGAACAGTACTTTTGCCACCTCTTGCTAGTTGTAGAAACAAACAAATTATCTAAACAGGCCTTCGTCAAACCACACCACATTCCCAATCCCACACAGTAGACCACAAGGGTTCCTTGGTAGGTATCTGTCTACTCTCAACATGCGTATGGATGAATATGCCAGGTTACACCTGTGAAGATGGAGCAGATAGCATATGATGTGCTGTATGGATGCATCTAAAGGGTTGATTGTATTGTTACGGCAGTAAATAACAAATCTTTTCCACTTTGCGGCATAACATGCTCTAGTGGTAGGAAGTCCGGCTTCCATGATGATGTTCATGCAATCAGGGGGAAGGTTAAGGTATCCGAATTCTAGGATTTCAGGAGCCAGATCGCCAGGTTGAGCTGAGCTGGGTCCGGGTGCCTGATTTCTCCATGGTTCTGGGTTAGGAGGCATGGGGATAGGTGCAGTTTTTGATGTGGTACCACTGATAGTTGTAGTAGCGTGGTGTACCACGGCTGCCTGGCCCACGTCGGAGCTACCAGAATGAGTGTGAGGGAGTGCTGTTGTAGCTTCCTGACCACTAATGGAATTAGTGGGAGAGGTGGAAAGGCGTATGCAAATCTGCCTGACCAGTTCATCCATATCGCATTGCCCTTGGACAATGGGTGTGGGTATCTGGCGGCGAAGCTTGGGCATTTTTTGTTTTCATGGGTGGCGAAGAGGTCTATCTGAGGATGCCCCCACTGTTGGAAGAATGGCTGAAGAACTTGCGGATGCAGTTCCCATTCGTGTAGTTGTTGCGTTTGTCTGCTGAGCAGATCTGCCATGGTGTTTTGTACGCCTGGAACGTGTTGTGCCAGGAGAAAGATGTTTTGGGGAATTGCCCATCTCCATATGCTCTGGGCTAAGCGGGAGAGCTGGGGAGAGTGTGTCCCCCCCTGTTTTTGGATATAATACATTGCAGTCATGTTGTCTGTGCGAATGAGGACTGCTTTGCCCGAAATCTGTTTTTGGAAAGATTTTAGGGCTAGAAAGATCGCCAAGAGCTCCAGATGGTTGATGTGGAGCAATTTTTGCTGTGGCGTCCATAGACCTTGCATTGTGAGGTGTAGGAGGTGCGCTCCCCAGCCGGAGAGCGATGCGTCCGCTGTTAGAATCACCTGAGGAACCGGGTCCAGGAACGGCCGCCCTTTGGAAAGGTTTGTGGTGTTCCACCACTGCAGAGAATGATGTGTGCGGCCGTCCACCAACACCAGATCCGTCAGCTGACCCTGGGCCTGGTTCCACTGTTGTGCTAGGCACTCTTGAAGTGGACGCATGTGTAGTCTTGCATGGGGCACTATAAAGATGCAAGACGCCATCATTCCTATGAGCTTCATGAACACTCTTGCTGGAAGAGAGTGTTGGGGAAGGAATGTTTTGCGTAAGGCTTGAATGCTTGTGATTCTGGCTGTGTTTGGATAGGCAATACCTTTGGAGGTGTCTATAGTGGCCCCGAGATATTGCTTTGTGTGAGATGGTATGAGGTGGGACTTTTGGTAGTTCACCGTGAAGCCTAGCTGGTGGAGCAGTTGGATGGTGCTGTTTGTATGCTGCACGCATTGGTGGTAAGACGCGGCTTTTATCAGCCAGTCGTCTAAGTAAGGGAAGACGTGAATGTGTTGACGTCTGAGGTGTGCTGCTACTACCGCTAGGCATTTGGTAAACACTCGTGGTGCGGTGGTGACCCCGAAGGGGAGAACCGTGAATTGGTAATGTTGCCCGTCCACCACGAACCTGAGGTATTTACTGTGAGAGGGGTGTATTGGAATGTGAAAGTATGCGTCTTTCAGATCCAAGGTTGTGAGAAAATCTCCCTGACAGAGGAGCGGGAGGACTTGTTGTAGGGTGACCATATGGAAATGGTCTGAATGTATGTAGGCATTTAGAGGCCGGAGGTCCAGAATGGGCCTGAGGGTCCCGTCTTTCTTTGGTATTAGGAAATATAGGGAGTAAACCCCTAGATTTTGCTGATTGATGGGGACCTGCTCTATAGCGTGTTTTTGGAGGAGGGAGAGTACCTCCTGTTTGAGCAGTGTGGAATGTTCTTGAGACATTGGGCGGTGCCTTGGTGGGATATTGGGTGGGGTAGATGTTAGCTCGAGACAGTACCCTGACCGGATGATTTGGGTCACCCATTTGTCCGATGTTATGGACTCCCATGCGTGGATAAAGTTTTGTAGTCTGCCCCCGACCGGAGTGGAATGGTCTGGGGGGAGCGGAGGGAAGTCATTGTGTGGGCGGGGTGGCAGAACGGGTGTTGTTAGTTTTGCCCCTGCCCTTATTGTTGTTGCCTCTGTAACCACCCCTTTGGTTGCCCTTTGAAAAGGTATTTTGAGGAGGGGATTTGTAGGAGGTAGAGGTGCTATCGGTGGAGAAGCCTCTGCCTGTGCCACGAAAGGAGGAGCGTCGAAAGGAACGTTTAGACGCTTGTGTTTGGAGTGCCCCCATAGACTTTGCTGTGTCTGTGTCCTTTTTCATCTTTTCCAACGCTTCGTCTACCTTGGGCCCAAAGAGAGTTTGTTGGTCAAAGGGGTGATTGAGTATGGACGCCTGGACTTCAGGCTTAAACCCTGAGATCCTGAGCCAGGCATGGCGACGAAGCAGGACACTGGTATTTATGGCTCTAGAAGCAGTGTCGGCTGCATCGAGGGCACACTTAATGGAGGTGTTTGTAATGAGTTTACCCTCCTGTATTAGCTCATGAGCCCTACGCTTGTGTTTCTCGGGGAGGTGCTGCATAAGAGCCTCAAGTTCGTCGTAGTGTGCTCTGTCATAGCGCGCAAGTAGCGCTTGTGTGTTTGCAATGCGCCACATGTTTGCAGCTTGAGAGGCGGTGCGCTTGCCAGACGCGTCTAGGAGTTTGGATTCCTTGTCTGGCGGTGGGGCTTCTCCTGAGGACTGGGAGTTAGCCCGCTTTCTAGCTGTAGAGACAACTAGGGAATCTAAGGGAGCAGGGCCCTTAATGTATGCAGGGTCTGTGGGTGCCGCCTTATACTTTTTCTCTATTCTAGGGTTTAGTACCCTGGCCCTGACAGGGTCTTTGAACACCTCTGCGGCATGCTTGGTGACACCCTTAAGCATGGGTAAGATAGAGGTGGATTTGTCCTGTATGTCGAATGTATCCAGTAAGAAGTCGTCTTCCACTGGTTCAGTGTGCATGTCCACCCCATGGTAGTGTGCTGCTCTCTGCACTAAATGATGGAACCCTAAGGAGTCCTCTGGAGGAGACGGCCTGGATGGGTATAGGTCGTCCTGAGGAATATCGGGTACATCAGGGTTATTGTAATCCTCCCACGGGTCTGGGGTCCCTGGTGGAGTGGGATCCATTGGGGCGTCCGCCGGATAGTTGTCTGGGTCCCCGTCGTCCAGATCTGGGGACGGGGCCGGAGAGTAGTGAGGTAAAGGTGGCGGAGACCTGGGAGGGGGAGGGGGTGGAGGAGGTGGAGGAGGTAGGGGAGGTGGTAGTGGGGAGGGCACTCTGAGGGGAGAAGTAGCAGAGTCCTTCCGTTTGGGTGGTGGAGGAGGAGCCGGAGTATCAAGGCGTCTTTTCTTGATAATTAAAGTCAATAGTCCAGTCTTTGGATCTTTGGACAGAGTCTTTTGTAAAGGGTCTGGTGTAAACAGAGCCAATGGCGTCGAATCGTCCGTCGGCACCGGTGATTTCGGAACCGAGGACTTCGATGGTTTGTGTGCGCCATGCTTTTTTGGGGCCTCCGGTTTTTTCGGCGTCGAAGGAGTTTTCGGCGCCGGAGCGTCGGTGCCGACAGATTTGTGTTTGTGTTTGGTCGGCACCGAGAGTCCAGGCTTCGGCACCGGTGGCTTTGGAGTCGAGCTGGATATTGCTTTCTTCGGTGCCGGATGCTGTTTTTCGGCACCGGGCGTCGGCTGGCTCGATCCCGAGCTGCCGTGAGACTTTGGAGGCTTCGACACCGGGCCCGAAGGTGGGGTGATCGAAGCTTTGGTCTTGGTTTTGCCCAGGCCGGCAGGCGAGGGAGTAACCTGAGTCTCTTTGGTTTTGGGCGCGGGGTGGGAGGGGGCACAGTACTCACGGCCCGCTGCGCCGGTGTGATGTCCTCCACGTCGGAGTCGTCGGCCTCGGAAGCGCTGACGACGTCTTCTTCCTGCTCGGTGTGTGTTTGCCCCGAAGCTTCGGCGCCGTCTCCGAAGATGTCCGGTGGAGCTGCAGACGATGAGTGCGCCATGGTGCGTCGAGCTTTTCGATCCCGGATGGTTTTCTTCGATCGAAAAGACTTACAGGCGGGGCAGTCTCTGGCCTCGTGTTCTGGAGAGAGGCAAAGATTACACACCTGATGGAGGTCGGTGTGGGGAAATTTAGACCCACATTTTGGGCACTTTTTGAACGGAGTCCTTTCCATCGGCCGGGACCGGAGTCAAGGAGGGCCCGAAGGCCGGTGCCGATGTACGGGATGGAGAAAAGTGCCGCTTCGAGAGATGAAGATGATGATGAAGAAACTCGAAGAAACGAGGATTTTCCGTCGAGGCTGGAACCGTAGAAGTTCGAAGCCGGAGCACGAAGTATCACATCCGAGCCCGATGGCGGAAAAAAACAATCTGAGGATGGAGCCGAAGCCCATGCGCAGTACGGACCGAAGGAGGAGTCACCAAACTCGTGACTTCCAAAGACTGTCCAAGAAGAAAAACAAACTGCAAACATCCGGGCCCAACACCAGATGGCGATCTATGCTAAGTGTACAATCTGCAGCTCATATGCCTCGAACATGTTATTTTATCCTTACTATATTCATGTGTAAATCTGATGTTCCAAGTGTTACTATTGAGGTGTTCTACGAATTCGATCAGTCGGTCATTGTCCCCTGTCCAGATCATGAGGCAGTCATCAATGTATCTGCCCCAAAAAAGAATAAATTCTGTCCAGTCTGAGCCGGGGGGGCCCCAGATCCACTCCTCCTCAAGCCACCCCATGAAAAGGTTGGCGTACGAAGGAGAGAATCTGGAGCCCATGGGTGCACATTTGTTGGATGGGAATAACAAACGTTTACGAGAATGACTATATCGATCCACTAATGTTAAATATTATATCAATCTCTACCTAGCCGTGAACAAGTCGCATGTACTATCTTACGAAGGCGACAAAACACGTGTTGGCTTGGTGAACTACTGTTAAAACAGGAGTATTAAAAGAAGATAAACCACAAGAAAGAAGCAAAGACTGACTTATTTTGTTTCATGCAAAAATGACCTTGTAACTTTGCAAATTGAAATTCTGCGTGTGCTTGGGTATACCTTTTGATGACCTTTGGAGGTATTGACCAGTTCTACTTTGCTTCATGAGGTCCCTGTTTATGCACAGACCACCTACTGGCTATTGTGCCGACATTGATGACTTTTCCTTGGATTTGTCACACACTTCATTGCATGGGATTTGTGCATTTATTTTTTTGGCTGAAGCAGACTTACCTGATTCCACCATGGTCCTATGTATGGATTGTATTTCATTGTTTTTCCTCATCATTTGGATTGGATTTGTGACCATTTTAATTTTTCTCCTAAATGGACATTATCTCCCAGAACGCTCTGCTGTTGAACTGGTAACTGAGATATTGAAGCCACATTCTTCTTCTCATAAAGTGTGAAGAGACTTGTCCCTTGTGAACATTTCTGCATTTCCCATTCCGGATGGAATTGTTTTGGATATGGTCCCTTTTGACATTTTTAATCCCACAGAAAAATTACAGATTCTATATGTATTTAAGATAAGCATGGATGATTTTATTACTCCTGGAAGATTGTCTGATGATTGGGATGTGATAACAGTTAAATCAATGCTTTCTGAACTAGAGTCTTATACAGCATTTGATGCTGCAGACATGTACCTTAACTCTGCTAATTATGGTGAAATATATTGTTATCATCATTAGGCATACCGATGTTTACAAAGAGCTAGCACCCCACGTGCAGTTTTTAATAATAAACAGTGAGAGCACTGCCCAACACCACCAGTGAGTAGTTCAAAAACATACCTGCAAAAGTTTGCAAATATTTCTAGCAGCAACCCTTTAGACTCAGAGTTATACTATTAAAAACATACCCTTCCCCAGCAAAGAAACTTTTGCTCACGCACACAAAATTGCTCTATTCCGATTTGATTGTTTCCCAACTGTCTGTACAAGGTTATACATACTGGAAAGACAACATTGATTTAAACTTTATTCATGGAACACGCACTTAGAAAGTGCAGGGCAATGAAGCTTTATTTAGAGCTTGTTTTATCCCTAGACAAATTATTTTTCTGAACAAACTAGTGCATCAAAGCACCTCCCTGGGGTTAGCTAAAATTACGGATATGAATACACCAAGCATTCCCTCCATTGCATGTTTTGACAATTGGCAATATTTCACAAATTATACTGAGAAACAGCTCAATAACATAATTTCATGCTTTCAAGTTTAAAAGGATAGTTAGTGTGGCCAATAGACACTAACGGCTGTTATGCATGGTTTTTAAACACCACAAAAGGTTTCAAAGAGAGCAACCAGACCCATGTTATGTGCAGGCACAACATTGAGGAGTGGTTTCTATCTACTCTATAGGGAAGATATGCCAGCAATTGTTATAGCTTTGTACCTTATCTGCACTAAAGAAATGCTTGTCTCTCCTCTCTGATGACTTGGATTTACAAGATTTCTTGTTAGGTCTTAGATCACCATTGTCAAAACACTTTCTATACGCCATTTACAATGAACTTTAGAAAGTTGCCCAGCAGAAAGCTGCTGAATTTATACGAGAAATAGACAGGGCTCATTTGGAAAAGGCTTTGGCTGTTTTAGACAATGGGATGACAACATTGTCCACTCATATTTATTCTTTGAATAATATTGTGTCATCTGCACTTGATATAATGCAAAGTGACATGACCCTCTTACAACACGGGAAAAATCAGCTTATATCGATTATGCAATTGAGTCGAAGTTACAGATTTTAAAATCAAATCATGTGTCCTGGAAACACCTGAATGTGACTGATTCATTTTTGCCTTATAATTTAACACACTCTCAGAAAATATTGATGAAAAAAATGCTACTTACACAATGTTAATCATTGAGCATTTAGAAAAATTGCCCTTCACAGTAGCTGAAACACCCTCTGCCATGTGGCTAATCCATGGATTAATTTCTCTAACAATTTCTAAGTTTCCTTTTACATCTTGTTCAGAACATTTTCAACAGGGTAGATATGAGGCATCAGGGGAGAGATTTTTACATGAGACATGGGTCCTGCCTTTCGATTATAGATGTCAGATTGGAGAAACTGAGATTTTTCTTAGCAAATGTACAACTTTGTTTGGGCATTCATTACTCAGTAGAGAAGTAACACTTCATGGCACCTGTAATGCACCCAAAGCCAATTGGGCATGTTATATAAAAAGGTGCCAAAGTAGTCTTGATTGGTCCAGTTTTCAAAATACTTTCAAATGGGAGTTATTTAATTCTGAATGACCAAGTTTGTTGAAACCGGGAGCATCATATGTGGTAACGGTTTTTATGGTTGTAACCTTCTGCAACAATTTATTGTTCCCAGCCGCACACCTAGTCAGAGAAGTTACAGTATGGCCTTTGATTTCTATTTTTAATGTGAACTTTGATAAGTTGTGCAGACTGAAAGCCTTATTATTCCAAAAGGACATTGCGTTGACCTCAGTTAGAGAAACATTTGATCTCTATGTTGCAAAGTCCTCTGCTGAAATACAATTGCTGCTGTGCACAACCATCCCTCAACATTTTGGTGAACTAGTGAACAGCATATGTAATGCTTCAAATACTGCGGGGAGTAATGCACTTTTTCAAAGTGTCTGGCTTTGTCAGCAACTTCCAAACTGTATTTGGAGGGATTCTGTCCATAGGCATACCATTGGTTTTATTCCTGAAAGCTGTTATTTTGGTTCTATTTTTGTTCCTCTGCAATGGATGTTCCACCTTGAAGCCAAATGATGATGGAATTGCCACATGTCCTGCTGTGAACGCATAATACAGTACTTTGGAGTGTCGTTGCTACAGGAACTGAACGACAACTGATCTCTGTCCTTCTGACCTATATGGTTCCACTGCATGCAGCCTGTGTTCCACTGTCTGCTGTGCACTTTCGAGTGTGCAATGGATCTGAGTCTTAGAATGCAATTGATTCAATCTATGGATATGGATCTGAAGGTGCATCCGTTGAGGATTCATTTCTTTTCCAGCGGTGTCCTATGAGACTACCTTTGCTACAGGATATGTACTACGAGTCTTTCCTGGATGCTTTGGTTCCTGGATTACTGGATCCTGACTCCTCCTCTGCAGGTACACTGCTGGCTGGCACAACATCAAAGGCTGCTGATTGGGCTGGATACAACCATGTTTGTTCTGTGGAACATGCAGTCCTAGCTACTGTAGAAAGATCATCTGTGGCAGTGGATTCTGTTCTGAATTCCATTGACTCTCTGAACTTGTAAACAATTCGGGAGCCTCCTGAATTTTAATTTGGCACCTTGTTTTTATTTAAAATTAATTTTCTATTAGTTTTGGTTGTCCTAAGAGATCTGGCAGAGGTTACTCTTACTATGCTTTCTATAGTGTAGGTAGGATTAGGGTAGGAGTATTCATATATGCATTATCATATAATCCTAAAATATAATCACATGATATTGTCACAATGGTTGAACTGTTTATCTTTTTCATCATTCTTGTAATGCTGGTAACAATGCTTTGTTTAATTTTGCTAATATTTGCAGCTCATGTTTTTTCAACAAGCATACCTAAGTAACAACAAAGGGTAGATCTGCTTCGACAATTTCCATGGGGAATTAGAGTGGTTATGTTCTGAGGTGCAGATACCATTCGGTTTCCTGTATGGTTAGGGATTTGGATGGGGAACTGTGAGCTAGCTAGAAACTAGGGCAACACACTCTGATGTTATGGATGGACTCAGTCCCCCTATTCTGACGTTTATGTTGTCTGGATACACAGTCCTACTAAATTCATAGAAACCACAGGACATGGTCTTAAACATTCACAATAAATAGCTGACATGCTTCACTAGCCTCTGGTGATGCTAAATGTCAGCTAAAGGAGCATCAGGCCTTGTCAAACAAGCACCCTTATACGCTATACGATGCCGAAATAGGTTGGACCAGGCCTGAAAAAGTAAAAGTTATTTTCAGTGCTGAGCCATGTTCCAAGATAAGTTTCAGTAGCTTTTTGAGTGTAGGTCTATGTGTCTATAAGTGCAGCAGTCCAACCTGTCACAAGCCTATGCTCCGATTGTTGAAGTCTCTCCTCAAGGAGAACTACATTTTATCACCACAAAGGCTACAAGGCCATGTGCGTAGAGACAGTTCTCTATTAGTGAGTAGCACTACTAAGAGAGCGTAGCAAATGCACCTTCAAGTGTGCGTCCACTTTTTTACATATGGCACAATATTTATGATGTGGCACTTAGAAGTAGATTGCACTGGGTGTATGAAAATTAGAATGTATTTGTAGTTGTTGCCCGAATATGGAAAAACAAAAGACAAGAGGCGTTTGGCAAAACAGGAACAGTTGGTTTAATTAAACACTTCGGCCAGAAGCAACGTTCAGAGGCTGGTCTGAGGACTGTTTCAAAGTACAATAAAATTGGGCAAGTCTTTATACAGTTTTTGGGGGCCATAAAAGTGCTTCTGACAAACCTTTTTTGGTTAAAAAATGCAGGTTTTGTCTGTGGAGTAGTAAATAAGGCCCCAGATAACAAATGCAGGTGGGCCTCGACCTCACGTGGACACAATATGGGTCAGTAGGTAACGTGCCCAGATGTCTGGCATGAGGAGCGCATTATCATTGCATGTGCTGTGTATGCTGTGTCCTGATTAGCTATGTGTTGCTAACTTCCTGTGGCATCTGACTTTATGATGTTTTGGGAATGCACGCACCCCTCCGGCTATATGCGCTTTATAGGGGCCAATCTCCCTGGACCATTGTGGTGTCACTGCGCTTATCTGGGGGATGGACCTGAGTTTCCAGTTCGTATACTGGTCTGCCGACTATGTGCCAATCCAACCTGTGACCTGTCAATCTGTAACCTCAGGCCTAGGTCGCAGAGCCTGCCTGACCGCGTATTTCTGAGTCGGGGTTGATGGATAGTTCATGATGGGTGAGTTTGTTAATAGTGATGCGGTTTTGCCCGTATATGGGAGCATATAATTTGGAACAGTGGCATAGATTATATCAATATTAACATCATCATGCATGGTTTTGAGGTTAATATGCTACGACACTCGGTATAAAGTTTATGTAAGAGGCTGCACTAAAAATGTAAATTTGTATTATAAGGGTATCTACGATTTCACCCCACGAAGGGAGAAAGGGTGGGATTGGTGTGCAAGCTGTAGATCTCCTATTTGCATGGATTTCAGGAATTTGACAACAATTACAGAATGAATGTTTTATGTCAGCGTTATGGCGTATCTGTCGGACGTGACAGTGAGTGAGATTCTTAGTGCTGTCCCTGATTCCTGCTTATATCGACAATGTTCTCACTTTGGAGCATTCCCTCTGTGACATTCCTGCTCACTTTCCCTTTCAATCTATCTTTCATATGCCAGAGCATTTATAAATCGGGTGTGACTAAGCTTGACAGAAATAAATGCTGTTCTTAAGATGGCCGGATAACACATTGGTGTTTAAGAGTTACTTGCAGACATTACAGTGCCACAGAAACCTCCCCTTTCTTTTCTCCACCTCTACGATGTATTGTCAGCCTGCAGACATTGCCTTCACTCTGTCACATCTTTCTTGCAAACTGGCAGGATCCCACAGTGATCGCTGAGGCCTGCAGGTCATAAGTCAAGAAATACCACTTTTCATCCGTGGAGGGTGGATAATTTGAGAGCCAATAAATTGACTGATAGTAACATCTGTAACTTACTTTACTTATACACTGCAAAAGCTGCAGCATAGAGCTCTACACATAACACGCTGTTATTCTTCCCCGTCTTCTTCAATAGTAGTAGTCAGTGGCTAATGATGGTGACTGTGCATGCATGGCATATTGGGTGACGTGCTTATCCTAGTGGGCCTTCCATAACAAATTGGAGACATCATTTCATATTTCATATAACCTTTATTCGATCATTTTCCAGGTGATCATGAAAGACATTGGAGACATTCTTCCTGGTGATAAGCTGGTTAATCCAGCAGATGGCCATGTTTGTGACATATTGGTGACCCCTGGATCATGGTGACCCATTAATGAGATATTGGCTCACTCTTGGAGTCTGCTGGGTGTCCCTGCATAATGGATTTTTCTCGATGTATTGGTGCCTGGTGACATGCTGCTGGCTGTCCATATATAATAGTAGCCCATCAATGACATATTGAGGCTCTCTTGGCGACATCGTGGCTATCCCATAATAGCAAGTCCATTATTAACACATTGCGTCCATGCTTGACTGACTGTCCTTGACACAATTATGGTGAAAATCACTCTTTTGATGGAAATCCCTAGTATTTGATGATGATGACACATGAGACGGAAACAAAGCATCTGTCAATGTGCGACAGTAGTGGCTGTGACTGCTCAGCAAAAATTACAACTTGCAGTGTTAACAAATGAACATTTGAAATTTGGTTGCAAAAATATCTTTTTTTTGTAAGAAAACGACTAGATTCTGTATGAGAATTACATTTAGTTATGTCAATGGAAATTCTTTATTTCATAGTTAAAATGCCTTTATTGTAGGAAACTCGCAAGTTGATGTTTTGGATAAAATTAATGTGCTTATGAAATATTTTCAAAGATTGCGCTTGAAAATAAGTCATTCTTAGTTAGAGAGGGTTTATGCTGATTTTATAAGATCAGTCCCATAGACCACTTCCTGCTATGGATATTTCCTCACTTGTGTTGGGAGATTTCATCATTTATATTGTTAAGGGTTGGAGGTAATTACAGAGAATGCACAGTTAAGACGAATTGTGGAAAAATAAACTGAAAAATTGCTATACAGAATTTGAAATTGTTTTTATAAAATTACATTACCAGATTTTTTAACTGCCTGTAGCACATATATAACTATTTAGCTACTTTTTGAAAATGTGCTGAAAATGACACAATTTTGCCACCATTTTCAAAGATTTCTTGGGCTGGGGGAGTCTCAACACCGCTGCTGAGTGCAAGTCTTGTCTGGCACACCAAAAAAGTCCTGGAATAGTTCATTCATCATCTTTGGATTATCTTTGGTGGGAGAATTCCCTGAACCTTCCTAGACGGAGGCTTCCTAACTTACTTCACTCACTTGGTCTATCCTGCTTAAAGAATGCATTTATGCCTCATCACTTTCAAAGTTCACCAGTTGCCACTGATTTGAACTAGGTTACTGGTTGGTTCTTACAGTCAGCTTTGACACTGACGGTTGACAAGAGGTTTCCTATTGGTTTCGAAAGTAATAGTGATTCTGTCTTTTTATTTATACCCTGAACTACTAGCTACCCCATCCTCCTCCGTTTCTTTGCACTTTAAGGAGGAAAACTGTGGGCTTCAATTCCAAAAACTGTTGGTGAAAGTACTGGATTCCGGGGAAGGGACAAGAGCACTCACAAAAGCATCCATAGATTATGGGAAAGGTATAAGAGCCCTTTGGATTCTTGTGGTATCCTGCTTGCAGGTTTACCCAATGATGTCAGGGAATGTCAGAGTTGTGAGGGTTCACTTGGGGCAGCTGTGCCAGACAAACCAGGGCTGAGTATCTAAATACATCTGCTCCTCGTGGGATCATTTATGTATTAATTTAACATACAATAAACCCTCTCAGAATCTACTGGCAGTGTCTGATTATTTCTACATGCCAACATGCATCTCAACAATGGTGAGAATATTCAAAGGACCTAGCAGGGAAAAGCATAACTGTTCTAATTGAATTCAGTTGGTAAGAGTATATATCCCATCCTCGTAGCCAGTGTTGTAATTAAAGATTCCCTCTTGGCAAGCAGACGTCAGGTAGCCAGTTCATGTAGAATAACAGGTTGTAGATTTATTGAAGAGGTTACAGGTTACATAGTAAAGTACCCTACCAGGAGAATATTAGTAAGCTGAAAATATTGTGCTGCACTCTATTTTCTGTTCATTCTCGGTGTGAGAATATTGTAAATGTGTAGCTGTTAGCTAGGGTTGTGATTAACCCTGTTTTGTGTGATCAATCCTGGGTGGTTGAGAAGTGTTTGAATCGTGTTGCACCCTGTTCCGTGTGATTCTCCCTCAGTTAGAAGGGAAATGCTTGGGCTGTGGTGAACGCTGTTTTTATGTTATTCTTCCCCAGTGACAAACTGCTTGCATTGTGCTGATCCCTGTTCAGTGTGATTCTCCCTCAGTGATAGGGAAGTGCCTTGGTTACGGTACAGGGGATGAGTGTGTTGTTGCTACTATACTAATGCCCTTACAGGGGATGAGTATGTGGGGTGAAAGATTGCCTGTGCAAAAACACAAGATGCCCTTATGTGGAATGAGTGTGTGAGTTTAAAGATGCCTATTGCTAAAACACTAGGGGCCCGATTCACAGAACTAACTTAAGACAAAATCCTAAACTTACTACCATTTTGGTATTCACAGAAGGCACTTACTCATTTTTGGTATTCACAGAAGGCACTTACTCATTTCGGTATTCACAGAAGTTAGGACTCCTAACTTTAGGACTCCTAAATGCCTTCTGTGAATAACGAAAGCCTTAAAGTTAGGATTTTTCTCAGTTTAGTAGTAGCAAAGTTAGGAGTCCTAACTTTAGGACTCCTAAACTGAGAAAAATCCTAATTTTAAGACTTTTGGTATTCACAGAAGGCATTTAGGAGTCCTAAAGTTAGGACTCCTAACTTCTGTGAATACCGAAATGAGTAAGTGTCTTCTGTGAATACCAAAATGAGTAAGTGCCTTCTGTGAATACCAAAATGGTAGTAAGTTTAGGATTTTGTCTTAAGTTAGTTCTGTGAATCGGGCCCTAGATGCCCTTATGTGGGATGGGTGTGTGGGTTGAAAGAAACCTGTTGCTAAAATACTAGATGCCCTCTGCAGGGCATGAGTGTGTGGGGGCAAAAGAAACCTGTCGAGAAAATGTTAGATGCCCTTACATGGGGTGAGTGTGTGGGTTGAAAGACACTTGTTGCTAAAACATTAGATGCCCTTACAGGGGAGGAGTGTGTGTACTGAAACTTTCCCATTGCCAAAATATAAGATGCTCTTTCATGGGCTAACTGTGTTGGTTGAAATATATATTTTACAAGTGAACATTTTTTGAATATTGAAAGATACCTGTTTTTATGTTTTTGTTGTTTCTTTGGTAGTGTGAGTGGTTCTGTCAGTGTTTGTTGGTGGTCAGCAAAGCAGCATGTTTTGTGGTGTCCTTTTTACACACACTATTCGATGATGCTCTGAAATGTTGCATGGTCTGGTGTTTTTGTGGTCTATGCTTCCATTGTATTTCTTAAGGTGGGAGGAATTTCCTTTTTGTTTGGAAAGGAGGGAGATGTGTGGTGTTCTGCTTGATGTTTATGGAATGTCAGGGTTGTGAGGGTTCCCTTGGGGCAGTTGTGCCAGACAGACCAGGACGAAACATCTAACTACATCTGCTTCTGGTGGGGTCATTTACGTACCCATGCAACATACAATAAACCATCTCATAATCTACTGGAGATGTCTGGTTATTTCTACATGCCAACACGCATCGCAACATTTCTCTCCCTGCAGCAGACTGTGTGACTTTAACTCCTATTGTAGCTGAGTGAAGTGCTAAATTATGGGGGGCTGGACAAGCACTCTGTATACAGGGTGTCTACACCCTGTATGCTTGCAGCATAGCAACTTAATTGAACCTCTACAAAGTCAGGGTTCTATGTATGTTCCACGAACTAATGCTGGGTGACACATTAGCCATATGGAATTTAAAGTCAGATTGGCTGAGCAATCTCAGAAAAAAATAGTTTAGAAGGTGTATAGACTCACCCTATTTGGTTCAGTCGAAGATGGTTTGAATCCCTCAAAATGGGGACCTCGGGATGGATTGAAGTCTTCACAAAATGGTAGGCCCATGAGAAGGTTTGAAGTCCCCATTGTAGTCTCAGAGTCAGGTGTTGACTTCTCACAATGGTGGCAGCCAGGCTATTAGAATATAGAAGGGTGTAGATCGAGAGCATTGGACTAGCTCCATGGGAGGCAAGAAATCCACTGTAAAAGGCACACCACAACCGGTGACGTTTTAGTGATGTAATTTCATGAACAGTATAGTTTTCCTTCCTCAACACTTTGACGCTGACCAACATGGCAATGTGGGTATCAAGCTCAACAATACTGAAGATGTGGTTGTCTATTTATTCTTCAGGTTGGTTGAGAGGCATCCTGGAATTACCATACATAAAGTTAAAAAAAAGATGTCAACTTACATGTAGCTCACATTGAGGGGGGAGATAACACTCTCTGCCTCTTCAACCTGCGATTCACTGATATCAACCCCAACAACCTTCTCAAAGTAGGGGGCTAGGATCCGTGTGCTCTGTCCAGTGCCACAGCCAACATCCACTGCCATGCCAAAGGGCTTACCTTTCTGAAGAGGACAACAGAAGAGTCTTAGCAAGACTATCACATGAAGGCTTGGTTTGTAAACAAAATACATATCATAGAGATACAGTGGGCCAGCTGTCTCTACAATGACATACAATGACAATCATATCTAATTACATAATTTCTAAAGAAAGTGCTCTCACTTTAATCAGAACTTCCCTGTTGGAGCAGATGAGAACTTAAAATATGGGCAGTTTCATCTGAGGTGCTGGCATAGGTGTGTCTCTGGAAATTGTTTCCACCGGCCATATATTAAATGACCCTTATAGTCATGTCATTTAAACTAAAACAGCATACAAAATAGAAACAACAAAATACATAATTCACTCATCCAAACTACAATGCCATTTTCAAATCACTCTGGAAATTAAGAAACTAAAGGGTTATATGTCAATTCCCTTTGTTGGTGAAAGACTACAGAGCTCACCAATTTAACTAAATTGATAAGTATCCCTATAAAACAAGCTTCTCCAAATAGTAGCTCGTGAGCTACTGGGAGGTCTCCAGCTACCTTTTATTAGCTCTCCTGTGTCTAGCCGAGCCTACTAAATTAGAAGTATTATATATATATATATATATATTCACTGAAAAAACCATAGGTTTCACACATGTTATAGTTAGCTGGACATTTTACTGATAAAAAACCAATGAAATTCCCCCGTTATAGTTACTGTAGGCAACTATAACTCACGCGACCGCAATCCTCTGCTGATGCTAATACTGTATTTAGACACTTATTTGCCCATGTCTTCTTCCATTAAATTTTAGCTATACATATATTACAAATATTTTTTTTTCATAAAGACACATATGTCATCAGCAGAGGATTACGGTCGCGTGAGTTATAGTTGCCTACAGTAACTATAACGGGGGAATTTCATTGGTTTTTTATCAGTAAAATGTCCAGCTAACTATAACATGTGTGAAACCTATGGTTTTTTCAGTGAATTAGCAAGGTTTTTTAAATGCTATTTCCTAACTATAACGTGTGTGAAACCTATGGTTTTTTCAGTGAATTTGTACGGTTTTTTAAATGCTAAGTTACTTTACGCCATTTGTGGCGTGCGCGCCCACTTAACGCAGTTCGTTCCGTGCACGGTTTTTATCAACTTTAATAAGCCCTGTACATTTGGTGGCCTTCGGCCACCAAAAGCACAGGGGGTGAGGTCAATGTGGATAGTGTTTTTTTTATTTCGATTTTATAATTTCATGTTGCCAAAATTACGTTTTTTTTTCTCTATTAATAAGCCCTGCACATTAGGTGGCCTGCGGCCACCAAAAGCACAGGGGGTGGGGTAAGTGTGGATAGTGTTTTTTTTATTTTTATTTTTTTACCGTAAGCGTACGGTAAGCTTACGGTAAGCGTACGGTAAGCGTACGGTAAGCGTACCCCGCGAAATTGCCGAAAAAAAAATAAAACCATTTTTGCTCTTGGGGGATGTTTAGGGACTCCCTCAACATGACTATGTGGGAGGGAGTTGTCAAAACAGCCCCGTAACATGTTTTTGGCCATCATGTTTGATAAACAACACTCAGTGCAAGAGACAAAATGGCGGACGCCGCTTCCTGGTTTCGGCCGATTCGAATGTTTACTAAGATCTAAGAGCCAATCAGAATCGCGCTCGCGCACGCCACCGTAAGCTTACGGTAAGCGTACGGTAAGCGTACGGTAAGCGTACCGTAAGCGGGCTCAGATATATATATTGATTTAAAGGCTATTTTCTCAGAATCTACTGAACAGATTTACACCAAACCTACAAAAGGCACTTCCTTGACCTAGGGACTACCTCTCTGCCAAATTTCTAGTAATTCTGTTCAGCCGTTCGGGCTGTAGCTCGTTCTAAAGGTCCTATGGAAAAATGCATGGGAAAAACGCGTTTTGGGACCCCCCTTTTATCTCAGCCCCCGCTTGACGAATCCCCCCGAGACTTTCAGGGTAGGAGCGGAGCGTAGCGCCCCACCTATTTTGAGAAATTCGCGAGGATTCGTCGACCGGCGCCAAAGTTATTCAAAATAGAATGTTGAGGTTTTCCTATGGAAACGTGGTCCTAACTATAACTACCTACTGGCGACCGCCAGTAGGTAATATATATATATATATAAACCGCACTCCTCTCGAAACAAAAGGACACGACGCTGTGTCTTTGACAATTCCAACCAGGGTTTATTCAGTGGCTCTGTCGGACGCGTTTCGCCTGAACCAGCAGGCTTGTTCACCAACAAAGTTTTGCCAAACAACTTCCACCATTTATGCTGTGCACGTGATACGATCATGTGAGGACTACAAATTGAGTGTAACAGAAAAAAGACTCGTAGTTTTTACCTATTACAATTGATAAAGCGATACCAGGATGCAACTTTAAGTAAAGTATAACGCATTCACGACTGGTCCACATTAGTAGATCTTAATTTACAAATATATTATAGCATATTTATACACTTTTTTTATAAACCACGGTCCATTTTCTAAAAAAGCGCCCTGCAATCAGTGGCAATTGCCGTGAAGAGACCATTCACCCATGTGGGTTTGCCACATTGTTTTGACGCTTTACTAAAATTCAGCCCCAGTGGGCATACCTGATTTTTCTGGCTTATCTTGTCTAATTCAGCCCCAGTGGGCATACCTGATTCTTCTGGCTTATCTGGTTCATAGAAACCTCACACGAATCAAAATTAAAGTGATGTAACACAATTCATTAATTCCTACTTAACAAAACTAAAAATTCATACATTTATAAATACTCCAATGTGCTATTCATAAATAAATAAAAACGGAAAATCCAGAAAGGGTATAGCAAGCTCTACAAAGGCCCTATAAATGTGTATACAAATCTTCTTCAATGTTCAGGCCCATTGGTGCTTTACTATTCAGTTCCACAATATAACGTGATTCTAATTTTCTTAAAGCTCTCTGTCTGTCACCACCTCTCACATTGGGTGGGATCGCATCAATGACAAAGTACGATAAGACTGTCACATTACTATCATGGTAAATTGCGAAGTGGCGTGCTACCGGATATGTTTTATCCACGTTTTTGATGGCCCTTAGATGCTGCAATATTCTTTTGTGAACAGGGAGAATTGTGCTGCCCACGTACCAAAGATGGCATGGGCAACTCAGTACGTAGACAGCAAACTCCGTTTTGCAATCGAACTGCCCTCTGATGTTTTTTTCAATTTGTGAGCAGCCTGTTGTGAATTTCTTGGTGTTCACACCATGCTGGCATGCCTTGCACTTCACGCATCTCAGGAAACCATCTTGTCGTTTTAACCATGAAGTTTTGAGGGGTTGTTTGCAAGATTTTGGTGCCATATTGCTGACCAGCAATTGTTTAAATGATTTGGCTCTTCTAAATGTTATTAGGGGTTTGTTTGACACAATTTTTCCTAAAATGGGGTCATTGCGTATCAGATGCCAATGTTTCGACAGAATGTTACGTACTTGCCCATGTTGCTTGTTGTATGAAGTCACCAATCTACATTCATTAGAATCTAGTAATTGTTTCTGTTTGCGTTTATTTGTTTCAGAGGGCTCAAATAAAACTTCTTCTCTTGTTTTACATTTGACCTTATGGATTGCACTCTGAATGCATTCAGTTCCATACCCTCTAGATTTAAAACGGGAACGTAAGGTCTGAAGTTCTTTTTCCCTCGTGTCCACTTCACTACAATTACGCATTGTTCTTAGACACTCCCCGTAGGGGATACTCTTAATAAGATTCCTGGGATGGAAACTTGTTGCATGTAGCAACGTGTTTCCTGCCGTTGGTTTCCGAAATATTCGTGTCTGTAAATAGCCATTCTTTACATAGACTGTGAGGTCTAAAAAATTCACTTCATTTTTACTTATGGTGCTGGTAAACTTTAGATTAAGATTGTTCGTCTGAAGTTTCTTAACAAAATCATTGGCTGATGTTTCTGTTCCCCTCCAAATAATAAACAAATCATCAATAAAACGACTCCAATGGAGAATGTTATTGTCCCACTCGACATGATACTGCTGACGGACCACCCGCTCCTCCCACCAGCCCATGTGTAGATTGGCATAACTGGGGGCGAAGCAGGTGCCCATCGCAGTGCCACAGAGTTGATGGAACAAATCCCCATTGAAGAGGAAGAAATTGTTCTTCAGGCAATATTCTACCATAGAGCATAACATTTGACTATGAGCCCAAAGTGAAATAGGTCTTGTTCCTAGATAGTATTTTATGGCATTTAAGCCATCTTGATGTTTTATACTCGTATAGAGTGTGGTGACATCAATCGTCATTAACAACATGTCATTTTCCCATGGTACATCATAAATGCTTTTTAGGAAATCACCTGTGTCTTGAATAAATGACGGGAGTAATTTCACCATGGGACATAAAAATGAATCAACAAATCTAGACGTGTTCTCCAAACTACTGCCAATGGCCGAAATAATCGGTCTTCCTGGGGGATTATTGAGATCTTTATGGACTTTAGGTATGAGATAAAAGACTGGGGTCACTGGATTTTTAATCTCTAAATATCGGAATTCGTCATGTGACAACAGACCTTGATCATACCATTGCTGTAATTTGGTATTAAACACTGAACTGCTATTCTGCATCATATTCGGTGAAATTCTTGCATAGTTATTTCTATTGTTTAGTTGTTTATACGCTTCATCAAGGTATTTCTGCCTGCCCCACAAGACTACATTGCCGCCCTTATCAGCATTCTGAACAATACAATCGTTATTTAAAGATAGTTTCTTAATAAGATCCATGCAATTTTTTTGTTGCTGTGACCATTTTTTATGCACGGAACCTCTACATTTCTCCAAATTCTTTAAATCATTAGTCACCAATTCGTGAAAAATGTCCACTGAATCCTTTGCAGTAGTAGGAATAAATTTAGACCGAGGTCTAAAACCTGTCGACACACTTTCTCCGATCACCAATCCTTGTTCTGATGCAGTTAATTCCGCGTGTTCGAATGGTACTTCTGCAGTGTCTGCCTGTTCAAACTCCTCTTCATTGCCCATTTGTCCTAGTTCCAATATTAGGTTCATGTCATTAACCTGTAAGTTCTGAATGTCATTGTGGAGCCCAGTGCCCCTTTGAACTGCTGGTACTTTATATTTGTTAGGATACATTGCGAAATGTTTTTTTAATTTCAACATTCTGGTGTATTTGAATGTGTCAATTCTGGTGGAAACATAATTAAATTCCGCAGGAGGGCAAAATGGCAGACCAAGTTGGAGTATTTCTTCTTCTTTGGCTGATAATGGAATTGTGGTTAGATTAATGACTGCAGTGGTATTTGTGGAAAGGATTGTATCATTTACTTTCTCTTGTTCTTGCCACTGGTTGCGCCGCTGTTTGGCCCCTTTGCGCCTTTGTTTCCTCTGCCTCTTCCCCTTCCTGGTCCTGCATAGCTGGTTGCAGTTCTTGGGCGGAGATTGAATCTCCGCTCTTCTTGTAAAAAACCGAATTCGTCTAATACTGAGGGGATTTGATTGTTAGTGGCAGTACTGGGGCCCTCATCTGCGGATGTCTCAATTTCGGAGCTTAATAAACTACCAAGTTCTGACTGGGCTCCTCCTGTTTGTTGCATTCCAGGATTCATTTTTTGTCTACGAACATTCTCGAATTTCTTAGCGAATGTGTATATTTGTCCTCGTTCATAGTCGCCCTTATCTCGCAAGAATTTAGTTGCTTTTCTCTCTTTGATTGAGGCTTCTAATTTTTGCAGACGGTCTGTCATATCTTTTTTGTATTTTCTAATCACATCTTGATCCTCTTCTTTTTCCAACATCTCTGTAATTTGGCCAATTTCTTCCAATATCTTGGTTCTATCAATATCAGCGTATTTGATTAAAATGGCAAGCATTCTACGTGAGGACTCTTGATTATTGTCGGCCCATTCGCGTAACATGTTGGGGTTGGGATCCTCATAGGTCGGGGCTACCAAAATTCGCAAGCCCCTCGGAATTCTCTTAACTTCTAAGTAGCGTTGTAAAGATTTCGCTTCCCACCACTTCGACATTTCGCTGCGTTTTAATTTCTCCAGTCTTTTAAGTCTGACTAGCACATCACCAATTGTAATAGGTAAAAACTACGAGTCTTTTTTCTGTTACACTCAATCAATCAATCAATCAAAGACATTTCTAGAGCACGCTACATACCCGTAGGGTCTCAATGCGCTGGGGGGGGGGTGCCGCTACTGCTCGAACAGCCAGGTCTTCAGCTTCTTCCTGAAGGAGAGGTGGTCTTGGGTCAGGCGCAGGTCGGTCGGGAGGGAGTTCCAGGTCTTGGCGGCCAGGTAGGAGAAAGACCTTCCTCCTGTAGTCGCTCTTCGGATGCGGGGGACGGCGGCGAGGGCGTGGCTGGCAGAACGGAGGTGGCGTTTGGGAGCGTAGAAGTTGACTCGGCTGTTGAGGTAGCTCGGGCCTTGGTCGTGTAGGGCTTTGTGTGCGTGGGTGAGGAGGCGGAAGGTGACTCTCTTGCTGACGGGGAGCCAGTGGAGGTCTCTCAGATGTCCGGAGATGTGGCTGGTTCGTGGGATGTCGAGGATGAGTCTGGCTGAGGCGTTTTGGATCCGCTGGAGTCTCTTCTGGAGCTTGGCGGTGGTGCCGGCGTAGAGGGCGTTGCCGTAGTCCAGTCGGCTGGTGACGAGGGCCTGGGTGACGGTCTTCCTGGTCTCTGTGGGGATCCACCAGAAGATCTTCCGTAGCATGCGTAGGATGTTGAAGCATGACGAGGAGACGGCGTTGACTTGCCTGGTCATGGAGAGGGAGGAGTCCAGGATGAAGCCCAGGTTGCGTGCATGGTCTGTCGGTTTGGGTGCGGTGCCCAGGGCGGGAGGCCACCAGGAGTCGTCCCAGGCGGAGGGTGAGGAGCCCAGGATGAGGACCTCCGTCTTGTCTGAGTTCAGCTTCAGGCGGCTGGTCGTCATCCACTCGGCTACCTCTTTCATCCCTTCTTGTAGGTTGGCTTTGGCGGCGGCGGGGTCGTTGGTCAGGGAGAGGATCAGCTGGGTGTCGTCGGCGTAGGAGATTATGCTGAGGTTGTGTTTGCGTACGATGGCCGCGAGGGGGCTCATGTAGACGTTGAAGAGGGTGGGGCTCAGAGAAGATCCTTGGGGGACGCCGCATATGACTTCGGAGGCCTCTGACTTGTATGGTGGTAGGCGGACTCTCTGTGTTCTACCGCCGAGGAAGGAGATGATCCATTCTAGCGCCTTGTCCTGGATTCCGACGTTGCTGAGGCGCCGTACTAGGGTGCGGTGGCAGACCGTGTCGAAAGCCGCGGAGAGGTCTAGGAGGATGAGGGCCGCTGTTTCTCCATTGTCCATCAGGGCTCGGATGTCATCGGTGGCGGCGATGAGGGCGGTCTCGGTGCTGTGATTGGCTCGGAAGCCGGACTGAGAGGGGTCGAGGGATCCGTTTGTCTCGAGGAAGGCGGCCATCTGCTTGTTGACGGTCTTCTCGATGACTTTGGCTGGAAACGGGAGAAGCGAGATGGGGCGGTAATTCTTGAGGTCGGTGGGGTCCGCTGTTGGTTTCTTGAGTAGGGCGCTGAGTTCGGCGTGCTTCCAGCTCTCCGGGAAGGTGGCGGTGTTGAAGGATGTGTTGATGATGTCTCGCAGGTGGGGTGCGATGACAGCGTCGGCCTTGTTGAAGACGTGGTGAGGGCAGGGGTCAGTCGGTGATCCGGAGTGGATGGAGTTCATCGTGCGGATGGTGTCTTCGGTACTGATCGGGGTCCAGGCGTGGAGGGTGGTGGTGGGGGGTGGTTGTTCGGTCATGCTGTGCGTTGGTTGGTTGTCGAAGCTGCTGTGTATGTCTGTGATCTTGTTGTGGAAGTATGAGGCGAGGGAGTTGCAGAGGTCTTGCGATGGGGTGATGTCGTTGTTTCCTGCGCTGGGGTTGGAAAGCTCTTTCACGATGTTGAAGAGTTCCTTGCAGTTGTGTGCGTTGTTGTCCAACCGGTCCTTGAATGCTGTTTTCTTGGCGGCGCGGATCAGCTGGTGGTGCTTCCGGGTAGCAAGCTTGAAGGAGGTCCTGTTGTCCGGTGTCGGTTCCCTTTTCCAGACTTTCTCGAGGGCTCGGCAGTTCTTCTTGGAGCTCTTGAGTTCGTCGGTGAACCATGGGGCCTTCTTGCTGCCGGGTCTGCTGGGCGCGGTCCTTAGTGGGGCGAGTTCGTCCGCGCAGTTGCTGATCCACTTCGTGAGGTTGTCGGCGGCCTGGCTGGGGTTCGCTGAGCTGGCAGGAGGGTGCTGGCTCAGGGAGGTGGCGAGCTGGTCTGCTGTGATCTTGTTCCAGCTTCTGCGGGCGGCCTGTTGTTGGTGATGGTGGGTCGGCGTTCTCTTGAAGGTGAAGTGGACGCAGCTGTGGTCCGTCCAGTGAAGCTCTGTGGCGTGGCTGAAGTCGATGTCTGTGCTGGATGAGAAGACGGCGTCGAGAGTGTGTCCGGCAAGGTGGGTGGGGGTGGACACCAGTTGCTTGAGTCCCAGGTTGGCGAGGTTATCGAGCAGGGTGCTGGTGTTGCGGTCGTTGTTGTTCTCCAGGTGGAAGTTCAGGTCTCCCAGGAGGATGTAGTCAGCGGAGGGGAGGGCAAGCGGGCTGACGAAGTCGGCGATGTCCTCGCTGAATTGGGTGCGTGGTCCAGGGGGTCGGTATATCAGGGTGCCTCTGAGGGTGGTGGTCGGGTTGGTGTGGATCTGGAAGTGCAGGTGTTCGGCGCTGGTCAGGGTGTTGTCGGTGCTGGTCGTGAGACGGATGGTGTTCTTGTGGATGATGGCGATGCCTCCTCCCATCTGGTTGGCGTTTCGGTCCCTCCGGACGATCTTGTAGCCCTCTGGGATGGCGATGGCGATGTCGGGAGCTGAAGAGGCGTTCATCCAGGTCTCCGTGAGGAAGGCAACGTCAGGGGCTGTGGCGTCGAGGAGGTTCCAGAGTTCGATGGCGTGTCTGTGGACGGAGCGGGTGTTGAGCAGGATGCACTTGAGGTGGGTACTGCTGGTGTTCGGCTTGGTGGGTGCGGGGCAGGATCGGATGCATGAGAACTTGCAGGCGTGGCAGCTGAAAGGTCCGTTGGTACGTCCAGGAGTGGCTTGATGGCATTCTGGGTGTCGGCCGGTGTTGAGAGCACTGAGGGTGGCGGCTGAGTACTTCAGGCGTGTAGGTCGGGGTCTTCGAGGTCCAGGGGTCCTGGCACTGGGCGCGGTCCAGGCGCGGACGGGCGCAGACGGGCTTACCTTTGGCGCGCCTTCGGCGCACAATTGGCGCGTTCGCACGGTCGCCATATAAGGCGAAGTGCGCGGGTGGGCGGGGCAGCTGGGAGGCGGGAGCGGGGAGGGAACAGAAAGAAAAAAGGGGCGTGGTCAGCGGTGGTGGCGGGAAGCGGGGAGCGGGGAGGGAAGACGGCGCGGTGGGCGGGCAGGCAGGCAGGAGGGCGCGAAGGGCTGAAATAGACACGAACAAAATGCAGGCACAAATGTCAGGAGAAAAGAAAACAGTTGACACGGGGAGAAAAGCAGTTTAAGCAAGCACAAATTTTTGACAAAACAAGCGAGAACAGACGCTACGAAAAAAAAAAATAGTTAACACGGGGAGAAGAGCGGTTAAGCAAGCACAAATTTTCGACAAAACAGGCGAAGACAGACGCCAGCGGCGTCAGCCGGCAGCTAGGCAGAGGGCAGGCAAGGGGGCACACACAGCAGTTGGTGGCCGTGCGGCGCGGGGGTGTCCCACAAGTGGGTCACCAATTTGTAGTCCTCACATGATCGTATCACGTGCACAGCATAAATGGTGGAAGTTGTTTGGCAAAACTTTGTTGGTGAACAAGCCTGCTGGTTCAGGCGAAACGCGTCCGACAGAGCCACTGAATAAACCCTGGTTGGAATTGTCAAAGACACAGTGTCGTGTCCTTTTGTTTCGAGAGGAGTGCGGTTTATATTTAGCGGACCGAGCTTGGAGGTCCGCCTGACGACGCACCCGCTGATTTGGAGCTTGCGGCGGCTGTTCTAAGCAGCGTGGCAAAGGATATATATATATATATATATATATATATTCACTGAAAAAAACATAGGTTTCAGGGGCGTTATAGTTAGCTGGACATTTCCCTCATGCAAAACCCAAGAAATTCCCCCGTTATAGTTGGTTCAGCCAACTTTAACTCGCGCCCCCGCAATGCACTGCTGATGACGTCACATATTACATCACTCACGACATGGTCAGTGACATCACTGATGACATCACTGATGACATCTGAAATTACATCACTGATGACATCACTGATGATGTCATCCAGTGAGTGTGTGTTTCTGTAAATGTTAAATATGTTTAATATATATATAGGGAAAAACCTATGGAAGAATGAGTGGGTGTATAAGTGTGTGAATGGATGATTTAGTAGGTGCGTGACTGACTCTATAAGTGAGTCATTAAACGTATCTTACTGCAGACTAGTGACTAAACTGTGAATGTCTGTATCTGTCTGTCTGTTGGTGTATAAGCGGATGCATGGTTTTGTGAATAGCTATATGAGTGTCTCTATGGGTTCTTGATTGGTTGTCTGAGTATCTGAATGGGTGCCTGAGTGTTTGTGTGGGTGGGGTGTGTGTGACTCTGTGCATACATGTGTGAGTGGGTGATTCTATGGGTGCATGGTTTTAAGAGTGCATCTGTGATGGACTGTATGGTTGGGTGAGTGTATGTATGGGTGTGTTAGAGATTGAATGTATATCTCAGTGGTACATGTGTGAGTAACTACATATGTGAAAGGCAGTATATATGTGGGTAAGAGTATATAAGTGGGTATATGTGAGAGTGTGTGATTGTGAGAGTGGCTGTATGGATGAGTGTGTGCTTGTATCAGTGATTGTATAAGAGCGTAAGAATGTGGTACTATTTTTATGAGTAAGTGAACTTGTGTGTGTATAACTGCATAGGTGTGTAAATGGGAGTGTGATTAATTATTTGCATGACTGACTAGGTGTGAGAGTACCTCTATGGATGATTGGTGGTGTGTGAGTGTCTATGTAGGTGTATAAATGCATATGATAGTCCTGTACTGAGTGACTGTAAGTATGAGTGACTGTACAGGTGAGTGAGTGGATGTGTGTGTAGATCTAAGAGTCAATGAGTGGGTATGTAGTTATTGGTATTGGAGTATCTATGGTTTTGAGAATGGACGTCTGAAATTATGATTGAGTATATCGAAGGGTGTGAGAAGATGCACTAATTTATCCCATGGATGACGTCATCAGTGATGTCATTTCAGATGTCATCAGTGATGTCATCAGTGATGTCACTGACCATGTCATGAGTGATGTAATATGTGACGTCATCAGCAGTGCATTGCGGGGGCGCGAGTTATAGTTAGCTGAACTAACTATAACGGGGGAATTTCTAGGGTTTTGTACGAGGGAAATGTCCAGCTAACTATAACGCCCCTGAAACCTATGTTTTTTTCAGTGAATTTCTAAGGTTTTTTTAAATGCCAATTCCTAACTATAACGCCCCTGAAACCTTTGGTTTTTTTCAGTGAATTTCAAAGGTTTTTTAAATGCCAATTCCTAACTATAACGTTCATGAAACCTATGGTTTTTTTAGTGAATTTCAAAGGTTTTTTAAATGCTAATTCCTATCTATAACTTATCTCTAAAGATATCATGTTTAATGATTTTCATTGGATTTCTATATTTTTCTATTTTAGTGTGTCAATTTCATTAATTATGTTTTTTGGAAATTCTTTTTTAACACTATTTTTGTAACCTATTTTTTCATTTATATCTTTTCAAAATTAAAACATCTTATTTGTTTTTATTGGGTTTTTCAAACATATTTTTAAAAAATTTTTTTTAACTATATGTTCAAAACTTTATTTTATATTTTTTGTATCCATGTTTTTTGGATCCGCGCACCCAACGCGTTAGGAACCGCTCACCCAACGTGAGAGAATCTGTGCACCCAACGCAATAGGATGCGCGCACCCTGGGCGCATTTCGTCGTTTAAAAAAGAAAGTCCTTCTGGGACCCCCCAAGCAGATCTAGAGGGTCAGAGTATTTCCACTCTGCCCCCTTTATATGTTTTACACACTTATTCCCCTTGCTTCTTCAGCCTCGCTTCTACCGAGGCAGAAAATGGCCGCCAACAGTTCCTGGTTTTGAATGTAGACAGACACTTGACAGCCAATTAGCATTCAGCGCGTGATCGTCAGGGTGCGTGCTCGGTTCGGGAGGGTGCGCTTACGGTGCGGCTAGGGTGCGCGGATCCTCCCTGGCCATTGATATCACTAACTTTTTTACCCTAATTTTCTCAGGAACTACTGAACAGATTCACACCATTTATGCAAAAGGCACGAGTCTGAACTGAGTACTACCTCTTTGCCAAATTTGGTGTAATTCCGTTCGGCAGTTCGGGCTGTAGCTGCTACAACAGATCCTATGGGAAATTGTATGGGGAAAACGCGTGAAAATAATAATTTATGAATTGATTACTTTATGATCATAGTAAAATTGTCCTTTATTCATTGTCTGATCCACTGCTCGTCATGGCGTCACTTACTGGCATACCGATATATATGGCACTCAGCCGGCAACTTTCTGACACTAAGTCTATCACTTTTCTAGACATTTGCGAATGACTCGCACTTGTATAAACCCGACTAAAACGCAAAGATTAATGTAAAGCGTTTGAGTGTAAACATCCTATTCACTCTCATTGGGTTTCTTGTAACTAAAATAGGAATAATAACGTCTGTAATATGCCGATAATGTGGTGCGCATGCCGATTCAGTGTAATCAGCATGATTTGAACTGTACGCAATGGTGCATGTAATGAACTACCATGCCCATAATGCCTCATTGTTGGCCATATGGAATTTTGGTATAAATGGGTGAAATAAACAAAGGACTTATGCAACTACCGTGACCAAGAACTGTCTAAGTTCGCAACGCGTAGGCGGAGAGAAGGTCATTAAATTCATTTTAAAAATCCAGGAAGAGTGCGGCGTTTGATTTTCAAAACTTTGTTTCGGACATTAATTGTGAGGTTTGTCCTTACCTCACCGCCGGCACCAGCTATTTTGAGCTCCCCCCGTAAGGACGATTTGTTTGTTTGATATATATATATATATTTATCAACATTTATTATAAGTGTATGTACAACACAAAACTGTGGGTATTTTGAGAACTCATGAACGTATGTTTGGAGAAAAATGTTGAATTTTCAAAATATATTTAAAGCTGATATCTAAGTGATAAATCATTTGATATTGGATAGACTATTGCTTATATTATTTCCTTGGTGGCAGATGCATTGCAGCTATGGCTGTCATGTATAACCCGTAAAAAGGCATTCAAAATTGACAAAGATGTTTTTACATTACTACTGGCAACCCTGCCTGATGCACTAAGCTGTAATGAATTACTCGTAAAAAGGCATTAAAATGAACAAAGATGTTTTACATTATTCCTGGCAACCCTGCCTGATGCACTATGGCCACTACTTTTAGTAAGCTTGCATACAGCTGCCAATATTGTAATATTTTCTGATGTGGCCACAATAATGTATTATATTATTGGTAGCTTGAGATGTTTTTTCTTTGAATATAAGTAGCTCTTATTAGAGAAAAGGTTGGAGACCCGTGCTATTTAACAATGTTGATTTTTTTACCTGAGAGCCAATTGAAACCTGAGTTACTTTTAATTGTGACCACATTCAAGACACAGAAGGTAACATAACATACCATAATGTATTTTCAAAGGGCATTTTCAACTCTTTGGGCATTTTGGTGCTGAATAACAAATTATTATGGCTACTCGGCTAAATGGTACCAATTTTATCGACCTTGAAAGAAGGAAAGGCTGAGTGAACTTGTCGGAATTCAAACCTGTATTCATGAGGTCAAACAAAAGAGAGGATAGATCACTCCAATGAGTCATCAGACCAGGTCTGAATACTGAATCAGTCAATACAATACGCAGCTGTGAACAACACTAATGTTTCAAAACAATATATTACACTTTGTTTGGTTCATGTAGCGTTCTCTTAGGTTGCAAAGACTACAAGACACAGGGTGAGGATGAGTTCCCTCAAATGGAGTGGTTTCTGAATGCGACCCTCCATCATTGGTACAATTCCCACAGATAGATTCAAGTTCTACAGCAATACTAAGTGGGCTAATGGGTTTTAGATGTCCATCTATATGCAAATATTTCTGCAGTGGAGGTGAAGAAGAGCATAAGGAAACAAAATTCACCTGACCAAAATCTCACACACCCGACAAACAGTAACCTAGCAAGCACAAAAAGGCAGCCTATGTCTTAGGCTCTACCCTCTTTCTCTAGGACTGCGTTACTTTGCTGACTACCAGAGACCTGCTCTACAGCCTCAATGATGCAGCGAACACGATTCAAGATGGAGAGGACCTTCATAGAGGAGGAGGCAACCCTTCTGGTTACTTCTTGTGTTCATTACTAGAAGGAACTACATGGTCTACCTCTGTACTCCATCAGTGGAGCAGGGAAGGCAGCCATGTGGCAGGAGCTGATAAACTCCGTCAATTCATTCTAAATATAGGTACACACGGTGGGAACCTAAAAAAGAAGTGGCAAATTGAGAGTAAGTTAGTGAAGGAGAAAAATTCCAGGACACAAGTGGATAAGGCTCACCTGAACACAATCTCAAAGCTAGTAGGCCTGGCGTATTTTTATCATACAGAAAATCTTGAGGGTCCTAGGAACTGGTAAACTTAACTGGAAAAAAACATGTTCTCCTATAAAATAACACAGTGCCTCAAGGACAGCCTGGTATCTACCCGCTCATGAACACAGGAACTTCCTACCTGCACAGTTCTGAATGCATGGGGTTTACCCAACGTGTTTGGCCATTTTCCCTGCGGTAACTGCAGCGTATGTCATCTCACGAAACCAGTGAAATATTTAAATCTGGAACCCGGAAAAACTTGGCAGATTACCAGACATACAAACTGCAATTACTGTAACGTGATCTACCTGATCACTTGCCTCTGCGGTCTCCTCTATGTCGGAATGACCAGTCGCAAAATAAATGTCCTCATCTGTGAACACAGGAGCAACATCATATGTAAACTGAGTACAACAAGAATGACAGACCACTTTTTGGAGACAGGACACACCATCAATGACCTGAATTGGGTGGTCATTGAACATTTAACCCCCAATCTCCAGAACTGTCTCTACGAAAAAGAGCAATGGTGGGTCTATTGCCTATCTACCAACAGAGATGGCCTCAACGACAACATCCCCAGGAATGCACTAAACTAATCCCTGAATTGACCAATTTCAGCACGTTGGTGGCATCATCCATGAACCATCTCATGAACATGAAAGTGTGTCTTCAATCAAGCAATATTGCTTCATCTGCAGACTCCCGCACATATACACAGATTATTCCACTCAACTGTGCATATGTTCCTGTCTTCACTTACAAGTCTCGGGTGTCTTCATCCAGATACTCATTGCCGCCAGCCGTGGCTTCTGTTTCCAGAAATGTTTACCTCTTGTGGGTACTCCAGTTTTGATACCTAGTAAACTGACATGACACGATTTATTACCCACAAGCCTACACTGGGCTATTTTTGCAGAGGGGTTGGGTTCTCCTATTCAAGTGACATGGGTTATATTTCCACACATAGTGTGTTCAGTCAGTCTCCGACTGTCACCTTCCAATTTCTTATATTGCAGTTCTTTTTCTGCCCCACTACCGATGCCCAGATGGTCTACGTATGCTCTCACAGCGTTACCTACCCCTCCATCGATACGCTGATGGTTTGCACAACTTTGACCTGCTGATACCAAGGCTTGGGAATATTGGGGTCTTCTGACTCCATTCCATTTCACTTGGCCGTCACTCTACTGAGCTGTGTGTCAACAACAAGATTCAATTCATCTTTCGAATTTGCACATGCTTCATGAGCATTTTTTCAGTCCTATTCTGCAACTTCTCTCTGCCTCACTTCCGCCCTGTGCGCTGGTAAGCCCCTGACATGCTCTAGTGCTCCACTCTGGAGCACACTGACACGTAGCCATGTCAGCAGATGCTACGCAGAGCACGACCACGCCCCGAATCTACCAACAAGCTGCTCTTAAACCGGGACGCAGCCAGCCTTCGATACCTTTGGGATCCGGAGTAGGACCACAGTAGGTATCAGAGGCGGTTGACATCCTTGACAAAGTAAGTGTCTTCCGGTAGCACCTATGGGCTAATTCCACTTCGGTCTACCGACCAGTTCTCATTTTCCTTCATTATCCCTCGCAGTGTGAGACTACAGGAGTCCGTCCCCTCTGGGATCATTAACAGCTGCAAATTCCTTGTAGCTCTCGTAAGCCCAGCTTCTTCTGCCATTTTTCTGTCAATATATGCCACACTTTTTCCGCATATATTTCTTGTATCTAATATGACTGCCTCAGCCATGAGTCTTTTGGCTTAGTAGGTTTGTTTTTATTCTGACCAAATTACACCATTTCACCTCACATGCAGCAACAATTTTTAACATGGTACCCCGGCCCCACCCACACTAAGGTCAGAGGCCATCACGTGTGTTTCTCTTCACTAGGAGGTATGTTTGAGTGCACTATTCATTTTTCGTGATTTTGCATATACAAAGTGTATTCTACATGCCCTTGTGTGAAGTGATTTTTAGCAGATCCACATGTTTTATACTGGATGGCTGCACTTGAATGTAAATTACCAGCACCATTTCACTGACCTGCGGAAGTGACTGCACAATCGCGATCACTCCTGTTTTTAAGTTTTAGATGTTTTGTTTGTCTCTTTATGCAGTGCTTTGTTTTTCCAGATATTATTCCTGACGATGGGAACCCTAAGTATGGTAACACCACTGCACCACAGCACATCTTAGCCCGTGTGCTGAAATATACTCACTAATTCATTTGTTTTGTTCCTGTAGAAAGCCTCAGCACCTCCTGTCGAGGCTGAAACATGTCGACCATTTAAGAGGGATAAAGAGACCAATCATATCTTCACATTATCCCCGCCCCATTTTTAGATGTGCCCTAGAACTCAAGAATAAAGGTACTTAGTGAGCATCCTAGAGGTACTTTTATACCACACACTGAGCACTCCCTCTTCACTCACAAAAACCAAAACCCGCTCCGCTGTAATTCAGGCGTCGCAGCACAGCTGGGTTGCACTCGGCAGCCCGGCTGGGAACCCGAAGATGAAGCATGCCCGCAACGAGGTTGCTGGGTGAGGGTTCTTCTAAAAATCCCAATGTTTCTTTCTCCCCATTCCAGTGTATGACATAGCGTCATCCTAACATTCGGATCCCCTATTGGGTCTGTCCATGTTGTTGTTGCTGATTTAATCCGCAGAGAAGGACGTTCCCTTTATTTTCCTCGCTCTCTCTTTGTTGTTATTATTGTATTTTTAATTATGCAGAAGTAATACAAATAATTTTGTTAATTTCATGCTACTCTTGTGATGTTAAATTAACGAAAATTACATAATTACGCCTAGTTGTGAAATTTCGAGTAATCTGGAGCAAAAAAGCACAGGAACCAGGCGTGAGCGGCTGCTGCTGTTCATGTTTGTTTGCAATTAGCCTGGGGCAGATTCTCCATTAGGGCCCTGGGACTGTGCCCCCCTGAAATTATTTCCTTCACATTCCTGTACAAATATTAAATATATTGATTTATTTAGAGATATAATGGTTTCTCTAAATAAATCTACATATTTAAGTCTGGGCTGTGTGTCCCAGGCTGCCCGCTTCACCTCGCTCTGAATCCGGAGACCGATGCCAGGCTGTAAATCAACTTTATGAACTGGAATGCATGATGCAGAGCTTACTGTTCTATAGCCCTTGGTGATAAATCATTGCCATTGTAGTCTTTAGCAGTATTTTCTATAGGCCAATGACGCTGCCAGTGTCATGTTTTTGGGTGTTGGAGTCTCCCTCCTTGCTTGAGAGCAGCCGTCCGTCAGTCACAGGCATAGATCCTACCCTTTCCCATTCGTCACACATAGGAGTGGATGCAAGCACTGGTGCACGTGTGTTTTGGTGCCTTGTCCTCGGTAATGGTAAGTGTTTGACTGATAATCTTCTATTATGTATTTTGTTCTGAGACCCCTCACCATGCTAACCTCTCCCACTGTGACACCCCAGGCCCGGGCTGCACGTCGCTAGCTCTGGTTAGAAGTGGAGCTGCAGCATTTGTTCCCCCATGAAATGGATGCCAAAGGTGAGCATGCCAGGATTCTTGCTCTCTTCTGAAGTTGATACAAATATCCGAGTCAAGGGCAAAGATGAGATATGCTGTACGACATTAAAACTGGCCCGATCTTCATGCCCTTAACAACATTAATGCCAAAAACATGGATTGATTGATGAACAATGAGTGTTAAAAATGTTAAGGCAATGCATGTCAGCGATTTAGTTCAGGTTTTACTTAATCGTGCCTCCCTCAAGAGTTAGCTATTTAATCATGTTGTGTTTCTTTCTGCATTATATTCCGTGCATACTTCGAGCTGTGCAGGATTTTATGAGGGGCTTTGATTGAGAGCTCTAACGCTGACCCTGAACCAAAGCAACGGGTCTGTCATAGGGTTGGCCACTCTGCAGAGCTCACAGAACAATGGTCATGTATTCCAGTTGTAATTGCAATTTTGTGAAAATGTGTGTGAAGGGGTGGACAGATGATAAAATATTTTCAAGGAAGAAGTAAAATAAATTGCTTAAATGTGAGTGAGTGTAGTGTAAGTTTGGATGTGGTGAATTGAGGGAGATGCAAGGAAGTGCATTCAGGGAAGAGAAAAAAGAGGGTGCTGAAGAGGAAAGAGAGGTGGTTGAAGATGTGGAGATCTTTTTTTCATTTTTTCCTTCTGGAGGAGGATTTAGCCTGGACCCCACGTTTGTCCATTAAGCTTGCCCGCGTCGCTCACTACATAAAAGTCATACCAAACTTTTACTCTCACCACTTTCAAATATCACCAGCCACCACTGCAAATAGCACTATTTCCTTAGCAGAAAATGGATCCTCAGGTCAATTCTGGACACACAGGCTGTCAGAAATTGGGTTTCTGGTTGTCAAAGGTATGGACCCTGTCCAAGCAGGAACCACAATCCTAGTCAAGGTAATTCACAAACACAGCCTAAATTAACTTGTGCTCACCCCATGGCAGCTTGGCACAGAGCAGTCAGGCTTAACTTAAGAGACAATGTGTAAAGTATTTGTGAAAAACATCAAACAGTAAAACAGTGAAAACACCACAAAAAATACCACACCTGGTTAAGAAAATAGACCTTAATTTAATGAACAAAACAGGACCAAAATGACACAAATTCAATACGTTTAACCAGTTATGAATTTTTAAAGAATAAACGGAAATGGAGAGCTTAAAAGCATAAAGCAACAACTGGGGCTATATGGTCATGCTAGACTGGGTCAAATCCAAACGTTCAGGCTGGCAGCGATGAAGTACGGGTCAGATTTAAGTATCCGCCATGGGCCACTGCAATGTACCGAACTTGTGTCATCGATTGAGCCGAGATGCAGAAAGCAAATGGCCGATGTGTTGTTGTTGAACCACAGGATGAAGGTGAGGTGTCCAGGCAGAGCCACATAAAGTAGGAGATGCATCGCAACTGGAGACGATGTACCGCGCAGTTGATGATGTGATGTCCACGATCCTCGCAGCAGCAGCGATGCCCCGTCATTGATGGAGATGTGCAGGTTCCAAGCGGCAGAATGAAGTCAATGCATGGAATATTAGTGGAGAGATGCAGGTCCAGTCCTTCTCACAGCCAGGCAAGGAGGACAGCAGGGTGTAGGTCAGCAAAGTAGAGCAGAAGGCCAGCAGAGTAACAGTCCATCATAGTGGTAGTCCTTCTTCCTGGCAGAGTATCCACAAGTCCAGAATTGTACTACTGTGGTGGGTCTGAAGTCCAGTACGTATACCCACTTGTGCCTTTGAATTGGGGTAGACTTCAAAGAGATGCATTTGAAGGGCACATTTGTCCTTCCTGCCCTGGCTCCTGACTCACTACAGGGGAGTATGCATCCCTTTGTGTGGGGACAGGACATAGCCTATTCAGGTGTGTCAGCCCCTCCATTCCATCCTGCCCAGAATGGGCCATCAGGATGTGGGTGGCCCATCAGTAACACTTCTTTGTGTGTGGCTGTCTAGAGGGAATGCACAAAGCCCAGCTGTCACCCACCCCAGAGGTGTATTCAGAGACAGGCAGAAGGCACCAAATGGCTAAAGTAACAAAATGCCAACTTTCTATAAAGTTTATATCACACAACGGGGAGGGATCCTGTTAAGGGAACAGGGGGTGGGATCCACACAAAGTAACAATACAGTGATAAACCACGGCACCATGAATTCTTCAGTAGTTACAGAGGCCACGCAATTACTCTGATCCTACACTTTCAACAAAGTATTTCATAATCTTTACAAAATTATTTTGATATTATCCCACACCTGTACAAAGAGCAAAAATATACTGAAGAGATTTATTTATGAGCACAACAAAATTGACAAATTAGAGATGAAAACATTATAAACAATCATGGATAAAATACATTACTTAAACTTGTTTTTAGACATATATCACATGCGCAAAGGGCTTATTATTGGTCACATATTGATTATGATACATTCACATAAATACTTAACATAGTCAGGAAAATAGAACAAACATTTAACATCAATCCACAAAACTGACATTTATGTTATAAACATATATCCATGTACCAAACATGAGTGTCCAACATAAATTGCATCAACATAGAAGATACAAGCTTATACTCCTTATGTTTGTCACAAGTCCTACAAGCATTGGCATTGCCAATAGGTCTTGCTGTATAGTGGATTTAGTGGCACAGATAGGAGTGAAGAGTAGTGTTTTGAAGTAGTTTAAAGTGTTGTGAAGCGTTGTGGAGGGAGTGTGGGGTTGTAGAGTGGAGTATAGTATTTGAACTGAGCAAAGTGTCATAGAGTGGAGTGTTTTATGGTGTCGTGAAGCGGTGTAGAGTACAGTGTGGTAGTGTAGAGGGTGTTGTGTAGAGTATTGTAGAGTACAGTGGCATAGAGTGGAGTATATTGTTTATATAGTAGTATAGTGTTATAGGATAAAGTGGAGTAAAGTGGTATGTAGTGTATGAATGGAGTTGCGTAGAGTGTTGTGTAGTGCAATATAGTGGGGTGGTGTTGTAGAATGGCATGGCAGATTGTGGAGTATAGTGTTGTCAAGTGGAGTGGTATATAGTGGATTAGAGTGTTATTGGAGTATAGTTTAATGGTGTATAGCATTATAGAGTTTAGTATTGTAGAGTGTAGTGTTGTATAGTGTCGTGTAGTAGAGTGTAGTAGTGCAAATATGATACAAAAAGTGCAGTGTTGGACCTGGGTGCATTAAGTATGTTATACAAATAGAGTAACATTTATAGTCCATGTGTCGGGATGCATTAGTCACATAATGCAGATAGTGCAGACTCTTGCAAAGTGACTTCTACCTTATACTTTGTTTTGTCAAACACCATACTGTAAAACTCTCTGGAGTCAAGACTATACAAAACTGTAAAAAAACATTTTAAGAAAAAGCTATCTCTATGCGAACTTTGGTGACATTTCAAACATTTTAATTATAGTTCTTAAAGCAATCAAGAGGTTTACTGCTCTGAGTTCTTAGTATTATCCTGAAGATAATCTCATTGTTGAGTGCACATGCAACAACGTGAGAAAAAGTGTTGTGAGATAAGCACTGCAATCAATGTAAGCACCTGATTTACAAAACGCATCACCTGATTCAAACAACAACACAACTTAAAATAAAATGTATCAAATTTTTGCCAAAAGGTCTTGTATACCGGGGAGTCTGGGGAGACGAGATTATAGGTACCACCAAAGCGCAGTCAACTGACCTGAAAAACTGAAAGTTAATGAGCCTCTATTGCTTGAATCACTGATTTGGACCCAATCAAATACAAATCTTCGTATAATTGTGTTTGTACTACAAAAACATAAAGTGAAATGGAATCAGCATGTGCCTCACATGCACATGTGAGAGAGCATGTGAATGTGTCCGCGAGAGTGCCAAAGGACATGCATGACATTTACCTAATCGCGTTATTTAGAAGTGCCCCGCATTCATGAATGCTGAAAAAAACAAAGGAAGCAGATGTCTAACTATTGGTGAAACTTAGAGGCATACTGCCTACAAGTGTTCGCTAACAAGGCCTTGTGGGCATACTGATAGTTAAGGGCAGAGCGCCAACACAAGCTTGCTGTGATGTGGCCGAAGTTTGACTGGGCGTGCCTCTTTGAAGGCAATTGAGGTCCGAAGCGCGCACATGGAGCGGAAGGTAAAAGGCTCTGGAGGGGGTGGGGGCTTCAAGATCAAAGAAACCGTCTCAAGATGGTTAATAATAACTAACCGTCGTACAATGAATTTGATTCTAAAAATGTATGATGGAAATCATTACAAGTTGTAGTTCCACCAGTCAAGGGATGGACTACATTGGAAATAGCAAAATCATGCCTAAATAAATGGGGCAACGTGTGCCCTGAAACCTAGAGGGAAGAATAAGACTATATTATTATTAGACTGTGCCCTGGAACCTGGAGGGAATTATTAAATGATTAGAGATTATATTGGTTTAAGAACACCATATATAGATGGACAATAATTGGGTAATATATACATAGGATCATAACAGGGTGGAGAAGGGCCGTGTAGGTATGTTCAGTATTTGACTACAACAATTATACACCTGAACCGTAGTTGGTTTCATGATACACATCATATGTCATGAAAAAACAGGAATTTGAAATACATAACACACAATGAGTTGGTAAGTTCAGCCTACTTGTCTTCAGTCTGCCACGGGGTTTATGTTTAGCCCATGTGCTATAGAGTCCATCTTGTCAATCCAGTGCAGTTCTCTGCAAGATAGGGCATTGCAAATATCACCTCTGCTTGGAACCAATTAAACATGTTCAATTAATTGCCAATTGATATCTTCAAATGTGTGCTATGATTGTTGAAAATGTTCCACAAGAAACACGCCAACTACTTGCCATTTAATCCTGCCTTGGTGCTGTAAGATCCAGTATTTGTTTTTTTGTGTAGTCTGCCCGATGTGGATGAGGTTGCAAGGGCAGAAGGGTGGTGAAGTGAGCTATAGAACGATGATGGATTCAAACCAGATCTGTGACTGGGGTTGAGTGTCTGAAAAGTTTCAGCACTCTGCCCATCATCTCCTTGTGTTTGCTTTGTTCACCCTAAGTTGGCAAGGTATGCCCAGACATGGGTCCCATGTTCACTTTGCAACTGGATTCAAGCTAGCTTGCTGATGTGGGGTGTTACCCCGAAACTGGCCCCAGGATGCTTGTTTCCGGTCCAAGGAAGACCTGGCTTGGCAGTTCGGGATGAACTATTCCCATGAGGCACTGAGACAAGACTGTTTTGCATATAGATGGGTCTGAACTGGGGTGGCAAAGTGAGCTAAAGAACAATGATGGATTCAACCCAGATCTGTGGCTATGGTGAGTGTCTAAAAAGTTTCAGCACTTTGTCCATCATTCCCTTGTGTTTGCTTTGTTCGCCCTAAGTTGGCAGGGTATGCACAGACGAAGGGTTCCTTGCTCACTTTGCCACTAGATTCAATCTAGCCTGGCTGATAAGGGGTGTTACCCTGAAACTGGCCCCAGAATGCTTGTTTCTGGTCCAAGGAAGGCCTGGCTTGGCAGTTCGGGATGGACTGTTCCCATGAGGCACTGAGACAAGACTGTTTTGCATATAGGTCGGCCTGAACTGAGGTGGCAAAGTGAGCTATAGAATGATGATGGATTCAACCCAGATCTGTGACTGGGGTGAGTGTCTGAAAAGTTTCAGCACTTCGTCCATCGTCTTCTTGTGTTTGCTTTGTTCGCCCTAAGTTGGCAGGGTATGTCCAGAACTGGGTTCCTTGCTCACTTTGCCACTGGATTCAATCTAGCCTGGCTGATAAAGGGTGTTACCCCGAAACCGGTCTCAGGATGCTTGTTCCGGTCCATGGAAGACCTGGCTTTGCAGTTCAGGATGGACTGTTCCCATGAGGCACATGGTCAAGACTGATTTGCATGTAGCTGGGTCTGAACTGGGGTGGAGAAGTGAGCTAAAGAAAGATGATGGATTCAACCCAGATCTGTGACTGGGGGTGAGTGTCTGAAAGATTTCATCACTCCGTTCATCATCTCCTTGTGTTTGCAAGGGCAGAATATATATATATATATATTTTTTAAATTATGTTTATTGACATTTTCTAACATAATCAAAACATTATCGGCATTGCTTATCATGAGAATCAAACCATTGACAAGTATATGGTCCTTTGACGTATGATATATCATGTCGATGACATTGTTTTTATATTGAACCCCTCCTTGCGCCCCTGTCCCTGCACACATAATTAAATTATATAATATCATACATTCCGCTTCAATGGTCCCTTCAATCGCTTACTTCTGAGTCTGGATCCTCCCTCGGGAGCTTGCATACATTCCCACGATAGGCATTCCACCCTCCCCATATCAGAGACCATTTTTTTGGGCACCCTCTGGGAATATATACTGTCTTTTCGAAAATCATTGCATTATCCATGGCAAGGGAAGAATATTGCATAAATTACATTGCTAGTGTTGCACTTTGTAAAGGAAGTTATTGTAAAATTTACATTCATACGTACAAAAAGTTTTGTGTTCAAACAGTACTTGCAAGCCAAGCAATGCCCACATTTGGAGTGACTTAGTAGTAGAGTTAACCCCCAGTGAGAGTTCACGTCCATTTTAGTTGGTGTAGCGAGGGCAGCTCTAACAAGGCTGTTTCTCAGGTTATTTCTCCTTTTGAATGAAAACATTGGTTCTCCTTTGGTGGTGAGATGCTCCTCCACTATTTTTCAGTGCTTCCTGACAATTTCCTTAATTATGTTGCTAGATGGATTAAACATACTCAGACAGATAATGCGGTTACATTTGTTGTCTCTTTGTTGAGGTTCTAAAAGTAAGCCACCTCGCATGACCGTGTTCAGTCAATTTCTTGATCAATGTATCGGATTCCATAAAGTAATCTGATCTATTGGTGCAGTTCCTCCATATGCGTAGGAACTGCCCAATAGACAAATTGTCTCTAAAGCTCCAAAGATAGAACCTGGAGTAGTGGAGCAGTGTGTTTTTTTAGTCTGTTTCCTGTACAATGAGACATAGAAGAGGTCATCCTTGACCTTGACCCAAAGGTCCAAGAAAGGGTTAGCTGTGTGACTGAACTCAATAGTAAATTTTGTATTCGCAGATAAAGTATTGAATCATGTGTGAAAGTAGTCTAAATCTCGCTCAGGCCCTCTCCATACCAGAAAAAGAGCTTTCTATGTGTTTGACCCATCCTTTATTAGGTCTCGCCTGGCGAACGCAGCGCGAAGCGCTGTCGCCAGCGAGATCTATTGTTGCTGACTTGCCTCGGAAGTGGGACAGGAGATGGGCACGCACAGGCTTTTGGCGGATTTGAGTTGGTGTACGCGCTTACAGCCACGCGGCGTGCACATCTCCTGTCCCCCTTCCCTCGCAAACCAGCATGCAGTTTCACTTTCGTCCTCACGAGCCTCCTGTAATTTCTTTTTTAAATGCGCTCGCGCGCTCCAAGCACGGCGCGTCGCGCTTTAAATGTACAACATGCAATTTATCTGAAAGTTCCATGTCAATTGCAAGCATAACAAAGCCGTGGCTGGTAACACGCTATCCTTTAAACTGCAATTGATTTAATTACAAGTGAGAGAATGACGCACGAAGGGAAAAAAAATGCGTGCAAATACTGAAACGCAGCATACTCACTTTATAGTGCACCATACCACCCCCTGAGCTGCCAGACGCCACCTCGGCTACTACCGCTTTCGCCACCGCGCTCGTATGTTCAGTGTTTGTTGCCACTCATCGCCTCAGCTACCGCTTTGCCAGCGTTCGCGCATGCGTAAGCCACTGCCTCACTCACACCTGCGGCTCTAAAGAGAAGGCGGAGGAGTAAATTGACAAACTAGACCACATACTACTAAATAGCCAAACGGGTGTGACGGCCATATTGGATGTAGCTTTACTTGTTTAAGTTTCCAGCTGGAATATTTTCTGCGCACAAGTCATGAATTCCTCGGCTCCGCGGCGTTTGAAGCTTTGTGCTGAATTAGTAACGTTTTTTTTATAGCTTTTTCAAGAACAAAAATGTGTAGTGTGTAGTGTCGACATTTATTGCTGTGAATTGTCATGTGTACAATTACACAAGATGCACACGGGATGCGAGGTCCAGGTTGTGTGTTTGCTCTGGCAGGTATCGGGGATTTATAAATAGAGGGTGGTGAAATTACACAACACGCTGCCTTTTTGCAAACTGAAGAGGCCCTCGAATACTTTAAAATATGCGCCCACTGAGTCAGCCTTTCTCCTCTAAATGTGAAAGTCTCTGGGTTCACTGCAGCCAGTCGAAACTCCACCATTTTAAAATAAATCACACATGGAGATTGGAAACCCACACATGGAGATTGGAAACCGTTTTTTTTTCAGCTCAACACACACATACGCACGGACACGAACACAATGGTGCAAACACGCGCGCACAGACACATACAGAGAAACACACTCGCACGCATATAGACACACACACATGCACACAATAGCATGCACACTCACATAAACGCAGGCATGTGCGAGCACACACACACACACACACGAACATACATGTTTTGCAAAAACACTCCCACAGAAAATGATAAACACCCACAGGCACCCATTCACACGGAAACAGTAACAAACACACACACGCACGCACCCACAGATTCACACAAACACTTCAACAAACATATGTCCCTTCAACATTTTCTAACAAAGACTGACTGAGACACACTGACCTTCCCAGAAGAAATGCACGTGAAAACGGATAGGCACGCACAAGGACACAACACACAGAGACACACTGCCAGGCACATAGGCTTAAGCGCACACGCACACACGCACACATGCCCAGCTGCCTCACCCCCGACTCCAGGAACAACTTATCCCTGGCTGTCATGTTTCCGACCCATCCTCTTGTTACTAGGAAGTACATTTCTATCTACAACACATCCTGAAAGGTCCCTGTGACATGATGCAGCTGGCGTCACTGTTAGCATGTGTGGGTGTGTGTCAATGTCCTACCACTCATGCCTCCAGGGTCACCAGGTCATGTGTATGTTACCCACCTGTGAGCCACTGCTCTTATGTAATTAATGCCCAGCTCTGCTGGTACAAGGCTTCTAGACAATATACACAACCAAACACAAGGCACACACCACACCCCGGCCAGCTCTAGGCCAAACCGTGACATTGTGAACACACAGCTCTAACCCTCTCATTTCAAAGTGCTGCAGAACAGCATCACATATCTCTTTGTAGCGCCAAATGAACGTCCTCCGTTTAGTGAGCTGTTTGATCTGACGTGATTTATATATTTATATGTGTTTGTATTATTACACAGCTGCCCTCTCACCTTGCACCACACTTACAGAGCACGCTCACCTGTCACAGAGAAGAACGTGAAAGACCCTATTAATGAAAGACTGGAAGATAATAGGATGAGTTGGGGGTGAGGGGGGGTCTGCAGTTACCTGCTCCCAAAGGAGAGCATAAAAGCCCCCCCCACTAACACTACAAACCAGGACGCCGCTGGCTTAACGGACCTTGAGGGGGGCCTCCGTGCAAAGCACCTGGGGGGCTCCGGGCTCAACCAGGAGCCCTGCAGCCAGAGTGTTGTGCTGAGGGGGCCCCCCTGGAGCTTGGCCCCCCCCGCACCACGGGGGCTGCGGGGGCCTGTGTTACGCCCCTGCAGGACGCCCCACCACACCCAATGTCGCAGAGTCTGGGTAGAAAGGGTCGCAGCCACTCGTTTAAAGGGGACATCACTTTAGCCCCCCTCGTCCTCAGAGCCATGTTTCTTCTGAGCTTTGAGTCCTTGAAAGTAGGAGAGACTGCAGTCTTCACTTGGATAACAAGTAGTTGCAATGCAATAGGTCTCGCATTTACGCAAGTTTCAGCTATTGACGTTGCAAATAACAATGCCTTTCATTTTTGTTTTCGTTTTTAAAACATAAATAAAACCCATTGTCATTTACAATGCCAAAAACTTAAACTTGCGTAAATGCGAGACCTATTGCATTGCAAATGCTTGTGTTGGTTAAGTGAGGGTCTTTGGGCTGTGAAAAGGTTGCGTTCCTCATATACAGTCATATAAAGGTTAGCAACGTCTGGAGGGAACCCAGCCCCTATTGCTGCTCCTTTTACATGGAGATAGTATTGGTTCTGAAATGAACCAACTGGGAACTTGTGTGGGTTGGTCCCTCATTTCCATGAGAACAGAGATTACTCTGAGTGCATCGTTTTGGGGTATATTCATATACAAGTACTGTCTATCCTTGGTGACCAGTAGGTCAGTAGTTTGGTTGAACTCCACCCCCTCCACTGTTTTTATAAAATGCATGCAATCACGTATGTATGATCTCATTATGGGTACTAGGGGTTTTAGAAAAAAATCTATGTACTGGCACAGCGGCTCAAGAATAGACCTACATCCTGATACTATGGGTCTGCCATGGGGTTTTCCAACCTCGTATGCATATTTGGTAATATATATAATGCCGATATGTGGGTATAATTCGATTTTCAGGAACTTGACCTCATTTTGAACCCTTTGTTCAAGGCCTATCCCCATCCTCCTAGCCCTCATTTTTGTTACATTTCTATATTTTGTAACATAAATGTCAGTTTTGTGGATTGATGTTAAATGTTTGTTCTATTTCCCTGACTATGTTAAGTATTTATGTGAATGTATCATAATCATTTTGTGACCAATAAGAAGCACTTTGTGCTTGTGCTATATGTCTGAAAACAAGTTTAAGTAATGTCTTTTATCTATAATTGTTTATAATATTATCACCTATAATTTGTAAATTTCTTCAATACATTTTTGTTCTTTGTACAGGTGTGGGATAGTATCAAACTAATTTTCTAAAGAATATGAAATGCATTGTTGAAAGTGTAGACTGGAACTAATGAAGAATGTATAGAGGGAGGGGGTCTCACTTTATCGTAATGTTCTAAAAATAGCATTTTCAGAATTACAATTTAAAATCCGACTTCACCATAAGTTGTGATTTTAAATTGTTATTCCAGAGACACCTAACTTGGGGGTCCCATCTCTTCCACAAATAGCAAATGATGGACAGAATGCTGAACAATTCAAACATTCCCCCCCCAGTCACAGATCTAGCTATAATATATTGTTTTTTTGCTCACCACGCCACCTCAGTTTGGACCTAGCCATATGCAAATCAGTCTTGACCCTCCTCGTCATGGAAACAGTCGAGCCCGAACTGCCAGGCCAGCGCCTTGCTGGACCAAAAACAAGCATCCTGGAACCAGTTTCTGGGTATCACCCCTCATCAGCCAGGCTAGCTTGAATCCAGTGGCACAGTGAGCAAAGGCCCACATCTGGGCATACCCTTCCCACTTAGTGTGACATAAGCAAAAAGAACAGATGATAATGGACGGAATGCTGAACATTGCAAACATTCATCCCCAGTCATAGATCTGGGTTTAATCCATAGTTTTTTTGCTCAACACGCCAACCTGGTTTGGCCTTGCTGAGGTGAAAAACTGATCTAGGAATTTTTTACTACTGTGACATGTAAAACTAAGTACATTTCCTGCTTTTTAAATACACTGCATCCTATCCTTATGCTGTTCAGGGCCTACCTCAGGGGTGACTCATAATGTATAAAAAGGAAGGTTTGGACTTGGCAAGAGGATTAACTAGCCAGGTCAATATGGCAGTTTAAAACTGCACTCACAGGCTCTGTAATGGCAGGCCTAAGACATGTTTCGAAGGGCTACTTAAGTAGGGGGCACAATCAGTGCTGCAGGCCCACTAGTAGCATTTACGTTACAGCCCCTTTGCCCAGGTAGTGCACTTTACTAGGGACTTCTAAGTAAATTATATATGCCTATTGTGGATAAGCAAATGTTACCATGTGTAAGGCAGAGAGCACATGAAGTTTAGCACTGGTTAACAGTGGCAAGGTACACAGAGTCTTAAAGCCAATATAAATGAATTCAGCAAAAAGGGGAGGAAGAAGGCAAATGGTTTCCATGAGACCCTGCAAAAAGGGCCAGTTCCAACACAGGTGCATTTTGTACTACGAAAATAGTGCTAGATGCAGGGTTACGCTTCTCTCATAAAACAGCATAACCTCGTTATTTTGTGTAATTATGCTACAGATAAGTATGTGAGAGACACCCACCTGTACCCAAGAGAAGATTTTAGAAAGGAATAAATGTAAAGAAGAAACAATTACTGTATTTGACAAAACAGAAGTGTTAAAAACACTAAATAGAATGTCACATTGGACTGTTTATGTGCAATCAGTGTGATGTTCAGAAATGATGAAACTCCATTCCTCACTAATCCATCTACTGATTTGTCTACCACAGTATAAATACCTGCCACAGTGATTACAATAATGAGTTCAAGAGTGACAATAAACCTTGCACCTATTGCACACTGCTATTGAAGTGGAAGTACCTGAGAAGAGTGGAAGCACAGAGGAAAGAAATGGAACTGTGGAGCACTCTACTCTGCAACTCTTGGGGGTGCACTCAAAGCACTTGATGAGATTTGTGGGGATAACTGGTTTGGTGTTTAAATATCGGTGTGAGAGGGGTGTCCAGTTTGCAAGTGTCAGAATGCAATAACCTTACTGCCCAGATCCAACGGGAATGATGTATATTTCCACACCTCTCCAAATTCATTGTCCATTATTCACAAAACTATATGTTGGTAAGAAGTCGGCTTGGGAAAAGAATATTGAATAAAAAGGAAAACAGAGACACTGAATATCGTCACTGATTTGTCATTTAGCTGGGGACTACCATTAACTAGAGGAGTATTGATATCTAAAGATAAAGAAGAGTTCTTTACTGTCTTAGCAATTTTGCTACCGCGTCCAGTTTAAAATATTACACGATAAACCTTCAAAATATCTTTGCACATCCAACTCTTTAACCTTGCTAAAACTCTGAGTGTTCCTGAAGCTAAAACACATTATCATCTATGAAATTAAAGTTAAAAAGTACTTATGAGCTGTTATGATTTTCCTACTACAGACAACAACCTTCTATATTCTAAGAACACACTCTATTATTTCATATTTTGTTTAATGTGACAGATTCATAACCTGCAATATAATAAACACTCATTTCTATTATAAAGTTCACTTAAAAACAATCACTTCAAACCTGTATACATACCTTAATACAATATGCCTGTCAAAAACAATTGTTATTAAAGTCTGAAGGGATAGGGATCCTTTCAATTCCTGAATAAAATAACACGTTTTGTAAAATACGAGTTCCTAATCCTAAACTGATAGCTCCTGAAACAGCATAAATCCTCGACCATAAATAGTTTCCTAGAATACCTCTCTGCATCCAATTCAATCTTTTGTCAAATCCAAAAGTATCGCAACCAGCCTTTAGGATTTCTCATAACTCTGGTAAAAAGATCCTGGCTGAAGCAACTATGTACCTCAGTAGCCTAGCAAGAATATCTGGATCACAAGTAACTTCTGCTCTGGGACTTTGAATTTATTACCGCCACTGCAAACCCTCTGAAGGTTGTGTGGCTTCATTAAACATGTAAGATCATTGACTGAACTGAGGTGATCCACATAGTTAGTCCTGTGAAGATGTGAAGCCTCTTTCCAAGCAAAACCAACACTGTGCATGCTGCTAGCCTTTCCTGCTTCTGAATGCACACACCATCAGCCAGTTCAGAGTATTGACTTTTGCATTAGTGAAGCGTGAAGACGTAAGTCACTGCCTCAATCAACCAACACCATCTCATTAATCAAACTCCAGTTTTGTCCAGTTTACAGGCATGGAGATCAAGAAGAACCAAACATGTGACATAATGATTGGAGGAAAGTTTCCATTATAGTTCTTCAAGACCAACCACTTCCAATCTACTAAGTATTGCAATTGTCTCTGACATTTCGGCATCTAGGCTCTTATGCACTTCTTTTTCAGCATTTACCTAAACTGGTGTAGGATTGGAGCACAGCATGTCTTTAAGGAAATGGGTTGCAACAAAAGTACATTTTCTAATACTTCCTGTGCTGACTTTTGAATTTCCTTAAGCTTATAAAATATTTTTGTACTAAAGGAACTGATGGAGACCAGAGCAAATCTCATGGCAGTATTCTGGCATGATATCTATTCATACAAAATAAGGGTGACACTCCATGTCTAAAAGTTCTGTTTTTTATAGGTTAAATTTGCTAACCAAAATGTCTTAATCCAATCCCCTTCATGTGGTAAGGCTCCATATCTTAGCTATTGCTCTGTACAACGATTCAATCATTTTCTCTGTCCATCTGTTTGTGGGTGGTAATTACTAGACAGAGGGGATTCCAAATCCAATTCTCTATACAAAGTGGACCAGCACTTAGAGAGAAATTAAGAATACCTGTCATCCATTGAAATGTGTGTTATTCCATACAAATGACTGATATGGTGCACAAGTGCTTTTAATAACTCTTGTGAAGAAGGTAAACTGGGTATTGAAATGAACTGCCTGATCCTTTTTAATTGTTCTACAAGCGCCAGAATAGCAGCACATTTTGATTCTTGGGCAATTCCACCATAATATCCATGGATACCAAATATGCCAGATTTTAGGTGAAGCAGAAATGGTCTCAAATAGCTATATTATATGTATGTGTGCTCTTAATTTGGGCACAAATGGAACACATATGAACACAGTGCTTAACATCTATAGATAAAGTTAGCCACCACAAATACCTTCTACCTGCTACTAATGTTGTAACTATTCCAGGATGCACAGGATTCTTGGAATCAAATCATTAAGCACATTTATAGCCTATTTATTTATCTGAGCTAAGTGAATACATCATCTCTCCTGGAACCAGTATGCCATCAGTCTCACTTTGAACATCCTTTTCTCTGACTAAAATGTTTTTGCTCAATAGACTGTAGTTCTTTAAATACTTTTGTTAGAAATGCTTCTATTGTGAGTAGAGCTATAAAATATTTATTTTATATGTTTAGTCTCACATGCCAAAATCAATAGGGGATCATTAACCACCTTATTTTCATTTTCTGGTTGACTCTGTTGGGATAATGGGTACGCTTTATCATTATTTTGTACCTGGGTTATAGTTAAACTCAAAAAAATAATCATAAAGTAACAATGTCCATCCAAATTATAGGAGTCAATGTTCTAGCGGATTTAAAAACCTGCATATATCTGTGATCAGTGCATATATCTTCATGAGTGTATAGTGTATACAGATGCTGAAGCCAGGGTAAATTTTGAAGTTCAATTCTATTTAGGACACCAGCACTTAACATCCTCGGATCAATGAAAGTGCAGGTGTCTAATAAACATAGGAACACAGAGAGGGAAAGAGGCTGGAGGGTAAGTCTTCCCATAGGGGTAACATTACCCCTCCCATGGCCATGAAACCGTTTATTGATGTTGACATAGCATTTCAAGCAACAGGAAGGCAAAGGTCACAGCCCAAAATACAGTATTGGGAAATAGCAAAGCATCTCTCTGCAAGGCTGATGGTGGGAAATGCACCACAATATAACATTTAACTCTGTATAGAAAATGTTCCTTTACTGATTTCTTTTTAGTGTGTATGAGACCTATTTTGGTAGGAACAGTGTTTAGATGCTAAAATCATTGAGTTCCTGCTAGGTATTCATTTTATAAACAGTACATTTTGCTGCTATGGGAGCATAGGAGCCCCACTAAGCATTTGCAATGTATGGCCTACCACTGGTCTAATTAATTTCTGAGTCACGTAGGATTATAATGAAAAGAGTTGTAACTTAATTTGTCAAATGAGATAGTTCTCATAGATGATGCGGGACACACTATTCCTTTCTAATGGTCCAGGATGGCAGCACAAATAATCCTTTATTTCAATACAGTCTAAACATTTGCTTACATTTTCTGAATGCTTGTGTTTTTTTAATTGACCTCCCTTTTCGCCTCTGGCAATAAATTCCTAGGCTGTCTAATGTATGGCTGATGGTAGCCAATGACCACAGCACCCAGGCTGAATATGCAAGGTCACAATGAGATTAAAGTTGATGTGAGAACCTCAACACTTCAGGACTTGTTCAAGGTCACAGTTGTATGTGAACGCAAAGTGTTATGCATGCCAAGCAGGTCTGGAGAAATTTGTGACACTGACTCAGCTCTGGAGAAGGCTGGCCACATACAGCAGTGTGGGTTTATGACAGCAGCAGCTGTGACCAGTCACTATGGATGCTGGGTGTATACCCCACCCCCTTTTTCACAGCATGCAGCATGTCTGTCAGACTGGACAAAGGTCAGCCTGGCAAACATTCACCATGTCAGGGTCAGGCAGTCAGGTGCTTTGCATGCGTTAATGGACAGGTGCCTGGCAGGACCCTTGACAAGGTTAGCCAATGTGAAGAAGCGGTGGGATCTCCTGTATCCATCTTCCCTCCCCAAGGCTCCAGCTCTTTCCTGAGTCATCATGCTTCTCCCTCCTAACACCCGCTGGTCCTACCATTACCTCTGCGGTCATTGACTATTACGGTGCGAGTGTGTATGTGGGAATGTATGTGTATTTGTGTATTCCTGAATGGGGAATTGCAGGCGTACCCTTGTATGTGCCTGTGAATGGGCGGGTATAAGTGTGTGTGTGTGTGGGTGTGTGTGTGTGTGTGTGTGTCTCTGTGGGTTGTCTGTTTATGAATGGATGAGTTTGAGTATGTATAAACGTATCTGCTTGTGAATGCCTGGGTTTCACTATGTGCATTAGTGTGTGTTCTTGTGAGTGAATGAGTACGAGTATATGTGTATATGTTTGTGAATGGATGCTTGCGAGTATGTGCACATGTATGTCCTTTAGAATGAATGGGTGTGCATGTGTGGGCTTGTGGATGCGTGGAAGTGAGTGTGTACGTTTGTGTCCACGCGACTACTCCAACAAAATACAAGCCGCTACTGGGCAGCAGGACTCTGCTTCCAGTCAGTGGTGTGTTAAGGCATGCAGCCTGCCTTCTGATGTGATAGGCATGTCATCTTAACTGAGAGCGCAGTCTAAGTGACAGCCTGCACCCTGAATAAAGATGCCTAATTCTAGGTCAATTTTTTCACATGGGCATGGAATGCATGAGCTGGTGGTTAGCACTATTCCACCTACTCTATTATCTGTATCTATTTGATTCTCATCCTGCCAAGAACGGGCTCACCATAGCGATGGAGAACTTCCCTCGTCATGGGCGGTGGAATAAAAGTTGCTTTTCCCATTCAACTTCCCATACAAAGTTTTGCTTTGCTCACTTCTACAGCAGAATCGCTTAATTGAATTGCAACAAACCTGGCATAAAAGTAGAACTTTACTCAGAAAAGGGCCTTTTGTGGTTTGATGTACACCAGCTCAGTAAGTTTTTAGATATTTGCCTTACAAGAACCTGTCGAGAGAGGTTTGAAGAGTTAATTAGAGATGTACTTCTGTAGATCTTGTCTTTTCAATGACGGTCCCTCCTTGTATTTCGGTCTCTGGTCTGAGGTTCCAAAATGTGAAAAATAAACACATTTCATTTAATGAGGGCCATTACTGCATACAAGCTACCAAAACCTGGGTCCTGAATAATTGTGGCAGGAAGCATATGAGAGCAGACAGAACTTCCTTTACCCTATGAAGGAGGTGGTATGTCCCAGAGGATTCAAATGGCCAGAACCTAGTCACAAAATCCATAAGTTTTTAATTGAAAATCCTGCAAAAAAATAAAAATCACATTGCAACTGTGCATGGACAATGATCATGTGCAGTGAGCTCTATGGAACAGGGGCTGATGCAGGACGTGTCTGTAGACCAGGTCATGAGCCCAAAGGCCATGATGCATGACCAAAGTCATGCACAGATGGTTTAATGGCAGTGGGGCTGGAACAGGGTATGGCCACAGGCCAGGTTTGCAATCAAAGGCCATGCAGAGCCAGTTTACTGGCATGAGATGCCCCTAGAGATAATACCCACATTGCACCAAGTGTGCGCAGCTGATGGTTGTGTCTAACTAGTCCTATAACATGGGTCTTCATGTCCTCCGAGTACGCATATGGCCAGAGGCATAGCCCCATTGCACACACTGAGAGAAGCAAAAAAACCTCTGAACTAAGAAAGTACCTGGAGCTGCACAGTGGCTGTGTGTCATATCGGGGATGGCTGCAAGGGTGGAAGGCTGCATGTCCTAGCTGTAGGCCAAGCCCTGCAGCTAATTATTGATGTGCATGTCCAAAGGCCATGATGGTTAAACTTGGTTGGACAATAGGTTGGCAACAGCCCCTGTACCCAACCCCCTTGCAGTAAGGGCTGGCCACAAGGAGGTTAGACAATGGCCCTGCACCCAGCCACTCTGTGCATGGACTAAGGGCAAGTGCAGCATTGGTTAGCTACCCAAAATGTTGGATGCAATGCTTGGCCTCCTGCACCTAAAAGGTGCTGCATAAGCCAAAGGTTGTGCACAGAAGTGGTTAGTTCTGTATTTGGTTGGGTGCAGGTCTGACTGAAGGCTATGCTATTCAGATAAAAGCCAATGTAGCAGGAATTGTTCATTTGATGGGTTGGACATAGGTCCTGAATGCACAGTCTGGCCATAGACCATGTACTGCAGCCAAAGACCCTGCACAGGTAGTTGAGTTTCACAGGAGCCAGCATAGGCCTGGCCATGCCAAGATTAAAGTGAGAATTCACTGTTGTGGCGGAAGCTCATGTGCAGCTAATTAATTCAAGTGCATAGGTATGGTGCAAGGTCCTGGCTGGTGGTCCACCGTGGATTCTAAGAAGAAGAATTAATGGCCGCAAACAGCAGGCTATGGCCTCATGGTGTTTGCTGTGAGGGAGGTTGGCTACATGGACTCACGAACCGTATACCCAGGCCATGTGTAGTCAACCTTTGCTACATGGTGGGTGGAGCACTGGACCTGGCTACAGGGCAGGACCTGAACCCAACCCCCATGGAAGGGGTGGCTGACCAAAATGTGAATTGGACATAGGCCCTGCAGGTAAAGTATTTGGTGCCCTGGAGATTGGGGTGCCATAAATATTGGGCACTCCCTTGTACTCAGGCCAGATCATGCATGCAAACTTTGCTGTGCCCAAACATAGGCTGTGCAGGGTTTCCTGCGCACTCAATGTTGGCAGCACGTTAGGCTGGGTACGGATCAGCCTCTGAAGGGAATTCATGCAAAGCAGGAGTTAGACATGCGGTATTTTGGGTACAGGACAGGATGCAGAGCCTGGCTACAGTCCATATGCTGAAGCCAACGATTATTCACACCTGGTTGAGTGGCACATTGCCTGCATAGGGACGGTCCACAGGACAAGCCTTTCACCCAGAGCCCACTGCACACACTGAACACTGTGAGCAGCAGGTTCAAATGCATTGGGGTGGGCTGGCACAGTGGCTTGTTCAGGATCTGACTGTATCTGGATGTATGCTTAGATAATTAGACAAATGCCCTAAGGCTGAGCACAGCTTTATCTGGGTGCACAGGTCCACTCTGCTCACTAAAATGAAGAATTAAAATTGCTAGGCACCTGCAAAAGTTGAATGATTGAACAGCAGCCAACCCCTGTGCTCTCACCCCGATGAGCAGGGTAAAACATTGAACAAACACATCAGTAGTTAACCTCATTGCAGACTGGGCACAAGCCTGCAGCCACCACTCAACATTACGGCGGAGGTTGGTCAGTGTAGCGCTGGCTACAGGCAGGGTATGGAAGGCATGCATTAACCCATGTTGAGTGAGTGACGGCTGTATGGTGGGTTGGGGACAGGGCCGGCTGACCCTTTCTCTATAAATGGCCATCCTAGAAATATTTCCATATAGATAGCCCCTGCTGCCCAATTAGTGGGGTTTGGCTGTTGAGTGGGTTGGATGAAAAAGAATGAGAAACTGATGTGGGAAGCTGTGTCTGTAGGTTCCATAAAGAATTTCAGGTCTGAGGGTACTGTGGAAGGCCAGTCTCTTCTTGAGTATTTCATATGATGGGCATTCACAGTGCAAGTGCCCCAAGCTCTGCTCCGGCAGTGCTATTAAAAATTGTCATGCCAGAAACAAAGGCTGCCTCATGTTGAATTCACCTGAGGCCTCTTTAAATGACTACCATACTCTGATGCCCCTTTATCTCACTCTTGCTGGTCCTTGCTTTCTCTGTACCAGTTTTACAGTCTCTCTTTCTCATTGTTCACCATTTGTGTGTTTTTATCTCTCTCTTGCACAGTCAATATCTGATGAGGAAAAATAAGTGCTGGGTACCCACAAATGGGTGCCAGTAGGCTCCACTGGCAACCAGCGCCTCAAATGCATCACTGGCCGCCAATCTCATCATAGCATTTCACAGAAGAGAGGGGATGTTGGAGAACAGCCTTGTATGAATTGGCTGCGGGATTTAAAAAAAATCTGGAGTGTTATTGGCTTCACAACATTAAGATGGTTCATGTGCTGAAAACTTAGTTCAAGCTTGAGTAAAAGTGCAGCTGTTATGATAAATTAAAGAGTGGTTTTGTGTTACCGGCTGAACCAATGAGAAAGCCTCAGTAAGTGAACTCGTCCATTATCATTGCCTGAGATTCATCCTTCCCCTGCAAGCATGTGCTGGTCAAGGGCCAGGCAGTGGCAGCTGGTGACATTTGAAAGTGGTGGGCATAAAAGTTCAGGATGAGTGCCCCGTGTTGAGTGAGCGTAGCGAGCGATCCAGACTGTCATAATGAGGGCTCGGTGGGGTTTATCCCCGGTGAACATTTTGAAAAAAGAGTGGGCAAATGGTGCATTTTCAAGCAAATTTTAGAAGAAAAGACAGTTAATAAAGCAATTATGAAAGTGTAGTTCTGACATCAATAAAGAGATTTCATATGATAATGATGTAGGTAGCTGCTTATTCAGTATTATCTTGAGAACCTAATAACATAGTTTGAGATAACCATGCATCTTATAAAACATATCACCATCAATTTTCCCAAAATACTTTTTTTTTCAATCAGAAGGTAATACAAAATTAAACAGTAAATTATTCTGTGCGCGACTAACATTTGGCAGCCAAGGTTTATGAATGCGGGAGAGCATCTCAATGAATCATTCATTCACCTTCAAGCAACAATCATCGCCTTGATGTTGGTGTGCCTCAAAAGCAGGCTGTCCTATCCAGTAACACCTCCTGAAGCCTGCATGCTCGAGAAAAATTCACACTGCCTAATGGCTAGCAGTAATAGCCAGAGACAGGCAGCAGTTTCACATTTTCTTAGAGATACGCCTGCTGATGATTGCTAAAGAGATGTAATGTCACATGTGGAGGCTCGCTATTAGAATGCATAGGGAAAATAGGCATACGCCAGGATAGTTTGTGCAGTAAATAAAGTTCCCTGAATAATTTACGAATACCCTAAACTAAACTCTAATACGCCTCGTCGTATATGAATGAGGTAACCAATCTTAAATCTCTTCAATGGATAAGCATATGATCCACATTTCGACAACTTTCTCTGTGAATCTGCCCAAGGTTTTTATGAGGACGGATTTCACATTCGTGGGCCAAAATAACAGAGCCTGCGGTAATAATAATCCACTTATATAATATTTTGGTGCACACGAAAATGCTATTTAGGAAGTGTTAGAGATGGGGGTCTCTAGTTGGCAAGGGTTTGCACCTTTGTCCAAGCAGGGACCCTTCCTTCTAGTCAGGATAAGGGAGTTACACTCCTAAAATAAACCCTGCTCACCCCCTTGGTAGCTTGGACCGAGCAGTCCGGCTTATCTTAGAGGCAGTGTGTAAAGCATTTGCACATAACCAACAGTAATACAGTAAAACCACTACAAATGGACACCACACCAGTTTTGGAAAAACTATCCATATTTTATACACTTAAAACAAACAAAACGATAAAAATCTACCATACAGATCTCGGAAATCTTCAATAATCAAAATAGACTTGAAATACAGTTCCTTGAAGTTGATAGCTCCATCTGGGGCTATCACGGCATTGTGAACAACAAATCCAAACATTTCTGGCTGACTGCAGCTACGGTGTCGGGAAGACCCACAAAACAGTACCTTTAGAAATGTAGGGTGTCGGCGACCTCTCGATGAGCCCCAAAGGGCCGGCGTTCTCGGTGTTGGTTCCCGAGGTCGGTGCAGTAGTTGTTGGGCCCTTGAAGTCACACGCGTTGCAGATCGAACTCCTCGCGGTGAAGTCGGTAGTGCCAGTGTTGGCAGGCATCGGGGCTGTTGTGTGAAGTGCAGCAGTGAGGCGTGTGGTGCCCTCAGGTCACGGTGCAAACAGCGGCTCGGTGACTGTCGTCCAGCAGTGTCGGTGAGACCAGGGCTGTGGTACGAAGTGATGCTGTGCTCATCGCGGTGCTGGAAGTTCACAGTGCAAGCAGTGGCGTTGTCGTTTCTGAAGCGCTGTCGTTGGCTGACGAACTGGAGTTGAAGGCGCCAGTGTGGGTAGGCCAAGGCTGCGGTGTGGGATGAGGATGGTGCGTCGTGTAACTTACGAGCGGTGGCCTCGAACCATGGTGTAAGCATCTGTGTTGGCGTGGAGAGGTGTCGTCGGGGATACCAAGGCGACGGCGTGAAGCGAGGCGGTGCGTAGTATGGTGCCCACAGGTCACGGTGCAAGCAGTGGCTCGGTAGCGCCATCAGTGAGACCAGAGTTGTGGTGCAGCATGCGGCAGTGCCCACTGTGGTGCCTTCAGGACACGGAGACAGCAGCGGGGTCGTAGACGGCGTTGACTTGCTTTTTCTTCTGTTGCAGCACAAAACACACAGCCCTCAGTGCTGATGGCATTAGAACTTGAAGTCTCTGCTGTTCCTGAGACTTCTTGAACAGGGGCAAGCTCTACATCAAGCCCTTGGAGAAACTCACAAAAATAAATTGCCGAAAGTTCAGTCCAGTCCTCTCACTGTCCAAGACAGAAGCATCCACTGCAGGCCAACACAGCAAAGCACACAGCAAAGTGGTAGTCCCTCCACACAGCTTCTCCAGCTCTTCTTCTTTCTTGCCAGTCTTCTTGGTTCCAGAAGAGTTCTAAAATTCCTTTGTCGTCTCATGCAGAGAGTATCTGTGCTTAGTCTAAACCAGTTCTGGCCTCTCTGGCCCAGCTTCCTGGCAGGTGGTGGAGACAGTATTGTGGAAGGCAGACCAGGCCCATTCAGGTGCAAGGAAATCTCCTCCCACTACTCTAAATGCAGCCCAGGTCTATTCAGCCCAGCCCTGACCCATCAGACTCTCTGGAGCCACTGCACATCCCCAGCCCCTGTCACTCCAAAGCCAGACAGTCAATCCACATCCTAGCAGAGGCACACAGGATGGCTAAGCAAGAAAATACTTACTTTCTAAAAGTGGTATTTTCAAACACAGAATGTAAAAATCACCTTTACTAAAAGATGCATCTTTAGATTCTGAGTTCACACATACTAAACTTTATTTTCCCATCTTGTCCCAATGGGAAGTTATATTTATAAGATGTTATACATTAACTCCCATGCTTTCTTATGGGCCAGATATCCTTTCAATAGTGAAAAACGAAATTGGCAGTATTTCACTATCAGGACATGCCACACACATCAGGGCATGTCCTGCATTTCATTCAGTGTATGCACCCTGTGGGCAGGGTTCATACACTGCACCCTGCCCACAGGGGTACCTTGGGCCTACCTTAGGTGTGACTCACATGTAAGAAAAGGCAAGGTTAGGGCTTGGCAAGTGGGTGCACTTGCCAAGTCTACATGGCAGTACTAGACTACAAACAGACACTGCAGTGGCAGGTCTGAGGTACCTTTGAAGGGCTGCTTGTGTGGGTGGCACAACCAGTGCTGCAAGCCCACTAGCAGCTTTTGATTTACAGGCCCAGGGCACACACAGTGCACTGCACTATCGACTGACTTGTAAATCAAATAACCAATCATGGAATCACCAATCCATAACAACAATTTACAACAGGAGCACTTGCACTTTAACACTGAGCAGCAGTGAGAAAGTGCGCAGAGACACTAAACCAGCAAAAACAGAGTCAAAACCGGGAGGTCACAAAGCAAAAAGACAGGGAAAACACGCAAAAAGATGCTAGGTCTAACAGGAAGCTTTTTATGAACTGTTTATTGTTTACACAAGATTTGCAATTTTTTGTGTGAATTTAATAGTAGGTGTTTACCAGACTACCTGGCCAGGACTGGCAACTTTTGCAAGCTGCAATAAGTCATTTTAGGGTCCAGCTTGAAAAGGACTTTGCGTCTAATGAATCTTCATTCTTTAGAGATTGGTGCTCCTGCCTTACTTGCGCTGCCTGCTGTACCAGGAAAGTAGATCGCTTGGCTCCTGCTGCTGCTTTATTCAGCATTAACGGTCACAGTACAGGCCTTTTAACACCTCTGAAAATCACACCTATTCATTTTGATTTCACTCCCCCAGCATAACGCCTCTCCCCAACTCTCATTCAGTTTCTTAATTGGTAAATAAATCTTTTCAGAGACAACTTCCAAGTGATTAATTACCTCAAGGGCTGTGGAATTACCGGATATAGAGTGGCTAAGATTTTACCGCAGGTAAAATTTGAGGTGACTGATCTCAGGACAATGTACGGAGGTAAAACAGAGTTTAGACCGATCTGTGTTCCTTTGATAAACCCAGAGCCTGGTGATATAAGCAATATCTTCGATTTCAATAAGGATTATGTTTTTCTAGAGCGTGTTTCAGGCTCAGTTATGTAACATGAGTAAGTGCTATTATTCGTGAAGCAGTAGCCGTGTTCTGTTAAATAAAAACAGTTGCAAACTTTCACTTCTGTCTTTATCACTTACTATGTCAGACATAATGCGGCCTGTGTCTAGTTCAAATAGGAGAACGCCATGACCCAAGGTTGACGTCTCTTATGTTTTGTAAGTGAAGTCATTGACTGCACAGTACACCGAAAATGACTCCCATTCTGCTGCCTGCAGCCGAATCCTTGAGCATGTTTGAACAATAGGGCAACTCAGTGAAGACGTACAATCCTAGATCTCTGCACCGCCAATGGTACGACCCAGCGGCACTCCACGCTCTCAACCCAGGCCGCAACAACAACTGCAAGCTAGCATCACCAGCCGACATCCACGGACCCTTCAGCTGTCACCGCTGCCGGCACACCTGCAGCACCGCCAAGACCACTGACACAGTGCAATCCGCCCACAAGAACACAACCGAACCGAAGACCCTTCAATGCATCCTCCTCAACGTCCGATTCCTCCACAAACACGCCACTGAAATCTGGGACCTTCTCGACAGCACTACCCCGGACGTAGCATTCTTTACCGAAACCTGGACCAACACCACCTCGGGACCGGACATCGCCATTGCCATTCCCCAAGGATTCAAGATCTCCAGGAAGGACCGACCCACCCGCCTGGGACGAGGAATCGCCATTGTCCACAAATCCACCCTCTGCCTGAGCACACTCCCCGACGAGCCCACAGAACTGATGGAACAGCTTCCCTTCAAGATACTGGCCAGCCCTACCTCCACCCTCCGCGGAACCCTCATCTACCGACCCCCTGGACCCCGCGGACTTTTCGCCAACTCCATCACGGACATCATCACTCAGCAACTCCACCCCAACCATCGCGGAAAACGACGACGCCAATACCGCAGCCCGAACCATGCACAGATGGATCTCCGACAGCGCCAACACCATAGACCCCCTCAAGAAAAACATCAACACCCATGCCAAAAAAGCTAGATGGTTCACCACAGAACTTCGAGAGTCCAGACGCACTTGCCGCTGCCTCGAAAAGGCCTGGAGGAACACCAAATCCACAGAAGCCCACAACAACTTCAGAGCTGCCACCAACGTTCACCACCAACTCATCAGAAAAACGAGGAAAAAAGCGATTGAAGACAGAATCTCCACTCTTGCACACAACAGCAAAGAACTCTTCATCATCATTAAGGAGTTCGCCCAACCCACCAGCGAGTCCACTGACATCCCTCCCTCACAAGACCTCTGCGACAAACTCAGAACCTTTATCCACCACAAAATCAAGAGCATCTACGACAACCTCGACAAAGACAACCAACACACTGAACCCTCATCAACCACCCACAACACCCTGAAGCCAGCGATCAACAACTGGACAGCCATCACCACCGAAGACACACTGAAGACGATGAAGTCAATCCACTCCGGGGCCCCCACGGACCCTTGCCCCCACCACATTTTCAACAGAGCCGCCGACACCATCGCACCCATGCTCTGCCACGCCATCAACCGCTCCCTAGCAACCACCTCGTGCCCTGATGACTGGAAACATGCTGAGATCAACCCCCTCCTAAAGAAACCCTTGGCGGACCCCACCAACCTCAAAAACTACAGACCCATCTCCCTGCTCCCGTTCCCAGCAAAAGTCTTCTAGAAAGCCATCAACAGCCAACTCGCCACATTCATCGAAGAGGACAACATCCTCGATTCCTCCCAATCCGGCTTCAGAAAAAACCACAGTACGGAAATCGCCCTCCTCGCCGCAACAGACGACATCCGTACCTTACTGGACAAAGGAGAAACAGCAGCCCTCATCCTCCTCGACCTCTCAGCGGCGTTCGACACAGTCTCTCACCGCACCCTAATACGCAGACTCCACGAAGCAGGGATCCAAGACAAGGCCCTCGACTGAATCCGCTCCTTCCTCTCCAGCAGAACGCAGCGGGTCAGACTCCCCCCTTTACTCTCAGACCCTACAAGTGCCACCTGCGGAGTCCCCCAAGGGTCCTCCCTCAGCCCTACGCTCTTCAATGTCTACATGGCTCCGCTCGCCCCCATCGTCAGAACCTACGGACTCAACATTGTGTTATATGCAGACGACACCCAACTCATCCTCTCCCTATCCAACAAACCCAACACCGCCAGATAAACTTTCGAGAAGGCATGGAAGCCGTCGCCAAATGGATGAAAAAGAGCTGCCTACAACTAAACACCAACAAAACGGAAGTACTCATCATGGGCCCAAACCCAGATGCCTGGAACGACACCTGGTGGCCCCCGCCCTCGGAAGCCCGCCCACCCCCACGGAGCACGCACGCAACCTAGGAATCATCTTGGACTCAGAGCTCAAAATGGACAGCCAGATCAACTCCGTCTCGTCCTCCTGCTTCCGCACCCTCCGCATCCTACGTAAGACCTTCAAATGGATCCGCCTCGAACACAGAAAGACCGCCACTCACTCCCTGGTCACCAGCAGGCTCGACTACGGCAATGCACTCTATGCCAGAATAAACAAAAACCTCATCCGCAAGCTACAGAACATCCACAACGCTGCCACAAGACTGGTCCTCAACCTGCAAAGACACTGTCACATCTCCCAGCACCTGCGCACACTCCACTGGCTCCCCATCGAAGTTAGACTCGCCTTCAAGATGCTAACCCACGCTCCTAAGGCCCACCATGACACCGGACCAGCATACCTGAATAGCCGACTCAAATTCCACACACCCCAAAGGACCCCACGATCAGCCCAGCTCTCCTACGCCGTGGTCCCCGCACCAGAAACACCAGATCGGGAGGCCGCTCCTTCTCCTTCTGCGCGGACAGAGCCTGGAACGACCTTCCGCTCCACCTCAGACAGATAACATTGCTCCCCATCTTTGCAAGAAACCTCAAAACCTGGCTCTTCAAAAGACCCCTCCTTGATGGACTGGAACCTGCGAAACCTCCCCCCACACATCCCTCAGCGCCTTGAGACCCTTACGGGTGAGTAGCCGCGCTTAACAAATACCTGATTTGATTTGAATCCAGGTAATCCGAGACATCCCTTCCCAGTACCACACTGAATATGATGAGAACAGTCTAATAAAAGATGGCCTTCTTCCTTCATTACTTCCGCTTCTGCCTCTGTTGTTGCATTGCTTGCTACTTGTGATGTATTACATACACCTTTCATTTCTTTCACTCAGTCCACCATTTTTCCCCCTGCTTTCCTTATCATTCCCAGGTGGTGGCCCCTTCTGGTTGACATTAGCCCTTTGCTGCCTCCTTAACATAGCACGGTCTGGTAAACAAAAGAAATCTGTGAGCGCATTTTCAGACTCCCATAAAAAAGACCGCAGAGTGCAATCTTTTAGAGGCACAGTTACTATTTCATACACATTTCAAGAAGAATATAGACATGATCTCCGAGGTAAACGGCTAGTTCAAGACTTGCTGGTCATAATGCTGAATTTCCGATCTGAGAGTGGAAGATCCTCCTTAATCAATTTCCAGATACAATGATGGCCTCAGGACGTTTCATACATTCAACAGAATGACCGTAACCCAACCAAGTACGTTTTAAAGATTTGGGGCCCGATTCACAGAACTAACTTAAGACAAAATCCTAAACTTACTACCATTTTGGTATTCACAGAAGGCACTTACTCATTTTGGTATTCACAGAAGGCACTTACTCATTTCGGTATTCACTGAAGTTAGGAGTCCTAACTTTAGGACTCCTAAACGCCTTCTGTGAATACCGAAAGTCTTAAAATTAGGATTTTTCTCAGTTTAGTAGTAGTATAGTTAGGACTCCTAACTTTAGGACTCCTAAATGCGTTCTGTGAATACCGAAAGTCTTAAAATTAGGATTTTTCTCAATTTAGTAGTCCTAAGTTTAGGACTCCTAACTTTAGGACTCCTAAATGCCTTCTGTGAATACCGAAAGTCTTAAAATTAGGATTTTTCTCAGTTTAGTAGTAGTATAGTTAGGACTCCTAACTTTAGGACTCCTAAATGCCTTCTGTGAATACTGAAAGTCTTAAAATTAGGATTTTTCTCAATTTAGTAGTCCTAAGTTTAGATTTAGGACTACTAAATTGAGAAAAATCCTAATTTTAAGACTTTCGGTATTCACAGAAGGCATTTAGGAGTCCTAAAGTTAGGACTCCTAACTTCTGTGAATACCGAAATGAGTAAGTGCCTTCTGTGAATACCAAAATGAGTAAGTGCCTTCTGTGAATACCAAAATGGTAGTAAGTTTAGGATTTTGTCTTAAGTTAGTTCTGTGAATCGGGCCCTTGGAGTAGATTTTTTTTTTTGCAACCGGTATGACAAGGTAGACAGGCATTTGATTTGATTATCGAGAAATATTATAAGGGTGAATTGTAAAGTCTATGTACTGATGTAGCGCTTAAAGGTTTGAAAATTGTAGGGGTGCATCATATTTACTGTTAGTTGGCACCCGCATATAATGAGTGTATTTTTAGTTATCTTATGTGAATCGTACTGAGGAATGTGTTAGCTATATCGTTATGTAAAAGCGTTAGGAGATGCAAAAATATATAATGGATGTATTTAGAAAATGTATAACAATAAGTTTCTGTTTAATGCAATGTACCAGACTAAATGTGTAATTCGATTGGATTAATTCATGTATGTCGTTTATTCACGTATGTGAAAGTAAAAGCACGAATGTTAGAATGTAATTTAATCGTGTTTAACCTAGTGGAGGCCCGAAGTCACATATATCGTTGAAGGGAAAGGCCTGGTATTTCTTATGTTAGCTGTATGCGGTAGGCCGCAAGTGATTTATTTTAGTAGAGGTTTTAGGCTGCAGTAAATTGTAGAATTAAAGGATGTGAAGTATTTCTTCACTCTGTGATCTCACCGCAGGCGCAAGGACAGTTGGTTCATTAGTAAAAAGGTCTTTGTTTAACAGTTGAATTATGGAGGAAGCCAGACATGGGAGTGCATTGGAATGTGCCAATCGTAACTCCTAGTGCCGACGGTGTCTGGGACTCAAGGCCAAGCTGATGGACGATGGAAGATGGACGGAGCCGAATGGAAAATTACTGGAAGAAGACCTGGTTGAGGAGGTGTGCCGGAGGGCGTGTTCTGGGGTTTCGTATTAGGGACAGCGCCCCGAGGGTGGAGCAGAGAGGAGGTAGGCGAGGAGCTAGAAGGAGCATTTTAGATCGAGCTCTCCAAGGGAAGACTTCTTAGGAAGTTCACTTCTGACACCTTTTTCATGGGATCTTGGGTCTCAAGGGAATGGTAAGCAGGGATGTCATCAAGCATAGAGTAGGGACAGAAATGCTTTGGTTTAATGATTCCAAATATCGACATTAGCTTGGTAGTTATCTACCTCATGCTTTTAGAAGCTGTACTTTTGTTCATATTCAGCCGTATGCGGATCCTTCGAAGAGTGGCATTTGTATTAGTACCCATTTACCTGTTGAGCCTTGTGCTAAGGTGCTTGTATCTGCAGATGTTTTTCCTGATAATAAAATCCCGATAGAAATAGAAATTGACTTCCGAGTCTTCAATTATGTCAAATTGCGGAAGGTATTCTTTGATAATTGTGTTTGCAAGTAAAAAGGTTCATTCGACCAGAGTAGGTTCTTGAGATAAATGGATTCAAGAAAATTGGGCCCCAGCAGTTGGTAGCAGAGGATGGTTACTTCCGATAGCGAGGGACGATTAGATAAGATAAGTGATCCTCGAGACCCATAGACGATAAGTAACGGTGAATCATCAGATGGTGAGCAGCAGACGACGGCGGATGATGAACATAGACGGCGAATAGCAGTGCGGCAGGAAGCAGCAGTTCATGGAGTGAGTATCAATAGGATGAGATGTTGTAGATTGCGGTGTTGGTTGGTTGTGTGATGTCTTGCGGAGTTAGAGTGAATGTTGAGTACTTGTGAGATCAGGCTGTGAGCGCGCGCAGCCCGGGAATCGTGGTGTAGAAGACACCCGTGGTAGATTTTGTTGACCACCCAAAGGAGATCGTGAGGTACCATCGATCACCTGGACCGAGATAGGGGGAGTGAATGTGTGAGTGCATGACAACTCGACGCTGGTCGTGAGTTGCTGCGTGTGGATTTGAGTATTTGTAACCTATCAGAGGCGACAGATAGTTGCCAACCGAGGTCAACAATTTCGAGAGACTGTGGACGAACAGTCAGAGGCTGTGGACGGACAGCCAGGGAAGTAACTTGTTTGGGATAAACGGTTATTTCAGGGTATGAATGGGACGAGTGCGGGCGTGAAAGGTAAACGGTAAGGAGAGGGAACTGCTGCGAACGAAGACAGGTGACGTCAGAGAGTGTCGCGCTGTGATAAGTTGGTTGGTGTTAGTCACGCTGTTATTGGAGGATTTGACATCAAGAGGTAAACAGAGTGTGAAATTGAATTTGTCAATCATGAAGTGCTTTAAGGTTTTTCAAGAAATATGTAGAGGCGACAAGCATGTGGTTACTCTAGAGGGAGAAGAAGCCCCTCCTGAGGACACTCCAGCACACTATATGGCAAAGAATGTGGGGTTGCATACGATTATTTGGCTTGAGAATTGGCATAAAATGACCCAAAGTGAAGGGGAATTAGCATTCCCGAGGTATGGCTCGTTCAGGTTAGCAGTGTTGTACCAGTTGAAATCTGTAATGGCAGGGTTACGACCTTTGCCAAGGCCAACACAGTTCGAAGCACTACATGCGTGGATTAGAGCAGCGCATGATAGGGATAGAGGGAGGAACCAGGAAAGAGTGAAAAAGTCGATCAGGGCTTATCAGGATGCTAGATGGGACGCAGCGGAGAAAAGATGGAGAGTGCAGGCGATAGAGGAGGAGAGACTTTACCCCTTGTTGATTACATCAGAGGGGGTAAGGAATGTAAAGTCAGAAGAAGACGATGGGAGTGAGATAGACGATGACTTATTGGAAAGGTTATTGTCAGAGAGACCACCTCCGTATAACCCAGAGGTCCCAGAAGGGACATTGGTTCAAATAGAAGATACTAGAAGAGTAATAAGCCATCCAGAAATGAGAGTAGAAGGGAGACACTCAATAGGAACAGAGAGTACGAGGAGCCCGTCTGAGGCGAGCGTAAAGGTAGAGAGAGAGGGGAGGTTACCGGACGCTTTTAAGGTACCGGTTACCATTGGACCCATTGTTTCGATTTACCACCCAGATACAGGGGAGGGTGAAAACCGGGAGCGGACAGCCGAGGAGGTTAGGGGAGAGGTCGCAGAAAGTGGCCTGGCGGGTGCAATGACCCGGAATCCGAAACTTATAGAATGGAGTACACCTTTGCCAGCCATGTCAGATTCCTCAGGGGAGCAAAGAGAGCAGAGACCAGAGAGGCCGAGGTCCCTCATGGAGTCGAGATCAGATTTACGATCATGGGTACCGCCACAGAGAGGCCAGGACCCGAGGGTAAGAATGGCAGAGAGAGAGCAGGTCAGCTTCGGAGATCGGTCCGCTCCAAGGGAAATGTTCAGAGAAGGGAGGTCGCAGGACCAGGAATGTGAGGAAGACGGTAGAGGAAGGGTGGTCTGCCGAGAGGTGCTGAAAGGAGCCCTAGGAGCCGGAATGATAGATGTAGTAAGGTTAAAAGCAGAAGTGGATGAGATAATAAGCGGAAGCTTATCCCTTGAGAGAGTGTTAACATATGGACCGGACGAAATACTTTTTGTGGCGAAGGATGTGACTCGGAAGGCACGAGCTGCACATGAGAAATTGTCAGAATTGGCTAGGCGATACGAGGTAGATTTGTCTAAAACTAAAGCATTGCAAGGAAGCCATAGGTTGCAGTACAGTGACCAGGAACTGGAGGAGAAAAGTGTCGTCGGATTGAGGGCTCATAGCAGAGATTTAATCCTAGCCATTCGAATATGGATGACGCTTGATAAATGGGAAGAAAAATGGTCCAGGAAGAAAAGTTCTAGAGGAATGATAGGAGGGACCCCACCTCCGGGTGGAGGCCAGGTAAAGATAGGAAATTTCCCTTTAAGGGAAGTGCAGAATGGAGGATACGTGTACGTACCCTGGACTGGGGGCGATTTGGCGGCGTTTACCAATGAATTTTCCCGGCTTAGGGAGAAGCCAGTAGAGTGGTATAAGCAAGTTGATCGTTTTGTTAAGATCTCAAAGGTATTGTGGACCGATCTGAATACTTTGTTCGACATCGTGGTCCCGGGAGATTTGTGGGCGGCATGTAAGACTGCCATTGATTGGCCAACTCAAGAGCCTGAGAGAAATGCGTACACGAATGGTCCATCACCGGCAGTAATGAGGATGTATGATCGAGTGATTGCCTGGTTAAAGGAGAAGGTTTCTCCTCAAGACATCGATTGGGTAAAGATAGACAGGACAGTGCAGGAACCTAAAGAGACGGTGCATGAGTTTTATGAGAGACTATTGCAGGCTTTTAAGCAGTACAGTGGTCTAGATGCATTGGACACAAAGGATATGGGACAGTTTGTCTCAAAATTTGTGTTGGGATTGAGGCCAGAGGTTAGCCTTATGATACAGCAACATTTGATCTGCTGGCAGAATAAACCGGTTGACGAAATCTTGCGGTACGCTAGGTACTGTGCTGATGAGATTGAATCTAAGCATAGGAAATTGAAGGATAATCTGATGCTTGTCCAGATGCAAACCGCTCGGGGACAGCCTAATGGCGGAGCAGTGGTAAGGAGACAGGGGAATTATCAGGCAGGAAATCAGAATGTCCAGGGGCAAGGAAGGCCAAGACCAATAGATCCTAGGACAGGGATGGATTTGGCGATATTGAAAAAGACTACAGCATGTCACCAGTATCATCAGATTGGACACTGGAGACGCGAGTGTCCCCTGAATCCATGGAATCAGACGCAGCCGGAAGGAGAGGTAGTTCAGGTCCCTGGGACGGAGGCGGTACAGACAGTAACCAGACCTAGAATGGTGAAAGGGGGGACTGGCGTCCCGCAGATGCAGGTTCCCCAGCCACCCAGAATACAGACTGTACAGCAGGGAGCTCGCACTTATTTGCAGATGCCAATGTTTGAAGTGAGTGAGGAAAATGAGATAAGCTTGTTGGCCCGATTAGGGTCTAAGAGAGACGAGGACTGTATGCTTAGGGCCATTCTAGAAGTAGACCAAGCAGGACCCTTTGTGGAAGCAAATCTTGACGGTCATCCTACGACCTTTTTGGTTGATACGGGAGCTACTAGATCGACTATAAGGTCGGCAGTGGTTCCACGGTTGGCCCTTTCTGGACAAAGTATCCAGGTCGTTGGAGTGGCAAACAAGAAGCTGGTTAGTCCGCTGACGAAGCCAATTCTAATCAGGATAGGAAATTTCAGTGATCGACACCAGTTCGTGGTGTGCGATTCTAGTCCGGTTTGCCTGTTAGGAAGAGATTTACTGTGCAAACTCAATTGTACGATCTACTGTACCCCGAAAGGAGTGGAGGTACAGACGAGAGACGATGATGCGACCTTTAAGGTTGCAATTCAGAGCACGTGCGTGGAAATGTACCCGGCCTTAATGGTGGAGGAACTTCCACTCGATCTGAGAGATTCAGTGTCTATTGATGTATGGGATCTTAGTGGCGAGGAAATTGGTCTAGTCAAGGGAGCAGATCCAGTGAAAATCCAGGTTAAGCCAAACGTAGAATTCCCGAGGACACCCCAGTATAAGTTATCCCCGGAAACAGTCGCAGGGATTAAACCTGTGATTGAGTCTATGATTAGGCAGGGAATTATGATGGAGATTATGGGTAGCCCATGTAATTCGCCCATTATGGGGCTACAGAAGCCAAGCGGGAAATTTAGGATTGTGCAAGACTTGCGAAAAATAAACGAAATAGTTGTTCCATGTTGTCCAGTGGTACCGAATCCATCCGTGATCCTATTTCAGATCCCATGTGAAGCTGAATGGTTCACAGTGATTGACTTGTGTCAAGCATTTTTCTCGATTCCTTTGCATGAGGACAGCCGATTTCTTTTTGCATTTAGGCTGGAAAATCGCATGGGGTACACGGAGAGCCCATCTATCTTTAATCAGATCTTGAAGAAGAATCTCGAAGGTCTTGTGTTGCCACAAAACTCTGTTTTAGTGCAATACATCGATGATCTGCTTGTTGCGTCAGAGACGGAAGACGCCTGCAGAATTGACACAGTTGCTCTGTTGAATTACTTGGGAGAGAATGGTCACAAGGTGTCTCCAAACAAACTGCAATACTGTTTGCGGGAAGTACAGTATTTGGGGCACCGAATTGAGAAGGGAAAGAGAAAGGTGTCTCCAGATCGTATTGATGCGATTTTGAGAATGCCAGTTCCCTCGACTCAGAGGGAGGCCAGAATGTTTTTGGGAAGGGTGGGCTATTGCCGCCAGTGGATCCCAAACTTCTCCTTTGAAGCGAAGCCTTTACAGCGGCTGACACGAAAGGATGCGAGTGATCCGGTACCATGGGATGACGAATGTTTAAGGTCATTCTTGAGGCTGAGAGAAGCTTTATGCACCGCTCCAGCTTTGGGGATGCCAGACTATAACAAGGCATTTGCCTTATTCTGTTGCGAAAAGGAAGGTTGCGCATTAGCAGTGTTGACTCAGAGTCACGGAGGAGTCCGTAGACCAGTTGCCTATTTTTCAGCTACTTTAGATCCAGTAGCTTCTGCGTTGCCCGGATGTCTCAGATCGGTTGCTGCAACAGGTGTCAGTATCGAAAGATGTGAGAGCATTGTGATGGGGCATCCGCTTACTGTTCATGTACCACATTCTGTTGAATTGTTGATGACTAGGACTAAAACACAGCACCTCACGAATAATAGGTTGACTCGTTATGAGCAGGTCATCCTTGCTGCGGACAATGTGTCGTTGAAGAGGTGTTCTGTTTTAAATCCTGCTACCCTGTTGCCTATTCCAAATGTAAATGATGATGAAGATTGTGAGGACCATGATTGTCTCGATGTGACGGAACTATGCACCAAACCGAGGCCTGACATTGTCGATGAACCGCTCCCAGTTTCAGATGAGATTTTCTTTGTGGACGGTTCATGCTTAAGAGACAGTGTCGGTCGACTGAGAGCAGCGTTTGCTGTGTGTACCATCACAGGGGTGGTTGAAGCCACCTGTCTCGAAGGAGTACACTCCGCACAGGTGGCTGAGCTTATTGCGCTGACCCGTGCCTGTTTGGCCGCTGATAAGATCCGTGTAACGATTTACACAGATAGCCAATATGGGTTTGGTGTAGTTCAAGATTTCGGACAGCTATGGTCCCAGAGGGGGTTTATGACATCTTCTGGTTCACCTATCAGAAATGGGGATTATGTACGACAATTGTTAGAAGCCTTGCAAAGCCCAGATGAAATTGCTGTTGTTAAATGTTCTGCACACACTAAGGGAACCGATTTTGTGTCATTGGGTAATAATTACGCAGATGAGGTTGCTCGATTTTGTGCAGAGCAGGGATGTAATTATACTGAAAATCATGTTGTGGAAAGCGAAGAGAAAACGGATTACACTGTGGTGTTAGCTATGGCAGACTCATGGGAAGAACTGAAGCAGTTGCAAGATGGGGTCACCGACCAAGAGCGGGACAGTTGGATACGAGCGGGATGTGAGAAAGGAGATGTGGATATATGGGTTTCGAGTGATGGACGTGCTGTGTTACCGGAATGTTTGTTGAGTCCTATGGCGAGACTGATACATGGTGCTGTGCATCTTGGCAGGGATGCAATGATGCGAGTGTTTCGCCAAACGTGGTATAGTCCGAAGTTTCGGACAGTAGCTGAGGCTGTGTGTCAAAGGTGTGTTACCTGTCAGCAGATGAATGTAGGAAAAAGAACCGCTGTGACGTTGAGTCACATAGGTAGGTCAGGTGGACCTTTTAATAGGATGCAGCTGGATTTTATTGAAATGCCGAAGTGTAATGGGTTGAGGTACATATTAGTTATAGTAAGTGTCTTTTCCAGGTGGGTGGAAGCTTACCCAACACGTAGGTGTGACACACTCACCGTAGCTAAGTTGCTATTGAGGGAATTAATCCCGAGGTACGGGTTCCCAACCTCTTTTGAATCAGATCACGGAACTCATTTCCATAGTGAAATCATGAAGCTGCTTTGTGCTGCCTTAAATGTAGACCAAAGATTGCACTGCAGCTACCGACCAGAGGCTTCTGGGATTGTGGAGCAAGTTAATGGAACTTTGAAAGCCCGAATGGCGAAGGTATGCTCTTCGACATCCTTGAAATGGCCAGATGCATTACCTTTAGTTCTCATGAGTCTCCGGAGTGTACCTGATAGGAGGACTGGATTGTCACCCCACGAGATAATAATGGGGAGGGCGATGCGCTTGCCAGCAATACCTGCTACTGCTTTGATTAACATCACTGATGACATGATTTTGGACTATTGTAAAGGCCTGGCTGACGTGGTCCGTTCTGTGTCTCAGCAGGTGCAGACAGCAACGGTTCCCGCCGCAAGCGACCTGTACCACGACCTGTGCCCAGGCGACTGGGTATTGGTGCGCAAACACGTGAGGAAGAGTTGCCTGGACGCTCGCTGGCGCGGGCCATACCAGATAATCTTGATAACGAATACAGCAGTGAAGTGTGGGGGACTGCCAAACTGGGTACACGCCTCCCATACCCGTAGAGTTCCAGCACCCTTGGAAGAAACAGCCCCTCTTGAGAACGAAAACCCAGTTGAGGTGGCAGAGCCATCTGAGAGGGCAAGTCAAGCTGTAGGGGTTGCTGACGCAGCTGGTTGTGCACTGAACCAAGAACGTGAAAATAACGCTGAAAGAGACTAGGAAGAAGAAGAAAGAGCTGCGGGGGCAGTACCGAGTCGGATTCTGCTGAGGAAGAAAACAGTGCACAGGGTACCAGTAGGGAGCGCGGAGGTGTCACAGAAGCAGGAAGAGTTTGGCCTGTGAGTCAGAGGCGGGAGAACTTGAAACCAGCACCAAGAACAGATCTTGCCCCAGTCTCTGAAGAATCTGAAGCAGAGCAAGAGGACGTAGATCGACCCCAAGGTGCTCTGAGAAGGTCGAAGAGAACCAGAGTGCCGAGCCAAAAGTACGCCTCACCAGAGTGGGCATACACAGTGACTGATGCCAAGCTTACTGAACACGGGAAGATTGAGATCGATCACACTGGTCAACAGTCTCCCGTTTCCGAGAGTGGAAGTGTTGTTGAAGATCCCAGGCTTGGAGATCGAAGGAGTATTGACCATCAATATTCCGAATCCGCCATTCTTGAGTATCATCCGTGGTCTGATTTTGGAAACGCTAGACTTCCCAACCTTTGCAGTCATACCCGCACCGCAAGAACTGACAACCCTTAAGCTTGAAATACAGAAGGCGGTCCTAGAACTGTTGGGACCAGCAGTTATTCTGGACTGATTGTGAAGTTGTTGTACATAAAGTTTGAAAAGAAGATAACCTAGGCCCGAGAGGAAGAAGAATAAATTTAGGGATTTTCCGGTGAAGAGACGAAGAAGAGTTAGGGAAGTCTTCCCGATCAGAAGAACGAGAAATTGGACTTTGCTAAAGGTTTCCCCGATTCAAGAGAGTAGCTGGATTGAACTTCCTGGATGAGAAAGAGACTTGTGTCCGCAGAGACTGTACTGAACATCGAGAACATTTCAGAGATGGCAGAACCTGGGAATATGCATCGTAGAGCTAAAATAGTGATAGGCACATTGTTAGGAGTAGTGATAGCGGTTATATTTGCAGTAGTAGTGACTTCATACATGGTGGCCCATAGACAGGAGGGGGAGGTTCAGGGAGCACCCACACCTACCACTCCAAGACAGGGAGGGGTCACTGTCAGGGATCAGAGAGCTCAGCCGCTCAAGGAGAATCGTATGTTCCACATAGATTTGTCCAGAGCCGATTTTAAGCTTAATGCTTATGCGAAGTTGTTGTATGAATACGTGGACGCGATGGATGCGAATGATTGTTGTGTGCATGCAGTTGCCTGCTTCAGTAGATGAGGGTATTAGGTACCATCATCTCCCACTGACATATGGGATCTCTTGCAGCCTATTGCTTAGTTTGTTTTATGAAAGGAAACAGTTTGAGTATTTCTTCTCAAATTATGACACATTACTTCCCGAAGTTCCGGCATACAAGCATTTGAATAAGTATGACTATTATAAGGCAGAGGATAGGCTTCGGAAGTATTTTAGGCCCACTGCGAAGCTAGATACAGCTTATGCCCATAGACATAATTAGTTTAAGTTACGAAATAAAGGGGACGCTTTAGGTTTATATGGTATGTGTTAGTTTTTACAAAGACAATGAGCACAGGTTTAGAGAGTAGGAATTGGGGTAATGTGTATTTGTGGAAAAATCGCAAGGGACATATTCAGCACGGGCACGGAGGCTATTTTCATGTTGTTAATACGGGGGTTGTTAATGTAATGTTACTGATACACACATATTTTTTAATTCGCAGATACTCCTGATGAAGGTTATACAAACCAAAATGCATTGAGTTAGATGTGTATTGAAACAGATGGAGGACACGAAAATTCTAAGATTGTTCACTTATAGGCCTGGATGGGCAATATTTAGAACAAAAACATGCTGAAAGTAAATTAATGAATTTTGTACATTCTTTGACGTGTTGAAAAACAAGGATAAACATGATGAAAAACAAAGAAAATAAAATGGATAAACTACGGATTACTCTGGTGGATGTGTACTAATTTGAAGTACTAAGTGCATAAAGCGGTGCAGCCGGATTGTGACCCACTCCATTGTTGGCCACTACCTTTCAATACATAGTGCTTTGGTACGAAGGAACGGCGCACCATTTCTGGTTTTGCACGCTAACTGAAATACAAATGGAAATACATATGAACTACCTTTGAACAACGCAGGGTGTGCTTCAGGATATCTTTCGTCTTGTCGTCATAACCACCGTTTCACTTCCTGGTAGCACCCCAACACAAGGATAAAATGGAAAAACGAAATAAACAACAAGTTTCACGTCAAATGAGTTTGCCTCGCTTCCATCACGAATAGCTATCATCGGTGGATTCTCAACTCCTAATTTTGTTTATTGTATACAAATATGTTCTAGTTGATTACAGTTTTCATTCATAGCACACACGATGGATAAGTCTTATGTTGCATCAGGGAAGGTTTGTGGGTAATGTAGTTTTGAATTCAAATGTGTTACTTTGAATGGGAGAAGCGGGTAGAGAGAACACACGTGGAATTTAACGTTCATGATTACGGAGGAGGGACATTCAACATCTATTTAAAGCTTAAAGAGCGATGTAGCACTTTTGCAAACAACGAGCGAGAACAGGGAGAGCTAAAACGCTACACGCTTCACATCAGGTACGCATGGGGAACCGGCACAATGGTTGAACACGAAAAGGGAAGAAGTTGTTTTAGGATGAAGTGATTTAGTTTAAGTTACGAAATAAAGGGGACGCTTTAGGTTTATATGGTATGTGTTAGTTTTCACAGAGACAATGAGCACAGGTTTAGAGAGTAGGAATTGGGGTAATGTGTATTTGTGGAGAAATCACAAGGGACATATTCAGCACGGGCACGGAGGCTATTTACATGTTGTTAATACGGGGGTTGTTAGTGCAATGTTACTGATGCACACATATTTTTAAATTCGCAGATACTCCTGATGAAGGTTATACAAACCGAAATGCATTGAGTTAGATGTGTATTGAAACAGATGGAGGACACGAAAATTCTAAGATTGTTCACTTATAGGCCTGGATGGGCAATATTTAGAACAAAAACATGCTGAAAGTAAATTAATGAATTTTGTACATTCTTTGACGTGTTGAAAAACAAGGATAAACATGATGAAAAACAAAGAAAATAAAATGGATAAACTACGGATTACTCTGGTGGATGTGTACTAATTTGAAGTACTAAGTGCATAAAGCTGTGCAGCCGGATTGTGACCCACTCCGTTGTTGGCCACTACCTTTCAATACATAGTGCTTTGGTACGAAGGAACGGTGCACCATTTCTGGTTTTGCACGCTAACTGAAATACAAATGGAAATACATATGAACTACCTTTGAACAACGCAGGGTGTGCTTCAGGATATCTTTCGTCTTGTCGTCATAACCACCGTTTCACTTCCTGGTAGCACCCCAACACAAGGATAAAATGGAAAAACGAAATAAACAACAAGTTTCACGTCAAATGAGTTTGCCTCGCTTCCATCACGAATAGCTATCATCGGTGGATTCTCAACTCCTAATTTTGTGTATTGTATACAAATATGTTCTAGTTGATTACAGTTTTCATTCATAGCACACACGATGGATAAGTCTTATGTTGCATCAGGGAAGGTTTGTGGGTAATGTAGTTTTGAATTCAAATGTGTTACTTTGAATGGGAGAAGCGGGTAGAGAGAACACACGTGGAATTTAACGTTCATGATTACGGAGGAGGGACATTCAACATCTATTTAAAGCTTAAAGAGCGATGTAGCACTTTTGCAAACAACGAGCGAGAACAGGGAGAGCTAAAACGCTACACGCTTCACATCAGGTACGCATGGGGAACCGGCACAATGGTTGAACACGAAAAGGGATGAAGTTGTTTTAGGATGAAGTGATTTAGTTTAAGTTACGAAATAAAGGGGACGCTTTAGGTTTATATGGTATGTGTTAGTTTTTACAGAGACAATGAGCACAGGTTTAGAGAGTAGGAATTGGGGTAATGTGCATTTGTGGAGAAATCGCAAGGAACATATTCAGCACGGGCACGGAGGCTATTTACATGTTGTTAATACGGGGGTTGTTAATGCAATGTTACTGATACACACATATTTTTAAATTCGCAGATACTCCTGATGAAGGTTATACAAACCGAAATGCATTGAGTTAGATGTGTATTGAAACAGATGGAGGACACGAAAATTCTAAGATTGTTCACTTATAGGCCTGGATGGGCAATATTTAGAACAAAAACATGCTGAAAGTAAATTAATGAATTTTGTACATTCTTTGACGTGTTGAAAAACAAGGATAAACATGATGAAAAACAAAGAAAATAAAATGGATAAACTACGGATTACTCTGGTGGATGTGTTCTAATTTGAAGTACTAAGTGCATAAAGCTGTGCAGCCGGATTGTGACCCACTCCATTGTTGGCCACTACCTTTCAATACATAGTGCTTTGGTACGAAGGAACGGTGCACCATTTCTGGTTTTGCACGCTAACTGAAATACAAATGGAAATACATATGAACTACCTTTGAACAACGCAGGGTGTGCTTCAGGATATCTTTCGTCTTGTCGTCATAACCACCGTTTCACTTCCTGGTAGCACCCCAACACAAGGATAAAATGGAAAAACGAAATAAACAACAAGTTTCACGTCAAATGAGTTTGCCTCGCTTCCATCACGAATAGCTATCATCGGTGGATTCTCAACTCCTAATTTTGTTTATTGTATACAAATATGTTCTAGTTGATTACAGTTTTCATTCATAGCACACACGATGGATAAGTCTTATGTTGTATCAGGGAAGGTTTGTGGGTAATGAATTGTCGATGAATTTGGCGAGGTCATTGCTGTTGGTGAATGGAGAAATGTTGTCGATACGGAATATGGTTTTGCAGAATCGACTTGCGTTAGATGTATTATTGGCAAAGGAGGGCGGAGTCTGTAAATTGCTGAAGGTCCAAGAATGTTGCACGTATATTCCAGACAACAGTAAGGACCTGGCGAAGTATATCGTCAACATCACCACGAGGAAATAGAAGATTTGACGGAAGAGAATGTGTGGGAAAAGATTAGCCAAGGATTTGGTCGAGTGGGGACTTGGTTTGCGAACTTAGGAATGGGATTCGTGGGTTCTGTGTTGAAGCCAATTATAATTGCCGTGGTATGTGTGATCTGTTTGTGGGGACTCTTAAGGGCCTGGAAGTGGTATAGAGGGAATAAGGCCGAAAGAGCCCTCAGAGCAAATGAGCAGCGAATGGAGAGATTGCAGGATCGTCAGTATCAGAATCTTAAAAGAATGGAAGGGATTCGACATGGTGGGATGGTAGCAACTGCAGTTTAGATCAACTTTGTTCCAGAAGAAATGAGAATGATGGTGTGATGACAGTTGTCATCAAAGGGGGGAACTGATGTAGCGCTTAAAGGTTTGAAAATTGTAGGGGTGCATCATATTTACCGTCAGTTGGCCCCGCATATAATGAGTGTATTTTTAGTTATCTTATGTGAATCGTACTGAGGAATGTGTTAGCTATATCGTTATGTAAAAGCGTTAGGAGATGCAAAAATATATAATGGATGTATTTAGAAAATGTATAACGATAAGTTTCTGTTTAATGCAATGTACCAGACTAAATGTGTAATTCGATTGGATTAATTCATGTATGTCGTTTATTCACGTATGTGAAAGTAAAAGCACGAATGTTAGAATGTAATTTAATAGTGTGTTTAACCTAGTAGAGGCCCGAAGTCACATATATCGTTGAAGGGAAAGGCCTGGTATTTCTTATGTTAGCTGTATGCGGTAGGCCGCAAGTGATTTATTTTAGTAGAGGTTTTAGGCTGCAGTAAATTGTAGAATTAAAGGATGCGAAGTATTTCTTCACTCTGTGATCTCACCGCAGGTGCAAGGACAGTTGGTTTGGTAGTAAAAAGGTCTTTGTTTAACAGTTGAATTATGGAGGAAGCCAGACATGGGAGTGCATTGGAATGTACCAATCGTAACTCCTAGTGCCGACGGTGTCCGGGACTCAAGGCCAAGCTGATGGACGATGGAAGAATGACGGAGCCGAATGGAAAATTACTGGAAGAAGACCTGGTTGGGGAGGTGTGCCGGAGGGCGTGTTCTGTGTTTTGGGGTTTCATATTAGGGACAGCACCCCGAGGGTGGAGCAGAGAGGAGGTAGGCGAGGAGCTAGAAGGAGCGTTTTAGATCGAGCTCTCCAAGTGAAGACTTCTTAGGAAGTTCACTTCTGACACCTTTTTCACGGGATCTTAGGTCTCAAGGGAATGGTAAGCAGGGATGTCATCAAGCATAGAGTAGGGACAGAAATGCTTTGGTTTAATGATTCCAAATATCGACATTAGCTTGGTAGTTATCTACCTCATGCTTTTAGAAGCTGTACTTTTGTTCATATTCAGCCGTATGCGGATCCTTCGTAGAGTGGCATTTGTATTAGTACCCATTTACCTGTTGAGCCTTGTGCTAAGGTGCTTGTATCTGCAGATGTTTTTCCTGATAATAAAATCCCGATAGAAATAGAAATTGACTTCCGAGTCTTCAATTATGTCAAATTGCGGAAGGTATTCTTTGATAATTGTGTTTGCTCCCTCCACGCTATTGGGCAAGTAACAAGCATTTACAATGCAACGGTCTCGGCATTGGTAAAGTTAGAGCTATTGGAATTGCTCATGACATTATTTTTGTTTATGTTTTTAAAACATGTAAAGAAACGGCATTGTTATTTACAATGTCAATAGCTTAATCTGTGTGTGGGTGCAAATGCAATAGGTCTCGCATTGGAGAGTGATTAAGCTATTGACATTGTAAATAACAATGCCGTTTCTTTAAATGTTTTAAAAACAAAAACATAAACAAAAATAATGTCATGAGCAATGCCAATAGCTCTAACTTTACCAATGCCGAGACCATTGCATTGTAAATGCTTGTTTAAACAGCAATCACAGACATGGTGGTCTGCTGCATGGCTGCCATTCCTGATGGGTCACAAACTGTGACCTACCTTATAATAATATTCATGAGGTTGGTCGATTTGCGACCCATTATGAATCTCTAAAGGAAACTCAATGAGCTTCATACATTAGGAATTCCGATGTCCTAATTGCAATACACAGCGAATCGCAACTAGGAAATAGGCATTCCTAATGCTTGTACAGCTGCACCGTCCGATGTTCTGAGCATGTCTGAAAAATTAAAGAATTTCAAAAAGAACCATCTGCGTTTGTCGCAAGTACCATTCACAGTCTTTTCGAGCCATTATTTAACCAGCAGCAGGATCAGATTATGAGCTTTTTCTCCAGGGATCTTCCAAATCCACACTCCACCTCTTAGCACAGGAACACACGCTGTGCTGTAGTGGGCATGTTTGTGAATGGTCTGACATGGCAGGAATGTTCATTTAAGGGGCCTGACACATTTCACATTTCATTTTTTTTCAATTAAAAAAGGATTTGAGGCAGATTGCTTGCAGTATTTTTTAAACTGCGGCTTTGATAAAGTTCATATAAAATATTTGTAAACCGTATAAAAAAATAAGACACGTTATTTTTTAAACAATCTCACTAGAAATAACAACTTATCAGCACACTTAAAAAAAACTACATACAGCTGAAAAGTTCCCAGAACCAATGTAATTTTTAAAGCCACTAATCCTGAACTCAATTTATTCTTTGCAGACAACCACGCTCTGCGTACAATCAGTAGGGTACTTTAACCTCCTACCAACCCCCTCCCCCTTAGGACAACCTGGTAATCCAGAAAAATACGTAAGTATATATGTATGTATGAAGGACCTGCCCTTGGCAAGCTCATGCCACAGCCCTGCGGCACCCTGGGAGCTCCTCGGGGCGAATGATGTTCCAGAAACCCTCAGACAGGCATTTAAACCCAGAGGCAATGCAGGCCCAAGGTGCACTCAACTGAGTATGATCAGTGGCTAGAACTGCCAACAGCACAGAGCTTGTATTGTTATGAAAGCGGACTACAAGAAGGTGTCAAGAACCCTGGACCAGAAGGCCTGATACAGGAAGCAGCTCCGTAAGGTGTAGGCTGTGCCACAGGAAACAATTACTTCTGGTAGAGCTCGTGCCAAAGGAAGTAATTCCTTAAGGTGAAGGTCACCTCAACTTCCTTAAAATGGATTTTCACACCACAGGAGTACAGAGGCCAAAAAGACCCATGCTGCACCGTCTTCATCGAAAAGACCCATCAATAGAAAAGGTTTCCTAGAAACCTGCAAGAGCGTTAGAGTATATCCCCGACACAAATGTACTATAGAGCTGTGTGAGCAGCACACCCATGTATCATGCATGGCATCATCATGTAGATTAGTAGACTGCCAGTCTGAGAATTAAGATGCATGGCACACAAGTGTAAATATATCAACAGGCATAACAAATAGCAATCTCAGTATAAAAATATAACATCAGATAGATGGAGAAAAAAAACGAAATGGTTATCATTTTAATAGTCAACTACATATCACAAGGCTAACAGAATACTCACACCTTCTCTGTTATATTTGTATATTAATATGCTATGAATGGAAACGTTTGGAAAGTCATACACCCCGGACTACCTAAAAATGCCATGGCGGGCACTATAAAAAATGAACAAAACGTCTTGAGTCGTAGTGCAAATACTAGACAATCGTCACATGTAATAAATGGAATACTATATTTAACTCATTGATGTTTCAGCTTCTAATCATTACTTATACTTCACAAAGGCTTTCACCGGGACTAAACACTAACCTCATTAAAATTTATATTAACCAGTACAGAAGTTGCTATTTCAAGCATGGAGGTAAACAAAACCATGTTCATGGGTATGAAACGAGTCTTTCCAGTACACCCACATTCTAAGGAGGAAAATACGTTAGTTATCTGCAGTGAATGTCAAAGAATCGGGACCTTGTTTATTAAACCCAAAGCATGAAATAGTTTTGCAAACAATTTATCACTGTCGAAACTTCCACAAAATCTTCATGAATGGAGGAACCATTTGTCAAGATTCTGGTAGAAAAACAAGCGCAGGTGTGGTTAAACTGCATGGGTGCTCAAGACACTTGTCTCGTGCTCACGTGGCTAATGGTACATAATGTGCAGTTTGGCGAGCTAAGAGAAAAGCAAATTACATATAAATAAGGGTTGTGAGAATCAACCATAAAATCATTTCATCCTTATGCCTTTCAATAAAAAAAGATCAGTGAAACGAGAATTGAGTTAAACTAAGCACATTTTCCAGTACCACTTTTCCAGGTATATTTTCAATATAAACGTTCACCAAAAAATAGCTACGAGTGGTCAACATGTTTTGGTCTTTCTGTGAGCCACATGTCTTCAAAAATGTGAACGTGTATTTTATGGCGGGGGGGGGGGGGGGGGGGGGGGGGGAGTTTCCTTAAAAGTCCCACTTCGATGCAGACAGAATCCCTGCCTCGGCCATATGTTCAAAAGATGTGTCCTTTGCAGTTGAAGTTGCTGGCTTGTTGTGAGGAACCCCTCTTCTGGACAGAAAAGAGGACGGTAAAAAATGCATTTTAAAATAGAACTCGGTTAAAATCTCGAGTTGGCAGCAGGATTGTTTTAGCATCTCACCGACATTTGGGCGGGGTTGATTTAGAATCTCACAGTGTGCCATTGAGGTTACTTCAAGCACTCGTGGGATGACAATGACTTTATTTACAAAAGCTCACGGAAATATTGGCCCGTGGTTCATGTCACTGTGAAAGGACGGTGTGTTCATCGGAATTAGAAAGTTGGACCGGTTGTAATGTCCCAGTGTGAGGAAGGCTCACAATAGGAATCATCGCAGTGTGGTCACGTGTTCACTGGGCATCAGTGGATTCGGTTTAAAATTTCACGACAGGAAATACGGTTTGGTTTGAATAAGAGGTGTCCAAAGTTGGGCCCAGAGCCAAATTGGGCCCACAATTCAGGATCAACAGGAGTTAATAAACTGTTCTCATTTGATTAATTGTATCTATAAAGATCACACATGGATCTCTGGAAGATCTGTCATGGCGTGGGCCCTCGTGGACCAACATTGTCTTAAAATCTCCGAGAGGAAAAAAATGATTTGTTAAAAAAAACAGTGTAGCAGAGAGTTTGCTTAAAATCTCGAAGGACGTCAGCAGGGTCGGTTTGAACTCAGTCTGTTGGTGAGACCGGTTACATGTAATCAGTGTGTCGGCGGAGTAGGTGCCTGTGGACACGATTCATACACCAGGCCTCAAGGTGCTGAATTATTCACCCACAACAAAATTTACGAGCATAAACGGTCAATTGTGACGACTCCTGACAAACTAAGAAAATCACATAAAAGTTGAACATTAATTCCAAAAGTATGGGTAATACTACAGGAGCAAACTTCAAAATGATTTAACCGGTCTTTTGAGAACTTTACCGTCTGTCAGGGAGGGTCAAGCTCCGCTCCACAAATCCACGGAACATCCGGTGAATGATGTCATTCATACCAGGTCTAGAAGCCCATCTGACGTCATCAAATCCTCTAGCGGGCCTATTGTTAGTGAGTGTCCGACATACTGGGCTGGGCAAAGAGAATAGTTTTTCTCTTTACACTATCCGGCGATCCCTTGAAAAATCAGAGTTCTAAGTGTTTTAGTCAATTTGTTGAGATACATTTCTCTGCTGAATGATATACCTCATTTCAAAAGACCTCAGGGTGCCCAGCACCCACTGCTTCTGTGTTAACGTGCGTTCCTTGCTGGCTTGTGTGCTGGACATTTAAGGGAAGAGCGATTAGGGCTGGGCTGCTCCCACCCTGATAAAAGGGCCGTGGAATGACTCGCCTTATCTAGGCCTGCGGGGACATGAGCAGTCCCTGCAGTGACTAACGCCGCGCGCCGATAGGATCACTTGAAACACTAGATTATCAAGCATTTGCAATGCAATAGGTCTCGCATTATAAAAGTGTGAGCAGCTGGCATTGCTAATAATAATGCAACACTAGCTATTGGCTTTGTAAATGATAAATAAATGCCATTATGTGTTTGTTTTATAAAATAGATTAAAAAAGGCATTGTCATGAACAATGCCAATAGCTTAAACTTTTGCAAATGCGAGACCTATTGCATTGCAAATGCTTGTTCTGTGTGCAGCCCTAATTTCCTTTCCTCTGCGTGGGTAAAGACAAGCCAGCCATCTGTTCTGGGAACGTGGTCCTACGTAAACATGTCACCTTGCAGTCAACGTGGCGCTGGCTGGTTCCTGAAGAGCTCTTCTTAGGAAAGCACTCGCTGCTTCTTTAAATGACCAACTTCTTTTCTGCTAATTTTTATAGGTTTAGGGACGTTTCGTAAGAAATACTGTTCTTGTATATTTTTCTCTTTCGAGTTATTGAACCTATTATTATTCAGAGATCTAGGCAAACGTGTACAGACTAATGGAGAATTATGTACTTGGAAGCATCAGTGCTTTAAATGGAAAAAAAAATAAATGCAGGCACTAACTAAATGTAACAGAAGGGGCGAAGCTAAGGGCGTGGCTTGGAGACAAGCAGTTAATTTGATATGTTCTTGGGGTGAAACGGTGCACAATTACGCAGCAACAGTTCTGCTATTTGTAGAGCATTCTTTTTGTCTATGTATTTGTTGTTAAATGCATATAATTGCACAAACATTGCAATGCACACACATTTTTATATTCACTGAATACCAGCGTATGCCCAGGACATTTGACAAACCATGGAAATATTTCTTGATTAAAATATTTTCCCTGATCTTTAAGGTGGAAATGTCCCTGGTTAGCTCAAAAAGGCACACAAACCCAAACTCTCAGATATTCACCAAGTGGTATGCAAGCAAAATAAGCATACACAGATAAAAGCACAGATACTCACCCAATTATATGCGTTTCCACACAAGCCGGTACAGAAAAATGAAAGGAACTGAGGGCAGAAAGGCACAAAAAACGAGTGGCACAGAGGGCAGAAGGGCACAAAAAAACGAGTGGAACAGAGGGCAGAAAGGCACAAAAAAAAAGAGGGAAACGAGTGGAACAGAGGACAGAAAGGCACAAAAAAAGAGTGGAAAACGAGTGGCACAGAGGGCGGAAAGGCACAAAGAAGAGTGGCGCAGAAGGGCACAAAAGACGAGAGGAGCAGAGGGCAGAAAGGCACACAAAAAACGAGTGGAACAGAGGGCAGAAGGGCACAAAAACGAGTGGAACAGAGGGCAGAAAGGAACAAAAAAAGAGGGAAAACGAGTGTAACAGAGGACAGAAAGGCACAAAAAGAGGGAAAACGAGTGGAACAGAGGGCAGAAAGGCACAAAAAACGAGGAAAAACGAGTGGCACAGAACAAGAGAGCACTGAAGCTGACGAGGAGGGAGTGGGAGGGGGGAGTGGGGGCGGGCGCAGTGGTGCGGGCCGCAGTTGTAAAAGGCAGGGAGAGGGTGAGATTGAGGAAGGGAAAGATAGGGATCAAAGGAAAAAACAAGGGGGTGGCAAATGGTGTGCACTTTGATGTCCTCAGTGGCCCCACGGCTCACTGAGGACATCAAAGCAAGTGATCAGGCAGTGCTTTTCAGGCTGCCAAATGGTGCGCGCGCCCAGGGCACATGCACTGTATTTGGAGGCCTGAAAAGCACTGTTTGCACTTCCAAAACTCGCTTACTATAAGTCTCGCCAGAGCAGCGCTAAAGCGCTGTCTCAGACGAGACCTAAAAAGGCTCACGTGGAAACCGGATCTGCGATCACCCACATGGGGAGGGGAACGCCTGTTGTGTGCCCTAAGACAGGCATCCGGGAAGGATGGGGGAATGGCAGCGCCCGCTTTTAAAGCAGGCCGGGCTGCAGCCGAAGAATGTAGCACCCTTCACATACATAAACACGGAGAGGGCGATGGTTTGGGGGAGGGGGCTAGACTGCCAGAGTTTACAACAAAGAGAAACCTGCCCTCCAGAGAGGCAATCCTCCCCTACTCTTCCTAACGTGTGTTTCTTTTCGGATATTCATACACATTCTCTTTCAGACGCGTGTAAATTATGCACAACACAATATACTCCATTATTCACGGGCAAAGGTGATTTGAGCTCATATTGATAAGATGTCGACTGTAAAACCACCTATGGCAAAAATAATTCTAAAACGCAGCCTAACCAAAATGTGTGCATAGATTATGATCTAGAACCCTGCCTTGCCTGTTGCCGCGTGAGCGCCTCACCATGCGCCGAACGAGTTCAATGAGCTTCCATTCTGGGCTTGTTTTTTATTTTTTAGAGCCAAGCGACATTGTATGAAGACGAGACCTAAAAACGTTCCGCCCGCTGCTAGGAGTTAAAAAACAAAAAAACTAGGAAATGTGTGTTTCCGGTGTACTGCTACAGAAGCCACCCGAACAAAACAGAAATAAAAAAACAAATTTCACGGCCGATACCTAAAAAGTGGCGGGCCTGTTAGCACTATCAGATTGTTGCTGGGTGCCTGAACGCAGTTGTCCGTGTGTGTGCCTCTCTGACCTGCACATGCTTCGGCGTCCTGCTGCAGTGTGACTCTAAACACCTGCTTGGAGCTTTCTTCCAGGGAAAAAATGTAATGTCGGGTGAGTGGAAGCTTTTTAAAGTGGTTCACGGTGCACATGTGCGAAATGCAGTCAACGGATAGAAGTGCTGACACTCCTTTCAGCCGCTGGTTAAAGCCAGCCGAACCACAAAGTTTTAAACAAAGCCATTAAAAATCACAAACCAAACGATTGCTGACGAGGGCACCGGAAGACACCACCGCCTTTCTCCGAGGCAGAGCAGAAATGCCTCGGAGAAACGCAGCGTCCTTTTCGGATTCGGGGGCGTGTTTGTCTTTTCTCTCCTCCAGCCATTGGCTGGAGGAGAGAATGAGACTTTCTGCAAAAAACACGCCCCCCGATCCGAAAAGGACGGGGCCTGATCAGAGTGACGGGACCTCTTCTCCAGTGGCTGGCCAGCATTGAAGAGGCCAGCCAATGGAGAACAGGGGAGAAGAGGGGCAGGATCAAGCCCCTCTTCTCCAAGTCATTAAATCTCTTGACTTCCGGTTCTGCCTTTGGCAGACCGGATGGTCCCGAGACCTAAAAAGGTTCATTCGACCAGAGTGGGTTCTTGAGATAAATGGATTCAAGAAAATTGGGCCCCAGCAGTACTGTGACATTACTATGATTATTTAATTTCTTTAAATGTTGCTACTGCTTGCTCTAATGAAAAATATAAAATAAATAAAACAATATCACATCATCATACACTACAAAATAAGGATTCAAGAATATTACTCAGAACCTGAAAAATCAGACACATTTACCCAGTCCTTTCTAGTCGATCATTTTAATCTTTACAATAAAGCAGCTTGTTATGCCACCTCACAATCTTGCCAGATATGGTTGGCATGGCTTTCCTATCCAAACCGTTTTGCCTACAGACGCTTTAGGCTTAACCCTCAAATCTACAAGACAACTTCCCAAATATACCAGACGGCGATGAGCCTGTACACCATCCAAAACACACAGAATGTAACCGGGTATTTTCTGTACCCTTCACTGGAAATGTATTTCAATTACGGATTGAATGGAATAAATCCACGCAGAGCACGCGCACATATGCTCTTCTGGTTGGGACAGAGCCATCCATCTGTAGCTATTTAACAGCTGTGCACTAGTGCACACCTAGATATCGGCATAATAACTGCTGATCAGCTGGCAGCTCGCACCGTCCCAAACTATGAACTGTTGAACAACTGCTTTCATGCGCACAACAACAATTAGCCAAAATTATATTTATTAATCGACTGTGATCAGGTAAAAACTCTCTTCTCAGCGCAGTAAGTGTTCTTTTTGCATTTGTCACTCCGAGTGGGAAGGGTATGCCCATACATGGGTCCCGTGCTCTCCATGACACTGTAGTCAAGCTAACCTGGCTATAGAGGGGTGAAACCCCGAAACCGGTCCTAGGATGCTTGTTTCCAGTCCAGGGAGGACCTGGTCTAGTAGCTTGGGCTGAACTGTTCCCAATGGAAACTGGGTCAAGACTGATTTGCATATGGCTGGATTTAAACTGAAATGGCATGGGGAGCAAAAAAACGATAGATGTAGGCCCAGATCTCTACTGGGGTGAAAGTTTGACATTGTTCAACATTCTGTCCATCAATTGTTCTTTTTGCATTTGTCACCCTGAGTGGGACGCGTATACCCAGATGTGGGTCCCGTGCTCTCCATGCCACTTGAGTCAAGCTAGCCTGGATGATGAGGGGTGAAACCCCAAACCGGTCCCAGAATGCTTGTGTCTGGTGCAGGGAGGACTTGGCTTGGCAGTATGGGCTGGACTGTTCTCATGGGGAACAGGGTCAAGACCTATGTGCATATGGTGGGTTTAAACTTGTATGGCATTGAAAGCAAAAAAACGATGGATTTAGGCCCAGATCTCTAGACTGGGGTGAATTTTAACATTCTGTCCATACATTGTTCTTTTTGCAATTATTTGCTCTTTGGCCTGTAAACACAAACACTCTGATGGGTTGCTTGAACACCAAAAAACAAGCCAAGCACAACCAGCAGAAAATAAAGTAGAATGCACCACTGGTTGGAGCACAGAAAAGAGGGAAGGGTATATTCTGTTTCGAAAATGAAGGTAAAAACACATGGGACATGCTGCAGCCCCTCCTGTCTCCACCCCCTACCAGCCTTACTGACACACATTACACTGTGTCTTTATAGGAGGCGGGCTTAACAAAGAGCAGTGGTGTTTCAGTCTCTCCAGGAAGAGTCATCGGTTCCACACAGGGGCCAAAGTGTCAGTTCACTAAATTTGGCCAGACACTTCACCCTGCAACATTTTGAAAACGTGTTTTCTTTGATATAGGGTTATACCTAATCTCTGCCCTATCCTACATGTAGCAATCTCTATGCACTGTATGCACTGTACTACAGTATGATACGGGGCATTTCGGTAGGTGTCTAGCTGCCTCTGGATTCAAGACCGGGCTTCAGTAACATTTGATGCATTGGCAACATAGCACGGAGTCCATTAGCTAGATTTGGCCCATGTGAATCAGTATTTATTACAGTCTATGTTCCCAATAGAACTGTATAACAGGGCTGCGAGATATAATAGTGCTCTACACCACCTCAGTTAATGGGTGCAGTTAAATCATGTGCTTCATACGTTTGATGCATTTTTAATCAGAAAGCGTACAAGACCCATTCCAATAAAGTAAAGGTTAAAATAGGGTACCCCTTGTTCATTGTATTGTATTGTATTGTAATTGTATTTGTATAGAGTTACTACCCCTGACGAGGCATCAAAGCACTTTACGCTGGGCAGCATGCTGCTCCGGAGCCCAAAGTTAATGGTTAGTTCAGTGTTATTGGTTACTGTTTGTTATTGGGATTAGTTTTGTGTGCTCAAAGCAAACCATCACATGCAGTCATTTCAGTTTTTTATTGTGGACTAAAGGAATACAGGTTGGCTGCCATCATTATTAGGGTGAGGTGAGCTCTAGCACATCATTGGTGGGATTAATGCAGGTGTTAAAGGAGATTAGGTAGTGCTAGGTTGTATAGGTATGATTTTCAGCAGGAGGACAGATTGGGATCTTGTAAATGAGTTGTGGTAAGTTTGCTGAAATAGAGAATAGGCAAACTTGCACGTGTCAAGAGAAGGTTGTGCTCAGACAGAGGAGGGAGGGAAGGGAAAGAGAGGGACTTTTGAAAGAGAAGAGAAAAGGAGAGGTGACAAACAGAGGTTTTACTTAAAGGACAGTTTTTAAGGACTGGATTTAAGGAATGCATTGAATATTTTTGAGACAGCATACAGTTTGAGGATGCAAAAGTGTAGATTCTGAAGATTTTGCTATACTGGACTTTTTTAATAAGTACTAGATTTAGGTAAATCATCCCTCTGTTGCTAGACAACTGCCAGCCCACCGATTCAGCCCGGTTAGTTGATCACCTCAAGGGTTCAAAGTGAAAAATAATGGCTGAACCTACCTTTCGAGGGAATACATGGGAAATAATGTACACATTGAAAAACATATTCTGACGTTCATCCTCAGGGTTGACTCAGAGTATTTATTATAGCGCAGAGTGGGATACATTGGAATGCATCTGGTTTGCATTGGCACCATATGGAAGATGAGGACAGCTTCCCGGACAGGGGAAGTGTCTTACCTGCATTCTAGTGGTTGGAGGGCAGGGAATGTAAACACTGGTGTGAGTGAGGGTAAACGGGCTCCCTTTACAAATTCAATGAACACTTTAGTTACCAAAAGGCCACTGATTAAACTTCCTGAAGCTCTGCCCTTTTGTAGATGCTATGGGTGAGTAGGAGTAGAGCTACAAGTTGAAGAGGACCCTTTCAGTGAGGCCAAGCATTTGTCCACCTTAATCACACTTCAGTGCAGAGCCCTCACACCTCTTTGTGTCTCTGTTGTGAGTGCTTCAGGCTAGAGACTGACCTGCTGTAAGGGGCATCACTACACAAAGGCTATTTCTGAAGCGCAGCCTGGAAGGCATTTGAAATGTAAATGTATTGAAATGTACCTTTCCCTAATAGAAAGGTAGCTGCCCACGGTCATCGTGTTTATGCGCAGATGGGCAATTTTAATGTGCAGGCCTAAGTTAAAAGCATGCACCTTTAATTCCAGCCACATCCACATCATGTTGAAATGGCCCCTATAAAGTAAGTCATGACACCAAATGGAACGAGGCTACCTCTTTCAGTTCAACCTTTCTTTAGTGCTCTACACACTATCTGCTACTTACGCTCACGCGAGTAAGATTTACAGGCCTTAAATCAAAGGGGCAAATAGTGCATTCACATGGAACCAACACCTAGCTGCTCTATGCACCCCTTGACTCAATGGTAATGCAAGGGCAGTTGGGGGGATGTTAATGAAATGGGGTTTTTGCCTTTGAGCTTTCTTCTGAACAGTTCAGCGTGCAAAGCGAGCATGCCCATGTCTCTTTGCTCCTTCCATAGAATCATAACAATCCACAATTCTCTTTGGAAGCAATCAAGGCTTCTCTGAAATGCAGCCAGAGGTGCGTCTTCACCTGCATCACCAGCATAGTGGAAATGCTTCTCTGCGCGCGCTTTATTTTACACAATATACAACATATCTGCTGTTTTTTTCACTAGACCTTGCTTTCAGTAACAAATATAGAAGCAGAAACAAACGGAAGAAAATATACACACAACAGTGTCTCACTCAGGCACACCCAGACATACAGGCTAGCGCACATACGTAGACCCACGGCAACATCGTTTTTCCCCCACACACATGGACAGATGGCCACAAACAGGAAGAAATACAAACATTTACAGAAGTACAGAACAGCACAGAAAATTATTCAAACACTACCACAAGTAGCTGTGTAGCAACAAACAAAGATACACGTATACACTAACTCAAAAACACAGTAAGAAATAAAATATGCAATTCCCACACCTACAAAACCAACAAATAGACAGCAAAACCCAAGTACCAATGCTATAGGCAGCAAATAGGTGCTAACATATGCAGATATTGCCACAACCACCTACACACACACCAAGAGAAACACAGTGACACCACCATACTTACAGGAAAATGCAAATACATGTAAAAAACGTTCGAAACACACAGACTGACATAGCTACGTGCGAACACACTTCACACACAGACAGCCACGCCCACATCAACAGAAGATGCATAAACTAAGACAATTCTGCAGCCACACTCGCACATACCTGTACATACTAACCTATACTAAAATCCATAGAGAGGGAAACAAAAATAACTTCAGCCTCTCCCTCCCATGTAAACACAAATATTCATGCAAAAATCCTCCTGTGTATCACCCGCCGTCTATGTCCATCGCCATGCCGCAGGCACACTCACCACTAATACATCTCGCACCGAGTACCCAAGGCAGCATAACTTAAGCACACAATGAAGGTAAAAAGCCACACCAAGTCCACTTGTTGCAGCATTTCAAAACACAAAGAAAACAGAGCAGACATGTGGCAAAAACCTATGGTGGCTTCTGATCTCCGATATCTGCTGCAATTGTGATGAGATAAGAAGAAGATTTACAGCCCTATTTACAGAAATGGAGCAATGGAGCTCAGACCTAGAGTTTGTGTAAAGTGCTCCAAATATAAGAAAAAGGAGTTCCTGAATACATTTGCTAAAATGGAAGCTGGGGATAGATAGTAGTATTTGATCCATGCTCTAGGGGAGGGCTAAACACAAGAAGAGGCATGACGCATGCATGCCTTAAAAATGGGGTGAAAGAACATGAGAGCGACAATGGAGCCAGCAAATGGGAAGCCTATGGGTGGGCTGAAACCCACAAAGTATATACAATAAATGTCTTTTCGAGACTGCGTATGCACTGTCTAGAGCCGAGATAAAAAAAAATTAAACATCTGACTGCCCGACCCCCAAATGAGTATTCAAAAACAGAATGTTCGAATGGTCTCCATGGTAACAAATGGACGCACAGCTGCAGAAGAGGTCCTGCATTCTCAGTCATTAAGAAGAGAGAGATACTAATCAGGAATGCAGGAGCAAGTTAAGAAGAATACAATAATACTCAATCGCTACTTGTCAATATGGAAGAAAACTGGGACAGAGTTGCAGAAACACAATGAACAGTAAAGGTATATAATGATAGCATAGAAAGATAATATATGGGAGGTGTAAAAGTTAAGTTGAGAGATTGTCAAACAAGGACTCATTTGCCTGTTGGTGATGTTCTGTGCATTCAAAAGTAATCAGGCGAAATGCTGTCACTCATACAGCAAAAAGCCAGTGGACAAAGTGGGCTGGCATTCTGCCCCATGCTGTATTCTGGAAGAACATAATCTCTGTTATTTACCAAGCAGCCAGCAAAATAGTTCATAATCTCTGCTGTTTAGCTGGCCACAGACTAAATAGTAGAGATGATGTACACTTTGATTGGCGGGCAGATAAATAGTGTGAAGCAGGCTTTTATTTAACCAAACATTAAGACAAAAAGGGACAACAGACAATGGTAGGGTTATGGCAATCTTGTAATGGGGATAAAGACATCTGTGAAGCTTTAGAAGCTAAGTGCAAATACAAACGTACAATAGATTGTACAAAGGTAAGTTCATTGATTAAGCTAAGCTATTTAGAGATGAATAAACAGTTAAATCAATTTTGAATAACAACATTTGTTATTTTAATATTCAAATAAGAAATGTAGGACTCAAACTTCTATGTCAGTACCTTCAGGATATGGCACACAGAAATTATACGACCCAGTCTAGGAGTATTTGCTATCTGCAATGAATATTAAGTATTGTTTTAAAGCATGTTATAAATGCTTTGTTCACTTATAAGAATCAGTTTTTATTTTAATGTTTATGACCCTACTTTTTTAGGGCTGGGCTATTTTGGGGCTGCTCATGGAATGCTTTGTGTTAGCTATATGCTTCTTTTTAAGGGAGGTTGTGCTTGCTTAGTAGTATTTCAAACCTGGTAATACAGTAATGTAGCATCCTCCCCAGCCCAGTAGCATGTAATTGAATTACACTACACACAGAGCTCATATTACATGTGTTTATTTCTCAGAGTGTAACCGGTAATGAAATATTATGCGTCATGAATTTGTATTACCCACACCCAATCACTGATGTCACTCGACTACGGCGTCCTTTAGGGACCATAGGGGTCCCACGCTCTATAATAGACAAGATACTTTATCTCCCCCTTTGTTAAAGAAAACATTAAAAAAAAACATATACACAGCAACATTCCTCAATAAGTCATCAAGGCACTCAAACCCCACTTCCAGATCTTGTGGTGTGAGGCTGAGGAGACACAGGAGAAACACGTGTAGCAGGCACTGGTGAGCTAGCCACTGAGCAGTCCTGGGGCTCAGCTGGCTGGTTCACTGACAAAATACCGAGGTAAAAAATATTGACCTACACAATTATCGAGACATGAATATCTACTTCAAAAATATCGACAACCTATACTTAAGAAGATAAGTACAAAAATATTGAAGAAAAATAATAGTGTTTGCAATAACATCGTTGTATTGAATATTGATTTTTAAATATATATAAATTAAAATATAAAAAAATATACATTAAAAAATAACATTAATTTAATAAAAATCGAATACATATAATGTATATTATTAACAAATATAACAAATAAACTTACTTTAACAAAGTTAAACTCACATGCATATCTATTTGTATACAATTAGGGGGCGATTACGATGCCATTCCAAAATAAATAACAATAATTAAAAAAAGATATTATAAACAACTATATTTTGTAATCGATATTAATGACTTCGATATTTAAAGAATCAATATAACTTACCTTAAAATCGATATTCTTGACAACACTATTTTTGCTGACGATATTTCCATGTCCCAATATTTTTGACTCAATATTTTTGCAAGTCGATATCTCCAACTCGATATTTTGTCTCAACATTTCCTGGCTCTCTGATGAGAGTCTCACTCTGGATGTCTGGAACTGACAGTCTCTGAGACAGGTGCTTGAAATGTGAGAAATCCCCCGTAATGGACCTTCCACAATGGTGAGCAGTCATCATGTATCTCTTACTAGTCACAACGTGCAATGGAAATAATTAGAGCAGTTAGTAGTGGTTTTGTCGGCCGCACTTCTTCTATCGTGTTCAACAATTGTAAGAAAATATTGAGAAGTGTCTATTTGGTGCTATGTTGGTACAATCGCATCCTAGTACCATTGATGCACAAGACACATCAGTGCAAGTACCTCTATCCAGACATATATGGTCGCAGTACCAAAGCACTCACAACAATAGTCAAAGAGAGCATTTTCAAAACTTCATATTCACATGATTATTCATAAAAAATTGAAGACAAAAGTCAGATGGTTGTAGGCCGTAGTGTGTATTAAAACCAGGATCCTGGTTTTAATACACGCTACAGGCTACAACCATCTGACTTTTGTCTTCAATTTTTAATGAATAATCATGTGAATATAACATTTTGTAAAAACTTGCAATGGATCTGCATCGAATGGAGCTTCAGATTTGTATATTCGCCTGTGCCTGACAAGGACATGATCCTTTTCTGAAAGGTAATGTCCCACGCACATCAACGCTTGTCTGCATAAGTCTTCACTCTGGACTTGTGAGATGATACAGTGAGTCACCCTTTCTTGGCATCAATTGTTCTTTCAGTGGTCCAATGGGTTTGCTTGGTACCCATTGCTCTCCTGAACATCAGGGTGGCTAGTCTTTTACTGGTTGTAGAATGGGGGTAGATCTGTAGGAACGAAGAGTAGAATGAAGAACTGACTTGAGCTCAAGTTCCTTTAGCGCAGCATACTGGACAACTTTTCAGGAGAGCTCATGAAACGTTCAACAATGCCATTAGCCTGGGGCCACAGAGGTGTGCTTTCTGATGCTTGATATTCAAATGAGTAAGAAAATCTTTGAATTCCTGACCATTGAATGGTGGGCCTTTGTCAGATTTGAGAATGGACGGAACACCCTAGGTTGCAAATATACCTTCTAGTCTTTCAATTACTCGATCATGAATAATTGAAAGAGTGGCACTCACAGTGACTAAGTCACAAATGTACCTTGGACAGTAGCTTGCCATACCAAGAAAATAACGCAGCAAGATCACATCTTGTGGAGGCGAGGTAGATGACAAAGCCTGAACCTTTGCTGGGTTTGAACATTTGGGATCATTCCCCTGTCCGATAAAAATGTGCCCGAAGTATTTTAGTTTTGCTTTGTGAAACACACACTTTTCAGCATTCAATGTAAGACCTGCATTTGCAAGTAGATAGCACACTTGTGTAAGGACTCTATTATCATCTTTTTGTGGGGCCTCAAATAATAGTTTAACATAATTGAAAGCATGCGTGACAGGCTGTATAATGCTACGGATGACATATTGAAAAAAGCTCAGCAACTGAAGACACTCCGAAACTCAATATTCTGTATCTGAAGTTAAACCAACACGAGTTGAAAAGGTAGTAACATACCTGCAATTTTCTTTCAATTCAAGCAAATGATATCCTTTGTTCTGATCATGGCGTGAAAAGAGTTTGGCACCCTTCAACTGGGTAATCATATTGGCAATTTGCGGACCTGAATGTCTTTCACTTTTGATTGCATTGTTTGCTTGACGCGGGTCCACACAAATTCGCAAAGACCCTCCACTATCCTTTTTGGGTAACACCACTATCGGCGACACCGTTGGTGTTGAACCAGTAGAGCGCTCATTGATATCATGTGTTATCAAAGTCTCAATTTCTTTTTCTACAGCATGATGTAAATGAAATGCAATTCAGCTATGTTGTTGAGCAACAGGACAAATGTCTTCATTAATGTGGAGCTGCTTTTCATTGTCTTAAGTTTTCCTAACCCATGAAACAATGACAGAAACTGATTTTCTATAACGTGATGCGCATTGATATTATAATTCACAGAAATTAGTCCCATGTCAGCAGCAGTGTTGAAACTGAGTAGACAGGCACTCAATGAAGTGCCCTGAAGGACATGAATTGGGGCTTATTTCTTCGTTTTTTTATGTTTCATGGTCGCCATAAATGAAATTCAACTTTACAATGGTGTTGAGTCTGCCCACATGCATGCTTTGGTTATCGATGGTGTACTTGGACAGTTCATTGTACTTTTCGGCTAGTGTGAGGTTTATCAATGCACCACTATGTATGATGAATGGTACATAGCAACCATTGATCTTCAGTTTGATTTTTGGACAGTGGCCAAAGGAATTTCATGATTTCACTTGTCAATTCGTTTTTGACTTGTATTCTTTCTTGCAGGAAGCCAAACCTACATGCGCACATCTTTAAATAGTCAGCATTGACATCGCACACCTATCTTCTACACTGTCACTCAACGGTGACATCGAAGAACCTCTCGACAAGGAATTGAATGACAATCAGCCCTTTTCAGTTTTTACTAACCCCAACTGATGTTGTCGTTTACGTCTGTGGGTGTGACAGAAAAGCTTCTGCAACTTTCTGGCAGCCATTTTCTGTTCACGATGTGACACACTGCCAGCCATTTAGTCTTCACAACGTGATGCACTCACTTTTTCTCTCACTTTGCAAACTGTTACAAAATGGTTCTCTTTCCACAGCCTTTACATATCTGTCCATTTACCTTCATGTTGAAAAGAAAATCCATATCGAAAACACAACTTCTTTTTCTTTGGAGATATCACTATGTGACTTTCTACCTTGTGCCTTTTCTTGAGCTTCACATTCAATGCAGATTCACTCTGGGCCCCTCTGGCCTCCATGTCAGCGGCTTGTTTATCGGCACGTTCTTCTGCTCTAGCTGCCATGAACACATGCTCCAACTGAGGGGGTCATAATGATGGCTGGCTGAAGTGAGTCCTGCGCTCTATCGTGGTGGGGATCGGGGCCGCCCGCCATGCAAGCAGCGGTCTCGCACACCAAATTAGGATGTGACCGCCACCATGGCAGTCGCATCTTTCAATTTAACATTGCGGCGGGTGCTGCAGGCATCGTAATTTGGCGTTGCCACCATGTTACATATGCAGACCGCTCCGCCAGGCAATCATAATGATTGCCTATGGCGGACCCATGGAGGGCGGTCTTTGCACCCGCCACGGTCGCAGTCAGATTCCGATGGCGGGGGGAAATTGCTTTCCGATGGCAGAAGGCCCTCCACCGCACTGCTGGCGGTGGAGGGCCTTCCGCCATCGTAACGACCCCCTGAGTGTTTCTCTCAGAATTCAACGTCTGAAAGAATCGGAAAGGCAACCACCTATGCACTGAGCCACACGGCTTCTTCATCATTGAATTAATTAAATCTGCAATATTTTACGAGCAATTCAAGTCTTTCAACAAACTCATCGGTCATTTCACCAGCTCTCTGCCTCTCTTGATTGAAGATGTACCTTTCATAGTCAACATTCTGCATTGTATTGAATATGGTGTTTAGCACTTCTTTAATTTGACGGTATGAAGTTTATTCGCCTCTGGTATTTTCTTTATCACTTCCTTCACTTGGTCGCCTGCTACATTTTTTAGATATTTGATGATCTTTTTTTTTTTTTAATATATTTTTATTGAGAGTTCATAGACTTAATCAACATACAATAATATCATATATCAATACATATTTCAAAATATTGAGAAGAAAAAACGAAAAATTAAATATTTGATGATCTTTTTGTCACCTGCTTCTTCCAGTGTACCAATGAAATCATCGAAAGCTTCAATCCAGACAGTCCATCAAGTGCCAATATTCTGCTTCTTGGCAACATCGAAAATGGACGGTGGTTTTAGGAAGCTGGCAGCGCTGTATCCGGCTCTCTCATAAGCAGTCATGGAAGAGCTGAAAAATGCACTATTCTCACCCTCACAAACAAAGCCCCCATGCTTTGGCCTAGGTGGCTGATATGATGGCTCTGCATTTAGTTGGTGCGTCGTACTTCTAATCTCAGCCATATTAGCAATTTTCTGACCAACGATAAATGAAACTTTCCATGGGGGGGTTCATTTTCTTTGAAGTTCTCATGCTGGCTGGCGTTGCGATTTTACTCCATGTATTCCAAATATGGATTTTTCAGTTCGACTGAGGTGCATGTGACATGCAGAAGCAGCTCACTCGACCTCCGCAAACTCTCAGGGATAGCACTCTGGACTCTTTGGATTGCTGGATTTATGTTTCCTGTATCTCGTCGTCATTTGTAGCATCCTCCCCAGCCTGGTAGCATGTAAATGAATTATGCCACACATGGAACTCGGCATTATACCTATTTATTTCTAAGAGTGTAACCGGTAACTGAAACGCAATGAGTCATTAACTTTTATTAACCACACCTAATCACTTACGTAACTTGCCTACAGAGTCCGTTAGGGACTATAGGAGTCCCGAGCTCTATAATACACAAGACACTACACGTAGCAGTTAGAAAGCAGCAGCAAACAGGCAATGAAGACAGAAAGGCAATATCTGGGCCTCAGAGGGAGGGACACATGCGGTAGACAATTGGTTATTGGGGGCACAGTGTTTTGGGACACATGCAGGAGATAAATTGAGTGAAGCACAGTAATGGGTCTTCTGTGGAATGGGGAAGTGAAAGCAGGAGAATGGTAAGTAATGCCTCTGGGTAATTCAAGGGAGGAGTTCACTCTGCTGCCTGTGAATAAAAACACGTTTTCATATTATTCACCCAGCAGAGTGGCTGTCAAGCATAGATACTTATTGATTCCATGTAATGAATGGCCCCTTCAGCAATACTGACATTTAAGTCACCTGCACAATATATCTTTAACATGCTAAGCTGTGTTTTAAGTGGGAAAGATCCTGTCTCTACTGGGCCCTCGCTTCTGTCCTTAGCAGTACTGTCTCTGCAAAAGAAATATGGAAACCAATGGAGTGGTGCAAGTTTTATGCTCCATAATGTTTAGTAATCATATGTTAATCTGTGTGTGGATGTGTGGCTATATACACATTAAGGGGCCACATTTGATATAACCGAAATATAAACATTACTAGGCCTCATAGGCATAAACTTTCATTGCTAACCTAATGTTGTTTTAGAAATTTGCTTTCACGTTTTCTTTTTCTTTTGGGAGCAAGGTAACTTTAAATATTTAGAAGGTAGTTAATTGTTTTGCTTATAGAAATGCTAGAGTAAGCAGCGTGAGAATGAGAAAAGATCTTCCTGTACCATGCAGTTTGGACCATGGGCACATTCAAGGCTGTGCATCTGTGTGCGCCTTTGTCCGATGATTAGAATGAGGGGAACCTTAACTTGTTTCATTTTAGACTGACACCTTCTGCCTAGGTTTTTCCCTCTGCCATCTTTTGATACTTTATTCAGGCTAGGCAAGTTTCTTTATGGAACTGATACTACCTTTATTTTGTGTTTCGTACTTTTGAATGATTCGCATTGTATGATATATCTAGGAGAACTAATTAATATTGCTGGATTTTATGCTTATTTAATTGACAGTTGAATGAAAAATAATTTTTAGCATTTACTAATCTGCTACTAAATCTTCATGGTTTTGGAAACCATCCTCTCTGTCGTTCTTGTGGAGGCAAATAGGTTGGTTAATAAGCAACAGTCCAAAGGACTACACCAGAGCCAGAAAGTATTGAGAATTGCTCTGCATCACCCAAAAAATCTGAGTGACAAGCTTGGAGGCTGTACCTGACGAAAGTCATTTTGGAGGTGGAGAAGGAAGATTAGGACTAGTAAATGGAGATTGAAAAGAAGTAGGAGAGTAAAGGCAATTAGAACACTAAGAGGGCTGGGCTGACCAAAGCCTCGAGGACAAGAAGAACCAGGGCCAGGGAGATCTATTCTACGAGGATCAGGGTTACCTGTGGCAGAGGGGGGGCCAGGAATAAATAGATGATGGGGAACAGGAGAAGAAATAGCATGACAAGGGGTACTTGGGATGAGGGTGAGAAGGATGAGAGGTGCCAAATGGATGTGTAACAGGGAGATTCGGACCCGTGGGCAAGAGCCCAAAGGAACAAAAGTACCTCGGGTAGAAGGAACAGAAGGCCCTGAACCATAACTATGAGGAGGGCTAGGAGGGCCTGAATGCATCTACCAGGTCCAGAAGGACGAGGACAACCAGGGCAAGGAGTGGCAGACCCAGGTTAATAGGCCAAAGACGACCAAACCAGGAGGCCAATAGTAACAAGCATTGGAAATGCAATAGGTCTCGCATTTGTTGGAGCTGGAGCTATTGGTATTGTAAATGGCAATGTTTTGTACTTTGAAAAAGGTCTTGTGTTTGTTGGAGCTATTCACATTGTAAATGGCAATGTTTTTATTTATCCGTAGGGTTCTATATAGTACGAACTTAACAGCCTCTGTTGTGAATTTCGATTCATCAAAGTTTTGTGAGCCCTCAAATTTGCACAAGTAAAGTGCTAACAGTATAAATATGGGCACTGTTTAATAAACGAAGCCACTGCAATACAAGAGCAAAGGTGACCGAGTGACTGCTTCTGGGTTTACGGAGTTGCTTACACTCACTGCCCGTTAAAGCTAGCTAGCCCGCTACTATGAGTTTATCAAACTTAATGCTATGTTTTCTTATGTTATGTTATGCTTGGCTATGCTATGTTTTGTTATGCTATGCTATGTTTTGTGTATGCTATGCTATGTTTTGTTATGCTATGCTTTGTTTTGTTATGCTATGCTTTGTTTTGTTATGCTATGCTTTGTTTTGTTATGCTTTGTTTTGTTATGCTATGCTTTGTTAGGCTTTGGTATGTTTTGTTAGGCTATGCTATGTTTTGTTAGGCTATGCTATGTTTTGTTAGGCTATGCTATGTTTTGTTAGGCTATGCTATGTTTTGTTGTGTTTTGTTATGCTATGCTTTGTTATGCTATGTTTTGTTATGCTATGCTTTGCTATGTTTTGTTATGTTCTGTTATGCTATGCTATGTTTTGTTGTGTTTTGTTATGCTATGTTTTGTTATGCTGTTTTGTTAGGCTATGCGTCGTTATGCTATGTTTTGTTATGCTATGCTATGTTTTGTTTTGTCGTTATTTTTGTTATGCTATGCTATGTTTTGTGATGCTATGCTATGTTTGTTGTGTTTTGCTATGCTATGCTATGTTATGCTATGCTATGTTTTGCGATGCTATGCTATGTTTTGTTGTTTTTTGTTATGCTATGCTTTGTTATGCTATGTTTTGTTTTGCTATGCTATGTTTTGTTATGCTATGCTTTGTTATGCTATGCTGTGATTTGTTGTGTTGTCTTATGCTATGCTATGTTTTGTTGTGTTTTGCTATGCTATGCTATGTTTTGTTATGGTATGCTATGCTATGCTTTTTATGCAATGTTTTGATATGCTATGCTATTCTATGTTTTTATGCTAAGCTATGTTTTGTTTAGCTATGCTATGCTATGTTTTGTTGTGTTTTGCTATGCTATGCTATGTTTTGTTGTGTTTTGTTATGCTATGCTATGTTTTGCTATGCTATGTTTTGTTATGCTATGCTATGTTTTGTTGTGTTTTGCTATGCTATGCTATGTTTTGTTGTGTTTTGTTATGCTATGCTATGTTTTGCTATGCTATGTTTTGCGATGCTATGCTATGTTTTGTTGTGTTTTGTTATACTATGCTTTGTTTTGTTATGCTATGTTTTGTTATGCTATGCTGTGATTTGTTGTGTTGTGTTATGCTATGCTTTGTTGTATTTTGCTATGCTATGCTTTGTTATGCTATGCTATGTTTTGTTATGCTAAGTTTTGTTTTGATATGCTATTCTATGTTTTTTTATGCTATGATGTGTTTTGTTTAGTTATGCTATGTTATGTTTTGTTGTTTTTTGTTATGCTATGCTGTGTTATGTTTTGTTATGCTATGTTTTGTTATGCTATGCTATGTATTGTTTTGTTATGCCATTTTTTGTTGTGCTATGCTGTTTTGTTGTGTTTTGTTATGCTATGCTATTTTGTGTTTAGTTATGCTACGTTTTGTTATGTTATGCTAGGTTTTGTTATGCTATATTTTGTTATGCTATGCTATGTTGCGTTTTGATACTTTTGTTATGTTATGCTATTTTTTGTTATGTTTTTTTATGTTATACTGTTTTGTTGTGCTATGCTATGTTTTGTTGTGTTTTGCTATGCTAGGCTTTGTTTTGTTATGCTATGCTATGGTTTGTGATGCTATGCTATGTTTTGTTATGCTATACTATGTTATGTTATGCTATACTATGTTATGTTATGTTATACTATGTCATGTTTTGTTATGCTATGTTATGATTTGTTATGTTATGTTAGGCGAGGCTATGTTTTTTTATGTTATGTTATGTTTTGTTAAGTTATGGTATGCTATGCAATGGTTGTGTTTTGCTATGCTAGGCTTTGTTTTGTTATGCTATGCTATGTTTTGTGATGCTATGTTTTATGTTTTGTTATGCTATGCTTTGTTTTGTGATGCTAGGCTATGTTTTGTTGTGTTTTGTTATGCTAGGTTTTGTTTTGCTATGCTATGCTAAGCTATGTTTTGTTATGCTATGTTTTATGCTATGCTATATTTTGTTTAGTTATGCTATGTTTTGTTTAGTTATGCTATGTTTTGTTTTGTTATGCCATTTTTTGTTATGCAATGCTGTTTTGTTCTGTTTTGTTATGCTATGCTTTTTTGTGTTTAGTTATGCTACGTTTTGTTGTGTTTTGCTAGGTTTTGTTATGCTATATTTTATTATGCTATGTTGTGTTTTGTTATGCTATGCTATGCTTTATGCTATGCTGTTTTGTTGTGTTTTGTTATGCTATGCTTTGTTTTGTAATGCTATGTTTTGTTATGCTATGTTTTGTGATGCTATGCTATGTTTTGTTGTGTTTTGTTATGCTATGTTTTGTTTTGCTATGCTATGTTTTGTTATGCTATGCTATGTTTTGTTATGCTACGCTACGTTTTGTTGTGTTTTGTTATGCAATGCTTTGCTTTGTTTTGCTATGTTTTGTTATGCTATGTGTTGAGTTTTGTTATGCTATGCTATGCTATGCTTTGTTATGCTATGCTATGTTTTGTTATGCTATGCTATGCTTTGATTTGTTATGCTTTGTTATGCTATGCTATGTTTTGTTTTGATACTTTTTTTATGTTATGCTATTTTTTGTTGTGTTTTTTTATGTTATACTGTTTTGTTGTGCTATGCTATATTTTTTTGTGTTTTGCTATGCTTTGTTTTGTTATGCTATGCTATGTTTTGTGATGCTATGCTATGTTTTGTTATGCTATACTATGTTATGCTATACTATGTTATGCTATGCTATACTATGTTATGTTTTGTTATGCTATGATTTTTTATGTTATGTTAGGCGAGGCTATGTTTTTTTATGTTATGTTTTGTTAAGTTATGGTATGCCATGGAATGGTTGTGTTTTGCTATGCTAGGCTTTGTTTTGTTATGCTATGCTATGTTTTGTGATGCTATGCTATGTTGTGTTATGTTTTGTTATGCTATACTATGTTATGTTATGCTATACTATGTTATGTTATGCTATACTAGGTTATGTTTTGTTATGCTATGTTATGATTTGTTATGTTATGTTAGGCGGGGCTATGTTTTTTTATGTTATGTTATGTTTTGTTAAGTTATGGTATGCTATGCAATGGTTGTGTTTTGCTATGCTAGGCTTTGTTTTTTTATGCTATGCTATGTTTTGTGATGCTATGTTTTGTTATGCTATGCTTTGTTTTGTTATGCTATACTATGTTATGCTATACTATGTTATGTTTTGTTATGCTATGTTATGATTTGTTATGTTATGTTAGGCGAGGCTATGTTTTGTTATGTTATGTTTTGTTAAGTTATGGTATGCTATGCAATGGTATGCAACTCTAGGCTATGTTTTATTATGTTATGTAATGATATGTTTTGTTATGTTAGGCTATGTTCTGTTATGTTATGCTGTTATTTTATGTTAGGCTAGGCTATGTTTTGTTATGTTATGCTATGTTATGGTGTATTAAACTACTGTGGATTTTATAACATCCAAAAGCTGATTAATGGAGCGGGCTTGCACGTCTTTGGGCTTGTGCGCGCTCCCCTCCCTCCCCCACCACAGTACTTTGCATTTTGCCCTGTGTCTGTGTTTAGTTATGCTACGTTTTGTTGTGTTTTGTTATGTTATGATATGTTTTGTTATGCTATATTTTGTTATGCTATGCTATGTTGTGTTATGCTATGCTATGCTGTTTTGTTATGCTATGCTTTGTTTTGTTATGCTGTTTTGTTATGCTATGTTTTGTGATGCTATGTTTTGTTTTTTGTTATGCTATGTTTTGTTTTGCTATGCTATGTTTTGTTATGCTATGCTATGCTTTGTTATGCTATGCTACGTTTTGTTGTGTTTTGGTATGCAATGCTTTGCTTTGCTATGTTTTGTTATGCTATGTGTTGTTGAGTTTTGTAATGCTGTGCTATTTTTTCTTATGCTATGCTATGTTTTGTTATGCTATGCTATGTTTTGTTATGCTATGCTTTGTTTTGTTATGCTTTGTTATGCTATGCTATGTTTTGATATTTTTTGTTATGCTATTTTTTGTTGTGTTTTTTATGCTATACTATTTTTTGTTATGCTATGTTTTGTTGTGTTTTGCTATGCTAGGCTTTGTTTCGTTATGCTATGCTATGTTTTGTGATGCTATGCTATGTTTTGTAAAGTTTTGTTATGCTATGCTTTGTTTTGTTAGGCTATACTATGTTATGTTATGGTATCAGTGGAAGCAAAGCGTGAAGGCGATACACTGAGGACAAATGAGTGTGTGGCAAAGGAGCAGAGAGTGATATAAAGTTAACTAAGGACAACATAGGAGGAAGGGAGAGATGGAGAAACATGATGCAAGCGTCGATGTATAGTCATGAGCGAGAAACATGAAAATCTGCTGCGCGCTGACAATCACACGTGCTGAAGACAAAGTTGAATGGAAGCAAAAGCGATTATCCTTACTGTTTGTCTGATCGTGCCTTTACATTTATTTACATGCGTTAGAGGACACGCGCTGTAGATGATATGAAATGAAAGTACAAGCGATAATCCTTCACGCTTGGCTGCATGCTGTTAGTTGAAGATGGGTAAGACTTCCCTTGAAATCGGAACAAGCGCGTATGAATCAAGGCTCAGCAAAATAAAAGAAAATCAAAGGCGGTAAAAGGCTTGAAAAGTTTGTAGCGGCGAAAGTGAAAGTAATCGAGCAGAGCATCAAAGGGCTGGGTGAGAAGGGAGGGGGGAATGCAAGGGTCAAAGCGGCTAAAGTGAAAGAAAGCTATAGAGAAGGGAGGGGGGAGTGGGAGCAGCTGTGCACGTGCATGTGATCGTGCACTCAAGGTTTAGGCCAGCCAAAACTGTGGGTAGCACTTTGAAAATCCCACATACAAAATGTCTCTTCGAGCCTTTGGCTCGCGAGACCTAAAAAGGACCAGCGAAAGGAGGGCCAAGACCACAGAGATCAGATCAAAGAGGGCAAAAAGACCAATAGTGAATGGACTAGGAGGATCTCCATAAGAAAAGATCAGAAGGACTGTTAGACTCTAGATTAGAATGACCAGGGGGATATAAAGGACCAGTAATTCTAGGCCTAGTGGGACCAGGATCTTTAGATTCAAGAGCGTCAGACTCAAGGGATCCTAAACCAGGGTGACAAGGTCTACAAGAACCAGGGATAACTGCAACATGGGAACTAGGTGGACTAGTGCGAGAGGGATTAGGAAGACCAGACCAGGGAGGACTATTACTAGGAGGACAATGAGAGAGGGCACCAGGGTCAGATAGACAAACAAAGGTGGAAAAAGCAATCCAGGCGACCAGGAGGACTAATAGGACTAGGATGGGGCAGGAGGACCAGGTGAAAAAGCATGTTAGGGAAACCAAGGCCAGTGGGACCAGCACCAGAAAACATATTACAGGAGGACCAGACAAAAGAGTACCAGAACTAAGACCAGGACTACATAGACCACAAGAACCAGGACTTGAAGGATTGGGAACAGGCAAACCAGTGAAATAGATAAGCCAGGGCAGTAGGACCAGGAGGACGGACAGATGGATGAGAATTAGTGTGGAAGATGTGAAATGATTCAGGACTCAGAGCCTGTACACAAAGGACTAGGTGCACGAATACTTGGAAATGATGACCAGACAGGCCAGGAAGTTCAGGGCCACAAAGTTCTAAGGCTAGCATGAACTAGATGTCAAGGTTTAGAAGATCTGTGGTTGGCCAGGACAAGGTATTACTAAACCATGAGGGCAAGGAGGAGGAGGACTGGGCCAGGAGGATGAGGAAGTGATTGAAGAGGACTACGAAGATCAGGACCTAGAGAGTAATGCCAGCAGTACCAGGCAACCAGGGTAAGCTGGACCGGGACTAGAAAGAACAAGGGGACCAGTACCAAGGGCACCCAGAAAACCAGAGCAAGAAGGATTAGGTGAACTAAAAGTATCACAACCAGGAGAACTGGAACCAGGGATAAGCAGGCTATTAATAGCAGGACCTAGGGGACCAGGGCTTGGATTGCCAAGTGGAGCAAACCAAGGGGACTGGACAGTGTGGTCACGAGTACCAGGACCAAAAGTACCTGGCTCAGTAGGATCCAGGCAGGATCAATACCTGCAGTACCACTAAGACTAAGAGGACAAGGAAAAGATCCAAGAGGACAAAGACAACCAAAACCAGGAGGACAAAGACTAAGACAGGACACAAGAGGCCAGATGGACCAGGATCTGCAGTACCATGGCTATGAGGTCCAAGGTGAGAAAAACTAGGACAAGATGACCTGGAGCAAAATGACAAGAAAGAAAACAAACATAATTGCCCAAGACTGGGAGAACCAACAAGGAATAGGGTGGCTAATAGGCACGACTTATGAAAACATGCACGTTAGTGCAAGAAGAACCAGGACCAAGGAGACCAAGTTTAAGAAGGTTGGTGAATCAGATTCATGAGACCGACTCCCAGGAGAAACCGAACTATAAAGAACAGGACCAAGAGGATAAGGGCCAATGGGCACATAGCCATGTGAAGGACAAGGACTATGACAAATAAGAATATGGCCATGGCCAGGAGAGTCAGGGAGGTGATACCAGGGAAACAGGCAAAGAGAGTCAGAAGAAAAAGTTCTAAATGGACAAGTAAGCAAATGACTAGGGGACCAGAAAGATCAGGGCATAGAAGACCAGGACCTTCCGTACCAGGAGAACAAGGGTGAGGAGGAAAAGGAGGATCAGGACCAAGGAGATTAGGACCTGGATGACCACACCCTGGAGGTCCAACCCAGAGGGCTAGGAACATGATGGCCAGAAAGATGAGGAACGGGATGGCCAGGACCATCAGTTGGTGTAGAAGCACAAGGACAATGAGGCGGAGGCTCAAGGTCAGATCATGGAAGATTAGGAGCAAGAAGATTGTGGCCAATAGAGCCAGGGAACCAGAATAAGCAAGGAAGATGTGATGGCCAGTACCAAGGATACCAGTAGTGCCAGAGCCAGGAGTTCCAGGACCAGAGCAGGAATCATTTTAAGCATCAATACCAAGAGGACTCCAGAAAGACGCTGGCTTTCTTCACATGATGTGGTCATGTACATCCCTGAGCGTTTACTGGCAGGAGGTTGTGGAGGCAGTAGCGATGTATACTGGAAGGCCGCCTCTACAGTTGTGGGAGCAATGTATACTGGCTTTTACCCGAGGTCGAAGAAAAACAGAAACGGCAAGATTCCCCGATTTAGGCCTCATAGTAGCCAAACGCTTAAAAACGAAAAGATGGAAACAATCTGAACCTCCAGTAATACACAGCTGGAAAAACTCACTTATAATATGGGCTCCAGCTGAAAGCACGTCATTGCACAGGGAGGAAATAGCAGGGCTGCGCAAATACCCCATTGCGCAATATTGGGATACTATGCTTGTGGAAATGAAATACGTAGACAGAGATAGTGTGCCCAGCTCCCCACATGCACACATTGAGCAGGACCTGGACAATAGACAACGGCTGCCCCCACAGCCTGACCTTGCACTTGATACAACACTGTCAGGACTATAAACAAGGAAGCAGAAGATGCAAAGCATTACTAACAGGACAATCTGTAGTAGTCTCTTTTCTATCTTGTTGTATAATATATGTGCATGCTCTTCTCAATTTACACGCGCTGTGCGATCTGCTCTTGCCGCTGCCGATGGAGAAGTGATGACGCACTGGAACGTGCAGCAGGATTCAGCGAGTGTGGTGATGTCACAAGTGTGTTAAGGAGCATTCTGGAGGTGTGTGAATGCGGAATAGAAGCGCACGCTACGTAAACAAGTTACGTGAGGGAAGTGACGGTCACGTACCTCGTACCAGGAAGTGGAAGCGTGTGAGTGCGCACGCTCGTTATGCTAGTGGAGCGTTACACCGCAAGTAATGTAAGCGGCCCTCAGTGTACAAGAGCCTTACATGGTAGCCATCGCAACAGAAGAACAAAGGAAAGAGGGCGCTTTCTCCTAATCAGCTCTGTATCGGAGGGCAACAATCGGGGAATACTAGTGGTAATTCTCTCGCAATATCGCTTTGCTTTGTAACTCTCTCGCAATATCGTTTTATTGTTGGAAAGAAAAAGTAAACAGTTTGTGACTGTACCACATCTTGGGATTTCTGGGTGAATGACTGTGATACAGGCTGAGATACACGGAAGTGGAGCGAAGTAATCAACATACTTTTGTCCGAGTGTTTTTTTCTACTACCAGAAGACAAATTTAATTTTATGTGCAATAACTGATTTTATAAATCATCCTGTGTGACATTTCAAGTTGATGCTTAGCAGTTGGGGTAAAGAAGAAAGCTGATCTTGAGTTGTTTTCTTTTCAGCGTATTCTACATTAGAAAGGACAACTCCATTCTCCATTATTTCATTGTAGAATATCTATCTTCAATATCATTACTCATTTCAACAAAAGGACAGGGTGCTAGTTCTAATTAAGAACCGCAGTATTACTTAAATTCAATTTGTTTTGCAGAGTTCCGTTCTACCTTAATTCAACATGCAAAATGTACAGGTCCCCCCTCCTTTTTAACAGCTTCCAGGGGATCCCCCAGTTAAATGGAAAATCTGGCACAGGGCGTTTGAGAAATATCTTGGAGCAATAGGGGGCTCAAGATTCAGTGCTGAAAGGAAAAGGTTCATTTTAGAACACAATTTAGGTTTTGAAGGTCAAGCTGTATTGGAACACTTACCTCCGATACCTGTAGTAGTAGGAGAAGAAGTTTTGAATGAATATGACCAAGCTGTAAGAGTGTTGGAAATTCAGTTTGACGTAGAGAGTAGTCTAGTGGTATCTAGACATACATTTTTTACTAGGGAACAAGAAAGCGGGGAAATTATTGTATCCTATGTAGCTGCACTACGCATTTTAGCGTCTGAGTGTGAATTTGAGCATTTTTGTTCCCAATTAATTTGTGATCAGATTGTAGTTCATTGCCGTGATAGGAAGGTTCAGCAAAAACTGCTTACGTTGAAAAATCCCTCTTTAGAGGAAACAATTGGGATCGTGAAAAGTATAGAATTGTCGGAGAAGTCCCCAAAAGAACTTAAACCAGAGAAGAATACGATAGGTATTGTAAAAGAACATAGCGAGGATAAAGACTCAAAAGACCCTAATGATAAAAGTACTGACAAGTATAAAGTCAATAATGATCAGAGGAGTAGTAGATTTCCTCCGAGTAAGTTTGTGCTCAACAAATCAGGGAAGAAAAGTGGTTATGCAAGAAATTTGTGCAATAAGTGTGGGTTTCCCTCTCACTTTCCTGATGCGCGAGTGTGTCCAGCTAAAAGTGCTACTTGTCGAAAGTGTGGAAAACCAGGTCATTTTGCCAAAATGTGTACCTCTCGTGGGAGTGTGAATGTGGTATATGCAGAGGGAACCAGACAGGATGCTTATGATGATGTAGTTAGCACTTTAACGGATTTTGTTGTGGTGGTGAAGGATGAGTTTGAGGATTGTGTTGACCCTGTTATCGACATTCTTGTAGATGGAAGGTGTTTGAAATTGTTAGTTAATTCGGGTGCCAGAATGACCATGATAACAGAGGAACTGTTTGAGGAAACCTGGGGGGACAAGCCTCTCAATCCTCCGGACAGAAGTCCAGTTTCTTACGAAGGGAGACGTATTGAACTGAGAGGATTCTTTGAAACTTCTTTAATATTCAAGGATAAGTGTAGTCAGGGGAAAGTTGATGTGGCGAAAAAAGGACTGAACATTTTAGGGTGGTACCATCAAGGGCTGTTCGGTATGACTTAGACCAGGTACTTTGGAGCAGGTTTCCATTGTGGTTGATGTGCCTACCGATAAGAGTTTGATCTTTTGGTCTAAAAGGTTTCCTAGAGTTTTTGGTGATGGTTTAGGACGTATCACGGGGTTCAAACATATTATTAAAGTGAAAGAGGGAGCTTCACCAGTTAAGCATAAATTGCAGAACGTACCCTTTAGCATCAGGGATGACCTTTCTGCTGAACTTAAGAGAATGTGTGAGAATGGAGTAATTGAACCTATTGAGTCGTCCCTTTGGTTAAGTCCTTTGGTTGTCGCGAGGAAGAAAAATGGCAGTCTCAGAGTATGCATTGACTTGCGCAGTCTCAATAGAGAGATTTGAGTGGATTCTCATCCACTTCCCCGGATAGATTACATACTTTCAAAGTTTGCTGGAGCCAAGTGGTTCTCCAAGATAGACTTAGCTTCAGCCTATCATCAAATTGAACTGGACCATAATTCCAAACATTTAACGGCCTTTGTGTCTCCTGTCGGGACATTTCAGTTTCGGAGAATGCCTTTTGGGTTGGCCTCGGCGGCTGCAGTTTTTCAGCAGATTATGGAAAAGGTGTTGGATGGGGTTCCGAAAACAGTGGTGTTTCAGGATGATATCTTGGTGGCTGGAAAAGACAAAGTTGAACATGATGAGAATGTCTCTAAAGTTTTAAAACGCCTAGAAATTAAAGGGATTGTGGCTAATAAGCTTAAAAGCACCTTTGGAGTCGAGTCAATAGAATATTTGGGTCATTGCATTTCCGGTGAGGGCATAGTGCCTAGTGAAGGTTTGATTGATGCGATATCTGATGCTCCTTGCCCTGGGTCTAGAGATCAAGTGTCTTCGTTTTTGGAAATGTGCGAATTCAATGCGAAGTTCATTCCTAACTTTGCTGGGAAAACGGCTCACTTGAGGAAGTTACTCAGGAAAAAGACAGTCTTTGTTTGGAGTGATTTGTGTCACAATGAATTCATGCAGATCAAAAAAGAGTTGGCTTCGTGTCAAATCCTTACTCCTTTTGATCCTTTGTATCAGTGTACGGTATCGGTTGATGCCAGCCTTGATGGTCTGGGTGGTATGATCTCCCAGATCAAAGAGGGGAAGGAGTACACGGTGGGGTTTGCGTCCAGAGCTCTAAGACCTAGTGAAAAGAATTACTCTGTCATTGAGAGAGAACTCTTAGCGTGTTGTTGGGCTGTTGAGCGGTTTAAATGCTTTCTCTGGGGAAAGACTTTTAGGCTTCTGACGGACCACAAACCTTTAATTCCCATTTTAGAAGGCAAGGTGGTAAGGGATCACACGCCTAGGATTGCTAGTTTGAGTGCTAAACTGTTGCAGTACAATTTTGTGGTTGCACATATACCTGGTGGGAAAAACACAAGGGCTGACTATCTTTCAAGGTCGCCCCTACCTCTAAAGAAGGATTGGTGTGATGTTGACATAACGGATGAGTGCCTTATTGCAGCTGTGGATGCCTGTTGTATTGGTTCTTTTTCAGAACATGATTGGTTCCGTGGCATGGAGTCCGACATTTTACTTAAGAAAGTGAAAGAGCTTATAGTTTTGGGTTGGCCTAAAGAAAAGCATCTAGACTCTGATCTTCATCCTTTTGCAAAAGTTGCTGAAGAACTTTCGGTAGAGGATGGGATGATTATGCGGGGAGATAAGTTTGTTCCTCCAGTGTCACTCAGGGATCGCATTGTTGATTATGGTCATGAAGGGCATTTAGGTCAAACCAACACAAAAAAAAGGATTAGGGCGGTCTACTGGTGGCCTTCCATGGATCGCCAAATAAATGACGTTGTTGAAAGGTGTATGACGTGTTGTACGAGTGATAAGGTGATCAAAGTTACATCGCCCCCGTTACAGCATATTAAAATGCCTGATGGTCCGTGGTTAAAGTTGGCCATAGATTTTGTGGGGCCATTCACCATCTTGTCTAACAAATATAAGTTTGCTTTGGTGGTCGCTGATTATTTCAGTAAGTGGTGGGAAGTACATTTTATGTCTGGTCCCAATTCGAGAGAGGTTATTAGGTTTCTTCAGAGCCTTTTTGGTAGAGAAGGATTTCCCAGAGAAATAGTTTCTGACAATGGAGTGCAGTTTACTTCAAAGGAAATGTCTGATTTCTTGACTCAGTCAGGTATTGCACATCGACGTGTGGCGTTACATCATCCTCAAGCCAATGGTTTAATTGAGCGCAATAACAGGGTGTTGGTTGAATGTATTCAGTGGGCTGTTTCGGGGAAGGTGGACATCAGAGAGGCGGTGCAGAGTATGCTGTGGGCTCATCGGACGACTCCAAGTACCATAACTGGTTCGAGTCCCTTTGCTTTGTTGAGAGGAAGGGAGGCTTCTTTTCACATGTGCCCAGCGTGGATGAAAAAATGGGGGGTGTCGTCCAAGGATGTTGGAAATAGGGACATTAAGGAAGGTGAGCGCAGCACAATCTATAAATCCATGGTGGATATTGAAGACCACTCTAAGTCTAGCGTTAAGGTGGGAGATTGGGTTAGGATAAAATCTCCTTTGCATGTTCCCAAGGGATTATCTAAGTTTGGTCCACCAGTTAGAGTAGATGCCCCTTCACGTTATGCCATAAGAGTTAATGGAAAAAATTGGTGGAATCTTTCTAGGGTGTATAAAGTACCAGTGAAGGTGGTAACACAGTTGGGTCTAGAGTCAGATAACTTGAGCCAAGATCAACTTAAGGCTAGAGTTTCTCCAAAGGGAAGGATGGAACAGAGGAAAGAGCCTAGTTTGTTGAAATATGTTCCTCCTCGGAGAAGCAATAGAACTAGTGTTCCACCAAATCGTTTAGATCTATAGTTTAAGGTATTGTGTGTATATGTTCTAATTGTTTGCTTTATTTCAGCTACTATTCATTTTCTATATTAGCACTATCTGTTCATATTCTATTGTTATTTTGTTTGTATGGTTGCTTTACTTGTTTTATTGTTTATTTTTCATTTGTTCTTGTTTTTGTAGAGAGATGGGAGATGTTGTAGTAGTCTCTTTTCTATCTTGTTGTATAATATATGTGCATGCTCTTCTCCATGATCACTGTGATGTCAGTGTCATGGTAATGGAGTGTTGTGCTTTGAATCACCAGGTTGACCAGTTGGTTCCTGGAAGCTGTGGAGACAGACAGTTAATAAATGCTGTACATTACATCCATTATATGTAGTGTGATTACTACACAATCCTAATTAAGCATTGCGCATTCCAGGGGAAGGGGGAACAACGGGACAGGCATGGATATGCCATGGATCAATAACAGAAATACAGTCACCTTGATGATGGCTTTTTTGTTATCTCTTTTTTTTCCTATTCTTGTTTAATTTCTTTGGTTTTAAAACTGAAAGTTGTATCACATTTGCATTACAATATGTTGCTACACTGTGAAATATGATATAGAACTGTGAAATATATAGCAGACGGGTGAATAGACAAACGACTTTCTTGGGGACGGGGCAACTCACATAACAGACGGAGTACACCGTATCAATACATGGACCACATACTATGTGTTCACCACCAAACACAATTGTCATATGCAAACATATAAAGAGTTAATGCATCAGTCCCAATTATGCTGCTTTACACTCGCTGTCTACAACTGACTCTGTAAAAGTGTGTATATATTTTATGTGAACTCTATCATGCCCCTATCCCTCATGAGTTACAATTATTCACGTATTATTTTAAATAAATACGAAAAATGCAAACAAAGAAATAAAAATAAATAAATCAGTACCAAGAGGACCAGGAACAGGCATCCCAGGGGGACCATGACTATAGAACTAGGAACCAGACTACAATGTGGAGTAGAAGGACCAGGACCTGGGGGTAGCAAGACCAGGGTGAAAAAGAATAGGAGGAACAGAACAGCCAGAGCAAGGAAGACTAAAGGGACTGGATCTGGATGTCCAGGAGGACCAGCATCAAAATTATGAAGCTCAGAAGGACCCAAAGCAAACCATGAGGGCCCAGACCATTGGGTGTAATGCTTGAAGGACCGTAATGACACGGCACAGGGTCAGGTGGACCAGGATATTCCAAACCAGGAAGACATGTGCTAAGAGGGCAGGGCCTAAGAGGACTAGGACCTTACAGACCTGGTGGACTGAGGGGACCAGCAGGACCTGTAACTAATCTATTAGAAATCGGATGAGCAGGGTGTAATGAATCTGAATGACTGGGTCAAGGGGACTAGTGTCAAGAAGATCAGAAAGGGAGCTAGGAGAAGGGTCCTGGAAGGACCAGGATGGCCAGGAGGACCTGTACCAACATGATTAGGCATACAAAGAGGCAAACAAGAAGGACCAGAAACAAAGGGACCAAGACTAGTGGGTACAAAACTAGGAAGAGAACACACAATGTGAGGACCAGGAATAGGAAGAATAGTGCTAGGCAGACCACATAGAGAGAGAAGATGACTAGGAGAACGGGACCTGAAGAATAAAAAGGGGATGGTCAGGCAGGATCAGAACAAGGAGGTGCAGTATGACTGGAGCAAGAATGGCCAAGCCAGATGGCTAGGAACCGGATGACCTGAGCAAGGAGGATCACAACTAAGTGGACAAGTTAGTGCAGAATCAAGATGACAAGGAGTAGGAGGACCAGGTCCAATAATACCATGACAAGTTGGAGGAAGACCAGGAGAACTAGTCAGGGCAAGAGAAGGTGGGCAAGGGCCATTAAAGCTAGGAACCAGATTTGGGAGGATAAGGTGGAGTAGAAGGATCAGAATAAGCAGGACTAGGAACAGGGCTAGGAGGACCAGAGTAGTCACAGTCAAAGGGACCAGGACCTGAATTACCAAGTGAAACAGGTGGATAACTGGGTATCAGGACCAGGCTGGTGAGGATCATGGGAACCAAGACAACCAGAGCCACAAGGACTATTGGGACCAGGATCAAAATAAACAGGCCCAACCCAGATGATCTAATAAGGAGGATTAGGACCCGTGGATACACTACCAGGTGGACTATGAAGACAGGGACCAGAGAACTAGAATCAGGGGGACCAAAACTAGCAAGACTAGGAGTTCCAGATGTAGAACATCCAGAATAACAGGGTTAGATGAAGTAGGACCCAGAAAATCAGCAGTATCAGGGAGGGGAGCCATACTATCAGGATCAGGGGGCCCAGGTAGGGCTAATACACAAATGGGCCAGGAGACAGCCCAGTAAGGCAAGGGTCAGAAAAGACTAGAACCAGGAGTGCCAGATTAAGGGAACCATTATCAGGGTGACCAGAACTAGTTAAATGTGAGACAGAATGATGATCAGAAGGACCAAAACAACCCAGAAAAGGAGGTTTTGGAACAGAACCAGGAGGAGGACCAACGCCAGAAGGCACAGAAAAACCTAGAGGAGAAGGAATTCTACACCACATTCATTAGGATATTCCTTTTGTAGATGGTTCTTATTCATGTTTCTTATGCTGCCAACTCCAGGTACCTCCTCCTTTTTGTAGCCCATGTATAGAACTGGTAAGCAGAGTTGAAAGTTTGCAGAGGGGTCTAAAGGTGGATGGGTGAAAAAGAATGTGGTCTGTGAAGAATGGCAGAAAGGATTCGAGACACTTTAGATGGCTGAAGTCAGAAAAGATGGGTTATGACTAAAAAAGGCGGTCAAAGGGCTATGCCAATCAACAAAGCAGAGCTCAGGATCATACGAAAGGTCGGATGAGCAAAGAAGGGGCAGAGGGAGGCTTCAGATAGATTGTCCCAGTTGGCGTAAAGAGGAATTCAGAGTAATAAAATGCTCTGGTAGCCAGCTGTGCTAGCAGTGGGAACCAAGGCCAGCAGTAATAGCTTCATCACCAGAATAGTGGTCTATGAAACTCTAAGAGCTATATAAAGGGTGGTGGAGAAACATATGTGACAGAAACGTTTGGAAGGCCATCAAAGGTGCAATGAGTGTTAAGATCAGTAAAATATCCTGCTACTCCCAGACCTCAGTGTTGACATTCCATGTGCATGTGTGTTTGTGTGGTGGATATGTAGCAAGTGTGTAGTAGTAAGACACCGGATGTGGGGGGGCATGGTCTGGCTATGAGCAAAGATGGCCTCTTGATTTTAGGGTTCTACCAAGAGCTGGGCCCCAAACGAAGGCAGCAGCCCTCCCGGTATGGCAGGAGAACTGCAACTATTCCTCCCTTCCTTGTGCCCACCCTCCGATGGTTGGTTGGGGAGCTCCGGCGATTACCGCAGCCACTAACCTGCTCTGAACCCTGTGTGGCTGGATGCGGCTGCAGGGCCTCGAGGTGAAAGCAAAGCCTCAGCACATGCGCGCAGGTCCGCCCCGCTCCTACCTCCGGAAACCATTCCCAGCAGCAGCAACTACCGCTCATGGCAGTTCTGACATGTGATGTGGACACACCGACCCTAACCTGCAATGGTGCCATGCAACAAGTGTGACACCGGTGACAGCCTGACCCACTCCACGGCCGGCTTTGAGGATCTGCAGCCTACGCGGGGCCCGGCACTGAGGGCAGCGATGGCCGTAGGTCAATGAGACACTGGACTCGGGCCCGCACAACAGCACAGCCCAGTGCCGATAGATGAGAGCCTCACACTTACCCGCACTACCTGTGCATAACCACCGCTTCCCCGCACCACTGGCAGAAGGGAGCATGGCAGCAAAACACACATAGGGAGCAGAGGAAAGGCCTGGGTCCATGTTTGCCATAGCACTGTAATACCTCCCTTTGGCTCACTGCGGAGGTGCACTCACAACAAGGCGAGGGACTATTGAGCATCCGCCCCCCAGCTCTCCAGTTACTGTCCTCCCTGAAGAGCCAGGCTACAGGAGGTTCAACCCAGATAGATGGCGCAGACCTGTGGTTGATTCGTACCCCATCGCTCATGGCACTATAACCTGCGTGAACAGGAGTGTACTGGGCCCATATGCAGATGCCTCTATAGGACTGGAGTGTCCTACCATATCTTCGCTGCATGGCACAACCAGATCAGGACTATCTCACAGCCCTCCTACTCTTCTGCACGTTACATAAGGACCCCCCACCCATCTGCCAGGGCATCCAACATCTACAGACCCCCAACCCATGACCCGCTAGCAAGGCGGGCAATGCAGCGGACCTGGGCATACTTGGGGCGACCAAGAACTCAGCCTGCCTCTCCTCAGCCTGCCTGATATCTGAACTTCAGGAACCCCAGTCTAAGCCGCCAACAGGCGCTTGAGCCTTTCGCAGCCACATCACCTGGAGAGGGGCGCAACAGGAAAGGAGGTATACTTAACACGACCCCCCAGAGCCCCGGCATAGCCTCTGCTCCTTCCAACCTAGGAGACCAAGCTTCAACAGTTATCTGGGCCATCCTGCTGCTTTGCTGTTTTTCCCCTGTGGAACACCAAGGAATGCACTCCCCTCCTTCGGCACATCCAATAGCCACCAGAGAGCATACCAACACCACTGACTTACAGTCCAGGCTTGGGAGGCACTGTTCGTTGACTGCCAACACGACTACCTCTCCCTACTTGGGACAAGACCGGCATCGCGAAAGAGCAAAGTGCTCTACACCTTCCAAGGGCGAATGCCAGCAGACAAGCCTACAAGTAAACCTGCACGGCAGCTACTCTTCATGAAAGCTCTCAAACAGCCGTGCACCATGGCTACGAAGGGTACTACCCCCCACAAGTACTCTACCCCAGCCCTCCCACGCTCACCACCAAAGACAACACCATGGACTGCATTCTGCAAGAAATGTTGGCAGTAGGCCGCCGCCTGGAAGGTATGGACACTAACATTTCTGCCCTGACGGAGGAAACAAAATCAATAGGCTAGACATTGCAGGATTCCATACCCATGTGAAGGGGCTGGATCAAAGGGTAAAAGTCAGTGGCCGTCTTCACCCAAGATCAAGACAGGGACAAATTCCACTCCCCTTTGAAGCCCAACTCCGCAACAGATTGGCCGGCATAAAACCTCCGCTGATATCCCATACCGGACTCAACCGAACACGCCAACGCAAGGCTGAGGGGAACAGCACTCGTCGGACAGCTGAGCATCACCTCATCTGTCTTGAGTGCTCTTATAATTTACTGTACTGCTTACTGATAATCTTGTTGCGGTTATTATTATTATTGTATTTATGTTTGATCCATACTATGTACTCCAAGCCCCTATCTGCATTCACCTTCACACCTCTCATGTGACGTAAGACCACTCGTATCTCCACCCAATTAGGCCTGGTGCTCAGATGCAGGGCACCCCAGAACCAATCTCCCATCTCCCGCTCACCCCAGCCTGTTTGCCCCTCCCCCTCCTCCTCTTACTTGACATGTTCCAGCCTGCACCACCCCCCATTTTTCCTCCTCTGCCGATAGCCTGGACCCTTCTCCCTTGACTCTTAAATCAGGCAGCTCGCAACAGCAAAGGGTTAGGAACCCACCCACCACCTGTACTATTGCAACAGCAGGAACTAGGCCACCGCTCCCCTAGAAATAATGGCCCAGACCTTATTTCGCCTACCCCTCTGTAGATAAGTAGGATCTGCTTTTATGGTTACCCCCACTTTTTGCCTGGTACTATGTTGTTTCTGACTAGTCTGACTGAGATCCTGCTAATCAGGACCCCAGTCTCTCTGCTTTCGCCCCTAAAATTGTTATAGTAAGTACTTCCCAGATTGGATACTGGGGTACACTCATCAGTACCTAGTATATGGTCTTAATAGCAGGAGACCTTAATTCGACCTTTGAGCCCCTTGCCACAGAAGAACACGGTTTTACATGCGAGGAAGACGCTCAGTGGAGCATCCCAAAATTGGAACTTACTCCTATTAAAAAGTGGACGGATGTAGCAATCCAAATCAACTCCATGTGCCTGGAAAAAGGCCTTTGGGCTGCAAATGGGAGATCTTCTTCTGATAGACACGGGGCAATGGCCACAGCTCTAGCGGTATAGACTATCTCCTAATTAATTTGCGGCTATGGTATGTTTTTGGGACTATGTCTGTGAGGGGCTGGGTAGAGAGCGACCATAATCCTTTATGTGCGACCTTTGGCTGTTACCAGAGAGGGTACTCACCAAGCCAAGCCAAGCAGCATGGTGACGACCCTTGACGTTGTCCCCACAAACGACATGATGCAATTGAAGTGGGGGCAGATAATAGCGAAGCCCGAAATTCTAGCAACTATTAATACTGGTATTGATGATGCAATAGCTGAGCTAGAGGCTTGCTCAGCTAATTCTGAGGATCCCGGAAATATAACTGCTATTCACAATAAATTCTTTGCCCAGCTACATTCCCACTTTGTGAGGAATCATAAGGTCAAGAGCTCGCAACAAATGAAAGGAACCCATTGGTTTAATGAGGAATGGAGTATGGCCCGAAAGTTCCTATGCGATGCGATTAAGGCAGGGGACCCTGACATAGTACGGTTAGCTAGATTAAAATATAGGAGGGCCCAGGAAAAGGCAAAGAAAGCATGGGATGAAAGCAGATGACAGGACCTCAGACATGCTTGTGTTAGTAATAACTCCAAGCAGTTTTGGAATATAGTCAAATGGGACAGGGGAGGCCAGCCACCACCACCACAAAATCATGTAGCACAGGAGCAATGGGTCAACCATTTCAAACCCCAATATGCCAGTATATAACCGAGCTTAATCAGGCCGAGCCTCCGCACTTGTTTTATCAAGGCACGCTTTTTGAAGGGACCGATGTTATTACCACCCTAGGAGCAGTAACGGGTGGAAGAGCACCGGCCTAGATGGTATCCCGGCTGACATATTTCTTCATGATAAGTCAAGATGGTGCCGGTACATTGTTCTGTTAGCAAACGCAATTGCCCAAGGCGCACCGGTGCCCGATTCCTGGAAAGGGGTGAAGATTATTCCCGTTTTTTTATAAGGGGATACATCCCACCCAATAGGCTCCTTGCAAAAAATAATGGGGTGGTTAGTTTTAAATAAGGTCCAAGACTGGATAGATGAGCTGGGCATTTTTTCTCCGCTGCAGGCTGGGTTCCGGTTGCAAATCAGTACAATTGACCAGGTGTTTAGGTTTATATTAGTGTATTGGAGGACAGTGGTCCTAGGTAAGGGCAGCTTGTATGCTTCCTTTGTCGATCTTAAGTCAGCTTTTGACCTTGTGTCCCGTAGAAAAGTATGGGCTGTACTACAGGAGTTGGGTATGCCTTACGAACTGCTTTCCTTCATTGCTAGACTCCAAGATTTTGCGCAAATTCGCTGGGGCACCCAGGGCAATGTTACCAACCCCTTACCCATAGAGAAAGGTGTGCGCCAAGGCTGTGTCATGACTCCCACACTATTCTTTCTGTTTATTAATGGGATCGCAAAGTTTTTAGTGCATCTACTCCTACTGATGCCCCTGACCTAGCGGGCGTAAAAATTCCTATTTTAATGTTCGCTGACGATACGTTAATCATCTCAAAAACCCAGAACGATCTTCAGCGAGCATTGAAACTTTTTGAGGAGTTTTGTTTTTTATGGGGATTGGAAATTAATGTGTCCAAAACAAAATTCATGTTGTTTAACCCACACAAGGGATTTAGAGGAGTAATACTCATGAACGATCGCACCCTAGAACAAGTTAGCACTTTCACATATCTGGGGGTTATACTACAGAATGACATGGCCACGTTGAAGCACCGGCAGCTATCTGGAGATTTATAAACTGAATTTAACACCAATTAGCCCAGTGCTCCAAATATACAATATGTGAGTGGTCAGTTCCGCCCTATACGGAGCGGAACTCTGGGGGTTTGAGAAGATGACAAAGCTAACAGCAGCTGAAAAAAGATTCTTACGCAAGATCACGAGCCTCCGGCAAAGCACCTCTGAACGTCCATTGCTCTATGATTTACGCAGGAAAGCACCAGCAGATATAGAGAGACTGCGTCCTATATTATATTGGTATAGAATTTGGTGCACCCCAGAACTGGCAACCTATGCTGCAGGCCTAAAAGATCTAATCAGTGCTAACCGCTCTCACAAAATCAAATGGCTAAGGGAGGTCAGAGCATCCTTAGAAAGCATGGGCATGGCAACACTCTGTGCCCCTTCCCTTCCAAGGATATCCTAAAAGAGAATTATTGGGATCTGGTGACCCACAACACTTACAGAAATGGTGACACGTCCTCTCTCATGGGCAGATTTATTGAATTTAAACTATCCCAAAGCCTGGAGCAGTATTGTGACACAGTAACAAAACCTCATGATCGGAAACTATATTTCCAGTTCAGGGTAGGCTCATTACCAGTTAAGTCGTAATCAGCAAAATGGGTCACAGAGGGCGATAGAGCATGCCCCACCTGTAAGGCGCAGACGGAGTCACTGGCCCATTTGTTGTTTGTCTGCCCCGCATATGATGGCCCGCGCCAATTGTGGCTGACATCAATTTGCAGGACATTTGGCACCAGAAGGAGTGGAGACGCACAAAGAATACTGCATGCGAACACCTCAGCCCACATTGTCATTGCAGTAGCGAAATTTCTGGGATGATCCTGGGCTTTTAGATTGAAGGCACTTCCTGAACTTTGAAGGGTTTATTACCCACTTTTAACCTGAGTTGGTACATATGTACATGCGAACATGATTTTATTTCCGGGGTTTTATTTTGTATCCTAGTACTAATTTACATAATTAATTTTCATTGGTTTTATGTCTTAGTATCCTATAGTTGTTTAAACCGTTTTATCTCTTTCACCAATCCGTCCTAAGATCTGAAGCATGAAATCATGGCTTTAAAACGTGCATATGTATTGTGTCTTATGGAGTTTGGACTGTATTTACCGTGCTTTTATGACTTGTATGTTGAATAAAGCTTGTTGGATTGGATTGGTACTAAGGTACCCAGGGCATAGGTACCCCAGTGGCCCCCCATGGGCTGAAGCATATATTATGCCACCTATAGGAGACCATTCAAACTATCACTACAGGCCTGCCATTGCAGCCTGTGTAAGCCTGTCTAAGCTGGTGCTAGCACCATTTACGAAAGATATAGGTCTCCCTATATCTAAGGTCACTGCACTTAAAACCTATAAGTCACCCCTACAGAAGGCCTTTTCAATCCTGAAGGCAGGGTGCTCAGTTCTAAGTGTGAGGGTGCCCCTGCATGAGCAGGACACCCCTACAGCCTACGGAGTCCATTCTCCGGGGTTGTAGCCATATAACATATAGAGGGGCACCATGTCATTACGCAATGACCATCTTGAAACTGGCTGTAACAAACCCTATCATGTTTGGTATCAAACATGTTGGAATCATACCCCCACACCATAAACTGTGTGGGAGGTATGATTCCAAGCACTGTAAAGGCCCACTGTCATGCCCTCAGTGCTCCCGGTACCAGTCTTCTGGACCCAGACATCACAACATGGCTGCTGCTGTCCAGAGACATGATTCTGCCCTCCTGCTGCTGAACCAAGCTTGAGCAGGGGAAGCCAGAACAATAAGTATCCTGTCACAGGGAGATGTGACCACCTCCCAGACATGATTTAGTGTATTCGGGCCGGGTAGGAGCATTTGACTACGCCACTCAGTCTGCATGAGGGGCACATTTGGTGCCCAGCTTGCATAGTCCAATTCAAACCAGCTCAGGGAGCTGTTGGCTCCTGTACTGGTGCAAAACTGGACAAAGAACATGGGAGTATCCTCCCCACTGTCCGACCCTCCCCTGGGAGGGAACCCTGAATCGTCCCAACCCTTTGCTTAGGGTACATACGGGCTTACCTGTGGGTTGATCCCTAGATTCATCGTGGGATATGATTCAATTCAGACACCACTTCAACTTCGACCATCTGGGAACTCTGGACTTTGCTGGACTTTGGGCCTGACTTCGTATTCCTACTCGTCTGCTGCATTGTCTGTACCTGTGCGTCATACAGGAACCTTCCAAGGCCTGTGGACATCCAAGACACCTGAAGGAATCTCCCTTTAAGTGAAGGAGTCACTTCCCTGCATCTGCAGGCACCGCAACTAAGATGACCGGTCTGGCCTTCATCTTTTGGTGAGCTACTTGAGGTCCTCTTGCGACTCCAGTGCCTCCAGCCCGTGGGTCCTGTTGAGGGTCATCTTTGAATTCTTTGAGCTCCCCTAATTGCTTGGTGCCTGCCCTGACTCCCCTGTTTGTGGTGAGTAACCTAGACGTTGCTGGTCCCGACCCTGCACCTTCTTCGCTGTCCACATAGTTTGCAGTTGCCAAGGCTTGTTGATGCTCCCAACGGACGGTGACCCCTCAGCTCTCCACATCCAATGTGGGACAGCTTGTGAAAGGCTCCTGGACTTCCTCAGCAAAATGCGATGCAGCGCGCGCAACAAAATTTGTTTTATTTATTTAAATGTGTACTTACCTCCGTTCATCCATATTCCGGTGTTTACATTTCCCCACCCTGACCCTCCCCCGCCCCGCCTCACTGCCCCACCGAACTCCCTCCACGGACTGCTACTGTTAGTGAGTATCCTATAAATATATATTTTTATAAATACATGGTGTGGTTCTTTTTCATTTAATCTGTACCTATAAGATTATAATCTGGTAAAACAAGGTGCTTTACACTCCTTCTGGACTAAGCCTGAAGGCTGGTCTCCACAGCTACCACTTAGAGAGCTTGTTCAGGTTGTCTAAGACCACTATAATGATCATAAGGGTTGTCTGGATCAGTGCAAGGTGTCCCCTTACATAAGTGTACATCATATACCGAACCAGCCTCTCACACCCTCTCCACCTATTGACATCACACAGTTTTTATGAGCCCCCCTGCCCATCCTGCCTAGCTTATAGCTCCATCTCTATCAGTGCTCTGGAGCCCTGAGGGGCCCCCCTCGAAGCACTGCCTCCAAGTGTTTAGACCTGCAGTATAGACCTGTGTTCCAAGTGCCACATTCTTGGCAGCCGTCACCTCTGCTCTCTTTCCTATATATCCCTTTCCCCTTTCTACCTCCTCTTCTATTTTATATGCACATCCACCCCCGACACGTGCATCCTAGCTACTAGTACTCGCTCCCCTTTTACACCGGCTGTTACCCCTGAACGCCCCTCCTCTGCGTGCCCGGGAACACATCCATACTCCCCTTCGCCTTCTTCTTCCCTTTCCCTCTCTCTCTCCTCCCTACTAGTGTACCGTTGGACGCCCCTGCCGTGCACCCTCCCTCCTTCTCCGACACCCATTGCTCCCACCTATCCCTACCTCGGCCTGCATCTTCGATAGAACTGACCCCCTTCTTAATACTGTTACACCGCTCCCATCTGTGCTCACCTACGCCATATCCCCACTCAGCGTGCCATATTACACCGTAGCTTCTAGAACCACCCTTTGCTCTCCTTGCTCACCCTAAGTTGCCACTGGGAGTGCTACACGAGAGCTGAGATCCAGCCAAACACACCTGTCTCCAATATGTGCACTTCTCGCCCAAGGAAATAGGTACTCTCTTATCTTCAGTCTAAAAGGGTCAATGTGACCTTGTTACAGGAAACGCACTTAGATGCCCTGGAGTCTGAGAAACTGCAACGAGACTCGGTAGGTAAAGTGATCTATAGCAGCACAACCCCTAATGGAGCCCCCCCCCCCCCGCAAAATGTGAAGTTGCGATCCATCTTCTTAAACTCCTGCCTACCACTGTAACAAAAACATGGTCTGACCCCGATGGCAGATACGCATTCGCCAAACTACGCCTGGGAGATAACCCCTTATGTGTGGGTTCTGTCTATGCCCCGACCGGGGCAAAACGGTCTTTCCTCTTTCACTTGAATCACTTATTAGTAGAGATAGGTGCCTAGCAATACATTTTTGGTGCGGATTGGAACCTTGCACAAGACCCAGTCCTGGACAGAACGGGACCGGTAGATAGAGGTAAATCAGCAGATAGGGCCCTGATAAATGATGTGATATTGGACAATGGATTGGTAGACCATAGGCGCCGTAGTCACCCGACAGACACAGAGTATACTTTCACTTCACCGGTCCACAGTACCCTCTCCAGGCTGGACTAATTCCTCATATCTCAGAGAACGGTCGCGCACGTTTGGGAATCTCAACAATTAGAGGCGGCGCTCTCTGACTAGTCCCCAGTTATGCCATCCCTGGAGGTAGAGTTGGCCTACTGTTATAATTGTATTGTGTTTAACATGTGTAGAACTGTATGATGCAACTCCTGCTCGCTCTGTGATTCTGGTCTCCATGGCGACTTCTGGGAAGGGGGAGCAGTTGGAGACTGGAGTCCGAGAGAGCAGCATCTTTCCTGTTGGTGGTGTAACTTCGATTAAACTCAAGTTGAACTACGTATGAAGTCTCTCATATTTAACACTGGCGACGACGGGAATTTAAGCCTATACACCACCAACTCGAACCCATGAGAAGCTTTGGGTCTTGTCTCGACTCTGCCTAATGAGTCTGGTCCGACTCGTCTCTTGCTGGATAGCGTACGTGCAAGGATTTGGGTGGACACATTTTCCCTGCCGGCCGACACATATGGAGCTGTGAGTGCTGTTTCTTCTAATGCATGTATTTCTAGATGGACTTGACTGCCATTGCCGGATGGAATTAGGTGTTTGACATCCATGTAACTCTATACTGCGGCGTATGGATGGACTCGCAGTGTACAGCGCCCTGTGAAGCTACCGCATTCCGTGCCCGCCCTACTTCACACGTGCACCTCTGCGCTTGCTCAAAGAATTTACAGTACTCAGACTAACGTCCTACATCATCGCGTCTATGTGCAGCCATCTTGTTTTTCAGTCGCCTAGGAAACGGAAGCAACTCGCAGCAATGGAGGAAAAGTACATTACTGTATGTTACCAAATAACTGGCCTATTGCGCTTTTTACCACTTTACTAGCCTTATCTTGGGAATCATCAACATAACTAAGCATTGGTCAAGTATACTTTATTTTTTTAAAAAAATGTCCTCTACTTCAATGAGCCAGCCTCCTGCATTCTTATGTGAAAAACGTGAGCCACTACTTCCAATGAAGCGTTGGAAAAACTTATTTGACTCTTATCTGGTGGCAATTGGCGGTGAAAGATTCTCAGCGGTTAGAAAGCAGGCTATACTTTTACATAATTTGGGCGTTAAGGGACGCAATATATATGACAGCATTGATGAATTACCGGTGGGTGATGGATCTGGTGAACCCTCTGACGTCTTTGAGATGTCAATGAAAATGCTGGAGAACTACTTTGGCCCCCGTATAAACATTGTACTTGAACGTCAGAAATTTTTTATGAGGGACCAAGAATCCAATGAAAAGGTTGGAAACTATGTAGCCTCATTAAAAACTTTAGCGCGGACCTGTGAATTTGGCGAATTAACAGAATCATTAATTCGAGACCAACTAGTCAGATGTACAAATAGTCGGAGAGTTCAGGAGACACTTCTTTCTAAAAATCCATCGTTAAGGGAAGCTATTTCTATTGTTGAGGGCATGGAAAACACTTCAGGATGGGTAAAAGAAATGAAGGAGCACAAGACGTCCATTGACTGTGCTCCTACTCCTAGCAGTATTCATGAAGTCTCCACGGACCCCCAGCCTGTTACTGGTAGTGATAACATTTCCAAGGTCACTCAGACTTCCAAAGTTAAACCTCACATTGATCGAAACAAAGTCAAATGTTACCGATGTGGAAGTCTGAATCACACTTCAAACTTCCCAAATTGCTTTGCTAAAGCTGCGACTTGTTTGAAGTGTGGTATAAAAGGTCATTATGCCAGAGTCTGTAGGTCCTCTAGCAAGGTTTGCACTCTAGAAAATGTTGAAACTATATCCACTGTCCCTAAAATGATTGTTTCCAACGTAAGGAGTGATGGTGTTGTTGATGCTGATCCTATATCTATGCCTGAATGTAACATTGAAATTGGGGGGGAACATTTTTGTGGTATTGGCTGACTCTGGCTCCCCGTTCACGATGATAGGGAATGAAATTTGGAACAAAACCTTTCCCAATATTCAATTACTTGCCTCCGATATTAATCCGGTCAGTTATGGGGGCTCTCGTATAGATGTGTCAGGTTACACTGTTATGAGAATATATTTCAAAGGACGTGAAACCATTGGCAAGATTTATGTAGCACATAGAGGTGATAATCTCTTAGGGTGGAGACACCAGAGAGATTTAGGTATAATTCTAAATCCCAATGCTCTCAAGCCAGCTGATCAAGTCATGCTTGTTGACCAGAATTCCGTTTCAAACAGTTTTTTTGAAGAGTTTCCCCAAGTCTTCACGGACAAATTAGGATTAAACACAATGCAGTACCTTGTGTGCACAGAGTTCGGAAGGTACCAAATATGATGTTAACTCCGCTTAAGCAAGAATTGGATAGACTGATTGGCTTGAATGTAATTGAGGAGATAGAATCATCGGAGTGGTTGGCCCTGGTAGTTTGAGCCCCCAAGGATGGTGGGAAGAGTATTCGTATGTGTGTGGACCTCAGAGATTTGAATAAGTGGATTTGGGTAGATCGCCAACCTCTCCCTAACATCACTGAGTCAATTACAATGCTCAATGGATCTAAAAAGTTTTCTGTACTGGATTTGTCCTCGGCGTACCATCAAGTGCCACTTCATGTTGATTCTAAACACTTGACTTCATTTGTAACGCCGTTGGGGGCATTCCGCTTTCTCAGGATGCCGTTTGGTTTGGCGTCGGCTGCGGCATGTTTCCAACGCATCATGAAGATGGTTATTGGTGATATGCCGAATGTCATTTTTTTTCAGGATGATATTCTCGTCCATGGCAAAGATGATATTGAACATGATGCTACCTTGAGGGTGGTTTTGAAGAAACTAGCTAGTAAAGGTCTCACGGTCAACAAACAGAAATGCAAAATTGCTGTATCCTCTGTTACCTACCTTGGCCATGTGATTTCCGGTGAAGGCATTCAACCTAAACTTGAGTTAGCAAAAAGTATCATTGATGCACCTACACCCACTGATAAAGATCAAGTTAGGTCTTTCCTTGGGTTAGCTGAATTTTATGCTAAGTTTGTAAAAGGATTTGCAACTGTGGTCGAACCAATCAGGAATTTATTAAGGAAGGGTACCCATTTTGTGTGGGATGAGAGGTGTAGTGAGGCTTTTGAATTAGTTAAGCGGACCATCGGTCATTTACCCAGCTTAGGCCATTTTGTTACAAAAAAAAAAACATTACTTACCACTGATGCTAGTCTTTCTGGACTGGGTGCTGGTCTCTCACAAATTGATGGTGGTGTGGAAAGGGTGGTTGCTTTTGCTTCACGTGCATTGAAGAAAGCTGAGCAGCAGTATTCATGCATAGAGAGGGAGGCACTTGCAATTGTGTGGGCAGATAAACACTTCAAATGTTACCTCTGGGGAATTCCTTTCCTTGTGAGATCAGATCATCGCACCTTGGTACAAGTTCTCTCATATATGGAAAGTGACAGGTTAACTCCCAGACTTAAACGATGGAGTGAAGGTTTGGAAGAATGTAATTTTCAGGTACAATACCTTCCTGGATCTTCTAATAAGATTGCTGACTGTCTGTCCAGGTTGCCTTTACAAGTGCATGATGATATTGCTGATGTCGAGGTTATTAATGTCTCCTGGGTTAGGGAGTCTTCCATCTCTGAACAAGAATGGGTGGATGCTAAATCCCTCGACCCCTCCTTTGCAGTCTTAAAGGATTTTATTATCAAGGGGTGGCCTGCACGATGCAGAGATATTGATCCAGATCTCGTACCTTTTTGGTCTATCAAGGATGAGTTGACCCTTGTTGAGGATGATCTTATGCGGGGAGAGAGAATAATTCCTCCACTGAATCTGAGACCTAAATTAATTTGTCTGGCACATGAGGGACATCTTGGCAGGAGTCTTACCAAGACCAGGCTACGTGAGAGATATTGGTGGCCTAATATGGATCATCAAGTGGAGGTGGTGGTGAAGGACTGTTATCAGTGCTCTTCTAATGATAAGTCCAAAGTGGTCAATTCAGCTCCCCTATCTCCAGTTGAGGTTCCTAAGCAACCTTGGACGAAGTTGGGTTTAGATTTGATGGGGCCTTTTGATTTGCTTGGGACTTCGGAGAGATTTGTTATCCTTTTGGTAGACTACACTTCAAAATGGGTCTCTACCAAGTGTGTGAGCACTGTAAACACTAAAGTTATTATTGATTTCTTGAAAGATGAATTTGCTTCTGAAGGTGTTCCTAAATGTCTTATGACAGATGATGGGGTACAATTTATTTCACTTGACATGAAAAATTTTCTGGATGACTTTGGAATTTTGCACCTCAAAACTGCCCTCTATTCTCCACAGGCCAATGGTCTTGCTGAACGCATGAATCGAGTAGTCAAAAGTTGTGTACAAACAGCTTTGGACACCAAATCTCCTCTCAAAGATGTTCTTCGAGACACTTGGTGGGCTCATCGCACCACAGTCAATCATGTCTTATGTAGCTCCCCTTTCCGGCTTTTACGTGGTAGGCATGCCAGATCTAAATTGAATCCTGGATGGCTTCCTTCTCAAAGAATTGTGCCCCTGGATGAGGGGGAAGTGAATTCCAGAATTCAATCTTACCAAGAGAGGTACAAGGAGCGTTATGATTTCAAGAATGCTACCAAGTTTAAGTTTTGGAACATTGGGGAGTGGGTGTTAGTCAAATAACCTAGGTTTCATAAGAAAGGTATTTTGGAATTTATGGGTCCTTTTAGGATCACTTATATACATAAGAATGTTGTTACGATGCATAATGGTTGCAAGTGGAATATGTTGAGACTTGTAAAATTCTTTGGGACTAAACCAGTTTCCCCTTCTAGTGCTAATACTAACCTACCTGTTCCTGACCTAGTTGATCCTGGTCGTGTTCATACTAGAAGGTTTCCATAGAGATCGCATCGTCTTCCAGTGAGATTCAGTGATTTTTGTTTGGGTAATGTATAAAGTGCTAATTTTCCTTTTTTGTTCAATTTAATTGCCTTGCCTTGTTATGTATGGGGGATCTGTTATAATTGTATTGTGTTTAACATGTGTAGAACTGTATGATGCAACTCCTGCTCGCTCTGTGATTCTGGTCTCCATGGCGACTTCTGGGAAGGGGGAGCGGTTGGAGACTGGAGTCCGAGAGAGCAGCATCTTTCCTGTTGGTGGTGTAACTTCAATTAAACTCAAGTTGAACTACGTATGAAGTCTCTCATATTTAAGACCTACCCAGGACGTAAACCATGGCGAATGAACATACAGCGGCACTGCACTCCACTTCACAGGGTATATCCTAACTAAAAGCTCACCTTTCTACATACCTCTTAGATAATAATAACTCAGTGACTTCCCATAGAGTACTCTGGGCTTCTGCAAAGGCCACCATCAGAAGTCAATTTGTGAGAGACGCCAAAGTAGCCAACAGATAGGTGGCTACCAGCCAGAAGGAACTAGAGAGAGACATCTCATCTTATACCCACATCTACTCTACCCATCCCACCTCGCAACACTGCAGGTCCCTAGAACAGGCCCGGATGGCTCTCAATATCCTCTTTACCTCTAAAGCTGAATGTGCTTTACAACGGATAAAGGGGCGACACTACAAACAAGGGGTTGGACAACTCCGCCAGCGGGAGGCCGGCATGGCTATGTCCGCTAGAACATTGACAGGAGGTAAGGTCCTCACCCACCCCCAAGAAATTGTGAAAAGTTTACCTCATTTTACAAGACTCTTTACGCCCCGGGGACACCGGCCGGTGAAAACCATGTGTCCATCTTCCTGGGAGGGGTAGACCTCCCACCTCTTTCGGACAAAGGTATAAAGCTACTGCAGGGGTAAATTAGCAGGGAAGAGAAAGCACCCACAACATCCAAGCTACCCTACCATAAAAAACCCAGGGAATATGGCTTCCCTGAAGAATTTTACAGATGGTCTGGAGAGGAGATGGTTGATACATTGCATGCTGCGTTCCAGGAGGCAGAGCAGACGTCATGCCTAGGAACTCTGTCTAATAAGTTGATGATCGCTGTACTTTCCAAGCCTGGGAGATGTTGCAGCTTCAGACCCATTTCCCTACTAAACTGCTACATTAAAACTTTGGCCTAGTTTTAGCAGCCCGTCTGAGCAAGGTTCTCCCCTCTCTGAGGTGGGCTTCGTACCAGACCGGTCCTCCAGAAACCATCTTCAAACCTTAGCTCACGCCCAGTGGGCAGCCAAAGACCTTCAGATGGATGCACTGGCCCTCTTCCTTGACACAGAGAAAGCCTTCAACTGCATTGAATGGGACTATCTTGTCGCCACTATGGCACACTTTGGCCTAGGAGACCAATTCACAGCTAGGGTACTGCTGCTATATTACTGCCCCACAGCCCAGGTTAACTGTGTGGGCTTCCTGTCAGACCCATTTCCAATCCAAAGAGGTACATGTCAGGTATGCCACCTCTCGCCACTCCTCTTCCTCTTGGCCATGGAACCCCTAGCCTCTGCTATCCGCAACTCTGCCAGCATAGTAGGCATCCGACTCGCAACCGGTCATGCCAAGATTGATTATGCTACTTACCAGTATGCATCTGTTCTTGGCATGTAGGGCTGCTGACATTCATATCTGTGCATAGATCGCCGCCTAGTGTTGGGTCCGGATGTTTGCACGTTGTTGTCCTGGAAGAATCTTCGAAGTATCCTGAGATAGGTGACTCCTCCCCTGGACCACAGTGCGCATGGGCATCCTCTCCATCCTCAGATTGTTTTTCGCCATTGTGGCAGTGATGGAGTAGATACAGAAAGTGATGACCATGCTATACACTAATTCTGAGAGCTGCAGCTGCTACAGGCGCCGGGGAGGAGGGTGGGCGATATGAATGTCAGCAGCCCTACATGCCAAGAACAGATGCATACTGGTAAGTAGCATAATCAGTTCGAGGCATGTGGGCTGCTGAATTCATATCTGTGCATAGAATACATAGCAGTACCTCCCATTAGCGGCGGCTACCAGTGTCAGCTGCAGCGGTCTGAAAAAGAGTTTTGAGAACAGCCTGCCCTACAGCTGCCTGCTGTTTTGAGTGTACATCTACACAATAGTGTTTGGTAAATGTATGTATAGTGGACCATGTGGCTGCTCTACATATATCATGTAAAGGAATGTTTCCCAGGAAATCCATGGAGGCCCCTAATTTACGTGTTGAGTGGGCTCGTGGGGGAATTGTTAATGTGCGTTTAGCCTTTTGATAGCAAATTTTAATACATTTAACGATCCATCTGGCTATACCTGCTTTGGAGATGGCGTTGCCTTTGTGTTGTGGGGAAAAGGCAACGAAAAGTTGTTTTGTCTTCCTAAAGCTTTTAGTTCTGTCTATATAGTACATGAGGGCTCTTTTGACGTCTAGTGTATGGAGCATTCTTTCAGCAACATTTTGTGGATTCTGAAAGAAAACAGGCAGTTCAATTGTTTGATTCATGTGGAACTGCGATATTACTTTAGGCATGAATTTGGGGTTGGTACGTAGTACGACCCTGTTTGCGTGAACCTGTATGAATGGCTCTTGAATGGTTAGTGCCTGGGGTTCACTAACTCTTCTCAACAAAGTGATTGCCACTAAGAAAGCTACTTTCCAGGTGAGGAATTGAATCTCACATGAGTGGAGAGGTTCAAAGGGTGGACCCATCAGTCGGGTGAGGACCAAGTTGAGGTTCCACACTGGTGCTGGTGGGTGTCTTGGGGGAATTACTCGTTTAAGTCCCTCCAAGAAGGTTTTGATGGCAGGCACTCTGAATAAAGAGAGGTGCTGTCTGTTTTGGAGATAGGCTGCTATTGCGGTTAAATGGATACGTATTGAGGTGTATGCCAGATTGCATCGGTATAGGTGTAAGAGGTAACAGATTATGTTTTGAATGGATGCGTCTAGCGGGTTAATGTCATTGTTATTGCAATAAATGACAAACCTCTTCCATTTGGCTGCATAGCAAGCTCTGGTAGTGGGTCTCCTAGCTTCCTTAATGATCTCCATACAGTCCGGTGGCAGGTTTAGGTAGCCAAACTCTAGGACTTCAGGAGCCAGATCGCCAGGTTCAGCTGTTGCGGATCTGGGTGCTGAATTTCTCCATGGTTCTGCGTTAAGAGTGCAGGTTTGATCCGCAGCCTTTGATGCGGCACCACGGAAAGTTCTAGAAAGGTGGTGTACCATGGCTGGCGCGCCAATGTGGGAGCAACTAGGATGAGTGTCAGTGAGTGTTGTCGCAGTTTGCGTGCCACCAGCAGTATCAATGGCGCTGGGGGAAAAGCGTACGCAAATCTGCCGGACCAGTTCATCCATATCGCATTGCCCTGCGACTGTGGATGTGGGAACCTGGCGGCAAAGCTTTGGCATTTTGCGTTTTCTTTTGTGGCGAATAGGTCTATCTCTGGATGACCCCACTGTTGGAAGTACGGTTGGAGTACTGATGGGTGTAGCTCCCACTCGTGCATCTGGTGGCTGTGTCTGCTGAGCAGATCCGCCATCTGATTGTCCTTGCCGGGGAGGTGTTCCGCCATGAGGAATATGTTCCTCTGAATGGCCCACTTCCACATGCTCTGAGCCAGATGAGACAACTGTGGAGAGTGCGTTCCTCCCTGCTTCTGTATGTAGTACATGGCAGTCATGTTGTCCGTCCGGATCAACACGACTTTGTTGCACAAGTGTACCTTGAAGGCTTTCATTGCGAGGAAGATTGCCATCAGTTCTAGAAGGTTGATGTGCATCCTCTTTTGTTGTATGGTCCATAGTCCCTGCACTGTGTAATGGAGTACATGAGCTCCCCATCTCTGGAGAGACGCGTCCGCTGTTAGTATGATTTGTGGAACAGGCTCCTGGAACGGTCGGCCCTTGCAAAGGTTTTGTGGATTCCACCAATGCAGAGAGTTGTATGCCCGACCGCTCACCAACACTAGGTCTTTTAGTTGCCCGTGAGCCTGATTCCACTGAGGTGCCAAGCACTCCTGAAGCGGGCGCATATGTAGTCTCGCGTGCGGGACTATGAAAATGCAGGAGGCCATCATGCCTATCAACTGCATGAACACTCGCGCAGGAAGGGAGTGCTGGGGTCTGAACTTTGAGATCAGCAGTTGCATGCTGTTGATCCTCACTAAATTTGGCTGAGCTGTGGCCGCCAGAGTGTCTATGGTCGCACCGAGGTACTGTTGTACGTGTGCAGGTTGGAGATGTGATTTTGGGTAATTTAGTGAGAATCCCAGACTGTGAAGAAGGTGAATGGTGCGGGACATGTGGCTGGCACATTGCTGGGCTGACTTTGCCTGAACAAGCCAGTCGTCCAGGTAAGGGTAGACGTGAATGTGTTGCCTCCGTAGATGTGCAGCCACAGTAGCTAGGCACTTTGTGAAAACTCTGGGTGCTGTTGTCACGCCGAAGGGAAGGACTTTGAATTGGTAGTGCTGCCCCTGAATAGTGAACCTGAGATATTTTCTGTGTGACGGGTGTATGGGTATGTGGAAATACGCATCTTTGAGGTCTAGCGGGGCTAGGAAGTCTCCCTGTCTGAGCAGCGGGAGAACCTGCTGTAGGGTGAGCATGTGGAAATGCTCTGAGAGAATGTAGTGGTTGAGGGGTCTCAGGTCTAGCATAGGTCTGAGTGACCCGTCCTTTTTTGGTATTAAGAAGTACAGGGAGTACACCCCTGTCCCCTGCTGGTGGACGGGCACGACCTCTATTGCGCCTTTTTGCAGCATACTTAGCACTTCCTGCTGTAATAATGCTAAGTGCTCTGAGGACATAGGACGGTGCTTTGGCGGTATTGTGGGTGGAGTGGAGGTTAATTCGAGGCAGTAACCGTGTTGGATAACATCTTTGACCCACCTGTCCGTGGTGATGGTATTCCACGTGGACAGGAACCGCTGGAGCCTTCCCCCGACAGGTGTTATGTGGTCGGGGGGGGGAAGGGAGAGGGCGTCACTGTTTGTTTTTGGGGGAGGACCTGGTATTGCCGTAACCGCGTCCTCTGCCCTTTGTGCTGGAGCCACGATATCCACCTCGGGTGTTTTTATCGTAGGAACTTTGTGTGCCCCCTTTATTGTAGGTTTGCTGTGACCCCTGTCCTCTACCCGCTCCTCTATTTCCGGGGCGACGAAAGGAGCCACTACGAAATGTCTGCGTTTGCAGAGCCCCCATTGACTTTGCAGTGTCTGTGTCTTTTTTTATCTTTTCTAGGGTGGTGTCAACCTCCGGTCCGAATAAGTAGTCGGGGTTTACCGGTTGATTGAGGATGTTATTTTGAACCTCAGGTTTGAATCCGGAGATTCGTAACCAGGCGTGTCGTCGTAGCATTACGCTGGTGTTTATTGCTCTCGCAGCTGTGTCGGCGGCATCCAGTGCACACTTGATGGATGCGTTTGTGAGAAGTTGACCCTCCCTGATGAGGAGCTCCGCTGCCTCTTTGTACTCGTCTGGTAGATGTTGGAGTAGGGTCTCTAACGTGTCATAGTGTGAGCGATCGTAGCGAGCTAGGAGCGCCTGTGTATTGGCAATGCGCCATATGTTTGCTGCCTGGGCTGCAATCATTTTGCCGGAGGTTTCTAGCACCTTGGACTCTTTGTCCGGGGGAGGAGCATCACCAGTTGTCTGCGAGTGTGCCCGTTTACGAGCATTAGCAACTACGATGGAGTCCAGAGGTAACTGGCCTCTAATGTACGTAGGGTCCCCAGGTGCTGGCTTGTATTTTTTCTCGATCCTGGGGTTTATGACCCGTGCCCTGGTGGTTTCTTTGAAAATGTCCTTTGCTGGCTTGAGGACACCTTTCAACATGGGCAGAGTCTTTACAGTCCTCTCTGAGGATGCGAAAGTGTCCACCAAGAAATCGTCCTCGATTGTGTCTGAGTGGAGTTGCACTCCATGATTGGCTGCGGCACGTTCAATGAGGGCGTTGAATGCAGCAGTGTCCTCTGTGGGAGACGTTTTTGCGCCATAAAGCTGCGTGTCCTATGTATCCATAGCGGCACCTGGGTCTACAGGGTCATCCCAAGCTTGATCAGGGTCCTGCTGGCCTTCAGGGTCCATATCCCTGGGGTATGTGGTGTCGTCACCCATGTAGTCCTCTATTGCGTCCGTGTCAGAGTGCGTCGGAGAGAAGGACTGTGGGTCTGGGTAAGAGGCGTGGAGGTGTTCATAAAGAACTGGTTCCGATTCCGCCGGCAGTTTTTGCTTTAGAGGGATCCTGTAAGAGTCCAAAGCTTGCTCGGAAGTGATCTTCCGCTTTCGGAGCATGAGCCTGCCGGTGTCGGCGTCGATGAAGTGGGACGGTGATGTCCCAGTAGGAGAGTGTTCAGTAGATGGGGACCTTGTCTGGGTGACACGAGTTCTGATCTCGAATAGTTTCGGCGCCGTGGATGGCGGCAAACCAAAGGTGATGTTGGTTGGTGCCGAAGGTGCCTTTTGAGCCTTTTTCGGCTCGGAGCCCGACGCGGGCTGGAGGGCTGCCTTTTCCCTGATACGTTGCAAGGACGCTGCAACTTGTCGCACCGAGAACTCCGACGGTTGTTTGGCGCCGAGTGGTGCTGTAGAGGTAGGAGTGGACTTCTTTGGAGCCACAGGGTCATCGAGTCGAGGAGAGGTATTAGCTGTCGACGGTGTTGATGATTGGACTGTAGTCGCTGCTTTCGAGGTGGATTGCGATGCAGCGGCCATTTTAACCTTGGTGGTCGGTGCCGACTGTTTCGGTGCCGGGGGCCGAGGCGGTCTGGCGGTACCGATGGCCTTTCTCTTTGGTTCGGCACCGAAGTCCCTTTTGGTGCGGTCGGAGCCGACGGTTTTGGCTGGGGTCGAAGGTGTGGTGGTCCTCGAGCCGACCAGTGTTAGTTTCACTTTCGGTTTCTGCTGAACCGGTGCGACAATTGGTTTCGGTTTCGTGGAAGGTAAACCAGTATTTTTGGGTAATAATGGCTCTCGCTGGATGTCCGAGGCCGGGCCAGAGGGCGGGGCCGAAGAACTGCAGGATTGATTTTGGGTAAGGCCCGAAGGCGATCCCTCGACCGGAGCCGTAGACTGACGCACTGTGATATCCTCCGTTTGGACGGGTAGGCCCTGCTCGTCGCCAGAGCTACCTTCTTCGGCCCCTAAGGCCTCATCGTAGTCTCCTACCTCATCGTCGGCTTCTTCCCTGTGAAAAAGCTCTTCGTCTACGTCTTCCTATCTAGAACCGTGTTCGGAAGCGGGGCTGGAGGGTATGTTTTCCACACTTTCAACCTCTTCGTCCTCGGTGCTGAAGATGTTGGTCGGGGCCGGCGCCGCTTGCTGCGCTTTAAGTCTCGCGGCTCGTCGATTCCGGATAGTCTTCTTGGATCTGAATCGGGCACAGGCCATACATTTCGATTCGTCGTGGTCCGGTGAGAGGCATTTGTTGCACACCGGGTGGACGTCGATATGTGGATATTTCGCGCGGCAAACAGGACACCGCTTGAATGGGGTCCTCGATTCCATCGTCGATGTAGGGTCGATGGTCGGATGAAATGGACCCGAAAAAGTTGTGAAGGTCGCTAAACTAGCAAGTAAACTGTTGATACCGATCGGGAACAGTACCGATGAAAACTAAAGGCCTTTTGGCCTGAAAACTAAATTTTCCTAACTTGAGTAAGATAAGCACATCCGAACCCAATGGCGGAAAAAAACAATCTGAGGATGGAGAGGATGCCCATGCGCACTGTGGTCCAGGGGAGGAGTCACCTATCTCAGGATACTTCGAAGACTCTTCCAGGACAACAACGTGCAAACATCCGGACCCAACACTAGGCGGCGATCTATGCACAGATATGAATTCAGCAGCCCACATGCCTCGAACATATCTCTACGCAGACAACATCCTACTTACTCTGACTGATCTGCAATGATCCCTCCCTGCCTTGCTGGACATCATCGATGACTTCTCAATACTTCTCAATACTCTCTGGCTATAAAGTAAACTGGTACAAGAACGAGGCCCTTCCAATATTGACCAGCACCACTAAAGCGGCCTTACACAGCTACCCTTTTTGCCACAACCTTCCCGCCTTAAGTACTTGGGGATAATGGCGAACAGGGGCACAGAGGGAATGGTCCCGGACAACATGGACCCACTGCTAGCCCAGATGAAACTAGATTTCGGAAAATGGACTTACTAAATAGAGACCTCAAATCATTTGCCCAATTGAGAGAAGAATTTGGCCTTCTCCCGAAACAATACTGCCTGAGGAGCTGCTTGTGATCTCGCCTGTGGTCCCTGCAGCCCTCGCCTGTAGTATCATATTTGAACACCTGGGGGAGGCCCAAAGGGGTGATGTCAGGGCTGTACGGCACACTTTCATCCCACCACTTCCCTCAGCCCCTTTCATGAGCTCTTCGCGCCAAGTGGCACGCCCGTCTGCTAGTCACATACAATGACGATGAATGAGCAAACACCCTACAGGCTCTGGACAGAGGTACAAGGAAAGCCCGTCTGAAGTTCTGCCTTTTTAAGATATTACATGACTGGCACTGGGCACCGAAAAAACTGAACAGAGCAGGTCTTTCCCAAATGTGCAATGCTGGAGATGCACGCATACCCATTGTGATATGAAGCATATCCTCTGTGAATGTCCCTCAATCCAACCCTTCTGGTCATACATTGGATCTTGAGGGCCTCAATGCCTCTGCAACTACCACTCATTACCTCAGCTATTCTCCTCCATGATACACGGAACTCACCGGAGCTCTCTTGTCCACACCACCTCCTCTATCATACTGCCCTTGCCACAGTCAAGATATGTAGTCTTCACCAATGGAGGTCGCCAGCACCCCCATCACAGGAGGTCTGGCTTGTGGCCATGATCCAAATGGCTTCACATGAACGCGTCATTTACAACCTGCAGGACCAAACTGAACTGTTCCTCCTGACATGGGCATCTTTCTTACAGGACAAGAACGTTGACGGGCACTCGACCCCAGGTGCCCCAGACTCCCTACCCACATGATTTATGCAGGGTCAGGCTAAACCGTACAACTGGCTGCTATTATTATAACACAGAATACTTACCTACTTCCCCCCACTCTACCCCATACTTTTATTGCCACCAGCATAATAGTGTTCTATACCCCTCCCTTCTCTCCCTTCCACCACTACCCTAGCCTGTCCTGCTACACTCTGCCCCTTACTGTCTCCCCTCCTGTGCACCCCCCCTGTCTCCCATCCCTTCCCCCACTACCACCTATCCCCCTAGACAACTATGGACCCCTTACCCCAGCCCCCATCCCCAGACCATACCCTACCCCCCACCCAACTTCATCACCCGTACTTTTCTCCCCTTCCCTCCCTTGCTCTCTTGTCCACCAAATCTCCCTTTCCACAACCCCTTGCCTCCCCCGGACATGCAGCCCTACCAATTGACATTGCCCACCCCCCTTTACCAGAGACAGCAGGTGAAGCTGCCAGACCCATTAACCCAGTCCTTTTTCTTTCCTTATTCTTCTTTATCTCTTCCATTGTGCTTCCATCCACCTTTCCCAGCAATATATGGATATGCCACTGTCAATAGGACTGGAGGGTAGATCTCCCTCCGACACTGCTTTGAGCCACAACCTTAACATCCGTCCCACATAATACCTGTACCACCTGACACCGGGCATCTTACCTATTTACTGGTTTCACCTTTCCTCCACTCAAGAGACATCTCCCACTCAAGGTCCTTACGTTCCCTCACTCCCACCTGAAAGCCCATGCTGCTGCAAGCACCACTAAATGTGCCCCCTAGTAACCAACCCTGCGTCGGCGACACAGGCCCTCAGTTTTCTCCCCTTACATACCACTATCCTTCATCACAGATCCCTGGGACTATGCAGGAGCTTCTGTTCACACCCCTTGCAGCCTTTGGACATTGTCTCCTACCTCACCCTTTGTGACTCTCCCCTTGCTCCCCCCTCCTCCCTTCCTATTGTTATGTATCAACTCATCCTGTTTTCTATTATGCAATGTTGTCACATCTGATTGCTGGATGACTGTTAACCATGTTGTACATTCTTATTTCTTGCCCAATAAACAATTGCAACACAAAAAAAGACTCCAGGTGTGGTGAAAGTCATAAGTGAATGGACTAGTGGGATGCATTTTGTATGCCGCGATGGAGAGTAGATACAGCTTCCCTAGACAGTGGAATTGTATTGACTGCATCCCTGTGGCTGGAGATTAGAGAACTAGACATCAAAGTAAGGGAGGATGAATAAAAGGCTGCCCACAGAGAATCTGTGAGGTCCTTCTTAGCAAAGGGTTGCTGATTAGTTCTTCCTAAATGACCAATACCATAGGGCAGATGTTAGGAGTGAGGGGTAGGTCAGAGGTTTCATTTGGTGAAGGTGACAACGTTTCTAAGGAGGGCTGTCGTTTTCTCCTGCTTTGAGCCAGTACTATTGTTACTTCTGTGAGAGCCATCACCTAGAACACGGGCTGTGTCCAAGCCTCGGGCAGAAATGACTTTTAAAAGAGAATCACACCAAATCAGTTCAAAACCTCAACAGTGGATCCACAGCCCCTGTCTGAAAAATGTATAAAAAATAGAACTGTGAAATGAGTGATCCATAGGTCAAAAGAATTCAGGTAACAAAATGTTTCTGTTTCTTCGGTGTCTTATTTCTTACAGTATTTGTAATAAAATCAATTAATAAAATTAAAATATCTCTATGAATTTCTTTTCTGCTGTGGCTTTAATGCTTGTATGCCTTTCTCTAACTAACTGGGGAATTTTTTTCATATTCCTCTGACATTCAGTACAATTAATTATAGTTTCATTTCATTGCTTGTGGCTCGTCAATGGAATAGTTGCTCTGGCGGCAGAGTATGGGATGTCGGAGGACAGACTTTACAACGTTCACCCTATCTAGGAAAAACCTGGCTGAAAGGGACATATAAAAAATAAAGTCCCCGATACACTCGGAGAAAACTCCCAGCATTGGGGCCATTAATTTTTTGTTTTCCTAATATAACTGCAAAAGAAACAATCAATGGACGTAATGCTGGACAATGCAAACATTCACCCCCAGTCACAAGGATCTGGGTTAAATCCATCATTCTTTTGCTCAACACACCACCCAGTTTGGACCCAGCCATATGCAAATCAGTCTTGACCCTGTTCCTTGTAGGAACAGTCCAGCCCGAACTGCCAAGCCAGGTCCTCCCTGGACCGGAATCAATCATCCTGGGACTGGTTTCAGGGCATCACCCTTCATCAGTCAGGTTAGCTTGAATCCAGTAGTGTAGTGAGCACGGGACCCACGTCTGGGCATACCCTTCCCACTTTGGGCAACATATGCAAAATAAATAATTGATGGACAGAATGCTGGACAATGCAAACATTCCCCCCCAGTCACAAGGATCTGGGTTAAATCCATCATTCTTTTGCTCACCATCCCACCCCAGTTTGGACCCAGCCATATGCAAATCATTCTTGACCCTGTTCCTTGTGGGAATAGCTCAACCCGAACTGCCAAGCCAGGTCCTCCCTGGACTGAAATCAAGCATCCTGAGACCGGTTTCAGGGCATCACCCTTCATCATCCAGGCTAGCTTGAATCCAGTGGTGTAGTGAGCACGGGACCTGCGTATGGGCATACCCTTCCCACTTAGGGCGACATATGCAAAAGAAACAATTGGGTCCAAACTGGAATGGCATGGTGAGCAAAAAAACGATGGATTTAGGCCCAGATCTCTGTACTGGGGTGAATGTATGACATTGTCCTGCATTCTGTCCATCAATTGTTCTTTTTGCATTTGTCACTCCGATTCGGATGGGTATGCCCAGACGTGGGTCCTGTGCTCTCCATGCCACTGGAGTCAAGCTATCCGGGCTGATGAAGGCTGAAAGCCCGAAACTGGTCCTAGGATGCTTGTTTCCAGTCTAGGGAGGACCTGGCCTGGCAGTTCGGGCTGGACAGTTCCCATTGGGCACAGGGTCAAGACTGATTGACATATGGCTGGATCCAAACTGGAATGGCATGGTGAGAAAAAAAACGATGGAGTTAGGCCCAGATCTCTGTACTGGGGTGAATGTATGACATTGTTCTGCATTCTGTCCATCAACTGTTCTTTTTGCATTCCTAATGCAACTCCCAGCTTTGGAAGGTTTGTTTCCAATGGACGAAAAGTGTGCCAGCTGGCTAGCCATCATGTCTGACAGTATTTGCATGTTTGCACAGCCACCCACCAAATTGTGCATAATCTCTGCTATTTAGCCAGCAGCCATGTAAATAGCAGCAGAAGTTCACTATTTACCCAACAGCCAGGTAAATGGCTTTGACCATTTTCTAAATATTATCATGTAAAAGTATCATGTACAGTGACTTGTCATTGAGTACTAGAACAGACTTGTCATTAAGTACTAGAACAGGCTTGCATTTGAAAATCTATAAACAAATGTTGCAGCACGAGGACACAGAGCTCAAAAAGTGAGGGGCCTGGGCAATAATGACCCATCTGCAACTCCTCGTGCCCTTCTGACGAGCCAGCTAATAGTGTCACACCAGCAGTTCTGAAACTGTACTTCACCACTTGAGCACAGAAAGTCTCTATGAAATATTTGCGTATGTTACACATTTTCTTCATTACCACCAGCTTACCATTATTTTTCCTTACCTTCTTTTCCAGGTAGGAAAGCATCATCTCTAGTATGGCTTCTGGTTCACGGATCATGTATTTTTCATAGAGTTTTGAATGCTCTTTTCTCTCAAATCGGAAAGCCATCTGCTATAGCAAAAAGTCAAAGCCCACACAAAAACAAAATTAAAAAATCGTCCTCAGACTTAAAGGAAGCAAACACTGGAAGCATCAATTGGTTTCTGAGACCAGTGTTGAACAAATGACACATACGTTTTGCCAATGTGGTATGTTTTAGTCATTTTTATTTTTGCAGTTATATATAGCGCATAAATACGGTCCAGTGACATTGGAGCACTTCACATGAGTACCTACCAATTATGTTACACAAGTTCAAATTAATATAAAAAAAAGAAATTTAGGCACAGAGAGATTAAGTTATTTGCTCAGAATCACAGACTGTTGAGCTGACACCAGGACTCGGACCTGGATCCATAGTTCCAGTGTCGGCATCTACCTTGGTACAACGCTTCAGATGCATGGCAGCTACACCCACTCCCTCTTTCATCGCTTTGCAGGCTTGTGAATACACTTGGTTGTCCATGAGCTGAATGCCACGCCCCCCTTTTAAGAATGCCACCCCCTCTTTCCAAGAGGCAGTGTTGAATTTGAGTCTGTGGGTTCCAAGACAAAATATCGAAGTTATAAATATAGAAGTAAAAAATATATGTAAAAATATAGAATGCAAAAACATTGACTCCCTGTACTTAAGCAGGTAAGTACAAAAATATCGGAAAAAAAATATCGATGTACAAAATATAGAATTTATATATATATATATATATATATATATATATATATATATATATATATATATATATCACCGTAGGAAGGTGCGAAGCTTCAACAAATGAAGACAGCATTTGTCAGCTGAGGAAACGAGCACCAGCACCACCATACTGCCGGGATATTGAGGGGAGCGGAGCGGGACAGGACCACAGTTCCTAGGCTCCTTCGCAGCAACCAGCCGCCACCGACGCTGCTCACACGTGCCCAGAGGCGCTTTTAAAAGCCACAGGGGACACACGCAGCGCGGGAAGCCCTTACCTTCGTTCCAGCACCAGCACCACCATACTGCTGGGATATTGAGGGGAGCGGAGCGGGACAGGACCACAGTCCTCGGGCTCCTTTGCGGCAACCAGCCACCACCAACGCTGCTCACATGCGCCCAGAGGCACTTTTAAAAGCCACAGCGGGCTCCCACAGTGCCCGTCCAAGACCGGAGGAGGCAGGGCTGGGCCACATCACTAACAACTTGACTCTGGGACCATTCAGCCTTGTGGCGCAAGGTACTGTGCTAAATTGTGAGACTGATATTACCCCCAGGGATCCCTAAGATGAGTAAGCGTAAGATAGGTACTGGGCAGGGAGTGGTGGGGACACTTGATGCTTTTCCTTTAAGGGCGGAGTCAGCACTTATTCATGAGATCAAGCTCACAGAGCGGAGACTATCTTTAGAGCCCCAGGGCCCGATTCACAGAACTAACTTAAGACAAAATCCTAAACTTACTACCATTTTGGTATTCACAGAAGGCACTTACTCATTTTGGTATTCACAGAAGGCACTTACTCATTTCGGTATTCACAGAAGTTAGGAGTCCTAACTTTAGGACTCCTAAATGCCTTCTGTGAATACCGAAAGTCTTAAAATTAGGATTTTTCTCAGTTTAGTAGTAGTATAGTTAGGACTCCTAACTTTAGGACTCCTAAATGCCTTCTGTGAATACCGAAAGTCTTAAAATTAGGATTTTTCTCAATTTAGTAGTCCTAAGTTTAGACTTAGAACTACTAAATTGAGAAAAATCCTTGGGGGCGGGGGATTTTAATTGTGCTTTGTGTCCTAATATTGATGGCAAATCATGTGGACTTATAAATGAAGAAGTAACTCCCACTTTCGCCACTCTACACTGGGAGAGTTATTCAATGAGAAAGTTTTTAGTCTTGATTTGGGATTTGCAAATGAATTATGTTCAACACCTGTACCCATGCCCCATGCCTTCAATGGCAGGGGTTTATGTTCTACCATCGATTATATTTTAATGTCAAATGATTCTTGGGTCCAAGCTGTTTCAGTAAAACATTTGCGTTTTTAAGGACAACAACTGCTCTTGTCAACTTCGCGAAAAAACTGGGCAGGAGACCACCAGTTGAGCTTATTCAAATTTACAAAGCAAAGTGCATCTCTACCACGATGTACGGGGCAGGGTGTGGGTTGATATGCACCCGTTACAAAGGGTGGAAAACTCTTTCCTAAGATACATTCTGTCTGTACCGAATAGCACTTCTTCGTATGTTTGTCATGCTGAGTTGGGTCTACCTTTCATCTCTGATTTAATAAAATTGGAGCCTATTCTTTTATGGCATAGGGTCCGGACAAAAGAAGAAACAAAGTTAAACAGAGATATTTTAATGGATGGTTTGAAATTGGAAAGGGCCTTAAAGATCCCTTGGGTAAGGTATGTGCGAGACTTCATGTGTGATCTAGACCACTTATAAAATTTTACTGATCCAAGAATTATTCAGGCGACTACGAGAAAGGAGTTCAAAAAAGAGGGTCTCCTATTATTGGACACTATAAGAATGTCGGCAGAGATCACAAAACCCACCGTCCAGCATAATCAATTGATTTTAACTACTTTTAGTATTCAACCCTATTTAATATTTGTACCAGGTGCCTATGATAGGTTTTTATTGACCAGATTTAGGCTGGGGGTCTTCCACAGACTTGTTAGTTTTCCGAAAGTGAACTACTGGGCCCAAGAAACGCAATTGTTCTCCCTGTAATAATCTTTCAGTACAATCTACTATACACGTTGTCCTTTTCTATAGATTTTACATCGAACTAAGGAAAGCATGGGTCCTATCAATTTAAAAAACACTGGGGTTTTGGCATTGTATGGACAACGAACAAGGAGTATGTAGGATAGTAATGTTCTTAAAGAAAGTACTTAGTCTAAGGAAATGTATGGTAAATGAATGCACTGACATCAGGAAGATCTACGAGTATATTATTATTAACTTAAAATATTTTTAAATGAACTTTATATAATACCTTTTCATTTAGTGTTTCATTTGGTGCAATTAATTATGTGCTTTTATGATTGTCTGAAACAGCAATCAAATATATATATGAACAAGCACTCCAGCTTCCACAGCAAAACTACAGAAGAAGGCACGGACTTGAGGCTGCTCAGAATACGGCAATATTTATTGTCTCAAGTAACCCTCAACCCCGAGGTAAGAGAGAGACGCGTTTCGGCTTACTAGAAGCCCTTATCAATCACAATCGAATGAAGTTCTCTTTGACTTGACTATATATATTTAAACATTCACTGAAAATACCATAGGTTTCAGGGACGTTATAGTTAGTTGGACATTTGACTCATATAAAACCAGAGAAATTTGCACGTTATAGTTAGTTGAGCTAACTATAATTCGCGTGCCCGCAATGCACTGGTGATGACGTCACATATTACATCACTCATGGCATGGTTAGTGACATCACTGATAACATCACTGATGACATCTCAAATTACATCACTGATGACATCATCCAGTGAATCTGTGTTTCTGTAAAGTTTAAATATTTTTCATATATATCTATTTCAAGGTGTATTGAAGAATGAGTGGATTTACAAGTGCCTGAATGGATTATTTAATAGGTGCGTGACTGACTGTAAACAGTGAGTGATTGAACATGTGTTACTGAATGCATGGGTTTGTGACTTAACTGTGTGAAAGTCTGTATTAGTGTCTCGGTTGGTTTATAAGCGGCTGCATGGGTTGGTGAGTATCTACATGAGTGTCTATAAGGGTTATTGATTTGTTGTCTGAGTATCTTTATGGGTGCCTGAGTGTCTGTGTGGGTGGGTGGGGGGCTGTGTGACTATGTGCATAGATGTCTGACTGGGTGATTCACAGGTTGTATGGATTCAAAAGTGCATCTGGGAAAGGCTGTATGGGTGAGTTAGAGTGTGTATGGATGTGTTGGTGAGTGGATGAATGTCTCAGTGGTATATGTGTGAGTAACTACATATGTTTTAAGGCAGTATATGTCAGTAATGGAGTATATAAATGACTATACGTGAGAGTAAGTTGTTTGAAGAGTGGGTGTATAAATGAGTGTCTGCTTGTATCAGTGATTGTATAAGACAGTAAGTATGTGTTAGTATCTGCATAAATAAGTGATGTGGTGTGTGTATAAATAACAGTTGGTGTGTATAACTGTATACATGCGTAAATGGACATGTGATAGATTCTTTGCATGACTGACTAGGTGTGTGAGTAACTATGGATGAGTGGCGGAGTATGACTGTATGTATAGGTGTATGAGTGCATATTATAGTACTGTATTGATGAGTAACTGCATGTATAAGTGACTGGATGTGTGTGTAGACCTAGGAAATAGTGGGTGGTATGTAGTATCTGGCACTGTTGTGTGTATGGTTTCAAAAATAGTAGTCTGTATTTTAGAGTGGGTGTATCAAAGTTTATATTAGGGCATCAGTATGTGCATCAGATTATCACGTGGATGATGTCATCAGTGATGTCATGAGTGATGTCATTTCAGAAGTCATCAGTGATGTCACTGACCATGTCATGAGTGATTTAATATGGGACGTCATCACCAGTGCATTGCGGGCGCGCGAGTTATAGTTAGCTCAACTAACTAGAACGTGTGAATTTCTCTGGTTTTATATGAGTCAAATGTCCAACTAACTATAACGTCCCTGAAACCTATGGTTTTTTCAGTGAATTTCTAAGTTTTTTAAATGCTAATTCCTAACTATAACGTGTGTAAAACCTATGTTTTTTTCTGTGAATTTCGAAGGTTTTTTAAATGTTAATTTCATATTTTAATCTTTATAAAACCTATATTTTTTCTAATTTTTTTTGCACTATTTTGGAACTCTATTATCCTTTTTTTTATTTGAAAAATTATGTAATTTTTTATATCTTTAAAAAAAAGTATGTATATCTTATTTTTTGGGGGGAGAAAACTGGACTCCCGTATCGGTAGTGTACCAAGCTCCATCAGCACGCGAATCCTATCTGCCATATTGCTAAACTCCTAAAGGATGCACATTTCGTATCCAACGGCTTCGTAGCACTGCATCCCGCCTAACATCACATATGTATAAGGTCGCGCCAGCTGCTAGTTTGGTATGCGACGGGTGCGCGGTCCCAAGCCGCTCGTTACGTCATATACGTATGAGGTCGCGCCGGCTGTGCGTTCCGTATGCAACTAGTGCATGCTCCCAGGCCCTGTGTTTCGTCATAGACGTATGGTATTGCGCCGGGTACGCCATTCCCTCAATTTTTTTTATGCCTCGCAACTATATCTAAAAACGTTTAAAGTGTCTATGAGCGCAAAATATTTTAAACATTTATATATTTCTAACTGTAATAAACTTCTATTATGATAAATATATTTTCTCAAAATCACATCGGGTGCGGCCTCCTTGCGCGCTCAGTGCGCGATTGCCATGTGACCTTAAAAAGAAGCATTTGACTGGTTCATAACATTTCCCATTGTAACAGCTGGAGGACCCCCCCCCCCCATTTTAGTCATTCTCTCTACAGCGTTTGATGAGAGACACCCCTTCTGCTTAGAGAGCTTTTTTGAAAAGTTTTTTGCTGTGTACACATATCTTATAGTACACACAACATGCAACGGTCATCTTGATCAATATTCATGTTCTGTACAGTAGCCTTCCACATGTGATGGCCATGCATCTGAAACGTTACATCAAAAAACAAATGTGTGTTACACGATGCACCTGGTGTGTGTGTGTGCGCATTATTGTGCTGCCTTTCAGCCTGGGTATTGGTGGCTTGATGGGGTATCATCAGCCACGGGCAGAGTGCACATCCTAGACCACATGTGACAAACAGTAAAGAGTAATGTGTAGATTTGTGTTGCAGTATGCTCCATTGTCAGGCTTTACCAGTCTAGTACTGTGTCATATGTGAGACTTTCAGATTCACGTTTGACATGCATTGCTTGACTGTAATGAGTGTTATCACTGTGTATGACGTAACCTCACTGCTAATCCTCCCTCCATCCGAGCACATTCACATGTGTGTGTTTCGCGATAGCAACACTTTCAATAATAGCGCACACCACTGACATGCGTGTCTGCGCATATACACAAGCTTGACAACGACATGTGATGTTGTCCATTCAATGTTTTCGGACAGCATCTCATTAGCGATAGTTGCCACCCTCCCGGTACATGCTACATTAATGTAAATTGCGTATTCTGCGACACCAAAACTGCAACAGGGACACACAAATAAGTACACTTCCTGCCCAGGCAGGAACAATGCCCAGGTCACCGGAATAATTATTCACACCCTTACGCTGGCCTGGCGTACGCAAGCCCAGCCCACTTTACGTACATATAACTAGTATAACGACGACGCCACATGTCCCAGTTCTTTCACACTGCCTCAGGTGATATGGCCGCATCCACCTCGCATATCACAATGCGCAATAAAAAAGGGATCCATGAGGTGAACACCATCCTGGCAATCAAAACTACATCTGAATTGTGAACCCTGCTGGCCGTTGTGTTTGGACACACACCAATGACAGCAGGTGAGCAGTGGGGCCTGGGTGCACAGGGGCTGCAATTGAGCACGGTGTGGTGGGAGGGGTGGGGTGCATCAGTCTGGGTGCGCAGGTGCCAACAAGCGATGTTGCCGTGCATAATGATGTGATCTCTGACCTCATTCAGTCACACCTCTGTCTCATTTTAAGGACCTGCTGGACCGTACTGTAGGCCTGAGCCAGCGGGCAGCGCTGCCCTACTGACATGTGGTGTTGCCTTGTAGGGCACTGTAGTGAGCAGACTACTAAGTTTACATGCACACAGGCATCCGCCACTGCATTGCACGCGCACATTATGCTTCTAGCATGCGCTCTGTTCCTTTGTATGTGAACGTTGGCATAACATATTATTATTTAACCTTGTGTATTCTCGTACACTTCAACTCCTCTTTGAACCACGATTACTACTAACAGTTGGTAGATCGTACTTCAAGAAGGAAGGATACACTCAACTAGTGTTTTCTATTAAGCCTGAAAAAAACCTTCATTTACCTCAAGACGTTTCCACCATTATATTATTTCTCCCTTTTCAGACACTGAGTTAGTGGCACCAGATGAGGCCCTGGGCATTCAGACGCCTTCCATCGTGGTATCAAGACACCGTCCCTGACCGGTGACATGCTGTGCCACCCTGAGAGCAGCACCCCGGAGATGGAGCTCGCACCAGCACGTCGTTGGACACACCGGTTGTGGCAGGTGAGCAGTGAAGCCTTGGTGCGCAAGAGCTACAATTGAGCCCAGTGTGGGGGAAGGGGCTGGGGTGCAGCAGCCTGGGTGCACAGGTGCAGGCAAGCGATGTTGCCGTAGATAATAATGTAATCTTTGGCCTCATTCATATCTCTGTTTCATTTTAAAGACTTGCTGGACCGCACTCTTTCTCGCGGACTCCAGCGTCCCAGACACACGGGTGACGGGAGGTGAACAGTGAGGGCTGGGTGCAGTAGACCGACGCTCTTTATCCTCCTCCCTTAGTTCTTTTGACTCTCCCTCCCCTTCACCCTTCCACCCACTCGCTCTCTGTCCCATTCTCACTTTCTTCCTTTCATTCTGACTACCTTTCTTTTTCTCTTGGACATTGCAAACATACTTATGTTTCTTTTTTGTCTTGCAGGTTTTGTACGCTGCTTCCGGAGGAGTCCCAACCACTTATTTCATGTTTTACTGTTGTATGTTCGAATAAAGTTGCGTTTCCATTTATTTGTGTTCTTTTAATAAAATTTTGTTTTTTTTACCAATAAATAAGTGAGTGTATGGGTCTTCTTTTTCTGATTAACTCTTGTCTGTAGTTTATTGTGAAAATCGGCGGTTGATAGGAGGTTATCAGGGAAAACATTTGTAATTTTGCGGTGCACCTACCAAATATAAACCAACAGACTATTACATAAATGAAGCCTAGGTAATTCTACAACTGCAAGGCTTCTATGAGTGTATCACTTTATAACACCATGAGTACTGCCCGTGTGATTACACAACCAATAAGGCACTGCCTAGGGCCACCGAGGCTTCAGGGACTGGCGACGCCCACCCTGCATATTTAAGTAAAGTCCCGGAGGGTGGCGATCCCCGGACTTGAGTTGGCCTCGAAGCCCCCCGAACAATTAATAAACAATACTCGGGGAGGTGGCGATCGCCTAGGCTGCGAAACGTGTCTGTGCCCTCCCACGCCTAATTTCCATGTGAGATTAAGGTCCCCAGTGCTGCAGAGACCCCGCAATATAATATTAGGATTGGCCCCGGAACATTACCCAGCAGGGGGCTCATTTAAATGAACGGGTGACACCCCGCTTCATTTTCTTTTCTCCATTTTTCTATCTGGATCCGCTTTATTGAAGCGATACAATGTTTTCCTCCTCTCGCTTCAACGAGGCAAACAAGGATTTGCTATCACAGGGTGGAAGCCATGCTCCCGCCCTGTAATAGCAAACATAAATGTCCTGCGGATGCCGACCCCGGGACATAGTATGAACTGCGCCTGGAAGGTGGCGCTCCGTAGGGCCATGATGCATTGGTTACTGCATAACTACAGAGTTACTATAAACGCATACTAACACTACTTGCACACGTGTTGTACAGTGACCAGAGTGTAGTGAAGAGGCAGAGGATGTCCAAAATCCCCAAATTTAAATCCTACTAGGTCGTATGACATAGTTCCATGAGCCGACGACCCTGGGATGAGTAGAAGAAACCGTTTCACCAAGAAAACGGGTCTTCAGCAGAACGCAAGGAAGCTCAAAATATTGGTGAGTGCTGCCTTCTTTTTACCTTCTCACCTCGTCGCCAAATTTATGTAGTGAAGAGGAAGACAGTAGTGGATCCGATAAGTAGATTTATTGCAGGAAGAGAAGACAACTTAAACAGCCACCAACAGGAGCAGACAGCAAGGCAACCGTCTTCTCCAGCGCAGTGTACAAACTCCCCAAGATTCCCCTCATGACAGCCCTACAGTCTAACATTACATACTTACATTCTGGCAGAATTACATACTAACATTCTACTATGACTTACATTGGAATACTACACAGAGTACATGACTTTACAGCAATGCGCTCATGGTTTCATCCACGAGTCTTGAGACCTGTAGGGGTGAGTAGTTCACTTCCCACTCCCTGTATTGTAGAAACGCAAACTAACACTACTTCCACAGGTATGCTACAAAGACCAGAGCACATCACTTTACAGCAATGAGCTCACAGTTTAGGCTCTCAGTTTCATACCCGAGTGTAGCAGCATCTCATCTCAGCACCAAGTCATTCTGAGCAACACCGCACTTTCAGACCGATAGGAGTGACATCTTCGCCATGCACTCCCCCACAGAGGTTACAGTGCTCCTATCCTCCTGTTTCCTACTCTTTTTCCCCTTTTCCCCTTACTCGTTTCAACGGAATCACAAAATGGCCGCCAACACTTCCTAGTTGCAACAGCACGCAGCCAATAAGCAGCATGCTCATGCTCGTAACGCCTCAGCCAATCAGATGGCAGAGTTCCCAAATGTCGATATCTGTAAATTTAGATATTTCTCCAAAACTACTGAATGGATTTACACCAAATAAACAAAAGCGTGCTTTCTAGACCAAGACTCTTCTCCCTGCCAAATTTGGAGTAATACCGTTAACCCGTTCGACCTGTAGCTTTGTCTAAAGTTTCCTATGGAAATTGCATGGAGAAAACACGTTTTGGGACCACTTTTTTCTCGCCCCCCCCTTGATGAATCACCTACAAACTTTTAACATAGGAGTTGATATGAACAAAGAATTAGTTTGGAAACTTTCATGGAGATTCATCAAACGATGCCAAAGTTATAAGCAAAACAAAAAATACTCTTCCTATGGAAACTTGGTCCTAACTATAACTACTTACTGGCAGCTGCCAGTAGGTAACATATATATACCAATAACATAAAATCTAATAAAAAACATTCTATGATAAATTAAAACATTAAGGGGATGATTACGATGGCGATCTGCCCGCCATAGTAACCTGATTTACCCCCTGCCATATTATAATGGCGGGGGGTATTGTGGCAGACGCAAAGTACGTCTGCCGCTTTTCCACCTGTCGGCAATCGTTCTGATTGCCGGCTGGGCGGACTTGGGCCACAATATGGTGGCGGAGCCTAGCAGTCACTGCCATCCTTATTATGAGTGCGGTGGAAGGCCTTTCCATGGCGGCGAGGCTGGTGGGATGTGTTTTGGGACCCGTTAAGGGCCCCCAGGGAGTTCGGGGGGTGCACTTGAGGGGTACCCCCCTCCATTTCCATGGACGAGGTGGCAGGCACCGCGCGGTGCCTGGCACGTTGCGCATGGAAATGCACACCATGGCACTTTGGCATTGCGGCGGGTGCCGCTTACAGCAGCAGCCACCGCAATGTCAAAAATGCGGAATGCGACCGCCAGGGTGGCGGTCGCATCCTAATTAGTGGTGCGGGAGCGCTGTACGTCTGGTGACCGGTCACAACACCGCAAGGCCGCCATCCTAATAGGCCCCTAAGTTTGAGTGCAACGGTAGGGAAAGTGTTGGACAGGGGAGGGATAAAAATTACTATTCCACTCTAGTGAGGGCAAATGTGTAGGATAGCTGAGGGGTAACAAATTACTATTCCCACTCCAGTAAGTGCAACAGTCAGAATAGTAACAATTAATATTCTAACCCCAGTCAGTTCAAAATTAAAAACAAACTAAATTTTAGCAACAATAAAAATATTTAAAAAACAAAATAAATTAAAACATATATAAATGTATTAAACATTCAAATACAAATATAATTAATATTAAACAAATATATATATATATATATATATTTTTAGAGAGAGAGAGTGAGAGAGAGAGAGTTTAGAATGGTAAATACATATAGCAAATACCTACAAATTATATATTAAGTAAAATAAAAAAGAATTACTTACATTTACTTTTTGTATTAACTACCCTATAACCCCACACAATTCACAACACACATCTACATTTTAAAAAAATATGTACTTCCTCAACTAAGATAATTAATTACCAATTAAAGGGCTTGGGGTTCCAGAAACGGGGAAACGCCTTTGGCTTTCTGTTGATGTTTAATGAGGAGCTCAGCCCACACGCGCCCCCAACCCACGAGGGAGAACTACTACAGTTAAAAGGAACGGCGCGTGGAAGGGTGTCAGACGGGATTATTTCCTGTTATGATCGTGCCTGAAAGAAGCAGCCTCTCACAAGTCTCATTTCAACTGCAAAATTGATTTTCACTCACCTGCCTGCTGAATACGAGTCCTTAAACATGCATCAATGCCTGTGAAGAATAATATCTGCCAGTGGGGCTACAATTGTTCAAGGACTTCCAAAACACACTTGACAATATTCACAGTGCATTATGGGACCGGTGATACTGGCTACGGCGGTCACGTGAGGCATTCAATAAATTACAATCGAGCGCACCTGGGAGCTTGCATTCCTGGTCCGTGAGCAAGGCATCCAGCCGAAACGTTGGACTAAAAGGGAAACAGGCGCTGCTCAAAGACTTTGAAATAAAGCCAATTCTAAGGTATTGGGTCTCGCATCTTGTTCTTACAGTGTGTGATTGTGGGTTTCTCCGTGCCCATGCAGCGAGGCCACCCTGAAGGGCTTGGGGTTCCAGAAACGGGGAAACGCCTTTGGCTTTCTGTTGATGTTTAATGAGGAGCTCAGCCCACACGCGCCCCCAACCCACGAGGGAGAACTACTACAGTTAAAAGGAACGGCGCGTGGAAGGGTGTCAGACGGGATTATTTCCTGTTATGATCGTGCCTGAAAGAAGCAGCCTCTCACAAGTCTCATTTCAACTGCAAAATTGATTTTCACTCACCTGCCTGCTGAATACGAGTCCTTAAACATGCATCAATGCCTGTGAAGAATAATATCTGCCAGTGGGGCTACAATTGTTCAAGGACTTCCAAAACACACTTGACAATATTCACAGTGCATTATGGGACCGGTGATACTGGCTACGGCGGTCACGTGAGGCATTCAATAAATTACAATCGAGCGCACCTGGGAGCTTGCATTCCTGGTCCGTGAGCAAGGCATCCAGCCGAAACGTTGGACTAAAAGGGAAACAGGCGCTACTCAAAGACTTTGAAATAAAGCCAATTCTAAGGTATTGGGTCTCGCATCTTGTTCTTACAGTGTGTGATTGTGGGTTTCTCCGTGCCCATGCAGCGAGGCCACCCTGAAGGGCTTGGGGTTCCAGAAACGGGGAAACGCCTTTGGCTTTCTGTTGATGTTTAATGAGGAGCTCAGCCCACACGCGCCCCCAACCCACGAGGGAGAACTACTACAGTTAAAAGGAACGGCGCGTGGAAGGGTGTCAGACGGGATTATTTCCTGTTATGATCGTGCCTGAAAGAAGCAGCCTCTCACAAGTCTCATTTCAACTGCAAAATTGATTTTCACTCACCTGCCTGCTGAATACGAGTCCTTAAACATGCATCAATGCCTGTGAAGAATAATATCTGCCAGTGGGGCTACAATTGTTCAAGGACTTCCAAAACACACTTGACAATATTCACAGTGCATTATGGGACCGGTGATACTGGCTACGGCGGTCACGTGAGGCATTCAATAAATTACAATCGAGCGCACCTGGAAGCTTGCATTCCTGGTCCGTGCGCAAGGCATCCAGCCGAAACGTTGGACTAAAAGGGAAACAGGCGCTGCTCAAAGACTTTGAAATAAAGCCAATTCTAAGGTATTGGGTCTCGCATCTTGTTCTTACAGTGTGTGATTGTGGGATTCTCCGTGCCCATGCAGCGAGGCCACCCTGAAGGGCTTGGGGTTCCAGAAACGGGGAAACGCCTTTGGCTTTCTGTTGATATATATATATATATATATATATATATATATATATATATATATATATATATATATATATATATTTTAGAGAGAGAGAGAGTGAGAGAGAGAGAGTTTAGAATGGTAAATACATATAGCAAATACCTACAAATTATATATTAAGTAAAATAAAAAAGAATTACCTACATTTACTTTTTGTATTAACTACCCTATAACACCACACAATTCACAACACACATCTACATTTTAAAACAATATGTACTTCCTCAACTAAGATAATTAATTACCAATTAAAGAAATATTAGTAATTAAAAAAAATCATAACAATTATTTAACTTCCCACACTTTACCCCTAAAATCCCCAAAACCCACAGTTAACATTAAACTATAAATGTATTACCCAATGAAAATGTATTTTCAATTAAAAAAACTAATAGTATTTAACAAGTAATTATAAAGTAAATAAAATGTATTTACTATCAACACTGTAGCCCTATAACAATAAAACCCACACACAAAAAACTATAAACAAATACCCTAATTAAATATAAATTTATTAAGTATTATTAATGATCAACTAATTTTTAATTAAACAAAAATTACTTGCCACCCTTTACCCCTATAAACCCCACAGCCCACACCTAATATTAATTACACAAATTCCATGTTTAATTTTAATTATTTAAATAATATTAATTAGCAACTAATTATCAATTAATTCAACATAAATAACTTTCCACCCTTGACCCAATAAACCAAACAAAAAAAACACATAAAATAATCACACAATTACCATAATTATCAATTAATTAGTATTACAAATTAACAACTAATTTTTAATTAATTAAACATAAATTACTTCCCACCCTTTACCCCTATAAACCCCACAACCCTCACCTAAAATTAATTGCACAATTTTGGTAATTAATTTTCTGTCAATTCATTAATATTAATTAAGAACTAATTATTAATTAATTTAAAATAAATTGGTTCCCACCCTTTAAAACTATAAACCCCACAACCCGCACCTAAAAAAGTTACACAATTACCATAATTAGGTGGCGATTCCGATCGGGTAAAAAAAATTCCCGTACGACTCGTATCCGTATATTTTTACGTACGAATCGTACAAGTCCCGTCCCACCGGTGAAGTACGATTCGTACGTGAAAAATACATACGAATCGTATCGGGAAAAGGTCTACGAGACGTACCCGGACAGTTTTACGTACAAATCGTAAAACTGAAGTCCGAGCGCACAAGTACGATCCGTACCGCCCTTCTGAATACACAAGTGTATGTAAAACGTCCCGTACGTAGCGAACTCTGTACCACTCGTATCTCGGGTGAACTTGTGCCCGGGATACGAGTCGTACAGCCCTTCCCTCCCCCCCGCGTATGTCCACACGTACCCCCGTATGTCACCACCGTACCCCCCATATGTCAGCACCGTACACCCCCCCCATGTCCGCACCGTACCCCAGCCCCGTACTTGTACGCACCGTACACCAGCCCCGTACTTGTACGCACCGTACCCCAGCACCGTACCCCAGCCCCGTACTTGTACGCACCGTACCCCAGCCCCATACTTGGACGCACCGTACCCCAGCCCCATACTTGTACGCACCATACCCCAGCACCGTACCCCAGCCCTGTACTTGGACACACCATACCCCAGAACCATACCCCAGCCCCGTACTTGTTCGCTCCGTACCCCAGCCCCGTCCCCCAGCATCGCGTATGTACGGACTTTACAACAACATTGCGTATGCGAGCACGGTACACCAACATCGCGTATGTATGCACCTTACATACGCGAAAACGACTCGTACTGAACCAGGACACTGTAAAACAGCACAAGGAGGGTCAATTTGACTCGCACAACACCACAAAACACGTTTACAGTAGAAAAAACATCAAAATGACTGACCTGGCACATCCAAATAGGCAAACAGAGGCCCAATCTCACAACCACCTCATATAACACACCCACCAAAATTTCAAACTCAGGCACACCCACAAATGGACCAATAAAAAGGGCCCACACACACAAACCATGAGCCTTTGCAACAGACTCACTGCAGCTACAGAGCACACCCCAACTGCACCCATACCCCTTAACATATACACCTTCACACAAACTCCTTCACACATACCCCCTCTTCACATTCCACACCTTCACATTCACACCCACAACCATCCACACCCTCACCCCACACCATGCCCACAGACAAGAATCCAAAGTTCACAAGGGAGGAGCTGGATATCCTTGTCAATGAAGTCATCAGAGTCGAGCCACAGCTCTTTGGAACATTGGTCAGACAGACCAGCATAGCCGAAAAATCACGCCTGTGGCAGAGGATCGTCGATAGGGTGAATGCTGTTGCACCCATCAGAAGGACCAGGAATGAATGCCAAGCCAGGTGGTACGATCTGCGGAGGGCAGTCAAGCGGAAAATGAACGAGGACTACGCCCAGAGCAACATCACTGGAGGTGACATTACCATCCCTGGGAGGAGAAGGTGATGGCCCTGCTTCCGCTGGTGGGAGTACACGAACTTCAAGGACTTCCAGAGCCTGGTGAGTACACAAACAACTCATGGAACATGGGGGGAATGGCATCCACACCCCAACTACACAAAATGCATGCACCTACCCCCAAGCCCTCACCGGACACAACCACACTCAAAAACAACGCTCATGCCACTAACATGTGTATGCCCCATTCACAAAGCAAGGCCATGCCATGTCCCAGGCTACACGAAGCAACAACCCAAGACTGGATGTCCGGGATGCTGGGAGGGTGGGGCTCACAAAACGCATTGTTCAACTCTGAATCAGACACCATTGCCCTCAGCCCATATGGCCCAGGTACATACCCATGCACCATGCTCAATGCACAGGGACTGGCAAAGTACTGACAAGGTAGCTGACACTTGGCCCTGCTGTAGGCAGCACAAGGCCATCCTGTGACCACTGCAAACTCAAACACCAACACAACAAGCTCAGAGATCTAGGACAGGAACTCACACTCACTTTCATGGCAGCATGCTCCATGGGGGGCCAGATACATCACCTGGGAGACCCACTGCCAAATCGCACTACACCCACCAGCAGGCCCTGTCACACACACCCCTTACACAAGCACACACCCCCGGGGCAGGCAATGGATTTACCCACTCTCACAATGGACATGTGACACAACAAGATCAATCCATAGTCAAAGAAGCATCCAAGCCAAAAATCTACATGTCAAACACTCAGGAGAACATATCAATCTGTCCCCCGCAACATACCCATCCACAAGTGAACATTGAGGAGAATGCTAGGCACATACAACTACCTGGAGGAACTGTGCCAACTTGAATATGTATGAAACATGAATGTCGCATGAAACAGCATTAACATTGTCTCTTTCTCACACACAGGGCAACCTGATGGATCTCCTCCCAACAATGGGGGTGAAGAATCACAGTCCCAGGCTTGGGAGGAACCTGAGCCCACTGGCAGCGACGCCTCTCAACACTCCGCGGATGACCCCAACCCACCTGGACCCTCTGGTGTCCAAGCCCCTGCAGCACCTGCTTCAGGAACATCTGTGCCAACCACCACCCCCATTCCTGCCACATCCCAGGAGACACCCAGGAGCCCTGCCCGCACTGAACAACTGAGCCAGTCTGACCTGGAGGGACAAGGCTCGCCGGGTACCCAGGAGGAGGCAGACAACCCCGCAACTGCCATCACTCAGGGGTCCCGTAGACCCGATGTGCCCACAACGGCAGGCCAGGCTCGTGTGGGCAGGGGTGGTGGGAGTGGAGGCAGGCGGAGGCGAGAACCTGACCAGCCAGCTGAAGGGACCGGTATGTCACACATACACAACATCATGGACGCATACTGGCGTGACACCAGGGCCATCAGCCAGGTAGTGAAGACCCTCACAGAGATTAAGAACCAGCAGGCCGAGCAACATGCCAGTCAACAAGAACACCAAGGACGGATGGAGGCAAGACTGGCTGAGCTGGTGGTGCAAACGGACATAAGCCGTTCACTCCGTCGGATCGCCGACAACATGGGCAACCCTCCCTGTGCCACCAGGCGAAGACTACCACCAGCCACAGGGAGGGAGGAGGAGGAGGATTCGTCTGACGGAGCGTCCCAAGCATCGTCAAGGCCTGCATCTGAGGGTCCTGTGAGGAAGGTGGGTCGTCCACAGAAAAGACCGTGAGAGGCAGCGGCCCATCCACATCTCCCAGGTCACCTGGCCTGGCACCTGGCCTTCATGCGTAACAGCATCACCTCATTCACTGACATTCTCTGCCACATGGACTAGCTGGTCACAGTCTGACCAATGATGACAATCACTGTGTTCTGGACTCTGATGACTTCAAATGCCAAGGATCCCATCTCCCCCTGTGGACTTTGGATTCTAGGCACACTGTATAGCACCTATTTTTCCCCACAAAAGATGCCCGCCACCGAGAATAAAACTAAATAGCTTTAATTAGTTGTTGCAGTCATTTTGCATGAGTCCACAACATACGTTTGGGGAAATGTCAAACTATGCCTGAGTGTTGAACTAACTCCAGCCATCCATACCCTGTTATCTGAGTCCGGTACAGGACACACATGGGTCACAATGTATCATCCAATACAGACATGGAGCCCAATACTCACCCGTGATGGCCTCAAGCTGCTGATGGGGGGCTTGCAATACTGTGCGGACAGACCTATTTGGAAGAGTATCATTAAGGTGTAGAGGTCATGGCTCATGTGGAGGTTCCCGGGTAGGGAGTCACAGGTATGTTTGGCCAGGTGGGAGAACTATCTCCTGCATGCTGGAGTTCAGTGGATGTGAAGAATGGTGGCAGGGCAAGGTTGGATGCACGGAGTTGGCCCAACGGGGTCTTGGATGACAGATGCCCAAGGTTGGTTTGGGGTCTGGGGTTGTGGACTGCCTCCTGAGTGTGGGTGAGGAGTCTGAAGGTCATCCTGCAGCAGACAGTGATCCATTGCAGCTATCTCAGGTGGATGGTGATGTGTCTGGTGCGTGGGATGTTGAAGCTGAGGTGTGCAGATGCACCCTGGATGTGGACAAGTTCTCTGGGAGTTTGGATGTTCTTGCTCCGTAGAGGGCAGGGCTGCAGTTGACACGGCTGGTGTCATGGACCTGGGGGACGGTCTGTCTTGCCTTGGAGTGGATCTATCTGTGGATCATGTGCATCATGCGGAGGGTGTTGCAGCATGAGGTACAGATGGTGGTGAGTTGCATGGCAATTGTCAGCGAGGAGTCCATGATGCACACCATCTTGCGTGCGTTTTCACTGGGTGCTGGTGCAGTGCCCTGGCGGGTGGGACACAAGAAGTTGACCCAGCTGTAAGGGGACAATCCTCAGATGATTACCTCAGTCCTGGCCAAGTCCAGCCTCAGGTGGCTGATGTTCAGCCATCCATCAAGGTTGGAACTGGCAATGGCTGGGTCTTTGGTGAGGGTGAGGAGCAGCTGGCTGTCAATGGCATACGAGATGATGAGGTTGTGTGCGCATGTGATGGTGGAGAGGGGGGTCATGGACACATTGAAGATTGACACGCTGAGAGATGAGCCCTGGGCCATGTGCCAGATGACGCCACTGTACTACATGCTTAAGGCTTGAGTCCCACTCCCATGGCCTTGCTGGTGAGCTACTTGGTGATTTCATCCTGGTCCATCCTCTGGATACCAGTGTTGGAAATGTGTGAGCTGACAGTGTGTGAGCACATCGTGTATAATGCTGTGGAGAGGTCAAGGGGGGTGGCCTCACCATTATTGAGCAGGGCAAAGTTGTCGGTGTTGGTGGCAATGATAACAGTTGCAGTGGGGTGATTACTGTGGAAGATGGTCTTGTGCAGGTTGCCTGGAGCTCTTTGCGTGGAGGAAGTTTGTCAGTTGCTCGTTGACTGTCTTCCTGATGACATTTGCTGGCTAGGGAAGCACGGTGATGTTCCTTGAGAGCCTGCGTTCCTGCCGTCCGTTGTCTAAGAAGGGCCTGGATCACTGCATGCCTCTATCTACCATGGTATGTGTCTCCATCAGGCCCCTTCCCACACAACATCTCCACCACATCATTCCCCATCCTTGTAGCCCCCGTCCAGATACATACATGACATGCTTGACGGGGGCTACAAGGATGGGGAATGATGTGGTTGAGATGTTGTGTGGGAAGGGGCCTGATGGCGATCCCCAGGGGATGTTGCACATGAGCCGGGTGTTGTATTTCCTGATGATGGAAGTCCAAAACCTGAGGGGGGTTGGTCCTGCGTATAATGGTGCTGTCTGCCTCTGTGTGCCAAGGCTGGCATGTATGTCCATGAGCTTGCAGTGGTAGAAAGTTGCAAGGGATTGGCTCAGCCATGCAAGGGTGGGGTGTCTTTTGGATGGAGAGCTGATGTCAGTGCACTCACAATGCTGATGAGCTCTTTGATGTCGTGCGTTTTTTTGCCTCGGCCCCATCTAAAGGATCTCCAATTGTCCTTGCTGATGATATGGTGATGGCTGTGTGTGCCGTTTTCCAGGGTTGTAAGGGCACTGATGGTTATTTGTGTTGCAAGCTGTGCACAAGAGTCCTGCTAGATGTGTCTGAGTCCAGTAGGTCTGCCTTGTCCCAGGTGGCTTAATTGTTGTTGTGCGTCACAGGAAAGTCTGTCAATGTGGCTAGATTGTTGGATCAGTTGCTGATCCAGTGTGTGAGGTTGCAGGGTGTGGCAGTGGTGTTGGTTCCAGTGTTCCACACAGCATGTCTGTGTTGACTTACATTAAGCATCTTTGGGGGATTGGTAGCGAGGTGTGTGGCAGTGTGTTGCTTGTCTGAGACGTGGATGCTAATGTGGATGGACCAATGATGGATGCTGGTGTGGTTCTCATCCAGCCAGAAGTTCCTGGCCCACAGCCACATGTATCCTGTGGATGTGAGGGCGTGCATGAAGATGGATGTGTTGATGGCTTTGCGGAATGGTGGATGTAGGCCTGGAGATCTGTAGATGAGTGTTACTCTAAGGGTTTGAAGGGGGTTTGTGCCAAACCGGATTTGTGACCCTGAGTGCATACTTGTGAATAGATATCAATTCATCCTCCGGGATTGTTAGTGCCGTCCCTGGGGGTGCTCTTGTATCCGTCTGAGATGGCAATGAAGAAGTACTGTGCTCAGGATGCTTTTATCCAGGTCACTGTCATGAAGGTGATGTGTGGGCCTGTTGTGTTGAGGAGGTAACAGAGTCCAATGGCGTGCTGTTGGACGGAGCCGGAGTGGAGTAGGAGGGACATGACCTGGTTTGTGTGACAGGGCCTTGAAGGCGGGGCAGCGCTGTGTAGGCAGTTGGAGTTGCACACTCAGCATGCGAAGGTGTCGTGTATGCGCTCAGGGTATGCCTGAGAGCAGGCGGTTGATTTTCGGTTGGACATTGCTTGGAGGGTGGCTGCAACATGAGACTGTTGTGTGATGTGGGTCATGCAAGGACATGAGGGTCATGCAATGTGCACGTTGAATGCCTGACGGTCCTGCCTTTGGCACGGCGTGGCCGCAACAGTGGCACAGACAAGCTTATGACAGCCTAATGAAGGGGTGGAGGGAGGAAGGGAGGAGCATCTTGGAGTCGTGTGGGTTGCAGAATCCTGGAACTTGGTGGGCCCTTGCCGCAGGGGCCGCAGCAGCAGGCGGCATGTACTGGAAACTAGGCCGAAAGTAGCACACAAAGACAAGGAGGTCAGAAAGGACAACTGCAACAGGTGTACGTAAAGGAAGAAGTGTCAGGTTACTCATGGCTCACCCAGAGAAAATGGATGAACAATCACCAAAGATGACAGGCACGGGATCAGGAAACAGAAGGCCGAGCTGCGCACAGGAGACACACCCTCAGCAGGCGTTGAGGGCCCGCTGGGGGGAGCAACCTGCCCAAATACATACACAACCATGGACTTCATGCACAATAGAGATTATTAGCATGTTGCCGAACTACACATACACTCATATCCACAATCTTTATCAACTATGCCAGAGATGACGCGTGCAAAGTGGCAAGAGACCTGCATTGACAGAGATTAGGCACTTTGGAGGGTGAGGAACACCTTTATTGCTCAAACTCACACTAAGGGAAAAGCATCAATATGAACAGACTCACGGGTCATTTGACTGAACATGTGGGACCTACGCTGGACACCCCCTTCACAACACGGATGTTGTAAATCCAAATGAACTGGCACACAAGTTAAGGGGATGAGCCAAACACCACCTGCTGCACACGGAGAGGCTGCAATTCCCCATTGAGCCTGTTATGGGGATGTCCCATACTATGTCCACCCGTAGCATCTCGTATGTTTCAGAGGGAAGTTTCACACACATTGATGCCTTCATCAGAATCCAAAATCCATTACAGATGACTGTCATGAAGGGTGACTATCAATTCATGGGAGTCATGCTACATGTTATGTGCCCCATGGTGAGTAGACATGTATGCATGGTTAACACAACATGCACAGAAGCAGTCCCCACACAGAAGCAGTCCTCACACATTCCAAACACGTACCACCCCCAAAATGCCTTGCTGCAATCCTTACCCAAAATTACATTTCCCCATGTCCGTGCATGGAACGCTGATTCAGCACATGTTGCAATACTCATGAGGAATAGCAAAAGGACAACGATGACACGAGCAGACAACATGCGCAAGAACCTGGGAATGACAGACACACAAGAAGTCAGCTAAAAGATTTTTCTCTGCATACATGGTCATTTACTAAACATGAACAATGTTGTCCCCATGCAAATTGTAAAAGAAAGTGTCTCTGCAAAAATGTGTGGAATTACATCATCACTCGAGTGACACATCAGAACACACATCTAAGTCACTTTGCATACGGTCAGCTGTTCACACACATTGCAACACATGCCACCCAAGGCTACAAGCGTGCACACTCAGACCCAGTGACTCACCATTATGAGAAGAAGTTGCGTATGGGCTGACTCCGGATATCCTCCTCCTCCTCCTCACTTGCCTCGTGACCAAGCCCTTCATCCTCCACGGGTGGATGTTTCTGCTCATCCTGCTCCAGGATGAGTGGCACTGCCTTCTTCACTGCCATGTTGTGCAGCAAGCAGCACATGATGAAGATTTTGCAGACCTTCTCCGGGGCATATGGGAGGGACCCGCCTGTCTTGTGAAGGCACCGGAATCGGCTCTTCAGGAGGCCAAACGTCCTCCCAATCACTCGCCTGGTCTGCCCGAGTGCATTGTTGTACCGGTGATCTGCAGCTGATCTTGGGTTGCGGAGTGGTGTCATCAGCCATGGCATGTTGGGATATCCAGAGTCCCCTACATGGAAACCTCATGTAAATAAGTGGGTCAGGAGATTCTGTAAGAGCCAAAGATACCGCAACACACAGGACAAACAGAGTATACCCACCAACAAGACATGCTTGTTCGTTGTGCAGCTGCAGCATTATTTGTGGCACCCTGCTACGCTTCATGATGTAGGCATCGTGTGCTGACCCTGGAAAACGTGCACAGACATGGGAAGTCAGTATGTTAGCAAGAGACACCACAATGGCATTTATAGAGTGATAATGTTTACGGTTGCGATAGGCTACCTCCTGTGCCTGTGGTGGTACCAAAGCCACATGTGTCCCATCAATGGATCCAATGACATGGGGCATCCCTCCCAGGGCATAGAAATCACCCTTGACACCTGTCAACTCCTCAGGAGTAGGAAAATGTATGAATTCATCAAGGTGCTCCAACATGGCTGCCAAAACATCACGCAGGACACGGCTGAACATTGTCTGTGACATGCCACCAACATCAGCTATGGTGAATTGAAACGTACCTGTGGCAAAAAAAATATCGGGCTGACATCACCTTCATCTTGGGGGTCAGCGCAGTAGGATACCTGTGTCGCGGTTGGAGGTGTGGTGCCAGCTTGTCGGTCAAGTCCTCAATCAACTGTTGAGTGAATCTGTAACGTCGGATGCAGGCACGGTCCCTCATGGAAGCCAAGTCTGGCATTGGTCGTCGGACAGGCGGTGCCCTGCAGAAAATTGTATTGAACAACGAAGATTCAGAGCCTACCAACATCAATGTCAATGAACAGAGCACATGCTAAATTGCTACTACACATCAGCTAAATACAGAGTCTGGTCTGTGCAATACATCCAGGACCCGTATGCCAGCTTGGTGATACTCCTACGAAAAGCCAGATACACCCGTTGATAGGCAAGTCTACATGACATGCCCTGAAACGAGCTGGGGGCCAGTCTGAGTGAACAGCCAGAGACATCACAGGAGTGAAATACATCCACATAGCTGCATTTAAAGGATGTCATCTCATACAGACAGCTGACGGCAAGCTAGACGCACAGGTCACATGGAATGTCAAATGTACAGATCAAACACATTGCGATCAAGGGGTACACGTGAAAACAGAAAACAGACATTGAGACGACGCAGATATGTCCTCATGTGAAAATATGATGTCTGATGCATACAGACCCTGCTTACGTGGGAATCCACATGTGGCATGGTGTGCGTAGATGTGTGCCATGCCCATCTCCACACAGACACGTTGGATGCAGCAACAGCAGATGTAGTTGACGGAACACTAACAGCAAGCTCTTGGGAACACATGACATAGTCACATAGGGGCACGCTGATCGTGAAATGTCAGTTGTTAGTGTCCCGGTCCCTGCCATCAGGGGACAGTTGCGGGTGGTGGTGACTGTGCCATACCAGTGATGCTGTGCTTGACACGTTTGTACTACAGGCACACATGTGCAAAGTGTGAAGGGGAAGTGTGCCACATAGTGCCCCATCACACATGACATGTGTACACAGGTCATCACACATCAATTGTGCAACTACATGAGAAGACATGTGCAATATCACTGCCTGACACACCTAGGCCCTGCACATGTAAGTCTGCAATGACAATGACTTGATGTACAGCCTTGTGCGAGTCGGAGACCTCCATTCCTTTTGTGTGCGCCTCCTATCACCAGTGTAAACGTGTGAAATGCCCCGTATACACGCTCTGAGAGCGTGTGTACGGTCCCTACCACGCGTACCCCAACGGCACCACTACAATAGTGATACGCACCGTACTCACACATCCATAGCGTGGGTACGGTCCGTATCACTATTGTAGTGGGGCCGTAGGAGTACGCGTGGTACAGACCGTACACACGCTCTCAGAGCGTGTGTACAGCCCGTATCACTATGGAAGTGGTGCCGTAGGAGTATGTGTGGTACGGACCGTACACACGCTCTCAGAGCGTGTGTACGGCCCGTATCACTATGGAAGTGGTGCCGTAGGAGTATGTGTGGTACGGACCGTACACACGCTCTGAGAGCGTGTGTACGGTCCGTACCACGCGTACCCCTACGGCACCACTACAACAGTGAGACACACTGTACTCACACATCCATAGCGTGGGTACGGTCCGTATCACTATAGTAATGGCGCCGTAGGAGTACGCGTGGTACGGACCTGTAAGCAGGTTGAAAGGAGGACGCAACAGAAGGCGCTTGAGTAAGAGGGGGTTTATTCTTAATCTAACACTTTAGCTTGGGGAAGGGCTGGTTTAGGCTTTACAAGCCAATAACTGTCTGGTCCTCGGGTGCCGGGATCTCTTTATCGCCGCGGTGTGATGTTCTCCTTTGCCTCTCAGGACTCGTAGCTCGGCGAGGATTCTCCGGGGCCGTACCAAACAAGGAGAAAAGCGAGTGTTAGTATTCACATCCGCTTATAGACTTTTCTGAGGGTACGGGAGTGAGGAGACCACACAAGTGCACAGGTGAGCAAGGCGACCGTTTGTGAACTGGAGTGTAGTGCGGGGGGGGGTTTTACTATATACAAGGCAAGGCGGCGAGCGGCGGCGTCTAGTAGCGCCCTCCCTTCTCCCGCTTCCCGACCCAGCCCGAGAAACGGTCCCGTACCTGGGATAGCCACGCTCCTCCGTGGGCGTGGCTCGGCGAAGCGTGGTTGCGGAGTCCTCCGGTCTCCGACATCCCGTCCTCCGTGGGGCTCCCGCTGCTCGTACGCTGTTCGCTCCGCTCATTTTCCCGCTGAAACTCCGTCTCTCCGTCGCTCTTCTCATCTCTCCTCTCTCCGGTGTTACCGCACACACTGCTTCTCGCCTCCGTGAGTCTTATTGGCGGTCTGTTGCCAACGTCAGTATAGAGGGCGGGGTTATCGGGAAAGGATTCCCAGTTAAAGGGACATGCTTCACCTTCTGAGAGTCCCGTAACTGATGCTGTCCATGGATCGTCCTGAAGGACACAAAGCACAGGGCCCGTCAGTTCATGTGGTTTCCACCAGTCACGCCCTACGACGTTGTATTCCCCGCCGTCCCCGTGACAGGACCGTACACACGCTCTGAGAGCGTGTGTACGGTCCGTACCACGCGCACCCCTGCGGCACCACTACAATAGTGATACGCACCATACTCACACATCCATAGCGTGGGTACGGTCCGTATCACTATTGTAGTGGGGCCGTAAGAGTACGCGTGGTACGGACCGTACACACGCTCTGAGTGCGTGTGTACGGTCCGTACCACGCGTACCCCTACAGCCCCACTACAATAGTGATACAGACCGTACACATGCTATGGATGTGTGAGTACGATGCGTATCACTATTGTAGTGGTGCCGTACGTGTATGTGTGAAACGCACCGTACATGTTTTTTGGATTCAAAAATTACATAGGGGACAAGTATTAGGCCCAAAATGCATGCTGGTTGTCATGGATACAGAGATTTCAGTTGCAATGTGGCCATCATGTGGGCTTGAAAAGTCAGTTGGGCCAAAAATGACAATGTTGCAAAGTGGTGTTTGCCTTGCTACGATGCTCAAAATTTGAACCATGCAAATTCGTGTCATTGGTGTATGTTTAAAGGGATTGGAGGAAACGTAGGCTGCAAATGAGTCTGACCAATCACTCTGTACTCCTGTAAATGAAAGCCCCCAGCAAGACAGATATAAGTCAGCCAGAACCAATGAGAGGGCACTTGCCTGCAAAACTTTCCTGTCGACCACACTGCTGCTGTCTGTGCTTCCTCTGGCACCATGTCGTGGGCTGTGGAGAGGGTCCAGCCATTCACACTTGAGGAGAATGAGGCATTGCTGAATGTCCTCCTCCCACAGTACCACAGCCTGTATGGGAGACCAGGGGAGCAGGTGAGTGCTGACCCCACTACCTTTGACTGTACAACTTTTTTGTGACTGTCACTTCTGGCATTGTGTCCAGGTGTGACAGACATGCAATGTTGTTTAGAGTGGGTCCCGGGGGGGGGGGGAAGGCTTATGTCTCTCATGCAGAGCATGATGTAGTTCCTGTGTGCACTCCTCACTTACATTGTGCTTACTGTGACATTCACTGCATAGTGCATGACACATTCAGCCTGGCAAATCCTTGGTGGCATTTTTTGGCTATTGTCCTGAGGTGATTCAGTGGTCCCCCCGGTGTGACAGGTGACTGTTCACACAGATGTGTATGAGTTGAGTGGACCTGTGATGAGAGTGTCCAAGTGATGTGTACGCCCTCCTGGACATTGATGTGTGTGAATGTTCCTTGTCATGTGGGTGAGTGTCTATGTGAATTGTTGAACCACAGCTGCATGGAGGAGGCAACAGATCTACGCATCTGATGTGAGAAGTAAGCCGTGCTGTGTGTCTGACTTGCTGAGCTAGCCCGACACCTGTGACACCCCACAGGCAAGTGGCACATGTGCAGAGTGAGGTTTGTATCCGCTGTTGCCAATGGCAGGTGATTGATCTGTTTCTATACAACAATTGACCTGTTCCCAAGGTGAATATACAATTCATGCGTCTATACCCGTTGTCATATATTTTAGACAATCTATACAGCATGTGGTTGCACCATCTATGCTACTTATGGGTATGGCTCACCAATTTTGGAGGAAGAAGAAATTCATACGAGGTAAAATAGAAAGAATGTCTCTGTAATCCCCAGGTATATGTCTCTAAACACCCAATTGTAGTGAAAAAAGTGTAGGAAAGGAGCGAGGATGCCTCACGGTAGCAACACCAGGGAGGTTTAAGCAGGAAGGTACTCGCCTGCTACCTCAAGGTCTCATCATCAGCTAACCTCGCTCCAGAAATAAGGTTGTGTAAGGGAAGAAGAATGGGTAACAACCCAAAAGATAAAGTGCTAGGGTATGTGAAGAAAGGAAAACTAGTGCCAAAATATGTGCACCAAGGAAGACCCCACAACTATATACAGTTCTGAGCTAGACCACACTGGCTTACGATTTTTATTCTATGCTGTGTGTCTGCTCCTATTAAAATGCCGACATGTTTCATTGCCTTTGGGTACACTCACGGCAATTTCTTCAGGGCGTGGGGATTTGTCGCTTAACCCTGCACCTCCGCTTATCTTTTTTAAAAAACACTTCTGTAAGAGACAAGCGATAAAGAGAAACACAACAACACATAACAAAATTAATTGGCATCTGGCAAAGGGAATCTGATATGTACTGCGTCCCTTAATGCGTATCCACCATGTCATTTACCGGGATATTGCCCAACGTGGGTATACCTTTACCCTCGAGCTCTTGTGTGTGAAACTGCACTCCTTCAAGGCTCTTCCAATTAACTCCTACTGTGAGTCTGTAACACATAACCAAGAATCACAAAACTGCTTGGTAGACACTGAAACTAGCTTATTCAATGTGTGTCTATCCTTCTTCTATGTGCCTGCTGGGTATATCTCTGTGATATTCCTCAACCTCACAACTATCCCGTTTGCCATTGTGTAACCTAGAGTCTAGCTGTGGCTACAATGATACGATTAAAAATATCGGAGAAATCTTTTCTTGACCCCCGTTGTTTTAAAATGCACCGTAGTACCTTCACAGCCATCCCGTATCTCGCTCCATAACCTGCGGTCTTACTACAGTTGCTTTGAATCACCCAAAAGAAGCCCATCTTGCTTTTTAAGGAGAGACCCTTTCTAACCACCCTCTCACATGGCAGGACCCACCGTAACTGTTTGCGCGTCCGGCATTAACTCAGCACCGCATCAACCGGATGTAGCGTTTCATGGAAATAAATGCGCTCACGCTCACCCCGTGATCGGACCTGAAAGGTCCCGCCTTCATCAGGGAGTGTCTCGTGTGGTACTCTAGCTGGTGTCTGCGTCACCGCCATATTGGAGTGGTAGTATCCACGGATTGACTGCCCGTTGTTTTCAATATCCCCCACTTACAGTGCAGGGCAAGTGGAATTTAACGATTACGGTATAGGTCACAGTGCATGGCTTTTCTTGTTTGTGTCACCGGTATAAACATACTGCACTCGCCTTATTTACATTTAAATATTGTCCCATATACGGATGCAGGTTGTTAAGTATATGGACGCTAACAGCACCAATTGTGTAATATAGCGGTGCCTCCCTAGTGCGATAATGTGTGGTACCTCAACTATCTGCTCCATGTCTGCCCCTATGTGACACAGACATCCACATTTCAGACTACGGTCGAAAATTCAAAACCCCATAACTTTATTGTCACCGAACATCCCCATCATGGATAGCTTACATCAACAGCAATTCACGACAATCAGTGTGTTTTCGTTATTCCTGTGACTGTCGGTTCAACATAATGCCCTGATGTACTGACAGGTGCCTGTATCATAGATTAATTTCTCGTGTGGATCTAATTAGCAGTTATTGAAAATGTGTTCATTACTAATAGCACTTCAGGGCATTGGTGGCCCCCCAGTATCTAATTCTAGCATGCAACGCATCGAGTGCTTATCGTAAAAGGTATGGATGAATAGTGAGCTATGTATTTACCCTGTTCCACTCAATAAGATCATTTAATCCAGTCTGATCCACACCTTCCTGGTAGATCCAACGTGCTTCCCTAGTACTTAGTCTGGTCTCCATATTGAAGTGGTCCCCCATTACTCTCTCTAGGACCACCCAACGCACATATTTAGGCGTGTGTTTTTGGGACTGAAAATGTTGCACCAATCTTGTGCTCAGTTTCCCTGCACGTAGTGTACTAAGATGTTCTTGTATCCTGATTTTAACCTTCCTACTGGTAAGACCGATGTAATGAAGGTCACAGGGGCATGTCAGTCTATAAATAACATTAGATGTGTTACAGTTACTGAATTTATTTAAAAACCAGATTTTGTTGTTTGCAAGGGTAACACTTTTAGTGACAGATGTAAACGCACACACAGAGCAGCTCCCGCATGGGTAGTGTCCCTGCGGGATATTGGTCTCTCGAAGATCTTGTTTTGGTCTAGTGTGGACCAAACGGTCTCGGATGTTGGCTGCTCGTTTGAATGCAAAACGAGGTGGCGGCATTCGCATGTTCATAATGCTTAACAAATGCCAGTGCCTACGAATGATCTGTCTGATTTTGGTGGAAAGTGGGCCAAAGGTGGTCACTACTGGGATACAATCACTATTCTTCTTAGGAGTTTTTTCCAACAAAGCAGCGCGAGGCGTATTGTACGCTCGCTTTCTTGCCTGTTTGATGACCTTGATTGGATACGCTCGGTCCTTTAACTTGTTGGCTAGCACATGGGACTGTTCAGAATATTGTTGTAAGGTGGAACAATTACGGCGGTATCTCAAGAACTGTCCTACGGGTAGATTATCCCGGAGCGCTCTAGGATGAAATGATCTGTAGTGCAGTAAGGAATTTTTATCCGTGGGTTTTTGATGGACCGTAGTGACCAGCCTATCATGCTCGGCCTGGATATCGAGGTCCAAATATACTGCAGATGTCCTACTCACCGACCATGTGAAATTCAAACAGCCATCTAGGCCATTGAGCCAAATTAGGAACTCGTTGAGTCTCTCTTCCGATCCCTCCCATATACATAGAACATCATCTATGTATCTCTTCCAGAGGACAATGTTCCTCTGGAAGAGATTGGTATCAGGATGAATATGATAGGCCTCGAATTGGCCTACATAAATACATGCCAGGCTAGGGGCAAAGGTAGCCCCCATCGAGGTACCGGACACCTGGAGGTATAGCTGTTCCTTACATGCAAAAAAGTTTTGTGTTAGTGCGATCTCAACACACTGTAGAACAAAAGTTTGGGGCGTATCATAGAACCATTCAGAGTCCCTCAGGGCTCGAGCTGCTGCCACCAGCGTAGCTTCCTGAGGGATACTTGTGTATAATGATTCTATGTCTATAGTGACAAGATAGTGATTGTCAGGGTTGTATGATACATTCTCCAGGATTCTCAAGACATCTGTGGTGTCTTGGACATATGAAGGTTGGGGGATGACACATTCCCTTAGAAAAAAATCCGCAAACTGTGACAGCGGTTCCAGTAAGGATTGAATACCCGATACTATGGGGCGACCCGGAGGGGGCCGTTGTGTCTTGTGAATTTTGGGAACTATATAGAATGCCGGAATTCTCGGTTTCAAATTGATCAAGAATTCGGCTTCTCTATATGTAACCCATTTCTTTTCCTTAGCTTCCGTCACTAGTTGAATAATCGTTGCCTGTAGTTCCTTAGTGGGGTCCCGTGCCAAGGGCCTGTAATTGCTACGATTGCCCAAAAGCCTGGCCACTTCAGTGTCGTAATCTTGGGTGTCCATCACTACCACAGCCCCGCCCTTATCGGCTGGCTTGATAGTGATGGATTGATTATTCTGTATACTCTTCAGTGCTTGCCAATCTCCATGGCTCATATTGCTGTGAACCATGGTTTGCATATTCTGTTCCAACTGAAGAATATCTTGTAGGACCTTCTGTTCAAACACCACTGTCTCAGGGCCCACTGCGCTGTTAGGAGGACAGAACTGAGAGGGTCGGCGCAGGTTAGTTGAAAAAAACGACATATTTTCCTGTTCCTTACCCTCAAAAAAATTTTTACGTTTGATTTTTCTCATAAGGCCGTAAAGTTCGGCCCGTAGTTGGAACCCATTGTGACGGGGAGTGGGTACAAACCTCAACCCTTTGTTAAGTACTGCGAGTTCAGTATCAGTAAGTTGGTATTTTGAAAGGTTAACCACTATCTTGTTATTTGCAGTTATAGGGGTGTCCTGCCTCTGCTGCGTGTGATCCTGGGGGAGAAGGGCTGCCAAGTTGAGTTCTGATTCTGACGGGCCCGGCCCCTTCCCCGACCTCTGTAGCTGCTCCCTCTTTGATCTGTGGGGTTGTGCGTTTGTTGTCCTAAAAAAACCCTGAACATGGCTCCCAAATCCTCATTGGTTCTGTCCTGGGGATTAAATCTAACCCTCTGATTAGAAGTAGATGTTTGGGCAGTGGGCTCCTCTTCCTCACTGCTGGTGTTCTCAAATGTCCAGTTATTAGATGTTCTTCTGCCCTGACGGCGCCCCCCTCTCCCACCGGGTGGAAATGTAGGTTGAGGCTGGGTCTGTTGATAGTATTGGTCTTCAACATAAGGAAACGCCCATTCATGGCTGAATCTATCTAGATTGCGTCTAAGTCCTTTAATCTTTTGGTTGACCATATATGCTTGATATTCACTTAAATCGTCTTGAATTCTAGCTAACTGTTCTTTTGTGTCAGTGATAGTTGTGTCTGCCTTTATAGTCTCCTCTAACTCTAGAATCTCTTTGAGGAGTTCATCACTGAGCCTCTTAGCCGTGTTAATTATCAGGACAAGCCAATCCCGGGTGCACTTATTCGCTATATACTAGGGAGGCACCACTATATTACACAATTGGTGCTGTTAGCGTCCATATACTTAACAACCTGCATCCGTATATGGGACAATATTGAAATGTAAATAAGGCGAGTGCAGTATGTTTATACCGGTGACACAAACAAGAAAAGCCATACCGTAATCGTTAAATTTCACTTGCCCTGCACTGTAAGTTAATGGTAATGTTAATGTTATGGGGTGCTTATAAAGCGCAAACAATCATCCCAGATGGGATATCACGGCGCTATAGTTGCAGAATAAAGTGCGTAGTTAATGCGGGGAGAGTGCAAAATGATTACGTTTTTTTTTTTTAGTCGGGTTTGGGAAAGAGAAACGTTTTTAGCTGCTTCCTAAAGGATAGGTAATTAGTTATTAGTCTGAGGTTCACTGGCAGATTGTTCCAACTGTTAGCCGCCAGGTGGGAGAAGGCTCGCCCTCCCATCTTTGCGGTTTTAACGCGTGTGGTTCTGGCTCTAGCAGTAGATTGGGAACGTAGATTTCTGGATGGGATATAGAGTGTGACTTTGTTTTTTAGGATGCACGGGCCTGTATTATGTAGTATTTTATATGTTATGCAAAGTAGCTTAAAAATAGCTCTTTGTCTGATCGGCAGCCAATGCAGATCCCTCATGCAGCTCTTGGCTGAGTCATATTTTCTTTTGTTACATATTGCCTTGGCTGCGGCATTTTGTACGGTTTGCAGTGGGGGATATTGAAAACAACGGGCAGTCAATCCGTGGATACTACCACTCCAATATGGCGGTGACGCAGACACCAGCTAGAGTACCACACGAGACACTCCCTGATGAAGGCGGGACCTTTCAGGTCCGATCACGGGGTGAGCGTGAGCGCATTTATTTCCATGAAACGCTACATCCGGTTAATGCAGTGCTGAGTTAATGCCGGACGCGCAAACAGTTACGGTGGGTCCTGCCATGTGAGAGGGTGGTTAGAAAGGGTCTCTCCTTAAAAAGCAAGATGGGCTTCTTTTGGGTGATTCAAAGCAACTGTAGTAAGACCGCAGGTTATGGAGCGAGATACGGGATGGCTGTGAGGGTACTACGGTGCATTTTAAAACAACGGGGGTCAAGAAAAGATTTCTCCGATATTTTTACGCGTATCATTGTAGCCACAGCTAGACTCTAGGTTACACAATGGCAAATGGGATAGTTGTGAGGTTGAGGAATATCACAGAGATCTTCACACCATCAGTGTGAGATATAACCAGCAGGCACATAGAAGAAGGATAAACACACATTGAATAAGCTAGTTTCAGTGTCTACCAAGCAGTTTTGTGATTCTTGGTTATGTGTTACAGACTCACAGTAGGAGTTAATTGGAAGAGCCTTGAAGGAGTGCAGTTTCACACACAAGAGCTCGAGGGTAAAGGTATACCCACGTTGGGCAATATCCCGGTAAATGACATGGTGGATACGCATTAAGGGACGCAGTACATATCAGATTCCCTTTGCCAGATGCCAATTAATTTTGTTATGTGTTGTTGTGTGTCTCTTTATCTCTTGTCTCTTACAGAAGTGTTTTTTTAAAAAGATAAGCGGAGGTGCAGGGTTAAGCGACAAATCCCCACGCCCTGAAGAAATTGCCATGAGTGTACCCAAAGGCAATGAAACATGTCAGCATTTTAATAGGAGTAGACACACAGCATAGAATAAAAATCGTAAGCCAGTGTGGTCTAGCTCAGAACTGTATATAGTTGTGGGGTCTTCCTTGGTGCACATATTTTGGCACTAGTTTTCCTTTCTTCACATACCCTAGCACTTTATCTTTTGGGTTGTTACCCATTCTTCTTCCCTTACACAACCTTATTTCTGGAGCGAGGTTAGCTGATGATGAGACCTTGAGGTAGCAGGCGAGTACCTTCCTGCTTGAACCTCCCTGGTGTTGCTACCGTGAGGCATCCTTGCTCCTTTCCTACACTTTTTTCACTACAATTGGGTGTTTAGAGACATATACCTGGGGATTACAGAGACATTCTTTCTATTTTACCTCGTATGAATTTCTTCTTCCTCCTAAATTGGTGAGCCATACCCATAAGTAGCATAGATGGTGCAACCACATGCTGTATAGATTGTCTAAAATATATGACAACGGGTATAGACGCATGAATTGTATATTCACCTTGGGAACAGGTCAATTGTTGTATAGAAACTTAAGAGTGGGGGACGACCTGTTCTCTGCCCCTAGAGCTCCATTTTGTGTTGAGGTGATTGATCTGTGCCTGTGTGTGTCTGTGTACTCTGCTGAGGTTGCGTCAGTGGCCTGGGGCATGTAACTGCTTTGAGGTGCTGTCCATCAGCCTGGTGTTGCATGTGATGCACAGTGTGTGCCATGATCGGGGAGTGTGTCGCACCCCTCCTGCCACCTGTGTACTTTCAATGCCATGTAGTGCATTGGGGCTTCCACAGAGGCCAATGTCCATATGAGAAAGATACAATTCCTTGGCAGCATCCTATGCCCTGTTCAACATATCAAAGATGTTCAAATGTGTGTCTCTGAGACATGGAGCAGGTGTAGTGATGTTGTCTCACTTTGTCATCCTCACAGGTAACTGCCTACGAGAAGGGGGGGATCTGGAAGGAGATCGTCAGGGCCGTGAGATCAGCGGGGGATCGCAGTCGGCGCCTAGCCCAAGTCCGCAAACGGTGGCAGGACATCCGGTGCTGGACCCGGCAGATCGCCCGGGTCCAGCTGGGGCTCTCACCTCCACGCCCCCACGGCGGGCGCAGACGCATGACCCCCCACATGACGCGTGTCCTGGCGGTGGTCTTCCCTGACCTGGGTAGGCAGTTACAGGAGAGTCAGCAGCAAGGTGGGGGTAGGTACATGTCTGTTTGTTGTGTTGTGTGTCACCAGCTTTTGGAAGTGTTCTGTAGCCTGGATACACTGCCAGGGTTTATATGTGCAGTGCATATTCTGTTCCCCAAAGTCAACCGGTGCTCTTATTCATCCCTTCCCCTCCTTGACATTTGTCCCCTCGTCTGTGTGTAATCACAATTGCACATGGTCATCTAGGCTGCCAGTTAATCCAAGTGCACATTGCTTTCTGCATCATGTGTGAGGGTGGTCTGTGACATGTGTTGGTTGGTATCTTGCCTGTGCCCTGTCCTGTTCACTTTGTTGGGGGTCCATATTTGTTGGCACTGATGATGAGTCTCAACATAGGAGTGTGAGGTTTCAAATGAACACACTTGCAGCATGCATGACCAATGTTGTGGCCTCAGACATGATGTGCATGATTGGGAGATATGCATAGTGCCAGGACGGTTGCTCATGTTACAGTCAGATCATTCCAGGAACAAGGAGCAGTGTGCCCACTACAGTCCCGAGACACCCTTGCCTCGTAATCATGTGTGTCATCCAACACTGTGCCCATTCTCTGTGTGTTCAGCTTAGGTTGGCCTCTGTGGCATTGTTCCCTGGCCTCATTTGTATTTATCCAAAGTGTGCTACATGTGTCCACTGGACAGGGAGACCCCATTTGGCTTGTGCATACTCACACTGGGCAGTGCCTGTGTGTCTATTCACAACTATCCGTTGATGGTTGTTTGTCACAAATATGTGTTGCCAGCCTCACGAGGTGATGTGGAGTACATTTGGGAATTCTTGCTGCACATTTTTGTAAACCCTGATTAAGAGATGTCACTTCTTGATCTGTCTCAATCACATTGTCTCAGGTATGGGGGGGTTTGTGCGGGCGAGGCCTACATGGCCAAACCTTATGTCTCCTTGCCAGGTCTGACCTGTGTGTGATAATTGGCTGGACAGAGACTCAACGTGCAGTGACCCAGTCATGTTGTGCAGGGTTTAATGTTTGTGCTTTGTGTCAATTGTTTAAATACATGATTCCTGCTCATACATTTTTTGCACCAGTGTGTGTTCCAGATGCTACGTAGTTTGGTCTTTGTGTGCTGACATCTGTGTGGACATTCTGGCTTGCCATGAGGGTGTCTCCTCAGTGCAGGTATTCCTTTTTACAACACAATTGCAGGCCCATTAGCTTATGCATTGTCCTGGGTTTGGACATGTGTGCCACTCCACATGACAGGCAGTGGGTCAGATGTGTTGCCAACTGTGTCATCAGGCAACGGATGGCCATGTGACAACTGACATAATTCAAGTTGTTAGTCCAAAAGTATTGTACCTTGGTACTTACAACACTTGTCAACAGGTCTTCATGTTTTAAATGCTTTCGTTTGATGTTTTGTTGTTAAGAACAATAATGTGCCTGCATGACAGATGTCTCCCAAGGAAGTGCACAACAAACCACCTTTACACTTTCAGGGAACACGCTGGCACATTTTAAAAGAAGGCACTGTTCTAATAAGACTGTTTTTCAGATTATACATATACATGTTCCCACAGTGTTGTGGAATTTGGGTAAGTCCTTGGTTGTTGGTGATACCAACTTACGAGTGTCAAGTCATCAAGACCTCTGTGGGCCCATGTATATGTACTTTCTGCAACACCATTTCTTTCTAACAGTGGCTTCTTTAAATAAGGCTGCCAGCTTCTTCAATGACTGGGCAAATGTAGTTTTGTGTGCACCTCCTTGGGAGACATCTTTTATACAGGCACATGTGTGTTCTGTTCACAAAATGGCACATTCCCACATTCTAAACATGTCGATTGTGTAAAGTATTGAGATTCCCAAGGGGTTCCACAGTACTTACAGGTCTCTGAGTGTGGGGACACCTTTAGTATTGAGGTCTGTTAGTTTTCCTTGGGTGCACCACTACTGTTTCTTTCAGGGTAAACAAGAGGTGGAATGACTTCATTGTATTGCTGTGCTCACCTGTTCCCAGACACTAGCTTCTCAGTATATTTCTCATTCACGTTTTGGGCTGGTGTGTCCTATTTTTCCTTGTGTCCAAGTGGCATGGTCGGTCTACCAACTGGGGAGTACAGGGCTTACATATGTGCGGAGTGATCTAGCTGTTACTCCTGATGCATTGCCTGATATGCACTGTGACGTATTGGTTTTGTACTCATGTGTCAGATGTATACAGGTGACTGATGATTTTCTGTATCTTCACCTTGCCCACAGCATCATCATTGGAAACCGAGGGAGACACCTGCACGGACCTGGAGGAGGGAGCCAGCACCAGTGCCACCAGTGCTGGCGAGTCTGCGGGAGCCAGTGGCACAGAGGGCGAGGGGGAGTCAGTCAGAGGACCCGTCTGGTGGAGAGCCCAACTACGACGCAGACGGGTCTGAGGCTGACCTCATCGAGGGGGCGGAGGCTGCTACAACACCTGGCAGCAGCCCAACATCTGTCCCCGCCTCCTCCATTCCCATCACTGCCCTCCCAGTTGCTCCGGTCCCTTCTGTCCGTGCAGAGCACCAACATGTCTCCTTCGTGCCAGGCACCGCACCCCCTGCCCCCGTCACCCCTGCTGCCCTCAGTGCAGAGTCTGTGGACATACAGCGGCAGTTGCAGGTTGGGCAGGCATTGGTGCTGAATGTCCTCCATGGATACACCACACTGCTGACACAGATGGTGTCGTTCATGGAGGGCATGTCAGCAACGATGTCTGACCAACGCAGGTTTCTGCGGTCCATGGACTCTTCCCTGACGGCAGCAGTGACTCTCCTGCATCGCTTTGTCCCCTCCCTATCCCAGCCCCATCCACACTTCCCTCTCCCATACCTGTCCCATGCACACCCAGACATTCCCAAGCACGCACCCCACCAGACACAGGCAGCACACCACCAAGTAAGGGCAAGCGCACACCTCCTGGCATGCACACTCAGGGGGATGTAGGCACACCCACTGGGTCTGGGGCAAAAAGAAAGACACACAGCCACAGTCTGAGTCCGCAGGCCTCACAACCCAATTGCTCCAAAAGCACTCCCCTTGGCTCCCCTGCCAAACTGTCACCCAAAGAGGTCTACATGACTGAGCTGTCCCTCAGCCCCACTGTGACACCACCCCGCAAGCGGGCGAGGAAGTCCCCGGGCAGGGGAGTTGAGTCCCCCCCATGTCCACCTCCTCCCCCAAGAGCGCTGCACCCCATCCCTCGACCCCCCCTCCGTTGGCCCTGGGGTTTCTTCCGGTGCAGGGGTTACTCTGGATGCCCCTGTGCAGCGCCGAGCTCACCTCCACCTTTGGCGCTGCCCCACCCCCTGTGGTGGATACGCCCTGCACCCACCACACCTACCCTTCCCCCTGCGGTGCCTGGTCCTTCCCCACATGATGCCCCCCCCCCTGTGCAGGCAAGCTAGGGGAGACGCGTGCCCTTGTGACCCCCAAGGACTTCTATTATGGACTGGCCATTGGCCTTTGTATATAGTGTGATTTTATAAAAAAAAAATTGCTGAATAAAGCATTTTATTTTTCCTTGAACACTATTGCATTTCAGGTATTGATGTTGGTGCTGAGGCTCCAGGAGTTGGAGTTGTAGTAATGTGTTATGGTTCTGAGAAATGTTCTAGTCTGATGGTCATGAGGTGGACCATGGTATCTGTGTGCCATCACAAGGTCTCTGCAAAGAATCATTGGTAGTGTGTGTTATTTTGGTTTGTAGACATTGTCCCAAGGAGTGTTCCTTCCTCTGTGGCACCTGACATCTTCCCTGCAAAGAGTTGCACAATTGTTGTGCTGACCTGTGCTGACCTGTGTCTACATTTCCCTGGTTGGTGACGGATCCCTTCAACTATGGCCATGCCTGCTCAGCAATGTCTCCGGCTGCATCGTCTGTGCCATCCTTGCTAGTCACTGTACTTGTGTATTGAGTATGTTGAAATGCCTTCATGGAGAAATTCTCCCTTTTCAGCACTATGCATGTGTGTAATCCCGGCCACTTGTTCTGCAGGGTATTTGGGCACATGACTCACAATTGTGGGCATTGTATCTGTGGGAACTCCACCCTATTCCTTCCATGAGAGACAACATCTTGGTGGCTGGCCCAGCACCTGTACATTCCTATCAGTCCTGGGATGTGCGTGACAGTGTTTGTTCCCTTTGTTTCTCTTAGTTTAGTAGGCAGTGACATGACTATACAGTCTTGTGGCATGATCTCAGTGTGTGTATTGTGCTGCATCTGCCAGGGGTGGGTATGCATGTGTTATTTGTCCTCACACCCACATGTGGTGTGTCATGCAGTGGGGGAAAGACATCCATCCTCCTGGGAGTGGGACACTGCTGTCAGTGATGTGTTGTTATGGCACTATCATCATAGTCCAAAGTTAGGGATGCGTACATACACCCATGGAGTTGTGGTCATCTGATAATGATGTACACCCCCCCCCATGTCTCTGTCCACTGCTGGGAGTCCTCTTCAGCCACCCCTCATATTGCAGGCCACTGCTCGTAGTCATATACACCCACCCCTCACATATCTGTCCACTGCTGGTAGTGATATGCACCCACCCATATATGTCTGTCCACTGCTGGGAGTCCTCTGCACCCCCCCCTCACATGTCTGTCCACTGCTGGGAGTCCTCTGCACATCACCCCTCATATTGCAGGCCACTGCTGGTAGTCATTTACACCCACCCCTCACATGTATGTCCACTGCTGGTAGTGATATGCACCCACCCATATATGTCTGTCCACTGCTGGGAGTCCTCTGCACCCACCCCTCATATTGCAGGCCACTGCTGGTAGTCATTTACACCCACCCCTCAGGTCTGTCCACTGCTGGTAGTGATATGCACCCACCCATATAGGTCTGTCTACTACTGGGAGTCCTCTGCACCCACCCCTCACATGTCTGTCCACTGCTGGGAGTCCTCTGCACCCACCCCTCATATTGCAGGTCACTGCTGGTAGTCATTTACACCCACCCCTCACATGTCTGTCCACTGCTGGTAGTAATATGCACCCACCCATATATGTCTGTCCACTGCTGGGAGTCCTCTGCACCCACCCCTCATATTGCAGGCAACTGCTGGTAGTCATTTACACCCACCCCTCACATGTCTGTCCACTGCTAGTAGTGATATGCACCCACCAATATATGTCTGTCCACTGGTGGGAGTCCTCTGCACCCACCCCTCACATGTCTGTCCACTGCTGGGAGTCCTCTGCACCCACCCCTCATATTGCAGGCCACAGCTGGTAGTCATTTACACCCACCCCTCACATGTCTGTCCACTGCTGGTAGTGATATGCTCCCACCCATATATGTCTGTCCACTGCTGGGAGTCCTCTGCACCCACCCCTCATATTGCAGGCAACTGCTGGTAGTCATTTACACCCACCCCTCACATGTCTGTCCACTGCTGGGAGTGATATGCACCCACCCCCATGTCTCTGTCCACTGCTGGGAGTCCTCTGCACCCACCCCTCACATGTCTGTCCACTGCTGGGAGTCCTCTGCACCCACCCCTCACATGTCTGTCCACTGCTGGGAATCCTATGCAGCCACCCACCCCCTTGGTCCAGTACACTGCTGTCCTTGGCCTACACACACACACCAATATAAAGGTAATAAGCTGCACCAGGCCGTAAGCCAACATTCGTGGCGTGTGTACACCTTGTATCCAAAATGTACTGGTGCCGTAGGGGTACGTGTGATACGGACCGTACCCCTGCAATCATGGGTGTGTACGGTCCGTACCACGTGTACTCCTACGACCCCACTACAATAGTGATACGGACCGTACCCACGCTATGGATGTGTGAGTACAGTGCGTATCACTATTGTAGTGGTGCCGTAGGGGTACGCGTGGTACGGGCCGTGCACACGCTCTGAGAGCGTGTGTACGGTCCGTACCACGCGTACCCCTATGGCACCACTGCAATAGTGATACGGACCATACCCACACTATGGATGTGTGAGTACGGTGCGTATCACTATTGTAGTGGTGCCGTAGGGGTACACGTGGTACGGCCCGTACACACGCTCCGATGTGTGAGTACGGTGCGTATCACTATTGTAGTGTTGCCGTAGGGGCACGCGTACACATCCACTTCCGTTGTTGTGGGACGCAGGGATTGGTGGACACGCCCCCCGAAGTGACCAAACCCTGGAGGTAATGTATGTCCTCAATATTGTAGGTTTTAATTTGGGTAGGGGGTATGTTTCCTGCCCCTCACCCCCCCTTGGCCCCTGGGTGTTGTTCTCACCTTCTGCGGCGTGTGCGTCGTGTTCGGTGCACCAGGTTGTAGACTAAGAGGGCCAGGATGACACGTAGGATGGGGTCCATGTCTGTCCGTCGCGTACCGGGGCTCTGTTTTCGCGTCGGACTCAGTTTTCTGGGATTTTTGGGCTGCCATAAAAAAATAGCTGTGCGGAGTGACGTAGGGATGATTTGTACTTGCTGGTCCGTAAAACTCTGCCTGACTCCGTACGGACGTCGCGTACGCGCGGTCTAAGATCAGACTCGTAGGTATTTTTTAGCCGTACGGTGTTTTATACGTTTCTTACGGAAATGGTATTTCTGTACGAATCGTACTTGCTGGATTGTACGGTGGATTTCCCGGGTATGAGTCGTACGGAGAATACGCTCCGTACGACGATTCGTACCCGGGTTTTACAGGATTGGAATCGGCACCCAAATGATCAATTAATTATTTAATATTAATTAACAACCAATTAATAATTAATTACTAATAAATGACTTCCCACAATTAACACTATAAAATCTAAACTAAATAAATAAAAAATAATCATTAATTTATTATAATTAAATCACTTCCCACCGTATTCCCCTAGAAACCCACAACACACTATGGAACTAAAAGTGTAACACATATATTCAAAAAATAAACAATACTTATAGAAAAAAAACATACATCACATACATTTAAAAGATAAACTAAAATGCATAACACTAATAAAAAAAATCTATATTTTTGCAAACAATATTAATGACTTCTATATTTTTTAAAACGATATTTCTAATCTTAAATTCGATATTCTTGACCATCATATTCTTGCTATCGATATTTCTGAAGCACAATATTTCCAACTCGATATTTGGGTAAGTCGATATTTCCAACTCAATTTTCAAAGAGTCTGTGGTTGCTGGTGGGGCCCCCAGCACTTATTTTTGGAGACCGTCAATTACTTTTGGGGGGGGAGCGGAACAGCACGAACCACTGACCCAGGTTCGTGTGAAAAAGGTCGCTTTTACTGAAACAGGTGCACATCACACATTTCCCTAGATATTCCGCCTTACAAAACTAATACCACACTATACAACAGCTTAACCTTTCTGTTTCACTACCCCACCTCTAAATGTCCTCCACCCACATCACCTAATCCAGTAACTATCCACATCCTGCTGTAACTGAAACTCTGCAATTGTGACTTTTAACCTATCCTACCTCTTATCATCGCATCTTTTAACATCTAACTAAATTAACTTGCTATAGTGTAATCTTTTACTTCCTGTCACGTCCAGATGTGAACCTGTTCACAGCCTCCCTTTCAGCCTAGTTCGAAGATGTTCTTATTGCTGAAGGCGAGAACAGTTTCTAAGGCTTGGCAAGAGCGGTAAAGCTCCTGCCAAGCCAGAGCAAACACTTATGTCCTGGGGGTGGGCACCCTGGGACATAACAGGGGCCAGCCCTGGGGGATGGCGGTAACCAGGGCTATATTTGGCTCCAGGAGGGGGGCCCCCTCCTTTGTTTCATTTGGCCCCAGGGAGGTGGTAGTCCGCCTGGCTGGGGTTTTACAGTGGGCCCCCTCCATTATATAACTTGAGCCCTTTGGTAGGTGGCGATCCCAGTGGCTGCCGGGGCACCGCGCGAACCCCCTCAATTTTTATGGTAATTGCTCTGGGAAGGTGGCAGTCCCCAGGGGTGCAGGGGGTTTGCGTGGCCCCCTATTAATTAAAATAAAACACCGGGGAGGTGGGGGGTCTGCTCATCCCCAGTTATCTATATTTTTTAAACTTTAATGAAACTACTGAACTGATTTACACCAAAACAAAAAGAGCACACTTTCTGGACCAACATCCAGCTTTCTGCTAAATTTGGTGTAATTCCGTTCGGTGGCTCAGGCTGCAGTCTTGTTCAAAAAATGATGTATCCCCAGACATAACATGGAGAAAACACGTATTTGGACCCCCCTTTTTTCTCAGCCCCCACTTGATGGACCACCCCGAAACTTCCAACACAGAAGCTGAACCAGAAAGGGGACGTTTTAATTTTTTACAGAGATTTGTCAAGCCACATCAAAGTTCTTGGCAAAACAAAATACGCTTTTCCTATAGAAACTTTGGTCCTAACTATAGCTACCTACAGGCTATTGCCAGTACGTAATATACATATAAATAAATGTACCGCAGGGAACTCCATCCTCCACTCAGTCAGCTGCCATCCCCCCAACTTCAGATGGAGCATCCCTTACAGCGAGTTCCTTAGAGCTAAGCGCAATTGCAGTACTGAATCCTCATATGAGAAAACCAAACAGGACATGGTTAAGAGGTTTAAGAACAGAGGGTACCTGACCAAAATGTTACGGAGGGGTATCACCAAAGCTGACACAGTCAGTCGCATTGGCGCCTTATTTCAACCACCTAAGGTTCACGACAAACAAGAAGAAGCAGGAACACCAGTCGGGTTCATAACCACATACAGCACACAGGCAGGTGACTTGAGGAATATACTCAAGAAAAGATGTCATTTCCTGACACAAGATCCATTACCTGAGGCAAAGCTAGGTCACTCACCAGCTGTAACGTTCAGGAAAGGTTCGTCCCTTAAGGACATTCTAGTCAACTGCCACCTACAAAGCAATAAAAAGACTTGGCTCGAACAAAGGTGAGGCTTCTACAAGTGCAGCAAATGCAATGCCTGTAGCCACAGCGAGAATGTGAGGGAAGTAACATTACAGAGATCTAAAAAGAAATGAAAAATAACTAGGCCCATCACATGTGGGACAGATTTCGTGGTCGATGCCATCACTTGTCCATGTGGGAAATGGTATGTCGGTTCGACAACATTACCAGTCAAGAAAAGAATCTTGGAATATTGGAAAGCGGTGACAAACCAAGACTTCAGTTACAGTACATCAAGACATTTCAATGAGGCACATGAGGGAGATTGGACTAAAGGCAAATACTTTGGCCTAGCCACGATCCCTAAACACCCTAAAGGATGGAACGGAGTATTAGCGTTACGCAGACTTGAGTATAGATTGATCATTTTGTCAGGTAGCATGTTCCCCACTGGAATGAACAATGATGAGGAATTATACGTACATCTGTAGTATAATGACGCTTCCCGTCAACCAACCCAATCAGTTCCCATTCAGTAAGACTATACGGTCTCTAATTTTAAATTTCACTTATTATTTTATTAGTACTATTGAGTTCATGCTTATTACGGTTGTCTGCTCTGTTGATAACCACTGTTGCGGTGAAGTACCTTATGCAATATGATATGTACTACTAGACTGTCAATGCAAGTGTTAGATCCTGAGGTTATGGTGTCAAATGAAATGACAAGTAATATACTATGATGCGAGTATGAAGTAGCTGATATAATGATACTAACAGTCTCTGTCTTTTACATGTTTCAACAGATTGATCAAACAACATAGTAGGAGGATAGCCACCGAGATATTGCTAAGAGCACAAGAGATCGAAGCATGTTCCTAGTAACTGTCATCTCTCCATAACTTTTGGTCACATTACATTAGAGGTACCGGTGTACACAGCACCTCACACACTTTGTGGCATAACTCTACATGATTTTCAGAAAGGGCTAAAGGATTAATTTACTATGTAGGTGGGGGTTGAGTCAAAGCACTGGGTGCACGACATGTCAGTCAGTTATTACTGAGGAAGAGAGCCTCCCTCACCATCAGCTACAACACGCACCCTTCCCCATTTTGCTCACTGTACAAAACATAGGTTCACGCAAAACTTGCAAGTAGGCTTCGTTACAAACTCACTGTTGTGAACACTTTGATGAGAGATAGGGTACTTCACCCTAGATAAGTAACTTCCTCCTCGCGCAACTTAGGGGTACTATACCCATGATGCAGTAAAAACACTAATCATGGAGACTGATTTCTAATGTGTATGTATTATGATTTCATACCATGGTATACCTTTGAAATGCTAATCAGAAGCATCTGTGATGTTAATAGTGATTATTTGCTCGGCATGTGAACTCACCAAAGTATTTTTTCTATGTTGTTTCACTGCATGCTGCGCCGTGCACATCACTGCATCTTTAAATATATGTGGAACTGGCAAGAGGTCATGTGACCAAGATCTCGTTGGAGATCGAAACGCATCTGTTGTTGCCAAGAATAAACCCATAATACTTTCACCTTGAAACCGGAGTAGCTCACTTTTTCCTGCTAGGATTGCAGGGATCTTCGTTTGTGTATATATATATATATATATGTATATATATATATATATATATATATATATATATATATATATATATATATGTCTTGTTTTTTTCCGATAGAAGAGGCAACTGAGTATGTAACAATACTAAATAATAATGACATGATACTAAGATTCACTGAATGTATCAGCAAAACCAATGTACCATATCTAGATCTTATGGTATATATAGAAGAAAACAGGATTGAAACAACTCTCTATAGGAAACCCACAGCTGGAAACAGCACATTACACACAAATAGTTTCCACCCCAAAAGCGTCATCATTGGGGTTCCCTATGGAGAGTTGATAAGGCTAAAGCGAAACTGCTCAAGAGAGGAGGATTTTCAGAAAGAGAGAAACACAATACAGAGATTTGAAAATCGGAGATACAAAAAACAGACACTGGCCAATGCAGAAAAGAAGATTGAGAAGATAGAAAGGAAGGATCTATTGCTTGAACCTAGTAAGCCAGATTTATACACTCTTGAATCAGAAGGGATGGCTAGAATGATTACAGAATACACCACCGGCTCCACAGAGGTTTTTCAGAAGGAATTGGAAGGTTCTAAAAACAGATAATATAATTGGACCTTTAATTCCACTCAGTCCCCTGATCACATATCGAAGAGGCCCTGTGCTTAAAGATCAATTAGTGAGGAGCCACTTCACAAAGGGTCCGAAAAGAAAAGACTTAGTGACAAGGTTTTACCCATGCATGAGCTGTAAGTCTTGCAAAAATAACCAAAAAATCAAAGGGTTCAGTATTCCAGGAATGAAAAGTAAGCATAAAATTGGGAAACTTATGAATTGTAATTCGGAATACACAGTATACTGTTTGACATGTCTGTGCAACAAAAACTATGTTGGTAGCACTATACATCCCACAAAGAAGAGGATACTAGAGCATATGCGTGCAATCAAAAACCACGATGTGATGTACCCTGTGGCATGACATTTTAAAGAGAACCATCAGTCTAATGCAAATCTGCGAACGTTTTTTTGTCTAGATCAAGTCCCGAAAAATGAGAGAGGTGGGGACAGAACAAGAAAACTTAGAAAGTTAGAATTGCGCTACATTGTTGAGCTACAGACTAAGGCCCCACGGGGCCTAAACAATGAAGAGGAGCTTTGGGTCCACCTAGACTAGTTTAGGGGTCTACATTAAAAATCTACCAATGTGAGATGTGAAAATTTGAGTTTGCTGAAAAGGTCCCCCACAGCCAGAGAGACAAGACTAATTTGGGTAGGAGGTAAAATAAACAGAGGAGGAAACTTAGTGTACCATAACGCAGTCCCATGGTGCGAAGAACAAATCCCCACAGTAGCGACAGCCCACCCAGGGCATAATTAGTGCCCACTAAAATTTGAGTTTGGATAAGGACATAGAAATAATTATTAATTATTTGAGAAATTTTGAATATCAACTTTCTGTGAGAAAGCCCCTCTAGGGCGTGATTTACTGGACATGTATGACAGTGTTACATAAATATCATGAATGCAATATTTGATTACCAATGTAAATATTACTATATTGAAAACAATGATTATACTGTGTGATGTGATGGATAGAACATTTACATGGTCAAAGAGGACTAAGGAAGTAAAATGAATGAATTTTAAGCTTCGGTAATGGCTGCCATGATGACTTGAATTGACAGTATTGTTTACCATTTCCTACCTTGATTTCTACACTCCGAATGAAATGTTTGTCCTCTCTTTATGTTAACGGCTATGACATTTTATTTTAAAAATGACGCTGTTTTTCCAATACAAGTAACATTGAGGAAGGCGTGTAGCCGAAACGTGTCTGTCCGAGGGAGTTCGTGTGACAAAATAAATATAAAATAATTAATTTCGCCAGTGTGCGCCTCGTCTAGGACCGCTGAGGGAAGGTCATTTTTTGTGATAGATATATATCCAAAACAGTTCTGTCCCGCTCTGCCGAACTCAGGGCGGGTGTTTTTATCCAAGAGGATGGACTCTTGTGCAAATACAAAAAAGAAAGTCCGAGCACTCTCGGGTTCACTCCTTTATTCATTAAGGCAGAAGCATTCAGCAAACCATGCCTTTGTCAATGCCTCAGTTTCAATGAAGTTTGCGCCCTTATGTTCATTTTATATTCGAAACATAAGTTACTCCTATTGAAAGAAAGATGTGGCTGGTGAAAGTGGACTGAAATCCAGCCATCTCAGTTCAACTACATATTTATTGGCCACCATTTTGCATGTGTTTTCACCCTTGTTCTTAATCTCAAAATGTATGCATCTCCACTGTTAATGTCAATGCAGGTCTCAAATGCACCAATACATCATTACACATCAAAAGGATCGGAACAGTAAAACATTTAATCACATTTCCTCATGCAGAGGCTTTCTCAGTCCTTTAAATTGAATACGCTGAATCTGCTGCTACTTCCCCCAAAGCCAGGCCTCCTTCGACAAATGTTTTTATGCAGACAAAGCTCCAACACCACAGCAACTTGGGAGATTCATTCAAACTGAGGCAATAAAAAAGGCATGGTTTGCCAAAATGCATCTGCCTCAATGCCTTCATGAATAATGGATTGACCCAGAGAGTGCTCCGACTTTATATATTTTGCCACCACGGCAGGCACCGGCAGCAACAGGCAGGCGTACGGCATTGGACAAAACCTCTTGGCTTTTATATATATATATATATATATCACCAAAAAACAAAGGTTAAAGGGACGTTACAGTTAGGAAATCAAATTGAAAAAATATAGAAATTCACTAAAAAAACAAAGGTTACAGGGACATTATAGTTAGGCTCTGGTTTCACTTGTACAAAACCAGTGAAAAATCCGCTGTTATAGTTAATGAGCTAACTATAACTTGCGCACCCTCACTGCACTGCTTACGACCTCACATATTACAACAGTCATGAAATGGTCAGTGACATCAATGAAGACTCATGTTACTTGTGGTAACAGGAGGAGTAGCTGGCCCCCAAGGACAAGGTGGTCCCGCATTTATTTTGAAGAAAACCACAGGGAGGTGGCGGTCCCTGGGGCTGCAGGGGGGTCCACATGGCCCCCTGTTTCCATTATAGATAAAGCCCCAGAGAGGCGGCGGTCCCCGAGCTTATGAGGGAGTCCAGAAGGGCCTCCCCGCATCAGTTTACTTGGTTGCCCCGGGGTGGTGTCGGTCCTCAGGACATGTGGGTCCAGCATGGGCAACCCCCACATTATTATTAAACATTCGCCCAGGACATGGCCTACCCAGGGCTAAATGAAAAGACAGGCAATTTAAAAGAAAATGCTTATAAACACCAGCTGGGTCCCTGTATGACCACCCCACCATACTTGGAGGGGCAGGTATTTCTACCCTGCCCCCTTTTCTTAATTTTTATTCTAGTTTTCTGGAACTCAGCTTCAAACTGAGTCCCAAGATGGCTGCCAATACATCCTGGTTCGAAGTGTTGGCAGCCAATCAAATTGCAGCACAGGACTGTGGATACACATGTCCACTACAAAAACTCGCGTCCCCAGATATCTATATATTTTTTAAGCTATAATTTCTCTGAAACTACAGAGCGGATTTACACCAAATCACAAAGCACACTTTCCGGACCATCATCTATCTTTCTGCCAAATTTGGTTTAATTCTGTTCAGCAGTTCAGGCTGTATTCATGCTTCAAAAATGAAAATCCCCATAGACATAAAGTGGTCCTCTCTTGACGGATCACCACGAAACTCTTAACAAAGCAGCTGAACCAAATGGTGGAACTTTGACAATATCATGAAGATTTGTCAAGAGGCGCCAAATAATAAATGCTATTCCTATGGAAACTTTGGTCCTAACTATAACTACCTACTGGAAATCGCCAGTAGGTATTATATATATATATATATATATATATATATATATATATATATATATATATATATATATATATTCACTGAAAAAACCATAGGTTTCACACATGTTATAGTTAGCGGAAATTTTACTGATAAAAAACCAGTGAAATTGCCCCGTTATAGTTAGTGCTGGCAACTATAACTCACGCGACCGCAATCCTCTGCTGATGCTAATACTGTATTTAGACACTTATTTGCCCATGTCTTCTTCCATACATTTTTAGCTATACATATATTACAAATATTTTTTTTTCATAAAGACACATATGTCATCAGCAGAAGATTGCGGTCGCGTGAGTTATAGTTGCCAGCACTAACTATAACGGGGCAATTTCACTGGTTTTTTATCAGTAAAATTTCCGCTAACTATAACATGTGTGAAACCTATGGTTTTTTCAGTGAATTTGCAAGGTTTTTTAAATGCTAATTCCTAACTATAACGTGTGTGAAACCTATGGTTTTTTCAGTGAATTTGTACGTTTTTTTAAATGCTAAGTTACTTTACGCCATTCGAGGCGTGCGCGCCCACTTAACGCAGTTCGTTCCGTGCACGGTTTTTATCAACTTTAATAAGCCCTGTACATTTGGTGGCCTTCGGCCACCAAAAGCACAGGGGGTGGGGTCAATGTGGATATTTTTTTTTTTATTTCGATTTTATAATTTCATGTTGCCAAAATTTAGTTTTTTTTACCTATTAATAAGCCCTGTACATTTGGTGGCCTACGGCCACCAAAAGCACAGGGGGTGGGGTAAGTGTGGATAGTGTTTTTTTTTTTTTTTTTTTTTTACCGTACGCTTACGGTAAGCGTACGGTAAGCGTACTCGGCGAAATTGCCGAAAAAAAAATAAAACCGTTTTTGCTCTTGGGGGATGTTTGGGGACTCCCTCAACATGACTATGTGGGAGGGAGTTGTCAAAACAGCCCCGTAACATGTTTTTGGCCATCTTGTTTGATAAACAACACTCAGTGCGAGAGACAAAATGGCGGCCGCCGCTTCCTGGTTTCGGCCGATTCGAATGTTTACTAAGATCTAAGAGCCAATCAGAATCGCGCTCGCGCACGCCACCGTACGCTTACGGTAAGCGTACGGTAAGCGTACCGTAAGCGGGCTCAGATATATATATTGATTTAAAGGCTATTTTCTCAGAATCTACTGAACAGATTTACACCAAACCTACAAAAGGCACTTCCTTGACCTAGGGACTACCTCTCTGCCAAATTTCTAGTAATTCTATTTAGCCGTTCGGGCTGTAGCTCGTTCTAAAGGTCCTATGGAAAAATGCATGGGAAAAACGCGTTTTGGGACCCCCCTTTTATCTCAGCCCCCGCTTGACGAATCCCCCCGAGACTTTCAGGGTAGGAGCGGAGCGTAGCGCCCCACCTATTTTGAGAAATTCGCGAGGATTCATCGACCGGCGCCAAAGTTATTCAAAATAGAATGTTGAGGTTTTCCTATGGAAAAGGGGTCCTAACTATAACTACCTACTGGCGACCGCCAGTAGGTAATATATATATATATATATATATATATATATATATATATACACATATATATTTATTCACTGATAAAACCATAGGTTTTACAGACGTTATAGTTAGGAATTAGCATTTAAAAAACCTTAGAAATTCACTGGAAAAACCATAGGTTTCAGGGACGTCATAGTTAGTTGGACCTGTGACTCATATAAAACCAGAGAAATTCACCCGTTATAGTTAGTTGAGCTAACTACATCTCGCGTGCCCGCAATGCACTGGTGATGACGTCACATATTACATCACTCATGACATGGTCAGTGACATCTGATGTAACCTCAAATGACATCACTGATGACATCACTGATGACATCATCCAGTGAATGTGTGTTTCTGTAAAGTTAAACTATTTTTCATATATATCTATGTCAAGGAGTATTGAAGAAAGAGTAAATTTAAGTCCCTGAATGGATTATTTAGTAGGTGCGTGCCTGACTATATAACTGAGTGATTGAACATGTGTTGCTGAATGTATGGGTTAGTGACTAAAGTGTGTGAAAGTCTGTATTAGTGTCTCCGTTGGTGTATAAGAGGTTGCATGGGTTGGTGAGTAGCTACATGAGTGTCTATATGGGTTATTGATTTGTTCTCCGAGTATCTGTATGAGTGCCTGAGTGTCTGTGTGGGTGGGGGTGTGTGTGACTCTGTGCATACATGTCTGAGTGGGTGATTCACTGGTTGTATGGATTCAAAAGTACATCTGGGAAGGGCTGTATGAGTGAGTTAGTGTGTGTATGGGTTTGTTGGTGAGTGAATGAATGTCTCACTGGTATATGTGTGAGTAACTACTAGGGGTGGGCGGAATTTGTAAAGTTGCCTTTCACAAAATTACACGAAACGGCAAAAAATCTCCGCTAACACGCAGAATTTCGCGTGCTCGGGGAGATTTCAGGGGCAGGGCTTCTTTGCTTTATTTATATCTGTAAGTGCCTCCTGCTGAAGTTTAATTTTTGTGACAGGAGCATCGTGCCAGAATGAATCCTGCCCTGCATATTTATCCAAGCAGATGCCACCGTTTTGTGCAATACCTCTCCTCAACTGGAGTACTTTCTACTGGCTAATCAGTAAGTGCTACCTCGTTGGGTAAATGTATAGTGCCTTTCCAACACTAAAGCTGCGTAAAGGGCCAGAAGAATTGTCCCCATTGACCTTCTGTCTGTAACTTTGCCACGGCGCCGGGTCCCTTGAGTGAGCTGTCCGACATATTGGGGAAAGGGCAGGAAGCTGTTGCATACTGCTAGTGTATGTGGGGCGAGGCCAAACGGGCAGGGCTTCTGGTCCAGTTCACATGCCTCTTGTTTATAAAGGGTCAGAGCAGGATCTCAGTGGCAGACGAGGAGAAGGAGCCTCCTGGTCACAGTTACTACACGAGGATTGCGCTCGAGAAAATCAAAGATTGAAAGACCTCTATCAAGGATTGCAGCTAACTTTTCAGTATGGAATGGAGAGAAGGCACATCTGCTTAGCCACACTCACAAATTCTACATGAGGATTGCGCTCAAGAAACTCAAGGATGCGAAGACCTCCAGCAAGGATTACAGCTATCTTTTCAGGGTGGAAATGGAGAGAAGGCACATCTGCTTAGCCACGCTCACAAATTCTACACGAGAATTGTGCTCAAGAAACTCAAGGATGCGAAGACCTCCAGCAAGGATTACAGCTATCATTTCATGGTGGTAATGGAGAGAAGGCACCTCTGCTTAGCCAAAACTTCGCTCACAAAATTTTTAGCTGATTAATGCATTACAGAATTTGAGCTTCAACTCGGGCACCTGCTTTATTTAGATCTGTAAGTGCTTCCTGCTGAGGTTTAATTTTTGTGACAGGAGCATCGTGCCAGAATGAATCCTGCCCTGCATATTTATCCAGGAATTTGCCGCCCACCCTTAGTAACTACATATGTTTTAAGCCTGTATATGTGAGTGTTGGAGTATATAAATGACTATACGTGAAAGTAAATTATTTGAAGGAGTGGGTGTATAAAAGTGTCTGCTTGAATCAGTGATTGATAAGACAGTAAGTATGTGTTAGTATCTGCATAAATAAGTGATGTGGTGTGTGTATAAATAACATAGTTGGTGTGTATAACTGTATACATGAGTAAATGGGAATGTGATTAATTCTTTGCATGACTGACTAGGTGTGTGAGTAACTCTATGGATGAGTGGTGGACTGTGACTGTATGTATAGGTGTATGAGTGGATATTATAGTGCTGTATTGATGAGTAACTGCATGTATAAGTGAGTGGATGGGAGTGTAGACCGAGGAAATAGTGACCATGTCATGAGTGATGTAATATGTGACGTCATCACCAGTGCATTGCGGGCGCGCAAGTTATAGTTAGCTCAACTAACTATAACGGGCGAATTTCTCTGGTTTTATATGATTAAAATGTCCAACTAATTAGAACGGCCCTGAAACCTATGGTTTTTTCAGTGAATTTCTAAGGTTTTTTAAATGCTAATTCCTAACTATAACGTCTGTAAAACCTATGTTTTTTTCAGTGAATTTTGAAGGTTTTTTAAATGTTAATTTCATATTTTAATATTTATAAAACCTATATTTTTTCTATTTTTTTGTAATACTTTGGAACTCTATTATCCTTTTTTGTTTTCAATTTGAAAAATATGTAATGTTTTATATCTTCAGAAACAGTATGTATATTGTTTTTTTTTTGGAAAACTGAAGTCCCGTACCAGTAGTGTACCAAGCTCCATCAGCACGCCAATCCTATCCGCCATATTGCTAAACTCATAAAGGATGCGCATGTCGTATCTGACGGGTTCGTGGCACCGCGTCCCGCGTAACATCATATATGTATGTGGTCACGCCAGCTGCTACTTTGGTAACCGACGGGTACGCAGTACCAAGCCGCGCTTTACGTCATGTACGCGTGGGGTCATGCCTGCTTTGCGTTGCGTATGCGACGAGTGCATGCTGCCAGGCCCTATGTTACGTCATAGACATATGGTGTCACGCCGGGAACACAATTCCCTCATTTTTTTTCCGTCTCAAAACTATATCTAAATAAGTTTAAAGTGTATATGAGAACAAGCGAGAATCTAAAATATTTTAAACATTTATATATTTCTAACTGTAGTAAACTTATATTATGGTAATATTTTCTCAAAATCGCGTCGGGTGTGGCCTCCTTGCGCGCTCGCTGCGCAATTGCCATGTGACCCTAAAGAAAAGCATTTGATTGGTTCATAACATTTTCCATTGTAACAGTTGGGGGACCCCACCCCTTTTTCGCCATTCTCTCTACAGCGTTTGATGAGAGACTCCTCTTCTGCTAACAGAGCTTTTTTGAAAACTTTTTGCTATATACACATATCTGACAGTACACACAACATGCAACCATCATCTTCATCAATATTCATGCTCTGTAAAGCAGCCTTCCACCTGTGCTAGCCATGCATCTAGAAGCTACATAACAGAACTTTTCCCCACTGCCAGAGGTAACATAGTTGCATACGCTGTCCACAGCACAATGTAATGTGGTACGGCCCAGGGGCAGTATCATGCAAACATAATGAACACACGGACACAGATAGATAGTGGAAGTGGGTACGGGCACATGCATTCGACTCCTTTTTATTACCAGGGTTACATATCCAGTGACGTCTGTGCTGGATGCGTGTGGGGTGAGTGTAAAGCAGCCCTCAGGGAATGGTTGCTGCTAGCATCAACTACAACAGTAATCATTGAATCACATACAGAGATTCAATAATAAAAGGGTCCATAGTTTGTGCTGCAGTAAGGTAGGGACACTAGATGTGAAATAATACAGAAAAGATTATATCGTAAAACAACCATAACTTGTGGTATACTAAGATACAGGCAGCAGATCTGAAATAATACACAAAAAGATTGTATCATAAAAGTTCCATCAGGTCTAGTGCACTTAGATAGCCACATCAAAAGCATTTAGCATGTGCACAGCCAGCGATGATGCGTGCTGTGGGTGGGCCGTACTAGGAGCAATATCTGTTGCCTACAACACTACATCATCTGCAATAGCGACTGAATTGTGTAAACACTGCTGTCTACAGTGTAGGCCAGAGAGTGGTCAGCAAGGGCCCACAGCCACGTGGCGTTGACTTGGGCTGCCCAGTTTGCCATACGCAAAGCAACAAAAACTGTGTGCGGACCCTGTGATGATGCGTATGCGTGGTGCGGACAGAACGCACTGGAGCAATGTCTTTTGCCTACAGGACTGCGTCATCTACAATAGCGACTCGATCTGAATTGTGAACACTGCTGTCTGCAGTGTAAATTGAAGGCAGTAGTGAGCACAGTCTTCCGTGAATACTTTTTCTCACGCCCTCTTCACAAAATACAACATAAATTACACAAAACTCTGCAATAAATAAATAAAAACAATTTGAATTGCGATCTCTGCTGTCCATTGTGTACACTGTTATTCAGTGTTCTTTACTACTACCAAGAAGAATTTGGTCATTGTACTAGACCTATAAGTCATCTTAAAAAACTTCTTCAAGCAAGTATACTAAAAGGCTATTGTGTATATTTTAATAGACATTGTAGTTAGTTGCCTACTGGATCCTGTAATTAAACAATCACCACTCCATCTGAATTGTGAGCCCTGCTGACCACACTGTAGGCCAGAGGCAGTTGTCATTAACGCCTCACAGCCACGTGCCGTTGGATTCGGAAGCACGCAGTTGGTTGCACCTGATCGGAGTGGGTACACAGAAATTATCACAAACTTTAACTTCTGACATCCTCAATCACAGAATCAAGACCTGGTTTCACTGTTCCGACCTGCTGTACCACGGTGTACTCCACCGACTGCAGTCAACCAAGCCCAAAAATCATGTGCAGCAGTTAGCTGCGGCAGCACAGAGTCTGGTGCACCTCAACGGAGGGTGTTCTGTCAAAACCAAGCATCACGTAGTATCGGACATCGTCCATTCTGGGATAAAGACACCGTTCCACTGTTGGGACCTAGAGTTGGTTACACCTGGTCAAAGAGAGTACCTTCATCTCCACTTTCAGATACAATTCTAACATCGTTCATTGTGGGATCAAGACCCCGTTCCACTGTTTGGACCTGCTGTACCACGGTGTACTCCACTGACTACAGTCACCCAACACCAATAATCATGTGCAGCATTTAGCTACGGAAGCACAGAGTCTGATGCACCTCAACGGAGAGAGTTCTGTGAAAACCAAGCATCACGTAGTATCGGACATCGTCCATTCTGGGATCAAGACACCGTTCCACTGTTGGGACCAAGAGTTGGTTACACCTGGTCGAAGGGAGTACCTTCATCTGCACTCTCAGATGTAGTTCTAACATCGTCCATTTTCAGATCAAGACCCCGTTCCACTGTTTGGACCTGCTGTACCGTGGTGTACTCCACCGACTGGTGTCAACCAAGCACAATAATCATGTGCAGCACTTAGCTACGGAAGCACAGAGTCTGATGCACGTCAACGCAGGGACTTCTGTGAAAATTCACAAGCAGCAGGTAATATCAGCCATCGTCCATTGTGGGATCAAGACACCGTTCCACTGTTGGGACTTAGAGTTGCTTGCACCTGGTCGAAGGGAGTACCTTCATCTCCACTCTCAGATGTAGTTCTAACATCGTCCATTGTGGGATCAAGAGTCAAGACACCGTTCTACTGTTGGGACCTAGAGTTGGCTACAGCTGATCGAAAGGAGTACCTTCATCTGCACTCTCAGATACAGTTCTAACATCGTCCATTGTGGGATCAAGACACCGTTCCACTGTTGGTACCTCTTCGACTACTTTGTTAGTAGTATACAGAGCACTTCACGGTGCTGGGCCTCAGGCTGGGCGCTGGTTGCTTGTGTCACGGTAGCCAGCGTTGAACTCAGGAGCCTTCCCAGCTCACAGACCTCGGCCCAAAAGCTTCTGCCAGCATATGGTGGGCCCTCTTTTACATACGACGGTGTCGAAAGGTGAACTGTGGGGCATATGTGCATCGCAGCAGCCATGACGGTTTCGGGTAGCAGCAGGCTGAGAGCATTATTCCCGCAGCCACCTTCGCTCACGGCGTCAGCCTTGTGGCGGTGTAAGCTGTGCAGACCTGACAGACATGTTCGCCATTCCGGAAGAGATCCACACCCAGAGAAACATGCTTTTTATTCATGACCCTATGCTAGCCTTGCGTATGCCGAGCCAGCCCACTATGCTAAAGATTTTTGGAGAGGAGAGGGCACGTACGCGCTATGTTTTCGTAATTTTCCGTACTGACTGTACTATCATGGTTGCGTCTACTGTTGACTTCACTCAATAGACCATCACTGTATGTTGACCTGTAAATGTCTGTGCTCTGCATACTCAAGTCTCTCTGGCACATCCCCTCAATACTTTGCATTTTATACTTTTATATTTGAGAATCACTTGCCACCTTCGCACATACTTTGCTCCCTTCTCTCCCCGCATTCTGTATTGTGTGGCAGAGATGCCATGCCATGTTTGGTTTGTGTACATGGCTAGCCACAGTTCCCACAGTACGTAGTGTTGTTGTGTCTGCTAGGTGTACATGTTGTTTGTCATGTTGTATGTGATTATATAAGGTAACGCATTTATTTACGAGCAGTGGTTTCTCCCATTTACATATCGCTATCTTAATGAGGATGGAATATGCTACTTACCAGTATGCATCTGTTCTTGGCATGTAGAGCTGCAGAGTTGTACACTTAGCATAGGTCGCCATCTGGTGTTGGGCCCGGATGTTTGCAGTTTGTTTTTCTTCTTGGACAGTCTTTGGAAGTCACGAGTTTGGTGACTCCTCCTTCGGTCCGTACTGCGCATGGGCTTCGGCTCCATCCTCAGATTGTTTTTCGCCAACAGGGAAATGATGGAGCGTAGTAATAACAGTGAGAAACCCATGTGTTGTATCTAAATAAGATGTACTGGAACGGATACAGGTAGCCGGGGAGGAGGGTGGGCGTGTACAACTCTGCAGCTCTACATGCCAAGAACAGATGCATACTGGTAAGTAGCATATTCCGTTCGAGGCATATGAGCTGCAGATTGTACACTTAGCATAGATTATATAGCAGTACCCAACCTTAGCGGCGACCACCGGTATCCGTTGCAGCTGTTTGAAAAAGTGTCTTTAGTACAGCCTGGCCCACCCTAGCTTGCTGCTTGGAATGCACATCTACACAGTAGTGTTTTGTGAAGGTGTGCGGTGTAGACCATGTGGCTGCCTTGCAGATGTCCTCTAAGGGTATATTCCCTAGAAAAGCCATAGAAGCCCCTAACTTTCTTGTAGAGTGGGCTTTAGGGGGAACAGATAATGTTCTCTTTGCCTTTTGATAGCAAATTTGTATGCATTTTACAATCCACCTAGCTATCCCTGATTTTGAAATGGGGTTGCCTTTATGTGGTGGAGAGAAGGAAACGAACAATTGTTTAGTCTTCCTGAAGGGTTGCGTTCTTTGTATGTAGTATAGTAACGCCCTTTTTACATCAAGTGTGTGTAAGGCCCTTTCTGCAACAGATTGGGGTTGCGAAAAGAAGACAGGTAATTCCACTGATTGATTGAGGTGGAAGGGGGAAATGACTTTGGGCAGAAACTTCGGATTTGTGCGAAGTATGACCTTGCTGTGATGCATTTGTATGTAGGGTTCCTGTATGGTGAACGCTTGTATTTCACCAACCCTTCTAAGGGAAGTGATAGCTACAAGGAAAGCTGTTTTCCAGGTGAGAAACTGTAGCTCACATTTGTGCATTGGTTCGAAGGGCGGACCCATTAGTCGTGTAAGAACTAAATTTAGATTCCATACAGGGGAAGGTGGTGCCCTGGGAGGAATTACTCGTTTAAGGCCTTCCATGAAGGCTTTAATAGCGGGCACTCTGAAGAGTGATAAATGCTGCCTGTTTTGTAGATAAGCAGCGATCGCTGCTAGGTGTAGGCGTATGGATGAATATGCCAGGTTACACCTGTGAAGATGGAGCAGATAGCATATGATGTGCTGTATGGATGCATCTAGGGGGTTGATTGTATTGTTACGGCAGTAAATTACAAATCTTTTCCACTTTGCGGCATAGCATGCTCTAGTGGTAGGACGTCTGGCTTCCATGATGATGTTCATGCAATCAGGGGGAAGGTTAAGGTATCCGAATTCTAAGATTTCAGGAGCCAGATCGCCAGGTTGAGCTGAGCTGGGTCCGGGTGCCTGATTTCTCCATGGTTCTGGGTTAGGAGGCATGGGGAAAGGTGCAGTTTTTGATGTGGTACCACTGATAGTTGTAGTAGCGTGGTGTACCACGGCTGCCTGGCCCACGTTGGAGCTACCAGAATGAGTGTGAGGGAGTGCTGTTGTAGCTTCCTGACCACTAATGGAATTAGTGGGAGAGGTGGAAAGGCGTATGCAAATCTGCCTGACCAGTTCATCCATATCGCATTGCCCTTGGACAATGGGTGTGGGTATCTGGCGGCGAAGCTTGGGCATTTTTTGTTTTCGTGGGTGGCGAAGAGGTCTATTTGAGGATGCCCCCACTGTTTGAAGAATGGGTGAAGAACTTGTGGATGCAGTTCCCATTCGTGTAGTTGTTGCGTTTGTCTGCTGAGCAGATCTGCTATGGTGTTTTGTACTCCTGGAACGTGCTGTGCCAGGAGAAAGATGTTTTGGGGAATTGCCCATCTCCATATGCTCTGGGCTAAGCGGGAGAGCTGGGGAGAGTGTGTCCCCCCCTGTTTTTGTATATAATACATCGCAGTCATGTTGTCTGTGCGAATGAGGACTGCTTTGCCCGAAATTTGTTTTTGGAAAGATTTTAGGGCTAGAAAGATCGCCAAGAGCTCCAGATGGTTGATGTGGAGCGATTTTTGCTGTGGCGTCCATAGACCTTGCATTGTGAGGTGTAGGAGGTGCGCTCCCCAGCCGGAGAGCGATGCGTCCGCTGTTAGAATCACCTGAGGAACCGGGTCCAGGAACGGCCGTCCTTTGGAAAGGTTTGTGGTGTTCCACCACTGCAGAGAGTGATGTGTGCGGCCGTCCACCAACACCAGATCCGTCAGCTGACCCTGGGCCTGGTTCCACTGTTGTGCTAGGCACTCTTGAAGTGGACGCATGTGGAGTCTTGCATGGGGCACTATAAATATGCAAGACGCCATCATTCCTATGAGCTTCATGAACACTCTTGCTGGAAGAGAGTGTTGGGGAAGGAATGTTTTGCGTAAGGCTTGAATGCTTGTGATTCTGGCTGAGTTTGGATAGGCAATACCTTTGGAGGTGTCTATAGTGGCCCCGAGATATTGCTTTGTGTGAGATGGTATGAGGTGGGACTTTTGGTAGTTCACCGTGAAGCCTAGCTGGTGGAGCAGTTGGATGGTGCTGTTTGTATGTTGCACACATTGGTGGTAGGACGTGGCTTTTATCAGCCAGTCGTCTAAGTAAGGGAAGACGTGAATGTGTTGACGTCTGAGGTGTGCTGCTACTACTGCTAGGCATTTGGTAAACACTCGTGGTGCAGTGGTGACCCCGAAGGGGAGAACCGTGAATTGGTAATGTTGCCCGTCCACCACGAACCTGAGGTATTTCCTGTGAGAGGGGTGTATTGGAATGTGAAAGTATGCGTCTTTCAGATCCAAGGTTGTGAGAAAGTCTCCCTGGCAGAGGAGTGGGAGGACTTGTTGTAGAGTGACCATGTGAAAATGGTCTGAATGTATGTAGGCATTTAGAGGCCGGAGGTCCAGAATGGGTCTGAGGGTCTCGTCTTTCTTTGGTATTAAGAAATATAGAGAGTAGACCCCTAGATTTCGTTGATTGACGGGGACCTGCTCTATAGCGTGTTTTTGCAGGAGTGAGAGTACCTCTTGTTTGAGCAGTGTGGAATGTTCTTGAGACATTGGACGGTGCCTTGGTGGGATATTGGGTGGGGTAGATGTTAGCTCTAGACAGTATCCTGACCGAATGATTTGGGTCACCCATTTGTCCGATGTTATGGACTCCCATACGTGGATAAAGTTTTGTAGTCTGCCCCCGACCGGAGTGGAATGGTCTGGGGGGAGCGGAGGGGAGTCATTGTGCGGGGGGGGTGGCAGAACGGGTGTTGTTGGTTTTGCCCCTGCCCTTATTGTTGTTACCCCTGTAACCACCTCTCTGATTGCCCTTTGAAAAGGTATTTTGAGGAGGGGACTTGTAGGAGGTAGAGGCGTTATCGGTGGAGGAGCCTCTGCCTGTGCCACGAAAGGACGAGCGTCGAAAGGAACGTTTGGAGGCTTGTGTTTGGAGTGCCCCCATAGACTTTGCTGTGTCTGTGTCTTTCTTCATCTTTTCGAGCGCTTCGTCTACCTTTGGCCCAAACAGTGTTTCCTGGTCAAAGGGGTGGTTGAGTATGGATGCCTGGACTTCAGGCTTGAACCCTGAGATCCTGAGCCAGGAGAGGCGACGAAGCAGGACACTGGTATTTATGGCCCTAGAAGCAGTGTCGGCTGCATCGAGGGCACACTTAATGGAGGTGTTTGTAATTAGTTTACCCTCCTGTATGAGGTCATGAGCCTTGTGCTTGTATTTTTCTGGAAGGTGCTGCATAAGAGCCTCTAGTTCGTCATAGTGTGCTCTATCATATCGCGCAAGCAGTGCTTGTGTGTTTGCAATGCGCCACATGTTTGCAGCTTGGGAGGCGGTGCGTTTACCAGACGCGTCCAGAAGTTTAGATTCTTTGTCTGGCGGTGGGGCATCTCCTGAGGATTGGGAGTTAGCCCGCTTTCTAGCTGTGGAGACAACTAGGGAATCTAGGGGAGCAGGGCCCTTGATGTAAGTAGGGTCTGTGGGTGCCGCCTTGTACTTCTTCTCTATTCTAGGGTTCAGTACTCTGGCTCTGACAGGGTCTTTGAACACCTCTATAGCGTGCTTGGTGACACCCTTAAGCATGGGTAAAATGGAAGTAGATTTGTCTTGTATATCAAATGTATCCAGTAGGAAGTCTTCTTCTACTGGTTCACTGTGCATGTCCACCCCATGGTAGTGTGCTGCTCTCTGCACTAAATGATGAAACCCTAAGGAGTCCTCTGGAGGAGACGGCCTTGATGGGTATAGGTCGTCCTGAGGTACATTGGGTATATCAGGGTTATTGTAATCCTCCCATGGATCTGGGGTCCCTGGTGGAGTGGGATCCATTGGGGCGTCCGCCGGGTAATTGTCCGGATCCCCATCATCCGGATCTGGGGATGGGGCCGGATCGTAGTGAGGTAAAGGTGGTGGAGACCTGTGAGGTGTAGGCGGTGGAGGAGGTGGAGGGGGTAGGGGAGGCGGTGGTGGGGAGGGCACTCTGAGGGGAGAAGTAGCAGAGTCCTTCCTTTTGGGTGGAGGAGGAGGAGCCGGAGCATCAAGGCGTCTTTTCTTGGTAGTTAAAGTCAAAAGCCCAGTCTTTGGATCTTTGGACAAAGTCTTTTGTAAAGGGTCTGGTGTAAACAGAGCCAATGGTGTCGAGTCGTCTGTCGGCACCGGTGATTTCGGAACCGGGGGTTTCGATGGTCTGTGTGCGCCATGCTTTTTTGAGGTCTCCGGGTGTTTCGGCGTCGAATGATGTTTCGGCGCCGGTGCGTTGGTGCCGACAGATTTGTGTTTGTGTTTGGTCGGCACCGAGTGTCCAGGCTTCGGCACCGGTGGTTTCGGAGTCGAGCTCGATTTTGCAGTCTTCGGTGCCGGATGCTGTTTTTCGGCATCGGGTGTCGGCTGGCTCGATCCCGAGCTGCCATGAGACTTTGGGGACTTCGACACCGGGCCCGAAGGTGGGGTGATCGAAGTTTTGGTTTTGGTTTTGCCCAGGCCGGCAGGCGAGGGAGTAACCTGAGTCTCTTTGGTTTTCGGCGCGGGGGTGGGAGGGGGCATAATACTCACGGCCCGCTGCGCTGGTGTAACGTCCTCCACGTCGGAGTCGTCGGCCTCGGAAGCGCTGACGACGTCTTCCTCCTGCTCGGTGTGTGTTTGCCCCGAAGCTTCGGCGTCGTCTCCGAAGATGTCCGGTGGAGCTGCAGAGGATGAGTGCGCCATGGTGCGTCGAGCTCTTCGATCTCGGATGGTCTTCTTCGATCGAAAAGACTTGCAGGCGGGGCAGTCTCTAGCCTTGTGTTCCGGAGAGAGGCAAAGGTTACAGACCTGATGGAGGTCGGTGTGGGGAAATTTAGACCCACATTTTGGGCACTTTTTGAACGGAGTCCTTTCCATCGGCCGGGACCGGAGTCGCGGAGGGCCCGAAGGCCGGTGTCGATGTACGGGATGGAGAAAGTGCCGCTTCGAGAGATGAAGATGATGAAGGAACTCGAAGAATCGAGGATTTTCCGTCGAGGCTGGAACCGTAGAAGTTCGAAGCCGGAGCACGAAGTATCACATCCGAGCCCGATGGCGGAAAAAAACAATCTGAGGATGGAGCCGAAGCCCATGCGCAGTACGGACCGAAGGAGGAGTCACCAAACTCGTGACTTCCAAAGACTGTCCAAGAAGAAAAACAAACTGCAAACATCCGGGCCCGACACCAGATGGCGACCTATGCTAAGTGTACAATCTGCAGCTCATATGCCTCGAACACAGAAGTTTTTCTCACAGGTGAAAAGTGCGACCACAATGGCAGTCATTCATTACTATGCAAGAATGTCCAACTGCACGACGCTTCTAAGCTTACAGCCCCCAATCTTGCGTGCTTTCTTAAAAGCACGCCAACTCCCACAATCAGTCCAACATTCGCACAGCTTTCTAACGGCAGTTGTCTGCGTCTTAATAACATGGACTGCTACGCAATGTGAGCTGGCACACCGTATGTCCTTACTGTTTCAAACTGGATAACTTCCTCTGGCAATCTATTCCCACCCACACAAAGTAACTCCCAAAGTTCAACTTGGCCTTCAATTCCTACTTTGAAAACAGATTTTATTAAACGGAGCAAACTGAAAGTGCTTTTGTTTCAAACAGAAGTGTCCCTCACTTCTCCAAAAGTAATTTATCGACTGCAGATAGCACGAACTTCAAGTAAAATACACTCTGTTTTAAATACGAACCTCCCATTACACTGCTGACATTTACGGTCTGGCACACTTTTTTAACATTGTCTTGTTGAAAATGGCTACACTCCCTGTGGTAACAAGCATGTCCGACAGAATACGCCTCTACACGAAGCTACATCAATACCGTGAAAAAAATGGAACAATTTTTCGGGTGCCTGCCTCTATCTATTATCGGAGCCAGCTACAACATGACATTTATTTACACATATACAATCAGCGTGCAACCATCTTTTTATTGCAAAACTTGCCCAATCGACTGGCGAATGGATCTATGCCTTGCCAACATCCCAGCAAACGCTCCCGATATCCAGCAGGTAATGGAGTATCTTGAAAACCATGAACTTGATTGTTCGGGCAGTGGAGCAATGGCGGATGCAACGCAAAAAGGTATCCTGGCGGAATGGGATTTCTGCGCAGCCGCGAAAGATCTGCAACGTGTGACCTTTGACAACATCGCAGATTGCCTGCCAATTCAAATTGCCGCTCCAACATTCGAGGAACATTACTGTCCCTTCGAGGATATGAATTGGATCGCTTCGCTTTTCTCACACGATGGCAACAATCGCCTCTTGGAACATTACGCATGTCAAGCCGCTGAAGAACTTCCGGACTGCAATCTCCAAGACTTGTAAGAAATCCACTTTATTCTTGGATTGATTTTTTCCAACTTTTTTGACTTTTTCCTATTAGATTTTTTAATAGACTTCAATTGAACTATTTTCATTTAATAACTTTCTAAGTATGCTTAGGCATTTGAACTCTGTTTTCATTATTGGCCCTTACCACTCCACACTAACCAGGGATGGATGATGTATGGCCTATGCAAATATGTTATTTACTTGCTAAATTAGCCTAAACCCGACATCCATTTTGAAACTATACCTATTCTTGCACACACGTCTCTGTCTGCCTCTTATCCACGAAGCCCTTTCACACAAATTAGCTCATCCTCAGCCTCTGCCCACGAACTGGCCATCATGATCAAAAACCACGGCATTGTTTAGGAACTGGTTGGCAAAGTGTGGTACTCGTATCCTATCTTCATTTTCATTCTACAATTTACAGTCAATCATGTCTAATAGGTATTGTTTATGTCACATGGAACTGTAACATGTAATGTGGAATTGACTGATGCAGGAGCTTAGGTTTGAATACAGCAGAAGCGGTTGGAGTTTGCCTCAGCTGGATGCCTTAGCTCTTGCACCAGTGGTTCCATTTATGGCACTTACATAAAGACACTTTTTATATAACTTGTAGACTCCATCGCTTTATCCCACACAGCCACTTTCTTAAACACACCTGATTTCACCATTTGTCTTCTGTGGCATTGCAACATTCTGCATTATATTCTTCACAATTATTTCTTTATTCCTGCTTGCTAAAACACTCCTTTCGAGACTTCAGACCGGTAGGGGTGAGTAGTTTGCTTCCCACTCCCGCTATAGTCTAAACCCATACTAACGCCACTTGCACAGCTATGCTACAGTGGCCAGTATGCTACAGCACCAGGAGCACATCAGTTTACAACAATCAGCTCACGATTTCATCCCCGAGTGTACTGGCACCTCACCTCAGCACCATCTCACTCTGGTCAAAACAGCACTTTCACACCGCTAGGGGTGAATACTTCACTTCACACTCCCTGTATAGCACACCCTAACCACCCCACAGAGCTCACACCGCTATACTCTAAACCCATACTAACACCACTTGCACAGCTATGCTATAGCGTCCAGTATCCTACAGCGCCCAGAGCACCTCAGTTTACAACAATCAGCTCACGTTTTCATCCCCGAGTGTACCGGCACCTCACCTCAGCACCATCTCACTCTGGGCAAAACAGCACTTTCACATCGGTAGGGGTAAATACATCGCTTCACACTCCCTGTATAGCACACTCTAACCACCCCACAGACCTCACAGCGCTCCTACCCTCCTCTTTCCTACTCTTTTTGCCATTTTTTCCCCTTACTCGCTTCAACGGAATCACAAAATGGCGGCCAACACTTCCTAGTTGCAACCGCTCGCAGCGCTCACAACCAATAAGCAGCAAGCTTGTGCTCGTAACGCCTCAGCCAATCAGATGGCAGAATTCCCAAATATCGATATCTGTAAATTTTGATATTTCTCCAAACCTACTGAACGGATTTACACCAAATAAACAAAAGCGTGCTTTCTAGACCAAGACCCTTCTCCCTGCCACATTTGGGGTAATTCCGTTCACCTGTTCGACCTGTAGCCTTGTCTAAAGTTTCCTATGGAAATTAACATGGAGAAAACGCATTTTGGGACCCCTTTTTTCTCGTCCCCCCTTCATGAATCACCCCCAAACTTCCCACATAGGAGTTAATATGAACAAAGAATTAGTTTGGAAACTTTCATGAAGATTCATCAAACGACGCCAAAGTTGTAAGCAAAACAAAAAATGCTATTCCTGTGGAAACTTGGTCCTAACTATAACTATCTACTGGCGACCGCCAGCAGGTGATATATATATATATATACACATTTATATTTAGTTTCCCAACTTCCGTCAGGGCTGCCGCTCACTGCACAGCAGGTGTCCAGCACGTGAGGACGGACTCGCGAAAGCATAATTTTCACAGAGTTACGCTGGGCACTCCGGGCTAATTGAAGAATACATTTATTGAAATGCTGGGTTTCGGCCCCCTGGCCTTTATCAATGTCAGCACATTATTGTGATTAAATAAATGAAATACCCCCATGCACGACGTGTTTTAAGGCTTCACATAAACGAAGGACACATTGCATTATAACTACATAATGCTGGGTAAATGTGGCGGCCATTTTGAGGTGATAGATGTTGAACATTCATCTACTTAATCAACTCAAATGTTCGTATACATTTCCACAAATTCATTATTTGACGGTAACATTTCGCCAACATCATAATCACCTATTACATATATCCTAGATATATACACATTTTTTATTTCCTCCATGTTTAGTGACTCAACTCCTAGTTCATTATGCCCTGTAAGTGTAACATGTTTTTCTCCTCCATTCTAAATATGTCATGAAAATTTCACTCAAGCTCAACAATTCATTATGTAGATTCTCATGTAAGGTTCACCGGAACCCTGTGTAAATAAATACCATGTGCTAAAAAATCAACTCAGTTCACAACTAAAATCTAAATTTATGTGCAATACTATTCCTAATCCAGAAAATTCATAATACCAAAAAGCACCGGGACTGTTTAAGTGCATGAATTGGCTGTTGTGATACGTGGGTACTTACTATCCAATTAAACACAATTGTTTTACCTTTTATCTCTCCTTTATTGCTGTTCCATCTATAGACATATATATATATATATATATATATATATATCCTACGAACAACAATGCCCCGGTGAAAAAGCCACATACAGAGTGCTTAATTCCTTATTTATTGCAGGCGGCAAACAAAGCAGGTCCCTAATTCAATACTGCTTAAACTGGCCAAACGCGTTTCGGGCACCATTGTGCCCTTGATCACTGGCTACTACACAGTCACGGCTGCCTTGAGGAGCTCTAATTAATACCAAAGTCCCGCCCCAGTGGGCGTGTGCAGGAATGCATCATGGTCCTTGTAGTTCCTCATTGTATTCCTCAGTGGGTGCTGCCATGAAGATGCCAAATTAAAACAAATCTTACCCTCGTGGGTTGACTGAAAGGTGGGAAAACACTGTCTCTATTGCCCTTGAACCCACCGCAATTCAGGACTCTCTGTCCTCTCCGCGCTGTGGTAATCCAGCACCGCAGGTCTGCCTTTCGAGCAGCGGGGCTTTTTCGCGCCTGGGCCAGCTGCTACAAATCCAACGAACAAGAATGCCCCGGTGAAAAAGCCACATACAGAGTGCTTCATTCCTTATTTATTGCAGGCGACAAATAAAGCAGGTCCCTTCGGGGGTTAAACTCATAGGGAACTCCAAGTACCAGCATGCTCTGCATGCATACGCCCACTGGGGCGTGACTTGGTGGAGTTATCAGGTGTTCCCTATTGAAGGACTGCCATTTCTCTTCTCTATTTCGCCCGTGAACAAGAGCACAGGAGTGCTTGAAACGTGTTGGGCTGGTGATGGAATTGGTGGGAGAGTGACTCTGTGAAGCTGAAGTCTGGAATTAAAGGTGTTATCACTCCCTGGTTAGTGGCGTCTTCATATGGGGCAACCTGTTTTGTTGGATTTGTTGCGGCTCGCTCGGTCGCGAAGACGCCCTGCTGCGAGTGCAGATCCTGTGAATGCAAAATCAAACACGCTGGAACCAGGGATAGCCGTGTTGTTGGACATTTACAAATCAGCACGGCGGTGATTTTCATCTCCCTCCGAACCCATTGGGGCTTTATTTGGATTACTGGGAGAGATGTGGCGGCACCCACGGGGGTTAAACTCATGGGGAACTCCAAGTACCAGCATGCTCTGCATGCATACGCCCACTGGGGCATGACTTGGTGGAGTTATCAGGTGTTCCCTATTGAAGGACTGCCATTTCTCTTCTCCATTTTGCCCGTGAACAAGAGCACAGGAGTGCTTGAAACGCGTTGGGCTGGTGATGAAATTGGTGGGAGACTGTGACTCTGTGAAGCTGAAGTCTGCAAGTAAAGGTGTTATTACTCCCTGGTTAGTGGCGTCTTCATATGGGGCAACCTGTTTTGTTGGATATATATATATATATATATATATACATATTCCACGAGGGAAAAGGAACTGCTGGCAAGCACAGTCCATCACTGTATGAAGAGACGTGGACACTGTGCCGTCGTCTCCGGTTTTGCTCGAAGTGGGAAAGTGTGGCTGGAAGTAGGGGCAAGTGAGGCAGTCTTTCTGACATCTGGGCTGCAGATTTTACCTGACCAAGCTCGCAACTGGCCTTCCGCTCACTGTGAGCAACCAAAATCCAGGCCATAAACACCACCCGCCCTGGCTGACCATCGAGCTGCATTGTGGGGATTGTAGTTTTCCATCTCAAGGGTGATGTCAGAGAATATACGGGTCAGGTGTGCCCACTTCACTCGAAGGAGGGGCTGCACTACTTAAAGAAATTCAAGCAGTCTAATCAGCAACTTTTTGATCTGGCATTTGAAAAAGGTATTTCCGAAACGAGTTATGCCACAGAGATAAATAAAGCTGCCTCACCGTGCTCCGCTGTGTCCCTCTCATCTTTTCGTAAAAGGAGAAGACTTTCTGAATATATATAGATTGGTTCAGCCCCGCGGTTCGCACCGCCAGCAAGCGCGCCATCACTGCCCGAAATTGAACCCTGTTTGTTGACCGCGAAAATGCAAAGGGTTAGTAGCCACCACCGAAGACAGGCTTCGGTATGGTCTCCCAGCAACCTTCAAAATGGGTATGCTACGGAGCAACAGTGAAGCTAAAATGGACTTTATTCTTAATGAAATCATGAAAATTTGTGGCATCACCGACTAGAGGGGTTAATTTAGCACCACAAATCCCAGGATGCATTGCCAGTATCCACCGATATATTGAAATAGCAAGGAATTGAACATTGTGGCAACTGCAAGATGCAAAGGCGGAACCTTTGAGAAAGGTCGAGGATGACTGAAACGCGTCAAGACTGCAGAGAAATTAATAAAAAAACATTTTAATATCACTGTGTGGAGTGCGGCTCATTGCTCTCCGTGAAGGAGAGAGTTGGATGATATATATATATATATATATATATATATATATATATGTGTATCAGCCAAGTCGGTGATGCGGCAACCGCAAGGTAAGTGGTTTTATTTATTTATTATTTTATTTTCTCTATTCCATCATCTGTCGACTTCCCCCGCCCTGCCCCACCACCTCACCGCTCTTATCTGAACCAGCCATGCCAGAATCCAACCCCTGCAAAGCAAAGTACAACGCTGTCCCTGTCTTTACTTACATTTCAATTAGAATAGTAGGTCAGACTCCTTTGCAGTCCAACACTTTTGCTAGTGTGGTTTATGTTTGCTTGTGGTTATTTTTTATTTTCTTTATTGTAATAATTTATAAAAATTATAATTTTGTATCTATTTTGTGTGTCATTAGTTGTATTTATCAAATGTAATATATGTTTTATTAATATAATTGTTTTTAAAATTATTTAAAATGTTGTTAATATATTTTATACTGTTTTAAAATATATATTATCTATATATATTTAGTTTGCATTAATAATGAAAACTATTTTGATATTAATGTAATTTTTTTAAATTAAACTTTTGTCATTGCTACTCAGTATTTTGCAGTTCAAACAAAAAAAGATTTGTAGAGCACGGCATATCTTATTGCCCAGGCTGGGGGTATCTTCTGCTCAGTGGAGTCAGTCTGACAGTCAGGTTTTCAGACCCTTTCTGAATTCCTGCAGGGAGGGGCAAATCCGGAGGGGAAGGGAGAGGCTGTTCCAAGTCTTGGCAGCCAGGTAGGAGAAAGGGCGACTGCCGCTCTTGCTTCGGTGGATGTGGGCGTTCTGGGCAAGGGAGAGGGAGGCAGAATGCAGTTGTCTGGAGGTCTGGTGGCAGTTCACATGGTGGTTGATGTAGGCTGGTCCCTAATTGTGCAGGGCGTTGTAGACGTGGGTTAGCATCTTGAACTGACATCTCTTGTGGACGGGGAGCCAGTGGAGCTTCCTGTGGTGTGGGGTGATGTAGGCCCATCTGGGGAAGTCAAGGACAAATCTGGCTGCTGAATACTGAATGGTCTGTAGTCTCTTTAGCAGGTGTGAGGTGACTCCTATGTAGAGTGTTGCCACAGTCCAGGTGAATAGTGGTGAGAGCGTGAGTGACGGTGCCTATGGTGTTGGCTGGGAGCCACTTGAAGACTTTCTGGAGCATGCGGAGAGTGAGGAAGCATGCTGAGGATACTGCGTTGAGCTGGTTGATAGTTCCCAACTCTATGAACTACAACTCTCAATGACACAGAACACATGCCCATTATTTAAACACCTTAGTTCATATGTTCCTCATGACTATGAGAACATTTCTTAGAAGCACGATGCACCCATCATCCGTGTGTGTGAGCGCCTGCACTTTTGAAATTACAAGCCAATTAGATGCGCATTCAACTGTCTTCTTTCTCTGACGACCTCATGTAGGAGAACAGAGGACAGCAAGAGGTAAGCATTCCTCGCACCCTTGAGACTTAGATAGTCTCTCTTTTTATAGCAGAGCTTTTGACTAATGTATTCTTTCATGTGAGTGATGGAGCTTTTCCATGGTTGACCCACACAGAACAATGAGGTTAACTAAAATGCTAGGATTCCTCAGAGTTTCTGTGCCATTAGCAACTTTAAACATGAGTTTTTATGTTTGCAGAATCTCTAACCACATATTTTAAACACATTCCTTTTCCTGTGGACTATTCTCATTTATTTAGCAGTATGTCCAGACCAACCTCTATAACCATTACGAGTGTCTCATATCTATCCTGTGGCTCTCTCCATACATTTTCTAGCTGTGTGTGTGTCTCAGTAATGGAATAAGTTGAGGCCTGACACTCGACATGTGAGGGTGAGTGTTTGACTTGGCCCTCTCTGTAGGGTCACCCCGAAAGGGTTTGCCTTCACCCCTCCTATTTCTGCTGAGTTCGTTTTTGTTGGCTCTAGGCCTCTGACAACTACTAACCAGTGCTAAAGTGCTTATGCTTTCTCCTTTAAACATGGTAATAATGGCTTACACATGAATAGCATATTGAATTTATTTATAAGTCCTTTTTAGAATGATATACCATTAACCCAGGGCTGGTAAATTAAATGCTACTTGTGGGTCTGCAGCACGTATTGTGCCTCCCACTTAAGTCACCCCTTAAAACATGTCCCAGGTCTGTCATTGCTGAATGCAGTTTTAAACTGCAAATTTGACTTGGCAATGGTTTTAATGCACGCAAGAGTATTGTTGTATCGTAACAGCAATGACCCCCTGACGTCTTTTAAGAATTTGTGCTGTCTTTTAAATACAATATTTTATGTGCTTTAAATAGGATTAATTTTGGCCCCATGTCGTAGACCATGTGTCATCTGCCCTGCTCTTACTACTTGATTATTCTTATATATAATGCCATTAGTTTTAATGTATGTACGTTTTTAGATGTGATCAATTTTAGCCCCATGTTGCGCACCGGATAATATTTGACTTGTTTTTTATGCGCAATGCAATCAGTTTCAATGTATGTATACTTTTATGGTTGTTTTATACATACCGAATAAAGCTTTTGAACTGAAATGAACTGACTTGGCAAAGTAACCCCCTTGCCAACCCTTGCAGTCCCATTTTATTGCATATAAGTCACTCCTAAGGTAGGCCCTAGATAGCTCGTAGGGCAGGGTAAATTGTAATTAAAAGGTTGGGCATATACGTTTCAGTTTTACATGTCCTGGTAGTGAAAACTCCTACATTTGTTTTTCACCACTATGTGGCCTGCCTCTCCCATAGGATAACATTGGGTTGCCGTATTACATTTAATAAGTGCTAACTTGTGATTGGGAATATGCAAGCATTTCGTATATTTTGGTTCAGAAGAGCAGTTCATAGAAAGTGAAAGTTTGACAATTTCAGATGTTGGAGGAGATGAGAAAGTGATTAGCGCTGATCAGTTTGAAGAAGAAATTGGAAAGTTTAATGTAGTGTGCTCTGAAATAAACTATATTTGTGTTTGTTGTCGACATACTCATTATAAAAGTCAAAGTAGGAATGTTGATTTGTATTTGAAAAGTGAAAAGGAGAACGATGGTAAGTGGGAAGAATTTGCAACGTACTTGTTTGTTGAAGGTCGATTTGAGTTAGGTAGTGATCAACGTATATGTAAACATTGTTACAACAAATTAGAAGAGAACAAAATGCCTGCTAGAGCAGTCCATAATAAGTTGGAGTTAGTAGCTATTCCGCAGCAGCTGGCCAAATTGAATACATATGAGTAGGTTCAAATTAAATCTGTTAATCCTTTTCAAACTATAATTCGGATGGAGCCTAAAACAGGTAAACTGCCACCAACAGACTTGCAAAGAGGGCTGAAAGGAAGAGTAGTGTACTTACCTTTGGTTTTTAAGAAAAACATTGAAACTATTGCTGGAGAGAAAGAGGAAGATGAGGCAGTAGTTGTTTTAGTAAATGGTGTACCCACAAAGAGTCGGAAAATATGGCAAGAATTTGTGGATGTTAATAAAGTTGATAAGGCTACCTTATATCTTATAGAGAACAATATTTATTACAAAAATGTGAATGTGGATGAACAGGTAATACGTTTAGAAGATGATTTTGAAATTGCAAGTGGTCAAATAGAGAAAGTGGACAAGTCAAGGACTGAAGAGATTTATGAACATTATACAATATGTCCTTTGCAATCAAAAGAAGTGATGGGAAGTAGCATTGAGTTATTTCAAATGAAAAAAGCACAGGGAACTCCAATGAGTGTATGGGAGAAAAGCTTGGAAGCTCGTTGTTTCCCACAGTTGTTTCCTACTGGAGAAGGTGGACGATATGATGACCGACCTGTACGGATTCCAGCTTCAGAATATCGGTCGACAAGATTATATTCTGAAGATACTAGATTTTGACAGTGCATTCCATACATATTTCACCTTTTGTTTGAAAGTGATTTGTCTTTTCTCTCGTATGCAGTGACTAAGAGTGGGCGACAATTTCCGTTCCGCTCGCAGAAATTGTGAAATTTTGACATGTTTGCGTTCCGCGCGGAACGCGAAAATGTCGAAACGTCCGCGATCCGCGAGGGAACGGAAATATGCAGGGCAGGATTCATTCTGGCAAAATGCTCCTGTCATTTTAAACCTCAACAGGAAGCACAAACAGATTTAAAGCAGGTGCCCGAGTTGAAGGTCACTTTCAGTAACGCATTAATCAGCACAAAAGATTTGTGAGCACGGTGGAGGCTAGGCAGGTGTACTTTCTCCCCATATCTACCGTCAGCAATTTGCTGTAATCATTGATGGAGGTCTGTGCATCCATGGGTTTCTCGAGCGCAATCCCCGTGTAGTTCCTGACACCTCATCTGCTGCTCTGGTCAGTCTCTGACCCTTTATAAACAAGAGGCATGTGAACTGGCGTTGTGCAACGTCTTCCCGCCCTTTCCCCACTATAATGGACAGCTCACTCGAGGAACCCAGGCGCCCATCGGCGCGGTGGCAAAGTTACAGACACACATGGTTGCTGGAGACAACTCTTCTGGCCATTTACGCAGCTGTAGTGTAGGAAAAGCACTATACATTTAATATCCATCTATATACAAAGCGCACTCTTCAGGTTAGAGATGTATGGGTGAACTGTCAATCTTCATTTCATTGTACGTCAGAAACATTTGTCTCTCAACGATACATGTAAGTTAACGCTGTAAATTCCGCCCAGAGGAAAATAGACGAATAAGAGAAGGGAATAGACTTTCACATGATTTCTTGTGTTTAATCAAAAACCTATTTACTTGTTCCTAATGTGGGCGACAAATATGTCCGCTCTTCTGATTGACTAGGGATTCCATCACTCTCAGTGCTCCGGAAGCTGGGATTTTAGCATACCCGGTATTAGTTGCAGCTCCAGTGGACAGATGGGAGCAAGGGAAATCCCGCGTGGGGATTTTAAGGTCTCCCGATACCTCGAAACACCTACCGTAGGTTACAGTTATGCCCACAGGAAATCCAGAAACCGTAACTGAGGAACAGATAAACCCTGAAGGCATTCAGTGAGTAGAGAACACCTCAGAGGGACCCAGACTGCAGAGATACTCAATATATACTGGCGAACTAGTACTGCGGTCATTCAAGGATTCCTGCACACAGGGGCACAGACCTCTTTTTGAATGACAGCACGTGATCATAATGTCTTGACCCCTTGGAGTCCACAGATAACACTCCCATGCTTCAAAGGACACTGATCCCGCAGAATTAAAGGGCCGTTTGTTTCACAGGTACACGGCCACTCAGTGGATCCAGAGATCAATATCTCTTCCCCCAGGGTGCATTTACCCAACGAGGTAGCACTTACTGATTAGCCAGTAGAAAGTACTCCAGTTGAGTAGAGGTATTGCACAAAACGGTGGCATCTTCTTGGATAAATATGCAGGGCAGGATTCATTCTGGCATGATGCTCCTGTCACAAAAATTAAACCTCAACAGGAAGCACTTATAAATAAAGCAGATGCCCGAGTTGAAGGTCAAATTCAGTAACGCATTAATCAGCACAAAATCTCCGCGAACATGCGAATTTTCGCGTAATCGCGGAGATTTTTTGCCGTTTCGCGCCTTTCGAAAACTCCGCCTACCCTTAGCAGGGACTCAGTGTGCAGATATTTTAATCATAAGTTTCAAGCTATGATGTCTTTTATCTGTAATAAAAAGAATCCACCTCTTGGAGAAGTTACAGATTTGTTTTGGAGAAAGGAGTATCAAGCAAGAGGTGCACCTCATATACATATGGTAGTATGGATCAGGGATGCACCTAAATTTGGAAATGATTCGGATGAAACAGTATTGTCTTTCATCAAACAGTATGTGACATGTAAGATTACAAGAAAAGGAGGAGGAGATAGAAGCTTGAGACAGCAAGTTTTACATTTCCAAAGTCACCGTTGTGGAAAGTATTGCAGAAGAAAACACAAGTCTAAAGGAAAATTTTACACCAAATGTCTGTTTGGTTTTCCCCGTCCAGTCATTTGTAAAGAAGAGTAAATTCTTTTTTTTCTTCTGTGTGGTACACAATAACTCAGAAATCCCCAAAGAATACCTACAACTTAAAAAGAACAGAAGTGTCAAAGTAGATCAATGACTACAATCCAGTCATTTTAAAAATGTGGAATTGGAACATGGACATCCAGTATGTTGCGGATAACTCAATTGCTGTTGCACGTTAGGTTACATCATACATAACAAAATCTGAAAAAACAGAGATGAAACAAATGTGGGAAGAAATTGCACAAGAGAATAGTCTTAGCAAAATATTGTACAGCTTTAGTTTAAAAATGCTTTCCCACCGAGAAATTGTATCGCATGAATGTTCAGACCGCTTGTGTTCTTCAAGTTTATATTCAAAGTCACGAGGAATCATTTGGTTAAGTTTAGGTCTTGCCTGCAAATGAAATAGAGTGTTGAAATCATTGGAAGAAATTAAACAATTAGCAGCAAATGAGCCAGATAATACAGATATTCTTAAAACTAATATGTTGGACACATACTATCCGAAAAGGAGTCAACATGCGGAACAGCTATGTCTGTATGAAGTACTTCAACATTACAGCTTCAAAAAGAAATGTTAAAGAGAATTTAAAAGAAGGAAAGTTTGCAGTAGTTGGATGTCATGGTTGTTTAGTAAAACATGCAAAGGGTAATCTTATAAACCACAAGAAACTTAGTTGTGAAACTCCAGATAAGCGCGAATTTTACTATTTAGCACTTCTGCAGCTGTTTAAACCATGGCGTAGCGAAAGTGAATTACTTGGGAGAGTTTGACTGCTACGAAGATTCTTTTAATGCTTGTATAGATAGCATTCAATGTCCAATTTTCCCTACATATTTAAAAATGTTGAATGATGAAGTTGAACAGGAAAAGACTATTATAGCTGAAATAGCTCATGAAAGTTCTCAAGATAATCAAAGTAGTGGTTCATGTAGTCAAGATCCTCTTGGAAAAAAAATGCTGGAAAATGAAGCAGCGATTGCTATGTATGAAGTCGAAATTGCAATGCAACAAGCACACAAGGAGAATATTACATTGGAAAAGTTAGAAGAACAAGTAAATGTTGAACAGAAAGAAATATATGTGCAAGTGAGAGAATGGATAGAACATGGTTTGTTGCATGAAAAAAAAAAAGTCTGTGTTCATCTTTTAAACCTCTTCTGATGTACATCAGTGGTCAAGCTGGGACAGGTAAAAGTTTTTTAATTAAAGTTTTGACCAGTTATCTTAACTACTGGTTCACATTTATGTTGTGGGTTAAATTTACTATTCTCACTCCAGTCTCTGCAACAGTAGGTAAAGTACTTCTCTACGAACACATAATAACCCTATTAGTTGGCCAGAAATATACAACTTCTAATGTAAAAATTAAATATATGAACTTAAAAACACAATTAAACAATTTACATGATTATTAAACATGTTAATAATTTATTTTGAATTATAAAAAACTGTTATTGATATATTATTCAGTCAAGTTCCCACACTATACTCCCACAAACATAGCAGCCCACATTGAAAATATAACTAAAATAAAGAAGTAAAACCCAATTAACATATTTAATGATCAATTAAATATTTATTAATAAATAAACAATTGTTAATGGATTACTTAATTAGCTTCCCATCCTATCCCCCTACAACCATAACAATCCGCAACTAAAAGAAAACTTAAAAATATCATATTGACATAATTAACAATCAATTAAATAATTAATACATTAGTAATTAATTGTGAATCAATGATTACTTAATTACCTTCCCACCCTATACACCTGCAAACCAAACAACCCACACCTAAAATATTACTTTTAAAAATATAATAATTACACAATTTTAATAATTAACAATCATTTAAATAATTAATTATAATCAATTATTGCTTTGAGTTTAAATACTTTATTTTGGTCAAAGACCTTAACAGCAGCACAAAATAAAAATACATTGCAGTGCATGCTCGACAAAAACAAGCTAAAACTGGAAGATTGTACAAAAGGTTAAGGATCCTTAAGACTTATGTTTAGATAAAATATCCATACATAATCGACCTTAAAGGTGAAAACACAACATAAAAAATTATAAAAGTAGTATAAAAAGAAAAACTAAAATATCAGATTAGATTTTAAGGTGAACTGCATAACTATACTCTAAGGCAACATATGCACAGAAGTACCTTTGTAGGTTAGGCATCCTACCCAGCTGCCCAACTTGTCAAAACGTACGCTTACAACTAACATAGATACAAGCTAGTTCCTGTGTTCCAAGCTAACAACTATTGTTTGTTTAACGATCCGGGTGAGAATAGGCCAGATTGCTACTAGAAATTTAGCAAAAGAGAAAACACCACATGACCCAGTATCTGACCTACAGATTCAAAAAAAGATTGTTTATGGAGACGTACTCCAAGATATCTGGACAAAGGCACACTCCAACATCTTAGTTGTCTAGTGAATTTTGTGCAGAAGAAAAGTAGGTGGGCATTTGTTTACTGATCTGCCCCACAGGCTGGGTAAGCTGCACTGCCTTCTGAGCAGGGCCATCACTTACAAGTATATGATACAAGCGGCACAGTACCCAGCCTGAATCTTATATACAGCGATATAGTAATTGGCGGGTTGATCTCATCCAAAAAGATTTCAAACTTTGGCTCGCATTTGTGATTCAACAAATACTCAGCTACACTACCGCAACTAGTTGATGTTAACATCTTCCTCCACTCTATGCTTAATAGGCATCTTTAACTTTTTAGTGTACCAGCACATGTAGGAATTAAAAGGATATCCTTAAACCTGTTCCTAAAGTACTCTAGCTCAGGGACCCTCCATAATCGCAATCAATATAGGACAGGTTTTAGTCGCATTATGGTGTTTATTCAAAGAACATTCAGGTCCACTCTGAAAAATCTAAAGGTGTATTTTGGGGGGAGTTCTAGCGATGCCCTCAAAAACTTGTTTTCAGCTAGCCCCAAGAATTTAACATTACTGTGACCCCAAAGTTGAGACCCATAGGTTGCCACAGCTTGGGCTCTCCAGATTTCCAATGATGGAGCAGGGTTTTGCGTAAATAAAACCTACTCGGATCGAGACCTCAGTAACATATATTAAACAGTGTACTGTGAAGATTTTTATTAATAAATGCTAAAACGTGGGGAAATGATTATGCGCATGCGTAAACTAATGTGTGTACTAATAAATGGAACAAGGCCGCAAAAATTGCTTTGATAATAAAACCTAATGCTGCTTTTGTGTATGTTAATTATTGCTATGAATAATATGGGTTTTGCATGGGTTGGTGCAAATACAGGGATGGTGCGCAAAATGAAATCATATTTCGTGAAAATAGTAAATGTTTGTGTTCTGTTCTCATAGCAATACAAGTATGGGCCTACACTTTCTGCATGCCAGTTATGGGTTAAAGCCTGCTGTAGGAAAAAGACATGAAATAAAATGGCTTTGAATGAGGAGAGAATGCAGAAGCATAGAAATGTCCTTGAGAATGTGTTGGATGTCTGCCAAGGTTGTGGAAGAAGAAGGATGCTGATAAGCAAGTTGAACCGTACAACTTCCTCACGAGATGGCAGAGGCAAACAAAAGAGACTTGCAACATGAAGAATATGTAATATGACTGTGTTCAAAGTTGTTTCCTGAAAAAGATCTGACGTTATGTCAAAAGCCTAGAACAATAAGTTAGTGAGTGAAGTGAACATGCTGAGAGTGGTGTGACAGAACACCCCCATTATTAGCCAATAAAAGATCAAGTTGGTGGTAAAATAAAACAAATGTGGGTTGGACATTTAGGTTTTAGGGTATAATTGTAAATCCTGGTGGGTGTGTTTTGGTGTAGGTGTTTCTGCTAATACTAGTTAGCGGAAGATCGTCGCTGTCATCGGTTTGCTGTTTCCAGATAGAGGCCTACTTGATTCCTGACTCCTGACCTAATCTTTGCCACCCGACTCTACTTGAGTGGCCTTGCTGCTCTGACTAGCCAGTGGGGTAGTTTCCCCTGATTCTTACTTGGGTTAAAATGGATAATCTTCTGAATTTGCATATTCATTTGCAAATGTATTTTGTCTCCGAAACTTTCTCTTTTCGCCTATTCACTCCTTCAATGCATTGTTTATTTGACATGAGTTTGAATTTATTCATTCCCAATGTGTTCTCTCTGTGATAATCTTTGTTTGCATTCCTGTAACTGTACTTGATGAGCATTTATTCTCACATTGTTTACGATAAAGAACATAAAAACTATGCACTGAGTCTGTTATTTAATAGTATAGATGCATAGATAAGTACATATTATTGACATCAATTAGTCAACTAATAGTATTCATCAACGCAGTCATACATATTAAAAGGAGAAATCCAGGTTCTGTAATGTACTGAGGTAAATTGGGTATAAACTTGCATCACACTGAACCCCAGCGTGAAGGGATTAGTTGGGTCGTATAAATGGGCCTATGTTGTTGAACAATTATCGATCTCTGATCGCTGGATCAGTTTTGGTATTAGAGGATGGTTATTATTGATTAGATTGGCAATAATTATTGACTGTTGATTATTAGCATGAAAAGTTAGTGTCTTTGTTTTATGTTGTTTGGAAGTACAGGTACAGAGTTACCTAAGATCCCTGTATGATGTTATTTTAGCCTATAGTCGTAGAGGAATAGTGTGGAAAAAAGTATCAAATTGGGGAAGTACATTGTCTGTTGTTGTAACATCGAAAAGCGAAAGGTTGTCGATGTTATAGTAGGGACTATTCGATAGAGAGAAGATTGCGAGAAAATAGTGAAAGGTCAGCTTTTGAAACTCTGGCCTTACATCCCCAAAGGAGTATCAAGACCTCATTCTGAAAGGAAAGTCTTCTTCCGAAACTTTGGCTAGTATCCCCAGAGGAGTACCAAGACCTCCTTTAACTTGATTGAGAGTAGAGTAGCACTGGTCGTTATTTTACTGGTAGTAAAAAAATCTCTTTTTGAAAAAAAAAAATTCTCTTTATTAGTGGAACAGACAAAGTAGCATTGTTCTATGTTGTTTCTAACAAGAAATAGTTGAGAAAACATAGAAAAATATATTGCCGTGTTATTTTGTAAAGAGAGGGTCAGTAGCAGGAGTAATACTGACGTCACAAAAAGCCGCGCTGGCATTGGTCAGATAGCGGGCGTGTAGTGAGCAGTGATTGTTTGGTTGCTGTGAGCCGTGCTAACATTGGTTGAGAAAGTGGATACGTAGTGAGCTGTGATTGGTTGGTTGGTGTGAGCAGCGCTGGTATTGGTTGGGACTTACGGAAGTTTTTCTTTTGTTTGTTTTATTGGTGAGAAAAAGAATGTTAAAAAAAAAAAAAAAAAAAAAAAGGTAAAAAGAATAAAAGATTTATTTAAAAAAGACAAGTCAATATTTACTAGAGAGGGACTTCCTATACCTCCACCGAGAACGCCTGCTTCTTTCATGATGTTGGAATGTGGGTATCATACATGTACATGGTTAGAGAACTGGATGAGTTATACGAAAGAGGTAGGAGTTTTAGCTTTTCCAGAGAATGGTACATTTAATGTAAGGATTTTGGAGAACTTGAGAAGACGAATGAATTAAGTAAAACCAAGTCCTAGACCCACGCAATATGAAGCGCTTGAGGAATGGGATAGTAAGGCTTATGAAAGGGAGAGGGACAGGAATGGAATTAAATACAGGAATATAATAACGAGATAGTCTGAGGCTAGATGGGATGATCAAAAGAAAAGATGGAGGAGAGATGTAATGGCAGATGGATTATATCCAGTAATAATTGCTGAAGATCATTTTTTGTGAAATGGGGGTGCGCAGATCATAAAGTCCGATAGTCAAGTAGTGATGTGTACAATCAATTTCTTTATTCCAAATTTCTAAAATTCAGCAAACTGAGAAACTCCAGCCAACGCATTTCATTTCCATACCGGGACTTCATCATGGCAATGAAAAAATGACAGGTGGAATGTGCCCTCTCTCAACGGCCAATGTAGGCGTTCCATAATATCTGGAAGTGCGGATTCTCCGAAAAGTTAGTGTGCGTCCATTTAATCCCTCGTAGAACATAGGTTTCTTGTAAAATGTTCTATTAGTGGCTATCCTGTGTATTGCAGTGGTGCCAAATCGAAAAAGTAGCAGGTGTGATAAATCCTGCCAAACGGGATCTGGACGCTGTATGCGTGGTCCTCCTTCCCCGTGTGCAGAATATCCAGTAATAGTTGCTGAAGATCAGACTGGAGGCAAAAGTAAAGAGAAAAAGAATAATTCAGAGACTTCAGAAATAGATAATGATTCAGTTGAGATTGATGATGAGTTGTAAGATGAAATACTGTTAAAGAAACCTCCACCATATCAGGAAAATTCAGGGGAAACAGTTCCAAATGCACCACTAATTGAAATACAAGTTCCTCAGGTTCCGCAAGCTCCACAAACTCCACAAGTTACAGAGGTTACACAAGTTCTGGTAGCTTCACACTCTCTAGTGTTGCAGGATAATGAAATTGACATATTGAATAAGGCGAGAGAGGAGTTAACTCAGAGAATAAGTCAGATGAGTAAATGCATTGACAATTCCCGTGAATAATGCCAGGAATGTTAGTGGATCAGAACAAGTTGAGATGAGTACTTCATTAATTGATCTTCCAGTGAGTGAAAATGTAATTTACACACCAAAGAGAAGTGTACAGATGGATGCCAGAAAACAATTGTGCAGAATGTTAGTGGAACAACTTCAGTATCAGGGAGTTCAGTGGGTCCGTCGCCAGAGGATTTAGATGACTGGATAAGAGGAATGGAAAAGAATAACTCACAATCGAGTATAGATTTAGCTAGGTTGAGAGTGGATCTGGAAGAAATGATTATTGGTACAATAAGTCCAGAAAGATTGAGTAACTACTGAGATGAAGAGTTGTTATTTATGTGTACGAATATTACATGGAAAGCAAGGAATCTACATGAGAGGTTAGCAGAAGCTGCACAAGAAAATGGAGTAGACATAGAAAAGTCCAAGGTTTTGCAAAAAACATACAGATTGTATTTTACTGATAGGGATTTCGAGAGTTTGAAAACGTCTGGTAAACGATTGCAAGTAAAAGAACTAATGAATACTTAGAAAGAATGGAGAGATTTAGATTGATGGAAAAGGTAGATGGGCACAAAAGAAGGAAGAAATGCTTGCTAGTAAAAATGTGTCTTTATTTCTGTTAAGAGAAACAGGACAGGCTGAAATGGTATGTCCAATGAGAGAAGTTCCAGGTGGTGGATATGTTCACATTCCTTGGACAAGGCATGATGTATTATCTTTTACGAATGATTTTCCCAGGTTGAGGGAGAAACCTGTTGAGTGGTACAAACAGGTTTGTAAAGGTTTCCAAGGTTTTGCTAAGAGATTTAGATGGTTGGTTTGAGATTGTAGTTCCAGCTGATTTATGGACTGAGTGTAAAATTACTGTTGAGTGGCCTAAAGAAGAATATCCTGGAGATGTGAAAACAGGAGCACCTTCATATGAGGTGATGAAAAAATGTAATCAAGCAATTACTTATTTGAAGAGTAACATCTCTCCAAAGGAAACAGATTGGGTTAAAATTGACAGGATAACCCAGGAACCCCAAGAACCAGTGCATGCCTATTATGAAAGGTTGTTACAAGTGTTTAAACAATATAATGGTTTTGAAAGTATAGGTGACAAAGATATGGGACATTTTGTATTTAGGTTTGTTTTTGGATTAAAACCTGAAATTAGTAATATGATTTAGCAGCATTTAGTTTGTTAGCAGAGTAAGACAGTTGATGAGATTTTGAGATATGCTAAATATTGTAGTGATGATATTGAGTTACGGCATAAAAAGTTGGAAGAGAAAATAATGTGGGCACAGGTGAAAATGGCAGAGCAGAAAGATGGAAACAATGGTTCTCAAACAGATTTCCAGATGAAATGGCAAAATCAAAATGGTCAAGTACAAAATGTAGGCAGAGGTAGAGGTAAAATGAATAGAGATGAGTTGAAAAAGAAATATCCTTGTCATGCGTGCGGAAAGTTTGGACAACGGATGAATGAGTGTAGATCTGCATTGAAAAATAATGGAATGAATCAAGATTTCAATCCGCAGGTGCCTCAAGCTCCTATGTCAAATAATGTGAATGCTCAAGTACAGAGATACAGTGCAAATACTGGATTTCACACAGGTGAACAAGTTGGTAAGACTCAAAATGTGCAAGTGCTTTCACAATATTTGTTGAAATGTTCAGAAAGTGACTCAGACTCATCTCAATGACGGTGCCTGAGGGGGGAGGAAGAGTGCGTGCTTGGCACATCTCTAGAGGTAGATCAGTCAGGTCCTTGTGTTGATGGAAAAGTGGAAGGTAATGATATTACATTCCTAGTGGACGCTGGTGTTACCCGTTCTACTGTGAGAGCAGCAGAAATTCCAAACCTACCACTCTTGGGAGAAACTATCCAAGTTGTGGGAGTTTCAAATAAATATATTAAGACTCCAGTAACAAGACCAATAGAAGTTCATATTGGAAAATTCAGACACATGCATCGGTTTATGGTATGTGATGTTAGCGAAGCAAGGGACAGAAGTGAATGATTTGTATTCATTGCTTACAAAAGAAGATTTACCTGCAGAGTTGAGAAATGCAGTAAGACCGGATGTATGGGATTTTACAGGAAAAGACATTGGATTGATGAAAGGTGTCTATCCTATTCAGGTTACGGTCAAAACAGGTGCAATTTATCCAGACACACCTCAGTACAAGATGAGTCCTGAAATAACAACAGGAGTAATTCCTGTAATTGATCAGATGATTGAGCAAGGAATTCTAAAAGACATACTAAATAGTCCTTGTAACTAACCTATTGCAGGGATTAAGAAACCGAGCAGAAAATTTAGAATAGTGCAGGATTGAAAAACAATTATTAAGATTGTAGTACCTTGCTGTACAATAGTGCCAAATCCAGCAGTGATTCTTTATCAAATTCCTTGTGATGCAGAATGGTACACAGTAATTGATCTGTGTCAAGCATTTTTCGATGCCTTTGCATCCGGATAGCCAATGTCTTTTTGCTTTCCCGTTTGGAAACCGTGTTTTGGCATGGTGCCAAGTTCCTCAAGGGTATACAGAGAGTCCTTCGATTTTCAATCAGATTTTGAAAAAATGTGTGTAGTCATTGATCAAGCCAGAAAATCCAGAGTTAATGCAATACATTGATGACCTTCTTGTGGCATCAAAAGCGAGAGAGGCTTGTGTGACAGATACGATTGCATTACTAAATCATTTAGCAGAAGGAGATCATAAAGTGTCACCAGCAAAATTACAGTTTGGTAAAAAAGAAGTTCAATATTTGGGACACAAAATTTAGAAAGGAGTTAGAAAGGTAACACAAGAATGAATCAATGTGATTTTACAGATGGGTCCTCCTAAAACTCAAAAAGAAGTTTGACTGTTTTTGGGAATTGTTGGATACTGGAGACAGTTGTTCAGTGGGTTTTTGCTGATTGCAAACCCTCTACAGAGGTTGACTCACAAAGATGTGGTTGATCCGATTGAAGTGGATGAAAAGTGTATGAAAGCTTTTATTGGACTGCAAGGCCGTCTGTCGAGCACCTGCATTGGGAATGCCAGATTACACAAAAGACTTTGCATTGTTCTGTTGTGAGAGAGATGGGCATGCACTTTCAGTCCTAACACAAAGACATGAAATGGCACGTCGTACAGTGGCATATTTTTCTGCTACTTTGGATTCAGTGGCTGCAGCGTTACCAGGTTGTTTAAAAGCAGTGGCTGCTAGATGTGTGTGCCTTGAGCAGAGTGAAACAATTGTTATGGGACATCATGTGAAAGTATTTGTACCACACTCTGTTGAGATCCTATTAACAAGGACTCGGACTCAGCATATGACGTATAGTCGGCTGACTAGGTATGAAAAAGTGATTTTGGGTGCCGAAAATGTGACAGTGACGAGATGTACAGTATTAAACCCAGCAAATTTGTTGCCAAGTTTAAATTGTGAATAAGTGAAAGATGAAGCAGATGTGACAGCATTGTGCATGAAACCAAGACCTGACATTAAAGATACTCCACTAGAAGAGTCCGATAGTGTGATGTTCGTTGATGGATCTTGTCTGAGAGATGAAAAAGGTGCATGGAGTGCTGCTTGTGCAGTGTGTATAGTGTCTATGGTTCTTGAAGCATCCTGTCTAAAAGGGATACATTCTGCTCAAATTTCTGAGTTGATAGCTCTGACTAGAGCATGTATAATTGGCAAAAATCTGAGAGTAACCATATTCGCCGATAGTCAATATGTTTTTGGGGTGGTACATGATTTTGGTCAGTTGTGGAGGCAAAGAGGATTTCTGACTTCTTCAGGATCACCAATTCGGAACAGTAAACATGTGAAGGATCTTTTGAATGCATTACAAATGCCCAAAAAGATTACTGTGGTAAAATGTTCAGCACATAAGTCAGGAGATGATTATGTAATAAAAAGAAACAGATACGCAGACCAAGTGGCGCGTTTCTGTGCACAAAATTCAATTTCAATTAACAGAGGGGTGGAGAAAAAACATACAAATTGCCGCTTGATGCTTTCTTCTTTGGAAACATGGTAATAAATTAGACAGCTTCAGGAAGAACCAAGTGAGGAAGAAAGACAAATTTGGATAAAATCAGGTTGTGAAAAGAGAGCAGAAGATGAAGTATGGGTGTATGTAGATGGAAGACCAGTATTGCCAGATTGTCTACTTTCCCAGATGGCAAGAATGTACCATGGAATTGCACATGTTGGAAGAGCTGCTATGATTAGGCTCTTCAAGCAGTCATGGCTCAACCCAAAGTTTAGGGTCATTGCAGAGAGTCTTTGCCAGAGATCCGTAGTGTGCCAGCAGCAAAATCCAGGTAGAAAGATAGTTGTTAGTTTGGGTCGAATTGGAAAAGCAGTAGGACCATTTACCAGACTACAGCTTGACTTCATAGAACATCCCCCTTGTAATGGACTAGAATATGTGTTAGTTGTTGTTTGTTTGTTTTCTCGTTGGGTAGAGGCTTATCCAACAAGAAGAAATGACAGCTTAACTGTTGCTAAACTCCTTTTGGGAGAGATAATACCTAGGTTTAGATTTCCAGTCTCTTTAGAAACAGATAGGGGAACTCACTTAAACAATGAGATAATTTGGATGATTTGTTCAGCATTATAAATTGAGCAAACGCTGCATTGTGCCTATCGACCAGAAGCATCAGGTGTGGTCGAGCAAATTAATGGCACTATTAAATCCAGACTGTCGAAAGTGTGTGCATCCACAGCACTGAAATGGACAGACACTTTATCCTTGATATTAATAAGTCTTAGAAGCATTCCTGATAAAAAGACTGAATTGAATCCTCAAGAAATTTTGATGGGGAGAGCTATGAGACAAGCAATTGTACCAGCAAACAAACTGATGAATATTACTGATGATCTATGGCTTGATTATTGCCAAGGATTGGCTTATCTGGTGCGTTCTGTGTCTCATCAGGTTGGAGAAATTGCAACCACAACACAGCCGGATCAAACACATGATTTGAGTCCTGGAGAGTGGGTTCTTGTCAAGAAACACGTGAGGAAGTTGTGTTTAGAACCCAGGTGGAATGGACCATATCAGATCAATTTGTTGACAACGACAGCAGTGAAGTGTGGTGGCTTGGCAAACTGGATTTATGCAAGTTATACAAGAAGAGTCCCAGGTCCACTTGAAAGACAAGAAGAAGAGCAGCAACTGGTAAAGCAAAAAAAAAGAACCAGAAGCTGAAGAGCATGAAGCTATAGAATCTAGTGTTACAGATTCTAAAAAAGCTGAGGAAGAACCAAGTTCAAGTCGAATAAAATGGGCACCAGCTACTGGGTCTCAAGAGACTGCTGTTGAGAAAGAAAAAGAGAAAGTGACTATTGAAAATCAAGAGCAAGTACAACAGAGAAAAGAACTGAATAAAAGAACTTGCCAACTTGACAACGAAGGTGAAGAAGCAGTTCAAGTTAAGAAAGCAAGAAAAGGTGATGGGAGGCCAAAAGGAGTGAAAAGATTGAAATACACTCTAGAAAAGAAAAGGCCAGATCAAATAAATAAATTATCAAGTCAAACTGGACAAAGTGATTCAGAACAAGAATCAGTAAAAAGAACAAGAAGAATAAGAATTCCAAGCAAGAAATATTCGGCTCCTGAATGGACATATGTGGTGTTGAAAGAAATTAAAAACACAGATCAGAATGAAGAAGGAGCTGGTACTGATCAGAGTGACCAAAGCAAATTAAGCCCACCTTAAAAAGAACTATGAAAAATAATGTGTGACAAATTCAGTGAAAATTATTTAGAACATTCCTGAAGAAGAAGAAAAAGATATTAAAAAAAAAAGAAAAAAAAGAGGGGGTAAAGAAGAGATGCCTAAAGTGTAGGGATACGCTACTCTAGATGGTTTTTGGATAAGTTTTTCTTTAGAATATTTAGTTTTTTTCTTAGAATTCTTTTTTTATATAGTATCTACAATGGAAAAGGTAACAGACTGGATATCAAAATCATAGTTTTCAATGTAGATGTATTAATGATTGCTAATGTAGTGTTTTAATACTAACATTGGTATGGTTAACACTGATTGTTGTTGTCTCTGTCCTAATGGTGACTAATCACAAAACTAATACTAATAATGTGGGAAGTGAGAGAATAGATACTATTACTAAAGAAAGTATAATTACTAATATAGAAATGATAGAAGATGATAGTATTTATCATCATGATAAATCAATTAATGATTTTTCGTTAACTTTTTTAAAAATAAATTGCTTTATGAGTATGTTAATACAATGAATGCGAGAGATTTTATGTGTACATGCAATTACTGTTGTCTGTCTCAGAGGGGGGTACTTACCATCACCTACCTTTAACCTATGGTGTGTCTTGTAGTGTTTTAACTAGTTTGTTTTATGAGAGGGAAGGTTTGGAGTACTACCACTCTAATTTTGATTTAATATTGTCAGAAATTCCTGTAGAAGAGATTTAAAAATTGTTTATGGTCCTATTTATGCAGCATATATGGGAGATTTCTTCATTAGTAATAAACCGATAGATACGATAGAAGCACATAGAAACAATCTAACCTGTAATAAACCAATAGATACGATAGAAGCACATAGAAACAATCTAACCTGTAAGCTATGGCATGAAGAAACTGAATTTATTAGTCTAGAAGAAGATAGAAGATGAGATTTCAAAAAGAAATCTGCTGAGAAAAACTCTCATTTACCTCCATGGGCTTTCAGAGAGGGTGATTATTAAAAGGGTGAGACTTATGCTGCCATGACTCTAGATTTTTACATAGGGGAAAGCTTTCTGTGATTAGAGAAAAGATTAAACTTAATAGTTATTGTATTGGTTCTAGTGAATATGAGCATACTTTCTTGATTAAAGGAAGCTGGGGACTAAAAGGAGGGACTGATCTGTTTTCCCAGGAATTTATTATGTGTGTAGTAAGAATGCTTATTATGGTTTACCTACAGGATGGTATGGATGTTGTTATTTAGGCATAGTATTTCCGAAAGTTCACCACGTAGATAAGAATTATAGAGTTAATGAAATAAAACAAAGACTAACACGTAATAAGAGAGGAGCGAGTTATTCTGAAATAATTGGGGATATTTTTGGAGCACCGATACCTTCAGTTGGAGTTATTCTGAATTCACATAAAATTAGAACATTTTTCACAGTGGTTGATCGTCTATCAAAGGATACAGCTGGTGGGTTCATGATGATTGATACTCAAATGATTGCAATTAGATCTATGGTTTTGCAAAATCGACTTGCCCTTGATATATTATTGGCAAAAGAGGGTGGAGTCTGTAGTATGTTGAAAATATTACTGAACTTCATAGAGATTTGACTGAACTAAAGGTTGATGGTGCATGGGAGAAACTTGGTAAGGGTTTTTCCTCAGTGGGAACATGGTTTTCTACTTTTGGGAGTAGCTTATTAGGGAAAATATTAATACTGATTACTTCAGTAGTTGAAGTGATATTAATTATAATTATGATTCACAAATGTTGCAAATATAAGTGTAGAAAGAAAGACATCAGAGCTCAAATGTAGAGCTAGAAATTGAAAGAGAGAAGAGATAATTTGAGAGGAAATTACTATGAGCTCATGTAAGACAAATAATGGAAGAATGATAAAACGAGTAAAAAGTACAGTATTTTAATTAAGTGGCAACTTGTTTGTGATGGGCATTTTGATGATGGTTCTAAAAATGCCATCAAAGGGGGGATTGATGGAGCAGGGTTTTGCATAAATAAAACCTGCTCGGATCGAGACCTCAGTAACATATATTAACAGTGTGCTGTCAAGAATTTTATTAATAAATGCTAAAACGTGGGAAAATGCTTATGCGCATGCGTAAACTAATGTGTGTACGAATTCATGGAACTAGGCCGCAAAAATGTCTTTGATGATAAAAACTAATGCTGCTTTTGTGCACATTAATAATTGCTAGGGATCATATGGGTTTTGCATGGGTTAGTGCAAATGCTGGGATGGGGCGCAAAATGAAATCATATTTTGTGAAAATAATAAATGTTTGTGTTCTGTTCTCGTAGAAATACAAGTATGGACCTACACTTCTGCATGCCAATTATGGGTTAAAGCCTGCTGTAGGAATAAGACATTAAATAAAATGGGCTTTGAATGAGGAGAGAATGCAGAAGCATAGAAATGTCCTTCAGGATGTGTTGCCTGTCTGCCAAGGTTGCGGAAGTAGGAGTAAGTGCACTTACTCATTTTGTATTCACCAAAGGCATTTACTCATCAGGAAGTGCCTTCTGTGAATACCAAAATGAGTAAATGGTAGTAAGTTTAGGATTCTGTCTAAAGTTAGTTCTGTGAATCGGGCCCATTGTGTTCAAATTTGTTTCCTGAGAAAGATCTGACATTATGTCAAAACTCTAGAATAATAAGTTAGTGAGTAAAGTGAACACGCTGAGAGTGGTGTGACAGAAGACCCCCATTATTAGCCAATGAGAGATCGGGTTGGTGGTAAAATGAAACAAATGTGGGTTGGACATTTAGGTTTTAGGGTATAATTGTCAGTCCTGGTGGGTGTGGTTTGGTGTTTCTGCTAATACTAGTTAGCGGAAGATCGTCGCTGTCGTTGGTTTGCTGTTTCCAGATAGAGGCCTACTTGATTCCTGACTCCTGTCCTAATCTTTGCCACCGACTCTACTTGAATGGCCTTGCTGCCCTGACTGGCCAGTGGGGTAGTTTTCCCTGATTCTTACTTGGGTTAGTATAGATAATCTTCTGAATTTGCATATTCATTTGCAAATGTATTTTGTCTCTGAAACTTTTCTCTTTTCGCCTATCTACTACTTTAATGCATTGTTTATTTGACATGAGTTTGAATTTATTCATCGCCAATGTTTTCTCTCTGTGATAATCTTTGTTTGCATTTGTGTAACTGTACTTGATGAGCATTTATTCTCAAATTGTTTACGATACATAACATAAAAACTATACACTGAGTCTGTTATTATTTAATAGTATAGATAAGTACATATTATTCCCATCAATTAGTCAACTAATAGTATTCATTGATGCAGTAATATAAATATTGAAAGAAGAATTACAGGTTCTGTTATGTACTTTGGTAAATTGGATATAAACTTGCATCACACTGAACCCCAGCGTGAAGGGATTAGTTAGGTAGTATAAATGGGCCTATGTTTGAGAAAAATTATCGATCCCCGATCGCTGGATCACCAATAATAGGGACAAGGGTGAAAAGGGGTATGTTTTGCAAAATTCAATGTGACGGCAGCCCTTTGGTTAAGAAGAAGACCACTCTTAACAACCTGACTATTTCCTAAACTGGTGCAACACAGACAAAAACCTAGGTTTATCAGCATTTATGGCTAACCCATGACTTTTGCAAAACGAGTTGAATCTATCTAGTAGTAATTCCAGGCCAGTGTGAGTTTTTAACTTCAAAAGGGTGTTGTCAGCAAATAATAGTGCTGGGATCTGAACCCCACCCAGGACCACCGAGTCGTTTGCACAGCCCATTAAAAAACTCAACACACTTATTCATTAATAATAGGAAAAGTGTTGGAGGTGAGTACACATCCTTGCCCAACGCCCTTGTCGACTAGTAGGCCCCATCTTACTTGGGCGAAATAACCAGTTTGGAGTCAAACAATGAATTCTAGATAGCACAGAAGGAAGACACAAATCCCTCAAGACTGTCCAGAGTTTAACTCTGGGAACCATATCAAATGCAGCCTTGAGGTCCACAAATGCTACGTAAAGACTCTCTGCTAGGAGCTACCATTTTCCAAGTAAACATCAGAAACCTGAAGACTTGGTCAATAGTGCTTATTTTGGAACGAAAACCTGCTTGAAATGGGGACAGTATGCTGTTGTCTGGTATCCAAGTATTCAGTCTGGCCAAGCCCTGCTTGCTAAAAATCTTCTGGGCTATGTCTATCAAGCATAGAGGCTCATATTTTGCTGAAGAAGAACTCAAGCCTTTCTTATGTATGGGGACTGTTTCTGCTCCACTTCAGGAATCAGGGATAGATGCACCTGCCAAAATAGCATTAGACTTAAATATGGCACCCATGCGTCTGTCACAGATTTAAACAGGTCCCCAGGAATCTTGTCTGGGCTAGGAGCCTTTTCAGCTCACAACCAGCTTGCTGCATTTTAGCCAAAGTAAATGCCATATTGGCCTTAAAAAAACTCTTGACGAGTCCTGCGAGGGTCACACTCCATGCAATGTAGATCTACAAGCAACATCTCCTGTGGAGCCAGGTCCTGGTCGTCATGTGTTGGCTTAGCCTCACTATATAAATTTAAAAATGGGCCCCCCAATCGTAGGTAAAATATTTGAATTGGGTTTCATCGTGGCCAATTTACCTCCAAGGCTTAACATGTGCCAGAAGGTTGCCTGGTTTTTGGTACAAATTGCATCCAGAGCATCCCCCTGTATTAAAAATACCCAGGATTGCTTTATACCTAGCCCTTGCTTTCTGGATTAATGATTGTGGGCCACTTTTGATACATTTAACCAGGAAAGTTTTTGCCTCTCTACACTGTTTATCATACAAAGAGTGACTACTAATATGTAGTGCCGTTCGTGAAGGAGCGTCAGTGTATTTGAATCCTCCCAAATGCGAATACTTCAGAGCCCAGGTCCCTACGAGCCAAGCAGTCTCCACCTACCTTTGGAAAAAGACTGGTTCCACGTTATTGCTGGGCAGGCATACACGACGGGACTGCGAGGACCAGCAGCCCTGAAATCGACATCAGCTGTGTTCTCTTCCCGCCACGCCTAGACGCCCAGACGCTTCAAAACTGCTCAGGGCCCCCGCATCGCGGGACGCGCGCGGGCGCGCGCCGGTCTCTGAGCCCGTCCGAGACCGATTGAGGCCGGGCCGGACCCACCTACTAACATTTGCCGAGGAAGATCTGCATGGTGAGGTCTTGCTTACTGGGGGATCCTAAGTCCCTATCATCAGCTGCCCCTTGTATTGATTCACGCACATCCTGCAATGAGTAAGTCTGGAAATAGAGAAGGAATACCCTCGCAGTCAACCGGAGTAGCCTTGATGGGAACCCTTGACAATTTCCTTGTGCGTGTCCAGTCAGCCTTGGCTTAGGATATAGAACTAACTGAAAAAATATTGTCTCTGGATGTTTTATGTGACAAGAGATCATCATTGGGAAATATTGCTAACTCTAGATCTCCACCTTGTCACACGTCTGTTAACCAGACAACTGTAGGGTCAATATCCCCCTTGAAGGAAGTGTGTAACAGTGTAACTATATCATCTACCCCCCCCCCCTATTTGAAATGCTGGGTGAAACGGCGGAAGGGTTGGCAGTTGATACTACCGTCTCACAATCTAAGTCCTTATCAACTATTAAGACCCGATCTGCAAGTAGCGCCAAGGGGGGTCTTGCCAAACAGTACACAGGCCTAACTGGGAAAAATAAATGTAGAGGTGGCCAGCAGACTCTGGTAGGCAAAAAGGTGAATCCTGGTTCAGTGACTAACTCAGGAAAAGATGTTGTTTCACGTTCCCAAACCACTACAAGTGAAGAAAGGCAAAAGCCACTGCTATCTGAGGGAGATGACCTTGCGAAACAGGGAGACAAAGCGTTTTGGAAGAAATTGGATAGCATTCTAAAAAACGCATGTGCTCCTATCTATGAAAGGCTGGGGTCCATCGAAAGTAGACTTGTGTCCATGGAACTTGCATGGTCTACGGCACGGCAACGGGTTGGTGGAAGTGAACCGAATTCCCAATTGGAATGTGTTAGTGAACAAACCCGTTGCAGCAAGTCTAAACATGTCAAGAATGCCCAAGACGATGCTGTTGTAAATACCAAATCACAAGGAGCCATAGAAAAACATGATGCAGGGAAGGAAGCCAATCAGCAAAAGGGAGAAATTAACTCAAAACCCAATTTAGCCTGCGACGGACCTAATAGAAATTTATCTACCGCAACAAATAATGTTGAACAACCCGTACAGGCACAATTTTTGGCTCAGACCCCTTCGGACCTGATTGAAATACATCTTCCCCCTGAGGCTGCCCCATATGTAGTTGTCTTGATCGGTGTTCCACCTTTGGCAAATGGTATTAGGGAGACGTATTGGGCTTTAAAAAACAAATGTACATTCTGGCTCAATACCAAACGCCCACTGCCGGGCTACATGCGAGCTGAAATTTTATTCGCTAGGAGGGTAAACTGGGTGGGCAGCAAACCTAAGACAATCAAGGGAGACTGTGTCATTATCAATTTTAGGGATAAACACTGTGTTGATCATATTTGTGGATGGTCACAGAATGCTGATCTCTCATCCCCAGTTAGAACGGTATCACTGTCTTACTTTTATGCTCCGGCCCCCTTGCCTTTGTCTGGGACACCTGGAGGGAGAGCAATGCAAATGGGTCAACTAATGGGGGACATTAGGTCATTTAACCGATATGACGTGCTGTCTGGACTGACTGATTGTGATTGACAGAAGTGTCGTAGTGGTTGCCCTAGTCTCGATAAGGGGTTTGTAGTCCCAGAGATAGATCATGGAAAGAAATTGGGCGAGACATCCAGAACGCCGAACCCTAGAGGCGACAGTGATACAAATACGTTTGCTGTCGCAAGACAATCTACCAGGGTTGTGGAGCAAGATTCCTGCCCTGAGTTTGGACAGGGAATATCTGCCCTTAAATCACCTGGTATGAATATAGGACTACCTAAAGGGACCCTTAGTGCTGTAGGATGTACAACGTTTTTATCCTGGAATGTGGCTGGCATAGGATCCAAATTAGTGTCACCTTTATGGACTGATTTTATCGATGACCATGATATCTGCCTCTTCCAGGAGACATGGTCGGTAGAGCCCGTGTTTAGGATAGGCTATTTGAATTTTTATGTCCCTGCAGTTAAAAGGACAAAGGGTCGTCCAGTAGGAGGTTTGGTCATATGAGTTAAACGATCCATAAAGTGTAAAATCCAACCCTTCCCAAACCAGAATAACGATATCCTAGGAATAAGACTAAACTTCCCATCGAACTCGTGTATAGACATTTACAATGTCTATGCTAGAGGTCTACCGGGTGGTAAAAAGTCAGAGGTGGTATCAACACTTAACTTTCTTGTCGAGTCAAGATCAATTGATGCGTTCCCACTTGTAGCCGGTGACTTTAATACGATCTTCCAACCGTTGGGTCATCATGACCTGCTCCTAACGGAGGAGGAGGACCTAAGATGGGGCATCCCGCAACTCGAGACAACGATAGTAAGTAAATGGACTGAGGCTGCCCTGCATCTTAAGGGGTTCTGCCTGGCCAACCAACTGAGGGCGGCAAATGGTAGGACACCCTCTGATAGGGCGAGGTGCAAAACCTTTGAAAATGGCACTAGGTCTAGCACTATAGACTATATTTTGGTCCATCTTGGGATGTGGCATGGCCTTGAGGATATGATGGTAAAACCTCGAATCGAAAGTGACCATAACCCATTAGTAGCCTATTTTAGATCAGGAATGGGAGAAAGAATAGAAAAAGTAACTACTACGAAAGGTTTGCCTACTCGGCTAACAAATGATGAACGCCACCTGAAGTGGGAAAATGTTTTACAACTACCCGACCTTTTGGACAATATAAAAAACAGTCTGGATGAGGTGTTGATACTAATGGGGATGGATTGTAATAAAAGCCAACCCTACCTAGTTGTAGAGAATATACACACTACATTTTTTGCTAAACTCAAAAATTATTTCTGTGAAACAACTTTAGTAAAACGGTCCTATAAAAAAAGCAAGTGAATTGGTTCAATAGTAATTGTAAACAAGCCCGGGAAGAACTAGGAACTGCGCTTAAACAAAAGGACTCAAATAAAATAAGGCAAGCACGGAGTATTTATAAGAGGGTACAATGGAACGCCAAAAAAGAGTGGGAGGAGAGCGAATGGCAAGATCTTAAGATAACATGTAGTGGAAAGAATCAAAATAAGTTTTGGGAGATTTTTAAGTGGAAAAGGGGGGAAGTTATAGAAAGTCCACATAATTGTGTTCCCCAAGACTCCTGGATAAAGTTTTTTAAATGCCAATATGCTAAAGACAGAGATGATAGCCCATTTGAACATGAACTCAGTTTCTATAGAGAGCCACCTTTTAGCAGTAAAGAGGTAGATAGAGCTCTTGATAGACAGAGATGGCGCCTTTACATTACCTATCTGGCCAATGCTATTGCCCAAGGCATGGCCATACCTCAATCTTGGAAAGGCGCCGAAATAGTCCCGATATACAAAAAAGGAGACAAGACTTTGGCTGGCAACTACAGGCCTATCAGCCTAATAGATGCCATACAAAAAATCATTGGACGGCTGGTCTTGGGCAAAATCCAGTCCTGGATGGAGGATGCTAATATTTTGAGCCCTCTACAGGCTGGCTTTCGTCCCAAGACCAGCACCATTGACCAGGTTTTTAGATTCCTAATATTATACTGGAGGACAGGGATATTGGACAAAGGCCTGCGGGCGGCATTTGATCTGGTCCCGCGTGGCAAATTGTGGCAGGTACTCAGGGAGCAGGGGATGGCACCGGAGTTGCTGGCACTTGTCATCCGCCTACATGAGGACAATTTCGCTCGGGTACGTTGGGGTAGACCGGTCACGGATTCCTTCCCCGTGGAGCGGGGTGTGCGGCAGGGTTGCGTCTTGGCACCTACTCTGTTCTCACTCTTCGTCAACGGGGTGGCCGAGTTCCTCTCCCGTGTCCCCACTGATGCCCCAGCTTTGGCAGAAGTTCGCGTCCCGGTCCTCATGTTCGCGGATGACACTCTGCTGATTTTGAAAACTCCGAGTGGACTCCAGCTTACCTTGCGGCGTTTCGAAGAGTTTTGCCTATTGCGTGGACTAGAAATCAATGTCGCAAAGACCAAGTTCATGGTGCTTAATGGTCCTAGACCCAACAAAATGTATAGGCCATTTAAAGGCGTAATTTTAATGAATGGATCCCCACTAGAGCAGGTAGATGCATTTACATATCTGGGAGTAACTCTGCAGAAAAATATGCATTGGAATAACCATATACATCTTTCATTATTGAAACTCCAACAACAGACTGGTATGTTAATGAAACGTTTTAAAACCTCGCAGTCTCAACCAATGGAGCCATTTTTAGAGATCTATACGATGAAGATTCGTAGCTCGGCTCTGTATGGGTCTGAGTTGTGGGGATATGGTAGAAATCCACAGCGTTTAAATACCATGGAAAAGGAGTTTATTCGGAAAGCTGTTGGCGTTCCCCAGAGCACTCCCTTGATACCTCTTTTTTGTGATCTTGGCTTAAAACCCTTGCAAGACGTAGCACATCTGCGTCCCTTGCTATACTGGTGTAGGGTATGGACAACTGATGAGCTTGGTCACTATGCAACGGGCTTAAAGGAAATTAAAGAAAAAGATACTTCCCATAAGATTGAATGGCTGAAATCAGTAAAATTATTATTATATCGCATGGGGCTGAGTGATCTATGGGACGACCCTTCTAATGCAGTTTTCCCCTCAAAAGACTCTTTGAAAATTTGATATTGGGAGATGATCGGCCTAGAATTATTTGCTAAGGGGTGCTCATCTACTCTAACCGGCAGATTCCTGGAATTTAAGGTTGATGTCAGACTGGAACCATATTGGGGCCTAATTGAAGTACCGTCTGATCGTAAATTCTTTTTCCAGTTTAGGATAGGCACACTCCTGGTGCGCTCATTTACATCCCATTGGGCAGCGGGGTCTGAAAATAGGTGTCCAAAGTGTTTGGACAAGACTGAATCTATGAGTCACTTTGTCCTTTTTTGCCCGTTATATACCATTCCACGCAAGAAATGGGTACTACCTGTTTGCCGATTGATGGGCATCCGAAGATATGAGGTAGCTATGAGAATTTTGTCTACTGACCCAAGCCCGACCATTACTATTGCAATGTCAAAATATATTAAGTGGGCTTGGGCAATTCGGTCTAAACTGATTAAATGCCAAAGTGATTCCTCACTAGGCAATTGACTGGATTGATATTTCATGTGGGCTGGTTTATCAATGTATCCTTGCGTACTGATAATTTTATTATATGCTATTTTACAACATGCATTTTTAAATGTAAATTTGTATTGGAATCATGTGTACATTGTTTTTATGTCACTTTTACAACTTAAGTGTTGAATAAAGTATTTTAATTGACTACTAATATAAGTATGGTTAAGGCTTGGTTTAATCTTGGTGAAATAAGTATTCGACAACATGACAAAAAACTTACCATGAGACACAAAATCCCACCAGTAGCATTCTCGCGCTGTGGGCTCCAAGGGTGTGCTATATAGCGCCAGTGAAATCAACAAGTGGCAGCAGGTGCAGGTGAAGGAGAGACACAAAATCCCACCAGCAGCAGTCCCGCACTGTCGGCCCCAAGGGTGTGCTATATAGCACCAGTGAATTCAACAAGTGGCAGCAGGTGCAGGTGAAGGAGAGGCCGCATCCGGACTCGACGACTCCAGTGACACGAGGTGCCAACAGTACCAGTCCCGCGCCTCCGGTCCCAAAGGTGCACTATATAGTGCTTGTGAAATCAAAAGTGGCGGCAGGTGTAGGTGAAGGAGAGGCCGTCTCTGACCTCGCAGACTCCTGGGTCATGAATTCCCACCAGTAGCAGTCCCATGCTGCGAGTCCCAAGAGGGGCACTATATAGTGCTCGTGAACTCAACAAGTGGCTGCAGGTGCGGGTGAAGGAGAGGTCACCTCTGACCTCGCAGTCTCCTGGGACACTAAGTCTCACCAGTAGCAGTCCTGCACTGCGGGTCCCAAAGGTGCGCTATATAGCGCTGGTGAAATCAGCAAGTTGTGGCGGGTGAAGGAGAGGCCGCCTCCAACCTCACAGACTCCTGGGACATGAAGTCCCACCAGTAGCAGTCCCACGCTGTGGGTCCCAAGAGGGGCACTATATAGCGCTGGTGAAATCAACAAGTTGTGGCGGGTGAAGGAGAGGCCGCCTCCAACCTCACAGACTCCTGGGACATGAAGTTCCACCAGTAGCAGTCCTACATTGCGAGTCCCAAAGGTGCGCTATATAGCAGTGGTGAAATCAACAAGTGGCGGCAGGTGCAGGTGCAGGTGAAGGAGAGGCTGCCTCTGGCCTCACCGACTCCTGGGACATGAAGACCCAAAAGTAGCAGTCCCACGCTGTGGGTCCCGAAGGTGCACTATATAGCGCTGGTGAAATCACTGTCAATTTCTGGCATAGAAGAGGACAGTTGTATAATGTGATGAGAATAGGCTGGATTCGAGCCTTGAACATACCTGTTCATACTTTCTGTTCTATAGTGACCGGTGGCTTATGATGGACCAGTTTAGCTAGTTTGGCTTTAAATGAGTGACAGCTAAGAGCTGAACTCTAACTCTTGCAATGTTGGTGGCCTCTTGGCGGAAGCCCTTATGATCAACGTGCCTTGCTATTTCAGTGTTCATATTCTGATTCAGCTTCGCCCTAGGAGGTTAGAGCAAGGCTTTCATGGCTGGTATTGCGGGTTGCGCAGTTAGGTCTGTTCACCACGGTTTTTGATTCTTTTTTCTTGCCTAGGCCATTTCCTATGAGGAGGGAATCAGAGATGGAAAGGTCTGGTATAAAACACCTGTTCTTGCAGTAGCGGACGGCATGGCTCACACGCGGGTTGGAGGGGACGGGCGAGTGGTCGCAAGGGAAGAGGGGGTCATGCGGGGGTTTTAAAAAAATATATTTTTATTTAAGTTACCATTCCCAGGTCCTGTGTCTCCACTGCTTGGTCTGCTCCTGCTGTAACCAGGCAGCCTCTCTCCCCTCCCCTAAGCCAATCACGTTGTGATTGGTCGGGATGGTGCCCAGCCAGGGGCCTATGGGGAGGCCTTTTTCTCCATGTAGGCTGCAGAAAAAGCAGAGTGTACATGACTTGTTTGGTTGGCCCTAGAGGGCCGACCAAGCATTCAGCGCACTCAGCAGTGGGCAAGCCACTTCTCCCCATCCCTAGAGCAGACCCGCCCACCTGCCTGCCCCCAACCAAACCCGTCTGCTTTCTCACAGTGCGAGAAGCAGAAATATAAAGTGGTAGTGTTAGAAAGGATAGACGGACCGGGAGGGTCGGCCGGGGTCAGGAGGAGAGGTCTCCGGGGAGAGCCGTCTCCAGCGATCGTACAGACAAGTAACTTCCCCCCCACAGACAGATACCACACACGGATAAGGTTCAGTGTTCTTTATAAGCACTTCTTAAGGTACGGTTGAATGGTACAAGGAGGTCTGGACCCAGGGGTCCCCTCGATTCAAGTCTCTCAAAGCAGGGTAAGGGGTAGCGGGACAGTCTGTCTACCAGTCAGGTAGTTAGGATGAGATGATGATTAGCTCACAATCCTCGAGCTTAGTTGGTGCGGGCCGCGGCAGCGCCAGCAGGTCCCGGAAAGATGGTCGATGTACGGTCCGCGGCAGCGCCAGCAGGTCCCGGTGAGGATGGTCGTTACAACGGGCCGCGGCAGCGCCAGCAGGTCCCGGAAAGATGGTCGATGTACGGTCCGCGGCAGCGCCAGCAGGTCCCGGTGAGGATGGTCGTTACAACGGGCCGCGGCAGCGCCAGCAGGTCCCGACGAGGATGGATGTTGTAGAAGGCCGCGGCAGCGCCAGCAGGCAGGACGATGGTTCACAAGAGCGGGCTACGGCAGCGCCAGTAGTCCGTCAAGGCTGAGTTCTCTCGGTGTCTCTCGACTCCAGGATACAACTGCCTTCCTGCTCCGGAGTTGCCCCAGTTATAGGGCAGGCGCTCTTTGATGTCCGGACCCTCGCACTTGGAGGTCGGAGGGCCCGGGATGAAGGTGTCCAGACACCCAGCAGGGGGTGGAGCCCGCGCCTGGGGGAGCTGGAGGCGATCGGCACCTGGCGGGGGAAGAGCTCTTGACACTTCGTCCTCCCATTGACCTGCCAAGTGGTCCGCTCACCTCCCGGGTGGATGGTGGTGCCGGGATGTCGGGGCCGGTCAGGCCCGGGGTTAGGGTCGGGGCGAGGCCACGCGGCCTCGTGGTGCAGGGCCCAAGATGGCGGCTTGAACCGGCCGGGGGAGCCGGTGGGGCTGGGCCCCGTGATGAGTAGAGGTCCGAGGGCAGAAGATCCGTCGGGAGACGGGGTACGGGTGCTTTTCGTGGGTTATGCCTGGTGGGCCGGAGCTCGGGCCCTGTCGTGCGGGGAGGGAGCAAGCCCTTCGTGTGGCCTGTCCAACATGCGTCCCCCCCAGCTGAAGGCGGGGAGAGTCACCCATCTCCTTGGGGACTCTCTTCGTCGAGGCGGAAAAAGCGGGACAGGCCATCCGCGTTGGCGTGGTCTTGGCCTGGTCGGTGCTCCACAGTGAAGTCCATTCCCTGCAGGGAAATGGACCAGCGCAAGAGTTTTGGGTTCTCCCCCCGCATCTGCATCAGCCACTGCAGGGGTCGATGGTCGGTTTGTACCCGGAAGTGGGTACCGAAGAGATAGGGCCGGAGCTTTTTGAGGGCCCACACCACTGCGAAGGCCTCCCTCTCGATGGTGCTCCAGCGCTGTTCTCGGGCCAGGAGGCGTCGACTGATGAAGGCCACCGGCTGGTCATGACCTTCGGGGTTTAACTGAGAAAGGACGGCTCCGATGCCGTGGTCGGAGGCGTCGGTCTGTACCATGAATTCCCGACTGTAATCGGGGGCCTGGAGCACAGGGGCGGTGCATAGAGCGGCCTTCAGCTTCTCGAAGGCCGCTTGACAATCGGGGGTCCAGTTACTCCGCTTCGGCTGGTTCTTGGACGTGAGACCTGTGAGGGGCCCCACGATGCTGCCGTAGTCCTTCACGAACCGCCGGTAGTAGCCGGTGAGCCCCAAGAAGGCTCGGACCTCGGTCTGGGTGACGGGGGGCTGCCAGGACTGAATGGCAGCAATCTTAAGTTGTAGCGGGGCCACCAGCCCGCTTCCCACTTGGTGCCCAAGGTAGGTCACAGACCCTTGGCCAATTTGGCACTTGCCGGCCTTAATTGTGAGGCCGGCCCGCTGGAGGGCCTGTAGGACCTCTTGGAGGTGACGGAGGTGGTCGGGCCAGTGGTGGCTGTATACAGCGATATCGTCCAGGTAGGCAGCGCTGAACTCTTCGAGCCCCGCCAAGACCTGGTTCACGAGGAGTTGAAACGTGGCGGGGGCATTCTTCATGCCGAAGGGCATGACCTTGAATTGGTAGTGGCCATCGGGGGTAGAGAAGGCTGACCGTTCCTGAGCCCTGGGTGTGAGGCCGATCTGCCAGTAGCCCGCTGTTAGGTCGAAGATACTGAGGTAGCGGGCGGCCCCCAGCCGGTCGATCAGCTCGTCTGCTCGGGGGATCGGATGAGCGTCGGTCCGGGTGACAGCGTTCAAGCCCCGGTAGTCGACGCAGAATCTCAGTTCAGGTGCGGTGCCGGGGGCAGCGGCTTTGGGGACCAATACAACCGGACTGGCCCAGGGACTGTCCGAGGGCTCGATGACCCCGATTGTGAGCATCTTGGCCACCTCCTCCTGTATGCAGGCCCGTACCCGATCTGGTACGCGGTAGGCCCGGTGTCGGACAGGGGGACTGTCCCCGGTGTCCACGTCGTGCAAACACCAAGGGGTGACCCCGGGGGTGAGGGAGAACAGGGTAGCGAACTGCAGCAGGAGGTTCCGGCAGCCCTGGCGTTGCTCCGAAGTGAGGGCGTCAGAGAGCCGGACCCCGTCCACGGAGCCGTCATTCTCCTGAGTCTTCAGAAGATCCGGGAGGGGTTCGGAGTCTTCCTCTGCCCCACTGTCCGTAGCCATCAGGAGGCTGAGTTCTGAGCGCACAAAGTGTGGTTTGAGTCGGTTGGTGTGGAGGACCCGAAGGGGGTTCCGGGAGGTCCCCAGGTCGATGAGGTAAGTGACGGGGCTTTTGCGCTCGACCACTTTGAAGGGCCCCGTCCACTTATCTTGCAAGGCACATGGTTCGGTGGGGGACATCACCCATACTTGTTGTCCAGGCTCGAACTCAACGGAGGAGGCATTGTGATCATACCACTTCTTCATGTCCTCCTGGCTGGCCTCGAGGTTCGCCTTGGCCATCTCTCTGAAGCGCCGGGTCTGACTGCGTAGGGCCAGGAGGTATTTGAAGACGTCTGGAGGGGTCTTTAGGGGGGCCATCTCCCAACCTTCTTTTACTAGGCTGAGGGGCCCTCGCACAGGGTGCCCGTACAGGAGTTCGAATGGGCTAAAACCGAGGGACTTCTGGGGAACTTCGCGGTAGGCGAAGAGGAGGCACGGGAGTAGTACATCCCACTGGCGACGGAGGGGCTCTTCCAATCCCCCAATCATCCCCTTGAGGGTGCGGTTAAAACGCTCCACTAGTCCGTTCCCTTGGGGGTGATAGGGGGTCGTGAATCTGTAGGTGACCCCGCATTGTTGCCAGAGGGACTTCATGTATTTGGATATAAAGTTCGTGCCTCGGTCGCTGACGACTTCTCGGGGGAAGCCTACCCGGGAGAAGATCCCCATTAGGGCCCGGCCAACCACCGGAGCTGTCACGGTCCGTAGGGGCACCGCCTCGGGGTAGCGGGTGGCATGGTCCACCAGTACTAAGATGAACCTGTGTCCTTGTGCCGTGCGGGGGTCCAGAGGCCCCACGATGTCTATCCCCACCCTCTCGAACGGGGTGGTGACCACAGGGAAGGGTTGCAGAGGGGCTTTCAGCTTCCGACCACTCTTCCCGCTGGCTTGGCATGTGGGGCAAGATCGGCAGTGGTTCAGGACGTCGTTCCTCATCTTCGGCCAGAAAAAGTGGGTCACTAGGCGGCTGTACGTTTTATCTTGGCCCAGGTGTCCAGCCAGGGGGACATCGTGGGCCAGGTTGAGCAGAAAGTCTCTGAAGCGGAGAGGTACCACCAGTACTCGACCGGCCCCCAGCTCGGCGATTCTTTGCTCGCTGTATAGCAGGTCGTTATCCCAGTAGACCCAGTGAGTTCCGGTGGAGTCCCCTGCGTTCTGGGCGCTGGCTTGTTGGCGGAGTCCCTCGAGGGAGGGACAGGTCTTTTGTTCCTGGCAGAACTGTGCTTGGGTGGGCCCCCCTCTTGACGCCACTGAGCCAGGTCAGGAAGGTCCTGGGGTTGCGCGTCCCCTTCGGCCGTCGGGTCTGGGAGGCTGGCCTCGTCGTTGTCTTCTACTGGGGCGACTGGGGGCGGAGGTGCTGGCCATTCTGGTTCTTCTGATCGAGGGACGGCACGGGCGGCCATGGACCGGGTGGTTATGCAGGCCCAGTCCGGGAGGCCCAGCATCCCCAGGTGCTCTCTTCTCTCAACGGTGGCCCACGGGGAACTCTCGAGGTCATTCCCCAGGAGGCAGTCCACGGGGGCATCGTCCCGGACCGTCACCTTCAACAGGCCGGAGACCCCTCCCCATTCGAATGGAACGCAGGCCATTTGACACATACTTTCAGAGTTGTCTGCCGAGCGGACGGGGCAGAGAATGTTCGGCAGGATCTGCTCGGGCTTCACCAGGTGACAGCGGACGGCCGTCACACTGGCGCCTGTGTCACGCAAGGCCTCGGCTCGCTGTCCATTAATGGTCACCCACTGACCGTATTTCCTGGTGTTAGCGGGTAGGGGAGCCCGCGGGACCATGTCTCTTCCCCCTAAGCACGCCAGGACCATGGCGGCCGGTTCCCACTCTTGCTGGGCCGGCTCATACTCCTCTGGTTCCTCCAATGATCGCTCTTCCCCCAGGGCGGCGGCAGCTACCTGGCGGGGCTTGGGTGTTTGGTTCTGCGGGCAGCTCGGGTCATTGGCGTAGTGGCCGACTCGCTGGCATCGGTGGCACGTGACGTTGGCTCGGACCCCAGGACGCCACGGGGGGTTGCCCCGACCGGCCGGAGCCGGGGTGCTGGCCACGGGTGTTGCGGGCAAGGCGTCTCTCCCTCGCCCCTGGCCCCCTCCTCCTCCCCGAGGACGGTGCTGGCCTTGGTTGTTTCTGTTCTGTTCGTGTGGCCCCCTCCGGCCCACTCGGGTGCTTTCCCATCGGTCAGCTTCGGCGGCGAGCTGCCGGGGGTCAGTCAGCTTACTGTCGAGGAGGTGCTGCCTGAGCTCGACGAAGCAGTTGTTCGACAGGTGCTCCCATACCATCAGGTTAAAGAGTTGTTCGTAGGTGGTGACCTGGCTCCCCTTTATCCAACCCTCGAAGGCACGGCTGAAATAGTTCACGTATTCTACCCAAGTTGTACCTGGGATCCGGGTGCAATCTCTGAACCTCTGGCGGTACATCTCGGGTGTGAGGCCGTAGCGGGTGAGGAGGGCAGCCTTCATGTGGTCGTAGGACGACATTTGGTGATCTGGGAGCTGCAGTAGGGCATCGCGCCCCTCGTTGATAAACCTCCCCCAGAGTCCGGCTCCCCAATCACTCCGGTCGATCCGGTGGGAGGTCATGGCGATCTCGTAGGCTTTAAACCACTGTTGTATGTCGTCTTCTCGGACATACTCGCGGACAACATCCTTGGGGATGTGGACTTTTTTCTCGATTGGCCCCGGGGTGTGTGGTCGCTCAGGCACCCCCAGTTCTTTATTCTGTTTCCGAAGTTCTATTTCCGCCAGTTTGCGCTCGTGCTCGAGCGTTATTTTTTTCTCCTCCAGCTCTCTCTGTCTCTGCTTCTCTTCTCGTTCATCTCGGAGCCGCATGTGCTCGAGGTTGAGTTTCTGTTCAGCTAACTTGAGTTCCCCATCCATCTTGAGTCGTGCCATTTCCAACTCGTGCAATCTGGTTCTTTCTCTTTCTCGGATCTCCTCCTGCGAGAGGCCCGTTCCCCGCTCCTCGGGAGCCGTGGCGTTCCCCTCTGGTGTGATGCTGCTTTGGTCGGAGGGTCCGGCGACCCCAGTTTCTGTCCACGACTCTAGGGCGTGCTTTAGATCATCTTTGGTACTCAGGCCGGTGGTAGCAATGCCAAGTTCTATGCAGAATTGTCTCAGTTCGCGGTGGTTGTATTCTTCTAATTTATCCATTTGGAATTTCTCGGTGGAGTTGCTATCTTTGGCTGACATCGTGTTGTTGTCGTGGGGTGAGCTACTCTCTGTACGATTACGCGTTGATTCGGATCGCGCCGCTGGCCACCAATGTTAGAAAGGATAGACGGACCGGGAGGGTCGGCCGGGGTCAGGAGGAGAGGTCTCCGGGGAGAGCCGTCTCCAGCGATCGTACAGACAAGTAACTTCCCCCCCACAGACAGATACCACACACGGATAAGGTTCAGTGTTCTTTATAAGCACTTCTTAAGGTACGGTTGAATGGTACAAGGAGGTCTGGACTCAGGGGTCCCCTCGATTCAAGTCTCTCAAAGCAGGGTAAGGGGTAGCGGGACAGTCTGTCTACCAGTCAGGTAGTTTGGATGAGATGATGATTAGCTCACAATCCTCGAGCTTAGTTGGTGCGGGCCGCGGCAGCGCCAGCAGGTCCCGGAAAGATGGTCGATGTACGGTCCGCGGCAGCGCCAGCAGGTCCCGGTGAGGATGGTCGTTACAACGGGCCGCGGCAGCGCCAGCAGGTCCCGGAAAGATGGTCGATGTACGGTCCGCGGCAGCGCCAGCAGGTCCCGGTGAGGATGGTCGTTACAACGGGCCGCGGCAGCGCCAGCAGGTCCCGACGAGGATGGATGTTGTAGAAGGCCGCGGCAGCGCCAGCAGGCAGGACGATGGTTCACAAGAGAGGGCTACGGCAGCGCCAGTAGTCCGTCAAGGCTGAGTTCTCTCGGTGTCTCTCGACTCCAGGATACAACTGCCTTCCTGCTCCGGAGTTGCCCCAGTTATAGGGCAGGCGCTCTTTGATGTCCGGACCCTCGCACTTGGAGGTCGGAGGGCCCGGGATGAAGGTGTCCAGACACCCAGCAGGGGGTGGAGCCCGCGCCTGGGGGAGCTGGAGGCGATCGGCACCTGGCGGGGGAAGAGCTCTTGACACTTCGTCCTCCCATTGACCTGCCAAGTGGTCCGCTCACCTCCCGGGTGGATGGTGGTGCCGGGATGTCGGGGCCGGTCAGGCCCGGGGTTAGGGTCGGGGCGAGGCCACGCGGCCTCGTGGTGCAGGGCCCAAGATGGCGGCTTGAACCGGCCGGGGGAGCCGGTGGGGCTGGGCCCCGTGATGAGTAGAGGTCCGAGGGCAGAAGATCCGTCGGGAGACGGGGTACGGGTGCTTTTCGTGGGTTATGCCTGGTGGGCCGGAGCTCGGGCCCTGTCGTGCGGGGAGGGAGCAAGCCCTTCGTGTGGCCTGTCCAACAGGTAGTTTTACCAATTTATGTTTCTGCTTCTCACACTGCAAGAAAGGAGTGGGGCGATGCTCCTCGACCCTGGTGAGGAGCCGCCCCTGTGTTCTTGGCAAATAAGGAAAGCAACATTCTGTTTATTCCACCGGGGTCCATCGTACTAACTCGCACCGACGTACTAACTCGCAAAGAGTGCAAATATAACCTGCCTCATCTGTAAACAGCTCACTCATGTTTGCTTTCATTAAATTATTCTATTTAGGAAATTCATATTTTTATAGACATTCTTTCTGGCAAAGCAGTGTGCTAATAACGCTGATTGCATCACAGACAATATGCTGATGACACAAAACTATATATGTTAGTCTTCTCTGCTCCAGAAATCCAATATCTCAAATACAGCTTGCACCCTATCCATTCTTGGAAGCCCAACACTTACCTAAACCTCAACTCCACTAAAACAGAATTCCAGATACTCACCAAGAACAAGGAACACCTAGCAATTGAAAGGAAGAGGTTCCTTCAAGTGTTTCACTTTATAGACCAGAATGGCAAATTTAAGAGGAGCTGCTCTTATGTGACTTCAGTCAGTGTTGCACATTGAGTGGGCAGGTACGCTGTAAGTAGCACCACTACTAGTTATTTAAAGCAGGACTGTGCCCTTGTGTAATATGTAACTGCTGCTCCTGTAAAGCACTCTGATGCCCTTGGGTTGACTTCCCACTATATGTATAAAAACGTGCTCTCAAGAACCAGAGCCCTCCATTTACCCCTTCAAGTTGTTGAGCTTTGTTTGACTGATGTGAATAGCAGTGACCCCGCCATCATCCCAAAACCTTGGAACTTAGACATCACACAGTAATATTAAGTTTGTTTGCTCTTGTGAGACAGTCTATTTTGGTGATATCAGAAGGGCTCTTTGTACAATAATTCAGCGTCCTGTAGCGCTTCTATGTGTCCGTATATACCGACTAGAAACATGCTACAAAACCGCAGTGTTTAGAGCGGTTCTGTTTGTATCAAGGGGGGGATGGTCCATATTATCTACCCTTCGAAGTCTGAGTGTCTCACTACACTAAGCACTTGCTAAAAATAGTGCATTTTTTTCCACTCCAGGTGGCTACAGTAAGAAAACAACACCCTATATTTGTATCAAAGAGGACCCCATTACATGTATGCAGGTTGAAATTACATCGCCTTTATATTGCACCCCCCCCTCTTGCGCAGTGCTCCATTGCTTTACAACTAGGATGCTGCTACTCTTGGCAGTATATCAAAATACAAGAGCAACCCATATTCCCCTGTGAACTGGGTATTAGTTAGTCATTTTGAGAAAAAGTTTATAATTTATTGCAAATATATGAATTTTTGCAACATACTCTTTCATGAGCCCAAAAAAGGAGTGATACCCCCTGGAGGTTTAAATTAATATGAACCTAATGGTTTACTTCTGTGACGTCTATTAATGCAGTAGCCCAAGGGTGTATAAGTTCATACTCACTTCAGCCGAAGTGAGAGACATTTATATTTTTGAAACAATTACTCACATAACACAACATATATTGGTAATGCTAACGCATTTAAAGAGAAGGTGACTTGTGTGAACCCAGTGAAGTGACCATAACCAACGCGTAATAAAACATAAGTGACTGTATTAAAGGACAGGTTATTGGAATGGACAGGATGTCTTTTTGATTCAGATTCAATGTAAGGACCAGAGAGTTGTTTCTTATATTTTCAAGACTATCCTTCGTAGTTGTCGACGACGTTTCTTCCACGGTATATGTATGGGGGTCTCTTCAGGATGGAGAATTCTGGGGACTGTAAGTAGGATATGGTGTTTATTTTGGGTTGTGAACGGGCTACTGAACAAGATGAGTGGGACGTGACTTACCTGCTGGGTCTGATGTTGGGGACTGCAACTACAGAAAGGTTCTTCAAGGGTAGTGCTCTTCAGCATCAAGTTTATTTTGCTTACTCCCAACAGGCCCCCCCATATTAATGGGAATATAGACCAACGCTTCACGTTTGCTTACATTGGTTTCTCTACTCCAAGAGCAATTTAAGGGTAAATGCTGAACGTCTTTTAATATACGCAAATTACGTATGTTTCAATCTTTTGATACTCATCAAAAAAAACCTGTGCATTGCATGGAGTGCACAACTTGCTACTTGATGTTACTGTGAGCTAATATCTAATAAAGTGCAAGTGCATTCTGCAGGCTCACAGAAGAATATCCATCCCACATTCTTTGCCTGGCAACAGTAGGGTAGACCCTTGTTCAGGCAGTGGGAAGTTCAATTGTGCCAAAGAGTTCTTCTGGGCATGGCACTGTGGTGGAGTGCAGTAGCATTCTTCAGAGCATAGCAGTGGCACGGTAGAGAGCAGCAGCACCCTTCAGGGCCTGGCAGTGGCAGGATAAGGTGTGCACCTGTAGCTTGTTCCACATCATGAGATAGCAAGTGAGTGACAATTTTCCTGACAGACCAACTTTGATTTTAGTATACAAAATATAGGTAGTATGATTAATGTGAGCTTTGAACATATAATCCTTTAAATGAAAGTATTTTTTGAATATTGTAGTCAGACTACACTTACGTTAATGGAGTGGTAACATTGGGCAAATATTTAGTTGCTTTTGGGCTTGAAAGTTGTAAAAAAATATGGCAACACTGGCCACCTGTACAAAGATTCCCGTTTGTGATTTTCTACTAGTGAATCTTTGCGATTTGCTATTAGAAAATTGCAAACAGCTACGTTCTACAGTGTCTTTAACCAGTGGGCCGCAATTGACCTACCTCATCAATATTTAGGAGGTAGGTCGCAATTTGCGACCCATTGGGAATCGCTAAAAAACACAGGGACAGGAGGCTACCATGTCTGTGATTGCTTCTAAAATAAAGCAACGTTTTTTTTAATGCAGCCCATTTTCCTTGATGGAAAATAGGATGCGTTTAAAAAAAAAAGTTTTCTTTCAATTCTATAAGGGTAGGTAGTGGGTTACCACCATTTTTTAAATGGCAGTAAAATGCAAACAAACCACATTTCAGTTGCAAAACATTTGTACATTTCACTGTGAATCGTTATTAGGATGGGACACTCTTAACATACCCCTTCCTGATACCGCATCGCTAACCCATTTTGTGATTCAGTAATAGGTTACTGAATCACAAAATAGTGGTTTGTACATAGAAAAATGCTTTTTTTTGTTGCAAATGGCCTGATTTGCAAAAAAAGCTACATGTGACCCCAAATTAAAAAATATTGCCAACAATTATGCAAATAATATTTTACATATAAAATTAATATATGAACTAAAACACACAATTATTTTTAAGAACTGTATCATTGAAACCATTATTAAAAACACAGATATTCTTGAAAACGGTATTACTTACCTAAAATATTGATATTTTTGTCAACAATATTTCTGAATCACAATATTTATGCCACAATATAAAAAAATCCATATTGTGTATCTGGATATTTATAATTCGATATTTTGTCCAAATACCAACTCCACACCATTCTTTTTCAACCAGTAACTTATGTACTAATAGGCTAGTTCACAGAATAAGAATTGATATAGGTCACAGAATGAGCTGCCTAATTCTTATTCATTAGCAGGTCACAAATTGCGACTCACTCTAATTGGCTGCATAGACTGCCATGGCGGCGTGCAATAGTCTGGGGTGGCGTAGTGAGCAAAAGAACAATGGATTTAAACCAGATCTCTTCACTGGAAGTGAATGTTTGATTCATTCAGCATTCCGTCAATCATCTCTTGTGACGGCCTGCAATAGTCATCACATTTCTATGCCGGTCTTTGCATTGATGCTTTATTAAAAAGAAAAGTTTTTAATTTAAAAACACTTTAGTGAGAGCAGGCAGTGGTCCTGTGGATCACTGCCTACTCTTCCTGCAGCTGCCACTTTGATTTTGAAAGGGGCAGTGACCTACAGAGAATCGGTGAATGGGTTTAGTAATTTCAAGAATACTTTTTAGTGGTCACAAACCCTTTGATTTAATTATTCGGAGGTTTACGGCCATTAAACTGTTTTTTACATCAGGCACACTTTGCGTATTGGTAAATAAATCCTAGCATGAAACATGACGAGTCACGATTGCAAACCTCTACAAATCAATTGTCATTTAGCACTCATCTTTCTCATATAACGATATCTAAAATAATCACTATGGGCCAGATGTATGAAGATAGCATTTTGTGATTCCCTATTAGCGAATCACAAGGATTTGCAATTAGGAAACCACAAAATGCAATGTATTAAGGTATATAGTACACCTTTTGCGATTCCTAGGGGTTCCCAAGTGACCTACCTCATGAATATTAATGAGGTAGGTCGCAATTTGCGACCCCCTAGGAATCACAAAAATCACAGGGGTGATGGCCTGCTGAGATCAGCAGACCACCATGTCCGTGATTACTTTTAAATAAACCAATCTTTTTTTTGTAAAGCAGCCCGTTTTGTTAAAGGAAAATGAGATGCTTTATAAAAGGATACAATGAAAAGTTTTCTTTTAATTGTTTAAGAGCAGGCAGTGGTCTGTGAGACCAGTGCCTGCTCTTAAAAATAGTTTTACAAACATTCACAAAGGAGAAGGGGCCCCTTGGGAGCCCCTTCCCATTTGGGAATGGGTTACCACCTACTTGAAGTAGGTGGTAAAATGTGAAAGTTTTGTGACCGCAATTGCTGTCACAAAGCATTCATACATACTGAAGCGATTCGGTATTAGGAAGGGGCGCCCTAAGCACACCCCTTCCTAATACCGGATTGCAAAATCGGGTTTGCTACATCGGAAAAGCAATTTTTGCGTTTGCAAACGGGCAGATTCTGCAAAAAGGCTTGATACATCTGGCTCTACGTGTTCTGAGTTAATGGGCGCACACCTCATCCAATGTGCCAGTGTGGCCAACCTGCATGCAGCCCACGATTCTTTGATTTTTTTCTAAAGATACATTTGAAAGTCCCCCTGAATTAAAAAAATCTACTGAATCACCAGATGTAATTGATTTCAAATTTGCATTTTATGAGGATTCTATCTGACACTGTATTTAATTGAGGAATATCTCACATTTTCTGCCTTTCTATTTGCTGGCTTTTATTTTTTTGAGGCTGTTTATTTTCAGTTCGTCCCTCTCAATCCTTTACACACTACCTTTACTTGCATTCTTCAATGAGTGTTCGTTTCTGTGAACAGGTTAGTACATTTTGTTCTTATCTTGTCACATTTGCTGTGCATTGAAAGCCAGAGAAAATGTCAGACTCAGTCTTTCGAGGTAGCTTGGTGTTTACTTTTCTTTCTCTGACTTGAAAGTGAGAAGATGTATGTGACAATTTTGCTGAACACTGAGGGTACGAAAGTTGTTTTTTTTTCTAGAACACAACAACATTTAATTGCACTGTGAAAGTATTTCAAAATATTTCAGAATTAGGAAAGCACAATGCAAAAGAACACATTTTTTGTTTATTCTGAAGTGTTTTGGATACAAATATTTTAATATGATGAAAATAAATCAATACACTGGGTGATGTCATTTCCACACATTATCGTTTGTGCACTGTATACTTTTATTGGTAAAACTGTGTGTCTGTGCAAATGTATTGGACACTTGAATTAAAAATGTGTTGTCTGAAAAGCCAGTGTGCTACTACAACATACATAGTCCAATCTATGTGATTCCACTACACTCTGCACTACTCCAGGTCACTGCACTCTACTCTGCACCACTCTAATTTTCACCACTCCATGCCCCTGCACTCTGTGCCACTGCACTTTACTCCACCCTTCCAACTCCATTATATGCCAATGCATCCTACACCACTTCACTCTATGCCTCTCTACTCCACTCTGCACCAATCTAATCTATGCTAATGCACTCTATGCACTGTATTCTACACCACTGCAGGCTTCACCCTGCACTCTACACCACTCAAGTCGTGGCCACTCCACTCTACTCTGCACAACTCCACCTTATACCACTCCACTCTATCCCACTCTGAAACACTGCAGTCTATGCCACTGCACTGCACTCTATGCCAATACACTGTATGCCAATGCACTCTACTCTGTACCACACCACTGTACAACCCTGCAATCTATGCCAATCCACCGTATACAACACAGATATGTTCTGCCCCTCTTTACTTCATGCCACTGCACTCTACCCTGCATCAATCCACTCTATACCTCTCCATTCCACTCTGAAACAATCTACTGTACTCCCCTGCTCTTTACTCCACTCTACTTCACTCTACTGCACTCTGCACCACGCCACTTTATGACATTGCACTCTATGCCTCTCTACTCCAAAGTACTTCACTCTACGCAACTGCACTCTACACCAATGCACTCTATGCCACTCTACACCACTGCACTCTAGAACACTCTACTCTGCAAAACTAAACTCTATGCCACTCTGCTCTGTACTACTGCACTGTATGCCAATGCATTCTGTGACACTCTACTCTGCATCACTGCACTCTACACCGATGCACTCTGCAGCACTCCACTCTACGCCACTGCACTCTACGCCTATCCACTCTATCCCACTATACTCTGTGATGTACCACTCCATCCTACACCTCTGCACTCTGCAGCAATTCACTATATGCCACTTTAATCTACTCTGCATCTCTGCACTCTATGCCACTGCACTCTACACCCCCTTTACTCTATGCCATTACAATCTACGTCACCCTAATCTATTCCACTGTACTCTACCCAGTGTCACTCCACTCTACTCTATGCCACTTCACTCTATTCTGAAACAATATACTCTACGCCAGTGCACTTTATGCCACCCTACTACACTCTGCACCACTCCACTCCAGGGTACTGCACTCTATGCCTCTATACTCCAAAGCATTGCACTCTACACCACTGCACTCTATGTTAATGTACTCTATATCACTGTACACCACTGCACTCTACGACACTCTGCTCTGCAGCAGTGCATCTCCGCCACTGAACTCTATGCCACTCTGCTCTGCACTATTGCTCTCTATGCCAATGCAATCTATGCCACTCCACTCTGCATCACTGCACTCTATGCCACTGCACTGTTCAGCACTTCACTCTACGCCACTGCACTCTACACCACTCCACTCTACGCCCCTATACTCTACTCTGCACCACTCTATGCCACATCACTGTACACTAGTTTATTCTATGGCATTACACTCTACGCCACTGTACTCTATGCCACTGCGCTCTACATCGTGCTATTCCACTCTACTTTGTGCCACCTCATTCTACACTGAACCAATCTACACCACAGCACTCTATGTCTCTCTACTCCACTCTGCGCTACTCCATTCTATGCCACTGCACTCTATGCCTTTCTACTCTAAATCTTTGCACTCTACTCCACTTCACTCTACGCCAATGTACACCACTCAACTCTATGGCACTCTGCTCTGCAACAGTGCACTTTCTGCCTCTGAACTCTCCTCCACTCTGCTCTGCACTACCTCACTCTATTCCTATCCACTCTATGTTACTCTACTCTGCATCATTGCACTATACTCCAATGCACTCTGCAGCACTCCACTCTATGCCTCTGCACTCTACTCCACTCCACGCTATGCCACTATGCTCTAGCTCTGCACCACCCTATGCCACTGCACTCTATGCCACTTGTCTTGCTATGCCTTTCAGATAATACAGAATCTCCCACACCGTGGCTCAAAAATGGCGAAGCAGGAGACATAAAACAAAACGACACATAGAAAAGGGTTTTATTTTACAAAATGCAAAGACTCTCTTTTTAGAATAAGACTTGGGGTTTTTATATATGCAATGCTCTTTAACAGAAAGGCTTTCCCAGATGCCAAAATTAATCACATTCAAAGACACATAAAGATATATATTTATATGCATGCAATAATAACATACTTGATAAATGCAACAATTAAATGCATGAATAATAATAATGAATAAATAAGCAGGAAATAATATGAGATAAAACTCAAGCAAACAATATGGGACGTCCTGCAAGAGATAAGAAAGATATATACACTGAATCCTTCACACAATTACTTTGGATGTGCACTCTGACTTATTCACACATCACAAAGAAAACATCTCAAATGATCAAAGCCACTGGCCACACATCACAATGGCAATAATCAAACCTCAAGCACCTCAAATGACCACAGCCACTGAAACCATGCATCACAATGGCAATAATCAAAACTCAACACTTAACCTGGTGCAAACACTGCATCTTAGCCCACTCCTGACCGGGGAATTTAACAGCCGGGGATAAGAGGCTCAGCAACCAGGGTTCCGCTATAGACATGTCCGTCCCCATTCGGATTCCAAAATCCCGGTTTCTAAGTCAACAACCCTAAGTTTTATAAGCTCAAAACACACACTGGAAGGTTCGAGAGGCTTCTTCCCCGCACAAGGAAACTTACTGGGACTGGCCAGCTTCCTAGCAAACATTTCATGGCAGAAAGAAGTTCCCATGTCCCCTCTACATTCTCACATGTTCCAGCCTTCATCTTGACAAAGCTCACGAAAGCCTTCCAGGGTACATTAAACAATCTCTCACAAAAACAATCTTTGAACGTGATTAATCCAAACAACTTGCGAGCCTGGCTGTGCACACTGTCAAGTACCAAACCAAACTGTAGCTTCCACAGGAGCTGATGCGAATTCCTCAATTCCCGACTTCCCTAGCTGCGAGGCTTAACGCTCACAAATAGGAGAGAGGGGGTAGGGGAATCAGAATGAGAAAGAGAGACTGCACTGCTTCGTCTTCTTCTGACTGGATTCTACTTTTCTTCGTGTTGAACCCTGTCTTCCCACAGTGCCTTGCTGCTCTCTTGATTGTGCTGATCTATACTTCTTGATCTAGCTCTATTCTATACTGGTTAGGTGTTTGTGTCGTCTAGTAGAATTCTTTATTACACCTGAACCGTTGTCTGGAGCGTCGTCTTGTAGAAATCTTTCTTACACCTTTACCATATGTCTGGTCTTTTCTGCAGTATGGTTTAGTCTTGCCAAGCAGATGATAGTAAGTTCTGTTCTATTGATCTTACTCTTTTGTTTTACAGCTGCTGATGTCAAGGCTAATTGGTGATAAGTACAATTATATATATATAATTCTATCTACGTAACTTCTCCTGCTGGTACAATAAAGTCTATTTCCATGTAATTACTTTCTCCAGCATAGTTTGTCAGATTCTTTAATTCTTAAGTCTACTTGCTTCTTTGCTAATTTGGTTTCACAGTTGTCTCAAAGTCCAAACTAAGAAGCTAGTTGCGATATTTAATGTCAGATTAATGCTGTAGTCTCTATAAACTGTATTCTATTCTGCCCGATAATTGTTCTATCTATTCCAGAAAATTACAGTTCCAAAAGTATATAACTGTATGACTAATACTCAGAGATGACTTAGCTATCTGGCTTCTGACACTCCAATGCACAGGAAACATTGAGACTTATGACTGGATTACAGAGCTCCACTCAAACGCTGTCTTCCTCTCAGGATTGCCGTTGAAGTGCACCACAGTAATCGCGAGCATGCTCTAGCACAGCTGCAATCGCTCGCGAGTAGAAAGACTAGACCGATAACCTCTGCATCGGTCGAGTGCGGCCATCTTGGAATTCCGCGGCCGCGAACCCAAGAGAAACCACATCAATAAGGAGACCTGGGATATAGACATGACCTGGCGTAGTCTCCCATAGAATAGATACATTTGTAGATGTCTGATTAAGCGTCTGCCTTGCATTGGAGCCCATCCAATTCTTTCACTCCTGACACACACAGGAAACACCTCAAACAAGGCAGAGTCAGAATTCAGGATGACATGAGGCCATGTCAAAGCCAATAGTAAGACATTATTAATTCTTACCTGGATACAACACAGTGCACATGTGTGCACCACTTCTTATAGCATCACATAATTCATCTCTCAATGTACAACACAGTGCACATTTGTGCACCACTGCTCATAACACTACACTTCAAGTCCAAAAAGTACATTCCACATCTCTCTCTTTCTCTCATGCTTTCAAATGCACATCCCACTGATTCTGTTCTTGGCAAGGCTATCCTACTCCATGACAGCTCCCACTGAAAGACTGCAAGATTACAAGAAAGAAACCTTTAAGAGGCATTTGCAACATGTCATACATTCAGGCTAGGATAAACTAACACACCAAAGTCAATTAAAATAATGGTAGTCAAAAGTCATAACAAGGTGTCAGACCAAAGAGTACCTCTAGCACTACACCACTCTACTCTGCACCACTCTATGCCTCTGCACTCAATGCCACTCTACTCTATGCCACTGCACTTGATGCCACTGCACTCTGTCACTCTACTCTGTGCCACTCCACTCTGCTCCATGGCACTCCACGCCACTGCATTCGACTATGCACCAATCTAATCTACACCACTGCTTCCTACAACGTTGCATTGTACACCGCTGAATTCTTTGCCACTGCACTCTCTGCCACTACACTCTGCAGTACTCCATGCCAACGCATTCTACACTAGTCCACCCTACGCTATTCAATTTCACTCTATCAGGGGCGACTCCTCCACTAGGGTGGAGGAGCGTCGGTCCACTGCTTCTCGCAGTGTGAGAAGCAGAAACATAAAATGGTAATGACTTTCCGTTATTACCATTTTTTATTTGGTTTGGTTGCGTGCGGGGCTGCTCTGAGAGCAGTGGAGGAAAGGTGTTGTGTGCCTGCCCACTCCAGAGTGTGCGAAGACTGTTTGGTCAGCCGCCTGGACCCCCCCAAACCAGTCATGCGCACTCTGCCTTTTCTCCATGTAGGTTGCATGCAGCCTACATGGAAAAAATGGCCTCCCCATTAGCCCCTGGCTGGTCGGCGTCCCGACCATTCACAACACTGCTTGAGCAGCGTTGTGATTGGCTTCAGGGAGAGAGGGAGCCTGCCTGCCTACTTCTGCTTCCTTTTCCTGGAGAGCAGAAAAGACGTGGTACCTGGAATCTGACCGTTGGAAAGGTAAGTTTATTTATCTATATATTTTTTTAGAAATTAAATTAACATCCTCCTCCCTGTGTAACCCCACGACCCCTCACCCACGAGTCATGCCAGCCACAACTGCACTCTATGCCACTCAAAAATGCAACACTATGCCACTCCACTCTACAATACTCTTCTCCACTCTTATACATTTCACTCTACGACACTCCACTCTCCTCTATGCTACTAACTTTGAGGCATGCTGAACAGCAGCCATGCCGGTTTACAACCTGGCTAAAACACATTGGCAAAGCCAATAGCTCTTGCATTCGCAAGACCTATTGGCTTTGCCAACGTTTGTTAGTAGCATTGCTTGTTGGCAAACCTCAGACTCACACCCACCTATTGATTAAGCTACGCCCACATCTAGGACCCTGCTGGAATTCTTGAGGGAACATTCTTCACAGTAAGTTCATAAAGGAGTTCCGTTGTGTGGCATCTCAAGAGGAAATGATATTGCTGACGTTTCTGTGCATCGCCACATGGTTATAGCTAAACCCTCTACCTTATCGAGGTTCTCTCCTCCAGTGCAATAATTGTTGTTTAGGTTTCCCACATTCTGCCAAATGCAAATAAATCAGCCCTTTACCCTTTATCCTTTGCATCTGGCCTTCATTTCTTTTTTTTGGGGGGGGGGGATTTGAGAAGTTCTTTTATTGTACCTTTATTGAAATCATTACATTTTAAACCATGCAGGCCGCCTTTTTATTCCTGCAACTTCTTCCAAACCTTAACCCGTGTGTGGTACTTGTTTTTTTTTTATATTTCTTTTCATTAAACCATTTTGACTGTCATACATAAAAGGACACAGTAGCAGGCGGCAGCAATTCCAATCAGATTAGAGTCTTACAGTTCAAAAATAATTACAAGCATCTTTCCTGGCGGTTAGGGGTTTTCCATAGCCTCATCCTCAGTTCGCTGCTGGCCTTCATTTCTATTATTCTACAGGACAAAATTTTTCATCGGTTTGTATGTTCAATATCTAGTGCACACAAGCTGTACCCTCCTGGCACCCTTATAATTTTGATGAAATTATTAATTTCGTAAGAATGTATTTTCAATAGGGAGACCATCATAGCAAAGACATTGTAACTCTGCACTTTTGATAGCTATGCATATATTTTTTGATAATGCATATTTCTTGGGATGGGCGGAATTCTAGAAAGTTACCTAAAAACTCAGCGAGATTCCATAGCTTTCCGTGAGCAGTGGAATTCCGATCCTATAATAAGTGCAAGAGACCAATTTTAAAAATCATCACTCTCTTTAAGTAGGATATGGAATAAACACATTCAGTATCATATCTGTATAAATCATTTGAAAGAACTAAACCCTTAAAAGCGTGTACGGCTGCCTCGTAACTGTGTGAATGCAACGTGTACCGCTGTCCATTGGTTTAACGCAAAGTGGACAATATTTTGTTTCATTCCCATTTCTAACAACTTGTGAGTATGTTTTAGTTCTTGCGGGGTGCCAGCATTTTTCCTGAAAGAAATGTAGGTACCGAGTTAGAACCTGAGCACTGGTGTGTAGTTGTTTCGCTGTGGTTTTATTACAAACACAGCAGTAAGTAACCAGGCATCTGTATGCTATCTTTGAAACAAAAGTTCCAAGAGCTGAAAAAAAAGCAGAGCCCCTCGCGAGGCACAAGCCAGTGCACAAACATCTATTTAAATTGATGTACACCCTTTCATTTTGATAGTGCAGTGTAAAGAGCAAAAATAATGGACCGAAATAAATGGACACAACAATTAGGTCCAGATTTGCTAAATAATCATGAGCACCTTTTTGGGGTGCCAAGCATGTCTGACTTCTGAAAGGGGCTAGGGTACTAAGCAAGACTGCTTTGGCTCTACCCTTTCCAATATAAAACATACAACATCGTTGCATAAACATCCACAAAGAAACACACATGTAATTTTGTTGCTACCAATAATGCAGGCTGGCCACTTCCTTTTCTTCATCTGCTATTCAATGTGGATTGCCCAGTAATATTTATGTCATATTAAAGAGTTACAAGTATAAGAAATATACATTCGAAACAAACATTATATTTTTAGGAATTCATCAAAAGCTTTGCATTTATGAGCAAGGCAATTTCGCAAAAAAAATGTAGTAAATATTCTAGTTCATATAGCGCTCTGAAGCCCTTGGGTCCTCAGTACCTTAGAAAACCACTCAATAAAAATAAATTATAAAATGAGACTAATATGCATTGCTTAAAATATAAGAAATATCCATTAAAATCATTTATTTTAGAAAGAAACAACAAAAACTTTATATGTATAAGCAGGCTAGATAAAATTGGTCAAAAATAAAACTTCTTTAAAAAAAAAAATTGCATGCCACTTTTAGGCCCCCGTGCCTATCAGTTCAGCAGAAAATGGTTACATAGAAGTAAATTATGAAAATAAATAAACGTACATTTTAAGAAATATCCATTCAAAACCAATATGATATTTGTAAACACAAACAACAACATTATTTTAAATAATACTATTAAAATACTTTGCATGCCACTCTCAGGCACTTGTGCCTGTCAGCCAGCGCAGTAGAGAACAGTTAAATAAAATGAAATTATGGAAATAAATAAATTTACGATTTAAGAAATGTCATAACCAATACAATATATTTTTTTTAATAATAATATTTAAATACTTTGCATACCAAACTCCGATCTTTGTGCATGTCAGTACAGTAGTAAATGGTTACATAAAAACAATTTATGAAAATAATTAAATGTTGTACATTTAAAGGAATATACCGTCAAAACCAACATATTTTTAAACACAAACAACAAAAATACTTTAAATAATAATAAAATATGAAAACAGATATACATAAATGTTACCAAACAAAACAAACATAGCTATAAACACCTGAAACCGCACATCAGATTCACATTTTCTATTTATATAGAAAGATTGTTCATCGATCTTCAATATGAACAAACTTTTTGATTGTTCTTTTGTTGAATTCTGGTATTTGTTCTTTTTCCAATGATAGCATGGCCAATGCATTAAGTCTAGCTTGAGTCATTGTGTTTTTACCCTCTTCAGTGTGGAGAAACATCGCTCAAACTCTATTGTCATGGGTGTAGTAATGACAACTCTTAAAAGCTTTATGGTCTCAGAAAAAGACTTCTGTGAGTTGTTTTCACACAAAATGCTAAATAAAGCCATGGAACCACCAGTAGCCTGACCGAAGTCATGTCTTCCATACAGGACTGAAAGTTCTGTATGCAATCTGGCTTTGTCTAGCATACAATAGGCTTCTAACATTTGTTCGAGTGCCTCGGCTGGGAAAGATTTGGCATGTATTTCTTAAAGATCACACTTGCAATAGTGTTGCACTTAAAAGATGCTTTCTGAATGCAAAGCGCTCTCTGGCATACACCACAATAATCTCACATACTTCTTTTGCTTCTTGGGTATTTACTGTCAGTCTGCGCTTTACAAATTTAGATTCCTGTGGCAGTGTAGAATCCAAACTCTCAATGGATTCCCGTACCTTTGTAATGCTTGTGACAAAGTCTGTAGTAGCTTTCTGGACAAACACAGTGTCAATGTTTCACTTTTGCAATTGATTATATAAAATGTGTACGTGGGTCATTATGCTATGAAAAAGAAACAGAAAGAATATTCACTCCCTATCTTCTATTGTTCGAGTGAATCCCTTAGCTTCACATATAGTATTGCAAAAGACACACAATTGATGAAGGGAATGCAGAACAAATCAAAACATTCACCCCGAGTCAAGAGATCTGGGTTAAATCCATCATTCTTTTGCTCACCGTGCCACCCCAGCTTAGACCTGGCCATATGCAAATCAGTCCTGACCCCGTGCCTCATGGGAACAGTCCAGCCCGAACTGTCAAGCCAGGTCCTCCCTAGACCAGAAACAAGCATTGTAGGACCGGCTTCGGGGTTTCACCCCTCATCAGCCAGAATAGCTTGATTCCAGTGGCACAGTGCGCCCGGGACCCACGTCTGGGCATACCCGGCGCACTTAGTATAGTATTGGACTCAAAATCACCAGTTTGCAATGGTTGTCATGCATTTAAGAAGATCATCTCTGTATTCAGAAATGTATGTTTATTGTTCAAATATTTAAGTTTCAGCAAGTTGCAGATCCTCTTGGGAGTCTTGAAACAACTTGTTCAAGAATATCAGTCCTTTTCAGGGAAGGTGCTAAACATTCGGTTATATCACACACCTCTGAAAAGAAAACTTCGACTCTAGATATTTTGGAGGAAGCCTAAAACATAATTAGGTTATGTTGGTGGACATAGCAACGAATATAATATGCATTTGGGTACACATCCCTGATTTTCTTTTGCACCCCAAGAGTTGCACTACGCATGATGCTGGTACCATCGTAGTTTGAGCCATTACTTTTCCTTTAGCACATTGCTCAGGGAAAACAATGTTTAATTCATTAAGAATGGCTGAGGCAATTGTTTCTGTAGATGTGTGAAACAATAAAATCTTTCAGCTACCTTGAAATTTCCATCAATGTAGCGAAAGACCAGAACTGACTAAGTCTTAGTAGAGACATCAGTTGTATCATCAGTTTGGATAACCACTTAATTAGTACTTCTCAATTGCTGTGTAATATATTCTCTTATTACTTCCAGCATTCAGAGCAGCAATTCATTCTGAATAGTTTTAGAAGTGTCTTCAAACACTGTGGCTGTTTTTAAATGTGTTTTCATAGCACTGTCAATGCAGGAGCCAAATTTAACTAGGCCCTTGAACACGCCAGGATTTAGAGACTCTCCAGTTTCATCATGGCCTCATAATGCCAATTCAAAGGCACCACAAATACAAATACGGTCAATCAGTTTTGATAAAACGCATCGATTTTTATCCACTTCTGCATTATGTATTCTTACTCCCACATGGTATGCCTCATTCAATTGCTGTACAATGTACGATTTTCCAAAAATAGATAATTTCAACATATTTGTCAAATGGGATTTATAGGAATCATGTTTTAAAAAAAATAATCTGCCAGATGCTTTAGGTCATTAGCTCTTGTTTTCATCCAGGTAACTACATCTCCAAAGAGTAAGCATGGGAAACAGAATAAAGCATTTTTGGAAGTGCCATCAGCAAGCCATTCTATCCTATCACACCATGTTCTGATAAACAGATGTGTGTAACCCTTCTCCCTATATTCTGCAGACTGCTCGATTTTAATTTCAGGTTTATTAGCGCCTAACATTTTCACTTGCAGTTTATCTGCATGTGTCAAGCCCATAAATTGGTTCATGGGTAAACTGTCAACTGTGTTCAGTGTGTTCCAGCAATAGATCAGACTGGAAATAGAAAACCTAGCCTGTTTTTAAATATTCCCTCAGATGAAGTCACAAAAAAAAGTGTTTATTTCAACAGTCTTAACTTGCTGCTTAGCACATCTAAAATCACCACATAGATTAGCATTAAAACAGCAGAAATACATGACCATATCTACCATAGTTAAAATGTCTTAGAACAACCTAAAGCCAGACAACCTTCTTCTATGCCTTATACTAGCAAATCATGGAGGAGCATAACTTGCATCTAGAGTTTCTTAGGGAGAATCAACGCACTGCATACCTGTTTATAATAAAACACTGCAGTTATCAGAAGTTGGGGCATCATTGTTCCCAGCGAAAGGGAAACACGTTTCACAGCAGCTCCTCTCCTTACGGACTAGGACTAAGCAGTTGGGGAATTTCAATCCCACTACTAAAAGCCATTGTTTCACTAGTCAGATATGGGTAAAAATTCAAGGTGGCAAAAAATTGGTCCACTTCTGAAAAGAATATTAAGTAAGTAAGTGATATCTTTATTGCATGATTTATTAAAACCTTTGCAATCGGTTAAAACGTATATATTAAAAAGCAAAACAACATCATTTATAATACTAGAATTGGTTAAATGCATTTAAAAATTGCAGTGATTCCATACATTTACAAGAAGAATAAAAGCTGGTGTGCAATACAGCCAATAAAGTGCGTAGGGTGGCATGAAAAGTGCAACATTTTTCGGAGTATTAATTCCTGAGGGTTCCTTTGCGATGCCAGTTCCTTTAAAATTAGTGTTAAGGATTTTGATCTAAATAGCAATAAAATCTGTAAGCGGGCAACAAAGAGTTCATTGTTGACAGTTGCAATCTGCAGTTCGTCGTGTCATTTGCTCACCCAGTTCATTGCACCCCTTGCCAGGTAATTCCCATGCCTGTGATAGGCTTATTCCTTGGCCCTTGTTGCTGAGCCTGGGGTGACACGATGGATTAAAGAATTTTATGTCACCGTTGCTGGCCCACAGCCCAAAAGTGGCTGCTTAAGAACACAAAGGAACCGTAGTGATAAACAGAATTACCAGGGACAATATCTTTTAAACAGGGTTGTTATAAATTGCTCAGAGGACGGTGGGCCTAAATTGATGACTAGTTTATTAGAGTACTTCCAGGGATAACTTTGTTTTTGCTGCACTCATAAACCGAACAAGGCTAAAGGCCAACCGGACATTGCTGCCCTCAAAGCAAGGCTTTACCACCTGCCTGCACGTTCGTAACTGGCTTTCGATCAGGCGCCTTCGTTCCGCTCCCAAGCCCTTGCAAATGCATAGTAGAGGTAAAAGATCCTCGTTGATGTTTCCACATTATCTGCAATGGTTTGTTGTGTCTGTGCGTTTCCATGAAGGAAGGTGACACTTTGCGGGTAGAATTCCTAACCTCAGAAGCAAGAATCTTTCTTTTGTGGTTCTCGAGAAGCTTGTTCGTAGGTATGATTGTGACTTGGCCCTCGCATAGCTCTGAATTACAAACCAACCATGGGCCCTCCAGCTAAGTGCTGCTTTGTCTTCTTCGTGGGATACAACCTTTACTGATTTATTTACCAGGTCCTTGAAGCTTTTTGGGGACTTGCTGGTTTCCCATAGGTCCCGTAAAGCAAGCAGCCTAATTGCTGATTGAAGGTAACCCATAGCTGGGCTGTCTTTTTTCCTTGTAATTTCCTTCCACAAGTGTGAGTTCAATGTACCTGGCGCGGCTCCCTTTATTTTGTACCAGCACTTGGCATAGGTGCCCTTTTGTGATATTTGCTGCTTTTGGAGCCCGAACTCTAGCCTTATTTGAGCTGGCGAAATGAACTGGGGGGATTGAATATTATTCTCACGGCCTTGGCGACCGCGTTGTCCAGGGTAACCTCGTCTCTCCCTCTCATTGATTCACAGCCGTAAGTGATCGTAGGTAGCACTTCTAGTAAAGGAAGAAGATTGGGGCTGGTTATTTATGCTTGATATTTTTTAGTGCGAATGCCAGTGTGGTCCCTCTGCCTTTGATGGCTGCTTTCTGTTTAATGAACGAGCCGTTCCTATCAAATATTACTTCCACATACTTATATTCCTCAGCCGTCTCCAGCAACCTGCCCCCCATCGTCTATCAGGGTTGGTGTTTGTTGTTCAGTTGGATACATACCATAACTTTGGATTTTTCAAGGTTTATACTAAACCCGTTCTTGTCTGCAAAATTGCTTGTGGTGTTTATCAGATGCTGCAAGCCGACTGGAGTATGACTGATAAGTATCAGGTCATCGGCATGCAGTAGGTTTGAAAGAGTTAAGCCCCCCAGATTCGGGGCATGATGGTTACAGTTATCCAGCTCAATGGTGAGGTCAAGGATGAAGAGGTTGAACAATCGGGGCCAGGACCCAGCCCTGCTTCAGCCCTTTGGTAGTTGGTATTCTCCTTGACAAGTAATCCCCTGCTCCCTCTTTAATTTGGACCCATGTTTCAGAGTGAAGTCAAATTAACTGGTTCAGGAGGTTTATGGCTATTCCCCACCTTGAGAGTTTCGCCCAAAGTATCCCCCTGTCAATGCTATCGAAAGCGGCTTTATAATCGATAAAGCAGACAAATAGTGGCTTGTTGATATTTTTAGTAGCATCTATCAAGAGCGAAAGAGCAAGAATATTTGCTGTAGTCACCATGCTTTTTTGGAAACCAGTTTGGCTGATGGGAATTAGAGCCTGTAGTTTTTTGTCTCGGTCATTCTGCCTATGGATCGGTGAAATAATTGACCCCTTCCAAGAATCGGTAATTCTTTTGAGTTCCATAATATTGTTGTAAAGGGGTAGTAGCGCTTCAGTCCAGTAATTCGGATCCTGCTTGTATATGATTGGTGGTAGGCCAGTGGGCCCAGGCGCTCCATCCTTCTGGCTTTTCGAGATTCTATTCACAAGCTGTTTGTTTGAGAAGAAGGGGATGAATTCCGATCCTTGGAGTTTGGGTAGCTGCCGGTCGCATTGGTACAACCGACGTGTCTTGTTTGATTTCACCAACTTCCGTGTTGAAGTGGCACTTTAGGTACTTTACCCAAATATCCTCCGTTATGTGCGAATATATTCCCGGAGCTGTTGGGTTCTCTAAGCTGTTGACTGTCTGCCAAAACCTGGCGCTGTTGTTATTTTTTGTGTCATATAGCAGTTTTGCCCATGTTGTGTAGGCAATTTCCTTTTTAGCAAGCCATATGATTCTATTTCTGCGTGCCTTTAGCCTCCTTAGTTCAGACTGTATGTTATCAACTGGGGCGTGTAGACGGAGACTACGCAGTGCTCTATTAGTTTCGCTCTTTATTTGCCTTAATTTGGCGTTCTGGGGTCTTGAGAGATACATTCTTTGGTTGCTTGCCAGATTGCATGGTGCCTCCGATTCGTTTTTTGGCCTTGCTTTTTCTTTTGTTGGCTCATTTTTGGACTTAGTTGAGTCGAAGATTTTGATGAAGTTCTCCCAAGCTGTTAAACTATTCACACTCAGCTGTTTGATTTCCTCCCATCTTTTTTTCGATAGGGCCAGAAGTTTTTCGGGATCGCTCGTGTTGCATTTAATTCGCTGGTGGTTCGATGTGACCTTTAAATTTGAATTCTCAATTGGGTGAGTAGTTGCCGTTCCGCGAGCGTCGAGTATGAACTCTTGAGGTTGGTGGTTACTGTGATCCAACGTTCCAATCCTGAAATCTTTTATTGAGCTAAACAGCCATAGAGAAGTAAAAGTGTAGTCTATTGCAGTGTTTGTGAGGGCATTGTGAAAAGTTGCAGCTTGAGGGCGGTCTCCAGTAAATCGGCCATTTAATGCTACCATGGACAGGTTCTCCAGTTTGTTCAAAAGGTCTTTCAAGATCTTAGATTGCTTACCCCACCTGCACTCGCCCTGGTGTGGGATCCCCCATGCTGCATGTTGGTCTGCTGTTGGCCTGTCTGAGTCAGCACCCCCTGAAAGGCACATATTAAAGTCACCTGAAACGATGTAGTTTGAAGATGCCTCTTCAGTGACTAGCTTGGTTAGTTCGGCTACCAGAAGTTTTGCGCCTATTTTTTTATTATGGGGGTGTATGTAGGTATTAACAAGTATTAACTGTTGTTTGTCCCTAGGGCCTGATATTTCTATTTGTATTGTTTTTACTCCATTTGTTGGAGTGTTTTTACTTGTTAGTTCCTTCACTGAAGTTATAGTTTTGATTGAGGCATAAGTCGTGAGGCCACCTTTAAATTTACCAAATTCCGAACTTCTGGCTCCTGGGAGATGGTATGATTTGAAACTAAAAGGGATCTTCCAGCCATGATTCTTGTAGGAGAATTGTTGGAGGTACATCAATAAGACTTTGTCAAAGGTTTTAGTACCAAGGCCATTTATATTCCAGGAGCAGAATTTTAGATTTGAAGTTTTTTTTGCCTTTTCTGCTCTCTGTCATTGATTCTCAGGTCTGCAATTTATGGTTTTTGCTATCCATGACCAGTCATTTGGTATGTCCTTTCCTCTTTTATCCCGTACATTCTGGGCGGTTGCACCGCTGTTCTCCATGGCCTCAATAGAGGTACTGCGTGCCCCTTTAAGCACAGAGTTAGTGGGTCCAAAGTTAACCTTATTGCTTGGCCTGCAGTCATTAGGCCCTTGATGGTGTTGAAGTAGGGGTTCTGGGTACCGGACTGCATGGTGAATCTGTAGTCGGATCCCCCAGGCTCCTAATTGGTGCTCCTCTTTAAGAATTCTCTCTGCTATTCCTGATTTGCCCAGGTTGTTTTTGTTGCTTCATGCTCCAACAGGTGTTTGAATGTTTCGAATTCAACAAATTCCAGGTCTTGTGAGCCGATCCCAGCCAGGTTGCTAATGGCGGTTAATATGCGGAGAATATTTCCTCTGTTGAGGATGTCACCCCGTCCTTTAGATTTAAATTCTGGGATGAACAGAATTGACTTGGGGGTTTCCCGTCAGGAATTGTTTGGGGGAGTTGCACTGCGTGGGTCCTTTTCCCTTCCCCGTGTTTAGGGGTGACTGTTTTTCTGTTTCCACTCTATCTACTGTTTCAGTGCTTGTCTTTTTTTTCCTCCGCCCTTTGTCAGGGCAGCTACGTTTTTTTTGCTATTTCCGCTTTTGGTTTGAGGTCTGCTGTTTCTGTTTGCTTGATGGAAACCTTTACGGCAGCTGTTATCGCAGGGGTGATTACCCCTGCAGTTGCTGGTCCTGGGTTATTTTCCGCCCGTTCAGTTATGTTAATACTATCTGGGAGTTTGTGTTCCCTTAAGTGTGCAATTCCTGCATCTTCTGACCCTGTTGAGAAAGATGTAACGGGGACGCTCACCTCAGACAGTGGGATTGATGGCTCCCTGCTTGCTCTTTGTTCTGGCTGGTGTCCACTCAAAGGTTTTGTTGATACTTGAAAGAAGGTTTTGATGGTTGGATTTTTATTCCTCCCTTTCCTCCTCTGTTTCCGGCGTTATTTGGATGATTGCCATTTATTCGGCAGAACTTCCCCTTCGACTGATTGGCTTGTCTGCTTGTTGCAGCTGCTGGATCTCTGCTCAGCCCTTGGTTGTTCTGGATCATCCATATTGCTTGTAGAGGCAAAGCCCGAATGTATGCTCTCGTTGTCCCTATCATGGATACCTGGTTCCTCTTGTTGTTCCGGGTCAGTGGCCGCTTCTTCTCCTGGCCGTAGTTCGGTTCTGGCCATAGCTGAGGAAGAAACCGGAGCATTCTCGTTCTTGTCGATTTTGGGTTGAACTTTATGATCCTGGGCGAGCGGTGCCTTATCATTTATGAAGTCTCCTTTTTGTTTCTTATTATTGGATTTTGATTTACCTGTGTTCGTTATGTTGGTTGTGTTAGTATTTTTTAGGTCCGTTAGGAGGTCGCCCATCACTGCAGGTAATGTTGCAAGTTTATCGATGATTAAATGGCAAGTACAGCTCGGAGGAATTATTGCTGTTTCGGTTTGAGCTCTTTTGATGAAGTTCCGACAACTTACTATCGATGCTTGTAACATGCAGGGCTAAACAGTTAAGGTAGGCTAGCTGTATATCCATCTTATCCGAGTGGTATTCCATGGATTTTTCAAGTTGCATTGTACTTGGGAGAGATGCCCATATTTTATTCTCTCCAATTGGCGTTTCCTCTATCGGCTCCCTTATTGCTCTTCCTGATATTTGGGTGACTGTGTCGCCTTTAACCTCGGAGGAGTATGTGGTGACCAGATTTTCCCATTCTTAGTTCGTAAGAGAGGGCACGTTACAGACTATGCGAGCTGATGCCTCTTCTTGTTCCCCCCTGGCCTTCCTTATACTGCTGCCTGATGTAGTGAATATCGGTTCTGACTGTTGTCCGATGAATGCTGGAGTTAATGGCTTGAGATTGATGTTGGTATTATTGTCGGTATTAATATCGGTGTTCATGGTTTCTGATGCCTTTCCCTGGACCCCGTTGTCCTGTGGAGTCATATTAGTTCTTTTGTTTGTGTAATCAAGGGCAGTGGCATCCGGACTTAGTTGCGAGTTCTTAACTTCTGCTGTTTTGGTTGGAAAGTTGTCTGAGATGGTAATGCTAGTTGAAGATCTCTGGAGCGACTGAGTGGGCTTGTGACTCTGCAGGTCTTGCAGGTGCTGCAACTGTGTAAGTTGTTGTGCACTGGTGGGACCGTATTTTAATATCTGGCTACAATGGAATTATTGGTGGTGTTTCTTGAGTCTCCGAGGGGAAGGAGGTAGACCAAATTCATATGGGCTTAGTTATTTCTTTGTTCCGTTTCCCGGTAAGTTTATTACTGTGTTTGTCATTTTGCAGGGCATCCCAGTCTGTCACTTGTGCCCACTCTTTATCTGCTTTTTTTTTTTCATAGTGGGTTTTTGTACTAGGTGGTACCTCACCCTTGCTTTCTGTTGAGGTACCCTTCCTTGGTAGTGTTTCCGTTTCTATTTCCTTTTCCATTTCTGGGTGCAATGGGGAAGGGAGGCCCAGCTGCTTGCTGATACTGAGGTTTAACACTGCCCCAGTGTCTTTTACAAAAGAGAATTTTGAACATATTTTGGCCTAGGAGTGGGCGCTAAATGATAAAAAATCTTCGCGAACATGCGGAATTGCTTGTTCCGCCCGTTTGCGATGCTTTTTTCTTGTTCGCGAACGCTGTTTGCGTGCTCGGGGAGAAATATCTCGCGAACATGCATTTTGAAAGCGCGAACAAGCAAAAAATTCCGCGAAGCTGCGGATCGCAGAATTTTGGCCAATTACGCTTTCTCCGCGGAACGCAAAATTACCCAAATTCCGCAAATTCCGCAAGCGGAACGGAATTTGCCGCCCAGGCCTAATATCCACCAATGTGTCAGAGACCTTGTGGATTGTTGCCGCTTCTGAGCCCGGCATTATTGATGTTGTAACCTGAATTCTGGTTGGTCCTTTTAAAATCGCGCTTTTCCTTTTCTTGTTATTAATGACTTTTGTAATAGACCGCCTTTCTTTACCAGATCTCATGTTTGTCTTTCGTCTTTCATCTGTTTTGTCGTGATAAATATGATAGATGTATTTTGTGTTTCAATCAGATTTTATTTTCTAGGTTTTTTAAGTATCTGTTGTATTTTTTATATTGATTGTTGTTTTGATAGATTGTTAGTTTGATAGTTTGTACTGTTTATGCTGTTTTATAACGAAGAACCTGTTAGAATGGCCCCCCAGGTCAGTGCTCCGGCAGATTTGCAGACTGTAGGGTTGATGCTGCTGCTATGGCACAGGGTCCTACTTTGTAATGGCAATGGAGGTAAATGGTGGATAAATAAATTATTTAAGGTGGAGAGGCAGCCTCGCACTGATCGTTAGTTTTTTAGCGTTCACCACGGCCCGCCTTTGAAGCCGTGGGACCCGTGTTCTGGGAGTTGTTTTAGAGGCTGAAAGCTGAAGCAAAAGAAGAAAGCCTGACTCCTAGGCTCATGGGCTGCAGATTTCCCCTGCAGACGCGGCCTGCCCCCCCCCGGAGTCTCTCTAATCGCTTTCGCACAGAGCCGCCACTCCCGTTGCAGCTCTCACCTGTGGCCGGACTCTCTCTCAGCTGAACTCCGCACTCTCAGCTGGTTATCGCTGGTCTCCACACGGGCTCTGCTCGGCTTCCCCCGCGGCCCACGGCTTGACCCCGAGTTGGGTACCCACTTGGATATCGGCGGATTTCGGCGGGTTTCAGCGAGTTTCGCCGGGTCCTCAGTTTTCAACAGACCCAGCGGTCCGGTGATCCGATTCGATGAACACTGGAAACGCCGGTCCCACTGCCGCTCAGCCGCTCTACCTCTCTACTGCTCTGCCTCGCCAACCCCGACAGCAGAAGTCCAAAGTGTGGATTGAGCCTGTCTGTCTCCTAGGAGATTTCTGAATAGACCAGCAGCTTCCAACTCCCTGGCCAGCAAAAAAAAAAGTCACAAAAACGATATTACACAAAATACTAAAGAAACACTAATATGAATTGTCATGCACACACAGGCAAACAGCAATTAGCCATCCATCTTCATTGTGACAGAGATGCAACTGCAGCCGCAAGTATAGCTGTCCCTCAAGTGGTATAGCCTTGTAACTATTTGCAGAACTCCTCCTGGGGTCCTGTTAATAATTAAAATATGGTGTAAGTTTTGAGGCTAGGTGCTGTGACGATTGAAAAGCTTGGGCATGTCAATTTAGTGATCTGCCTAGAATTTAAAGTGTGTATTTAACGTATGGGATTCTTGAATTACTATTATTAGGATGAAATAACTATGAGGCCTATTAGGATGGCGGGCGGACCTCCTAGTGGAAACAGAACCGCCCGCCTGCCATGCGGCGGTCCCGCACCCCTTATCATGATGCGACCACCACCGCGGCAGTCACATCTGGCATTTTAACACTGCGGCGGGTGCTGCTGGCTGCAGCACCCACCACAATGGTAAAATACCATGTTGTGCATTTCCATGCACAACGTGACAGGCACTGCACGGTGCCTGACACCTTGTGCATGGACATGTAACCAAGTGCACCCCCCACCGCCCCGGGGGCCCGCAACGGGCCCCCAAAGCAAATCCCCGCCAGCCTTTCCATGGCGGCACCGCCACCATGGAAAGGCCTTAAAATCTCTAAATCCTAATATGGCTGGCGGTGCCTGCTAGGCACCGCCACCATATTTGAGCCCCTGCTCCACCCGGCCGGCAATCATAACGATTGATGACCGGCAGAAAAGCAGCAGACGGACTTTCCGTCCGTCGAGAAACCTACCGCCATCGTAATATGGCGGTGGGTAATTCACGTTACAATGGCGTAATGGTTGCCACCACCTGACCGGCGGTGGCGATTGTTATGCCATCGTAATGGGCCCCTATATGTTAGCAGTAAACCTACAACAAAGTACTTATAAATTTGGACTTGACTTTAGATCGCAAATAATACAAAACATATTGAAACGTTTCTTAAAAAGCATTAGACTCTCATTAAGCAATACACTTTTTTCTTTTTTTTTTTTAAACAAACTTTATTGTGATTTTCATATGCAGGTATTACAAATTACACCTCACATTGCACAGGTATTTATTTCCGGAAACACAGGATACAATTCAGGTTTTGTGTATTATCCTGTCAAGTTGCGCTGTTGTCCACAATAGAACACGATAACGTCCCAATCACACTAGGAGGGTCGCCTGTACGTCTCTCCATACCCAGCTTTTGAACGAATGTGGTCAGGAGGAGCGGGAACCGCTCAACTATTCACAAACCCCAATCCCACCCAAAACCCACCCTCCATACCCACCCATGCCACAAAGTAAACAGTCACAGTCTGGGGGCCTCGAAGCATTCATGAGCAATACACTTTAAAAGAGTTCTAGGCAGACCTCTGATATATCCAGTACCCATGTGTACCAAGCACAGCAAAATAAATGTATCTTTTTCCAATCAAGACTGTAACATTGGGAGGAGCCTAGCGCTTGACCAAGATGGCCGCGTGAGCCTTGAGCTCCCGCGACCCTCGCGCCCTCATGCAATCATCCTGTCCTAAATCCTGATTTTCATGCACGGAATCCTGCAGATGAGTCACAGCTGGGGCGATTGACGTTGTCCGGGCTAAGATCGCCCACCGGGAACCGAAGTTGTGCATGGCGGAAGATTGCGGCCTACCTCCGAAGGATGCCAGGGGCTCGCGTTGGCAGGATGCCCGGCCACTAATTGAACAACAGCGGCCTTGGGAGGTGTGAACTGGCGGACGGGTGCCGCTGCACTTTTACTTTCGCTTTCTCGCCCTTTGCTTGCTCTGGCCCGGGAGTGCTTCGTGCCGATCCCCTGTTATCTGGAAGACCTGCACTCGACCCTGGCTGGCTGTTGAAGTCCTGGTTGACCCTGTTTCCTCTGGCTGAGCGAGGGACGTCTTTTGTAACTGACCGCCCTGCTGTTCGAGATGTCGGCCAAACCGGAGGTAGACAAGCCGAAGTCTAAGGCTACCAGGCGGGGAGGCTATACCCAATCCAACAATATGGATCGCTATGCCCAGCAGAAGGGGTCGCCTGGTGGATCGGGACAGTCGCTGGAAGCACAGAAGGCCGATCCATCCCCAGCCTCGGAGTTATCATTGCAGGATATCAAGGGGGCGATTGAGGGGATGCAATCATCGATTGGGCGACAGTTCGAGACCCTGGCGCACAAGGTGGACATGATTTTGGTTGATGTCAACTTGATTCGCGCGGACCTGGGCAAAACCAATGAGCGGGTCAAGTCCCTGGATCTCAAGACTACTGGCCTCGCGGACGATGTCTCGGAACTCCAGGTTGAGGTTCGCAAGTTACGGACCGCGAATGACCTCTCCGCCCGCCGGCTCGAAGACTTGGAAGGTCGGGCCCGGCGCAACAATGTGCGCCTTATTGGGGTCCCAGAAACTTCGGAGGAGCTCTCCGTGGATTTACTCGTCGAGGACTTGGTGGTGAACCATCTTGCGCCTAAGGGCCTCGGCAAGTTTTTTGCGGTTGAGCGGGCTCACCGAGTGCCTGGCGGAAGGCCTAAGGTGGGAGCCCCCCCGCGGCCGATTGTCGCCCGGATCTTTAATTTTCGAGACCGAGACGCTATCCTGTAAGCATCGAGGGTGACAGGCCCGGTGCCTTTTCAGAATGCCTCTGTGAGCTTTTATCCTGACTTCACCCAGATGGTGCAGAAGCAAAGGCAGAGTTTCCTGGGGGTGAAGAGGCGGCTTAGGGAGATGGACCTGAAATATGCCATGCTTTTCCCCGCCAGGCTACGTGTGGTGTATGAGGATCGGACTTTCTTCTTTGAATCGCCGGACATGGCAGGGGACTGGTTGGATGCGCTCCCTCGGCGACAGCCCGGCGGGGACCGCGTGGTTGGAGCGGAAGGCGACCGGGATGGACAGGAGTGATACCTCCGGTGTCGGTCTGTTTTGACTCAGCCCCAGACAGTGACTAGCACCCTACTGCAGTAATGGGAGGGCGGCGGGGGGAAGATAGGAGCTCTTTCCTCCCTTGGGGTACTTTTTGTAGATTTGTTTTTGATAGGGCGACAGGCACACTGCAAGTTGGGGGGGCTTTGCAAGCTGACGCAGGGGTGCAGGGAGGGGGGGGATTTGGGATGTTGGGGTTGTTGTTGGGGGTTTTTTTCTTGCAAGGCGTAGTAATTGTTGTCAGTATTGTCCGATTGTGGTTCTCCGGGGGGGGTGGAGGTCTCTTTGTGTTTGGGGATGGTGGATAGGGGCTTAAACATAATTAGCTGGAATGTTAATGGCTTAGGGGATCGTATTAAACGGGGGATAGTCCTACAATTCTTGAAACGGACCTCGCCGGATGTGGTCCTCTTGCAGGAGACCCACCTTATAGGGAATACGTGTTATGCACTTAATAGAAAGGGTTATAAATTCATTGCTCACTCGGGGTTCTCCTCGGGCTCCAGGGGTGCGGGCATACTTGTTAGAGCTTCCCTACCATTTGAGGTTGACTCCACCATTGCTGATGATAGGGGGCGCTTTGTGGCTGTGGCGGGGAGGTGGGAGGGCAGAACATTGGTATTGGTTTCTGTTTATGTCCCTCCTGCCCTGCAGGCCTCCACGTTTGCTGATCTGGGCAAGGCCTTGTTGGAACTCCCTGAAGGGATGCTGGTGGTGGGAGGAGACTTCAATGCGGTTGGATCTGGATTGCTCGATAGGTACCCGCCCAGGGACACCGGGGGGGGCTCAGAAGTGGCTTCCCGACTTTATAGATACTTTTGGCCTGGTAGACTGTTGGAGGCTACGGCACACCACTCAGAGACAATATACCTTTCACTCCGGGGCCCACGGTAGTCTCTCTCGGATTGATTACTTGCTCACTCTGGCTGCGCACGCCTCATTGGTATCTGAGGCTAGGCACATGGCACGGGGTATATCCGATCACTCGCCGGTGTGGGCCCGTCTGGATACTGGCCGGGTAGTGGGGGGCAGGGTGGCTCCCATTAACCCCTGGAACTTTTGTGACCCCAAGCTGCGCAGTGCGTTGCTGAAGGCAGTTGATCACTATTTTCAGGATAATCAGGGTTCAGTTGAATCTGCGGTGTCCTTGTGGGAAGCTTTTAAGACCGTATTGAGAGGGGAGGCCCTTTCCTTGGTAGTGGCCGCCAAGCGGCGGAGAGACGCCGAGGTGACACAAGTTGAGGACGAGATTGCGGCTTTAGACGTGGCCTTGGAGGAGGAGGTTGCAGCGGCCACACTGCATAATTTGAGCTTGAAGCAATTGGAATACAGAGATCTGGTGACGAACGCTGCCAAGACCCTCAATAGGGAGCAGCAGGGTCGATTGTACGATGTCGGTGATAAGGCCGAGAAACTGTTGGCGTGGTTGGATAAAAAAGAGCGTGTTAATCGAGTGGTGCCGGAGTTGTCGATGGATGGGGGAGAGGTTGTCACTGACCCCGACGGTATAGTCCAGTGTTTCTCGGACTATTTTCGTACGGTATACACCTCGGTTTCGGATAGGCCGACTGAGGACTCGTGCGACCTTCTGCATGATATTGCTCTGCCCTGCCTTTCTGCCATAGATAGGGATGACCTCGATGGAGATATAACTGTTGACGAAGTCGCGTGTGCTATCCGTGCGTTGCGCTCGGGTAAGGCCTCGGGCCCAAATGGTTTGCCGATTGAGTTGTATAAGCTTCGTCCGGATAAGTTGGCTCCTCACCTGCGCGCCATGTTCGTGGAGGCGCGGGTGAATGGGTTTCTTCCGCTCGATCAATGACTGGCGACGATTGTGGTAATACATAAAGACGGTAAGCCCCGGGATAAGTGTGGTTCCTATCGGCCGATATCACTTCTCAACGCCGAGCCGAAAATCCTTGCCAAGATCCTTGCTAACCGCCTGGTCCGGGTGCTTGGAGATTTGATCCACCCGGACCAGTCGGGCTTTATCCCGCACCGTAATACTGCACTGAATCTTAGACGCCTTCATGGAGTGATTGCTAGGACTGGCACGATGCGAGAGCCGGCCATTGTGGCGGCCCTCGATGCCACGATGGCTTTCGATACGGTGGAGTGGGCATACCTGTGGGCTGTGCTAGCCAAGTTCGGCTTCGGCCTGGCTTTGTAGGCTGGGTGAGGTTGCTTTATGAGGGGCCCCTTGCTAGCGTCGTGGTGAACGGGCGGGCGTCGACACCATTCGAGCTCGGAGGGGCACCCGGCAGGGCTGCCCCCTGTCGCCGTTGTTGTTCGCCCTTGCTCTTGAACCGCTGGCGGCGTGGATACGATGGCACCCGGATATACGTGGGATTCGTTGGTCGCCTGACCACGAGGACCGTATTTCGCTTTACGCCGACGATATTCTGCTATACCTCACCTCGCCTAAGAAATCTCTCATAGTGGTTTGTGACGTCTTGACTTCTTTCGGTAGGAACTCTGGTCTTGTTATTAATTGGGGAAAGTCATACTTGTATGTCCTGTGTGGTGATGTCCCGCCTGTCCCGCGAAACTGCTCGATCCAGATCGCCCAGCAGGGCTTTTTGTATTTAGGGATCTATATTTCCACTGACCCCACTTTACGATACGAGAAAAACTTGCTCCCTCCCTTGGCACGTTTGCGGCGGGACGTGGCGGGCTGGCGGCGGTTGCCGCTTTCCCTCCTTGGCCGCGCCGCCCTGTTTAAAATGATGTCTCTTCCCCGTTTCCTCTATGCCTTGCAGAATACCCTTGACTTGGTCCCGGCCAGTTATTTCCGTGAGGTCGAAAGCCTCCAGCGCGCGCTATTGTGGGAAGGGCGACCGCGCATAGCGATTGCTAAGTTGACGCTTCTGTGGTATGACGGGGGTATCGCGCTTCCAGACATTCGACGTTATTATTGGGCCACTCAGTTGAGCGCGATTAACCATGGTGTCTATGGTCCCGCGCTGAGCCCCGGCTACGCCATGGACCGGTGGTTGCTGCGCGGGGGTAATTACCACAGAGCGTTGTACTCGAAGTCGTTGGACTTAACCCTTACGGGGCCCACCAGGGTGGCTGTGCATGTGTGGAAGGTGGCGACAGATTCACTGGGCTGGAAGGGTAAGCTTACCCTTGCCACCCCGTTGTTTGACTCCGATATTCTGGGAAAGCTTTGGCATACAAAAGGGTTTGAGAAATGGGACCTGATCGGTATATCCAGGGTTGGAGACCTTTTGGTTAAGGGTAGGGTGAAGTCATTCGAGGAGCTGCAGAAGGAATATGAGCTAGGGAGCACGGAGTTCTTCCGATACGCTCAAGTATGTCACGCCTTGCGGTCAGTCCTTGTAGAGGGGGAGACGGTGCCTGAGTCCTCTCCGTTAGAGGACCGGATCCTGGATGGCCATATGCCAGAGTGTACGATCTCTCTCATTTATAAGAAACTAATTAATGTTCGGGCAGATCTTCTTCTAGGGTTGCGCGATCAATGGACTAGGGATGGCCTTGAATTAGATGATGAGGATTGGCAGTATGCAGTTTCTTCTCCCAAAGAGGTAGCGATCCCTGCGCGCCTGCGGCTGGTGCAGCTTAAAATACTCCATAGAGTTTACGTGACAGGGCCTAGGCTGGTCCATATGGGTTTCTCTGAGGAGGGCTTATGTAAGAGAGGCTGTGGTATGGTGGGCACCTTCCTACATATTATTTGGGAATGCGGTGCGATCATGGAGTTCTGGAAGCGAATCCACGATGTGATGGGGGAGGTGACGGGCATCGTCATGCAGCCGGAGGCGCGGTGTTGTCTCCTGAATGTTTGGGGTCCTACTGACCACGACGCAGCACAGACTCAGTGGGTGACCCTAGGGAACATGGTAGCTAAGCGCGACATCGCTCGCCTGTGGGGCTCTACTAGGCCTCCTACATTGACAGCGTGGATGGAAAACATGGATTGGAGCATGTTTAGGGAGAAGACAGTGTATTGTGCTCGAGGGCGCCCCCGGAAATGGCACACCGTATGGGGGCGATGGAACCAGTACAGAGGGGGCATATGCCTGCCCCCAGACCCGGACCCGCCTGAGGAGCAGCTCTCCCCTTAGCATACTTTCCGGCTTTGTATTCTTTGCTGGTATGTGTTTGCCTTCTTGAGTCTCTGCCTTCCCCTCCTTTCCCTTACTATAGACCTGTGTCTGATGGACGAAATGGAGCTCGCTCCCCCTGATGGGAACCCTTTTTGTGCTTTAAGTACTTATCGACTTGCTTGTGTTTAGGTTTGGGTTTGTGTTTATTTAAAACAGAACCTTTTGATTCTCCTAACAGTGAAATGTGGACGCTTGCTTGTGTTGTGTTTCTAAAGCTGCCGTACCTCCGGGTTGTCGGCTGAATAGCTGTGTCCCTGACTTAAAAGATTAAAGGTTTTAAAAAAACAATAAAAAAATAAATAAGAGTGTAACATTGCAGTTAGACCATTTTTAATACTACACATTTTTGAACTGAGGTATTTTACACACAAGAAAGACTATAATTATGGCCTATAGACAGTGCTAGTCCTATCAGTGATCCTATCACTAAATGAACAGCAGTCACATTGTCACAACACATTAGATAGATTTTTATATATCCTACTTACTGTACATACTGTGTGTGCTGTAAAAATATTGTGGGGGGGAAAAAGTAGTCTGAAAAACATTGGTGCCAAAAATATTGTCGACTGAAAACATAGAATGAAAATAAGTTGTGGCTTAAAACATGGTAAAATATCATGCATTATAGTGCAAACGTAAGTGTACTGGGAGCAGGGGTAAAGGGTATCCTCCTAAAGTAGACAGGAGTATTTAAAATGAGATGTGGAAAGGGGCGGGAGACTAGCAATGCACTTTAATAATTCTGGCAAAGTTAGCGTTAATGGATAATTAGGGGATTTTAGTGTAGCACTAAGGAGTACGAGAGGGCTCTTATGAATCGCATTAAAGAGTAGTACATTTTTTAAGCATCAAGAAAGGATGGAATTTATGAGCAGTTTGGGGTTTTAAGGCTGTAGGGATGGGAAGCAATAAGGGATAGTAAGGGATTATTAGGATACAATTAGATAAATGAAAGAGTGCATACAATAATAAAAGATTTAAAATTCAAAATGTTTGGAATTTTCATAGTTAATAATGGAAAACACAAACTTATTCCCTTGAAATTTTAACTCTCCACAACCTCATACTCTCTGCACTGTTCTGCTAGGATAATCCAACAGGCCTCCCCACCTAAAGACACTTCCTCAATTGACCACACAGTTGGCACTCATTTACAGCTGAATGTGGACCTTTGCAGTAAATAGAGAAGCATGTCCTACCTTGTGGCCTGAGGTCAAGGATCAGGAGGCTGAGTTTCAATCAAGGTCCCGTGGCAGCAGAACCGGAGCCACTACGTGTCCTCTTTCAAAATCTCTCAGTACTGATCTTGAATGTGATTAAATTAAGACCAGTCTTAACTTCAATTTCTCATGTGCTAAAAGAATTAAAACAAGAATTATTACCAACAATTACATTGCATTCATGTAATGTTTCTAGCAAATGTGCTTCCTGTACAACACTGTTTCACTCAAAACAAATAAACACAAACATGTAAAATAATAAATGTGAGTGGTTTTTAATAGATTGTGCATGATTGCAAGTGAGCTCCTGGGTCTCTGCAAGCATGCTGATGTGTGCAATTTTGTGTAGAATTGCATGTTTCTGCAAAGAAGTACATGCACATGTTTAAACATAAATCTATGTGAACAAATGTGTGTGTATGTTGGAGTATGAGTGCATTACAGTGAGTGCCTGTGGCGTTGGGCCCGAATTCTAGAATTCTGTTGATGTAGTGAGCAGAGGTATGGGAACACCTCATGTGACAATAGGAGGGATGGTGAGTTTAGGTTTTACAACGGCTACATTCAGGGGGCATTGAGAGCCAGGGGACAGGTATGTCAGTGATAATTTCCCAGCAACCAGACCTCAAGGTTGAAAACATTCACCATCAAGCTCACTGTCCCCTCAAACAGCCTATAGCCCAGCGCCTTCCGGAGGACAACAGTAGGCAAAGTGCCTCCCCTTGGTTCTACGTGGGGCACTGTCTGCCACTGTCTGGAATTATTTTTGTTTATGATCTTGCACTAACTGAAAAAAGTGTTTTACACTCAGAAAAACAGCCAGTTTGGCCAGAGAATAGTGATTATATTTTTCCAGGCAGTCCCCAAATGTGATTGTGCCAAGTAAATAAGTGGGACAGACTGCATGCTTTCCACAGTGCACTTACTGCCAGCATGCTCACTGCTTAAATGCAGCTACTCATACAACACGCAGGGTGGTCAGGACCCAGGGGTGCTATAGTTTGAATGAATAATGCATTGTAGTGTGGTGCTGCGGACACCAGCACTGGTCTGGCCACTGATGCGTGGTACTTGACAGGACTGCAAATGTGAAAAGTGAACGCTCTTCAAAATTTAAAAAAATGTATCTTTTTAACATTGGAAAGCTTTGACATTATCAACTCCCATTATAGCACCGCACTGAGAATACTTTATTGAAAGTGATAGGAGGGAGGGGCTGACACATACACCTGAATAGGGCTATGCCTGTCCACAGACAATTAGCTACATACCCGCCTGCAGTGTGTCTGAAGCCAGGGAAGGAAGGGCAGGGACATTTTGAGGATCCAAGCCCTCTTTTGTTGTCTCCCCCACTTCAAAGACACATTTTGGCATAAGTACTGGAACAGTGACGCCCCCAAGTTAGTTCACTTTGGGCTCTGGAGGAAACTCTGCAACTATGAGGAGTTACGCTGCCAGGAGGTAGTGTCCCTTTGACAATTGCTTTGTTGCGTTGACCTGCTGCCTGCTAATTGCTATGCTGGTACAAGCAACTGCCTCTTTGAATTGTGCTCTGCTGTGTTGCCTGCTCGCTGCTACCTCTGCAGCTCTTCAGTGAGGGACAACTGTCCTCTATATCCTACAGGTTCCCAAGAAACTCCAAGGGCTTGTTGGCTTGCTTCCTGTTATAGAAGAATCAGGGCCAACAAAGACTTTCATGTAAGCAGGCCGAGCACTGCATGCAAAACCACATCTGCTGCGGGTATTTGCATTTAATATTGGGCCACCAGACACACTCCCTCAGTCTAGGTACTGCTGTGTTGGCATCCAATCACCTTGTGCTACTAGTTGTACTCGAGATTTCCGTTTTTTAAGATACCACAGCGCCACGGTCAGTAGCGGCTAGTGCAGCGGGCGGTGGGGTGGTGCAGGAGTGGGTGCAGGGTGGGGGGTAGTAAACTCCTGCTCACGGCCGACCGGAGCAATGTAACTAAATAAATAAATAAAACAAATTTCATTCCGCGCGCTGAAACGCCAAAGGCGTTTACTACCCCCCACCCTGGCCCTCAACCCGCCCCGCCGCGCCCCACCATTCCGCGGCACTCCCTGCACAAGCCGCTACTGGCCACGGTGTAGATCTTTCTCCTCAGTCAGCTTCAGGAGCACCAAGTGGTGTGAGTGCATGCTGGTTGCCTAGCAACACAACGAGCTGAGCGCGCTCTCTCCAGGTTATTTGGGACGAAGATTCACAAGACTGCCTATACTGTGGCTGAACCCCAGCCCTGTCTGCCTCTGTGCCTCTTACCAACAAGGCCTCTGTGTGTGAGGCCTGCCGACACAGCAGTATGGGGCCATAGACCTGCCAGTGCTCCTGCAGCCATGCTGGAGCCCAACTCATCTTCCTGCCACATGGACCCCTTGTGCGAGACTGCAGACAGCCAGAGCAGCGACTCCAAGCCTCAGCTACTGTCCCAAGGGTCCGCGTGGCCTAACTTCAACCCCCACTGCATTGAAGACCTTTCTGAGGGGAAGGCGGTGAGTGGACTCTTTTGAAGATTACTGTAACTCCCTTAAAGGGAGCACCTGAATCTTTCCTGAGCACTGTGATTTTCCAGGAGAATGAGCTATTACCTTTACTACTGGCATAACTTGTGATATAATGTTTAGAGTTTTGTCCTTTAGGCCTGGTTTTATTTAGGTAGAGACGGCCTATTTTTCAACAACTGGTGTGGAGTTTTTTTGTGGTGTCTTTCACTGCTACTTTACTATGTGTTGCACAAATACTTCACACATTGCTTCTTTCCTAAGCCTGCCTGCTCTGCCTCAAGCTTCCAGACCATGAGCACTGGTTATCTTACACGTGTATCTGAATTAAAGCTGACTAGAGTGGTGGGTTCTGCCTGGCTTAGGAGTATACCCTAGCCAACCATAATCCTCATTCCTAACAGGGACACATTCAGCAGTGCCTGCACGTTGTCTGCTTTCATTCAAGCAGCAACATGCGGGGGGGGGGCTTATCAGATTTCAGATGGGCCCATAACAAAGGCCGAAGTAAAAAGGGCCACGAGGCCTCCTTTTGTTCCAGGGAGCTATCTGGAGCCTCAGACCTAGATTCAAATGCCTCAACCAAGGCAAAACGGCTGCCTTGGTTGAGGCAGCCATTTTGCTGAACTCCAAGAACTCCTGGACCTCTCAGCCACCTTCAACATTATTTCCCACCACACCCTCTATGGGAGACTCCATGACGCCAGCATCCACAACTAAACCCTGGATGGATCTATCCCTTCCTTACTGGCTGAACACAGAGTCAGACTTCCACCATTCAACTCAGAACCCACAGAGATCAGCTGTGGAGTGCCTCAGGGCTCCATCCTGAGCCCCACCCTGCTTCAACATCTACATGGTCCCACTTGCAGCCATCATCAGAAACCACAGACTCAACATCGTCTCCTATGTTGACGACACCCAGCTGATTCTCTCCCTAACAGAAGAACCCACAGCCGTCAAGAGCAATTTCCACAACAGGATGAAGGCAGTCACCACCTGGATGAAGGACAGCTGCCTCAAGCCTAAGTGAGATAAGACCTAAGTCCTCATCCTGGGATCCACCCCCCCAGTGCTGCCCACCCTTTTCCTGGGACGACTCCTGGTGGGCCAGGCAGAGGGGGACCGCAGCACCTGGAGCCACACCCACACCCACACCCACTGACCACACACAAAACCTTGGCATCTTCCTGGATTGCTTGCTTTCGCTAAACGACCAAATCAATGCTGTTTTGTCCTCCTGTTTCCACACGCTCCGCCTACTTCGTAAGATCTTCAAGTGAATCTCCACCGAGTACAGGGAAACCATCACCCATGTGCTCTAGCCGCCACCCTCAAGAAAGGAACTGCAGAACATCCAGAACACCTCCGCCAGACTCATCCTGAACATCCCATGCCGCGGCCACATGAGAAACCGTCACTTGCTACCTATCAACCAAAGAATTACCTTCACGCTCCTCACACACGCCTTCAAATCCCTCCACAACGCCAGACCTGTATACCTCAACCACCACTTCTCCAGCTACACTTCCACCGGACATCTACGCACCACCTAACTGGCCCTGACCACCATCTCATGGATCTGCAAGACCACTCCTGAAGAAAGACCCTTCTCCTACCTCCTGGAACTCCCGGCCTCTGCACCTCAGGCAATCACCATCACTGCCGCAATTCAGGAAGGACCTCAAGACCTGGCTCTTTCACTGAACCGCAGATCCCCCACCCAATCAGCGCCTTGAGTCCATTACGGGGGAGTAGTGACGCTTTATAAAAAATCTGATTGATTGATTGATTGAATGCAATGGAGGGGAAAGAAAGGCTCACAGCTTATCACTTCAATGGAGGCTTGCTTTTGACTTTGTTTAGTCTCTATATATAAGAGATATGCATGCACTATAATAATGCCGTATAAGCTGGCTTGTTACAGTATTTACACAAAATAACAATTTAAATACCACTATTTTATTTTTATTGTGCTACTCATCCGCAGGGTCGGACTGGCCATAGTGGGCACCGGGCGTTTCCCTGGGCCGGCCGAACTCTTTGCCAGAGCCGGTTTCAGTTCCCAGCCTGTGAGTAGCACAATAAAAATAATATAGTGGTATTTAAGATCTGTGACCTGCTCATCTGTATGTAGGGTGTCAGAGCACTTTAGATCTGGGAGAGGTGTGGCCAGGGCAGCTGACTCCGGAGCGCAAGGCTCATGGTTCGATCGCTGGCGGCAGATAAGCTCAGCACCATGTGACTCTGGGCAATAGCTCACTTAATCTCCCCAACAGCCCCCAGAGCATTGAGACCCGTAGGGGTGAGTACTTAGTGCTGTACAAATACCACATTTAGATTTATGTTACATAAGTGAGTGAGGGTTACAAGGTGTAAGAGTCACATGTTGTTTATAGTTCACTGTGCTATATTAGAAGGATTACAATTTATGAACTGTAAATAACAAAGTGATCTCTGTGATAAAAGCAGTAACACACTTATCTAGCTACATAAAATAAAAATCCGTCATCTGCATATTACATGATCTGCTTTGTATGAGACATATTAACCCTCTGTGCTACTTTGATTCAAAACTGGGATGGATCTAGATAAAAGAGAGATCTCTCAAGCAAATGCACTAACCCCCAGAGTTAATATTATTTGAGATATTCTGGGCACACAAAGATCTCTACAACAGGTGCAAACTATTTGTTGCAAATTTATTTAAATGCACTCATGAGTCATGGTGCTAGACCTGCTAAAAAAACACAGTGCAACATGCTAAAATATTAAAAGGCAGCATATTTAAACAATGCAAACATTGCAAAAATAATTAAAAATCACAATATTTAACATTTCACAGTTACTTTATCAGGCACCTTCTGTTCCAGCAGTCAGCCAGTTGCTGTGCGTTTCCCGTTGCTGTAGTGTCTAGCTTCAGTTCAGAGGAGCTGAAAGTGAAAGCTCTGCTTTGTGCAGCATGAATCTGTGACATCAGGAAATGTGTGTAAAGCATTTTTAATAAAATAAAATACAGCGTTACTACAATAATCTAATCAGTGCAATGATTATTGTGAGTCTGACATCGCAGGCAGGCAGGTAGCAGGACTCGGGAACGCTTCCACATTTGTTTTAAAATGGTAAGTATATTGTTGCTGGCTTTTACTAATAATTTTAAAACAAATGCGCAGTGCGGATGCCGGCGGTGCGGCAATAGGGAAGGCGCAGCTCCCATGCCCTTTAAAGCAAACAGCTGCTGTCTGTCTGCTTTTTTACGTCAAAAACATTGGGTGGTTACATGGGAACATCCATGCACCACCAATGGAACGTCCCCTTGGCGTTAAGTAATACAAAGCAGCGCTATATGTTGCTTTGGTTACTTTCAAGTGGTTTTCCAGCGCAAAACTGGTTTCACACTGGAAAATAAATAGGTAAAAAATTACTTAGCATCGCTTTGCGTATCTTTTGTGATGCAAACATGGCGTTAAACCTTACTAAATATACACCCTGTTATCTCAACTTTGTCATTAAAGGGCATTAAATTAAACTGTATTAAGTAGAATAAAGTGTTACAACATCGCATAATCCAATGAAATTTAAAAACGAGGAAATATTACAACACAACCTACTACACCATACAAACGTAATGCAGTATAAAAAAATAACAGCAGACTTCAATGCTTTGCTTTTGTAAGAGGTGTTGTAGGGATTCTGCGTATGCACAGAACTATGCGCAGGAAACCAGAACCTTAGAGAATTGTGGTGTACCAGAAACTCCCCTCAGAACTAAGAACCCCTTATCCGACTAGCTTAGTGTCACATTCGTTATCCGAGATTTAGCTCGGCGGTCCCAATGTATAGACAACCCAGAACATGCGACTTAGTTATTCTCAGGAATGGTGGGAACCCGAAATACCCGTTTGCACATATATATTAGTCCATAACAGAATAACTAAGACACAGTAAAGTTTAAAGAATTTATTCATAAACCTCGAGTCCTGTTATACAGTACTTTGGCTAACATAAGCAGACAAATGGTTAAGATCATTACCATTAGCATTGTTACAATACCATAGAAAATGAAAGGAGCGATCATATTATAATGACAGTGGAAAACAACCACCCTCCTTTCTCTAGCAACTAATAATATATTATTAGACTATTAGAAGGTCTCATAGGCTTGCATAGAGGACCCCATACCGTATAGATCAGCTCGGGTGTATCACATCACAGGATCAGCTCAGTGTTCTCTGCAACAGCTCTTCTATCGAATGCCTTAACAATATGCTGCGCTGTGATATTAAAGCCCACGACATTCTGGTATTTGCGGCTGCGTGTATGTTGTGACTAAACAGTGGTACGATCACCCTGAACATAATCAGCCGGCACCGTCTAGTGTCCTAGAACAGTTCTTTACTCGATGTACAGACCAAGGGCACCAGCAACTGTTAAGGATGTATAAATAACATTCACTTGAGACGAGTCTGCATTTCTCAAATGAATAACATGTAACAACAGTGTCGGGTGCAAAGGCAGCAAAAGCAACAAGATGTTTTTCCAACAGCTAACGTGATTGAGCTAACTTAGCACTGTAAATAGGGAGTGGCCTAAAACCACGTGACAGAGGCTGGCCTGGTATATGATGTACACTTAAGTAAGTGGAGGCCCTGCATCAGTCCAGATGACGGACAACACTTATGGTGATTTAAGAGGTCTTAGACAACTGTAGAAAGCTCTCTAAGTGGTAGCTGTGGAGAGCAGCCTTCAGTCTTAGTCCAGAAGGAGTGTAAAGCAGCTTGTTTTACCACAATGCAATCTTATAGGTATAGATTAAACGAAAAAGAACCACACAAGGTATTTATAAAAATATGTATTTATTATATAATACTCTCTAACATGTTTAGATATCTCCTACATGGAGATAGACACAATGCACACAATACTTCACATAGAAATGACGTAAATAGCACAGAATACACAGTGGACCCCAGGGGGGACAAAACCATATACTAAGAAAGTGGTATAAGAACTACGGCTCGTGTCAAGACAATGTCTAGAGGACGTAGAAGTGCTGGGGACCCAGGGAACTACCCAACGTGAGAGACTAGGAGCCCCACGGATGTATTGTGCAGTGTGGCAATTTTAAAGATTAAGGACCTTCCCCAGTGGACCCTAAAGAAACCCCTTGGAAGAGAGAAGGTTAGAGAGCCACTCCACCCATGGATACCCTACTCTCCACGTTACCTACACCAGGCAAGCTGGGTGCATAGGTGTGAAGTGGTGTCGGAAACCGCCGTTGAACTCAATGGAGGACTTTAGGAAAGTGCTGCTGCTGGAGAAGGAGAAAGTGTCTTTTGGAATCCAAAGGTGGATTCAGGATAAGAAGTACCTGCAAGCAGAGGGGACAGAGTCAATGTCACTCAGGAGTGACCCAGAGACCTGGAAGATGAGTGCCCACCGATGTCAGGAGGTGCAGGAAGGTTGACGGTGACCTTGACTTTGCAGATGTGAAGACCAGGTGATGCTGAGGACGACCAAGAGCCATGCACAAGCTGTCCAACATCGGGTGTCGAGAACTGAGGGGTCGGTGCCCAGCGGGAACACCAACAAGCCTTGGCAGCTGCAAATAACACAGAAGTCAAAGAAGGTGCAATGTCGGGACCAGCAAGGTCCATGAGACTCACCACAAGGAGGGGAGTCAGGGCAGACCAGGAGCAATTAGAGGAGCCCAAAAGAAACAAAGGTGACCCTCAACAGGACCCACAGTTTGGAGGCACTGCAGTCGCAAGAGGACCTCGAGCAGCTCACCAAAAGATGCAAACCACGGTGCAAGCACTGAGGTGAGGATGAAGATTAGATAAACTGGAGATGCTTGAGGTTGGGGCTACTTGGAGCCTGGACATCTTGGTGGAAGAAAGCCAACAAGCCTTTGCAACAGCAAGTTGACGCAGTGCACAGGGGTTTGCTTCCTGCAGCTCCCACGAGGGATACTGGCCTCAAACTTGGTGAGAGGGCAGGGCAGGACTTGAGAACTGTGGAGAACCACCACCTGTGTAGTTGAGCCTTTCGGAGTCTGTAGGATCTCAGGATCAGCAGACTGGTCAGCTTAGTTGGGGTACCTGCAGATGCAGGGAAGTGACTCCTTCACTTCAAGGGAGATTCCTTCAGGTGTTTTGGAAGCCATCAGGCCTTGGAAGGTTCGTGTATTGTGCACAGGCACAGACAATGCAGCAGACTGAAAGGGGGACGAAGTTGAGCCCAAACAAAGTCCAGCAAAGTCCAGAGTGCCCAGACGGTAGAAGTTGAAGTGGTCTCTGAAATGAATCGTGTCCCATGACGAATCTAGGGACAGCCCTTACGTATCCTAAGGAAAGTGGTGGAATGATTCAGGAGAACCTCCAATGGGAGGTTTTGGACAGTGGGGATGATACTCCCATGTCAAGTTGCGCACCGGGGCAGGAGCCAACAGCTCCCAGAGCTGGTTTGAACTGGACTATGCAAGGAGGCACCAAATGTGCCCCTCATGTAGACTGAGTGTCACTGGCAAGCGCACCCACCTGGCCCCAATCCACTAAATCTGTCTGGGAGGTGGTCACACCTCCCTGTGACAGGATACCTTTTGTTATGCCTTCCTCTACTTGAGCTTGGCTCAGCAGCAGGAGGACAGAATCGTGTCTCTGGTCGGCAGCAGCCATGTTGTGCTGCCCGTGTCTAGAAGACTGGTACCGGGAGCACTGAGAGCCTAACGGAGGACTCTGACAGTGCTTGAAATCATACCTTTCATACTGTTTATGGTGTGGAGGTGTAATTTTGATACCAAACATGATAGGATTTGTTGCAGTCGATGTTGAGATGGTCATCGAGTAATTACGCAGTGCCCCTCTATATGGTATATGGCTGCTTCACTTACAACCTAGGAGAATGGACTCCGTAGGCTGTAGGGGTGTCTTGCTCATTCAGGGGCACCCTCACACTTAGAACGAAGCACCCTGCCTTCAGGATTGAGAAGTCCTGCTATAAGGGTGACTTATAGGTTTTAAGTGCAGTGACTCTAGATATAGGAAACCTATATCTTTCATAAGTGGTGATAGCACCAGCTTACACAGGCTGCAATGGCAGGCATGTGGCTGCCTTTTGGAAGGTGTCCTATGGGTGGCATAATGCATGCTTCAGCCCATGGGGGACCTCTGGGGCACCTATTCCCTGGGTACCTTAGTGCCATATACTAGGGACAGATAAGGGTACCTCAGTGTCTAATCTGGGATATACTTAAGTACTGACCAGAACAATTTAAGGGAGAAAGCAGGGCGACTGGGGTCCTGATTAGCAGGATCCCAGTCAGACTAGTCAAAACAGCTTAGCACCGGGCAAAAAGTGGGGGTAACCATAAAAGCAGATCCTTCTTTCCTACACAACCCCCCCAAACGTAAGTAGATGAGACTAACCTTGCCAAGTTGAGTCTTCATTTTTCAAAGTGGAAATATCTGGAGAGTCCATCTGCATTTGCATGGTTACTCCCAGGTCTATGTTCTACTGTATAGTCCATCCCCTGTAGGGAAATGGACAACCTCAAAATTTTAGGGTTTTCACCCGTCATCTGTTTAAGCCATGAGAGGGGCTTATGGTATGTCTGGACAATAAAGTAAGTGCCAAGAAAGTATGGCCTCAACTTCTTCAGGGCCCAGACCACAGCAAAGGCCTCCCTTTCATTAGCTGACCAACAATTCCCTCTGGGGGTCAACCTTCTGCTGATAAAAGCTACTGGTTGATCCTGGCCCTCTGCATTCAGTTGTGATAACACAGCCCCTACCCCCAATTCAAATGCATCTGTCTGGACAATTAAAGTTTCAGAGTAGTTAGGACTTTGCAGAATGGGAGCAGTGCACATGACTTGCTTGAGGTCACCAAATGCCTTTTGACAGCTTACTGTCCATTGAACTTTCTTGGGCATTTTCTTTTATGTCAGATCATTCAGGGGAGTCACTATGGACCCATATCCCTTCACAAATCCTCTGTAATAACCAGTCAGACCCAAGCAAGCTCTCACCTGAGTCTGGGTAATTGAAGCAATACATTCCATTATGGTCTGGATTTTTCCTCTGTAGTGGTTGAACCTGGCCTCCACCTACCAGGTGGCCCAAGTACACAACCTTGCTCTGCCCTATCTGGCACTAAGTGGCCTTGAAAGTGAGGCCTGTTTTCTGTAGAGCCTCCAAAACATTCTTGAGGTGGACCAGGTGATCATTCCAGGTGGAGCTAAAGACAGCTATATCATCCAGACATGGTGCACAATAGGCTTCCAGGCCTATGTAAACTTTATTCACCAACCTCTGGAATGTGGCAGATGCATTCTTCAAACTAAAAGACATTACAATAAACTGATAATGCCCACTAGGGGTTGAGAATACTGTTTTTTGGCTTGGCATCCTCAGCTAGTTTGATTTGCAAGTAGCCAGAAGTCAGGTCAAATGTACTCAGAAACCTTGGTTGAGGCCAAAGTATCTATCAGTTCATCTGCCCTGGGAATTGGATGAGCATCACTCATAGTGACTGCATTGAGACCTCTGGAGTCTACACAAAACCTAGGACTACTAGGCTAGCCCACAGGCTATCTGGGCATTCAATTACTCTCAACTACAGCATCTTCTATACCTCTGTCCTGATTCAATCTCTGACATGGTCAGACTGCCTGTAGATTGTATTCTTATGTAAATGTAAATGTGTATGTGCTTATATAGCGCCGAATCGCCCCTAGGGGTATCTCAGCGCTGTACTCATACCACTGAAGGAACCCTTCCTGGCTTTCCGTGTGAAGTGTCCACTCCTGGGCACCCCCATGGTGAAGCCAGGCATCCCAGCGCTGTTGGGGCCGTTGTGGAGATTAAGCAAGCTATTGCCCAGAGTTGCAGCGTGGGACCCATGATTAGAATAGGCACTGAGGCGAGAATATCCGGTCCAAGGAATTTATAGCCCAAGACCCTGCCGCGGCGGGAATCGAACCCTGGTCCCGGACCACTGCTCTGCATCGAGATCTGCCGCTCTAACCATTGAGCCACACTTCTCCACATGGGTAGACTATCACCTGTGTCCACTTCATGGGTACACCAGGTGGTTTGACTGGAAGTCAGGGAAAACATATGCCGTAACTGATTGGGGACTTTCCTGTAGTCAACCTACTGTTGATCAGTGAGGCTGCCTGCCAAGGCCACTCCATCTACTGACCCATCATCATGGTTCTGAGAGAGGAGGTCAGGGAGAGGGTCACTCTCTTCTTCCTGTCCCTCATCAGTTGCCATGAGCAAGCCACGTCAGTCCTGTCAACAAAAGGTTTTAGCCTGTTCACATGAAGTAACCTTCTTGGAGTAACTAGGTCCACCAAGTAGGTGATCTCACCCTTTTAATTAAGTATAGTGTGGGGTCCACCCCATTTGTCTTGGAGAGCTACAGGGGCCACAGGCTCCAACACCCACACTTTCTGACCTGACAGCCTTTTGGTCATGCCAAGCTTTTTGAAGTTCTTGGGTGGCCTCCAGGTTTTTGCTGGCCTTCTTCACACACTCAGCCATGCGAGAACGCAGGCCAAGTACATAGTCCACTATATCCTGTTTGGGAGGTTTGAGAGGTAACTTCCTTCCCTCCTTCATTAGACACAATGGACCCCTAACTGGATGCCCAAACAGAAGTTCAAAAGGGTTGTAGCCACCCCCATTCTGAGGAACTTCTCTGTAGGCAAAGAGAATGCAGGGTAGTAGGACATCCCATTTTCACCTAACCTTTTCTGGGAGGCCCATGATCATACTCTTTAGGGTCTTATTGAACCTTTCAACAAGTCAATTGCATTGAGGATGATAGGGTGGGGTGAATTTGTAATTCACTCCACACTCTTTACACATTGCAGTTATGTAACTTGCCATGAAGTCTGTACCTCTGTCAGTCAAGACCTCCTTAGGGAAGCTCACTCTGTAAAATATTCCCAAGAGGGCCCTTGCCACTACAAGAGCTGTAGTGGTTCTAAGGAGAATATCACCTGGGTACCTAGTGGCATTGTCTACCACCACTTATAACTCTGCCCAGATGCAGTTGGAGGGTTTATGGGATCCGCAATATCAATCTCTACCCTTTCAAAGGGGACCCCAACCCCTGGAAGTGGAATTAAGGGGGCCTTTATGATGCCACCTGACTTACCACTGGCTTGGCAAGTGGCACAGTAGCGACAAAACTCCTTAGTGCCCTCAGACATATGGGGCCAGTGAAAGTGAGGGACAAGCCTGTCCCAAGTCTTACTTTACCTTAAGTGTCCTGCCAGAGGAATATCATGTGCAAGGATGAGTAGGAAACCTCTAAACTTCTGGGGTATTACCAACCTCCTGGTAGCACCAGGCTCGGGGTCTTCACCCTGTGAGTAAAGAAGGCCTTCATACCAGTAGATCCTATGCGACCCACTGATATTCCCTGTGGCCTCAGCAGCAGCTTGCTGTCTGAGGGGTTCAAGAGAGGGGCAGGTCTGCTGCTCTAAACTCAAGTCTGACCTGGAAGAACCTCCTGCCCCCAAGAACTCAGCCTGATCAGGCCCAAGTTCCTCTGTGGCAGTACCGTCAAAGGGGCTAGGATCATCTACCTCAAGAGACTGATCCTCACTGTGAGTCTGTGAGGATGGTTAAGCCTTACTCTTCCTGCTCCTTCTCTTGGGAGGCACCTGGTCCATTGTTCCAGGATCCAGGGCCTGTTCAGTGGTAAGCTGTTTGGCTTGAGCCCTGGTGACAGCAAACACACTTACAGAGATGCCCAACATTTCTGCATGAGTCCTGAACTCTACTTCAGCCCAGGCTGAAGTTTCCAAATTATTGCCCAACAAACAATCTACAGGTAGGTCTGAGGATACCACAACCTTCTTAGGCCCCACCCCATCTGAGATTCAGAACTACCAAGGAATGGACTGTCCTGACATTGCTAGCATTGGTCACTTGGTACACTTGTCCAAGTATGATCTGGTCAGGAGACACAAGGTTCTCTGTCAGCATAGTGACACTGGCTCCTGTCTCCCTGTAGGCCATTACCACTTTTCCATTTATTAAACACTGTTGTCTGTACTTGCCCAAGTTAGTGGGACTTGCCAGTAAGGTGGCAAGATCTATGCCACTATCGCAGACCAAAAGAGTCTGAGTCAGAACCCATCTCAGAACCCAAGGTTAACCCCATTAATCCCCTGTTTCCTGTTTCCTGTACTACCACCTGTACGTGTGCTAGGGGGAGCAGGTGCCTTAGGGGCAATGGTAGTTTGAGTGGTTTCCTTGGCATTTGGACAATCAGCATCCTTTGTCCAATAGGTTTTCACCTTACAAAAGTAACACCAAGGTTTCTTCCTCCCTTTCTTGGATGTTTGTGACTTCCCCACAGATGCAGGTTTTTGGGGCCCTTGGGAAGTCTCTTTCTTATCTTTGCCCTTGTTCCCACTCGTATCTTGAGTTTTAGAAGAATGTTGCTTCTTCTGGTCACCACTATTGCCCTGGTTTTTCTGCTTCACCCTGCTGTGAACCCATTTGTCTGCCTTCTTTCCCAAATTCTTGGGGAGAGGTCAGATCAGAGTCCACCAGGTACTGGTGCAAAAGCTGATTCTGACAATTATTAAGGATCTGCTCCCTCAAAATCAAATTGTACAATCCTTGGTAGTCATGCACTTTGCTTCCATGTAGCCAGCCTTACAGGCACTGTCCACAAAATCTACCCAGTCCTGGGTTTGTGCTCATTGGGGGTCTCAGAACTTAATCCTATACTGTCCAGTGGTTAAGCCAAACCCATCTATGAGAGCACTCTTCAGTACTGAGTAATTATCAGCATTCCTCTTCTCTAACAGTGAGGAGCTTATCTCTACCTTTGTCAGCAAAGGAGAGCCACAAGATAGCTACCCACTGCTCCTGGGGACCCTCTCCAAGGCAGTAATCCATTTGTGGATGTCATCCCCAACATGGTAGGGAGGGACATCTTGTTCAGGTTCCTATGGTCAAAATAAGTTTCTCTAACTTTAGAGACACTGTTGCTGCCACCATGGGACTCTAGTCCCAATTTATTCCTTGCTCTCTGGACTCCTAGGGACTCTTTGTCAAGGGCCAACTGCTCTTGCCTAAGCCTAAGCCTGGCTTACTCAAATTCAAGAAGTTGGTATTCCCTATCCAAAGAGTTCCCCCTCTTACTAGATATGGAGGTCCCTACTGACTATCCTGAAGCATTGGATTCTGCATAGGAGGATCTAGACCTCCTTGGTCTACTCTGCACTCTCCCAGGAGGAACAAAGGGGGCATCCTCTGGGCAACCTGTAGTATCCTCTGCAAGATCTGAGTTTTCTAGGTGGGAGCCATTAGGCTCCTCCTGGTCAGGGTTAGATTCAAGGTCATAGAGGGGTTCCCCTCCTGGCCTATGTTCTGTCCCCTGCCCACCCACTCTTTCCTGTTCATCTGACCCACTGGCTTTCCTTAGGTCATCTAACAGTAACACCGCTAGGAGGCATTGAGTGTTGGCATTTTCCCCTGTCTTCAGCTTTCTAGAGGCACACGTTGCTTTCAGTTCTTGGAACGAGAACTCACGGTATGAAGAGGGCAGAGAGCCACTTGCATCTCTTTTAGAAGACATACTAAGGGGCAGATTTACAAGCCCCTTGCGCCACTTTTGTGTCATTTTTAACATGGGAAAAGTGATGCAATAGTGGCGCAAGGGGCTTGTAAATCTGCCCCTAAGTGTGGTGTGGTGTTGCACCTACCTAACCTAGTGGGAACTAAACTTTGTGAGGTTGGAGAAAGGGTGTGCTAGACCCTTGGCTTACCCAACCCTAAGTTCAGTAGAACTTACTACTCTTAGCTTGTATTATATGTGCCTTGTATTAGTGATGGTTTTCCAATTAATCAACACAAAGATTTATCTGGTGAAACAAAGCAGGCTTGAATCCCAACCGCTGCACGCAGTTGCAATTTTAAAGATTAAGGACCTTTCCCAGTGGTCCCTAAAAAAACCCCATGGAAGACAGAAGGTTGGAGAGCCACCCCACCATGGATACCCTAGTTCCCTCGTTACCTACACCAGGGAAACTGGGTGCATAGGTCTGAAGTGGTGTCGGAAACCGCAGTCGAACCCAATGGAGGACTTCAGGAAAGTGCCACTGCTGGAGAAGGAGAAAGTGTCCTGTGGAATCGGAAGGTAGATTCAGGATGAGAAGTACCTGCAAGCAGAGGGGCCAGAGTCTATGTCACTCAGGAGTGACCCGGAGACTTGGAAGACGGATGCCCACTGATGTCGAGAGGTGCAGGAGAGTTGATGGTGACCTTGACTCCGCAGCTGTGAGGACCAGGTAATGCTGACGAAGACCAGGAGCTGTGCATGAGCTTTCCTATGTCGGGTGTCCAGAGTTGAGGGGTCGTGTCCGGAGGGAGCACCAACAAGTCTTGGCACCTGCAAATAATGTGGAAGTCGAAGAAGGTGCAATGTCGGGACCAGCAAGGTCCAGGGGACTTACCACAAGCAGGAGAGTCAAGGCAGGTACCGAGCAATTAGGGGAGCCCAAAAAAAACAAAGGTGACCCTAAACAACACCCATTAGCCGGAGGCACTGGAATCGCAAGAAGACCTCGAGCAGCTCACCAAAAGATGCAAACTACGGTGCAAACAATGCAGTGTAGACAAAGATTCTGGTCACTGGAGATGCTTGATATTGGGGCTGCTTGGAGCCCAAAGATCATGGTGGAAGGAAGCCAATAAACCTTTGCAACAGCAAGTCAACGTGGTGCACAGGGGCTCAGTTCCTGCAGCTCGTACGAGCGATACTGACCTCAAACTTGGTGAGAGGACAGGGCATGACTCGAGAGCTGTGGAGAACCACCACCTGTGTTGTTGAGCCTTTGGGAGTCCATTGGAGGTCAGGATCAGCAGACTGGTCAGCTTAGTTGCGGGACCAGCAGATGCAGGGAAGTGACTCCTTTGCTTCCAGGGAGATCAGTTCAGGTGTCTTTGATTCCCAAAGGCCTTCAAAAGTTCATGTATGATGCACAGCCACAGACGATGCAGCAGACTGAAAGGGGGACGAAGTCAAGCCAAAACGAAGTACGGCAAAGTGCAGAGTGTTTAGATGGTAGAAGTTGTAGTGGTGTCTGAATTGAATCGTGTCCCATGATGCATATAGGGACCCACCCACAGGTAAGCCCTTAAGTACCCTAAGGAAAGCGTTGGGACGATTCAGGGGACCCTTCCAGAGGAGGTTTTGGACAGTGGGTCGTTTTGGCTTGACACTCCCATGTCCTTTGTCCAGTTTTGCGCCAGAGCGGAAGCAAGCGGTTTCCAGAGCTGGTTTGAACTGAACTATGCAAGGAGGCGCCAAATGTGTCCCTGATGCAGACTAGCAAGTGCACCCACCCGGCCCCAATACACTAAATCCTGTCAGGGAGGTGGTCACACCTCCCTGTGAAAGGATACCTATTCTTCAGCCTTCCCATGCTCAAGCTTGGCTTAGGAGCAGGAGGGCAGAATCGTGTCCAGCCGCGGCCCTTGCATGTAAGAACGGTGGGGCCTGGAGGGGTATTTCGGTGGACAGTGACAAGGGGAAATTAAATAAATAATTAATTTTCCCTCCGTTGAAATCCCCCCCCACTGGGCCCCACCGCTCTTTCCTGCACGGTCCGCGACTGTGTCTCTAGTCGGCAGGAGCCACTTATGCGAGTATTCCTGTTGTGTAATCTTTTCCTGTTGGCGATATTGGATTTATGTCCTTCCTCCCTTCCTTCCTTTGTAAAGTGCTCTGATATCTTTCGGGATCTTGTTCGCGCTATATAAATCTTCATAAATAAATACATGATGTGCTGTCCGGGTCTAGAACACTGGTACTGGGAGCACTGAGAGCCCAAATGAGGGCTCTTCCAGTGCTTGGAATCATACCTCCTACACCGTTTATGGTGTGGGTGTATGATTCCAACATGTTTGATACCAAACATGATAGGATTCGTTGCAGCCGATTTCATGATGGTCATCTCGTAATTACGCGGTGCCCCTCTATATAGAATATGGCTGCTTCACTTACAACCCGGGAGAATGGACTCCGTAGGCTATAGGGGTGTCCTGTTCATGCAGGGGCACCCTCACACATAGAGCCAAGCACCCTGTCATCAGGATTTATAAGGCCTGCAATAGGGGTTTACTTATAGGTTTTAAGTGCAGTGACCCTAGATATAGGAAACCTATATCTTTCGTAAGTGGTGCTAGCACCAGCTTACCCAGGCTGCAATGGCAGGCCTGTAGATGCATTTTGTATGGTCTCCTATGGGTGGCATAATGCATGATTCAGCCTCTGGGGTACCTATAGTACCAAATACTAGGGACTAATATGGGTACCCCAGTATCCAATCTGTGATGTACCTAAGTACATCAACAATGTAAGGGAGAAAGCAGAGACACTTGGGTCCTGATTAGCAGGATCCCCATCAAACAGCATAGCACCAGGCAAAAAGTGGAGGTAACCATAAAAGCACACTCTACTTTCCTACAACTTTAACAAGAGGGTTTTATTTCAAGATAACTAGCGTCCTTTTAAAGTGTCAAAAGTGTTCAAACAGAAGGAAGTGCAGCCATATGTTTGACCCAACGTGGCTCCCAATCACCACAGATAATTTTGTTTAGAAGGACCCCTAAGAGCAGATGTAAATAGTTGACATAAGAATGACCGAGCACGGGGTTAGCCCTCCTCAACCTCGAGAGCATATGTCAAAAGAAAACATAACCCTGCACAGTATATCACACAGCAGTGTGCATCGATGGTACATTTGAATTACTTTAAATAATTTCCTAAATGGAAGACACTATGGGTTACATGTATCAAGCTACTTAGAATTCGCAAATGGGCTGATTTGCAGAATCGAACTGTTTGCCAACGCTAAAAAGGCTTTTTACATGTATCAAAACCCATTTTGCGATTTGGTAACCTGTTACCAAATCACAAAGTGAGTTGCGATTCGCCATTAGGAAGGGCCATGTTTAGGGTGTCCCTTCCTAATACCAAATCGCATCAGTATGTAGGAATGTTTTGTGACCGAAATGCGGTCACAAAACATTTTCATTTTACCACCTACTTCAAGTCGGTGGTAACCCATTTGCAAATGGGTAGGGGTCCGCAAGGGACCCCTTCTCCATTGTGAATGTTTGTTACAGCATTTTTTTAAGAGCAGTCAGTGGTCCCACGGGCCACTGCCTACTCTTAGGCCTCCCCCCCCGTGCTAAGCATTTTTTAGGCTATTTGGGGTAGTGCGCACTTAGGCCCCTGTAACTTTTTGACCACATAAGGTATCCATGCCAAATTTGCGTCCTTTTCTTCCAACATCAAGGGGATTGTAAAGGTATCCAGGGTTTGTGGATTCCCCTGGAGGTCTCCCTGAAATTAGCCAAAATACAGCTAAATTTTGAAAAAAGGGCTGCAAATGAAAGCGTCTGGGATTTTTCCTGCAAATGGTATCAAAAAAGGGTTTGTGGGGCTGAAATCACCATTTTCCCAGCTTTTAGAGAATGACAGGCTTTTGTCAGAAAACCAACATTTTTTACACAGTTTTGGCATTTTTCTGGGACATAGCCTATTTTTGCTATTTTTTGTGCTTTCAACCTCCTTCCAGTTATTGGGAGAAATGGGTATGAAAGCAATAATGGATCCTGGAAAGCTATACAGTTTAGAAAAGTAGACAAAATTCTGAATTCAGCAAGGGGTCATTTGTGTAGATCTATCAAGGTTTCTTTATAGAAACTAACAGTTAAATATAGGAAAAATTGAAAATTAGTTGAAAAAAACAGCCTTTTGTGTCAACGTTTTCACTTGTAACTTCTTCTAATTATGACAGTCTTTGAAAGCAATATACCGTTACATCCGCTGGACCTTTCTGGTTGTAGGGATATATAGGACTTGTTGGTTCACCAAGAACCCGACTAACCCAGAGTCAAAAACTGAGCAGCAATTTGCAATGACTTTTTATTATGTACCAGGTATATAGCAATTATCGTGGGAAAATGTATACATGGAAAAATCGGTATGAAAGACACCTATGTATTTCTGAAATGGGAACAAATTATAGAGTTTAGAAACACTAGATATTTGCACATTTTCGAAATTGGGAATACTCATACTAGCATGAGAATTATCGGTCATTTTTCAAAATGACTTATTTTTTACACAATGTCTTTCATTTGGAAGGCAGAAATGCATCGGAAGTCAATAGGTAATAACAGTTGCTTTACAAATCTGAATTACCCTAAGTCTCCCGATGAAAATGGTACCACACTTGTGTGGGTTGGCCTAGTGCCCGCCGCAGGAAACGGTGCAAAACGCAACGTGGTCACACCTCAATTTCGCAGTGAAAAATTATCTTTTTATGGCAAAGTGCCTAGCTGTAGTTTGTGAACCATAGCTTTGCCGGCACCTAGGGAAACCTAGTAAACCTATACCTTTTTGAAAACTAGGTACCCAGGGGAATCCAGGATCGGGTGACTTGACTGCCTCTCACCAGGTTCTGTTACCCAAAATCCCGTGCAAACCTAAAATATTGTGAAAAAAAACACATTTTCCCCACATTTCTGTGGTGGAAAGTTCTGGAATCTGCGTAGATCCACAAATTTCCACACACCCCGCGTTCCCCAAAGTCTTCCGAGAAAAATGGTACCTCACTGTGTGTGGGTCGGCCTAGTGCCTGCAACAGGAAACGGTGCAAAATGCAACGTGGACACACCTCAATATCGCAGTGAAAAATGACCCTTTTTTGGCAAAGTGCCTAGCTGTAGTTTTTTAACCCTAGCTCTGCCGGCACCTAGGGAAACCTACCAAATCCACACATTTCTGAAAACTAGACACCCATGGGATTCTAGGGAGGTTTGGCTTGCGTGGATCCCCCAAAGTTTCCTTACCCAGAATCCCCTGCAAACCTCACTTTTAGCTGAAAGATTCACTTTTTTCACACATTTTTGTGTGGGAAAGTTGTGGCATCCCCAGGCTGACACAAATTTCCTACCACCCAGTGTTCCCCCGGGTCTCCTGATAAAAACGGTGCCTCACACGTGTGGGAGGTACAAGTACCTGCACCAGTCAAGGGCCCAAAACGTAGTGAGGCGACATCAAAATTGCCAATCACAAAACAACCTGGTTTTGCAAAGGGGGTACGCTGGGTTTTTGGCCCGGTGCTCGGCGGCCACCTAGAGAAACCTACCAAACCCACACATTTATGAAAGCTAGACACCCAGGGAATTCCAGGGAGGTATGGCTTGCGTGGATCCCCCAACGTTTCCGTACCCAGAATCCCCTGCAAACCTCAAATTTAGCTGAAAAATGCACTTTTTTCACACATTTTTGTGTGGGAAAGTTGTGGCATCCCCAGGCTGACACAAATTTCCTACCACCCAGCGTTCCCCCGGGTCTCCCGATCAAAATGGTGCCTCACTCCTGTGGGAGGCCCAAGTACCCGTGACATTCAAGTGCCCAAAACGTAGTGATGCGACATCAAAAGTGCCTATCACAAAACAACTTGGTTTTACAAGGGGGGTCACCTGGGTTTTTGGCCCCGTGCTCTGCGGCCAGCTTGGGAAACCTACCAAACCCACACATTTATGAAAACTAGACACCCGGGGGATTCCAGGGAGGTGTGGCTTGCATGGATCCCCCAACGTTTTCTTACCCAGAATCCCCTGCAAACCTTAATTTTAGCTGAAAAAATCACTATTTTCACACATTTTTGCGTGGGAAAGTTGTGGCATCACCGGGCTGACACAAATTTCCTACCACCCAGCGTTCCCCCAGCTCTCCCGATAAAAATAGTGCCTCACTCGTGTGGTGGGCCCAAGTACCCGCGACAGGCAAGGGCACAAAATGTAGTGAGGCAACATCAAAATTGCCTATCACAAAATGACTTGGTTTTGCAAAGGGGGTACCCTGGGTTTTTGGCCCGGTGCTCAGCAGCCACCTAGGGAAACCTACCACACCCACACATTTCTGAAAACTAGACACCCGGGGGATTCCAGGGAGGTATGGCTTGTGTGGATCCCCCAAAGTTTCCGCACCCAGAATCACCTGCAAACCTCAATTTTAGCTGAAAAAAATCACTTTTTTCACACATTTTTGTGTGGGAAAGTTGTGGCATCACCGGGCAGAAAGACTGTAATAATTGCGGGGGGTGGAGGCATGGGCATGCCCGTTTTGGGCAGCCCCCACCCTTATTTTTACTTTCCCAAAAAATCCCTGGTTTCTAGTGGGCTTTTTGCCCCCCCGGGGGGGCAGATTAGGGGGGGTAGAAAGGCTGTAATGGTGGCAGGTGGGTGGGGGCACTGGCGTGCCCGTTTCGGGCAGCCTCCACTCTAAAAAAAACTTCAAAAACAAATCCCTGGTGTCTAGTGAGCTTTCTGCCCCCCCCCCCCGAAGGGGCAGATTAGGGGCCAATGCCTGTAGTGATTGTGGGAGGAGGTGGGGGCATGGGCATGCCCGTTTTGGGCAGCCCCCACCCTTATTTTTATTTCTAAAAAAATCCCTGGTGTCTAGTGGACGTTTTGGCCCCGCGGTGGCAGATTGGGGGCAAAAAGACTAAATTATACCAAAATGAATTGGGGGGAGGAAGGCCCTTGCCCAAGGGGCCGCTCCCCCCTCCCTGATTTCTAGTGGGTGGATCCCTGCTTGGGGATCGCCCTCCTGTGGCGATCCCCAAGCAGGGATCCACTGGGGAGGGATACCATTGGAAAGGGGAGATTCTCCCCTTTCCAACGATACCTCTCCCGTCTTTCTACGTGTTCAGGGGGCTGAGATAGCCCCTTGAGCACATAGAAAGGGAAACTGAAATGGCTCATTTCAGTTTCGGTTTCAATGAAATGACGTCAGCGCGACGTGCGCACCGATCGTCATTTCAGGGAAACCAGGGGGGGGGGGGGGGGGGCCTTGGGAGCTGGGGAAGCTGTTCCCGAGGCTCCTGAGGCTCTTTCGGCAAAAAGGGAATCCAGTGCGATGTTTCATGACGAGCTGGACTCGTCATGAGCACACGAGCACTGTGTGCCATGACGAGTCCAGCTTGTCATGAGCATGCAAGGGGTTAATTTGTGTTCGTGAAACGCTTCCCGTTTTCCTATAAGGAAAACGGGCTGCAATTCAAAGAAAAAGATTGCTTTATTTAAAAGCAATCACAGACATGGTGGTCTGCTGACCCCAGCGTGTTAACATTTGCTTTCACCTCGTGTATTTTAACATTGGTCTCACATTCAATTTTGTAATGTGTCATGCATAAGTGTTCATCTAACTAATGATCATGGTAAAGACATGGAGAGAACACTGCTGGTACGACGTTGTCATGAGCGTATGGTTTTCTACCTGACTACTCCTTGGCTTCGAGAGCCAGTTTTACAGGTTGGACCAACAAACCTCTTCAGGTAAGGAGTTGGTTCGGGGTCTTCTGACCTGGGAGAGTTGTCTGTCGGGATGGAAAAGTCCTTTGCCAGGCAATGGACGTGTTCCCCTGCACTGAGTGCCCAACTGCACTGTTTTCTGGATCCCTAATACTAATTTTTGTTGTCATAGGCAAACATGGATTGTGTGTGTGTGTGACATGACATAAGCCTATCTCACAGATTACAGTTTTGTTGAAATTAGGAGGGGCATCCAAAGCGCTTCCGTCAAAGTGTTGGAAGGCTGCCCCCTTCACCAAGAGCTAAACAGCATGAGTGCAGTGGTGGCAGCATACCATGAAGTAATCACTACTAGGTGTAAACAGGTCCTTCTTTTAACCTGTGTCACTGCAGGGAGGCCTAAAGGGTCACTCATCTTATTAAAGTTCTGCAGCTGTGTGCTTAATGCACCACTTGTCCTACATCGGTTGGATATGAGGTGCTGCGCAGGGCAGGAGCAGTGACTCTGCGCTGGATGGATGTATGCCTGGAGAGGGTACAATACAGGGGGGACACAGCAGTGCTGTGCAGCTTGCGCATGGTGGGTACGTGTGCTCGATGGATGTGCACTTGCAAGTGGCACAGTACATGAAGGATTTAGTGCTAGACAGTGAGTGCATGGTGAATGCATGTGCTGGGTGTATGTGTGCCTGCTAGTGTCACAGCACATGACAGGTTAAATACTGTGCAGTGAGTGCATGTTAAGTGTATGCGGGCTTGCAACAAGCTCAATAAAAAAGGTAGCAGTGTGCTAAAGTACATGAATGGTGAATGTGTATGCTGGCTGTGTGTTTGTCTGAAAGTGGCACAACACAGAAAGGCTGCAGTACTGAGCAGACCACACAAAGTGAATATGCATGCTTAATGTATGTGTGCCTGGGATGGCACAATGTATGGAGGTAAGAGTACTGGTTAGTATGTGTGTTGTGCATATACACTTAGTACAAGTGTGCCTGCAATGGTACATTATGTGGAGGACCACAGTTCCATGACATGGAGTAGAACAGTCCCCACAGACGGAAATGAAAATTGCTGCATTCCTGTGAGCTAGTTGGGACACACACTGAAGAGGAGAGAGAGCAGTTCCCCCTGTACATTTCAAAAAGTGCTCTTTGATTCAGTGAGATATCACAAGGCCTGGACACATCCCTGGAAGGAGATGGGGCTTATAAGAAAATCATCATAAAGAATAGGGCTGTGGACCATGGGCTAACCATTTGATGCACATATCACTGTGGCTGACAATCAAGTGTGAACTCTAGTCACTCCCAAGGCCGGTGTTGTGGGACTATCAGCATTGGGGTTTCTCCTTCTGTGACAGACAGCCTTTCAAGAGGAAGAAGGAGTTTAGAAGGGTTTACTTCAAAAGAAGGATAACCCCAACATAAAACTTCAAAGACCTAGAACCTTCCTCTGAAAATGGTCTATAAGAAAGGGGGGTTGAGACCCCAAAGATTAGTCATCTGTCGAGCAGCCAGATGGGCTGTGTAAGGAGGTGAAGCTCTGCAAGAGGTCTGCCTGTGACCAAGGGATTACCTCTTGGAGACACACAGAAAACCACAGAATGATAATCTAGTGTGTGTCACCACGTATGGAGCACATGCAATGTGATGAAAAAGATAGTCTTATGTAATTGGAAAACTTTAACATTAGCCCCATTGCACTTTGAGAGACCAATGTTCGCCTTCAGGAGAGGGCGAGTGCTAAAAGATCTACTGGTTCACACGAGGCCCAAACAGAAGGCGAACACAACTTGTACACTTCAAGCAGTGTATAACCTGTCTAAGGTAACTGGCCACCATCCCTGTGGACAATGTAATATCTGCCCACTTACAAAGGCAACCAAAGATATAGACTTGGGACTACGCACTCCCTGGGTCCTCATAAAACATACAAATTGCAACAGTCCCAATGTGATGTATATAATCGAAAGCAAATATGGCTTTAAATATGTAGGCATGACCACAAGAAAAGTCAGATTATGCGTCTACGAACACAAAAGCACTTTCCACTATAAGAAAACAATCATGAAACTGATTCCCCACTTTCTATCCTCAGGCCCCAGAGAGAATGATTTTGCCTAGTTCATCATTGAAAAACTGCCCCTAAAAGCGAGTGAAAAACAACTATTATGATATGAGAAAAGATGGATCTATGGGCTATCAAGTATGATAAAGTAATCATATCAAGTAAATGAGGAAATCCATGGATGCAACTATCATGAGTACAAGAAGAGCAACCTCCACACTGCGTGAAAGATGGGGAGTAACATCAGCCAATCATTGTGGAAGCACAAAAAATGGCCCAAGATACAAAAAAGTAAAATGACATATTAATAAATATCTGACCCAACCTATAAATGGTAACAGTAATTATTTTTAAAACGTCTTTCAAATATACCTTTTTATAATGCAAACTGATCACATAAAAATGGTGGGGACACTTGATATAGACATAGAGGTATGCATACACAAAGATTGAATTTAAAAAAAAAAAATACTGCACGACCGTGATAAACTCATTTAAAACCAACTGAGTACCATAGTGGAATGAATCCAGAGACAAGAACCCCCGTTTTCCCATTCACCAGCCTTTTGTAATGATTAAGACACACGGAAATGAAGTGGGACTCCAACTCTCAGCATCCCTACGGAGTTGCTGTACTGACGTCACCACAGGCCCCTACAGGAAGCTTCAGCCTCTGCAAGTACTGCTGGCCTAGCGCACACCAGTGCTTGGTGGTGACACTAGGTACTTACGTGGTGCTGATGTTTGATGAAGCAAGTGAATATACATGAGAGAGACAGGAACGAGAGTGATAATGCCGGATTCCACTATAAAAATTCTCTAAGAATCCTCAATCGACTGGTTCTTTATTACCTGCTGAGAAGTGTAAAGGGGAGAAACCATACCTTCATGACTAACTAGCATGGACCAATCAAGTAAGACTCTGAAAGGATCACTGACTCCGAATTCTAATTTAGGGGTTTTATTACAAAGCCAAAAATAACTGAACATCCAAGCACCTCATGACGAGGTTGTAAAAATACATAGGCCCTAATACAAAGTTCATCCTACGAATTAGTCTAATCCGGTGCAGCATAAAAAGATTGAGCAACTCCAAAAATACTAAACAGGCAATAACTGCCTCAACATCTATATTAGACTTCATTAGTGGCTGCAAGAAAAATCCATTAATCTATCCCTACTCTATCCCTACTTAGCATTTCCCAGGCAAATCAAGAAAAGGTGTCAGCTTGTGAAGACTTCCTAAGAAGTACACTCACGTTGTAAGGGTCAGTAGCCAAAGCTACAGAGTTCGCTCTAAGACCTCCTTCTGCTAGAATCGATCCCCTCCTTCAGCCCTTTTAACTACTTCTGCTTTCTCAACTCCCAGGGCGCTGTCCCTAATACAAAATGTACAATTGATAGAACACACCCCTGAAACACCTTCTGGCCAGGCACTTCTCGTAGTAATTTTCCACCAAAACTTGTACACGGTCCAGCAACAGTTGGTGTCCTTGGGTCTCGGGCTTCTTCAGTAAAAAGAATATCGGCTCCCAATTATAGGCATTCCTGAATAGTTTGTAACAGGTCTCCTCCATACCTAACACCTAAAACAAAAGGCGTTAGAACTAACGAGGACAGTGTCCTTGCACCTGCAACAGAAACGTGAGAACAGAACAACCTTACACGCACATGAATTTCGCTGACTGCCTCCAAATGAGAGCTTTACCAGGGTAAAATGCATTTCAGGCCTAAACAAACCAGCTAACATAAGGAAAACGAAGAGGCCTTTCATAGCAAATGTGAATTTTCAATCAGGCCGTCACACGTCAGGATTTACATGCATTAATAATACTTTGCTGTAAACGTGTAACATTATTACACTTAAGCATAATTTGTTGTTTCTTCGTGCAGTCTTCATCATGGTGCACATTCAAATTAAAAGGCATTACATTACACAGAAACTTTTCGTTAGATAATGGAATATACTAAAGGTTACAATCTCAGTTATAAACGCCATTACATTTCTCTTCTACATGACACGAAATACATTCTATCATTTCACTTGCACATTTCATTATTACAACACAATCTAATAATTACACGTTAATACAACACAAAATATATGAGGGTGCTGACTATACATGATTGTGATGCACCCCAGCAATTTTCAGAGCATCACCAAGCTCTATCAGTTCCCCCCTCTGATGACTAGTGTCAGTAACAAAAATCACAACTCCCAGGAGAAAGTACCGACCTAAACAGAACTCGTAGCCATTCTTCCCTGTCTGATCTTTTCTAGATTCTTTATATTTTCGTTGTGACTGTCCTGCAGTCTAGCCATCCTTATCTCTTGCTCCCTAAGGGATCTTTCGACTTGGTATGCCTTGTACCACTGAAAGGCCCTGACAAACCCCCACAAGCAAACCACACAGGCCACAAATATAATGATTGTCGCACTTTCTCTAGAACTTACTTGAGTTAGACTAGTGCAATGCCAGCATCCACGGAAGCGAAGAGCAAAACCCCAACTCTCCCCTAGGGTAAGACCATCTCCAGGAAGAGAAAATCTTCTGAATGATGAATAATACCCCACGGAAGAGCAGGGACAATCAAGGGACCACCAGGAAGCCCACCAGCAAGGCCAACGAATCCAAGAAGGGAGGGACAAGAGAATTAGATCCAGTACTGTATAAAAAAAAAATAACAAGCAGGGAGAGAGGAGATTTCGAGTGTTAATCCCTGTAGTCTAAATATGGTAAGTACAAAAAGTGACAGAGAATAATGTCTACATAAGAAGAATGGTTGTGTACCCCCTCATACTCACATCAGCGCAGGAATGATCTCTTCCAAAATTCATCTCCATAGTAATCCAACCAAAGGTATAAATGAGGCAAGTCTCTATCCAGAGAAAGAAAGGCACGAAACTTAGAAGGGCCTCAAATGCCGGTGTATTCACAGAGCAGTTGTTACTGACGAGTGTTTGTTTAATAAAGATTTTGTTGCAGTCAGTCAAAAGGCACTGCTCAGTTTTCCCAGTTCGTGAGGTACACAAAACAAAGAAGATTCAAGCGGGGTACGATGATAGTCCCTTAAGATTGTCCGGAGTGGAAAAACAAAATCTATTAAGTTCCCAATTGCCGGAAACAATCCTGCGGGGGGCTTCGTTATCCTCTGCTACCGCGCTAAACAAAGGACGCGGTGTGAGCGTGATTGAAGGTGAAGGTGCTGAGGAAAAGATGAACGCGTGAGCAGCGCATCGGACGCAACAGGTACCGTGAGCGTGATATTCCTCAGCGCTGTGGTGGATAATGGAGGTACGAATTCGGGCGGGGTTGAGCCAGGTCAGCGCAAGGGAACTCTTCAGTGTTTTCGCTGTATTTCAGAGAAAGAAAAGCACTCGCACTCGATCGAGTGAATCTCCAGGGTCCGAGGGGGGTCTGAGGGGGGCGAAAGAAAACGGCAACAATTCAATCGTCTTCCAAAGGTACAGCACGGGTATCTCTGGCAAAGAGGATGTCCGCGATTCTTGGCCAGCGTGAACCCAGAGTCGAAGAAGTATCTTCCAGGGAGATAGAATCCGGAATGCGGGTAACCACAAGATTCAGGAAATGCAGGTCAGGCAGAACGGCGTGGTCCACTAGAGCTCAGTAAGCCAAGCGAAGTACTCGGGGAGGGGCTTCATTTAAAAAGATCTCATCCACCAATGAGCTCTTTCCAGTGTAATATGGGACGGTACACAACCCTGCCTTCAGGTATGGTGCATTATGGGAGTGGTAGTGTGTGTAAGGGAGCACGGATAAAGCACAGGTAGACTGTTGCGTAACAGTTCTCCCCCCTAAAGGCCTATTCACAGGTCGGGGTTTGGCAGGGTGCAAGGCATGAAATCGTCTTATTAGGAGGGGTGCATGGACCTGATCAGCAGGTTCCCATGTTCTATCTTCGGGAGCGTATCCCACCCAATCAACCAAGTATTGTAGTTTGCCTCGTTCTCGGCGAGAATCCACTATTCTCTTGACTTCATACTCTTGTTGTCCATCTATAGTAATGGGGGAGGTGGGGGTTCAGGACAGGAAGGTTGATCGTATTTCTTGAGTAAAGAAATATGAAAAACAGGATGTATTTGGTATTCAGGAGGTAACTCAAGTCTGAGGGCTACAGGGTTAATAATGCGTGAGACTTTAAAAGGTCCTATATAACGAGGTTGGAGTTTCTGTGGTCCTGATAATCTAAGGTTTTTTGTAGCCAACCATACCTGATCTCCTACTAGGTATGTAGGTGCAGGGCGTCTATGTTTATCTGCTTGCTCCTTCATGGGTTTTTTGGCTTCTTGTAGTTTTTGTTTAGCCAGATTCCATATTGAGGAGAGTTGTGAATGGTGTTCAGTTACAGCAGGCATTGCAGACAAAGAAAGAGGAAAGTGTAAGGGTAAACAAAGGGGGTGATACCCATACAAGAAAAAAAAAGGGGAAATCTGAGTGGCTGAATGACGGGTGTTGTTGTAGGCGAATTCCGCTAAAGGAAGGGCTTGTACCCAATCACTGGTAACAGTGCCTAACAAACAACGTAAGTACTGCTTCAAGGTATGATTAGTTCTTTCTGTCTGCCCGTCGGTTTGGGGGTGATAGGCTGAAGAAAGGTGGTGATCTATGTGCAAAGTCTTACACATACCTTGCCAAAACCTAGAAATGAATTGGGGTCTCGGTCAGAAACTATTATAGAGGGTAATCCATGTAGTCGCACGATATATTGTATGAATATGTCTATGAGCTCCTTAGCTGTAGGTAGTTTTGGAAGAGGTATAAAATGAGCCATCTTGGACAACATGTCTACTACTACTAATATGGTGTTATACCCTCGTGTAGCTGGAAAACCAGTCATAAAATCCATGCTAATCGAAAACCAAGGTGTGTGGGGAATGGGCATAGGGTGTAACAGACCCGCAGGTGAACAATGAAGAGATTTTTGTCGTGCACAAGTGGGACACGCTTTCACATAATCGTAGATGTCCTGATTCATCCCTTTCCACCAAAACCATCTCTGGCATGTGTGTATCGTTTTGTCTGCACCAGGATGTCCTGCCAAAGGGGAAGAATGACACCAATTCATAATCAAGATACGTAGTTCATCAGAGGGAACATACAAAAGGCCCTTATGATAATATAAGCCATCTGTGATAGAATTCTTGGGATCCAATAACCAATCTTCAGGTTTAAGGGAGGCACATTCAGTAGCTAGTGTCTTAAAGAAATCGTTTTCTAACCCTAAGTCTCCTATAGCTGCTATCTTATTTTCAGGAATGATAAGCGGGGGTGTTTCTTCTTTGTGTTTTTCTCTTTTCCCAATTGTGAGAGTGCATCCACTTTGCCATGTCTGGCTCCCGGTTGAAAATTTATCACAAAATCATATTCACTAAAAAAGAGAAACCCATCTCATTTGCCTCGGGGTAAGTACTTTTGCTGATTTAAAAAACTGCAGATTACGGTGGTCAGAGAATATGGTAATGGTGTGTGGAGACCCCAACAGGTAATGCCTCCATTCCTGAAATGCGAGTTTTATGGCCAGCAACTCCCTTTCGCCTATGGTGTAATTTTGTTCGGCAGCAGAGAGGGTCATGGAAAAATATGCTACAGGATGAAGAGTCCCATTCTGAGCGTTTCGTTGTGAGAGAACCCCCCGACTGCATATTGCGATGCGTCGGCTTCCAGAAAAAAGGGCTGAGCATTATCTGCATGTCGAATAACAGGAGCAGAGACAAACTTTTGTTTTAGCATTTGGAATGCTTGTTCCGCTGTGTCATCCCAATCGAATACCACCCCCTTTTTTTTTAAGTCTAGTGATGGGGTGATGAAGTGAGAAAAGCGATCAATGAACCTCCTGTAAAAGTTAGCGAATCCCAGAAAGGATTGAATTTCTTTTACAGTAGTGTGACTAGACCAATTGATTATGGCAGATACTTTAGAAGGATCCATATGTATCCCTTCAGGGGAGATAACAAATCCAAAAAAAATCAACCTTTGTTGTATGAAAAAGACATTTATCAAGTTTGGCAAAGAGATGATAGTCTTGAAGGCGTTGTAAAATTGTCCTGACATGTTGCCAATGTTCTTGTTCTGATTGTGAAAAAACTAGGATGTCGTCAATATAGACGATCACAAAAAGGTCAAGAAATTCTCTTAGAATTTCATTAATAAAAAACTGAAACGCCGCCGGGGCATTGCATAAGCCAAACGGCATTACACAATATTCATAGGGCCCAAACTTTGTGCGGAAAGCCGTCTTCCACTCATCTCCTTGCCGGACACGAATCAAATGGTACGCTCCACGATGGGCCAGCTTAGTGAAGATTTTTGCTTTCCTAACCTGATCGAGAAGATTGGAGATGAGGGGAAGAGGGTATTTATTTTTTAACGTGACCTTATTAAGGGCACGGTAATCCAGACAGGCTCTTAAACCCCCTTCCCGTTTGGGAATAAAAAAAATGGGGGAAGAGACCGGAGAGGTGGAGTGACGGATAAAGCCCTTCTTGAGCATGTCCTGTAGATATTCATACAGATACTTGTTTTCTGGCTCCGTGAGTGCATATATTCTGCTCACAGGCAGAACCGCCCCCGGAACCAAATCTATCCGGCAGTCATAAGACCTATGGGGGGGCCATGCAACTGCTTTTACATCATCAAACACATCTTTATAGTCATTATATTCAGGAGGTAGCTCAGATGTGCTAGTGGTCTCCATAGCACAGCATAAGGAAGTTTGCCACGTAGGGGATTCTTGATAGCAATGTACCAGGCAATAATGGGAACGTAGGGTGACTTTTCTTGAGACCCAATCAATAACGGGGTTATGTACCTGTAACCAGGGTACCCCTAGTATGGCTCCAAAATTGGGTATGTCTATTAAATCGAACTGGATAGTTTCTGAGTGTCCATTATCACACACCATAGTAAGACTGGGGGTTTGGAAAGCTAGTAAGCCCGAAGACAGTTCAGTGCCGTCTACTGTCCTGATCTTCTCTGGTTGATTCTTTGATAGGAATTCTATTCCTAACGCCTTTGCCAAGGAAATATCTAAGAAGTTACCAGTCGCCCCCGAATCTAAGAGTATAGGCATAGTCTTTCTGTGTTGAGATGGTAAAACCAAGACTACCATTAGGGTGAAATGTCTAGGTACCAGAGGCATAGTGTTAGCTAACACATGTGAGATCTTTAGCAAAGAATGACTTGGAGGGTCGATCCCCTTGTCCTTCAGTTTTCCGATACTGTCGCATAGCCAGTCTGTACAGGGGAGGTTTTTGAACCTGTCTTAGGTTTAACTGGACACTCTCTCGCGTAATGACCCCCTTTACCACAGTAAAGACATAAATTGATTTTTTTACGTTTCTCTCATTCCAGACTCGATAAAGGGCCCCTGATGCCACCTATTTGCATCGGTTCACTGAGGTCCTTTGACTCTTTCTTCTCTGCTTTGCCCAACAGAAAACGGGGATAGTCGCCTTTTGTCTTTTCACCTCTCCTTTCATTAAGACGGTGATCCAGCTTCACCACCAGGTCTATGAAAGAAGAGCAGTCTTCAGGAGGGTCAACTATCTGCGACAGGATGTCTTTTAACTCGTCCTTTAAAACTCTATAGAATAATGACGTCCTCTTTTCTTCAGGCCACTGAGTTTCAGTGACCAGTCTATTAAATGTGGTAATGTAGGTCAATAGGTCTTTAGATCCCTGTTTCAAACCCAACAATACATTATCACTGGCTTGCATGTAGGAATGGCGTGCAAAAAGACTTTCATCCTATCTTTGAATAGTGTTAAGTCATATAAAATAGGGTTGTCATTGTCAACTAGAGGCACCGACCATAGAGCTGCGTTGCCTGTCAAATAGGAGATGATAAAGGCAACCTTAGCTGCGTCATCAGGAAACGAGGTGGCTCGGCACAGGAACTGAAGGTGACATTGATTCATGAACACCCCGTATTTGCTACTGTCTCCGTTAAACCTTTCTGGCATGGCTAATGGAGTTGGGGACGGAGACACTACTGTCACATTAACAGGATGAGCCCCACTGTCCACGGGAGAAGGATCAGGGTTGGCAGAAGCAGGTGAAGGAACATGAAAGTGTGCGGGATGTATATAGCTCCTCTTGTATTTTGAGGCTGCCTCTTCTACACTAACCTCTAATCGCTTCTGTGTCTTTAGGTGATCTAGTTCCATAACTAACCGCTGATTTTCGGTTCTCAACAGTCGGAGCTCCGCTTGTAAATTTACTACAGCGGAGGCCAATTAATTCATTGTTGTTTCAGGCGTCTCACTGGACAGGGTAGCGTCCATGAGTGCGTTATCCATCTTCGCTCAGGGGATATATCTATACGTGGGCTTAGCTTTCTGTCGCACTTTCTCTAGAACTTACTTGAGTTAGACTAGTGCAATGCCAGCATCCACGGGAGCGAAGAGCAAAACCCCAACTCTCCCCTAGGGTAAGACCATCTCCAGGAAGAGAAAATCTTCTGAATGATGAATAATACCCAATGGAAGAGCAGGGACAATCAAGGGAACACCAGGAAGCCCACCAGCAAGGTCAACGGATCCAAGAAGGGAGGGACAAGAGGATTAGATCCAGTACTGTATAAAAAAAAATAACAAACAGGGAGAGAGGAGATTTCAAGTGTTAATCCCTGTAGTCTAAATATGGTAAGTACAAAAAGTGACAGAGAATAATGTCTACATAAGAAGAATGGTTGTGTACCCCCTCATACTCACATCAGCGCAGGAATGATCTCTTCCAAAATTCATCTCCATAGTAATCCAACCAAAGGTATAAATGAGGCAAGTCTCTATCCAGAGAAAGAAAGGCACGAAACATAGAAGGGCCTCAAATGCCGGTGTATTCACAGAGCAGTTGTTACTGACGAGTGTTTGTTTAATAAAGTTTTTGTTGCAGTCAGTCAAAAGGCACTGCTCAGTTTTCCCAGTTCGTGAGGTCCACAAAACAAAGAAGATTCAAGCGGGGTGCGATGATAGTCCCTTAAGATTGTCCGGAGTGGAAAAAAAAAATCTGTTAAGTTCCCAATTGCCGGAAACAATCCTGCGGGGGGCTTCGTTATCCTCTGCTACCGCGCTAAACAAAGGACGCGGTGTGAGCGTGATTGAAGGTGAAGGTGCTGAGGAAAAGATGAACGCGTGAGCAGCGCATCGGATGCAACAGGTACCGTGAGCGTGATATTCCTCAGCGCTGTGGTGGATAATGGAGGTACGAATTCGGGCGGGGTTGAGCCAGGTCAGCGCAAGGGAACTCTTCGGTGTTTTCGCTGTATTTCAGAGAAAGAAAAGCACTCGCACTCGATCGAGTGAATCTCCAGGGTCCGAGGGGGGTACGAGGGGGGCGAAAGAGAACGGCAACAATTCAATCGTCTTCCAAAGGTACAGCACGGGTATCTCTGGCAAAGAGGATGTCCGCGATTCTCGGCCAGCGTGAACCCAGAGTCGAAGAAGTATCTTCCAGGGAGATAGAATCCGGAATGCGGGTAACCACAAGATTCAGGAAATGCAGGTCAGGCAGAACGGCGTGGTCCACTAGAACTCAGGGAGGGGCTTCATTTAAAAAGATCTCATCCACCAATGAGCTCTTTCCAGTGTAATATGGGATGGTACACAACCCTGCCTTCAGGTATGGTGCATTATGGGAGTGGTAGTGTGTGTAAAGGGAGCACGGATAAAGCACAGGTAGACTGTCGCGTAACAATGATAGGCTTCAGAATGTAACCAAGGATACCTTTTCCCAAGCTCGCAAACCAATTCCCCACTCTACCAAATCCTTTACCAACTTTTTCCCCGAACGCCCTCTTCAGTCAGATCCTGGATCTCATGATGGATCACAGTGATGTTACTTATATACTTCCTCATATCTTTACTATTATCAGGTATATAAGTACAGCACTCTTGAACCTTCAGCATTTTACAGACTCTGCCCTCTTTTGCCAATAAGATCTAATGATTACACGTTAATACAACACAAAATATATGCGAGTGCTGACTATCCATGATTATGCTGCACCCCTGCAATTTTCAGAGCATCACCACGCTCTATCAAGAGTCTGCACAACATTAGCAGTATGTGATTAATGGCTTGATAGATATCATGGTTTGGCTCTGGCTGGAGCTCTAAAACATACCTCATTACCTTGACTATACAAACTATGTATTAGAGGCGGTCTTTGGCGGGACATTTGTAAGGACACATACCACATCTACATAAGCACCAAAGCTGCTATACACATAATTTGACCATCATGATAAGTGGCAACTATAAATATAAGCATAACGAATATCATTTTGGCTAATACACCAGCAGAGTGATCCATCGTTGATATTATACAACATGACGGGAAAGAGGCAGAGTATCCGAGTCTCTTATAGACATTGTACCTGCCGATATGTGCTTTTGTGGGAGCTTTAAAAAGAACCTCAAAGGCCCAATAAAAACCCATATCAAGCCGGAGCTCACATTAATACGATTGTCCACATATACGAAGCCTATATTAGGTCTCTTGACAATACCATTTAGACACATATGATTCCTGAACTGGCATTATGTACGGCCTCTGGCAGGAGCTTTCCAATACCATAATCAGACATGTCTGTGACTTAAATTAAAATGCATTTACAAAGAGGTATTCAGCCATATTTAGTAATACCTGTGCGAAACAAGTGTCCTTCAGTATTATAAATCTAATAATTGTTTTCCTTGATAAGAGTGTGACTATAAGATGGCAGCACTCCCCAGAAACGCATAACCCTTGGAAAAACAGAGTAAGGGTAAGCAAAGGGCATGTGTGAACTGCTTGTAAAACACCTATTCACCAAGCATGTTTTCCACACAAGAGAAGTGTGAATATGTATGTATGTGCGGTCTTATATAGCACTCAAATTACCCTTGGGCATCTCGGCGCTTGCATTGGGAACCCGTCCTGGTTTTTCCCTGTGAGATAACCCGTACTGGGCATCCCCAAGGTGAAAGCCAGGCATCCCACCGCAGGGGGGCCGTTGTGGAGATTAAGCAAGCTTGTTGCCCAGAGCTGCATAGTGTGAACTCATGCTTAGAGTGGGCACCGAAGCGAGAATTATCGAGTCCGTGGACAATTGGGCTCCGGACCCTGCCGCGTCAGGAATCGAACCCTGGTCCCGGGTCTGACCTCTGCTTCAGGGTATGCCTCCTCTAACCAGTGAGCTACACTTCTCCACAAGGCCCAATTGGTCCTTTATTATTGTATCTTTAACATGTGTTACTTTGAAGGGATATTCAACCCGTCTTGAGCTGCCCCCGCCCTCGACTAGTGATTCCACAGAGAGTGTTATCTGATTTTGATCAATCGTTCAGAGTCCTAGTTTTCAACATCTTGGGTTATTTATTATGTTATATACAATATGTAGCAGTCTGATCTTTTAGTTTAACTAGTTGCACAAACCTATAAATTCAATCACAAAACACTTCTTCACATGCCCCAACCATCGGCGTCCTACAAACTGTACCATTAAAGTATTGGAATATTTCATTAGTGCTCTTTTAGAGCCTATGGCTTTTCAACATATAAAAGTAAAAATTGTGCTGAAAAATGCACTATTTGCTCCCCATTGTTTCACAATTCTTTCACAGAGAATCCCCTTGAACCCTTTTTGAAGAAGGAGGGTTTGTGTCACCATCTCTTTGAAACTTCGCCCCTTTATTGATCACCAGCTGCCACTGAGCTAGCATGCTGGCTCTTGCACAGTTTCCTGTGGATTTCCCTTTCCCGCCCCATCTCAGCAGCTTGCTTGAGGGCAGTGAGTCACTCCAAGCTTTTGGGCAGTGTCCATGGAGAGCAGGCAGTGCCTGTGGTTGATGCAGGTAATGCGACAGGCGGATGTGGGCCTCACCAGTGGTAGAAGTGGGCCACGCCAGTGGTGGAAGTGGGCCACACCAGTGGTGGAAGTGGGCCACACCAGTGGTGGAAGTGGCCACACCAGTGGTGGAAGTGGGTTATGCCAGATTGGACGTAGACCTTGCGAGTGGTGAAAGTAGGCAGCAGCCTCCCAAGAAACTTTTGGGCATCTGCACTTATGTTTTTTGCAAATTAAGCACAGTGAGTACTGTGTTGGATTTTCTACCTGCTCAATATAGTGACTTCTTGGTGCTTTATATGATTTGTTCCAAGTAACTTTGCTTGCAGTCATTAGTGAAAAGTATATACTATGTGCAATTCAGGTGCACTGTTCTTTATTATGGGACATGTTTTCATTTTATATGTATGTGCTTTTAATTATTTAATCGCTATTTGCTCTTACGGATGTTTACATATTTTTAGGTATTTGTAAAATGTTCTATATTTACCAAAACTAATATCTCTAGAAGGACATTCAAGACTGAGAGGTGTGCACTTCTATGACTGCCAACTAGTGTTTCTGTTTAAAATGCTAATGTCACTCTCACACAAGTATGAATAAAAATGAATATACTGAAATTTAGAAACAGTCTTAAGCCTCATTTGCTCAACCACTTTGATCACGCTTTCCGCTTTCTTATAGCAAATACTTGCGTATCTTTTCCAGATTAAATGATGTACCAAGCTTAAATATTAACAATAGACTTCTAAATATACAACATTTCTCAGTCCCACATTGGACACGTGGAGCTGTGTATATCTTTAGATGTTACCAGCTGAGAGATAGTGACAACACGGATGATAAGAAGCCTGGCACTTGCTCGAAGGTCCTGTCTAGGACCAAGGGCGTACCTCCAGGGGGGCTTAATGTCTGTAATACTCCTAATATTTTCACAGTCGGATCACACACCGGCTGTGGCTGGTGACAGCAGTTGCATTTATCAAGTTATGTTTGTTTTTCGAAGGTGTTGTCAGCCTGCACTGGTGAACCTGTGATGTAAAGCTGGGTCTAGGGGAGCAGGCATGGGTGTGAGATAGAATTATATGTGAGATGGGACCTTTGTCAGTTACACCGGTGTCACTCTGACCGCAGTGACCGCATAAATGTCAATACACCAACATGCCTGGGGTAGCGGAAGTGACATCGCATGCCATTTGACCTTTAATTTGACTCACATTCACATGCTAACACATACAAACACATTCACACACTCTTGCGCACATAAGCAGTCTCTCATTCGCAAGCATGCATACATCATATATTTAACTGCATTTTTAACTTACCTTAGCTTCCAGATAAGGTCAAATTCCTGCTAATGTACTCAATTTTTAACACACAAACAGTGCATAAAATGATTCACTATTTGTATAATAAAAAAAATGAAAGTAAGCCAGGCAAGTGGAGCTCCAGTCAGCGTCCATTAGGAAGAGCTGCCCTTGTGTTCCAGGCACTGAATTTGCCACCTCTCAGGCCAGGGATCGCAAAAGCAGTGCCAAGGGTAGCAAGGGGCAAGCACTCTAAATGACCTCCATGTGTGACCACACACAATGGAGGTTGAGGTTACACTGCAGTCTGATATGCGTCTTGGGACAGTCCATGATATAGACTTCAGGCAGTCAGGTTCTTTAATGCCCATTTGCTGCTGTCGCCAGGCTGTCCTGGTTGTCCTGTCATCCGTCCAAACTTGCACATGGTATTCTACAAGTGGGTCCCAGGGCCTGATGTCGACTCCAGGGTCTGACATTTCAATTCTGCATTTAGCCTAGGCCTTCGGAGACAGGGATTGTTTTAACTAGCAGCCCGAGGCATATCCACATAAAAGGTGTGTTTGTATTAGCACTTCGTGTCTCAGAATGATGCTATTGTAAAAAAAAAAAAAAAGTTTTGAGCACCTACTGTTACTCAGTGACTAAATTGGTAAATACACTTGTTGGAGAGTTCTTTGTGTAACCTCTGGTAGCCAGTTTAAAGCCCCATTAAATAATTTGGCGCATTTTCTTGCGTGTGTGTATCTATCAGGCATGCTATAATAACAAGGGCAGCCTCCACCTGGTCTTCATGATTAAAACAGAAACTTTTTCTCCAGGTCAAAGTAATGTGCGTGTTACCCCCTCAAGCCTGGCTTGCAGGGACTACTTACACTCCAGTCTGTGCAGCAGTAGGGAAAGTGTTGGACTTCAGAGGGCTTAATTTTACTTTTCCCACTGCAGTCTCTGCAACAGTAGGAAACTATTCACTATAAACACATAACCTATTTTAGAAACCCTATTAGTTGGCTAGAAATATAAAAATCTTAATATAAAAATTTAATATATGAACTTAACACAATTAAACAATTTACATGATTATTAAAAATGTTAATAATTAATATTGAATTCCATATTTTGTATTAATATATTATTCAATTAAGTTCCCACACTATACTCCCACAAACCTAGCATCCCACACTTAAAATATAACTGAAATAAAGAAGTAAAACACAATAAACATATTTAGGTGCCGATTCAGATCCGGTAAAACCCGGGTACAAATGGTCGTACGGAGCGTTTTCTCCATCCGACTCGTACCCGGGAAAAACACCATACAAACTCGCAAGTACGATTCGCACAGAAATACCATTTCCGTACGAGTCGTAAAAAAAAACGACCGGCAAAAAATACATACAAATCTGATTCTGGACGGCGCATACGCGACCTCCGGACGGAGTCAGGCAGCGTTTTACGGACCAGCAAGTACGATTCGTGCCGACGTCACTCCGCACGTAGCATTTTATACGGGAGCCAAAAACTGCCGGGAAATTGAGGACGACGCGAACAAGGAGCACCGGTACGCGACGGACAGCGATGGACCCCAACCTACGCGTCATCCCGGCCCTCATAGCCTACGACCTCGTGTTCAGAAACCGCCGCAGACGCCGCAGAAGGTCAGAACAACCCCCAGGGGCAAGGGGGGGGGGTACAAGGGGCAGGAAACATAACCCACACCCCACAAAATACTAATACATCCTGCACATTAAATACCTCCATGGTCTGGTCACTTCGGGGGGCGTGTTCACCAATCCCACGTCCCGCCACAATGGAAATGGACGTGGACGCGTACCCGTCACCACCACAATGTGGAGAAGTGTGGCTCACTGGTTAGAGGAGGTAGACCTGGAAGCAGAGGTCAGCCCGGGACCAGGGTTCAATTCCCGGCTCGCCTGGGTCTTGAGTCCAAAAATGTCCATGGACTCGATAATTCTCGCTCCAGTGCATACTCAATTCATGGGTTCACACTCTGCGACTCTGGGCAATAGCTTGCTTAATCTCCACAATGGCCCCTCGCGGCGGGATGCCTGGCTTTCACCTTGCGGATGCCCTGCCGGGTTATCTCACAGGGGAATACCAGGACGGGTTCCCTAAGCAAGCGCTTAGAGACCGCTTGGTGATTTGCGCTATATAAAATTCCTGCACATTTACATTTACATTTACAATGGTGGTACGGCCCGTACCCACGCCCCCCAGAGCGTGGGTACGGGCCGTACCACCATTGTAGTGGTGATGCAGGGGTACATGTGTACAGACCGTACCCATGCCCCCAGAGCGTGGGTACGGGCCGTACCACCATTGTAGTGGTGATGTAGGGGTACGCGTGTACGGACCGTACCCACGCTCCCAGAGCGTGGGTACGGGCCATACCACGCGTACCCCTACAGCCCCATTACATGATGGATACAAGGCGTACACACGCCACGGATGTAGGTGTACAGCTTGATGCAGCACATCAGCTGTAAATTGGGGGTGGTGTATGCCCAGGACAGCAGTGTACCACAGCAAGGGCGCAAGTGGGTGGGTGGTTGCAGAGGACACCCAGCAGTGCCCAGACATATGAGGGGTGGGTGCCCATCACTCCCAGCAGTGCCCAGACATATGAAGGGTGGGTGCCTATCACTCCCAGCAGTGCCCAGACATATGAGGGGTGGGTGCCTATCACTCTCAGCAGTAGACAGAGACATGGGGGTGGGTGCGGAGGACTCCCAGCAGTGCCCAGACATATGAGGGGTGGGTGCAGAGGACTCCCAGCAGTGGACAGAGACATGGGGGTGGGTGCCTATCACTCCCAGCAGTGCCCAGACATATGAGGGGTGGGTGCAGAGGACTCCCAGCAGTGCCCAGACATATGAGGGGTGGGTGCCCATCACTCCCAGCAGTGCCCAGACATATGAGGGGTGGGTGCAGAGGACTCCCAGCAGTGCCCAGACATATGAGGGGTGGGTGCAGAGGACTCCCAGCAGTGGACAGAGACATGGGGGTGGGTGCCTATCACTCCCAGCAGTGCCCAGACATATGAGGGGTGGGTGCAGAGGACTCCCAGCAGTGCCCAAACATATGAGGGGTGGGTGCCTATCACTCCCAGCAGTGCCCAGACATATGAGGGGTGGGTGCCCATCACTCCCAGCAGTGCCTAGACATATGAGGGGTGGGTGCAGAGGACTCCCAGCAGTGGACAGAGACATGGGGGTGGGTGCCTATCACTCCCAGCAGTGCCCAGACATATGAGGGGTGGGTGCAGAGGACTCCCAGCAGTGCCCAGACATATGAGGGGTGGGTGCCCATCACTCCCAGCAGTGCCCAGACATATGAGGGGTGGGTGCCTATCACTCTCAGCAGTAGACAGAGACATGGGGGTGGGTGCGGAGGACTCCCAGCAGTGCCCAGACATATGAGGGGTGGGTGCAGAGGACTCCCAGCAGTGCCCAGACATATGAGGGGTGGGTGCAGAGGACTCCCAGCAGTGGACAGAGACATGGGGGTGGGTGCCTATCACTCCCAGCAGTGCCCAGACATATGAGGGGTGGGTGCAGAGGACTCCCAGCAGTGCCCAAACATATGAGGGGTGGGTGCCTATCACTCCCAGCAGTGCCCAGACATATGAGGGGTGGGTGCCCATCACTCCCAGCAGTGCCTAGACATATGAGGGGTGGGTGCAGAGGACTCCCAACAGTGCCCAGACATATGAGGGGTGGGTGCCTATCACTCCCAGCAGTGCCCAGACATATGAGGGGCAGATACCCATCACTCCCAGCAGTGCCCAGACATATGAGGGGTGGGTGCAGAGGTCTCCCAGCAGTGCCCAGACATATAAGGGGTGGGTGCCTATCACTCCCAGCAGTGCCCAGACATATGACGGGTGGGTGCCCATCACTCCCAGCAGTGCCCAGACATATGAGGGGTGGGTGCCTATCACTCCCAGCAGTGGACAGAGACATGGAGGTGGGTGCAGAGGACTCCCAGCAGTGGACAGAGACATGGGGGTGGGTGTCTATCACTCCCAGCAGTGGACAGAGACATGGGGGTGGGTGCAGAGGACTCCCAGCAGTGGACAGAGACATGGGGGAGGGTGCAGAGGACTCCCAGCAGTGCCCAGACATATGAGGGGTGGGTGCAGAGGACTCCCAGCAGTGCCCAGACATATGAGGGGTGGGTGCAGAGGACTCCCAGCAGTGCCCAGACATATGAGGGGTGGGTGCCCATCACTCCCAGCAGTGCCCAGACATATGAGGGGTGGGTGCCTATCACTCCCAGCAGTGCCCAGACATATGAGGGGTGGGTGCAGAGGACTCCCAGCAGTGCCCAGACATATGAGGGGTGGGTACCTATCACTCCCAGCAGTGCCCAGACATATGAGGGGTGGGTGCCTATCACTCTCAGCAGTAGACAGAGACATGGGGGTGGGTGCGGAGGACTCCCAGCAGTGCCCAGACATATGAGGGGTGGGTGCAGAGGACTCCCAGCAGTGCCCAGACATATGAGGGGTGGGTGCAGAGGACTCCCAGCAGTGGACAGAGACATGGGGGTGGGTGCAGAGGACTCCCAGCAGTGCCCAGACATATGAGGGGTGGGTGCCTATCACTCCCAGCAGTGCCCAGACATATGAGGGGTGGGTGCAGAGGACTCCCAGCAGTGCCCAGACATATGAGGGGTGGGTGCCCATCACTCCCAGCAGTGCCCAGATATATGAGGGGTGGGTGCCTATCACTCCCAGCAGTGCCCAGACATATGAGGGGTGGGTGCAGAGGACTCCCAGCAGTGCCCAAACATATGAGGGGTGGGTGCCTATCACTCCCAGCAGTGCCCAGACATATGAGGGGCAGATACCCATCACTCCCAGCAGTGCCCAGACATATGAGGGGTGGGTGCAGAGGTCTCCCAGCAGTGCCCAGACATATAAGGGGTGGGTGCCTATCACTCCCAGCAGTGCCCAGACATATGAGGGGTGGGTGCCCATCACTCCCAGCAGTGCCCAGACATATGAGGGGTGGGTGTCTATCACTCCCAGCAGTGGACAGAGACATGGAGGTGGGTGCAGAGGACTCCCAGCAGTGGACAGAGACATGGGGGTGGGTGCAGAGGACTCCCAGCAGTGGACAGAGACATGGGGGTGGGTGCAGAGGACTCCCAGCAGTGGACAGAGACATGGGGGTGGGTGCAGAGGAATACCACCAGTGGACAGGGACATGTGAGGGGTGGGTGCCTATCACTCCCAGCAGTGCCCAGACATGAGGGGTGGGTGCAGAGGACTCCCAGCAGTGCCCAGACATATGAGGGGTGGGTGCAGAGGACTCTCAGCAGTGAACAGAGACATGGGGGTGGGTGCAGAGGACTCCCAACAGTGGACAGAGACATGGGGGGTGTACATCACTATCAGATGACCACAGCTCCATGGGTGAATATACGTATCCCTAACTTAGGACAATGATGATAGTGCCATAACAACACATCACTGACAGCAGTGTCCCACTCCCAGGAGGATGGATGTCTTTCCCCCACTGCATGACACACCACTTGTGGGTGTGAGGACAAATAACACATGCATACCCACCCCTGGCAAATGCAGCACAATACACACACAGAGATCATGCCACAAGACTTTATAGTCATGTCACTGCCTAATAAACTAAGAGAGCCAAAGAGAACACACACTGTCACGCACATCCCAGGACTGATAGGAATGTTCAGGTGCTGGGCTAGCCACCAAGATGTTGTCTGTCATGGAAGGAATAGGGTGGAGTTCCCACAGATACAATGGCCACAATTGTGAGTCAGGTGTTCAAATACCCAGCAGAACAAGTACCATATGTGTACTAGGCTGGGATTACACACATGCATTGTGCGGAAAAGGGACAATTTCTCCATGAAGGCTTGGCAAAATACTCTATACATAAGTACAGTAAGTACCAAGGATGGCACAGACGATGCAGCCGGACACATTGCTGAGCAGGCATGGCCAGAGTTGATGGGATCCATCACCAACATAGGACATGTAGACACAGGGCAACACAACAATTGTGCAACTCTCTGCAGGGGAGATGTCAGGTGCCACAGAGGAAGGAACACTCCTTGGGACAATGTCTCCAAACGCAAAGAGCAGACACGACAAAGAATCTTTTCAGAGACCTTGTGATGGCACGCAGACACCAGGTTCCACCCCATGAGCAGCAGACTACATTTCCCTGAAACATAACACATGCCCACAACCCCAACTCCTGTAGCATCAGCATCAACATCAATACCTGAAATGCAAGACTTTTCAAACGAAAAAGAAAATGCTTTATTCAGCATGAAAATAATAATGTGTAAACAAGACTATTCACAAAGGCCAATGGCCAGTCCATATCATCAGTCCTTGGGGGGGGGGGGGAGGGGACACATGGCCATGCGTCTCCCCTAGCTTGCCTGCACATCACAAGACTGTGTCGTCGACTGGGGGGGGGCATCATGTGGGGAAGGACCAGGCACCGCAGGGACAGGAGGGGGAAGGGTAGGTGGGGTGGGTGCAGGGACGGACGAATCCACCACAGGGGGTGGGGCAGCGCCACAGGTGGAGGCGAGCTTGGCGCTGCACACTTCTGCCAGTTCTTCAAGCATCTCCCCTGCACCTGGAGAAACAACCGGCCCCAAGGAGGGGAGGGGGGGGGGCGGGTCGGAGGGATGGGTTGCAGCGCTACTGGGGGAGTTGGTGGCCGGGCTGGGGGACTTAACTCCCCTACCCATGGAGTGCCTTGACCGTTTGCGTCCAGGTGAACTAGTGGGGCTGAGGCCCAGCCCAGCAAAGTAGGCCTCCTTCTCTGAATCTGGGGCAGGGTAGCCAAGGGGAGTGACATCGGAGGGACTGGGGAGTGAGTCATGTGGACGAGGACTGTGGCTGCGTGCCTGCCTGTGTGCCCCAGACCCAGTGGGTGTGCCTGCTTCCCCCTGAGTGTGCGTGTCAGGAGGTGTGCGCTTGCCCTTACGTGGTGGTGTGCTGCTTCTGTCTGGTGGGGTGCGTGTGTGTGGATGTCTTGGTGTGCTTGGGACAGGCATGGGTGTGGGACTTGTGGATGGGGTAGGGGGGACGCAGCGCTGCAGGTGACTCGCTACTGCCGTCAGTGACGAGTCCAGGGACCTCAGCAACATCCGTTGGTCAGACATCGCTGATGACATGCCCTCCATGTACGACACCATCTAGGTCAGCAGTCTGGTGTGGCCATGGAGGACAGTCAGGATCGATGTCTGCCCAACTTGCAACTGCCACTGAATGTCCACAGACTCAGCAGTGAGGGCAGCAGGGGGGACAGGGGCAGGGGGTGCGGTGCCTGGCACGAAGTGGTCACGGTGTGGCCTAGCACAGACAGAAGGGACCCGAGCAAGTGGGAGGGCGGTGATGGGAATGGAGGGGGCGGCGAGAGATGTACTGCTGCTTTCAGCTGTGGGAGCAGCCTCCGCCCCCTCTGGTTGCTCAGCCTCGGATCCGTCTGCCTCGTAGTCTGTGTTGGTACTGGGCAGGTCCTCCGCCTCACTCCCCTCGCCCTCCGTGCCACTAGATTCCACCGACTCCACAGCAGTGGTGGCACCACTGCTCGATCCCTCCTCCACGTCCGTGCCGGTGTCTCCCTCGGTGTCCTCCGATGATGCTGTGGGCAAGGTGAAGAGACAGGAAAAAATCAATCACCTGTATACATCTGACACATGAGTCCAAAAAAAATAGGCAACAGGGCATATGAGGAAAGGCATCATGAGTAACATCTAGGATACTCCCCACATATGTAAGCCCTGCACTCCCCAGTTGGTTGACCCATCATGCCACTTGGAAACAATGAAAATTAGGACACAACAGCAAATAACTTGAAATCACAAGATCATGAGAAGCTAGTGTCTGGGATCAGTTGAGCACAGCAAGACTATGAAGGCATGCCACCTCTTGTTCACTGTGAAACAAACAGTATTGTCGCAACCAAGGCCAAATACCACATGCCAATGCAGAAGGTGTCCCCACACTCAAGAGACCGGTGAGTACTTTTGACACCCCAAAGAAATACATTGTGACTCCTGGAGAATCACAACCCTTTACACAATGGACATGTCTAGCATGTGTGAATGTGGCACTCTGTGAACACAACACACATGTGTCTGTATAGCAGAAGTCACACAAGGAGGTGCACACCAAACACAGTCATTGTCTGAGCTGCCAGACTCATTCAAATCAGCCACTGTTAGGCAGAAATGGCGTATCAGTAAGTACATATACATGGCACCAGGGTGGTCTGGATGACTTGACACTCGTAAGTTGGTATCAGCAACAACCAAGGACTAACCCAAATGCTAGCACACTGTGGGAACATGTATATGTATGAACTCCAAACAAGTTTTGTTCAAACTGTGCCTTACTTTAAAATGTGCCAGCATGTCCCTGGAAAGTGTAACGGTGGTGTCTTGTGCACTTCCTTGGGAGACATCTGTCATGCAGGCACATCATTGTCCTTTACAACCAAACAACAAGGTTAAGCATATGAGACATTGAGACATGTTGACAGGTGTAGTGAGTGCCAATGGACATTTTCTCTGAGTAACAACTTGAATAATGTAATTTGTCACTTGTCTATCCATCACCTCATCACACTGTGGAGAAGTGTGGCTCAATGGTTAGAGCGGCAGACCTCGATGCAGAGCACTGGTCCGGGACCAGGGTTTGATTCCCGTTGTGGCAGGGTCTCGGGCTATAAATTCCGCGGACCGGATATTCTCGCCTCAGTGCCTATTCTAATCATGGGTCCCACGCTGCAACTCTGGGCAATAGCTTGCTTAATCTCCACAACGGCCCCAACAGCGCTGGGATGCCTGGCTTCACCCTGGGAATGCCCAGGAGTGGACATTTCACAGGGAAAAAGCCAGGAAGGGTTCCCTAGCGGTATGAGTACAGCGCCGGGAAACCCCGAACCGGGGTAGCTGTGCGCTATACAAGTACAAGCACATTTACATTACATTTACATTTACAGTTGGCTACACATATGACCTACTGACTGTAATCTGGAGTGGCACACATGTCCACACCCAGGACAATGCATAAGCTAATGGGCCTGCAATTGTTTATCAAAAAAGCCTAGCTGTACTGTGGGTTCCCCCTCATGGCAAGCCAGAATGTACCCACAGATGTCAGCACACAAAGTCACAACTGTGTAGCATCTGAACCACACACAGGTGCCATAAAAATGTACAAGCAGGATACATGAATGTCAAGAACTGACACAGGCAATGAAGCACCAACAGCAAGTACTGGCCAACATCACGGGGCACTGCACGATGACTTTCTGGACTGCGAATCATCACACACAAGTCAGAACTGGCAATGAAACATCAGGGTTGAACATGTACGCCCCTCCCTCACACACCCACCCATACCTGAGTCAATGTGACTGATACCGATCAAGAAGTGAAACCTCTTATTCGGGGTTACAATAACTGTGCTTGAAAACTAGCTTCATTAACATGACATCACCTTGTAGGGCTGCCAAAACATATTGGTCACAAACAAACATCAACAGATTGTTGTGAATAGCCACACAGGCACTACCCAGTGTGAGTATGCACAAGCAAATTGGTGTATCCCTGTCCAGTGGGCAAATGTATCACACATGTGAAAACTACTACCTAGGTCAGGGAACAATGCCACAGAGGCAGAGCCATGATGAACCCACAGTGAATGTGCACAGTGTTCGATGACACACATGAGGAGGGCAGGCTGTGTCAGGGGACTGTAGTGTGCACACTGCTCCATGGTCCTGGAATGAGCTGACTGTTACAGGAGCAACCGTCCCGGCACTATGCATATATCCCACTCATGCATATCATGTCTGAGGCCACAACATTGGTAATGCATGCAGCAAGTCTGTTCATTTGAACCCTCACACTCCTATGTTGGGACTCAGCATCAGTGCCAACAATTATGCACCCCCAAATGACTGAACACGACAGGGCACAGGCAGACCACCCCCACACATGATGCTGAAAGCAGTGTGCACCTTGATAAACTGGCAGCCTAGATGACCATGTGCAATAGTGATAATACACAGACCAGGTAACACATGTCAAGGAGGGGAAGGGAGGAAGAACAGCACAGGTTGACTTTGGGGTACAGGATATGCACTGTACATATATAGCCTGGCAGTGTATCCAGGCGACTGAGCAGCTCCAAAACCTGGCGACACACAACAAACACACATGTACCTACCCCCTTCTTGCTGCTGTAACTCCTGTATCCGCCTATCCAGGTCAGGGAAGACCACCGCCAGTACACGCCGCATCTGGTGGGTCAGGCGCCATGCTTGCGAGGAGGTGAGTCCTTCAGCATGACCCGGGCGATCCTCCGGGTCCAGCACCGGATGTCCTGCCATCTCTTCCTCACTTGTGGCAGGTGCCGACTGCGACCCTCCGCCGATTTCACGGCCTTGACGGCATCCTTCCAGATCTTTCCCTTGTGGTAGGGGGATACCTGTGTGGATGACAAAGTGGGACAACATCACTACACCTGCACCATGTCACAGAGACACACATTTGAACATCTTAAATTTGGTGAACAGGGCATAGTATGCTGGCAAGTAATAGCACCTTAGTCATAGGGACTTTTTCCACAGGGGACGCACAAATGCACTACATGGTATAGTAAGTACACAGGTGGCATGAGGGGTGCGAAACAATCCCTGATCATGGCACACACTGTGCATCCCAAGCTACACAAGGCTGATGGACAGCACCGCAAAGCAGTCACAAGCCCCAGGCCACTGACGAAACCTCAGCAGAGTACACAGGCACACATCAATCACCTGCCATTGGCAACAGTGGATGCAAACCTCACTCAGCACATGTGCCACTTGCCAGGGGGGGGGGGGTCACAGGTGTGGGGCTAGCTCAGCAAGTCAGACACACAGCACGGCTTACTTCACACATCAGATGGATTGAGCAGTTGCCTCCTCCATGCAGCTGTGGTGCAACACTCCACATAGACACTCACCCACATGACAAGAAACATTCACACACATCAATGTCCAGGGGACGTACACATCATTTGGACACTCTCACCACTCTCACCACAGCTCCACTCAACTCTCACACACATCTGTGGGTGCAGTCACCAGTCACACCGGGGTGACCACTGAATCACCGCAGGACAATAGAACAAGAATGCCCACGAGGATTAGGCTGGCGGAATGTGCCATGCACTATGCAGTGAATGTCACAGTAAGCACAATGCAAGTGAGGAGTGCACACATGAACTACTTCAAGCCCTGCATGAGAGACATAAGCCACCCCCCCCCTTGGACCCACTCCAACCAATATTGCATGTCTGTCACACCTGGCCACAATGCCAGAAGTGACAGACAATAAAGGTGCACAGGCAAAGGTAGTGGAGTCAGCACTCACCTGCTCCCCTGGTCGACCATACAGCATGGGGTACTGTGGGAGGATCACATCCAGCAGGGCCTCGTTCTCCTCCTGGGTGAAAGGCTGGGCCCTCGCCACAATCCTTGACATGGTGCCAGAGGGAGACAATACAGCAGCAGTGGTATCGACTGACATGTTGTGCAGGCAAGTGCCCTCTCATGGGTTCTGCCTGCCTTATATCTGCCTTGCTGGCCTATTTTATTTACAGGAGTACAGAGTGATTGGTCAGACTCATTTGCATCCTACGTTTCCTCCAATCCCTTTAAACATACACCAGTGACAACCTTTGCATCTTTCGATTTTGCAGCATCATGTTCATTTTCCAGACCACATGATGTAAAATTTTGAACTAGAAACTCGGTATCCATGACAACCAGCATGCATTTAGGCCCTAATACTTGTCCCTCATGTGTCCCCATTGTAATTCTTAAATCCCCACACAGGTACGGCACACGTACCCCTAGGGCACCATCACTACAGTGATACGGGCCGTACTCACGCGTGTACGGGCCGTACACGCGTGAGTACATGCCTATCACTATAGTTGGGGGTACCGTAGGTCCGAGTGATAAGGCACGTACTCACGCGTGTACGGGCCGTACACGCGTGAGTACGTGCCTATCACTATAGTTGGGGGTACCGTAGGGCAAAGTGATATGGCACGTACTCACGCGTGTACGGCCCGTACACGAGTGAGTACGTGCCGTATCACTCGGACCTACAGTAACACAACTATAGTGATAGGCACGTACTCACGCGTGTACGGCAGGTACTCACGCGTGAGTACGGGCCCTACACACGCCCTCAGAGCGTGTGTACTGCGTTTCACTGCTTACACTGGTGATAGGAGGCGCACACGAAAGGAATGTAAGTGTCAGACTCGCACAAGGCTGTACATCAAGTCATTGTCAGTGCAGTCCTTCATGTGCAGGGCCTAGGTGTGTCAGGCAGTGATGTGGCACATGTCTCCTCATGTTGTGGCACAATAGATGTGTGATGAGCTGTTTACACATGTCATGTGTGATGGGGCACTACGTGGCACACTTCACCTTCACACTTTGCACATGTGTGCATGTACGACACACGTGTCAAGCACTGCATCACTGGTATGGCACAGTCAGCAACACCCGCAACTGTCCCCTGATGCCAGGTACACGGATAATTACACCTGACATGTGACTCCCAGCGTGCCACGATGTGACTATGTCATGTGTGTGTCATGTGTTCCCATGAGCTTTCCGTTGGTGTACCGTCAACTCCATCTGCTGTTGCAGCATCCAACATGTGTCTGTGTGCATATGTGTATGACACACATATACGCACACCATGCCACATGTGGACTCACACGTTACATGTGTCATGATGGTTCGATGATGACTTCCTGACATGAGGCAATATCTGCGTTCTCTCAATGTCTGTGTCATCAGTTTTTGACATGGACCCCTTAATGGAAATGTGTGTCATCTGTCCATTTCCAGATGACATGTGACCTGTGCGTCTAGACTCCAGCCAGCTGTCATGATGACATCCTTCAAATGCTGATATGTGGATGTCTGTCACTCATGTAATGTGTCTGGCTTGTCACTTACACTGGCCCACAGCTATTTTAATGGCATGTCACGTCAACATTGCCATGCAACTATTGTGGCTGGCTTTTCGTAGGAGTATCACCTGGCTGGCCCACGTGTCCTGGATGTATTGCATAGCACAGACTCTGTATTAAGCAGATGTGTATTAGCTGTTGAACATGTGCTCACTTCAGTGACATTGGTGTGGTAATGTACTCACTCTCCGTTATTCCTTCGTAGGGCCCGATTCACAGAATTAACTTAAGACAAAATCCTAAACTTACTACTTTTGGTATTCACAGAATGCACTTACTACTTTTGGTATTCACAGAATGCACTTACTACTTTTGGTATTCACTGAATGGATTTACGACTACTAACTTTACGTCCGCACTCGGGCCGGAAATTCCGGCCCAGAGGCGGAGCTTCCGGCCCGGAGGCGGGGCTTCCGGCCAGTGGCGGAGATTTAGCCATGGCCAAAATCTCCACCTCTGGGCCGGAAGCTCCGCCTCCGGGACGGAAGCCCCGCCTCCGGGACGGAAGCCCCACCTCCGGGCCGGAAGCTCCGTGATTGAGAGGACGTTTGGACTCCTGAAGAGCAGATTCCGGTGCCTCCTCAAGACCGGCGGCGCCCTCCCATATGCCCCGGTGAAGGTCTGCAAAATCTTCATTGTGTGCTGCATGCTGCACAACATGGCAGTGGAGAAGGCCGTGCCACTCATCCTTGATCCGGATGAGCAGGATCATCCACCCATGGAGGATGAAGGGCTCGGGCACGGGGCAAGTGAGGATAAGGATGAGGATGAGGACATTCGGAGTCAGCTTATCCGCAACTTCTCATGATGGTGAGTCCCTGTGTCTGAGTGTGCACGCTTTGAGCCTTGTGTGGCATGTGTTGCAATGTGTGTGTCAAGCTGACTGTGTGCTAAGTGACTTGGAGGTGTGTTCTGATGTGTCATTCAAGTGATGATGTCATTCCACACATATTAGCTGGGACACAACATTTATTAAGGGCATGGTGACAACATCATTCCTGTAGAGTACATGTACATGTCTGAGGATTACTAGCTCTTCGCTGACTTGTTGTGTGTCTGGCCTCCACAGGTTCTTGCGGCTGTCGTCTGCTCATGTCATCATTGCCCTCCTGCTATTCCTCATGAGTATTGCAATGTGTGCTGGATCAGAGTTACATGCACAGACATGGTGAAAAGTCATTTGGGGTAAGGAGTGCAGCAAGGCATTTTGTGGGTGGTACGTGTTTGTGATATGTGGGGACTGCTCTTGAGCATGTTGTGTTACCATGCATACATGTCGACTCACCATGGGCCACATGACGTGTTGCATGGCTCCCATGAATTGATAGTCACTCTACCTGACAGTCATCTGTAATGGTTTGTGGATTCTAATGAAGGCATCAATGTGTGTATAACGTCCCTCAGGAACATACGGGATGCTAATGGTGGACACAGTGTGGGACATCCCCATATGAGGCTCAATGGGGAACTGTAGACTCTCCGTGTGCAGCAAGGGGTGTTAGGCTCAACCCCTTCACTTGTGTGCCAGCTCAGTAGGATTTACACATCTGTGTGTTGAAGGGGGTGTCCAGTGTAGGTCACACATGGTCAGCCAAATGACCTGTGAGTCTGTTCCAATTGATGCATTTCCCTTAGTGTGAGGCTGAGTAATAAAGGTGTTTGTCACACTCCACGGTGCCTCATCTCTGTCAATGCAGGTCTCTTGCCACTTTGCATGCGGCATATCTGGCATAGTTGTGGAAGATTATGCATAGGAGTCCATGTGTAGTTTAGCAACATGCATGCAGTTGCTCATGGGTTAGGCTCCCTATTGGGCATGAAGTACATGGTTGTGTATGTTTTTTGGCATGTTGGTCCACACAATGGGCGTCAACAGCTGCTGAGGGTGTGTCTCCTGTGCGCAGGTCGGCCTTCAGTTTCCTGATCCGGTGTCATGCTTCTTTGGTGATTGTGCATGCATTGTCTCTGGGTGTGCCATGTGACACTGGACACTCCTTACTTTACACACGCGCCTGTTGCAGTTGTCCTTCTGACATCCTAGTCTATGTGTGCAAATTCTGTCATTTTGCAAGGAGATGCCGCCTGCTGCTGCGGCCCCTGCAGCAAGGGCCTACAGAGTATCCAGATTTGGCAACACACACGCCTCCAAGATGCTCCTCACTTCCTCCCTCCACCCATTCATTTGGCTGTCCTCAGCTTGTCTATGCCACTGTTGCCGCCACGCGGTGCCAAAGGCTGGACCATCAGCACATGCAAGGTGCACATTGCACCACCATCCTGTCCTTGCATAACCCACATCACACTACAGTCTGATGTATCAGCCACACTCCGAGCTATGTCCATCCGCACATCTAACGCCTGCTGTCAGACATACCCTGGGCACACACACGACACCTTTGCATGCTGAGTGTGCAACTCCAACTGCCTACATTGCGCTGCCCCGCCTTCCAGGCCCTGTCACACCAACCAGGTCACGTCCCTAATACTCCCCACCGGCTCTGTAGCCCAGCAAGGGCAAGGCAGTGGGACTCAAGGCTTCAGCATTTAGTATGGTGTCATCGTCTGGGACATGGCACAGGTATCATCTCTCAGTATGTCAATCTACAGAGTGTTCAGGACCCCCCTCTCCACCATCACATGCGCACAGCACCTCATCATCAGCTCGTATGCCATTGACAGCCAGGTGCTCCTCACCCTCAACAAAGACACAGACATTGGCAGTTCCATCATTCAAGTATGCATGAGATCCATTGATGAATGGCTGAACACGAGCCACCTGAGGCTGGACTTGTACAGGACTGAGGTGATCATCTGAGGATTGTCCCCTTCCAGCTGGGTCAAGTGCCTGTGTCCCACCCGCAAGAGCCCTGCACAAGCACCAAGTGGCCACACACACAAGATGGTGTGCATCATGTTTGGCTCGCTCACATATGCCATGCTAGTCCACACCATCTGTACCTCATGCTGCAACGCCCTCTGCATTATGCAAATGATCCACAGATAGATCCACTCCAAGAAAAGACAGACCATCCCCCAGGTCCATGACAACATCTGTGTCAAATACTGCCCTGCCCTCTACGGAGCAAGTACATCCAGACTCCCAGGAAACTGGTCCACTTCCAGGGTGCATCTGCACACCTCAGATTCAACACCCTGCACCCCAGCCACCTCACCGTCCACCATAGATAGCTGCAATGGATCACTGTCTGCTGCAGGATGACCTCCACACTCCCCACCCACACTCAGGAGGCAGTCCCCAACCCCGACCCCAACCAACCTTGTACGTCTGTCATTCTAGATCCCGTTGGGCCATCTCCGTGCATCCAACCTTGCCCTGGCCACCGTTCTTCACATCCACCGTACTCCAGCATACAGGACATTGTTCTCCCACCTGGCCACACATTCCTGGGACTCCCTCCCCGGGAACCTCCACATGAGCCATGACCTCTACGCCTTGATGATGATCTCCCAAATAGGTCTCTCTGCACAGTTTAGCAAGCACCCCCTCAGCAGCCAGAGGCCATCACAGGTGAGTGTTGTGCTCCATGCCTACATTGAATGATACCTTGTGACCCATGTGTGTCCTGTACCAGACTCTGATCCCAGGGTATGGATGGCTGGAGTTAGTTCAACACTCAGGCATAGTTTGACATTTCCACACACATATGTCGTTGAATAATGCAAAATGACAGGAACGTCTCATGTCCAAAGTGATATATTTATTTGCGGTGGGGTAAGTGGGTTGGTAGATGCAATTAGGTGCTCTACCGGGGGAATAGAATCCAAAGTTCACAGGGGGAGATGGTATCCTTGGCATTGGAAGTCATCAGAGTCCAGGGCACTGTGTTGGTCATCATTGGTCAGACTGTGACCAGCAAGTCCATGTGGCAGAGAATGTCATTGGATGAGGTGGTGCTGTTGCGCCAGAGGGCCAGGTGCCAGGCCAGGTGACCTGGGAGATGTGGATGGTCCGCTGACTCTCACAGTCTTTTCCGTGGACGACCCACCTTCCTCCGGGGACCCTCAGATGCAGGCCTTGACAATGCTGGGGACGCTCCGTCAGACGAATCCTCCTCCTCCTCCTCCCTCCCTGTGTCTGGTGCTGGTCTACGCCTGGTGGCACAGGGAGGGTTGCCGATGCTTTGGGCGATCTGACGGAGTGATTGGCTCACGTCCCTGTGCACCGCCAGGAGCTCAGCCAGTCTTGCCACCATCCGTCCTTGGTGTTGTTGATGACTGGCATGATGCTCGACCTGCAGGTTGTCATCGAGGGTCCCCTGCATCTCGGAGAGTCTGGACACGACCTGGTTGATGCCTCTGGTGTCACGCCGGTATGAGTCCAGGATGTTGCGTATGTGTGACATACCGGTGTCCTGAGCTGGCTGGTCAGGTTCGCGCCTCCGCCTGCCTCCACTCCCACCACCCCTGCCCACTTGAGCCTGGCCTGCCCTTGTGGACACATCGGGTCTAAGGGACCCCTGAGGGATGGCATTTGCAGGGTTGCCTGCCTCCTCCTGGGTGCCCGGAGAACCTTGTCCCTCCTGGTAAGACTGGCTCTTTTGTTCAGTGTGAGCAGGGCTCCTGGGTGTGTCCTGGGATGTGGCAGGAATGGGGGTGGTGGTTGGCACAGATGTACCTGATGCAGGTGCTGCAGGGGCTTGGGCACCAGAGGGTCCAGGTTGGTCGGGGTCATCCACGGAGTGGTCAGAGTCGTCGCTGCCGGTGGGATCATCTTCACGCGGAGCCTGGGACTGTGATTCCTCCCCCCCAGCAGTGTTGGGGGGAGATCGGCGACGTTGCCCTGTGTGTGAGAGAGAGAGACAATGTTAATGGTGTTTCATGCGACATCTATGTTTCATACATATTCAAGTTGGCACAGTTCCTCCAGGTAGTTGGATGTGCCTAGCATTCCTCTCAATGTCCACTTGGGGATGGGTATGTTGTGGGGTACAGATTGGGATGTTCTCCTGAGTGTTTGATGTGTAGATTGTTGGCTCTGATGCTTATTTGGCTCTGGATTGGTCTTGTTGTGTCACATGTCCATTGTGGGAGTGTGTAAATCCGTTGCCTGCCCCGGGGGTGTGTGCTTGTGTTAGGGGGGGGTTGTGACCGTGCGTGCTGTTGTGTGTAGTGTGAGATGTCATTGGGTCTCCCAGGTGATATGTCTGTCCCCTCATGGTGCATGCTGGCATGACAGTGAGTGTGAGCTCCTGTGCTAGATACCTGTGCTTGTGGAGTTGGTGTTTGAGTGTACAGCGGTCCCAGGAGGGCCTTGTGCTGCATATAGCAGGGCTAAGTGTCAGCTACCTTGTCAGTACTTTGCCAGTCCCTGTGCATTGTGCATGGGTATGTACCTATGCCATATGGGCTGAGGGCATTGGTGTCTGCGTCTCATTTTCACAATGTGTTGTGTGGGGCCCACCCTCCCAGCCTCCTGGACATCCAGTCTTGTGTTTGTGGTTGTTGTAGCCTTGGATATGGCCTTGCCTTGATTTGTGAAGGGTGCATGGAGACGTTAGTGGCATGAGCGTGGTTGTGTGCGGTGAGTGCTTGGGGGAAGTTGCGTGCATTTGGTGTATATGTGGTGTGGACCCCATTGCCCCCATGTTACGTAAGTTGTTTGTGTACTCACCCGGCTCTGCGACTCCTTCCACTCCGTGTACTCTCACCGGCGGTAGCAGGGCCATCAGCTTCTCCTCCCAGGGATGGTAGTGTACGGGTCTGCGAGGCGGCCCACCTCCAGTGATGTTACTCTGGGCATACTCTTCGTTCATTTTCCTCTTGACCGCCCTGCGCAGATCGTACCACCTGGCTTGGCATTCATGCCTGGTCCTTCGGATGGGCGCAACAGCATTCACCTTATCGACAATCCCCTGCCACATGGCAGATTTTTCAGCTATGCTGGTCTGTGTGACCAATGTTCCTAACAGCTGTGGCTCGACTCTGATGACTTCGTTGACAAGGAGGTCCAGCTCCGCCGTTGTGAACTTTGAATTCTTGTCTGTGGGCATGGTGTGGGGTATGGGTGTGGGTGTGGATGGTTGTGGGTGTGTGGGTGTGTATGTGACGGTGTGTGTGTGAATGTGAAGAGGGGGATGTTTGTGGAGGAGCTTGTGTGGAGGTGTGTGAGTGAAGGTGTAGTGGAGGTATGAGTGATGTGAAGTTGTTTCTCAGTGGAGTTGTTTCTCAGTGGGGTCTGGCAGCAGTGGGTCTGTTGCAAAGGCTCATGGGTGGTGTGTGTGGGCCCTTTTTATTGGTCCATTTTTGGGTGTGGCTGGGTTTGAATTTTGGTGGGTGTGTTATAAGAGGTGGTTGTGATTTGGGACCTCTGTTTGCCTGTTTGAATGTGCCAGGTCAGTCATTGAGATGTATTTTGTCATGTAGACGTGTTTTGTGGTGTTGTGCGAGTCGAATTGACCCTCCTTGTGCTGTTTTACAGTGTCCTGGTTCTGTAAGAGTCTTTTTCGCGAAGGTACGATCAGTACATACGCGATGCTGGGTGAGGGTGCTGGGGTACAGTGTTGGAGTGCGGCGCGTACATGCGGTGGGGGTTCGGTGCGTACACGTGCGGCCCTGGGGTACGGCGCGTACATGCGGAGGTACGGCGCGTACATTGGGGGAGGGGTTAGGCGCGTACATGCGGTGGGGGTTGGGTGCGTACACGTGCGGCCCTGGGGTACGGCGCGTACATGCAGAGGTACGGCGCGTACATGGGGGGGTTAGGCGCGTACATGCAGTGGGGGTACGGTGCGTACACGTGCAGCCCTGGGGTACGGCGCGTACATGCGGAGGTACGGCGCATACATGCGGGGGTGATGCGCGTACAGGGGGGGAAGGCATGTACATGGGGGGGTACGGCACGTACAGGTGCGGGGCTGGGGTACAGTGCAGACAGGGGGGTAAGGCACATACATGGGGGGGTACGGTGCGTACATGGGGGGTACGGCACGTACAGTTGTGGGGCTGGGGTACAGTGCGGACAGGGTGGTGTACGGTGCTGACATATTTGGGGGTGGGGGGCAGTACGGCTCGTACACGGGCATAAGTTTACCCGTGTACATGTGTGCTACTGCGTTGGCTCCGTACGGGCCATTTTACGTGCGATTGTGTATTCGGACGGACGGTCGGGATCATACTTGCGCGCTCGGACTTGTGTTTTACGATTTGCACGTAAAAATGTCCGGCTCTCTCGTACACTTTTCCCGACGATATTCAGACGTGAAAACTTTCCGACGCACTCTCGTAGACTTTTCCCGACGCTATTCGTAGTTATTTTTCACGGACGAATCGTACTTGGCCATTTGCACAGTACTTGTACGACTCGTACGTAAAAAAATACGGATACGGGTCGTACGCAAATTATTTTTAACGGATCAGAATCGGCACCTTAATGATAAATTACATATTTAGTGATAAATAAATAATCAATTGTTAATGAATTAATACTTAATTAACGCCTCATCCTATACCCCTACAAACCAAACAACCAGCATCTAAAAGAAAATTATAAAAATATATTTGCACAATTTACATAATTAGCAATCAATTAAATAACTAATAATAAATAAGCTACTAATTATGAATCAATTATTACGTAATTACCTTCCCACCCTACACCCCTGCACACCAAACAACCCACACCTAAAATATAATTTTTGCAAATATAATAATTACACAACTTAAATAAATACCAATTAAATATTCAATAATTAATTAATTATTCATTATTAATCAAGTATTACTTCGAGTTGAAATACTTCATTTCGGCTGACGGCATTAAAAGCAGCACACAATAAAAATACATTGCAGTGCTTGTTCGACAAAAACAAGCTAAAACTGGAACATTGTACAATAGATTTTAGGACAATCTGCATTGAAAGACACTAAAGCAACATAAGCACAAGAATTTCTTTGTAGGTTAGTCTTACTACCCAGCCATCCAACTTGGCAAAGCGGACATTTACAACTAACGTAGATAAAGCTACTTCCTGTGTTACAAGCTAACGAAAATTGTTTGCTTAACAATCCTGGAGTAAATAGGCCAGATTGCTTCTAGAAATGTAGCAAAAGAGAAAACATATGACCCTGTCTCTGACCTACAGATTCACAAAGCTTCTTTATGGAGACGTACTCCAAGACGTTTGTACAAAGGCCCAATCCAGTGTCTCAGTTGTCTAGCAAATGTTGGGCAGAATAAAAGTAGGTGGCCATTTATTTTTTGATGTGCCCCACAGGCTGGGCAAGCTGAACTACCCTCTGAGCAGGGCCTTCACTTACAAGTAAATGATTCAAGTGGCAAAGTACCCAGCCTGAATCTTAGATTACAACGGATCTAGTAAATGGCGGATTGATCTCATCAAAAAAGGTTTCAAAGTTTGGCTCATATTTGTGATTTAACAAATACTCAGCTACACTACCGCAACTAGTTGATGTCAACATCTTCCGATACTCATATGCCCAATAGTCCTTTTTAAATTTTTATTTTCTTATTTTTCTTTATTGATTTTATTAACACAATACGATTATGTGATGCATCATTAAGTAATGGTTACAGGGCAATTAGATAACCAAAGAGGCTACGCACACTTACATGAGAGCACATCATGAATAATATAAGAGAAAAAAAAAACAAGACACTGTGATGCATATGCTACTAACAAGCTCCACGCCAGAGTGACATTCCTGATCATCCAGGGGCAACTAGCGGTTATCAACCATTATGTACATATTATGACACTAATGCTCGTCGTTACCCGCTTCTCCCTCCGGCTCGCCAGTTTCTTAACCTATCAAATACTGCTGGAACGCACCAACAAGATTTTGGTCTCGATTGCAGTGGGAGAAGTTCACCATATGAGTCCAACTGTAAGGCTGCCCGGGGGGGGGTTGCGCAGCGGCCCGCCCCTTTGAGGGCGGCCGCCTTAGTGCCACAGGAAGGCACAGGGGTGGGAGGTCGTGTCCCTGGGATAGACCAAGGGAGACCCCAGCAGATAGCTGCTTCCGGCGGGGAGGAGCCAAGGGGGGTACATATTCTGTCACCGCCCCCTCCTCGCCCTCTTGTCCGCTCGTTCGCCTTGCCCGCCCATCCGCTTACCCGGCGTCCGGAGGGACAAAGGGGGGGCCAGGTTTTCTAACAATTCTCACTTTGTGTTGCAGGAGGAGTTACAGGGCGATCCAGGGTCTGCACATACCAAGGGGTATAGCATGCAGCAGCACCGCGTGGTGCTAAGCCAGGATACCCAGGGATGTTTAGCGTGTCCACTGGAAGACCGACGGCGCCCCGCTATCCGACAGGCGGTTGTGGGTCTGAGCAACCGGGGGCTGCCATGTATGCTCCGCCCACCCATCACGGGGGGGCGTGTGAAGCAAGTGGACTGGTGGTCCACGGGTGGGAGGGGGGGACCCTCCCAACATTAGGTATACACCAATTGGCGTTGCCATGGTGACTCTAGGCTTATCAGACGGGCAGGCGGCATAGGGGCTGGCCTGCCCTGGGATCGCCCGTAAGATAACCCACCATGTTTGCATATTGCTTATGCTAATAAACCTGCAGCAATATTTCTCCACTTACATTCAGTGTTGTGTGTTTTTATTTATGTACTTATGTGTGTTGTGATAACTGTTGCCGATATTGGCACTATGAGTGTTGCAATAAATCATGTCTTTTGTCCATTCCTCAATTGCGGGGATCGGGTCCCTGCCGCACCACATTGCAATACGTCTCTTCGCTAACTGGGGAGCCATCGTCACCAATCGTCTAGAATCTTTGTCACTAGCTTTTGTATAACCTAGAAGTACTGGTCCGGGATTAGTGTTTGGTTAGTAGTATCATTTATCTTCTGAAGTATTTTCCCCCAATGCTCCAAAATGCTAGGGCAGTACCAGGCTAAGTGCATGAAGTCAGCCATCAGTTCCGCGCAACGAGACCATGTGGCTGTCTCACGCAAACCATATCTATGTAAACGCTCTGGGGTGTGGTATGTTCTGTTAATGAATTTTAAGTGTATTAGGCGATGCCTACCATTCATCGATATCACAACAATATTGCCATTCTTTGTCCTCAATCACCCAATACAGGTCTCTCTACCAGTCATGCCTAGGTTTTGAAAACCGTGACAACCTATTTGCTTGCGTAAGGTTAGATATTCTCGAAATTAATTTTGAAGGTGAGGGGGGTTTGATAACATAGAGAGGGCCTGAACCTCTGGCGGTCCCTGCAAGGGATTTCTCAGAAGTGTTTTTAGAGTGTGCTGTAGTCTAAAATATTGAAATCTAACCAACACTGTAGGGGTAGGGCCTTCTACTGTTAGCTGCTCCCAGCTGCAAAATTCTTCCCCTTCAAAGAGGTCACCAATAAGAGTGGCATTAACTTTGCTCATGGCTTTGATTACCCCACTGTCTATGCTGGAAGGAAGCCAAGTGCACCACTCTAAAGAGGTCAATGAAGAATATCAAATAGCGCCAGCTTGTCTGTCCAACAGGTTACGCCAAGCATGTGTAGTGGCATTGATAGAATACTATGCCTTCTTGTTGGATGTCTGAATACTGCCTGTGGAAGTGTATCTGTCCCAGTCGCAATTTTCTCTCTATATTTATGGGGGGGAGGTGTGGGGCAGTGTAGCCAGGCAGAGGTGTGTGAACACTGTGCTTCTCTGTTATATAGATCTAGATCTGAGGCGTTGAGGCCACCCATAGAGTATGGAAGGGTGAGAATTTCCAATTTCACACAGGGTTGTTTGCCAGCCCAGGCTAACTATACCATGAGGGACCTTAGTTTAGTGAATATTATTGTGGGAGCACCATGGGTATATTCTAAAACAGGAATAGCCATCTGGGGAGAACGATCATCTTCATCAATGAAACACATCCCAGCAGAGAGAGTGGAAGTCGTATCCACCTAGTTATGTCCTCTTCTAGCTTGTCTAATACTTTCCCATAATTGTCTACCAGTACTATGTCTGAGTCGGTATTTATCTGAATCCCTAAATAGCGAACATACTCTGTTGTCCGGGCCATAGGGTACTGCATGGTTGGAGGGAGGGTAGATTAGGTTAGTGGAAAGATCAGGGACTTATTCCAGTTAATGTTTAGTCCAGACAGCTGGCCAAAATGGACCACTTCATTCAAGACCGGAGTGAGGTGGATGACAGGGTCTCTGACATATAGCAGAAGATCATTTGCGTAGGCAGAAACTATTAACTGATATCCCGGGAAGCGCACCCCTCTATGGCTGTGATATTCTCTAAGTGCCGATAGCAGCGGTTCGGACACCAAAGCATACAAAAGTGGGGACAAGAGGCATCCCTGGCGAGTGCCCCTAGATATTGGTTTTGAAGCTGTCACCATATTCCCCAGCCTGACTCTAGCCCTTGGTGCTTTGTATAGGACTTTAACCAGCTGGAGGAAGACATCGTCACACCCACTCGCCTGAGTACCATTTCCATAAAAGGCCATTCAACAGAATTGAAAGCCTTTTCAGCATCTAGGAAAACCGCAGCTGCATTGATTCTGGGGTTGATATGCTGAATTGCGGCAAAAATTATTCTGAGGTTAGATGTTAGGTTGAGCCCAATTATAAATCCTGCTTGTTTGATTCCCACTAGACCTGGAAGCAGAGGAGAAATGCGATTGGCCAATATTTTGCCAAAATGTTTTGTGTCTATGTTTAGCAGAGCCAACGGCCTGTATGATGAATATCCACTAGGGGTTTTGCCTGGTTTGAGGAGGGTAACAATCATTGCCTCACACATTGAGGGGGGCATCACCTTACTCTCCGCCATCTCTTCAAATAGTGTAACGAGATGTGTTATTAGAAGGTCTTTAAAGGCTTCATAAAAAGCGACTGTCAAACCGTCCAAGCCCGGAGCGGTGCCACTTTTCATCGATGATAAGGCAACCCTAACTTCCCTGTGGTCAAGGGGGGCCATGAGATGCTCCCTATGGGAGTCTGTGAGCCAGGCAAGGTGGCCACGTGTCAAATAGTCCTCTATTGCAGGACCAGCTGGGGGGATCCATGACCTGTAGAGCTCTGCATAATATCTGCTGAATCTGTCCACAATACCTTTTGAGGCGTATATCATTCTACCATCTTCGCCCATGATTTTGACTATGGAGTTAGTTTCCCTAGGGGGGCGCTGCAGTTTAGCTAAAAAGACATTCACCTTCACTGTACACATGCGCTGTTGCCTACTTGCCTAAGTGCTTGACTTCACTATTCACTGTGTCCTGATATTCCTCCGGTAATACTTCAATATTATTCAGTTTCTCAACATTTCCTGTCAGCTGGTGCTCTCTTTCCAGGACCGCAATATCTGACTCTAATTTAGTGAGCCTGTATTGAATTGATCTAGGAACTCCAGCATGCTCAGCTATTGTCTCCCCTCTTACTTTAAATGTCTCCCAAACAGTTGAGAAGGCAGGGACTGAGCCTATGTTCTCCCCAAAGAATGCTGTAGCCATTTCAGAGCAAAACACCTGATCAAGTAAGGACTACAGATATTCTCGAAATTAATTTTGAAGGTGAGGGGGATTGATAACATAGAGAGGGCCTGAACCTCTGGCGGTCCCTGCAAGGGATTTCTCAGAAGTGTTTTTAGAGTGTGCTGTAGTCTAAAATATTGAAATCTAACCAACACTGTAGGGGTAGGGCCTTCTACTGTTAGCTGCTCCCAGCTGCAAAATTCTTCCCCTTCAAAGAGGTCACCAATAAGAGTGGCATTAACTTTGCTCATGGCTTTGATTACCCCACTGTCTATGCTGGAAGGAAGCCAAGTGCACCACTCTAAAGAGGTCAATGAAGAATATCAAATAGCGCCAGCTTGTCTGTCCAACAGGTTACGCCAAGCATGTGTAGTGGCATTGATAGAATACTATGCCTTCTTGTTGGATGTCTGAATACTGCCTGTGGAAGTGTATCTGTCCCAGTCGCAATTTTCTCTCTATATTTATGGGGGGGAGGTGTGGGGCAGTGTAGCCAGGCAGAGGTGTGTGAACACTGTGCTTCTCTGTTATATAGATCTAGATCTGAGGCGTTGAGGCCACCCATAGAGTATGGAAGGGTGAGAATTTCCAATTTCACACAGGGTTGTTTGCCAGCCCAGGCTAACTATACCATGAGGGACCTTAGTTTAGTGAATATTATTGTGGGAGCACCATGGGTATATTCTGAAACAGGAATAGCCATCTGGGGAGAACGATCATCTTCATCAATGAAACACATCCCAGCAGAGAGAGTGGAAGTCGTATCCACCTAGTTATGTCCTCTTCTAGCTTGTCTAATACTTTCCCATAATTGTCTACCAGTACTATGTCTGAGTCGGTATTTATCTGAATCCCTAAATAGCGAACATACTCTGTTGTCCGGGCCATAGGGTACTGCATGGTTGGAGGGAGGGTAGATTAGGTTAGTGGAAAGATCAGGGACTTATTCCAGTTAATGTTTAGTCCAGACAGCTGGCCAAAATGGACCACTTCATTCAAGACCGGAGTGAGGTGGATGACAGGGTCTCTGACATATAGCAGAAGATCATTTGCGTAGGCAGAAACTATTAACTGATATCCCGGGAAGCGCACCCCTCTATGGCTGTGATATTCTCTAAGTGCCGATAGCAGCGGTTCGGACACCAAAGCATACAAAAGTGGGGACAAGAGGCATCCCTGGCGAGTGCCCCTAGATATTGGTTTTGAAGCCGTCACCATATTCCCCAGCCTGACTCTAGCCCTTGGTGCTTTGTATAGGACTTTAACCAGCTGGAGGAAGACATCGTCACACCCACTCGCCTGAGTACCATTTCCATAAAAGGCCATTCAACAGAATTGAAAGCCTTTTCAGCATCTAGGAAAACCGCAGCTGCATTGATTCTGGGGTTGATATGCTGAATTGCGGCAAAAATTATTCTGAGGTTAGACGTTAGGTTGAGCCCAATTATAAATCCTGCTTGTTTGATTCCCACTAGACCTGGAAGCAGAGGAGAAATGCGATTGGCCAATATTTTGCCAAAATGTTTTGTGTCTATGTTTAGCAGAGCCAACGGCCTGTATGATGAATATCCACTAGGGGTTTTGCCCGGTTTGAGGAGGGTAACAATCATTGCCTCACACATTGAGGGGGGCATCACCTTACTCTCCGCCATCTCTTCAAATAGTGTAACGAGATGTGTTATTAGAAGGTCTTTAAAGGCTTCATAAAAAGCGACTGTCAAACCGTCCAAGCCCGGAGCGGTGCCACTTTTCATCGATGATAAGGCAACCCTAACTTCCCTGTGGTCAAGGGGGGCCATGAGATGCTCCCTATGGGAGTCTGTGAGCCAGGCAAGGTGGCCACGTGTCAAATAGTCCTCTATTGCAGGACCAGCTGGGGGGATCCATGACCTGTAGAGCTCTGCATAATATCTGCTGAATCTGTCCACAATACCTTTTGAGGCGTATATCATTCTACCATCTTCGCCCATGATTTTGACTATGGAGTTAGTTTCCCTAGGGGGGCGCTGCAGTTTAGCTAAAAAGACATTCACCTTCACTGTACACATGCGCTGTTGCCTACTTGCCTAAGTGCTTGACTTCACTATTCACTGCGTCCTGATATTCCTCCGGTAATACTTCAATATTATTCAGTTTCTCAACATTTCCTGTCAGCTGGTGCTCTCTTTCCAGGACCGCAATATCTGACTCTAATTTAGTGAGCCTGTATTGAATTGATCTAGGAACTCCAGCATGCTCAGCTATTGTCTCCCCTCTTACTTTAAATGTCTCCCAAACAGTTGAGAAGGCAGGGACTGAGCCTATGTTCTCCCCAAAGAATGCTGTAGCCATTTCAGAGCAAAACACCTGATCAAGTAAGGACTACAGGGGGAACCTCCACGTAAATGGGGCATGTCTCATTGTGGGGACCGTCAACATCAGCTGAACCGGTGAGTAGTCCGAATAGGTTCTGGAAAGCAGCTCACGGTTCGACACCAGATGGACCAGACTTCTAGAAACCAGCCAGTAATCAATCCTAGTGTGGGTATCTTGTGGGAAAGAGTAGTGAGTGAACCCGGGAGTGACACTAGGTCACTGTCTCCAGACATCCGTTAATCCAAGCTGTTCCATTATTACTGTGATAGCATTGGCAGCCGCAGCAGGCTTTCTCTGCAGGCCCCGCGACCTTTCACAATTGGGGTCAGTATACAATTAAAATCACCCCACACCTGCGGCAGCTCATCAGGGTTGAGCAAGCATGCTGCCACAGCCTGAAAGAACTGTGGATCATCTTGATTGGGTCTGTATATATTTACTAGATGAGCGCTAAATCCCTCAGCTTGAAGCCACGCACACATCCGGTTCTCCACGCGATCTTACGCATGGGCGTGGGGCGCCATCTCGCTACCTGGCTTTATAAAGCCATCCGGGAACTGTCTTACCAACCACTGGAGACCCTGCGAGCCACTTGGGAGGCCGAAATTGGGCATGCGTTCCACGAGGGGGAGTGGGGGAGAGCCTTGGAGTACCCTAAGAAGGTCTCTATGAACGCACGCTTTAAGAACATTCAATACTACATCCTGCATAGGGCCTATTTAACACCCGCACGCCTCCAACGGTTCTACCCTGACACTCAGTTCCTCTGTCCCAGATGCCAAGAGCGGAATGCAGATTTCCAACATATGTTTTGGAATTGCTCCACCATCAAAACTTTCTGGCACCACATTCACACCGCACTAGGTACCCTCACGGGGCTAACCTGCATGACCACATGGGAGGCCACCGCCATAGGCATCTTCCGCGCGGGTAAGCAACACAAGGTGCGGACTCGCTTCCTCTCCCTGGCGGTGCTTTTGGCCAAACGCAGCATCGCTATGCACTGGCGCTCCCCCACAGGTCCACCGCTGGCGGCTTGGGTGGGAGCTACACACAAGTGGGCGGCGGCAGAGGAGGAGACGTTGCGGGAGGAAGAGGTGAGAGGGGTCCGCAAACACCACATATCAATGGAGTGGGCCATGCTATTGTATCAGTTCAAGCAGCTATCCCCGGGTGCAGATCCAACAGACAGCCCACTCACACCGTCGGCTCAGCACACGCAGTCACAGACCCTGCCCAACCAATCTCTCGACATTCCGCCCACATGATCTTATTACATACCCCAACATCGGTTATGCTAACGTAATTCTAGGTCGACCCCAATAGGATAGACACTCATGAGACACAGAGGTGCCTTACCCCAACGACGCTACAAACCCTCGCCGATATCATTGGTTGTGCCTGTTCATGCCTCCCCCCCCCCCTAGTTTAGGCCTTCGTTTTACCCTAGTTTCTGTGCCATATCTGGAACCTGAGACACCGGGGTATACACCTCATATCAAGTCTGTACGTAGGTTATGTTCTCCGATGACGGATCACTGATATATGCAGCTGATGTGTACCACTATTGAATGTACTATCTGTCATAACTATCTGAAAGATCTATATGATGTACAATGTGTCTAATGGAAAAATGGCAATAAACATAAGTTTAAAAAAAAAAAAAAAATCCCTCAGCTTGACAATGGGCCACTACAAATCTTCCATTGGGATCGACCTCCTTCTCATGCAAAACCAAGCCAAATCTGGGGTTAATCCAAATTAGAACACTCCTAGCGTGCGAGGTGAAACCAGCAGCGGAGAAAAGACCCTACAATCGCCGCCTTGTGAGCATCTTATTTTGCAGGGCTAGATGGGTTCCATGTACCATGGCTATGTCTACTTGGTGTCTTTTCAACTAGGCTACAACTTTACACAGCTTACGATAATCATTACGTTTGCGAACAATGTGCATTACACAGTCATTTCCAGTGTTATACATCATAACAGTGCGCATATCCAAAATCATTGTGCCGTTACCTGCCCTAAGTTTGTAAATGGACCTCAACCCACACCTCCCCCCACCCACGCTATGCTGACCCCAACATGGCATAGTCGATCCCTCAGCCTCCCCCACCCACAAACATAAATGAATACCACAATACAAACATTCAATAACGTAAGCAAACCCAGTTGTCGAGGTGGAATACACACCAGGCGGATGTTGCCTGCTAAGCATCTAAAGTTGGGTACTAGAGCCTGTACATCTATTTGCTCCTCATGTCTAATCTGCTATATTGTGTACAGAATTAGCCACTGTAGTAGTGCCTCCCATAAACTCCAAAATACGATTCCAAAGCTGGGTTTGCTCCCCCACACCATCACACAATTATAGGTACACCACTGTTCAGTACCAGAGCAGACAGGGGCCAGCCAGTGGCATTGATACTGTTGGACCTGTCTGCCGCATTCGACACGGTCAACCATGGTAGGCTGCTGCAGAGACTTGGTGAAGTGGGAGTGGAAGGCACTGCTTTGCTCTGGTTTCACTCCTACCTTCGGGACAGAAGACAGGCTGTCTTCCTTCCCCCTTTTCAATCCGCCTTTGCACCAGTACCCCAGGGAGTCCCTCAGGGCTCCTCCATCAGCCCTATCCTTTTTAATGTGTACCTCATCCCGCTAATCAAACTGATCCAATCCTTTGGGGTCAAAACAATAAATTACGCGGATGACACACAGCTCATCCTCTCATGGGAATGTGAAGATGCCATTCCTCTTTCCACCTTCCACGACTGCCTAAGAGAGACGGCTGGATGGCTACACAGAAACTCCCTCCAGTTCAACTCCGCTAAAACGGAGGTCCTGTTTTGCTCAGGCACTAAGATACCCCGTCAGTTTCCGAATTAATTTTGGCCCCCGGAGTTCAGAGACAAACCTCTGCCAGTTCCCTCGGTGCGCAACCTGGGAGCCATGCTGAACAACAAATTAAGTATGGAAACCCAGGTGATGAAAACTGTGGGGATCTGCACAGCCCTGCTTCGATCACTGCGGAAAATCATGCCTCTTCTCCCGGCACAAGCCAGGGCGTCGATAGTCAGGTGCACGATACTCAGTCGCCTTGACTATTGCAACGCCCTGCTCCTGGAGTCTCCAGTCACGATGATGGACCGACTACAGCGAATTCAGTCTGCCGCCGCCAAGCTGGCTCTTGGCTGGACGAGGAGGGCCTCGGCCACAGCGGCTCTGGCTGAGCTACACTGGCTACCCTTAAAACAACGAGTGGCCTTCAAGTCCCTCTGCATTGTCTTTAAGGCTCTGCACGGACTTGGACCCAAACCTCTGCAAGCCCTGTTTCTGTGGTACACTCCTGCCAGAGACCTACGTTCATCCTCTGCCTGTCTGGTAAAGGTGCCCAGATTCAACAGAACCAGAACAGGGGGCAGATCCTTCAGTGTTGCTGCGGCCAAGCTGTGGAACAGCCTGCCCACTGACATGCGTCAGATATCACAGCTTCTGCCATTCAGGAGACGTATCAAGACCTGGCTCTTCCCCAAATAAATTGTCCGTCTGACCGTTCTCCCGGTTATCCGTTAACAGAGTAATTTCCAGCGCCAGGAAGCCTGCAAGGTGTCAGTCGCGCTTTACAAATTCTCAAAATAAATAAATAAATAAACAGAGACAAAAACACATTCAGTGGAATTTACAGTTCCTCAGGATCTGGAGAATCGTCGTCCAGCGTGGAGCGAGTTTTGTGAGACCCTCCACTGCATTTGTCGGTCTCTCTTTTCTTCATGAAATGCAAGGCCTGTCTGGGGTCATTAAATATGTGAGATTTCCCATCAGCACTCGCCCTCAGTTTCACTAGGTAAAATGTAGTATTCCAGGTTTAAGTCTCGCAGTTTCCATTTTATGGGACAAATTGGCATTGCGCCTCCTGAACAGCCTCCGTGAAATCCGGATAAATGGATATCTCTCTGCCCTCATATCTCAAGGATTGTAATTCCCTGGCTTTCTTTAGTGCTGCATTCCTATCCCTATAGTTGAACACCCGTGTGATAATAGGGCGAGGACAGGGCCCCCGGGACTGGTCTGGGTGCAAGAGAGCGGTGGGTGTGCTCAATGATGAACATGTTCGAGAAAGTGTCCTTGCCCAGGAGTGTAACCAGCAATTCCAACTATGCGCAGATTGTTCCTCCTTGATTGGGGTTCCAAATCCTCAGCTTTAGACTGGACTGAGTGGAGGAGCTTTTCTAGCTTTGTGGAGGAGTTCAAAGTGGAGTTCAGCGTGTCCTCCGCGCCCTCTGTTCAACTGTGTCCAATCTCGCTGCTTGTTTGTTCAGCCTCTCTGACATTTTGTCCAGCCTGAAGGAGAGGGCGTCAATCTTCCTGTCAATTTTAGTTAGGCTCATTTGCTTGGCCATGAGAATCTGTTTAAGATCAGAGTCTGCAGCAGTGTCAGTCATCTCTGATCCAGACTCAGATGCGTTTCTCGGTATCTTGATGTCTGGGGGTCATGTGTGGCTCAAACTGCAACTTGCGATTGCGAGTTCTCTTTGCGGCCCATGTTCACCCCAGGAGTAAAGGTGAAATCGCTTTGTTGCTTCACGACCAGTGGAGGCCTATAGGACCCAAAACGGACCCCCTCACTGAGTCCACTTCAGTAGGAGCCAGGATCCCTCCCCCTGCTGGATGCGCCGGAATCTCGAGCGCCCACCGTGATGCACCACCGGCCTGTAGGTAGCTAATATTGGCTGTCCGACTACAGAAACAGCCTTGCCAGCGATTATGCACCTGAGCATTGCAAGTTTGTCCGAAGTTCAACACAGGAGCAGTGAATGGGCACACCCGCTAGCCCTCTAATTCCTCCAGGCCATGCAGTCCATGCACAACCTATGTGTGTAGTTCAGGGACCTGGAGAGGCGAGGGGGTGGGAGATCAGGCCCAGCAGCTGTACCCCCCAGTAGTATGGACAGCAAAGCTCAACAAGCCACTAAACCCAGGCACCGCATGAGTTTTGTCCGGCCGCCGTCACAGGGGCCTGTAGTGCGATTCCAGCGGTGGCCACGAGGGAAGCCGCGCTGCTTCAAGTGCACCAGAGTGATCAGTGAGTGCCTCCCTATATCTCAGGAGACATGCGCCAGGTGTAGGCCCTCACTGCCGTATGGAGGGGACCGGAGACAGGGAATGCGCACCACGCTGTGAACACAACACTGCGCCTCTGTCCCCACGACCAAGTAAGGGGCCCCAATAATGCCTGTGATTCCCGGTGTCGTTGAGGTAGCCCCACCTCCACACACGCCGAGGATATTGTGAAAGTCTGAGTGGAGGGGGTGTCAGAAATCCTGGTGGCCTTCCCAGCCATGGATGCAGATAGGATTCCAGCCGACTGTCGGCCCAGGTCTCCATGTATTTCCCAGTCTTTTTACTGCACCATCACAATGTTGTTTATTGCACGGGGGGCTTTAGGAGATAGCTATTGAGGGATGCGTGAGTCACCGCCTTTACTTACAGCAGCATGAGTGGGTCCGACGATGCGTTGAGTGCACCCCCTAGGCGTGTCGATACAGTGTCTCAATCACTGCGGCCAGGCCCAGGAATCAATGGTGCCGGGAGCAGATCAGTGATCCGGCTGCCACACCGTCGACGTCCCAGGGCTGCGTCGCAGGCAAGGAGCGGGCCCCAGTGCGCTGCGGAACCCACAGGTAGGAAGGTGAGCTCCGGAGCGGCAGCGTACACCACCAGGCAGGCCATGCGTTCTGCTCACCAGGCAGGATGTAGGCTGCAGCTCCTGGTCCGGGCACGTCCCCACCGCCAAGCCGCCCCGCTCCAGTGTTTTGGGAAATAACAGCAGCCGACGTGTTCTCTGGGCGACGGCAGCAGCAGGCGGACGTTATGTGATGAAATGAAGAGCAGGATCGAGTCGGATACGATTACGGCTCACAGAGCTACCATAAAGCGCAGCCATCTTTCAGCCAGGCAAGCTCCACCCCCATCTTTCACTTTTTTTACAGAGGAGGCGGAGATAGACTCTGGGTATTGCCACAGATCAAGAAACCCCAACTCAAAAAGGGACTGTTTGACATGAATTAACTATTGCAGAGTAGCAGCACACCTAGGACTTAAAATTATATCCTTAAGCCTGTTGCTAAAGTTCTCTAGCTCAGGGACCCACCATAATCTCAACCAGTCTAGAACAGGTTTTAGTCTCACTATGGTGTTGAAAGGAAGAACATTCAGTCCACTCTGAAAACCCAAGAGCGTACTTTGGAGGAGTTTTAGCGTTGCCCTCAGTAACTTGTTTTCAGCTATCCCCAAGAATTTACCATTACTGTGACGCCAAAATTCAGACGCATATGTTGCCACGGGTTGCGCTCCCCAGATTTCCAATAATAGGGACATGGGGCGAAAAGTTGTGTTTTTTGCAAAATTCAAAGTGACAGCAGCTCTGTGGTTAAGAAGAAGAACACTCTTAACAACCTGACTATTCCATGAACTGGTGCTAGACAGATGAATACCTAGCTAGTCAAAATATGCAACTCTTTCCAGGTTAACAACCCCCAATCTGACTGTTCCGAGGGATTGTCCGCCATACATTTTATTCTATCAGCATTTATGGCTAAGCCATGACTTTTTCCAGGCCTTTGGGAGTTTGACACCAAAAGGGTGTCATCGGTAATTGATAGTGCAGAGATCTTAACCCCTCTCTGAACCGGCAAGATGGTTGCACAGCCCATTAAAAAATAAACACACTTATAAATAAATAATAGGAAAAGTGTTGAGGCCGAGTACACATCCTTGCCTAATGCCCCTGTAGACTGGTGGGCCCCATCTTACTTAGGTGAAATTACCAGTATGGAGTCGGTAAATTGATTTTAAATAGCACAGAAGGAAGACCCAAATCCCTCAAGACTGCCCAGAGTGTAATTCTGGGAACCATATCGAATACAGCCTTGAGGTCCACAAATACTACGTAAAGACTCCCTCTGCTTAGATCTACTATTTTCCACCTCAACATCAGAATCCTGAAGACTTGGTCAATGGTGCTTATTTTGGAACGAAAACCTGCCTGAAATGGGGACAGCATGTTGATGTCTGCTATTCAAGTATTGTCTGGCCGAGTCCTGTTTGCTAAAAATGTTTTGGACTATGTCTATCAGACATATATGCTGATATTTTGCCGGAGAAGTTCTCAAGCCTTTCTTATGTATTGGACTATTTCTGCTCCCCTCCAGAAGTCAGGGATAGATGCACCTGCCAAAATAGCATTAGAAATATGATTTAAGAATAGTGCCCAGACCTCTGTCGCAGATTTAAAGAGGTCCCCAGGAATCTTGTCTGGGCCAGGATTCTTCCCAGCTTCCAGCTCACAAGTAGCTTGCTGCATTTTAGCAAAAGTAAATGCCATATAGGCATTAAAAACCTCTTGATGAGAGGAGAGGAGCCTAGCAGTCCAACATGGTGGTCACGCTTTGAGCAGGCTCCACCGGCCCGTTCAATAATCTCCAAATCCTACCTGATACTGCCTCCCCTAAACGGACCGTGAACTCTGAGCGTCACCGTGAATGCCGGGGTAGCCATTGGTGCCGATCTGCCATACCGGAGAGACAACACACGGCCATCCAGATGGCCTTCAGTCCCCGCGACTCGGCCCACCCTAGGCCGTGCGGAGCTGCTGGCAAGGTGCGGCCGCCACAGGGAGAAGTCAACTGGTGCCGTGCTGCTGCCCGCTGATGGGGGACTCTGTATCGGCACCAGAGGACGCGACCAAGTTTGCAGGGCCTGGGTGAGGACTGCTGCGGGTGGCACCCACACCCGCCAGGCAGCAAAAGGACACAGGCAGCTGCTGCCGGGGCAGGGACGGGAGGCAGCTCAGTGGACCAGGCTGAATGGCAACACTGCGTGGGTCTGGCTGTCTTTCTCGTCCCCATTTATCCATGAGGGGGACGAAGTGGGCCCGCCCATCGCCGGAGGCAGACTCCAAAGGGAGGTGGTCCTCCCTTGGCCATCCCTATATCAAATCACTGCAGAAGTTTAGTGTGGCCCTTCACACATGACCATACCTGCATTGCAACTGAAGCATATGTGGTTGGAGATAGGCTGAGGCTGGAATTTCAGCAGAGAAAGTGCCTTACTCCCGTGAGACAGATAGAATCAACACATGATAACGGGACGCAGCCCCAGGCGGCTCAAGCAAATAATATGACAAAAGACAAGGCCCCGGGCCCAAACAAAGCACAATAGATCACTTTACCGGAGCTGGAGCACAACAAGCAGAGGCCGCTGATAGTGCTGCCACCCTCCCTGATCAAAACCGAAGGGGATGATGGACAGAGTGTTGAACATTGCAAGCACTCACCCCCAGTCAACTGATCTGGGTTTAAACCATCATCATTCTTTAGCTCACTCTGCCACCCCAGTTCAGACATGGCCATATGCAAATCAGTCTGACTGTGTGCCTCATGGGAACAGTCCAGCCCAAACTGCCAAGCCATGTAGTGAGAAAGTGGTTCTGTATATACTGTTCCCAAATAGGTACAGGGTGTACAGAGTCTACAGTCCCCAGAGGTTTGGCAGAGGCTAAAGTTAGATATAACCTTACTCTCTAAAGTGGTAGCTTGGTCGAGCAGTAAGGCAGTATCAGAGGACAGTGTAAAGCATTTGTTGTACACAATCAGTCAGCAAATGGTCTCACACACTCAATAACTGAACTCTAGGCCAATGGTTTATATCTAAAAAATATATGCTTGTTTTATTTTAGAACCAACAATAGGTATTAAAATATACTTTCTCTGAATGAGATGCTTTATATAAATACTTTTGCAATATGCAATTGACTTTTGTAAACAGTTACAAGTGGTTGCAATAGGCAACACAATTTTAAACACAATAATGCATTGAGTTCAATGGAAGTTTCAATTTATTTGCAACAGATTACTTTTAGGATTACTTTTGGAATTCCAGGACTGGATCCTAGATTCAGTCCTGGGTCAGCACTTAGAATCAAGTGATAAAAGTAGACTTAATTACTGTGATGATTTTTAGACAATATTTTGCTATTTTGAAAGGTGACAGAAAATATTTCATAGAAAACAGTCAATGATCCCCTATGGAAGAAAATTCAAGTTGCAGGTATAGTATGTTCTCGTTACTTTTGTAATCCAGTACTGGGTACCTAGACTCAGTACTGGGACCTTTATCCAAAACAGGTAAGCAATTACGTTTGCAGAAGTTATACGATTTTTAAAGAATATTTAAAGTTTGCAGAAATTGACAGAAGAAATTTCACAGAAAAACTGTCAATGATTTCCTATGGGAGAAAATTGTGTTACTTGTAAGTACAGTTGTAAGTATTTTTCAGAGTCGGTGCTGGGCACCAAGATCCAGCACTGGGTGCTCACCTAAGAGCAGGTGAGTACTTTCGTTTTCGTTACTCGGCTGATTTTTGGTGAATATTTTAAGATTTGAAAAGTCCACAATTGGAAGAAATTTCAGGAAAAAGCCAGTCAATGTTACCCTATGAAGAAAATGGAGTTATCGGTTTAAAGGTAAGTACTCGGCTGGCAGAGTTGAGTTTCTGGGTATAGACTCAGGGGTCTCCCAGGGTCAGGTAGGTACAGTTGATTCACCCTCAGTGGCACTAGGGCGGCCTGGTGCAGAGAGAGTTAGGCCCAATGTTATCCTATAAGGGATAGGGGGGGCCTTGGTTGGTGGCTGCTGACTAGCAGGCCACGCGGCTGTGGGAGCTGGGCTCCTGGTCACTTACTCAGGGCAAGTGGGGAAGTAGATAGGTGTAGAGGTTGCACTGCCAGGGCCACTCGGGCGGCTGGGTGCAGGGTGCTTTTGAGCCTTCGGGCGCTCAATTGATTTCAATGGGAAATCTCCGGTTTAGAAAAAGACTGCAAGCTCGGGGACGAGGATTCTTCAGGTGCCACCACCACTTCGAGAGCTAAGTTGGGTAGTTGGAGGATAGGTAGGTACCCCGGGATTGGGCACAGGGGGCAGCGGGGCGCCGGGTGCAGGCGTGCCTTTTGGTGTCGGGAAATCTTACCCTCTGTTGATCGCGGTTGGGGGGGCACCTTGTTCTGAGGCTGCAGGCTTCTTCAGGAGTGTCGAGGGAGGTCCTTGGGTGCCGGACTCGGGGTCACAGTCGCCGTGGGGTCGTCCTCGTGGTCTTTGTTCACTCCGGCACATGCCAGGCTTGGCTGGTGCAGAGTGGGCTGGGTTCGCGGTGTCGGGCTGCTGCCAGGGATTAGAAGTAGATTTTGAGTAGAGCCTCTACTCATGGGAGTCCCAGGGGTTTAGAGTCAAAAGCTAGTCAGGTCCTCCGGGGTTTGTGAGGTTACTGGCCACAAGAGATGCCAGGTTGGAGCAGGAGCAGGTTCGAGAGTCGACAGGCCGGTAGGGCTGGGGCCAAAGCAGTTTGTGTCTTCCTCTTCTTAGCAGCTGCAGGGCAGGTCTTCTTTCTTCTAACTCTTCTTCGAATTTCAGAATCTGGAATCTGGGGAAGGGCAGTTCAGGGTGCCCCTAAATACTAGATTTAGGGGTGTTACAGTTAGGTGAAGGGCAGGGACCAATGGGTCCCTGTCCTGGGGTGGGTACACCCCTATCCTGCCTCTCTCCTGTGGGAGGGGGGCAGTAGCCTAGTCCTGATAGGGTAGGGCTTCCCATCTTCAAGTTGGCGAGAGCCCGGAGATGTGCTTCACCTCGCCTCCCCCACCTGAGGGGTGGGGTTGGCAGGCTGGCACATCCCCTGTCCTTATTTGTGGTTTCCGGCCAAGCTTCCCGCCAGAGTGGGGGGTTGCAGTGGCCTGGGGAAGCTCACAGAGGTGGCATGCCTTTGAAGCTTACCCCTGCCCATCCTGGGGGAGGAGATTTAGCACCTCGCCCAGGATGTGCATTGTTGCAGGCCCAGGAGAGCAGGGGCTCTCCTACCCAGAGGTCCAGCAACATGTCTGCTGTCTGGCAGCCTAGGCAGCCTCAGAAGAGACGTGGATTGTAGGTTAGGTTTTAGGGGGCATCCCTAAGATGCCCTCTGGGTTGCTTGGTACATTAAATCCCACACTGGCATCAGTGTGGGTTTAAGGTGCTGAGAAGTTTGATACCAAACTTCTCAGTCTTCAGTGTTGCCATTATGGTGCTGTGGAGTTCGTGTTTGACGAGCTCTCAGCACCATGTACTCTTAAATGGCAGCACTGCACTTACAGTGCCCAGGAATGGACCTGGGTACTGTAGGGGCACAGGGCTCCTGCTCCAGTGCCCATACCATTGGCATAGGGCACCCAGCTAGAGGGATGGCTGATATATGCCATGGCAGTGTAGGTGATGGGCATGGCACACAGGGATGTGTGCCATGTCGCCTCTTTGTTTTGTCTTGCACCCAGACACCCAGCCTGCAAGGGCAGTGCATGTGTGTAAGGGTACAGGGCCTCTAAGGGTGGCACAAGGAGTGCTGCAGTCCTTAGAGGCCTTCCCTGGTCACAAGGCCGTGGGTACCTAGGGTACCATTTACCAGGGGCTGACATGTGGCCAGGGTTTGACAATTTGGGTTTTGTGTTTTTAGGGAAGTAACCTAGGCCCTGGGCACCTGATTGGCAGGAGTCCAGGGCACACTCAGTCAAAGTACATTCAGCAATTCAGCAAAAAGTGGGGGCATACCATGCAAGAAAGATGGCACTTTCTCACACATGTCTTCCCTGAACCAGAACAAGCATCTTGGGGCAGGTTTCTGTCTATTCAGCCGTCATCAGCCAGGCTAGCTTGAATCCAGTGGCAAATTGAGCAAGGGACCCACGTCTGCGCATACCCTGCCAACTTAGGGCGAACAAAGCAAAACCAAAGGGGATGATGGACGGAGTGTTGAACATTGCAAGCATTCACCCCCAGTCAACTGATCTGGGTTTAATCCATCATCATTCTTTAGCTCACTCCGCCACCCCAGTTCAGACATGGCCATATGCAAAACAGTCTGAACCTGTGCCTCATGGGAACAGTCCAGCCCGAACTGCCAACAATTGTTGTTTTTGCATTTTCACCCCGAGTGGGACGGGTATGCCCAGACGTGGGTCCCATGCTCTCCATGCGACTGAAATCAAGCTACCCTGGCTGAAGAAGGGTGAAACCCTGAAACCGGTCCTAGGATGATTGTTTCCAGTCCAGGGAGGACCTGGCTTGGCAGTTCGTGCTGCACTGTTCCCATAAGGCACAGGGTCAAGACTGATTTGCATATGGCTGGGTTCAAACTGGAATGGCATGGTGAGCAAAAAAACAATGGAGTTAGGCCCAGATCTCTGTACTGGGGTGAATGTATGACATTGTTCTGCATTCTGTCCATCAATTGTTTTTTTTGCATTTGTCACCCCAAGTGGGAAGGGTATGCCCAGACGTGGGTCCCATGCTCTCCATGCCACTGGAATCAAGCTACCCTGGCTGAAGAGGGGTGAAACCCCGAAACCGGTCCTAGGATGCTTGTTTCCAGTCCAGGGAGGACCTGGCCTGGCAGTTCGGGCTGGACTGTTCCCATTGGGCACAGGGTCAAGACTGATTTGCATATGGCTGGGTCCAAACTGGAATGGCATGGTGAGAAAAAACGTCTGCACCTAATCCAGTTCAAATACCTACACTGAGCATACTAAACATGTTATAGGCTCTGAAGGGAGGGGCTAGTAGCATCTCCAGAATGTCTGAGATGTTGTAGTGCAGAAGGAACATTCGTACATACGGTTTGAACCTGCCCTAGACTAGACAGATTCTGGAAGGGGGTCTTTACATGTTTGAGGGAGGTGTTGAGGGTTGAGTCTCCCCGGATCGCCTAGACTACCATTACTGCACAACTAAGAAGACATAGGAGGTAACAAGTACAAATGCCATCTTTTATTCCTAGGCCTTACCCTTGCAAAACGGTATGTTGCCCGACTATGGAGGGCTGAGACCCCTCGCCCCCATTGGCATTTGGAAAAGGGGTATGGATTTTTGTATGTGGATGGAGAACCCAGTGTTTCAAGCTAGGGGATGTCCTCAACTCACTCACACATTTGGAATTGCTGGGCCGAATAAAGAAGCATTATTCTGGACTCATCACCATCACTGACTCTAACATTAGATTCAGAGATTCGGTCCTATGGACAAGATATATAACATGACGAACTATCAGCAGTTTGGCGGGCACAGGAATAACTTGGGGTTGAAATGGAAGGGCATGGACTAGTTCTTTTGCAGCTTGTTATATTGTGCAGTTCATATAATACTATTTCATGAAACTAGGCCAAAGTTGCAAGTTCACCTGTAAATGTACACGAATGCCTGGCTGGGCACTGCTATGGCAAAATTCAATAAAATATGTTGTGAAAAAAAACTCTTGACGAGGCCTGGCAGGATCGCCCTCCATGCAATGTGTATCAACAAGCAACGTCTCCTGTGGAGCCAGGTCGTGGTAGGCATGAGTTGGCTTAGCCTCATTGAAAATGGGCCACCCAATTCGTATGTAAAATATTTGATTTGTGTTTCATCGTGGCCAATTTATCTCCATGGCTTAAAATATGCCAGAAGGTTGACTGATGTTTGGTCCGAATGGCATCCAGAGCATCCCTCCACATTAAAAAGTGCCAGGACCTCTTAGTGTGTTTAAAGATTGCTTTATACCTAGCCCTTTCTTCCTGGATAAATGATTGTGGGCCACTTTTGATACTTTCATTCAGGAAGGTTTTTGCCTCTCCACATTCTTTATCATACCAAGATTGATTACTATTATACTTGGGGTTAGAGTTCAGTGTAATCTTGGTGAAATAAGTATTCCACAACATGGCATAACACTCACCATGAGACACGAAATCCCACCAGTAGCAGTCCCTCATTGTGGGCCCCAAAGGTGTGCCATATAGTGCCGGTGACATTAATAAGTGGTGGCAAGTGACAGAGAAGCCGCCCCAAGCCTCACGGACTCCTGGGACATGAAATCCCACCAGTAGCGGTCCCAAAGGTGCACTATATAGCACTGGTAAAATCAACAAGCGGTGCCAGGTGTGGTGAAGGAGAGGCGGCTTCTGACCTCGCAGACTCCTGGAATGCGAAATCCCACCAGTAGCAGTCCCGCACTGCGTGTTCCAAAGGCTCACTATATAGCACATGTAAAATCAACAAGTGGAGGTAGGTGCGGGTGAAGGAGAGGTCACCTCTGACCTCATAGACTCCTTGGAAATGAAGTCCCACCAGTAGCAGTACCTCACTGCCGGTCCCAAAAGGTGCACTATATAGCTCTTGTGAAATCAGCAAGTTGCGGCAGGGGCGGGTGAAGGAGTGGCCGTCTCTGACCTCACAGACTCCTGGGACATGAAGTCCCACCAGTAGCAGTCCTGCACTGCGGGTCTCAAATTTGCACTATATAGCGCTGGTGAAATCAACAAGTGGCGGTAGGTGCGAGTGAAGGAGAGTCCGCCTCTGACCTCACAAACTCCTGGGACACGAAGTCACACCAGTAGCATTTATTACTTCATTAACTTCCCATGCTTTACCCCTACAAACCCAATAACCTGCACCAGAAATATGACTTAAAAAGATAGAATATTTGGGGGCCGGAGCTTGCCGGCGACGATGATGGCCACCTAACAGAAGAGCTCCGTGCAGAAAAGATTCGGCAATTATCCGACATTGGCGTACGCTATTTACCCCGACATGAGCAGCCCCGAATAGAAGGAATCACCCGGTACCTGTGTGGTCCTTCAGCCCCTGCTTTGGTGTGGCGTGAGAGCCGAGCCGGCGGAGACGCTGCAATGTGTTCACAAGGCCGCGCATCCCCGGACTCTTGTATTTTTCAGGCCGACCGGAAGTTGGCGCTGGCTGGGTGAGCGCGCCTGAAAGAAGCGGCCGGAGCACTGAGAAGAGTATACCCCACCGACCTCGCAGGGGGCCGTGAGACTGCCAGTCCCCAGCTCTGGTAAGGGAAGTGTCTCGCCAGATGGCGTGGTAAGCGGCGCAGCCAGCGGTTTCCAGGTGCGACCGCTGCGTCCCGCTCTTTGCTGCAACTTCCCGGAGGAGGTGGGCGCTGAGTGGGGACGGGATCCGGCAGGGCGCTTCGGTCTGGTGCACTCTTCCACACACGCTGTTGACCTCCTCTGTCTGCCCTCCCCCCAAAGGTGATACACTGCAAGGGCCCGTGGGCAGTGCTACGTGGGGCACGATCCTTGCTGCGCAGAGAGAGTCCTGCCATAGCCCATGTGCACTGGGTGCCCCTGATGCCTCTGTGACTCCCGGCACTCCCCAGCTGGTTTTGATTGCTGGTGGATTGGCGAAGACAGTATTTGCTTGGCAGCTCTGGGCAGAGATCTGGCTACTGCAAGCTCCTTCCTTGTACATCGCGGCCAAGTGGGTCAGTACCACCAGGCCTGCCTGCCTGCCATCACGCTTGGGCGCAATGTGGTGCATAGCCCACATTTGGACTGCGTCGGTGTCGGTGATTGGGCAGTGCTGAGTAATGGGCTCCATTGCAACGCTTTGAGTGGCGGTCTTGGAGCTGTGTGCGGTGGCGCCCTGTGCTGTTCTGCAGATGTTGGAGAACTAAAGACGGGCTAGGGTCCCTGACGGTTTCCGCTGTGCACGCCTTACCCTGTGGTCCCTTGTGGCAATATTGTCTGGTCTGAAGAGTGCTATTACTACCTGGGAGCTTGCTACAGCTGATAGCTACTATGGGCCAGACAGACAAAACGCAGGAGAAACTATCCTTTGATCAGGGATCATGTGCTCTCGGCAAGCGATCGTGACGCAAGTGAGGAGCAGTCCATGGAAACATCGCACAGCTACATTAAGGCCATGCTCACCTCGATGGAAAAGGGACTACAAAACTCGCTAACTGTGCTGGGCACGAAGATCGACTCCCTCTCCTACCGCATGGACAGGATGTCCGAAAGAGTGGACAAACATGCGGAATGTCTCGACATGGCTGAACTTCGGATCACCGAGGTGGAGGAAGCACAGATGAACGTGGAGATAAGCCGTAAGCACATGGAAAAGGTGATACAATCACTACAGGACAAGGCTGGGGACTTAGAAGCGAGGTCACGGAGAAGCAACCTACGTATCACGGGCCTGCCGGAATCAACACCCACCGGAAACATGGAAAAATTTGTGGAGGCATTGCTGATACAGCTGCTGGGCAGCGACACTTTCTCGCCCATGTTCGTGGTCGAGCGGCCGCATCGATCCTTAGGTCCACGGCTGGTAACATGCGCACCACCGCGGCCCATCATTGCCAAATTGCTTAATTACCGCGATCGGGACACGGCGCTGAGAGTCGCCAGGGAGAAGCAGACATTACACTATGAGGGATCAGTGCTTGCCCTGTATCCTGATTTTACAGCGAAGGTACAGGAGGCGTGCCGCCAGTTCGCCCCACTCAAAAAACTGCTGAGAGAAAAGAACGTCGACTATGCGATGCTGTACCCGGCTCGACTCCGGGTCAACCGGCAAGGCAGATCACTATTTTTCACGGACCCAAAGGCTCTGCAGAAAGCAGTCCGGAAAAGTCTGCAGGAGCTGAGGCCGCAGGACTGACCACGAAATTAACACCACTCAGATAAGGAACTTGTGTCTTTGGGACTGGGTATTGCTATATAGGGTTAATGAGTCTTCTGGGCCGGGGGTGTGGGCTGTGGGACTAATTGAAACTTGCATTAGCTACGATGGGGTACGGATATTTCTGAAGTATTTGTTAGCTCTTCGGGCTGATTGTTTTTGTGCAGTTTTGCAGTGCTGGGGTGGGCAAATGATTGGAGTCTTTATTTGGACTGTAAGTAAGTTCATTACTTCACACGCCAATGGGTATTGTTATTAAGTTGTTGTGCGGACTAGCCTGCACCTTCCTAACGGTTGGTTTACTAGGGCATAGGTGGTAACCTCTGCCCACGAGTGAATCACACACAGGGAAGTTTGCTGTTGATGCAACTTAGAGAGGGAAGCAGAGGGGAGTGGGGTGGATAATTTTGTTTAAGTTGTGTAGTATGTATGTTTTGTTCCTGGGGCACTTCGGGTCTTCTTTCCTTCAGGTCCTGGTTGGGGGAAGCCTTGATGTGGGTGGTGAGAGGTTGGGGTACGGGACACAAGCAATGTTGTATACTCGCTGTAATTGATTTTGCCAACAGCACAGTTCTATTCAGTTGCATGATTTTCAGCGATGGTGACTTAGTGCGAATTTATGACACAGGTGATGGAAAAAGGGCAGGTCCCGGGGGTGGACACACTTAAAACGCTAACATGGAATGTCCATGGACTGAACAACTATAGAAAAGTATGCAAAGTCCTTGCCTACCTGAAGAGGCACCACATAGATGTAGCATTTTTGCAAGAAACTCATCTCCCGCTTACTTCCCCCATGTTACGCTGTAAGAGCCTACTGGAGACCGTACATGCAGCGGGATTTACCACACATGCACGTGGTGTCCTTACATGGGTCAATCCTAAGTCAGCCCTCACCATCACACCACTAGTCACCGACACTGTTGGGAGATATGCACTTACTAGATGTAGAGGGAAGAACATGGATCTGTTGTTGGTCAACATATATGGCCCTAATTTTGACAATCCAGAATTTTTCTCAGAGCTGGCACTTGTGGTGGGTTCATAAACCCAAAGAGTCTGGAGGTCTAGATATACAGGAGAGAGAAATGAAAAGAGAAATGCAAGGAACAAAGACCCTTTAAGTGCTCTATCGCTCGAAGGATTTCCATCAATAACCAGTGATTGGTAAGTTTCATCATCTGGATATCCAACCCTACCACCACTGCCAACCTCTCCAACATGAGGTGTTTGTTTCGGTTGGGTGTCAACCAAATGACCAATGGTGTAAAAGGGAAGGAACCGGAGAGCAACAAGGGTTCTTGTCCTGACCAAGATGTATATCACTAAATGATATAGAAGGGTGCAGTGCAAAAAGGTGAGATAAAAAGGATTTAGAGGAAGAAGAGAATGTTTATTCAGGGTATTCCAACTAATCCATAGATTAAAAAATGGTGCAACGAAACAGCTTTAAACAAATAGGCTGCGTTAAAGTACGGTCGACATGTTTCAGCCTTAATGACCCAATGGTCAAATGGCTTTCTTCAGGACCTCATACCATGTTAGTATTGCTACTGCAACATTATTCGTGAAAAAAAGAAAGAAAAACTGTAAAATACAACCTTTGTGGTGTGTTTCCTTCCGTGTAAACAGTATATCTGTATTACCTGAATACATAGGAAAGGAAGGAGACAAGGGTTGGAAAATTACAATGACTCTATTGTACATTTCACTCTCCTGTGTTTTAACAATTTCGTGTAAAAACAGCAAAACACTATAATGATTCCAGGTGCTTACCTGTTTAGCACGAGGAATATGCCTCACCTACCCGGAAAAGACTCAGGTTGACGGAGGCCCCGCCCTGTGAAGTGAAGGGAATGTTGCCATATGAGGCTATTAATGAGAGAGTAAAACATACGAAACTCCCATATGTCAAAAAAATTACATTGTGGTTTAAAAGGGATCCCATTGTGGATCCAAAGGTAGGTACCCATAATTGACACTCCTCAAAAGCAAATCGCCATAGGTGGAGGGATGATGTTAAAGGTAGAAAACCGAACAGGGGTGCCCGTTCGGAGGAAGACACTGATGTACTGGTAGACTGTAATAGCGAGCAACACTAAACCGCCCCCAACATATACAGACACAGCAAAAATGCAGCAAAGAAACATTGCGCTGCCTAGAGAATCCTTTCGCTGTTTGAGAGAAGCTCCGGTTAAATACATGATTTCAAACATGCTCGTGATCTAGATACAAGCACTTGTTAGACTGATTCGCCTCTAGTGTCGCTCGGCATTTAAAAGTTATATTACCGAATACATAGCGCTGCTTGGGAAGTTAATTACGCTATTCAAGAACTCTTGGGAAGTTAGCCTTACAGGGCAGCAAAGAGAAGTAATGCGGCAACAGAGCGTTTACCTGTCCGTCGGTACCTCAGAGTTTTCCTGAGTCGTGTGGGAGGTAACTGGCGGACTGGGTCGCGGTCCTTATGTCGTCAGTAAGGCGCGCGAAAGACTGTGTCTAGCAACCAATGCCTATCGAGTGTCATCGTTGCTCAAGGAAAAACTACCAGATGACGTATCGAAACCCGGAACTAGTAGTCCGTGGGTCAAAAACGTACATTAGGGAGTTTTGCATGTGCAGATCTGTGTCTATATTTGTTTATTAGACGCAGAGTGTTATTAGATAAGGTGTAGTGCTCGCTAGTGTCTACTGCAGTATAATAGTCGCTTAACACCCTGTGGTCTAGAAATGAGGCGTCTAATGTAAAAAAGCTGTATTGAATGTATGCAACTTTATTGAGTCAAGGGATAAAATACAATTACTCGACTCGTACGGATACTTGATTTAATCCTCAATGTGTAAGATATGTGAAATATCTATTGTTTTGTAGAAAGCAAAAAGCCTCAAAGTACTCAATATAAACCATAGTTTAAGAGGTTTTAAATAGAGCACCTTGCATACCAGCTGTATAGAATGTGTAGGACTTAATGAGATCGATGAAGCGATCGCAGAAAGAGTAGGGAGAATTACTCAGTGAACGATGCCCACATGACTGGCCCACTGCGAACAGCGCTCAAAAAATAGTGGTATCTATTGGTCACAAGGGATGGCAACAGTAGATGACGTAAAATCATTTGTAAACACATGTTTTGGAAACGGTGTGTTAAAGAGAGGACCATGGGATTGCATCATTCAGACCTGAAGTGTCGCTGTGTGGTGGGTTGTCATGGTGGTATTTCCCAACTGTGGGGAGGAGATCTCAACCTGGTTCGTGATTCCCACTTGGACAGATCAGGGGGCCCTACACGGTGTACTACCGCGGCAGCCAGGGAGTTGGATAGTATTCTGGTTAGGTTTGACCTATGCGATGTTTGGCGTTGGAAGCACCCACACACTGGGGGTTACACGCACTATTCCGCATATCATAACATCCACACTCGTATAGATTATTGGCTCGCCTCTAGCTCGCTATGCAATAACATCCGCACTTGTCAGGTTCTACCACGCACGCTTTCCAACCACTCTCCGGTTCTCCTAGTGTTAGAGACACCCAGCAGACGAATACCCCCATTTACTTGGCGGTTCCCTCCTTACTCTCTGTTATATGCGGTGTATAAGGAAGAGCTTTCCAAGGCTATAGAGCTCTTCTTCAAAATGAATGTGGACTCGGTAGAAGACTACCAAATTGTCTGGGAAACCTTTAAGGCATATATCCGTGGGATCGCTATTGCAAAGCACTCAGGGGTTCTCCGGTCCATACGCAACAGGCTACAGGGCCTGGAGGAGAATATCAAAGGTCTAGAGAGCCGACTGCTGCAATGTTCAGACGAGGAGGTGGAAGGGGAACTTGTAGAGGCACTGGGTGACTTCAGTAAGACGGCAGATGATGAGATTAAACATCTGGGCAAATATGCAGCGGCTAGGACGTATGGAGAGAGGGAAAGGCCGGGAGGAGTTTTGGCACAGCTGCTTAAGAATCGGTGGGAAGCGCAGCAGACTGTAGAGATTAAGTCTGCGGAGGGCACAATACTGTCAGACACCAAAGAGGTAGCGGATAGATTTCGCCAATACTACACCACCCGCACTGCCACTGCGGATGCTGATATTATTGACTATTTAGAGCATATCAAGCTGCCTTGGCTGTCTGACATGCACAGGGAATTTCTTATGAGACCTATAGAGAGGGACGAAATATTACTGGCTTTATCTTCCATGCGTGCAGGCAGTGCACCGGGCTCTGATGGCCTTTTATCGATCTGCTACTCCCACAGCTTGCAACGCTTTTCGATGACATTTGTGTTGCAGGTACTATGCCGCCTACCATGTCGGAGGCTGTGATAATCGCGCTTCTCAAACTTGTCAAGGACTCGGACGACTGTGCCTCGTACCGTCCACTGTCTCTGTTAAATGTGGACAGTAAGTTGTTTGCTAAAATCCTTGCTAACAGGTTAGTTCCGCTGGTCCCACTCTTAGCCCCGGAGAAGGCGGGATTTGTCCCCAGTAGGAACCTCACCTATAACCTACGCACTGTGTTTGGCGCCCTGCAACATATTAAACCAGACACACCAGCAGCGGCGGTCTTTTTAGACATCGAAAAAGCGTTCGACTCCGTTGAATGGCCATTCATGACACATGTCTTATCCAGGATGGGAGTGGGCCCCGTCTTTCTCCAGTTGTTGAACACCTTGTACAGTAAACCTACGGCCCGAATAAAAATAGGCAACATAGTCACAGACCCAATAAACATTACCAGGGGCACGCAGTAAGGTTGCCCCCTGTCGCCATTATTGTATGCCTTGGTGGCGGAACCTTTGGCGTGTGCGCTAAGGGAATATCACCAACACAGGGGTATAAGCTTTCCACACTATAAAATTATAGTCTCAACTTATGCTGATGACACATTACTGTATGTTATACACCCGGAAACTGACCTCTCAGCCATACTCCGGGAGGTAGTACGCTTTGGTGGCCTGTCGGGACTCCATGTTAACTGGTCCAAGTCAATTATCTTTTATCTCATGCCGAATACTTCTCAATTTGAATTAGACTACCCCCTCGTATGGACCACGGATGCGGTGCGCTATTTGGGCATTCGGATCCACACGGATTCCGAGACAGTCTTCCAGGAAAATTACGGGACGGCCTTCAGTAAATTAGAAGGTGACGTGGAGAGATGGATTTAGCTAGGTAGAATATCTATCATGAAAATGGTGGTGTTACAGAGATTGCTATTCTTATTTACGAATATCCCCATGGTGCTCCCAAAGGCCTTTTTTCATTACCTTACGACTTTGATGATCCGGTTAGCGTGGGCAGGCAAGCAATCGCGAGTCAGGTGGCAAATCCTAGTTTTGCCTTATTCTATGGGTGGGCTGGGAGCCCCAGACTTTGAATTGTATTACAGAACTGCACAATGCGCACATGCTCACTACTGGATACATGGCTTCCCTGATATACCGCATCCTAGGATAGAAACAGAGGTTGCAGCACAACTGCCACTGCCTGCAATGCTGTTCCAGAATGTAGATCGTAGGACATGTATCCTTGACTCAATTAACTCCACTGCAAATGCCTGGCACCAGCTACTACAGTTGCAGGCGGGTGCTATATTATACTCACCGAAAACTCCTCTGGACCGGTGCACCTGGATAGCCCCTTGTAATGAAAGGGGAGTCACAAGGGCACTGGGTATGCTGGGAGCCCACTCGGTCGGGGACCTGTTTAAAGGAGGGTCTGCAAGGTATGGGACGACTTTAGTAACGCCGACCACCACCCCACTGCCCTGACCAGATTCCAATTTCACAGAACCCGTTTAGCGCCGAGAGATTTGCTAGGGGATGAATACCTTGAGCCCCCGGATGTGTCCGCCTTTATGTACATTATTGGCTCTACATCCCGAAACGTGTGGTTGCCAAACTATACAGTATAACCATGGCACACAGGGCGCACCAGTTTACGAAGGCCCGTCTTGCGTCGTAGCGTGATCTAGAGATAGCAATAGATGATGACATGTGGACCTATTGCTGTACAAGCACGAAATAAATTTCTCTCAACGGCCGACACCGTCTGGTGTACTTTAAATACTTGAATAGGGTATACTACACCCCGGAGAGGCTGCACAGATATGTTAATGTCCTTTGTAGAGCGCAACAAATACCCGGAGATGTCCTGGCGCTTCTTGATTCTCTAAGATTGGCAGGTAAAGAGTAAAAAGGAGGCGGCCTACTCTTTGGAAAAGAGCCAGGTTTTTAATTCCTTACGAAAAGGTAAGAGCTCGGTGAAAGATCTCAAATAGCGAGGTAATTCATTCCAAGCCTTCGCTGTGCCATGGATAAAACTTTTGCCTCCCCAACGGGCTTTCTTTATACGAGGCACCCAAACCAGGTTGGCATCTTCAGAGCGCAGGTGTCTGCTTGGGACGTACCAGTGCAGTCTTTGCTGTAGAAACTCTGGACCTATGCCATGTAAGGCCTTAAAGGCCAAGCATAGTACTTTAAATTGTATACGGCTCTTTACTGGGAGCCAGTGTAGGGCTTTCCTTTCTTTGGAAACGGAGCAAAAATTTGAAGAGTCCATGAGTAATCTAACTGCTGCATTCTGCAGTATCTGTAGTTTTTTTAATCCTTTTAATTGCATATTAAGGTACAGTCCATTACAGAAGTCCAATCTAGACATTACCATGGCACCATCTACAGTTTGTCTGCTATCCCTAGGCAATAAGGGCAGGACTTTTCTCAGAATTTTAATAGTATAGCTGATTTTAGAAGCTAATGCATTTACTTGAGGTCCTAAGGTCAATTTGTCGTCCAGTATGATACCCAGGTTCTTAAACTTTCTAGTTGGCACGGGGGCTTTCCCCATTAAATCTGGCCACCAGGAAGGAGTCCAAAAACTGGTGTTATTCCCAAACAACATCAACTCAGTCTTCCCTGAGTTCAATTTGAGGCAATTGTTGTCCATCCAGTTGTCCACTGCTAGCATACACTCTTGAAAACGACCTTCCACATCAGCCTCGCCCTCCGGTGTCAAAGATACCACAATTTGAGTATCATCAGCGTACGATGTAAGGCCAAAACCAAAGGTATCTATAATTGGGGCCAGTGCACTAACATAGATATTAAAAAGAGTCGGACTAAGTGAGGACCCTTGCGGGACCCCAACAGGCAATGAAAAGGGATTGGACTGAAAGTCTCCGAGGGCGACAATCTGTTTCCTGTCCGCGAGGAACGACCTCAGGAGATCCCAGGCCTTCCCCTGAATTCCACAGGTGTTTAGACGGCTCAACAGTATGGAATGGTGAACCGTATCAAATGCTGCGGACAGGTCTAACAGAATCAGTGCCGCCCTCCCTCCCTGATCCACAGCAGCCCTGATTTCTTCCGTAGCCTTTATGAGAGCCGATTCCGTACTATGACCAGGCCTAAAGCCAAACTGGGTCGGGTCTAGTACTTGATTCTCATCCAAGAATTGGCTAAGCTGCTTATTCATAATTTTCTCCACCAGCTTGGCTGGTAACGGAAGTCTGGAGATTGGACGAAAACTACTGGGATCATTAACCGGAAGCCTTGATTTTTTTTAGGAGTGGCAGTTTCCATTGACTGGGAAAGAGTCCAGTTGCAAACATGAGGTTAACAATAGTGGTAAGAGATTCCGCTATTGGATCCAGCGCCAGTTTCACTACTTTTACGGGGCAAGGGTCAAAAGGAGAACCAGATTTTGCTTCCATAAGAAGCTGTTGAATTTCCCTGGGAAGTATTGGCCGAAAGTTCCCAAACACCTGGCTTGGCACCCTTATTGTTGTGGGAGTCTCTGAGTAGCGAAAATACATTTGTTTGGCTGCCACTATTGCCTGTTTATAGAACTGCAGGTGGACTTTATACATTTTTTTCTCACTATCATTATAATTCCTCCTCCAGCTTCTTTCAAACTGCTTACACTTGAGTTTTTGGTTCCTAAGCTCCTCAGAATACCAGGGGGCCGAGGGGTGTGATCTCATGGGTCGAAGGAGTTTGATTGGCGCTACACTATCACAGGCTTGCTCCAGCCACCTTGAATATCTTTGACAGGCTTCATTCACTTCAGAGGGCAGTTGTGTTGTGGTCGAGACCAACAATTTGTTAAAGGTGGTTGCCTCCACCTTATTCCATGCTCTTCTCCTAATACATTCCTTTGGGCCAAAGTTTTTCCTAGGAGCTTTCGGCAACAGAATCTCAAATTGGACCGCCGCGTGGTCTGACCATACCAAAGGGAGACAGCCCTTAAAATGTAAATTCTGATGACTAGAGAAAATCCCATCAAGGGCATGCCCTCCCCAATGCGTGGTCCCCACTACCTGTTGTTTCAGTTCAGCGGTCATCATCAAGTCAGTCAATGCCAAAGTGTCCGCTTCTTCTGTCAGCTCTAAGCGAAAGTTGAAATCTCCCATAATAGAAAAGGCCTCTGTGAGCATTCCTTCTTCTAGGAGGGTATCCAGAGAGGCGAGGAACGCCTTCCTGGATCCCGGAGGTCTATAGAGAAGACATCCCTTAAAGGAGTGATGATGGGTAAGGGAGAGATTAAAAAATAATGCCTCACAGATATCCATAGGGAGTGGCTGAAAAGTAGCTTTAATTGTCTTATGATATATCACTGCCAGACCTCCGCCTCTCCCTGTAGGTCTATCCAATGTCTGGCATAAGAAATCGGGAGGTGTGGCCATCACAATGTCCGGCCCGGATGCCGCATCTGTCCAGGTCTCTGTGATGAAAGCCACCATAGCCCCTAGGTCACTCATGAGTCTGGCGCATTCTATGCTGTGTTTAACCAGAGACCTCACATTGACTAAGATACATTTTATTACTTGGGTTTCTTTGCTAATTTCCTCTCTCATCCTCTCCTTATTTCTGGAGATTGGTAGATTAAGGATTCTCGGAATGTCAAAACCACAAATCGGACAGACCGTAAGACTCCCTGACGCTGGGGCATTAGGAAATATGCACGGACAGTCTTTATTCAGGGAGGTCCATCTTAGCTTAAGCAGGCTTGTACTATTATACCTGCATGCCTGCCGAGAATCTGTGCGTAGACATCCAGGGTCCCTGGCGCTGTGCGCTGTGCGTGCGCGGACGGGCGCAGACGGGCTTGCCTTTGGCACGCCTATGGCGCGCCGGCGGCGCGACCGCGCCAGCTTCGTATTTATATGTGGGTTGAGTAGCCTGGTCCGCTGACCTCGACTACTCTCAAAATGGCGGCACTTCCGGTTACTCGATCCCGAGTAAATACAAGTCACCACTTGCTTTGCTGCCGGAATTCACGTCACCCCAATCACCCCACAACATTAAAACAGTAAGAACAATTTTAAAAACAGGTTAAATGTGCAAATATGCTGATGTGCAAATAAAAGCCTTGCCTGCTTAGAATTATGCAGCACGCCTCTAGTCTCCCGGCTCAAGCCTCAGGAGCAATCAAGGGAGCGCGCCCGCGCCAGCTTCGTATTTATATGTGGGTTGAGAAGCCTGGTCCACTGACCTCGACTACTCTCAAAATGGCGGCACTTCCGGTTATTCGATCCCGAGTAAATACAAGTCACCACTTGCTTTGCTGCCGGAATCCACGTCACCCCAATCACCCCACAACATTAAAACAGTAAGAACGGGATAGTGGCGCATGTGATTGCTGTAGGGTGCAGGTGGCTGACTTCCTCTATCTGGTTTGGGGATGCCCAGGCATTTCGTCGTTTTGGGTGGAGGTGTTTAACCTCTTCGACGCTCATGACGAGCCCAGCTCATCATGAGGCACAGTGGAGCTGTGCTCATGACGAGCTGGGCTCGTCATAACCGTCGCGGTCCGCCAACGACGGGGCGGGATCGTAACGATCTCAGCTCGTCATGAGCACAGCTCCACTGTGCCTCATGACGAGTTGGGCTCGTCACAGGCACAGAGCCACCGCCGCCGCCCCCCGCGTGGAAGGGGTTAAAGAATTGAGTCATATCACAAAGTTAGTCCTTGAGCCTGACCCAGCACAGGGCACTGTTGGGTTATTCCAAACCACTACCCAAGGGGGGCAGGCGTTTGATAGACATGGGGCTACTGATGGCTAAACGCAGGGTTGCGATTAATTGGTTTAGGGGTCCTTTACCGACAATCTTGAAGTGGAAAGAGGACATGACATACTGTAGCACGCAGACTGAACTTTATAGTGAACTACTCCCTCCACGTAACAGGCCAAAGAATTTTTGGGAATTATACACTACTTACCTGCAAAATGCTACTGCTGCTGACGACGAGTCCCAAGACCAGGGTTGCATTGAGCCCACTGGCGGTTCTGTACATGTCAGTCCTGCTGTTTAAATTACGTTAATCATGCATTTTGGTGGCTTACACCTCAGGGGTCTTGTATATTTGTTGATATTGCCTACACCCAAGTGCATATGGGTGCTCTTGGGGCGTTACCTGTGTTTCACAATGTCCATCTAGAAGGGCAGTGATGTCAAAGTGCATCTGTTCACACTGAAAACAGAGCGTATTGTCATGAAGCATTGCTGTGTCTTGTTGCTGTTTGTATTAAGAAAACCAATAAAATTAATTAAAAAAAAAAGATAGAATATTTACACAATTGACATAATTAATGATCAACTAAATAATTAATACTCAATTAAAAATGTAATATTCATTAATTATACTTAATTAACTTCCCACGCTGTACCCCTAAAAACCTCAAAACCTGCTACAACGCTATAAATTACTATTAACAATTACATTCAAAATTGTAAATAACGTAAAATTACAAACTATGGGCCACATGCAGGGTTGCCAGATCGGGTTAACTCTTGCAAACCTGGGCGATATCTTGCCCGATTGTGCGAGGTGATGTTAGGTTTGAAAATCCCATTCCTGCAATGCACTTGTTTCATGCTATATTAGATTAGCAGTGTGTGGCTAAATAGACGGCATTTGTATTCATGTTATGCAACCCACTGAGTTATCCCCATAATGTGCAGGCTTCAGTTAGCAAGTGTGATTCCATTTTGTATTTCGTAATCCCTATTAGGCTGCTTAGGCTGTGCCCGAACTAGGCCTCTTTATTTAGTATTGCTTGCCTCAGCAGAACACCGTACTTCGTTATTATTATCTCTCTTCTGTTCAAGGCTACTTCCTGACTTACTAATGAATAGGCCATTCTACCCTTGCATACCTATCTGAGTGTGTAGTTCTGCTCCCACGTTAGGAGGCGCTGAGACTCAGCACGGTAACCTTCAATTGCAGATAGCATGTACCCATCTGGCAGGTGGTAGTTCATCCTTCTGTGCCTCTTTTGTTCATGTTCGGCCCAGGCCGGTAACTTTCCACTGTGGGCGTGGTTAGAAGCTCTTGGGAAGAATCATTACGTGTTGCAGACTGTTGGGGGGGCAGTCCCTCGGCAGACATCTTAGGGTGCAGGTCAGATTGGACCCCTCTGCAGAGTATTGCTAATAAAACTCGTTTATATTCTCTACTATCTGACCGACCCTTCATTCTCTAAAGGCATAGCAGGTGGTTGTTAGTAACCCGGGTGGCCCCTAAGGGCCACTTCCTTCAATTGGCACCCATACAGGGACCCCGCAAGGTGACCCAACTCACCCGCTATTGGGTTGCAGGGTCGAGGATACGTCCGGTCGGTCGGGTGGGTCGGGGTACCCCACAGGATCGAGCTTGGTTCTCGCAGTTGCCCCGCACGTCTGATTGAGCGACTCCTCGTCTAGTGGTCACCGGCTGGGGTCCTGAGAAGGCAAAACCTTGGAATTGATCATTTGGTCTGAAGGGTCGGCAGTGGAGAATAACTTTACTTGACCTGTGTGCGTCAGGTGGGTGAATTGATTCTTGGGAAAATTGCACCATTCTTTAACGGCACGAGCCTACGGGATGTGTCTTGGTACGGTCTTTGGGCTGTCTTGGTTTGAACTTGGTGGATTTGCAGACCCTTTTAAAAGACACAGTGTTTGTGAACAATCTACCAGGCCAACTGGTAATTTGGCCCACCCTTGAAAAGGTCTGCAACTGTTTGCGAACAATCTGCCAGGTCAATTGGTAATTTGGTCTTCTTTTGAAATGGTCCGGGGCTAGAGCCTGCCTTCTTGAACTTGGTACAGTTTACGGACTGCATGGAGCGGTCTCCGGACCTTTGTGGTTTGGTTCTTGAACAATTTCTTATTATTTATCTTTTAGTATTCTTTTGCTGGTGTTATATTTGTTAGGATGTTTTGGATGTCGATGTTGTTCCACTGATGCCCGACTGGTAGAGAGCCAGCCTGCGCCTCTGGGGGGTACCCCAAATTTTTACGTATATGTCAAGCATGGTATTGGCCCTATTATGTTTAGCACATTGTGCAATAAATATACGAAGGACAATGCTGAGTTACAATGGCCACTCACTGGCTTGTTTGATGAACAAAAATTGATTTTCTTGCAGGACAAATTGTTTGCTAAAAGGAGCAGGCAGTCGATGTTTGATTCTCTGAGAGTGTGGCAGAAGGAAGCAAAGCAACGGTGTATGAGAGCAGAAAAAGAGGCCTGAAAGAGACAGTCGTAAACTATAACACAGAAAGCAGTGGCCTATGAAAGGGAAAAGATAAAGAGAGTCATAGAATGTGCAGATAGAAAGTTTCGATTGCAGACTGATAAATGTTATGTCACTAGTGAGGAAGGTGATGTTTTTGTTGAAGAGCCATTGGATTCTCGCCCTTCTCCACCTTATGCTCCTGAGCGAATATACCCACAGATTCCAACATCTCAGACCCCGGCCCCGGATGCCGCTCTCTCTAGTATTTCTGCTTCTAGTCAAACTGCTTTGGTCCAAGCCCCGCCTGCATCCTCACTGCTCACGCCAGTAACGGGGGAGAGAACCGTTAGCTCTCCTGTTCCGTCTACTGACTCCGCATCTACTGCTACACCCCCTTTCACTCCTACAACACTGTCCCCTTTCATGATGATACCTGTTTCCTCGTCTGCCCTTTCTCCCTCAAGTATGACACCCCAAGCATGGTGGAATGGCGAGACCCCTGTATGTGGGAGGCATGAAAGGAATTGAGCAGCACCACAAGACCGTATGGAGAAAGTGTTGGTGCATTCTCCTGTGGGTGATGAGAAAAAGCAAATGATGGCGAATCAAACAGCTCAGTTGGCCCGGAATGCTATCTACAGTGTGGAAGATGTGTGGAGTGTGATGGAAGATTATGAGCCCTTCATACAGCAGCATACTCTTAAGCATATGTCGGCTACGTTGATAGGACAGTGTTTTCAGGGTGTTGCACCGCAGATTATCTATGACATATGGGACAGGGTATATGCTACAGGTATGGCTCCCAATTAGGTTTTTAGTAATGTAACGACATTGGTGGGTTACCGGGACAGATTGTTCTAAAAAGTTCCGACTATAGTGACACAGCATCCCATGAGGGAGGTCCATCCCATTTACCATCCTGAAATACCAGAACTGCGCGACTCTACGGACACTGTAATTAGACCATGAGTCGACGCTCAGTTTCAGGAACAATGGAACTATACTCCTTGGAGGAGGAGTGAGGTCCTATCCCTAAAGAGTCAGCTTCTAGACTCTCGGAAAACCCTACTGCATATTAAAAAGAATTGACAGAGGCGGCCTCCTCCACAGTGATGACATTACCTGATATAGAGTTATTTTTCGGTCTGCTGGTACCGGTAGATATAGGGAGGCAGGTTCATATGCAGGATCATGCACTGGAGTTGGGTGGCACATGGGATGAGATCAGGGCTTGGGATAAGGAGCGTAAGCCGGGCGAGAAGCCGAAAGCGGTGCTCCTAGCTTTGCCAGGGCATATTACCACTTACATTCACTCCTTTATCCCGCTAAGGCGAGTCCATTGGGATAAGTTGACTGCGTGTCGGTAAAAGAAGGATGAAAGTGTGTCTGATTTCTTTACCAGATTTGAAGGGGTGTTTTTAGACTTTAGTGGTCAGGACCTGTCACAGGAGGGTGGTGTTCGTTTGTTTGTTAACAGATTTGTTACTAACCTGCTTCCAGAGATTGCATCTAGGTTGCAGGCTTCGAAAAGTACTTGGACGACCTCATCCTCATCAGTAATTTTGAGTATGGCACAGTACTAGGAGCATAGAGAGAATGAGGGCAAAGAAAAGGTGGAGAAAAAATCAAAGGATTTGATGACGATACAGGGGCTATGAATAGCTCTGTTTCCCGTTCACTGTTCGCGGAGGCAGCTCTGTCTGGCAAAAACAATGTTTTGGTGCGTTTCTCAAGGGTGCCGGTTGTTAGCTCCATTTCCAAGCCCCTTGCTCTCACTGTTGGCCCCTTTACGGTCGATACACCATTTTTAGTAACATCAAATTGTGGGGAGAATTTGTTGGGATTAGATTTGTTAAAAAGGTTATATGCGACAATTTTTTGTTCTCCAGACGGCATTTACATGACTATTGGACCGCAAGTGGCCCCTGCCAAACAATGCCTCGCAAAGGATGCCCCCCTCCCCGCTGAGTTTAAAGGTGTGCAACGTACAATGTGGGCTACAGGAGACACGGATGTGGGGTTTCTCCAGATCCCAACTGTGTCTATAAAGATTAAGGACAATGCTGTATTGCCACGGATTCCCAGTACAAGATATCCCAGGCAGAAGAAAAGGCGTTATTGCAAATAATACACGATTTTATTAAGTCTGGTGTGGTTGAAAAGACAGTGGCGAATGTGTGTAATAGCCCTATTCTTCCTATACTTAAAAAGACACCCTTGAATTCTTCTGATGCTCACCCTGATGTTTACCTCTTTGTAATCGACCTTTGAAAGGCGAACAAGATAGTAGTTCCCCAGTACCCTTTGGTTCCAGACATTACCACGATCTTGACAATGATTCCCTCTGTCAGCAAAATTATTTTCCGTGATCGATTTAAAGAATGCTTTCTTCAGCATTCCAATCCATACAGATAGTAGATATCTGTTTGGATTTGCAATAGCCGGCAGGAGTTTTAGATGCTGCCGTGCTCCACAAGGCTATACAGAAAGTCATAGTATCTATAACCAGGCTTTGAAAGCTCAGTTGGATTCTTTGGAACTTCCCCCTGGTAATGTGCTGTTGCAGTACGTTGACAACCTCCTTGTGGCTTCGGACACTGAAGATGGTTGTAAAAAGGCCACAGGTAAATTACCGTTACATTTGGCACATCATGGGCACAAGGTATCACTTTCAAAATTTCAATATTGTCGACAGGAGGTCACCTATTTAGGTTGCCTGCTCTCTGTTCTAACACAAGGTTTCGGTAGTAAGCAGAAACCCTGCGCTTATTTCTCTGCTATTCTTGTTACCGTCGCCAGAGCTCTCCCGAGCTCCCTGAGAGCTGCCGCGGCGGTGGCAGTTTCTATCAGAAAATTGGCAGGGCTCGTCCTTGATAACGATCTCACAGTAATGGTACCTCATGCTGTGGATATTGAATAAGACAAAGACGCAGCACCTTACTAGTGCGCGTCTGACAGGCCATGAATTAACATTGTTCGCTCCGCACATTACCATCAAACGATGTGCTATTCTGAACCCAGCCATGTTACTACCCCTCCCTTCGGAAGACAAGGACAATGATGTCCATGATTGTTTATTTCGGACTGAGGAAGAAACAAAAGGACGGGTAGACCTGACTGATGTTCCCTTATCTGACCCCCAAGGGGAACTATATGTCGATGGCTCTTGTTTCAAATAACCAGATGGCACTACCACTACAGCTTATGCAATCACAATATTAAACATTGTAGTTGAGACATCCCCTATCCCATACCAATCGGCCCGAACTGCAGAGTTGGTTGCCCTCCTTAGGGCTTGTGAGTTGAGTGAGGGACTGACTGTCAATGTTTACACTGACAGCCAGTGTGCCTTTGGGGTGGCCCATAATTTCGGGCGCCTCTGGGTGGAGAGAGGGTTCTTGACCTCACACGGATTGCGAATACAGAACGGCCCACTGATACATGGATTGTTGTCAGCATTGACACTTCCTGATAAGTTGGCAATAATAAAATGCAGTGCTCATAAAGCAGTGACAGGTGACGTTTTTAAGGGAAATGCATTTGCAGATCAGACAGCTAAGGAGACAGCTAGATCAAAGATGAAAAAGATGTTTGGGGCAGGTCCCGCTAGGTGGGTTCCAGACAATGAAATGTTCGAGGACACATTAGAAAATGTCAGGGAAATACAGAGTGAGGTGACTGTAGATGAACTGGCAATATAAGAGGAGAGTACAGGGCGTTTGGATGAGGATGGGTGCTGGACTGATCTGTCTGGGAAACAGAGATGGTTGCTGCCCAATGCATACATTCTTCCTGTTGTGACCATGGACCACTGTCCGGCACATGTTAGTGCCAAAGGAGTCTGTAAGCTACTGGACCCAGTATGGTATGAACGATAATATCTCTAAGGTAGCCACACATCAAGTGAAGCACTGCATTGTTTGTCTGAAACATGATCCTGGGAAAGGCACTCCTACACCCACAGGTAACTTTGCATCGCCTTCCTTCTCTTTCGAGATTTTCCAGATGGATTTCATCAAAATTGTTAACAATTTGAAATATGTGCTAGTAGGGATTTGCTCATTCAGTAAATAGATTGAGGCTTACCCCACTAAAGATAATACAGCCATGGTGATGGCCAATGCACTCTTAAAAGAGTTCTTCCCACGCTATGGATTGCCACGTGTGATCTGGAGTGACAACGGAAGCCACTTCAATTCAAAAGTCATTAAATTGGTGTGCAAGGGCTTGCACATTAAGCAGAAGTCTCATGCAGAAAACTACCCCCAGTCAGCAAGCCTTGTTGAGAAGTACAATGGTACTCTCAAACTGAAGTTAGCAAAGATTCAAGAAAGCACAGGATTGCAATGGCCAGATACGTTACCTTTGGTTTTGTTATCTACCAGAGCGACTGCGCATTCTAGAACAAGGTTGTACCCGTGTGAGGTGGTCTTTGGATGCTCTGCTAATGTCTGGGGCGATCCAAGACCCAACCGCTTTTCCGAGATAGAGTACTTCTTGCTGATAGATTATCTGTATGAATTGTCTAAAGATCTTCGTTCTATCTACCAACAGATTCACGCCACGCTGCAACCAGTACCAGAGGGTCACGGGTTTTCAGATACAGCCCGGGGATTTCGTCCTTGTAAAGAATTTTCAACGGAAGAACTGCCTGGAGCCGAGGTGGAAGGGGCCACTTCTTGTTCTGCTCACCACCCGCACCGCGGTGAAGCTTGAAGGCCAGAAGCTTTGGGTCCATGAGACTCACGTCAAGCAGGCACCTCTCCGGCTTCCGTATGATCAGTGGGTCCTCAACGGCATTGCTGACCAGGAAGGGGAGCGAGTGCCCCGTTTTGTTCCCTTCTCGGACGCCCGATTGAGGTGGGCGCAGACAGGCTCATAAAGTGACGCAGCCTTGCTTGAGGCTGTCCCCCCAGAGATAAGGGCCATCCCAGATACTCCTACTTCTGTTGCACAAGGATCTGAGTCTCAATGCCCATTTGTCCCTGAGTTTCAACCCCTTTTTGTTGACGAAACAGTAGGGCAGTCCTGGAGTTAGGGAAGGACTCAAGCTTAAGGCATAGGTGCCATGCCTTAGGTGCCTGAATTAGATTAGAGTAAGCAACACTGGTGCACTGTTCTGGACATACGACAGGATCATTGAGGGTACTTACCCAGGAGGGAGGGTGCCCTATCCTGAAAGAAGAAGATTTGTTTTACAGCAAGGGCTTCAATCGCGCAGATCCCCCACGCGAGTGCTTCATAGCACCGTAGTTTATGAACAATAGGAGTCTAGTAGCGAGGCTCTAGAAGGACGCTGGGTGATTTGTGCACCTCTGGTCGGTTGTATTTTTGAGTCTCCAATTCCTAAGGTTTCTTTCTATGTATCCATTTTGGCCGTGCAATCATGAAGGAGGAATAGCCCCTGGTGGCCCCTCCATTACAGCAGAATGGTCTTATGTAGTCTAGTTGGTCTACTGGGAGTAGGGTAGTAGTGGTCATCCTCATAATAAAGCTAACACTATTTGGGGTGGTCTGGTATTTAGAAGTACAGCATCCTGTGCACACCTTGATAGGGACTACCCCGGCTCCAGCAGAGCATCTATTTGTTACACTGGCCCAGCATAGAGAGAGACATAGACAGACCTTTGTCGAGAATGCTTTCCTGCAGATGCTTAATCAGGTACACAGTACCACCAATGCCACGAATTGTTGGGTGTGTGGGTTACTTCCCTCAGTTATGCACAGGAACAATTTACCAGTGTCATTACCCCTATCTTATTTAGGTAGTTGTGAGGCCTGGTTCCAGTTGCTTTTTATGGTATACATGCACTATCATGCTGACGCTATGAAAATGGTACAGTCTGATTACGAAGCAGTGTTGGAGTATATAGTGGTACATCAGGGATATACACCTGGGACAGATGGCAAGGAGGGTACCCTTCATCCAAAAGCTTGCATGAGCATTTTCGAAGCTAATGAGAATGTCACTTGGTTACAAAATGAAATGCTAGATTTCCAAGGATTTAATGTTACTCAATGTTTCCGGGAACAAAATATCACTGAAGACAAAGCAATGCCCGTCCCTGTTATCAATGCAACAGCTAGTTTCTGTGTTGAAGGATCAGGGAACATTCCAGTAGGACAGAGCAGTTGTAACTACACATACTGATTGAACACTACTAGTAGCCCACCTCTGCTTATACCTCCGAATGTATACCTCATTTGTAGAGAACAGACTTATATATGGCTTCCCAGGGGATGGTCTGGCCGGTGTTATGTCTCTTTGCTTTTACCCCCCCATTTACATTGCACCGTCTAATTATCACAAGGATCATAGGCTACAGCGTAGGGATCTCCATTTGCATCGAGCTAAAAGAGTTGTCAGTCCAGACGATATTGATCAGACAGATACCTCCCTATAGCAATTTACTGACATAATGAAGGGCATTCTGCTGTTCTGGGGTCCCATGTTCAATAGTCGTAATATTCGTCGCCTTGCCAGTGTAGTTGAGGGAGTTATTAATACTACTGCAGGTATACTGACTAATCTTAAAGTCGAGCTTCAGGCTACGAGGCTCGTTGGTCTTCAAAATTGGATAGTTTTAGACGTCATCCTTGCTGATATGGGTGGAGCTTGCCGCGTCATCGATAGCAGCTATTGTGTGCACGTTCTTGATAACGCCCCTAATGTGTACTCCACAGTACAGAAATTACACAGACTTGCTTCAGCTATCCATCAGGATAATGGTTCATGGTCCCTCACAGGGTGGCTCTGGGGTTTGCTGACATCATGGGGTTGGAAGATACTACTTGTCCTAAAAGCTATCGCAGGTGTCATCTTTACATTTTGATTATGTATTAATTACCTTCCAGTCTGTTGCACCTATTGTGGGAGTAAGCTCATGACATAATAATAAGTTGTCTACCATGATGGTGCAGGATATACAGAGCATAATACTCATTGATGAAGGCATTTTTAAATACTAAGTGGATTTGATACTCGTTTTGCTTTATTCTCCCTTGTAACTTGAGTGACTATGCATTTTCTTTCTCTCCACTTAGAATTGTAAAGACCCTACCGGATAGCCTCAATAAAGCATTTAGGTTTGAAAATCCTATTCCTGCAATGCATTTGTTTCATGCTGTATTAGATTAGCAGTGTGCGGCTAAATAGACGCCATTTGTAAGCATGTTATACAACCCACTGAGTTATCCCCGAAATGTGCAGGCTTCAGTTAGCAAGTGTGACTTCATTTTGTATTTCATAATCCCTATAAGGCTGCTTAGGCTGTTCCCGAACTAGGCCTCATAATTCAGAATTGCTTGCCTCAGCAGAACACTGTACTTCGTTATTATTTTGTCTTCTGTTGAAGGCTGCTTCCTGACTTACTAATGAATAGTTCACAAGGAACTTATTCAAAATAATGCATTTACAATATGGAGTAGAGATATACTCCCAACTGATTTAATCAAAACACGAAAAAATATTATTTCATTTTGCCAAAGAAAACCATTACTTAGTTAGCCTTACCGACTTGCGCGGCTGGATCGGATGCTTCACTCGTTTGTTTCCTTGACAAATACTATAATCAAATCGGGAACCTTATTCAAGGTCTATATATACTTTTTTGATTTGGACTACGGATACTACGGCTCACCATGGCTGTCCTACCCCTTACACAGACCATTCACTCGGTTGCCTTGATCTACATGTATTGTCTTTGAGCACTGATACAGCGAAGACATTAGATGCCCCAAGCTGCGTCAAACTCAACTACTCACCTTCAATTCGAGTTTTGAATACTATTAGTCCCCAGATATTTGTCCTGAAGAGACCCCTTACCCAGAGTGGGTTGAAACATCGTCGACACCAACAAAGGGAGAGCAAAAAAGATTCGTTACATCCTTACATGCCTCTCATTGTTTTTTAAGACCTCTTAAACACTATGTTCACCTTATAGGCTTTGATCACCTCACTGGGTTCTATTATATCTTGTTTCACTTCTTTTCACTATCTTTCTTATGTGCCTGAAAAATATAATGTTTGTGATACAATTTTGAATTGTGTAATAAATTGTTTTTACTTCGGCTGAAGTAAATAAGCTCTCCAGGCTAACTAAGTAATGGTTTTCTTTGGCAAAGTGAAATAATCTTTTGCAAAAATAATATTTTTTCGTGTTTTGATTAAATCAGTTGGGAGTATATCTCTACTCCATATTGTAAATGGATTATTTTGAATAAGTTCCTTGTGAACATTTTCCTTACTTAACAGTAATACCCAGTTCACAGGGACATATGGGTGGCTCTTGTTTGTTATAAATAGTACTAATGAATAGGCCATTCTGCCCTCACATACCTATCCGAGTGTGTAGTTCTGCTCCCACGTTAGGAGACGCTGAGACTCAGCATGGTAACCTTGTACTGCGGATAGCATGTACCAATCTTGTAGGTGGTTGCTCATCCTTCTGTGCCACTTTTGTTAATGTTTGGCTCAGGCCGGTAACTTTCCACTGTGGGCGTGGTTGGAAGCTCTTGGGAAGAATCATTATGTGTTGCAGACAGTTGGGGGGCCAATCCCTCGGCAGACATCTTAGGGTGCAGGTCAGATTGGACTCCTCTGCAGAGTATTTCTAATAATACTTGTTTATATTCTCTACTGTCTGATCGACTCTTCATTCTCGGAAGACATAGCAGGTGATTGTAAGTAACCCGGGTGGCCCCTAACGGCCACTTCCTTCAGTGAAAAGGAAGTTGGCCGGGCAACAAAAATTTGGGTGAAAATCCACCCAATGTGCAGCGGATTCGGATAATTGTGAATTGCAGCCATATTCCAGCACAGGGATGCTCTTCGCCACACCCCTCTTAGTGACTTAGGTGTGTGCCTGCCCACTGTAACATCTGCAGGACCATGTATCTTTGATGCGTGGGAAATTCCTTCCAAAGAGGGACTTGCATTGACCTTCGACCTGCCCTCGTAACGCTGTTGAGCTGCCCCTTCCTTCCTTTTACCCTATCGTGCCCATATCCATCCATCACTCCATGGGCGTGTCAACACTTCTCTGGCCCTGCCCCATACCCTTTTTGCCCTTTATTTTTTGTGGCTGACCCCCAACTTCCGCCTTTTTACCTGTATGCTGCATCTGCTGCTACCCCCACAGCCCACTCTGATTGTCCTTGCTGCCTGACGTAAGGTAAGCTTTTTGTCCTTGGACATGCCGCCCAGCCCTTTCCTAGCCAGTGACATTTGTTTGCCTCGGGGCTGCAGTTCGCGAGTGAGCTCTGTGCCAACCCCACTAGCAGTTCAAAGGTAAGTGAAAGGGAGAGTGTCCATCTTGTGTTTCATTTTCTGGATTAGTAGAGGACAGTTGAATAATGTGATGAGAATAGGCTGGATTCAAGCCTTGAACATAACTGTTCATACTTTCTGTTCTACCTGTGGCTTATGATGGGCTAGTTCAGCTAGTTTGGCTTCAAAGGAGTGACAGCAAAGAACTCATCTTTTGCGATGTTGCTGGTCTCTTAGCGCAAGCCCTTACAATGCCACGTGCCTTGCTATTTCAGTTTTCATTTTCGTGTACAGGTAAGCCCTAGGAGGATAGAGCAATGCTTTCATGGGTTGGGTTCTCCCACCAAGAAAATTTTGGAAAAAGACAGACCAAAATGGTGAATTTTACAGCACATTTTACATTACATATTCAATTGTATCAACTTTCAAAGCACAGTAAATAGTGGATGATGACCTTACAGAGCACCAGGCTACCCACCCAGGCGGATGTATGACGTTACAACGCATGCTATTACAACGCATACCTTTACATCGCATTTTTTACAACGCTAGTACTACTACAACGCATTACTTTACAACGAATTCTGTTACAACGCAAAACCTATTACAATACTGAAAAGTGCTGTTACAACGAAGTATATTACAACGCATACCATTACAACGCGATTTTTTTTTTTTTTAAATTAAAAGTACAATAAAATCTGGCACGGGATGCAGGGAAATTAGGGGTTTTAGGGTGGGGAAGTGTATTAAAATGTGGAGAACAACTGTGCGTAAATCGACTAAAATGCAGTACCAAATTAATACTCGGGTATTAAAATTAATACTCGAGTATTAAAATTAATACTCAAAATTCCCCATAAAAATCAGTTTTTAGACATTTGTAAGTTTTTAAATAATAAGGAAAAAATAAATTACAGTGCATACACATTTTTAACATGAATAGATCGCAAAGTAAGTAAACTAACGAAAACATAACACACATACACGTAGGCGCCATTTTACCCATCTCACTTGTAAAACTTGTCCTACCACAGTTTCTATGTAAACAATACCAAAAGACATGTTCCAAAATGGATGCCAAAACGGAGTAAATGATTAAAAACAATATTTCTTTAAAAGCATTTTTAAAATATCATTTTCCACAGTAAAACAAAGCATTAAAAAAAAAACAACGAACGCAGTTTTTTAAAAAATTAATAGTGACACAGAGTAAAACTTATAAATACAAGTGAGACACCATTTTGCACTCAGTTGATTATCAACTAGCAGAGAGAGCAGACGTAATACGCTGACCCTCTGTCACCTGCACTGCAACCTCCTCAGAGAGAGCACGGAATTCACTCGACAAAGCCTAACAACAAACCAATTACTAGTAAGTTATTAATATATATCTTAACGTTAGTTTTTTGAAAAATATATTTTCTTAAGCCACAAAATTTTATTTTTCAATTAAGAATAAAAACTTAAGAAATGAACTGTTTCCAATATATTATCAATAAAATAAAACACAAAATTAAAACAAGTAATTTATTTCCCTCAACCAGAAAATCGGAAGATTTTTACATTCCACAGCAGCTGAACCTATTTGGGCATCCCCACCACGTAAACGACTGACAAACTCAATTGTTAAGGTAAATGTTATTTATGTGTCATGGTTTTACTTGTAAAATTAATTTTAAAAAATTACATAAAGTCATGTATGCCAATGGTGTTTTTTTTTAATACTCAATCTCTCCGCATAATAATCTAAATATTACCATAATGCTGGAATAACAATTCCTAATAAGACTTCAGTTAGTTAGCACATCTGCAAAAGCGTTACATATTACATAGAAAAATTTTTCTAATCTAAGTCCATGAATTTTCAGCATTTTACTAGTTTAGTAATAGTTTGGAAATTACCTCTAATATTTTTGTTGAAAAAAGCATTAAATATGTAGTATGTTTTCTCTCACCCATTGTTACTCATACTCCTTTTTCTTATTCCAAATCGTTTTTTTTTTTTTTTTTTTTTTTCACCAACGTTGACAAAGGAACAATTTTTTTTTTTTTTTTTTTCTCCAACAGTGATCATCTTTTCCCCAAAACCTATTAACCTCCTGCAAGCATCAGGATAAAGGCACGATAACAAAAAACCTACTAGAAAAGGTATATTATCTTTTCCATTTTTTTTTAACGATACATTATTAATCCTTCCTTTTGCAATAATTCCTCCTGTATCGTACCTAATTTGAAAACTAATGGATAGTTTTGAGAAACAATATTCAATTTCTTCTCTAGGACAGAGCACCATCAGTGATATTTTTGTGTAGGGTAGGGGTACATATCTCTATTTCTACTGCAGTAAGGTGCATTGATTAGGACAGTATCATGTAGTACTAGTTATATTGTATGTCTGTTTAATTTTAAAGATACTAAGGTACTACATTTCTAACCACCGTTAATTATCTTTTTATCTCCTTTTTTCCCCCACAGAAAAGATTTTTTTTCACAAAACTAAAATTTTAAGCCAACAAAGAAAAACATCTTCAGCGACCTCATCCACAAAAGCGAATTCTCCAAAACAAGGTATTTTTTTACAGCACGGATTCTTTACCTTCTAAATATTTGACTAACTATCACATAGGTAAATTTCAAATAAATAATCAATGTAATTATGATAACATTTTCCCATTTTAGATTTATTTTTCATGTCTAAAGGATGGTTTATCATTACGGAAATAGTTATGTGCACCAACTTATATCACATGTGCAATTTTTGTGGAATAATTGTACAAAACACATTTCTCAACATCGTACTGTTTTCAAAGTTTTTTCTTTTTTCACATTTCCAGACATTTATTGATCCATTCCCCAACAAATCACCTCAAAAGTGTCTACACAAGCCTACTCACCAATACCACTGAACTAGAGTCTGCCACAAAACCAATTCGGAAAAAAAAGGTAATTAAGACCAACATTGTAAGTTGCAACAATTTAAAAAATGTACCATGCAGTAGAGGTAACAATTTTCTTTTCCAAAATCTGAAAGATGCAGCAGTAGGATAAGTGTTGAATAGTGTAGGGGTATTAATTTTCTATTCTAACTCCAGGAAGGTGCATCAGTAGGGAAAGTGTTGGATAGTGTAGGGGTATCAATTTACTATTCTTACTCCTGGAAGGTGCAGCAGTCTGGAAAGTGTTGGATAGTGTAGGGGTATCAATTTTCTATTCTAACTCCAGTAAGGTGCAGCAGTTTGGAGACAGTGTTGGATAGTGTAGGGGTATCAATTTACTATTCTAACTCCAGGAAGGTGCAGCAGTAGGGTAAGTGTTGGATAGTGTAGGGGTTTTATTTTACTATTCTAACTCCAGGATGGTGCAGCAGTAGGGAAAGTGTTGGATAGTGTAGGGGTATCAATTTACTATTCTAACTCCAGAAAGGTGCTGCAGTAGGGAAAGTGTTGGATAGTGTAGGGGTATCAATTTACTATTCTAACTCCAGGATGGTGCAGCAGTAGGGAAAGTGTTGGATAGTGTAGGGGTATCAATTTAATATTCTAACTCCAGGAAGGTGCAGCAGTAGGGTAAGTGTTGGATAGTGTAGGGGTTTTAATTTACTATTCTAACTCCTGGATGGTGCAGCAGTAGGGAAAGTGTTGGATAGTGTAGGGGTATCAATTTACTATTCTAACTCCAGGAAGGTGCATCAGTAGGGAAAGTGTTGGATAGTGTAGGGGTATCAATTTACTATTCTAACTCCAGGAAGGTGCAGCAGTAGGGAAAGTGTTGGATAGTGTAGGGGTATCAATTTACTATTCTTACTCCTGGAAGGTGCAGCAGTCTGGAAAGTGTTGGATAGTGTAGGGGTATCAATTTTCTATTCTAACTCCAGGAAGGTGCAGCAGTAGGGTAAGTGTTGGATAGTGTAGGGGTATCAATTTAATATTCTAACTCCAGGAAGGTGCAGCAGTAGGGTAAGTGTTGGATAGTGTAGGGGTTTTAATTTACTATTCTAACTCCTGGAAGGTGCAGCAGTAGGGAAAGTGTTGGATAGTGTAGGGGTATCAATTTACTATTCTAACTCCAGGAAGGTGCAGCAGTAGGGTAAGTGTTGGATAGTGTAGGGGTTTAAATTTACTATTCTAACTCCTGGATGGTGCAGCAGTAGGGAAAGTGTTGGATAGTGTAGGGGTATCAATTTACTATTCTAACTCCAGGAAGGTGCAGCAGTAGGGAAAGTGTTGGATAGTGTAGGGGTTATCAATTTACTATTCTAACTCCAGGAAGGTGCAGCAGTAGGGTAAGTGTTGGATAGTGTAGGGGTTTTAATTTACTATTCTAACTCCATTTGGGTGCTGCAATAGGGAAAGTGTTGGATAGTGTAGGGGTATCAATTTACTATTCTAACTCAAGGAAGGTGCAGCAGTAGGGTAAGTGTTGGATAGTGTAGGGGTTTTAATTTACTATTCTAACTCCAGGAAGGTGCAGCAGTAGGGAAAGTGTTGGATGGTGTAGGGGTATCAATTTACTATTCTAACTCCATGAAAGTGCAGCAGTAGAGAAAATGTTGGATAGTGTAGGGGTATCAATTTACTATTCTAACTCCTGGAAGGTACTGCAGTCGGAAAAGTGTTGGATAGTGTAGGGGTATTAATTTGCTATTCTTACTCCATGAAGGTGCTGCAGTAGGGAAAGTGTTGGATAGTGTAGGGGTATCAATTTACTATTCTAACTCCAGGAAGGTGCAGCAGTAGGGAAAGTATTGGATAGTGTAGGGGTATCAATTTAATATTCTAACTCCAGGAAGGTGCAGCAGTAGGGAAAGTATTGGATAGGGTAGGGGTATCAATTTAATATTCTAACTCCAGGAAGGTGCAGCAGTATGGTAAGTGTTGGATAGTGTAGGGGTATTAATTTTCTATTCTAACTCCAGGAAAATGCAGCAGTAGGGAAAGTGTGGGATAGTGTAGGGGTATCAATTTACTATTCTAACTCCAGGAAGGTGCAGCAGTAGGGTAAGTGTTGGATAGTGTAGGGGTATTATTTTACTATTCTTACTCCATGAAGATGCATCAGTAGGCAAAAGAAAGGATTGAGTATATGTTATGTTTTGTATACATATATTAAAATATATCAGGCTAAAATTTTTATCTTTTCTCCTTTTTCAGATAATGTCTAGCCTTGGAGCAGCAAACTTCATTAAATCCAGGAAGGGCAAAAATTTGTTAAACCATGGTGGATACATATATAGTAAGGAAAGAATAAGTTTAACTAGAAATCATTGGAGGTGCGTGCAATACTACACTACCCATTGCAGTGGCAGAGCGGTTACTGTTGATAATTTGGTTGTCAAAACCACAGAACATAACCACTCTGCCTCTGCAATGGATGTAGAAATCAGAGAGACAATAAATGAGATGAAAGCTATTGCAAGCACCTCCAATGATTCTACAGGATCCATTTTAAGGGAGGTTGCACAGCATGTCCCCAGTCATGTTGCTAGCAACATGCCTATAATACCCAATTTGAGAAGAATTATTCAGAGACAAAAGCAGGCAAGTAATATTCAATTGTCTACACCACATACATTCTCTGACATTAGAATTCCTCATGATCTTTCTATTTCTTTTTCTGATGAACCTTTCCTTCTGCATGACAATGAAAACCCTCAGAAACGTATTTTAATTTTTAGTACCCCCCGTAACCTTGCTAAGTTAGAAAGTAGTGAAATTTGGATGATGGATGGGACGTTTAAAAGTACACCCCATCCTTTCACTCAAATTTACACTATACATGCTAAAATTAACAATAGTGTAATTCCCTTAGTGTATAGTTTGCTACCTGATAAGACTTCTGCAACATACACTGAACTTTTATCAGTGATTAAAAGCAAAACATCTGCAAGTCCTCGAAAAATAATTATTGATTTCGAATTGAGCATGATCAATGTGATCAATAAAACGTACACGGATACCCAAATCCAGGGATGTTTCTTCCATTTTTCGCAGGCATTTTGGCGTAAACTACAGAAAACATCCCTAGTTGCAGAATATTCTCGGGATAGCAAATTACAGTTTGAACTTAAAAAATTAACTGCACTTTGTTTTGTTCCTCCCGATAGTGTGGACGAGTACTACACTGCAATTATAGAATCTGTTTATTATACAAGTAACGAGGAAAAATTGGCACCCATTCTAAATTATTTTGAGGACACATGGATTGGACACCTAAGCAGATCGGGTCGCAGGAGGAAGCCACGATTCCATGTGGAGTGGTGGAACTGCTACACGAGTTGTTTAGAGGGAGAGGCCAAAACAAACAATGCCATTGAGGGGTGGCATAACTCCTTCAATCATACAATTGGAAAACCACATCCTAACTTCTACTCATTTTTGGAAACTTTGAAGAAGGAGCAAAGTTTCCAAGAAATGAGATTAGCACAAACACTGGCAGGTAGTCTAAACCCACGAGTTACAGTCAAAACAAGGGAAATGTCTGAGAGACTATTGGCAATTCTACAACAGTTTTCGTTGTGTGTGGCTATAGACTACCTGGAAAATCTTTCTAACATTCTTTCTTTTTAAAACAATGAATTTGCTTACTTTCCTGCTTTGCCAAAAATTATAGTAATTACAATAATTCAATTTGCATATTAAGTTTTTTTTTTTTTAAATTTTTACAAATTAACAAGTCGGGTTTTTTTCCATTCTTTAAAACAAATCTTCATTTCATCCAAAATAAACAAATGATGACAAATTTACTGTTCCATTTTATTTGAACCATTTATCATTATCGGTACGCCATTTTTCAAATTACCGAAAAAATCCAATTTAAATTGCGTCAAAACCAATCACCAAAACTCAATCCGATGTATAAAATACAAATAAAACCATATTCCTTAATGCACATTGCAGCTCAATCTTCATTTGTATTTCAATGTTAGATTTTCAAAATATAAAAGTACGCACAATTTTTGAACAAAGAAATGAAGATCGACAGTACATCTTTATCTTCGGAAACAAAGAAATCAACTGTCTGAACCGTAACTTTTTATTTAGAATGAGTTACATACTTTTTTTAAATAACTAACTTATTTCAACGACCCGACTTAGGCATGTATTAATGACATTAATGTGGACATGTTTACCAACTTTTAAAACATCTATTAGTTTTCCAGCAACCTCCCCTTATTCTTTCCTTACTATATATGTATCCCTTTAAAAGGTTTAATCTATAATATCTACTGAAAATATTTCCTACCTGGACGCAGATCAGCTTCCTGCTGCTTCCTCCTCCGATGCTCTGCAAAATGGCGCATTACGTCGACGCACACGTCCTTACGTCATCGCGTGCTTCTCTATTTATGGCGGACTACTTTTTTACATTCAACTGTAAATAAATGTTAATATATGTTATTTAAATATTTTTATTTTGTTATAAAAAAGAAACTTACTTTGAAAAATTAATGAAAAAATATGTTTATTTTTATCATGTTTTATAATTCAAATTAAATTGTGAAATAAATAATTGTTTACTGTCATTATTTTTAATTAAGTTTTATAAACTCCAATATTGTTATTTAATTTATGTAAAATTACTAAATATGTTCCTTACCTTGGCTCTATTGTCTTTTCCTTTCAAAACTTCCTCTTACTTCACTTTCTGTACCTTCTTTTCTTGTTCCGCGGGTTGTATATTCTGATGCTGCCAAAATAAATGAAGGACAAACACGCTCATAGACTTAAATGGAAAACCGTGGGAAATAAATTTAAACAGTAAGTTATAATTGTTTTTTATTATTTTTAAATTTTAAAAATGTTAAATTGTTATATTTATTACAGTAAATATTTTTTAATGTTTGTGTTAATATTTATAATATATTATTATTTTATTTATATATTAAATAAATCAAAAATACACTTCCATTTCTTTTTAAAAGGACACTTTCTTTTTAACATATAAATACTCTAGTCTTTGCATATGTGATAAAAATACTCTAGTATTTAAATTTAGGTAATCAAACATTTTTGTTTTAATTTTAATATTATATACTCTTTAATGTTTATTATAACTAATTTTTTAGTAGATAAATACTCAACATTTAAAATAAGTTTTTAATAAGTATCTATTTTTTATATTCTATAACACTGTTAGTTTTTTAAACTATCCATCTAATAATTTGCTACTAAAGTAAATGTCCAAGAATTAAAAATTAAAAACTCAAGTATTAAACATTTCTACATAATAAAATACACATGTATTAATATTTTGATAATCTACTCACTTTTTCAAACTATTATAGCTTTATTAAACCAAACTAAAAATACTAAAGTATTAATTTAACAGCAAACAAACCAAACTTTTCTACTAGTCACAATACTCAAGTATTAATATTTTTATAAACAACTCACTTATTTCAAATAAATATTGCATTTTTTAAAATTATTTTAATACTCAAGTATTTATTTAACTGCTAACCAACCAAACTTTTCTACAAGACAAAATACTCAAGTATTAATATTTTTATTAACTACTCACCTATTTTAAATTAGAATTGCTATATTAAAAATAAAAAAAAAATCAAGTATTAATTTTTTTATTAACTACTCACCTTTTTTAAATTAGAATTGCTATATTTTAAAAAAAAATAATACTCAAGTATTAATTTAACTGCTACCCAAGTAATAAACAAGATAAATAATTTGGAAAAAAAATGCGTTGTAATAGTATATGCGTTGTAAAAGTACTTACAATATAACATCTTGCGTTGTAAACACATGCATTGTAAATGCATGCGTTGTAAATGCATTTTCAAATAATGCGTTGTAAAGGTATATGCGTTGTAACAGCACTTACCATATAATGGCACGCGTTGTAAAAGCATGCGTTGTAAAAGTTTTTGCGTTGTAAAAAATGCGTTGTAATAGCACAGCGTTGTAAAAGTTGCGTTGTAAAGGTAGTTCCCCCACCCAGGCATATCTACCCATAGACATTCTTTCAGAGAGCACCAAAAATAGACACAAATAGTGAATCAGAGAGAACAAAGTAAAAGTGAGACCAGCCCCCACATGGTGTGTAGCGAGCAAGAGCAGTGAGCAACCACTACTAGGGGGGAGTTTGGGGGGTTGTCCCCCAAGAAAATTTTGGAGACAGAAAGGCCAAAACAAAGCATTTTTCAAGACATTTTTCATTACATATTAGATTGTATTAACACACCAACGTCATAATATAAGGAGGCACTGGGTTCAGCGTGTCCTGTGTGTGCTGCTCAGAACACTGCAATAAATACAGTAATTAGTGAAAGAGGCCCATTTGAAGACTGCTCAACAAAATACCCTCAAACTGGAACACGCCGCTCTGTCCCACTCTGCCCAGTACCAGATCTCTGTGCAAACAAACAACTGCGTTAATTGAGTACAAACATAGCAGCATCACCGGGTCCCACTCCCAGAGCTCTTATCAGTGTGAAAAGGCATATGCCACTGGGTCCTTCTTGCTAGAATCTGCGCCACCACCAGAAGGACAACTTGGATATAAAGGAATCACACCAACACCAGTCATTGAGTACCAGCTACTAAATAAGTCATGAAAGATTCAGTGTAGAACATTAAAAGATTTCTCGAAACTTCATCCTTTTATTAGGCGTTACTAGCTTGTGTCCAAACAACACACTGGCCACTGCAGGATAATCTACTGATTTGTAAAGTGCACATTTGTTAAAAACGCACTTCTGTCTGTGCTGCCAACATATTTATTGGTACAGTGAGTCCTGCCATCGACAATACTGCACAGTCCTCGGGACAAAATTCAGGCCAAGGCGCAACTCAAGTCCTAAAAGAAATAGCGGAGAATAGGAAGTGTGCAATGACGTCAAGTGGAGTGACGTCAAGGAAAGCAATATAACCGCCTTACAGCTCACTTTTCAAGAAAGTAGATATATCTTACAGTTAAGGCTAAGAAACAGGGTGGCCAAGTAGGATCGTTTAATGTAAATGTACGCATACAGAGTACTTGCTAGTTACGTTTAAAAACGGCAGTTTCGTAGAGTAAACAAAATAAAAAAGTGCACAGTGTATTTTTAGAGATGTTTGGTGTTCTTGTATTTCTTTTCCTGTAGTTGTGTTTAATCAACATAAAAGCACAGATACGTCTCCTTTTTACATTATTAAGCAACACATTTGTAAATAGTGGGCGGTTAGCAGCTTAAAACAACTTTCTAGGCCAGGCTTCTGACTAAGAAGGACGCTGTCTGGGGGTTAAATGTGCCTGGCGAGGCCATGTTGCAAGCCAATGCTATAACCAGAGACACTGACTGGAATCATGCGATTTTGAGGCTGCTGCGTTTTGCGCGTTAATTATGAATTTGCTGCATTTTACAAATTACCCATCAACTGCAGATTTTAAAAACAACAAAAACAATGTTTTTCCCACGGAACTAAAGTTACTAAAAATGCAGAAACGCATTGCAGCACAGTGGAGGGTCCTTCCTAAAGTTTGACTGGTCTCCTTTATGTTCCTATTTCTGTATTTGGAGTGTTAAACTGGTAATAATGAGATACAACATTTAAAAAAAAGTGTTTACATGTGTTAAAACGCAAAAATAATACGTTTATGCTAACACAACATGTGCGTTATTTCCCTTTTGCTGCCACATAATTTAGTCCCACCCAGGTCCTCCCGCACTTGTACTCTGATCCAGGCAATGCCAGCATGTAAGTCAACGAAGACTAACTACACGTCCCACGATTTCAAGATTTGTAAACTTAATAACAGTGAACGGGGTAAAAGCAATAACTGCTACTGAAAACACTAAGAAAGAGAAAAATGTGGTAGGAAGCACTATGTAAAACAAGCATTGGCATAGCTAATAGGTCTTGCCTTTGGGACCTTATAAGTGTTTTAGCCATGCAACACCTAATGTTGTTCCACCAAGGATATTGTGTTGCATAACTAAATACTTATAAGGTCCCAAAAGCGAGACCTATTGGCTATGCCAATGCTTGTTGTTAAGTAGTATTTTGGGGGAAGTGAGGGGGGTTGGATGGGCTGCTCTCTCAACTTGCCGCAAAACCAGCCATGTCCCTACCTCTTGTTGTCAACAAGCCATGAAGTCAGTCCGCCTCCCTGTTTGTGTGTGTCAGTTTACGCGCACCAGGGAGAGCGTTGTTTGGCACATGGCTGCCAAGTGCCAACTCGCTAGCCAAGTGGAACTGATTGGGGCCCTGTCTGTTTCCTCACGTCACAGCAAAACAGCAGGCCCTAGCAGGAGGCGTCTTTCAAAAAAAGACACTAGCAGGCGCCACCACCACCCGCGCTGAACACACAAGTGCGCATTTTAACAGCGCAAACAGCTTTCCTGTGAAATCCAGAGTGAAATACATTTCGGATAATTTAAAAAAAAGAAAGGTGACGAACTAGTCTGAGCCTGTGTCAACTTGTCTGCTTAAAATATATTTTTCAGCGCAAGCCTCAAATTGGGGCTTGTGCTGAAAAATATATTTTAAGCAGACTTGCTGACCCCAACCTTCGCCCCAGTTATTACAACAGCCCCCAAGAGTCAAGCAGCACAGCGCCACCAAAGGGAGCACCACCAAAGAGAGCCTGCCTGCTGCTGGCTCAGAACATTACAACAGCTGGCCCTGCTCGGACGGAGTCGGACACACACACACGCGAGCAACAGAAACACCTCCTGACCCTGACAAAAAGAAAACCTATTTTTAGAGAATCTGACCTGAGCTCATGTTTGAGGTCAGTCACAGTGCTGGCCCGTGGCAGGAGGAACCTGGGCTGCCTGCAAAAGGGGTAGGAGGACTAGGACTCAGAGTGGATTCTCCCTGTGCTTAATCCCTGTGCTCGTCTCTGAGTCGTGACTGACTCGCCTCCCCAGTGTCAGTGTGTGTGTATGTCTCAGCTCTGGGAGTCAGGGCCGGCCCGCAGGCACAGAGGCCTGAGCCGAGACGGAGCGCAACTCAACTCAAGCCAGGTAGGCAGGCAGCACCACAGGCACCCACCTTCGTCCGGCAGCCGGCTCGGCCTCCGCTGGGTTGACTCGTCCGCCCTGGCCCATGCTCACCAACAGCAGGCCTGCCCTGCTCACAGTCACAAATAAATCCACAGTGACACTCGGGCCAGGCGCTAGCCTAGTGCGCTGCTTAAACAAAGGTATAGGCCACTGGACCGGAGAGGGTGGGGGGGAGGGCCTATACCTTTGTTTAATCCCGGCCCGGCCCACCACTGTGCCATGATGATAAATCTGATTGCAAAAATAGCCAGGCACTAGTGAGTGACTCACCGGCAGCAGCGAGTGGGACAGGCAGAGGCAGGGGCTAAAAATAATTACATTATGGGGTGCCTCTCTCACCAGGTGTTGACGTCGTCTCAGTCTCTGCTGGATAACTTCTGGAATGCTCCTCGACCTGGCCTCACCACTGGTCACGCGCACTTTTACTGCCAGAGCCCAAATGCGCATGATCACCAGCCCCACCCTAAGGTGGGTGAACTGAAGAGATACGCGGCCGAGCAGACGCGGCGGCGGAGACATCTGCGCGCGACCCACCCTATTTAAATGTTGCACAGCAAATGGATGCCATTATATATGCAGGTGGCAGAATCCAGATTCAGAGATCGATAGAGTTGTGCCTGCTTGTTTTCCCCGCGCGGAGCGAGGAGGAGAGAGAAACGCATGCAGAGAGTGAGTGACGTGAACTTCTCTGATTTATTTTTTCTGACTAACGCCGCCGGTCGGACCAAAAATCGGCCTGCCTGCTGCTGGCTCAGAACATTACAACAGCTGGCCCTGCTCGGACGGAGTCGGACACACACACGCGAGCAACAGAAACACCTCCTGACCCTGACAAAAAGAAAACCTATTTTTAGAGAATCTGACCTGAGCTCATGTTTGAGGTCAGTCACAGTGCTGGCCCGTGGCAGGAGGAACCTGGGCTGCCTGCAAAAGGGGTAGGAGGACTAGGACTCAGAGTGGATTCTCCCTTTGCTTAATCCCTGTGCTCGTCTCTGAGTCGTGACTGACTCGCCTCCCCAGTGTCAGTGTGTGTGTATGTCTCAGCTCGGGGAGTCAGGGCCGGCCCGCAGGCACAGAGGCCTGAGCCGAGACGGAGCGCAACTCAACTCAAGCCAGGTAGGCAGGCAGCACCACAGGCACCCACCTTCGTCCGGCAGCCGGCTCGGCCTCCGCTGGGTTGACTCGTCCGCCCTGGCCCATGCTCACCAACAGCAGGCCTGCCCTGCTCACAGTCACAAATAAATCCATAGTGACACTCGGGCCAGGCGCTAGCCTAGTGCGCTGCTTAAACAAAGGTATAGGCCAAGGCACTGGACCGGAGGGGGTGGGGGGAGGGCCTATACCTTTGCTTAATCCCGGCCCGGCCCACCACTGTGCCATGATGATAAATCTGATTGCAAAAATAGCCAGGCACTAGTGAGCGACTCACCGGCAGCAGCGAGTGGGACAGGCAGAGGCAGGGGCTAAAAATAATTACATTATGGGGTGCCTCTCTCACCAGGTGTCGACGTCGTCTCAGTCTCTGCTGGATAACTTCTGGAATGCTCCTCGGCCTGGCCTCACCACTGGTCACGCGCACTTTTACTGCCAGAGCCCAAATGCGCATGATCACCAGCAGCGGCGTCACTAGGGGGGTGCGGACCGCACCGGGTGACACCATAACATGGGGTGACACCAATCATCTGGTTACGCTGTGTAACACAGCTCTGCAGCCTCGCCTCTGCTCTGCAAGCACACCTGCTCACAACAAATACCGCACTGCAGTGCAAAGGGTACATTCCTTTCAATAGAGCCCTGCAATAATTGTCGCCGCGCGTGAGACATTCCTGTCGTTAGGGCACTTCCTGCTCTCCAGTAGCCTGACTGCCTTGGCATGGGGGAGGAAGGGCGAAGAACAGGACACAAAAATTAACTTAAAGAAAAAACATGGGCACCTTTGTAGAGAAATGCATGAGGGGGCTGTGGGAGGAAGCCGGAGGAGCGAAATAAGAGCGAGAGGGGGAGGTTGTTTCTTCAGGTGTCCTGTGACATTGCGCTCCCGAAAAACAGGAACAAGCATTTACAATGCAATGGTCTCGGCATTGGTAAAGTTAGAGCTATTGGCATTGCTCATTACATTATTTTTGTTTATGTTTTTGTTTTTAAAACATTTAAAGAAACGGCATTGTCATGAGCAATGCCAATAGCTCTAACTTTAACAATGCCGAGACCGTTGCATTGTAAATGCTTGTTGTCTATAGTCATCTGCTTTGCTTGCTCTCTCTCCCTACCTCGGTCTCATGGTCTCTCCCTATATCTTACTGCCTTTCTGTCTGTTTTTGACTCGGTTTCTTTCTTTCCCTCACTTGTCTTTCGGTCTTTATCTCTCATTGTCTTTGATTTCTGTCTTTTTTCCGTTTTACATCTCAGTCTGTCTCTTTTCCTTCTCTTTTCTCTTAGAGTCGGTCCCTGGCTCTCGCTCTCTTTCTATGTGTGTCTTTCTGTATATGTTTGTCACTCTCCCTGTTTTTCCTTTCTCTCTCGCCCTTTCTATGTCCATCCCTAGCTTGCTCTCCCTATGTTTCTCTCTCTCTCTCTCTCTCGGTCATTCACTGACATTCTCTAGTCATTCCTGTCTTTAAGGTCGCTGTCTGACCTGTTCAGTATTCTATCCTGGGACCAAAGCTGTATTTTAGACTAGACAGAGACAGACACGGAGGCCAGGGAGGGCCTCTGGGCACCAGATGTTGGCTTCAGACCAGCATTTGCAGGCCATTGGCCAACGGGGGACAAAAAATTGGCCTGGGCACAAAAATGAAAGTGACCCATTCACATTAGTGAACTAGTTAGCTAATAAAAAAAACGGCCCATATTTGCAAATCAAGACAGTTTTGAACTTGGGTATTTTTCAAGGAATGGGAGACTGCGTGCATTTTTGCTTGCTGCAGGGAACGTTTGTGTTAAATATCAGGGAAATCAACAACGAAAACCAGCCCAATAAGTCAGGCCCATCAACTGATGAAATGCAGGGTGTCACAACAGCCCAACAGACACTGCCTCATTGCCCTATGCAACAGTCCGACTCTGGCTGAGATCTCGAGACGCCTAAGGGTTCGAGACGAAGGGCAGGAAATTGTTTTATATGACATTTGTATAGCTCATAATCTGACTTTAGTATACTATTGCCGTCAGGGTGATTTTCCAGGATGCGGCTAGGTTTTTAAGGCTGATGCCCCAAGCCTGTTTCAGGTGTACCTTCCTAGATACTGCCCTTAGAATTAGCTGGAGGCTGGGCTTTGAGTGGGATGAAAACACTGGTGTGGGGGAATGGTAAAAGGGGCGTGGCCGATACGATTATGGGCGTGGCGTAATAGCACACGCTGAAAACCCATGCTTAGCATTATGTGCCGCCCGACTGGTATTTTGCTACTTATGAAATTGCTTCCAGATGTATAATCCAGCAACTAACAATACACTTACAACAAGCCAGTACTATTAGCTTTGTCAATGGTGGTTAGATGCGTAACACAAAAAAGCAACAATCATGCCTTGGTAGTACAGCATATTGAAAACGCTTCAGTTCTAAAATGGTGAGACTGAAAGAACTAAAACGAGTCTCTTTGAAGTCCAGTGATACTGTTGCAGAGTTGAGGTTTTCTTTTCCCGTGGGTGAGGACAAACATGGAGAGCCGGCAGTGACCCGTCTCAGCACCTGACTTTTAGACCCGGCCCACTAAAGCCCTGCTTGAAAGGGACCCTGCACGAATCCCTTTCCGCAGCCCACCGCCGAACACGAGTCTCTCCAGAGACTTTTTTCCCGACACTTACACGAAGGGCGAGCTGGGCCCAGGGCGCCAATCATCAAAAGGTGCGTAAAGAGCTTTTTGTCTGCATTAAGGCAATGCAAACAGCAGTGTCCCTGCCGCCTGGCTCCACTGATTTACATTAACATAATTTCGCTCATTTTTCAAACACATAGAAGGCACGGTTTGTTAACACTCCCATCTGTAATGATGGTACCACACCATCAGCCTGCTTTCTTGCCCTCTCTCCCCATGCTGCTAAACAATTAACCCCGGTCCCACCCGCCTCCTACAAACAGCTTGGCGCCCGGATGAGGAGCTAATTACTGTGTGTGTGATTCAGGTGAGTTGGCTAAGCACAACGTTTTCTATAACTTACCTTGCCGCCTGCGTTCCATTTCAATACACCGTGCCCGCGCTTCCTGCACCACACTAGGTAGGCTCCACAACTCGAGTGAGACATAGCCATTCACATAAACCATTCCCGACGCTGCTTTTATACTGTTTGTATAAATGGACAGTACAGCGGCACCCGATTGGTTAGCACTCGATTGGTTGAAGCGAGCAAAGGCAACGCTCACAAGTACGCATGTCTGGTTGACAGTGGTTAAAATAACAAGAACTGCCGTTATTATTATTTAACTTTAGAGAAGGGAAAACGAAGGTCGGGGAAGATTACATTTTCAACGAGAAATCTCTTCCTTCTTTCTACGAGATTACAAACAAGCCAAGGGCACCGGAAGACACCACCGCCTTTCTCCGAGGCAGAGCAGAAATGCCTCGGAGAAACGCAGCGTCCTTTTCGGATTCGGGGGCGTGTTTTGCTGTTGTCTCCTCCCTGAGACTTCTCGCAAAAACACGCCCCCCGATCCGAAAAGGACGGGGCCTAATCTGAATGACTGACCTCTTCTCCAATGGCTGGCCAGCATTTAAGAGGCTGTCATTCTTATTACTGTCGCTTTCTTAACTTTATTATTAAAACTGCTACCGTCATTGCTATTATTTTCCTGTGTGGTGTTATTATTGAAACTGTGGGTACGCTGTACCCCTAGCATGCCACGCACGCACCACCTACTACTATAGTGGTGATGATGGTGCGATGCACGGCGTACCCAGTTTGTGGGTCCCAGGGCCGTCAATCTTACAGTGCTACCAATGACGGCCCTGGGTCAGCCCCCGCGCTGTGCTCCTCTGGCGGGCCACCACCACGCACTTAGACTGAGTGGAGACAGTCTCGGCAGGGGAGTGCTTGCTGGGCGATTTGCAGAACCCTTAGGGGCCCAGCCACCACCACAGTGGAGTCTAAAGAAAAGGTAAGGGCGGTTGTTCTCACCATTTCAAACTTCACTCTCCCGTTCCAAAATCGGCAGCTTTAGCCTAGGGCCCCCTCGCTCCCCGCCCCCCCACCCCGCCATTGACTATTGTTGTCTTGAGTAACAACTTAGCAACACCACCTGATCGCCTGGCTAATAAGGAAACATTTTGCCCCCCGTCTGTAATGTGTTACTCTTGCTCGGCGTTCTGTGTGCGCCTGACTCGGAAACACCCTTAAAGCAGAGTTACCCCACTGCTGCTCCTCACAGTTAAGCCTGCCGCCATAACTTTCACCCTCGACCTCAAATCCCATGCAGTTCCTCACCTTGAAACCGCCTGTCAGCCCCTGACCAATCACGTCTCTCGAGCGGGTGTGGACTGTGCCAGATTCCCTGCTCTTTAAATACTTACTGCTCTTCAAATGCACTGCACTTGGGGTGGCGCCACCATTTCTTTTCGCGCTCGTTTTCTAGAGAAAAAAAATCTGTTGATACTTCTTGTGAAATGTTTTAAATGCGTGTAAAATTACAGTCTTCATAGAATTCCGGCCCCTTATTTTATGAAGTTGTGTTATAACGTGAAAAAATATAAATTATAAAACTAAATGATATTTTTGTATGTTGTGAGGTCGGGATTCGAACTCATGACCATCCCGTTGTTATATAATTCATTTAGCTCCTAGTGCTAGCGCAATTGATAGCCTACCCCCAGTGTATTGAATCTTCAGTCTGTTCCTCTGGTGTCTATCTACTATATCAGGGGTAGTCCAAAATTACGTTTATACTAATTAATATGCAGATATCAAACTGGACGGTCTTATTCTTGCTATTAAGATCTTCAGGTTCCTCATTATGTGCATGTTTTGACTTGCGATTATCCTTTACAATTATTTGTTTTTCTAAACACGACCTATCATCGCTGTTATGTTATTTTCGCACTCCCAGGAGTACTCGCTATTCCACTCATTCTCTATAACTGGGGCGCCACCAAAGTATATTTATGTACTCATTTCTTCATTGCTAACTCATAAAGAAAAACACTTGTCATACTTAGTATTTATTTCTATGTTTAAAAATATATAAACTTAAGTCTTGACACTCATTGTCTCAGGTTGTGGCCCCTATCAAATTGTTACTTATCAACTTGCAAAACTACCAATGTATTACAACACCCTAAATGAATGTTCCATGTGTTGGCAGGTCGGGAGTCGAACCTACAACCTTCCTTCTAATAAATGCCTCCTCCAGTTTTATATATATATGTTTCCATGTGTTGTCCTGAAGCGAAGCCGCACTCCCCATCAGGTTTCTAATATAGTGGAAAGAACCATGAGCTTAATAATGTAGTTCAAGGTTATGGTTTGCATATGGCCCGTGCATGGAGCGGACTCTGGCTGAGTGTTCAAACATCGTTCGACATCGCCCCCATCAGTTCACAAGCCAAGCACTGGAAGAAGGTGCCGCCCTTTTTCCCCGAGCTGGCGAAGAGTTCTCTCCCATGGCTGCCAACCAGAAATTGTCCAACAGTAAGTACTCTTCAGAGAGTCCGATGCGCAGGGGATATTGCCAAGGCCCCCCTTGCACTGTCAGGAACCCATGTTCCTTAGCTCTTGACCGAAGGCAGGGAAAAACGTCCCAGGTCTCTCCGAACCGCCATGAAAGCGCCTAGGGCTTGCACCACGCTCTCTTCACTCGCTTGATAAGGAGGCACCACGCACACAGCCCGCGCCCCCCTCTCGCGTAGACACTGCACTGAACCTTTGAAAGACTCCCAAGAAGGACTCCCGCCCCAAGTGGGATGCCAGTGTCCTGTGCAACCCGGCACCGACCTGATCCCCCCCCCCCCCACCAAGCCATGCACAGCCACAAGGCACTACCCTCACGCCTAGCAGACTATCCCTCCTAAAGCTTTACGGCTCCCCTAGCCCCCTCCCGCTCACCTCACGCAGTGTGCTGCAGCAGCGCCTCTCTCCTGTGTAATAGTCCCAAGAGAAAGAGTGTCAAGTGACACACGGATACCTACCACTCCCCAGCCAAATTCCTTTGCCTAATTTTTGGCTGGCTGAACCCTAGTGTCCTAATGATGTGCTGCCTAGTAACTTCCCTGGTACGCTCCCCTTTACCCAACCTGGCAGACTCGGAGCGGAGGAGGTCCATGTGGTAAGTCGTGAGGGGGTGACACCATGAGTTACCCGCATCGGGTGACACCAACCCTAGTGACGCCACTGATCACCAGCCCCACCCTAAGGTGGGTGAACTGAAGAGACCGCGGCCGAGCAGACGCGGCGGCGAAGACATCTGCGCGCGACCCACCCTATTAAATGGTGCACAGCAAATGGATGCCATTATTTATGCAGATGGCAGAATCCAGATTCAGAGATCGATAGAGTTGTGCCTGCTTGTTTTCCCCGCACGGAGCGCGGAGCGAGGAGGAGAGAGAAACGCATGCAGAGAGTGAGTGACGTGAACTTCTCTGATTTATTTTTTCTGACTAACGCCGCCGGCCGGAACAAAAATCGGCCCCAGCCCCAAAACCGGCCCCCTGCCAAAAAAACGGCCCCCACCCCATCCAGCCTACCGGGGGATTGCCCGGTGCCCGGCCTTGCCAGTCCGGCCCTGTTGAGGGGTCGATTATGATGCAGCCAGTAAAGGGTCTGACCGATGGTCGGAGCTTTCTGGGCAGCATCGTAATCGGCCCTTTGGTTGATTATCTGACTGCCGCATTACAATGCTGGCGGTCGGAAACTAAACCGGCCGGTCATTCAGGCTGGCTTCCGATAGGCTCAAAGAGCCCATCAGCCAGTCGGAACCTTGGGATTACGATGCACAGTTTCCCGGCCTGTCCAACATGGGAACCATGTCGGAAAGGGTGTTATGGGGCCCCCAGCAGGGACCCTTTCGTCGTGTGGCCTCCGGTAAGGGGCAGAAGGGGGACCTATGGTGCCCCCATGTTGATTCCTGCACCCCATTGCAGGCACCTTGAGGCGCCTATCATGCAGTGTAGGGATGAACAGCAACTCCTATTTCCCTATGGCAGTATGTATTATGGCTGGTTTACGGCTGTAAATGTAGGAATGCGACCAAACAGTGTTCAGTCGGATTCTAATTAGGTGGTCTGGACTGCCGAACAGAGGTCGGTCGGTCCCAGGACTGAGATGGTGTGCCCAACATCATAATTAGCACCTAAATGTCAGGCTCTGCCTTCTGATGGAGCCTAGTGTTTACTTTTGTTTCTTTGACTTCAAAGTGAGAGGATGTATGTGACAATCTTGCTGGATACTGGGGGTATGAAAGGGTTTTATTCTAGCACACAACAACATTTAATTGAACTCTGCAAGGATTTCAGAATGTATCTGAGTTAGGAATGCACAAATAAAGCACATCTTTTGTTAATTCTTAAGTATGTTGAAAACAAATAATTTATTATGATCAAAACAAATCAATACACTAGGTGATGCCATTTCCACACATTATCATTTTTGCGCTGTATGATGTTATTAGTAAAACTGCATGTATGTGCAAATGTAATGATGATATGAATTTAAAATGTGTTGTCTGTAATGCCAGTGTGCTACCACACCATGCATACTCCACGCCACTCTACTCCAATCTGTACCATTCCACTCTATGCCAATACACCCTATGCTACTTCACTCTACGCCTCTCTACTCTACTCTACTCTGCACCACTCTACTTTATGACAATGAACACTAGGCCACCCCACTCTACTCTGCACAACTCCACTTAATGTCACTCCACTCTACAGCACTCTGTAATACTGCAATCCATGCCAATACACTCTATGCCAAGTTCACTCAACTCTGTACCACACGACTCTACTCCAATCCACTGAAACCACTCTAATCTACACTGCACCACCACACTTTATGCCACTGCGTTCTACACAACTTTACTCTTTGCCATTACACTATGCACCACTCTACTCTCTTCCACAGTACTCTTCCCTGCACTACTCCGCTCTATGCCACTTCACTCTACTCTGAAACTATCTTCTTTATGCCACTGCACTTTACGCCACTCTATTTCACTCTGTGCCGCTCCACTCTACGCCACTGCGCTTTATGCCACTCTACACCACTGCACTCTGACACTCTACTCTGCAACACTGCCCTCTCCCCAATGAACTCTATGCCACTCTGCTCTGCACTACCACACTCTTTGCCAATGCACTCTTCGCTACTCTGCTCTGCATCACTGCACTCTACTCTACATGCACTCTGCACCACTCCACTCTACGCCACTGCTATCTATGCCACTCTACCCTACTCTGCATCACTGCACTCCACACCACTGTCCTCTAGTCTACTGCACTCTACACCCCTGCACCACTCCACTCTGGACCACTGCACTTTACCCTGCACCACTCTAACCAACGCCACTGCAATCTGTGGTGCTGCATTCAACGTTACTGAATTTTATGCCTCAGCACTCTATACCACTATGCTATGGAACACTCTACACTAATGCACTCTTCACCAGTCGACCCTACTCTACTCAATGTCACTCCACTCCACTGTACCCCACTCTATGCCATTGCACTCAACTCTGCACTCTACCATGCAACACTCGAACGTATGCCACTGCTTTCTACAATGCTGCATTGCACAGCAATGAATTCTATTCCACTGCACTCTATGCCACTGCACCCTACACTAATCTACCCCACTGCACTCTACTCTGCACCACTGCACTCTACATAAATGCACTATACATCACTGCACTCTATGCCACTGCACTCTACTCTGCACCACTGTACTCAACACCACTGCACTCTATAATACTGTACTCTCCACCACTCTACTCTATGCCACTGCCCTCTACACCAATCCATACCACTGAACTCTATGACACTCTACTCTGTAACACTTCAATCTATGCCACTGAACTCCACAACAATCTAGTCTACACTACTGCAATCTGTCACTGCACGCTACTCTGCTTCACTTCACTCTATGCCATTGCACTCTTCAGCACTCCACTCTACACCACTGCACTCTATGCCATTGCACTGTACGTCATTATGCTCTACTCTGCACCACTCTATGCCACTCTACACTGCACCACTCTACGCCATTGCTCTCTATGCTACTCTACTCTGCACCACTGCACTCTACTATGCAACACTTTAATCTTTTCCACTGCTTTCTACGATACTGCATTGTACAACACTGAATTGTATGCCACTGCACTCTACGCTACTTTATTCTATGCCATTACACTCTGAGCCACCCTACTCTATTCCACAGCACTCTACCCTGCACCACTTCACTCTATGCCACTTCACTCTGAAACTATCTTCACTCTACTCTAATCTGCACCATCCCACTCTGTACCACTGCACTCTGCGCCACTGCACTCTACTATGAAACACTCTAATCTACAATGCTGCATTGTATGCCACTGAATTCTATGTCACTGCACTCTTCGCCTCTGCCCTTTGTTACTATACTCTGCTGTACTCTATGCCAATGCACTCTACACTAGTCCACTCTACTCTACGTTACTGTATGCGACTTCACTCAATGCTTTTTTAATACGTGACACTTTCTGCCACTCCGCTCTGCAACACTCTTACCCATTCCACTCTATGACACTCCACGCCACTCTCCTCTACGCCACTACTTTTAGGCATAATGACCAGCAACCAAGCTGGTGTACAACATGGCTTAAACACATTGGCAAATCCAATAGCTCTTGCATAGGCGAGATCTATTGGCTTTGCCAGTGCTTGTTAGTTGTGTGTACCATGCTGCCTGTTGGGAAGCCTCAGACTCGCGCCCACCTAATATTATTGATTAAGCTACGTCCACGTCTAGGACTCTGATGGGATCCTCGAGGGGGCATTTTTTGCAGTAAGTGCCTAAAGGAGTTCAGTTCTATGACCTCTCAAGAGGAAATTATATTCCAGAAGTTCCTGTACCAAACCCTCCAGCCTATTGAGGCTCTCTCCTCCAGTGCAATCATTGTTGTTCAAGTTTACCACATTCTGCCAAATGCAAACAAATCAGCCCTTTACCCTTTTGCATGTGGCCTTCATTTCTAATAATCTGCAGGTCAAACCTAACATTGGTTTGTATGTCCAATATCTGGAGCACACAAGCAGAGCCCTCCTGGCACAGTTATGATTTTGATGAAATAATTCATTCGTTAAGAGTGTCTCATCAATAGGGAGATCAGCAAAGCAAAGACATTGAAATAATACACTTTTGATAGCTATGCATATCGTTTTTGATTGTGCATATTTTCAAAAAATGTAGAGTTTTGTGCCACTATGTTAAATTACCATCTAAAATGAATGGCCTGATAAAATAGAATGAAGCCAATCCACTGCAGATCAAGAATAAAATCGTGCCAGACATGCCAGGTCTGGTGGGTCAACGGGTACCCTCCAGGGATTTGTTGTACTGTCACATGTTTGAATCCCAGGGGGCAAGCTCATCCTTTCATCCTACCTAAGTTGATAAAATGAGGATCATTGCATAACGTAGCGAAAATAATCTTTTATCTGTCAGTAGCTCCAAGTGGCCACTTAAGGGGTAAACACTGTTCCTAAAAGGTATGGTATTAAACAGATCTTACTGTTGGATTGAGAAGATCTCGTTGGTTTAGCGACAATTGTCAAGATGTCCGATGGAAGCCCTGTAGGTCCAGAAACATCCAGTGCTCTGCAAATACTGCTGCCTTGCCGGTGTAACTCTGTGCTTTGAAGAGTCACGTGCCCATTCACATAATTATGCATGCGTCTACCGTCGTAATTATAGCTGTTTCAGTTACAAGAGGTTAGTGCACATGACAGAGGTACATACCTCAAAACCGGAGCTCAAATATGTAGATACCTCCAAATATTTACATTTCGCCTTGCCAGAATACTTCCATTAGCCAAAGAAGGCGTATGCAATTGTGTGACTGGGAACCCTGATTCTTTCAGTTGCTAATACTCTTATGTTGTGTGAGTAAGGCATTGATGGGGTGGGCGGAATTAGCGAAAGTGCCCTTCGCAAAATATCGCGAAATGGCAATAAAAATCTCCGCGATCACGCGAAATTTCGCGTGAAGGCGGAGATTTTGGTGTGCTGATTAATGCGTTACTGAATTTGACCTTCAACTCGGGCACCTGCTTTATTTATAATTATATCTGTAAGACTTACAGATATAGATAAAGCAGGTGCCCGAGTTGAAGGTCAAATAAAAGTGCTTCCTGTTGGGGTTTAATTTTTGTGACAGGAGCATCGTGCCAGAATGAATCCTGCCCTGCATATTTACCCAAGAAGATGCCACCGTTTTGTGCAATACCTCTACTCAACTCGAGTACTTTCTACTGGCTAATCAGTAAGTGCTACCTCGTTGGGTAAATGTATGTGCTTTTCCTACACTACAGCTGCGTAAAGGGCCAGCAGAGTTGTCTACAGCGACCATGTGTGTCTGTAACGTTGCCACCGCGCCAACGGGCGCCGGGGTCCCTCGAGTGAGCTGTCCATCATAGTGCGGGAAAGGGCGGGAAGATGTTGCACACCACTGGTGTGTGGGGCGGGGCCAAATGGGCAGGGCTTCCATGCAGTTCACATGCCTCTTGTTTATAAGGGGCCAGAGATGGATCAGAGCAGCAGATGAGGAGACAGAACCTCCTGATGTCAGGAACTACACGGGGATTGCGCTCGAGAAACTCATGGATGCACAGAGCTCCATCAAGGATGACAGCAAATTGTTGACGGTAGATATGGTGAGACAGCAGCACACCTGCCTAGGCGACAATTTCCGTTCCCTCGCGGATCGCGGAAGTTTCGACATTTTCGCGTTCCGTGAGGAGCGCGAAAATGTCGAATTTTCGCAATTTCTGCGAGCGGAACGGAAATTGTCGCCCACCCTTATTGAGATACCCCATGTGCTCGGCTGTGGCCGCACAGTAAATGCTCGATGGTCTCATTGCGTCTCTAGAGGTGGTACGGCCACTGTGCTTAATTGAACATTTGTTTTATATTTAGGGATGTGTTGGTTTTTATGCCTCCTCTAAGATCTTTGAGGAGGTAAAACGGAATGGTAGAAGTTAATGGATAGTTGGAGTGAAATACAACAGTGATCTCCAGGCATTAATAAACAAGAATTCTAATTGTGCAGGCTTACATGCTTGAGTCCAGGTCGCTGCAGGCTAGCCACACAGGGGTGGCCTGCCTGTTTCCACGACGCTGGCTCGTCTGAGAACTTCAACCAAAGAAGAAGGTGACTGAGAGAGAGCGTCACTGAGCTATTATTAATCTTAAGTAACACTTGTTGTGCTGTCACTCAGCAAATATAATAAAGAATCGAAGTATCAGTTTGTATTTGAATTTCACAGAATGCTTGGTTCCTGGCTGCATATCTTCAGGTGCTTTGCAGAAATTAAATTCATAGAGCTTCTCGTTGCTCAAATGGGTGTAGTTTCTGATATTTATATATTTCCCTCGTCTTCATTGCTTGATTTAGCTCACTAGAAAGTGTCACTCATAGTCATTGAAATGTCACTCATAATGACTCTGAAATTATGAAAATGTCTTGCGTAGCAAGCTGAAACCGTGGCAGCTATTCTTGCGCAAAAATACCGATCCATCATTTTGTGCTATTTTTTTTTAGCATGCAATGCACTCTTATTTCACTTTGATGCATTTTCCACAAAAAAAGCACTCAGTCTTATGTGATGCGAACGGCAGCCACTTGCGTTCATCTCGTCTATGTTGTTCCTGTGCTCCCACAGTTGGATTTTTACACACAAAAAAAAAATAATCAATTATGCGATGTTGCATAGTGACAAAATCTCAGGGTCTTTGTGTAACAATCATATAGCAAAATACTGGAAATTAAGCCTGGGTTTACTTGTAATGGAGCATGTTGGGAGAGAGGTAGGACATTCCAGCTGTCCTTTCACTTGCCATTATGTATTTTTGGTGCTTTACAAGCCTGTGAGGGATCAATGGAAGGGCAAGTTTGTCTTTTAAATACAAAGGATGAGTCATCTAAAAAGGACATGCTTTGTAGTGCACATTGAAAAGACAATGGAAGAGGGCAATTTCACGCACCACTAATGGTGGAAAGATTAAAAGATATATATTTTAGAATACATTATAAGTTAAAAATGTATAAAGATATATATAAATTAATAATTTAGGATTTGTAAATTTAGTTTGTAATATTGATATTTTTATGCATTTTAATTCCATATTGATAAAGATATTTATTATGGTATTAAATAAAATTAATTAATTCTAATACATATTTGGTACATTTTGTTTAAATTGTAGAAATATTTCACATGTCCCAGTTTTTTTTGAAAAATTAGAAACCTTTAAATATTTTTTTCTGTTATGATTGTTAATTTTGTATTATGGTTTTCTTTGTCGTTTTATGGCTTCAACTTTATGAATGATAATACATATTTTGAAAAATATAATAATTATTAAATGTAATTAATTTGTTTTAGATTTAAATATGCATATATTGGTTTGTAGTTTTGGTTAGTGTGCTTTTAGTTAAAATTCTATTTCAGTTTACAAAAAGACAAAATGTGTGTGAGTATGGAGTATTGATTGTGCATTTCAGATGTTTAATTTGTATTATATTGGGTAAAATGTTATATTTTGAAGTGGGTATTGCAAATCTCACCCCTTTAGTGTCCAACACCTTCCCCTGTTAAACGGTAGCGGCAATTTCAGTCGATAACCCTTCAAGTATTGCCCGGCGGTAATCGCCTCTTATACCATTCGATGTTAAACCAATAAAGAGGCAGGCACCGGAGACTGGAAGGCAGGAAACAAAAGTTTTATTCCGTCGGAGCAGAACACATCAGATCAGACAGCAAGGTATCGTCACGAGGTGCTCTAACTGCATCTCTGAGGCCTGGCCTCTTATACACAGGTTTATGACTTTATTGCAGGGTTATCGTACATGGCACATTCTTGAGATTGTCTTGGAACATGAAAGAACATCCTCGGAATCCCCACTTCGAGCTCGTTCCCACACATATCTACAGTGGAAGTCCCCACCCCATCCACAGTAGGAGATGGCTATCACACAGCTGGACATTCCGCCAATTCCCGGGGGTGTGTGCGACCGGCCGGGTCTCAGGGGGTAGGGGCTTTGATCTACTGTAATCCCTTTGATGTGGGGTGTTTCCCTTACAGTAGGGTCCATAAACTGCATCCGCAGGGCTAGGTGATGGCCTGGGATCGGTTCGGACAATGGGGCGCAGAGGAAGGGGGTTATCAAAGAGATGCATGACCATGTACGGGATGTCGGTCAGGCGCGGGGTGTGATTCCATGGCAGGGTCGTGCAGAAGGAGAGGGTTTATGGCCTGTGTATGAGAGAGCGGGGGTGGTCGGCGCGCGGGGATGCTTGCAGCGCCAGGGGAACGCGCTGGCGATCGACAATGAGCGGGGGAGAGAGTGGGGTGCCTAAAATGGCGGCCGTGCGTTCGCTGTGCGTGGCGCTGGGGAGAGGCAAGATGGCGCAGATAATGTTCAGTTACAAGCTAAATTTCCACAGTCCTCCCTTTTAACATATCTCGCCAGCTTGCCTGGCCGACATTCACCTTCGTTAACCCTTCAGCTATAATATCGTTAATGTTTTTCATACATTCCTTAAAGATACAGAGTTTTTAGGGCAGGCAGGAGTAATCTGACACATTTGTACATAGTTACATACAGTTGATAAAGTAGGCGAGGAGGTAGTACATACAAAATTACATCAGCTGCGCCGCATGTCAGGCCCAGGGATAGGAGGAGGGGAGCTTGTTTGAGCACAAATAGGATACTGTAAAGCAAAAATGTTTCTGGCAAAACAAGGGATATTTCGTACATTACTTAAGGCCCAGACTTCGTGTGGATCAAAAATAGTCAGTATAGTCGTGTGCATGGCTGGTGTTGTATGAATGTCATTATACAAAGTTAGATTTTCTTAACTTCTCAGTGTACAGTCGGAAGTGACTGATGCAACATCATGAAAACTCGATAGGAAGATAGTTAATATAAAAAGGTGGTTGGGAGAGGATTTCAACTTAACATGGGTTCTTCTTTCCAGTGTCCTATTATAAAGAGCCATCACTGGTAAGCTCTTATTGTTGTTCTTCTTTTGTTGGCGCTGTTGAGCACCGGCGGTGGAGCTAAGGTCCTGCTCAAATCCAATTTCTCACGTGGCAGGGTGTGACCATTCGCTGTTCTCCGATCACAGTCCTGTTCCCTTAGCACAGTTCATCATAGGTACTTTGAGACAGGGTAACCGCCTTTTTTTTTTTTTTTTTTTTGTTCTTCGGTAGTTAAGTCAAATTCAAAATCCATATAAAAGAGAGAGAGAGAGAGAGAGAGAGAGAGGGTGTGGCGTGCTTCGGGATGCCGGGGGAAGAGGGGGTGGAGTGGGATCGGATCAAAATGCGGACCAAGGAGAGCAGAATCTTCCAGCACTGGGCCCATCAATCGGGCCCGACGGGTTGGGACTTCAGGCACGCTGGTCAGTGAGCCTCGATATAGCCCTTCGTTCTATCGCTTATCATCCTGATAATGGTGCCTTGTCCTACGCCCTTTTTGCTTCGTCGCTTCCCCCTTGGTCGATGCCATAGATGTTCCATGGTCCGCAGCCAGGCTGTGCGTCACGTCCGACCCCTCTCTTCCGATGGCAGCACGTTATCTTTAAATGAGTACAAGAAACAAAATCTTAGAGATTTGGCAGGGAAGACATTTACACACTTCATCCTCTCTCCCAACCACCGAGTAGTTGCGGAAATGCTTTTATCGGTTGCTGTATGATTGATGTCTATTAACTCTGATGTTAGTGTGCGTGTTACTAATCTATTAATCATTGCTGTGGTACAGGTTTCTGTGGGTGTCCCTGTCCATCGTCTGGCCTTCTAGGTGTCGATTCCTGCGCCCTATAATCGTTGCAGGAAGCCTGACATCTGTCAACCTTCTGGTCTATTAAAAATTCGAACCGGCTTCTCCGGTAGAGACTCGTTCATCTCAACACAAGTTTTGTTAATACACATTTTCCTCCGAGGACTGCTAAGTTTATGAAAAAGTGCGAGGTGCTACTGTCATGGGTTCACAAGTATCCATTTCGGGGAGGAACATAAGCTAAACATTATTCTTGCTGGAGACAATAGGTAACCCTTATCAGTTTAGGCGATGTATTTTTTAGAGAATAAGGTCATCAGCTGTTTCGTTCAAAATACTCTGAGACGGCTAGTATAGGGCTGGGGTTATTTTGGGAGAACGGGGTGCTTTAGACATTCTATTTCGGGGTAATTGGGTGGGGGCAATTCTGGGCGGTGGAGATGGTGTTGTTAAAGCTCTAAAAACGAAAACCACTGACATATAGTCCCCGTGATGAGGGCCAAATTGGGAGACATCAGTCGTCTTACCTGTCCTTTCTTTCTCAGCCAATTAAGCTCAACATTTGTAGAAAGGAGAGGTAGTAACGTGGTAAAGTACGGTCGTTTTGTTTCTGTCAATTTGTTCGAACACCACCGTGTTTCAGGCCAATTATACACTTACCGAGGAGGTATGTGTCGTTAATTTATTCAAAAAGAAAGAGGGCAAGAAAGCCTTTAGTGAGGGAGGGAGAGAGAGTGAGAGAGAGAGAGAGAGAGAGTGAGAGTGAGAGTGAGAGTGAGAGAGAGAGTGAGAGTGAGAGTGAGAGTGAGAGTGAGAGTGAGAGTGAGAGTGAGAGTGAGAGTGAGAGTGAGAGAGAGAGAGAGACGTGTGCATCAAGTAGGCTATTTGGCATATGTACGACACAAAACGAGAGAGAGAGACATGTGTACGATAATAGGCCACTTGGTGCACACACAACATGGAGTAGCATGGGTCTGTTCTATGTAAGAAAACACAAGCGGGGGAAAGACATAAATTCGGTGATCACGTACACACAAATACCGGATAGGGTGTGACAGTACATGCATCAAGCGCAGAAACTTAAGACGGAGACTCAGGGCTACGTTGAGTATGGGGACCTCTCCTTTCCTGTCCTCTTTCCTATGCATGCTGCGTATTTTCAGTATTTTGTAGTTTATCTTGGGGGGGTGTCGGACCTTTTACTCTCCTCCCTTTGATCGATGGACGAGCACTTCAATCATACGGTGACGCTCTCTTCAAGTGACCCAAGCATGAAATGCATACACATTCATACCGTATAATCGTAGCACACACGCACAATCATACCATACAGTTTTTCATGTTCCCAATGGTGGTCTGCACTTTACGCACTATCCCACAACGTTTGTCTATGTTTTTCCTGATATTGAACATGGTGCGGTCCATGTCCACTCCATTCTTCAGTCGGAACTTCGTCGTGACCTATAGAGGGGAAAAAGAGGGGAGGGGATGTGCAGTATTCAAAGTACCTTAGCGCGCGTAGACACGAAAAAGTTCTACTTACCACGTACCAGGCTAGCCGCAGGAGTGGGTAATACCACAGACCTAATATTCTTTTTGTCCGAGACAAAGATGCTCTATTTCATTCATCTCCTAAATTCGGGTTCCCTGGTCGTACATGCATTTCTCAATCGGTCGTGTATTATGGTGCAAGATACCATACCTTGCGTTCGGCATATACCTTAAGCTATAGTTGACCATTGTTTGACAACTCTTGGAAAAAGACAGGTGTGATGGGTACAAATTCCGTTAATCAAAAAGATTCAGGCAAATGGGGTCTGCATTATCTGTTTTCTATTGCTTGGGAGTAACAATCATTTATTCAAAAGAAAAAACCTTTACCAACCTAGATGATTTGTCATGACACTGATTCCGTAATTCCTTTTAAGAAACCCTTTATTTAAAACAATGTCAGTATACAAATACGGGCCTACAACCGCTATAGGCCGGCCACGGCGTGAGAGGCGTCGAGTATCATGAGCAACACTACTTTAGCATAAAATCGGTTCCCTCCCCGCCCCCCCCCGACCATCATGTGTGGAAACATCGCATACATATCTCTTTTTAACACAAATGCCACGTGACTGGAACGCCACAAGGAGTTGTAGGCCTCTCCTACATCGGCGCCATTTTGGGGCGAGGTCGGGCCAGTGTACAGTCTAAGTCTTTCCATGAATTAGCTGTTGGACCAGAATTCCGTTCGGTAGTTCGAGAACTTTCGTTAGCGTCAGCTTGCGTCAGCATAGCGTCACCGCGATCTTGTAGCAATGCCGTGGTCCGTTCTTGGGGCGGGGCAGCAGGCGGGTTCTTCCGCCGACGCCTTGAATCAGTCTTTCTCACTGCACCAAGCGGAGGCAAGGTGGCTGCCGCCCGGGGCAAAGAACAATGGCGGCGGTTTGTCCTTACCGGAAGTCCGCGGGAGTCGAGTGCCAATGACTCCCGCAGACTCTGCAAAGCTGAGGGGGCGTTTTGTCAAGGGTGGGGCCCACGCCCAAGCAGACAAGCTTTCGAGTCCAGAATCGTCTCACGGTGGGCTAGGCCTGGATCCGAAGAACCGACCGCCGGAGTCCAAAGGCAGCAGCAGCAGCAGCTCTTCGGTACAGCCACCGGGGTGGGTCCAGTAGCAGCGACAGCAGCAGTTCGGATGGTATCACCACCGGGGTGGGTCCCCAATTACTCGGCTGCGGGGGCCCACTCCTCGCGTCGGGCGCTAGTGGCAATCCTGGTGAACCCGTGCTTGGGTGGTCGTCCGGCGGTCGAGTGCAGGGCGCAACTCGGCTGGCCGGCGAGTAAAATGGCAGGGTGCAACTCGGCTGGCCGGTGAAAGAGACGGTTGGGGTGCCCTCATCTGCTGGCGAGCCTCCACCTGGGGAGGTGGGGGAGGCCCGTCCGCATCGCTTCCCCCCGCCAGGGCACCCTCCGTTATTGAAGGAAGAAGAGAATGGGAAGATCCGCACAGCGTGGCAGACTCCGCCTTGGCGCTGCCAGAGCTTCGGCGCTTCGTGTAGCCTCCGGCCTATTCGCACAGTCGTCAGCCACTGATGTCAATGGATTTTTGCATGGCTTTTATAGCCCAAAGCCGACTAAAAGGACCGCCCAAAACAGGCCAATGTTGCAACTTCGAGGAAGGAGAGGCGAGGACGGTGTCACGTGGACGTAAATGCTTTGGGATGCAGGTCGCAGCAGACTGTCATGTAAATAGTTGTTTAAAACGTGTTTTAACCTGTTCATCTCGTCGGAATGTTGTTATACCTATAAGTTATTCAAATGTTTAACCATACTACTTTGTTGGAGTGTTGTACATATTTACAATCTAGTTAGTGTAATCGGAAAATGGCATTGTCCAATTGCGCGTGATCCTAGTCAAGTTCGGTGACGTTGATGGTGGGTATCAACAGACTTCCGGTTGTGTCTACTGGGCGGGGTGGGTGGTAGGGCAGACATGTTTAGGCAGCGAGAGCGATGGAGCCGGGCTACCTCGTGGCCGTCTTGACCGTGAGCTTGGTTCCTTCCCCTAGTTCCATATATCCCACAAAGGGCTATTTCCTAGCGTTTCTTTAGTTTTGTAGGGTCAAAAAGGATCCTACCAGTGGCCACTGACTCTCGGGGTCCCCCTTTGTATATTTTATGCCATAGCTTGCTATAAACTACGGCGATTAGTTCGTATTTTAGTGAACATGTCCTTATTAGGGGTGCCTTCCAGAGGAGCCGGATGGTTCACCTCTAATAAGCGGTCCGGGCAGAACCAACTACCAATCAGTGGGGAGAAGATAGGCATGACGGGTTTCAACGGGGACAAAAGTCAGCACTACCTATCTTTTCACTGCTTGCAAAGACTAGACAGAATATCTCTAGTCCTCGTTATTTGTAAGCAGAGAATACCTCCAAAGAACCAATATCGGACAACTAGTGTTCGGACAATCAATCAATCAATCAATGGGGAGATAAAGATAGGCACGACGGGTTACAACGGGGACAAAAGTCTGCGTTACCTACCCTTCACTATTTGCAAAGACTAGACAGAATATTTCTATTCTACGTTATTTGCAAACAGAGAATATCTCAAAGAGCACTATTCTTCAAAACAATCAATGTTCGGACAATCAATCAGTGGGGAGATAAAGATAGGCACGACGGGTTACAACGGGGACAAAAGTCTGCGTTACCTACCCTTCACTATCTGCAAAGGGAGAGAGAGAGAGAGTATTTCTACTCTTCCCCGTTTGTAGACAGCGAATATCTCAAAGAGAACAATCAATGAGCAATACTAGTATTTCAAACAATCAATCAATTATTTCGCAATTTGTCGTGTTTCACGACCTTACCCGGACCACGTGGACAGTTTCTCGTCTTCCGCCTCCAGCGCCCGATCGTCCTCTACTCTCCGTATTTGCCGCGGCACTCCTGATGGTTCCCAGTCAGGACCGTAGATCACTCGAGAGAGGTCTGCTCGGAACCAATGAAGTTCGGATGATCGGCTGCCAGACGAGGGTCTATCGGGCAGGAGCTCTCCCGATCGTTGCAGTCGTTCACTCTGTCGTCAGGACCTCTCCCACTGGATCCACGTGTCGCTGATGGGCCCCACGCTTGGGACGCCAATTGTTAAACGGTAGCGGCAATTTCAGTCGATAACCTTTCAAGTATTGCCCGGCGGTAATCGCCTCTTATACCATTCGATGTTAAACCAATAAAGAGGCAGGCGCCGGAGACTGGAAGGCAGGAAACAAAAGTTTTATTCCGTTGGAGCAGAACACATCAGATCAGACAGCAAGGTATCGTCACGAGGTGCTCTAACTGCATCTCTGAGGCCTGGCCTCTTACACACAGGTTTATGACTTTATTGCAGGGTTATCGTACATGGCACATTCTTGAGATTGTCTTTGAACATGAAAGAACATCCTCGGAATCCCCACTTCGAGCTTGTTCCCACACAGATCTACAGTGGAAGTCCCCACCCCATCCACAGTAGGAGATGGCTATCACACAGCTGGACATTCCGCCAATTCCCGGGGGTGTGTGCGACCGGCCAGGTCTCAGGGGGTAGGGGCTTTGATCTACTGTAATCCCTTTGATGTGGGGTGTTTCCCTTACAGTAGGGTCAATAAACTGCATCCGCAGGGCTAGGTGATGGCCTGGGATTGGTTCGGACAATGGGGCGCAGAGGAAGGGGGTTATCAAAGAGATGCATGACCATGTACGGGATGTCGGTCAGGCGCGGGGTGTGATTCCATGGCAGGGTCGCGCAGAAGGAGAGGGTTTATGGCCTGTGTATGAGAGAGCGGGGGTGGTCGGCGCGCGGGGGATGCTTGCAGCGCCAGGGGAACGCGCTGGCGATCGACAATGAGCGGGGGAGAGAGTGGGGTGCCTAAAATGGCAGCCGTGCGTTCGCTGTGCGTGGCGCTGGGGAGAGGCAAGATGGCGCAGATAATGTTCAGTTACAAGCTAAATTTCCACACCCCCAGTATGGATTAGATTTGAGTGGTAATTGCAGATGTCACCCCTTCAGTCTCCAACACCTTCCTCAAATTGGTTTAGATTGGATTGGGAATAGCAAATGTCACTCCTTTAGTGCCCAACACCTTCCTTAAATTGGTTTAGATTGGAGTGGGGATAGTAAATGTCACCCCTTTAGTGTCCAATACCTTTCCCAAATTGGTTTAGATTGCAGTGGGAACAGTAAATGGTAACCGTTTAGTCCCAAGAACTCCTTCAAATTGGTTTAAAATGGAGTTGGAATAGTAACTGTCACTCTTTTAGTGTCCAACAACTTCTTTAAATTGGTTTAGATCGGAGTGGGAATAGTAAATGTCAACTTTTTAGGGTCAAATGCCTGAAATGTATTCCTTTTTTAAGAATGTAATTGGTCATTTTTAATAGACAAGTAGCTTTTGGGGTTGTAGGGGATTACAGTATGAAATTATTTAAAATTTACATTATTATATTTATTTATTTTTACATGAAATAAATTATTAATTGATACGTATGTATGTAAAATTTTTAATTAGTTTACTGTTATTTAAATTGTCTCTTATTTGTTTAATTATTTATTAATTGGTGGGTCTGTTTATTGAATTATAAATCGTTTTAGATTACTTATTTTTTTTAAATTGTATTTGTTTTGTTTAACAATTATTTTAATCTTAGTAATGTTTTAATCAGTAGTTATTTTAAATATTGGTAATTGTTTTTTAGAGGGATTAAGGAGGGGAAATATTTGTAATAAATATTTTTAATGCTTTACATTTTAAATTTATTTTGTAGTATATTTTTTCAATGTAGTTTATTTTTATTTGTATTGAATAGTTTTATTTGAAATATGTTTAAATATGTTAATTTTGTAATTAAATGTTTTTTTCAAAAAAACATTAAGAGGTGGAATAGTGAATGTAACCCTCCAAAGAACTAACACTTTCACCAGTGTTGCTAATACTGGAGTGGGAATAGTAAATCTAACTTCTCCAAAAACCAACACTTTCCCTGGTTGAAAAATACGAGAGTGACACAAAATGCAGCAGATGAGTCAGTGCATACCTATTATGAGAGACTGATGCAGAGTAACAGACAGCATAGTGAATTCGATGATCGGGCAAAGAAAGGCATATCAAGATTTGTTGAAACTTTTGTGGTGGGATTGCTTTCATATATCATTCAGCAGGGCCGGCTCCAGGGCGATCCGTGCCAACGCACTGGGCACTCACTTGGGGGGGGGGGGGGGGTGCGTAATTTTTGCAAGTATATTGTCATTTGAAAACCACCTGCTGCGGCAGTTCTGGCCTCCAGCAATTATCAGGCATCAATTAAAATGTCAAGATAACTCTGGTGATTAATTATCTTCCTGGATAGAGATGGAGGTTTGTCTAGTGGAAGTTTAGACTCATCGAAAGGTAGCACAGAGGGTTAACATGACTGCTGCTAAGAATGTGTGACATGCAGATAAGAACGTGCATGTAATGCAAGTAGGTCAGTGGGTTACTGCTTCTGTAAGAGAGCTCCTTTTGTTACTTGTCATTTGTAAGTCAAACTCTTAATATAAAGAACATTGCGCTATTAACTGTCATCAAAGAGCTGCGAGTAAACTGCAAGTATTATGTTAGAGCTATATGTTTTTTGCCCTGTCTTTCATTATCCTAATCTTGCTAAAAGGGTTCATTTGGTAGAAAACAATTCTTGTTCTTAAAGAGAACCCCTAACAGTGGTGCTACATTTTAAATTCTGCTTTTCCAGAATATGGACTCTTATACTATATTGCCTCCCAGTATCGATGACATGTCACTCCTACACTACATCTTGTAGATGTGTCTGATGTATTATTTCCTATACACTGATTTACACAACTATGACTGTCTCTGTGCATTGTGTGTGTTGTAAAGTGCTCTGACACCTGACACTGGTATGAGTGGTGCTATAAAGCTAAATGAATCCGAGAGATAGGGGTTCTTTAGACTTGAGGGGCACTGTTAAAGGGCGGTGGTGAGGGAATCCGTGGCAGTGGTGGTCATTGGGGGGGCGCCAACAAACATTGTCTCACAGTGCGCCTCCAGTGTTAAAGCCGGCCCTGTCATTCAGTGCACATGTTCAGCAGAGTATGATGTTCTGGCAAGCTAACTCATTAGATGAGATCCTTGCCTATGCAAAGTATTGTAGTGATTGTTGTGATGCACAAAAGAAAATGACAAAGACGGTGATGGTAGCTCAGACAAAGTTCTTTCAAAAGGTGGACAAGGAGCTTTTCAAGCACCTAGGAATAGTGTGCCATTTGGAAATGGTGGTCTTGATGGTAGAGGTAGATATTTTCACTGATAATGCTTTTAACACCAATAATTATATGCAAATGAAAACTGGAGGAGTCACATTGGCGGTAAGGAAGGCCAAGGGAAACAAACTTAAAGATTTAATGAGAATAGATTTCAATATGAGTCACAAATGATTCTTCAAATGGAGCATAAAATGAATCTGATTCCACAGATTGGAATGATGCATTCAATGATCTCAGTCCTATTGGCCTCTGCGCAGAACAAGCAGAATGTAAGGAAATTCAATGGAAATGTGCCTTTAGCGCCAGTCATACAACAACCTGTGCAGAACAATATGCCCGGATGTCAACCAAATTTTAAATTTCAGCAAACTTATTCAGTAAGTAATAAATGCCAATTTTTAACAACCCACAAAAGAGGGGAGTGAACCACACCGGTCTCTATACCAGAGTCTCTCAAGAATTGTTTTTGAGAACGTTAACCACTATTTACCACTAGTAGTGTATATAATCTCTACTAGGGTGACAGAGTGGGTAGCTTCATCATCAGGTCTATCGCCTGGGTACTCGCTTCCCCAGGTTGGTAATGCCTCCACCAGGAGGGAGATTGTATGCATGAAGACAGGGTGGGATCTGTGAAAAAGTAAAATTACCTCCTATACCTATATGAGTGAGTTTAATGTGAAACGGCATAGGGCTGAGGTTTAAAACAAAGAGATGTTTTTTGGACGCATTACCCCCGGCCAGAGGGGGGGAACCTTCACCACAAAAACAATCGAGCACACGAGGACGCACATTCAGACCAAATATATAGGACTGAAAAAGACTAAAGGAGAGGTACTATTTGAACTGTGGGGCATTTTTGAGGTGGCCCCAACCTACAATTCTGTCCCCGAATCTGTAAGCAAGACGTCTGCACCTCCCCCACCATACACTGGTACAGAGATGCTCTCTATGAAAAAGGAGGAAGGAGCCCCTGAGCAGACCTGGTTTCTAGATGTATTTTTCTGGTTCTCCCGATAGCTGACCAGACTGGGCCTGTCATTGCTTCCAATTGCTCTTCTTGTGCTATTTGTGTGTGGTTTCTACAAGTGGGGGATTCCTACTATAAAAAACAGCCCTCGAGTTTGGTAGAATGCAAGACACAACAGAAACATGGCAAACCTTGAATAATGTGACTGTTGTGAAGTATCGGGTAAAGGATGTAGTTGAAATTCAACTAGAGGGGGTAATGTTAATACTGGAAAATACGATATCAGTGCACGTCACGTTATATGTACGTATGATAATGAACTTGCATCACCGTTGTTGAATTTACCTGATATGATATCCCCCTCAACCCTGAGTCAGTATTATGTGGTCAGGCAGGCCCTGCAGTCCAGGCCAGAAGCAACTGATGGAGAGATGACAGGTGAGGTGAAACATTAACCTTAAACAAACGCATGAATAGGAAAACTCAGATCAATTCCACAGATAGGCAGCAACACCCCAATAGTCTTAGGAGATTCGTCCCAATATAACATTTGGTCGGTTGGGCACGCATTGTCTAAACACCATAAAGTCAGATGCCACACTAAGTTAGGAACACTCAGCCAATCAGAACACAGGATGCACACTACACGCAGTGATCATGCGCTCCCCATGCTGGACATCTGGACATGTACCCACTGGACCCAAATTGTGTCCACGCAGGGTTGAGACACACCTGCGCTTCAAATAACCACATTTTTTGCACTGTGACTAGGCCCAGATTTCTGTCTCCAAAGGAATGTGCAAATTACTTTATGATGTCTCATAAAGTGCCTAGTGCCGGAACCCCTGGTCCTGGGTCAAGGAACAACTCGAGCGGTCACATTTACAGCCGTGACACTCTCCTGGCTCTGTGGCGCAAATGCAGGAGCCCGGGTTGCGTGATCCTGGAACTGCAGGAGGAGAAACTTCCCCCTCAGTGCTGCATCAATTGTGGACAGGCTCTCCCCTTGTTAGGTTGGCAATCTAGTAACTCTCTCACTGCCCTACCTATTCCTAGGATGAGGAAAGAACACGCAGCAATCAAATGCATGCTATTGAATGCCAGATCCCTGGTGAAACATAGTTCAGAGTTAGCAGAGCTTATTATCGAAACCAAATCTTTGATAGCATTTATTACTGAGTCCTGGACTGACGCAGCCTCAGGCCCAGATGTTGTTAAGGCCACCCCCCCTGAGTACCAGTGCTTTGTCCAAAACAGAGAAAGTAAAAGGGGAGGAGGTCTTGTTATTATCTATCACAACTCGATCAGAGGATCCTTCCAGTCGGCCACTACGGATTTATTCGAATCACTTATTTACAACTTTACTCTGTCCAACCATCAAACTCTCAAGGGTGGCTTGATCTACAGGCCCCCAGGACCCAAAGCCCCGTTCCTCCCTGCACTCAGTGGTCTGTTAGAAGAAGCGCTTTGCGCTAAGACTTTTACTCTGCTAGGAGACTTTAACTTTCATCTCGAGTGTGATTCTGACTCGGACACGAGAGACCTAATAGAACTGATGCACGGTATGGAGCTGAACCAAAGGGTCACCGGCTCGACCCACAGGGCAGGACACACCTTAGATGGGATTTTTTCTAATCTTCCCAACCTAGAACTCATTGCAGTTCAACCGGTTTCCTGGTCTGATCATTCGGTGGTGCAATTTGAAATTACCTTAGCCACGCCTCCCAGATGTAGTAAAGTCCTGAACCCCCCCAGAGTGATCAGGAGGTTGAAAAACATAGATGGAGAGGCCTTAGAAAACTTGCTTAAAATCTCCATGGAGCCCCTCCCAGTCAACCTGGAAGATGCTGCCACTGCCTATACGAGCTGGTTGGAGGCTGCCTGCCTTAACCAAGCCCCTCCTAAAACGTATCACTCCACACGCTCTAACCCCTCGGCACCGTGGTACTCTGAACATATCAGGGACCATAAAATGCTTTGCAAAAAACAGGAAAGACTCTGGCGGAAGAACTATAAAGAGGATGATAGGAAGCTTCTCAACGCAGAGTTGAAAAGGTATAAACTCGCGATTCAAGAAGCTAAACATGAGTTTTTTTCAAAACGCATTAGGGAGGCCGGTAATTCCTCCATGGAACTGTTCCGCACAGTATCGTCCCTGGCGGCCCCCAAACCAGTGGAGATACCTCCCAGTCGCAAACTATGTGAAGACTTGGCGAAATTCTTTCAGAATAAGGTAGAAAACATCTTCCTTCCATTAGACACTCGTGCCAAGATGGCCGCTCCAGAAACCAACTTAGAGGCAGATAGCAACTCACCTAGGCTATTGAACTTCTCCCCCATTAGGGAGGAGGAGGCGAAAAACCGTCTTCAACGGATAAAATCTGGCTCCCCTAATGACCCCTGCCCAGCCAGTGTGGCCAAACTTGCCTCATCGACTGTGGCCGCAGGTCTCACTCCACTGTTCAATGCTATGCTGGACACGGGGGAGTTCCCTTCACGTTGGAAACAAGCTTCCATCCTTCCCTTGTTGAAGAAACCGAATCTGGAGCTGACCGACTTGAACAACTACCGGCCTATTGCCAGGTTGCCACTTCCAGCAAAAATCCTAGAGGGTATTCTAAACTCGCAGCTGAGCGCCTTTGTCAAGAATTCCTGTCATACAAGGGAAACACGCCCTTATGTAAACAGGAGAGCTGTTACATAACTCAAGGGAAACACGCCCTTATGTAAACAGGAGAGCTGTTACATAACTCAAGGGAAACACGCCCTTATGTAAACAGGAGAGCTGTTACATAACTCAAGGGAAACACGCCCTTATGTAAACAGGAGAGCTGTTACATAACTCAAGGAAAACACGCCCTATAAAGGGAGGAACCGGAAGGTACAAGGCTGTCGGATATTGTGTTTACACCGACGTACCTGCTTCGTGAAGAGCAGTGTTCCGGAGTGGTGCTCCAGTAAGGCAAGAACGGAGGTAGGTCGAGTCGTTACTCCCTGGGCCGTGTCTTGCCCCATCGTCACCTGTGAAGGACCCGGAAGCTCTACCGGTCAACCATTGAGCTTCGCTTTTTGACTCGGCTGAGTCCAAGCACAGTGGCGCTTTTGCTGGTTGGAGTCGTAACTCCCAGCCCGACCAGAGACACAGGGACTGCCAGCTGTAACGCACACCAGGAGCTGTTTGCCGCGTTACAGACTCGGAAGTCCACAGGATCGATCGAGCGGCTGCTCTCGGTTCAGTCTTCTTGCTTGTGATTGGGGTATCGGTGACGCATCACCAGGAGGTGACTCCGCGTCCCGGTGCAGTCTGAGGAAGAGGTTGAGCGGCTGCTCCCTTCAGGTAGAGACCCCGGCTGGGTGTTTCCCTGACTCCTCGATTCTCCCCAACACTCTTCGTGCCCCTCACAGCCTACCGATTGGCATTGTCGGCCATTTCATTTCTGCCCTCTGTTGGCATACGCCGGGATCGGCGTATATGCAGAGGACGGTTAGGACCATCCGTGCTGTGGGCTGGTAACGTACATAGCCTGGAGGATTCCAGTGACTATAACTTTTGTTTGTTCTTTGTATTTTATTTGCCTTCATTAAAAGAACTAACCCTTCACAAGTGGTTGCGTCCTCATTGTCGTGTCTGTTAAACGATCCTGAGACGTTCAGGGCGTTACAGCCTTCTTGAAGACAGGTCAGAGCCTGGATCCATCTCAACATGGATTTCGGGCGGGCCATAGCACCGAATCTGCACTGATCAAATCAGCAGAGGACGTAAGAACAGTGATGGATGCAGGAGGCAGAGCCACCCTGATCCTGCTGGACCTGTCCGCAGCCTTTGATACGGTCCACCACAAGATACTTGTGGACCGGCTCAGGGCTAGTGGCATTCAAGGATATGCGCTCAAAATCTTGAATGCCTTTTTGTCCAGCAGGACTCAAAAGGTGGCGCTGGGGGACTATGAATCTACCCCTTTCGTGCTTCCCTGCGGAGTCCCTCAGGGGTCCTCTTTGAGCCCTACCCTTTTTAATGTATACGTCTCCACCCTGGCACCGGTCATCAGATCTTTTGGCTTCAAGTTAACATCATACGCGGATGACACTCAGATAGTAGTTTCAGTACTACCGGGGGAAACAGACAGCACCGCGGAAAGGTTCAGAGGCTGTATGCGGGAAGTCAGTAATTGGATGGCGCAAAACTGCCTTAAACTTAATTCAGCTAAAACCGAGGTGTTGCTTTTTGGGTCCAGAGATAACTTCTGGCCCCCGTGCTGGTGGCCGGAGGAAATGGGCACCCCCCCAGCTCCGGTCTGGAAGGTTAAAAATCTGGGTGTTCTGATGGACGATTTGTTGTCCTTCAGACCTCAAATCAATGCACTCTCCTCAGCTACTCACTTTGTCCTAAAAACTATTCGGAAAGTTTTGCCTTTTCTTGCTGACGAATACAAGAAGACGGTGGTCATAGGTCTAGTGATGTCGCGACTAGACTACTGCAACAGCTTATTGTTGAATGCCCAACAGGGGCTTCTCAACAAACTCCAAACTTTGCAGAATGCGGCAGCCCGACTGATCACAGGCACACCTAAATTTGCCTCAGTGTCACAGGATGTGGTAAAACTACACTGGCTTCCAGTTCGCAAGAGAATTATCTTCAAATCTCTTTGCATAGCATTCAAGGCCCTGCATGGCCTGGGACCCCACTGCATTTCTCAACTTTTTCAATGGCACAGACCTAAAAGACTGCTGAGGTCAGCAGAGCAGGGTCTGGTAGTCATCCCCAGAGTCAGGAAAGCTCGCTGGGGTTGGAGGAGTTTCTCCCTAGGTGCAGCTAAGGCATGGAATTCTCTGCCACTGCACCTTAGACAACTGCCGGACCTCTTATCCTTCAGGAGGGCCTTAAAGACGTGGCTCTTTTCACACTAATCACTTGTTCATACACTCACTGTCAATCAGCGCCAGGACACCTCTGGGTAACAGTGCGCTTTATAAATGTGATAAATAAATAAATAAATAAATAAATAAATGTATAAAATGACGGCTGAAACCAATGTGCTTTGAGACGGTCTTCAGACCCCGACTCTGTTGCCTGCCCTCCCAGCCGCTGCATTTAATTAAACAAACTGTTCCTGTTTTCCCTAACGCGTCTTGTCTTACATTTTTTTCGGGCAAATTAACATTTGAGCAACAGTGTATGCTTGTTCCATATTCCATATTCAGTTGAAACATTATTGGCACATACATGCACTCACCATTTCACAAATAGCCTCTGAACAAAATATGAGCAAATTATTTTGGTGGCTGAGAAAATTTCAATAAAACATTGTAATACTCTGAATCCCGCCACTCTCTTGCCTTTGTCAAAGAAAGAAGCTGAGGATGAAACTAATGACTGTGATCACAAATGTATTGACATAACAGAATTATGCACCAAGACTAGAAATCCAAGATGTACCACTCAAGTTGGCTGATTTGATTTTACTTATGGATGGTTCTTGTCTATGGGACCATCATGGGGCCCTTCCATCAGCATATGCAGTTTGCACATTAACATACATTGTCGAGGCATCATGCTTACTTAATGTAACTACAGTAGAGCAGAAGAATTGATTGCCATTATACAAGCATGATGTTTTACAGTCTACACTGGGAGTCAATATAGTTTTGGAGCATTTCATGATTATGGGTGGTTGTGGTTCCAACGGGTTCCATGACATCCTCTTGCACTCCAATAAAGAGGGGCCCAAAGATTTTGTATTTACTCAATGTGTTAAAATTGCCAAAGACAAATGCTGTTGTAAATATGCTGCACATAGGAGTGGAAATGACATTGTTTCATTCTGCAACAACTTTGCAGACAAACTTGCAAAATGTTTTGCTGTTATGTCTAGCAGGGAATGGTGGAGGAGTGCCACCCCCTGCTAAAAGAAGCAAAACAAATCGATAATAAAAGCCTTTTATTATAATTTTATTTTTGCCTGTCTGACAGCCAACAATGCGAGTCTTCAGCGGGCGGGGCCAGGCGATCCTGTGTCAAAAACATGGCAGGGAGGAGTGGTGGGCACTTAGGTTTCTCCAACCCCGCTGTGTTACACAGCTGGATTGGAAAAACGCCACAGGCTCCCAGACACTGTCTGAGTGGCAAAGGAGGCTGCTCAGACCAATCCCAGCACTTCTCTCATCCTAAGAATAGTATTTCCAGCATGAGAGAAGTGCCAGGATTGGCATCTGGGAGCCTGTTCAGTGTGCAGACTGAGTCGAGAATCAGGAGAGATGAGGAAGGCGGCAGCCGTCGGAGGGGTAGATAAGTGCAATTTTAATCATTTTAATGATGTCTTCCAGTTTCCTTGATTATGGCAACTCACTTCTAGCGTCCATCAATGAGAATCTACTTTCCAAACTTCAGGTGGTCCAAAACACTGCAGTGTGCCTTGTCTGCGCTCGACCTCAGCCCCTCTTCTGCAGTCACAAAATTGGTTTCCGGTTAAAAAAATAATCATTTTTAAATTATGTTGCCTAAGGACCTTCTTTTCTAGCTGCCCTACACACCAGTGAGGCTCCTCAGATCCAGTGACAAAGCTCAAAGTGACAAAGTGACAAAGCTCTGCTTAAAGTTCCCAATTTTAAGAAGGCCAGGGTTGGCTGCAGATCTTTCTCATTCCTTGCCCCTCATCTTTGGAATAATCTGCCCACACAGCTTCGTCTCTGTGAAAATCATTTTCTTTTTAGGAAGGCACGTAAGACTCACCTATTCTAGTGAACTCTAGCCTGTCCTCCGTCCTTGTCTCATGCCGAGATAGCCCTTTGGGGCTGATTCGAGTGTGTAATAAAAGTTCTTTTGTAGTTACCATCCCTAAGTATTAGGTGTTGTGGAACAGGCTAATGGTATGTTGAAAGCAAAACTTGGTAAAGTGTGTTCTTCAATGCCATTGAAATGGTCAGATGCTCTCCCTTCAGTTCTATTCATGCAAATTACCTCATGTAGAACAACAGGGTTATCATCACACAAAATATTGATGGGGAAAGTCAAGAGGATTCCTGACATTCCATGTGCTGCACTTCTGAATGTTACTGATGATCTGGTCCTGGATTATTGCAAAGGTTTAGCTGCTATGGTTCGCTCTTCTCTCAGTGGGTATAATACTTTCAGCAAGCACTGAACCCTGCCATGACTTAGAACCAAAAGATTTGGTTGCAGTGAAGAAGCACTTTTTGGAGTCCTGTCTTGAGCCCAGGTCATATTGGTGACAAACAATGCTGTGAAGTCTGAAGGTTTGTCATACTGGATCCACACATCTCACATGAAAAGAGTGTAGACTGCAGAGAAGAATGCAGTGATACAAGCTGCTGATTCAGAGTCATGCTCAAGCTCAGTACATGGATGCAGAGGGGGAGAACAAAGAGTTTAAGAAGAACACCAAGAGAAACAATCAAGAAAATCTAACTTTGAAAATTTGAAAAATCTAACCCTAAATACCCCAAGAGCAAATCAAAGTATTCAAGTTGCATAAGTTGTAAATCAAGACACAAATAATGATAAAAATGGATCAGGCGAAGAAAACAAATCAGAAGATTAAAGGTTGATTCAAGCAAAATGGTCGGAAGGTGTGAGGAAAGAGAAGCGTCTTACAAAGATTTAACAGTCAGAGAAGAAAAGATGAAAAAGCAAATAAAGAAGTAACAGATTGAAAGACAAAGAGACTGATAAATCAGTAATCAGAAGATCAACAAGATTAAGACTGCCAAACAAGAAGTACACAGCTCCTGATTGGGCATATCTGACAAAAATTGTACCAGAAGTAAGAGAAACTGAGAGACGTTCGATTTCTGCTTGGATAGCCTCTGTGAATTGGCACATGAACAGAGCCTGAAGATGGACAATATGGAATAATTTCAAGATGAAGAATTGGAACTGAATTTTCGAATCACAAATGTTTGCTAATTTAAAGTATGCCATAACAATTCTCTCGATTAGATTATACATTTTAATTGTTGCCCTATTTTTAAAAACAAGACCGCATTTTACGAAGATCATCGCTTGCACCATCATAGAATATAGTTGACGATAGGCTTTTCTGCCAACATAGTTGAATTGTTTCCTACCCGCATCGTTTTGAAGAACTCTTCTGCCTGCACCTGTTTCTTGAGATGTTAACAGACTGCTGAAGAAGACTATTTATTTGCATTGTTTAAAGAATCTCTCGCATCGGTTATTTGATTATGCTTGCACACAATTAAGTCTAACATTTTTGAAGAGTTATAAAATGTTTGCATGTTGTTTGTTGAGACTTAGATTATTGAAAGGCTCTATTTTTAACAGAAAGAAGATGGCTTTATGTAAAGAAAGATTTTGCTTGGCTCTTAAAATAATTTTTATGATTTTTATTTTGATATACTAATTGGAATCTTATTGAGTCTATATTTTACAGTGGAATGTGTTTCGAGTCATAGAAATAAAACACAGCATACTTATATCATTGAAGCTAGTAGGTTTCATTATAGTGTCAGTTTCATTTGAAATTCAGGAGAAAATAGTTATGCTAATTTGCTTAGTGCATACAAAGAAATTATGAATGTGTCTAAATGCCATCTCTGTATGCATCAACCAAAACCTGTCTCAGTAGATGTCACATACATGCAGCTTCATCTATTGTATGGGTTGCCATGTCTTGTTTATTTTAGAAGAATTTGAACTAGATTATATGGGTTGCCATGTCTTGTTTATTTTAGAAGAATTTGAACTAGATTATAATGTATCTATAGTTAAGGCGCCTCAAATTGTAAGATTAGCTTTCTCTGTTAAATATAATATTCAATTACTAATTGAGCACATTAGAAGAGTGTGTGTAAATTTATGTATGTTGAATGTAATTTTATTAGGAAGCAAAAGTGCAATTTAGTATGAGTGGTTTCTGGGAAAGTGTGCCCTGTTCACCCCATGTTTTGACTGATACTGGCGGTAACTGACTGTGCCCTGTGCTCTACTAACCAGGCCCAGGGCCAGTGCTCTGATTAAAAAAGGTATAGGGTAATTAGGTATATTTACAATTGGCAATAACAGACCTCTGTAAGTCTCTAGTATATAATAAGGCAAGGGGGATTCAAACTACCTATATGTCCCTAGTATATAATATGGCAGGGAGGTTTAGAGGCCCAGTAGATTTCCTACACTGGAGTGTGAACTGCTGTGTTGCCTGCTTTCACTTTTACAGGCAGCCCTGCTTTGCAGGCTGTCTTTAAAAGTAAATTACATGCAACTTTGACTTTGGAATTAAAGGTAAGTCCAAAGTGGCAAGCTACCTTATTTTTTTACATATACTTCACCCCTAAGGACTCCCATAGGTGCCCCAGGTGTGGAGTGCCATGTAACTATAAGAAGGAACATTATAAAAGATATGTTATATGCCCTGGTGAGGGAATAACTGTCAATTTCGTTTTCCCCCATGTTAGAGTATGAGCTCCATAGGCTGACATTGGAATATGTTATTTAAGTATAACTATATTTGTAAAATTGGGTAATTATTGGGTGTTTGCACCCCTTTACAGAATACTACATTGGACACGGATTGTGATGCATTTAACTCTATTAAGGCCAACATTCCAATGAGCCTCTGTGACTGCCAGTACCCTTCCCAGCTATAGGGTACGTTTATTCACCACATATAGCTGGTGATAACTAGCGGCACCATTGAACTCACACTTATTGTAATATTCATTCTTTCTCATTCCAAAAGTGCCCGGCTGGGCCGTATGTGAGTACCCTTCCTTCCTTTTCACACCAACATAGTGAACAACACACGATCTGACAGTCATTCCCAGGTATGATTACCGACTGGAAAATAGATTTTTTTTAATGCTTTTTTCATACTTTTTCCATAATTATCCTTACTGACACAATGGTTATCATTATTTAGGTGCCCCTTCATTGCTAGGTCTTGATGAGACCCCATAGTGATAGTTGGGGTCGAAATGTCGTCGACAACTTGAAGCAAACCATTTTCCAGCCCCATCATTGTATTAGGAGGCTGCGAGTTCCTATTGTGTATTGAATTGATGGTCGTCTTTGTACAAATTGGTGAAAACCTCGCTTTTATGTCACAAACTTGAAATATAGGTTTCACTTTCACTTGGGACACTGGATGTAAAATAATGTGATTACATTATATAAACAATTTGTTTTCATACAAATTTGTGTTATATGCCTTTTCTCTTTCGGACATCTCTGTGCCTTCGACTATTTTGATTGTGCTATTACTTATTAATTGTTGATTGCCCACAGGAACTGTTATTTGTTGTAAAACCCTTTGGTTTTGGTGCACAGCCTCTGGTTGGAAGCGCTGTTGATCCCTGCACTTGTGACAGGCACCTTGAGGTGACTTCCACGGGGTGCAGGGATGAACCGCACCTCCCATTTCACTATGGGAGCATGGATTACATCCTGTCTATGGCTCTAATGCATGCTACAAAAGGTAAAATATAGAAATGTAACTAAACAGTGTTCGGCCACATCATAATGAGGTGGCCGGGACTTGGTGTTGGTCAGTCCCAGAACCGGGTCAGTGACAGGCGGAAGTAATTTCGCTGGACATCATAATGAGTCCCTTAACGTAGAATCATAATTTGCACACCAATTCAACACAAGAGACAAAGGAGACTACCTATCGATGCACCTAGAGTACTGAAATCCGTACAATCCCTCCTGGGCTCAAATCCTGGATACAAGGTTGCAATGTGCAGGACCAGACCAAGGGGCTGTGCTCCCCAATGGGTCCCTATGTCCATTTGATCTCCGACTGAGACACATAAGCACTACATCCCAATCATCTTTCCTGTATTGACTTTACTCAGAAAATGAAGACCACAGACACATGGTTACGTTACATATATATTTCATACCACTTTTATGTTAAGTTGGTTAGGAGATGGAGAGGTAGCCCATTCCAATTGTATCACATTGCTTCAACGACCTTTCCATCAGATCACTGGAAAGCACTCAACAGCACTATGGACACATCTTAAGCCAGGGAAATGTCTTGAAATGAAAACGGGGTTTGGATTGCAGGGCAATCATCCCCCAGCATTGTCTGAAACACAGGACGGATACCCCTCGGTCCCACATACCACAAACAACAATGATCATACCGCACAGCTACTCCACGGGATAACCACGAGACAACAATGGTCCTGGACTAGGTTGTGTGACCAGGCAACTGAGCTGGTACAACCACAGCATAAATATGCGGCCAATGGGTGCCCCCCCTCATCACTACCAACACACGGAGCCCAACATGAATAGGGGCTATACTGAACCCCGTTAGGAAGCTGGCTCTGTATATACTATACCAAAGCATGGTATATTGTGGTATTTATGGTAGTGTGGGTGAGCACTGAGCAGTAAGGCTTTATCAGAGGGTAGTGTTCAGCATTTATTCTACACACTCTGGCAAGAAATGTCACACACTCAAAAACCGAACTCAGACCAATTGTTTCGTATAAAAATATTTATTTCTTGTATTTTATTTGCAGAACCAATCCAGACTTGGTGCAGGTATGTAAAATAGTACTTTTCTGATATAATACAGTTGAATGCACTTGAATGCAGTTGGCTTTGTTACAGGTAGGTCAAATGCTCAGAAACAGTTACTTTGCAATTACTTTGTGATTACTTTTTAGATTATTTTTCAGATTACTTTTTCTACTGCGTGTGATATGCCTAGATATCACACAGGGACATTTCCTAGATAAAATATAAGTAAGTCCGTTTTTGTAAACACACAGTTTCTTAGGTTCTCATACAATTTTACTTCACACTTTCACAGAAAAGCAGTCAATGCAATCCTATCGGTTTAAAGGTAAGTACTTGGTATTGGGAGCTGGGGTTAGAACAAGGATTCACCCAGGGTCAAGGATGCTCTAAAAAACACCCTCAGCGGAACTAGTGAGGCCGGGTGAGGAGTGCTGAGGCCCAATGTTATCCAATAGGGTTTAGGGGGCCTCCGGTTAGTGGCTGCTCAAGGGCATGCCACTTGGATGTGGGAGCAAAGCATCCCAGGGTTTAGCTCAGGGCAAGGGGGTCCAAGTTAGCACACATGGTGCACCCACAAAGGCACAGGGGCGATTGGGTGCAGGGTGCTGGATCGACATCGGAAGCACTGTTGATTTCAACGGGGAAGCTCCGGTCAAAACAAACACAGCAAGCTTGGGCACGATGATCTTCTGGAGGCGACCACCAGTTGGAGAGGTAAGTTGGGATCTCGTGGGATGCTGGGACACAGTCGGTTGGGCCATTCAAGGCCATTGGGTGTCGGGTGCAGGGGTGTCTTTTGGTGTTGGGTTTTCCTTACCGGCTCCGGTTGGTCTAGGAGATCCTCTAGATAGAATCCTGCAGGCATTGTACTGAGACCTGAGATAGGTCAGGGATCACCTGATCCTAGGTCAGGATCACTGGAGAGACCTCCTCATGGTGTTGGGCCACTCGAACTTGGGTCGTGGGTATCAGGAGCAGAGTGGTGTAGACTCACGGATTTGGCTCGAGCCAGAGTCTGTCGGTGAGCAAAACCAGTGCTCACCGGAGACAAAGTCTTGTTAGGGAAGGCAGGGCAGGTCCTCCAGATTATGGGGGCTGCTGGCTGCAGGACACACTGGGATTCCACCGGAGCAGGTCGAAGTCAGGACAGGCTCTTAGGCCTGGGGCCAAGTCAGTTGGTGTCCTATTCTCTTCCTTCAGCATGGCTGTTCGGTCCTTCTTCTTTCTTCTTGTCTGAGGAGGCAAGTTTCGGGGTTGCCCCTAAATACGAAATTTAAGGGCGTTTCATATAGGTACAGGTTGGGACCAATGGGTCCGTTCCTTGGGGTGGGTACATCCCCTATTATGCCACCCTCCAGTGGGAGGGAGGCATATGTCTCACTTTGGTTGGCTGGGTCCCCCTATCTTCAAGATAATGAGGACTGAGAGTTGTGCTTTGCCTCGCCTCCCCCACTTGAGGAGTGGGGTTGGCAAACGGGGGCACAACCTCCTATCTTGGTTTTCCCACTGATTCTCCCACCGAAAGCATGTGCTTTGTTTTAGGACCTCAAGAGCAGGAGGATCTCGACCCAGGTGTCCAGAAACATGTATAGGGGTGGCAGCTGGTGAGCAGCCAGTCAGTCAGGACTCTAGAGTCAGGTTGTTTTTCAGGGAGCATCTCTAAGATACCTCCTGAGTGAATTTTGCATTAAATCCCACACTGGCATCAGTGTGGGTTTAATGTGCTGAGAGGTTTGATATTAAACTTTCCAGTTTTCGTTAAAGCGATTATGGTGCTGGAGAGTTCATAATGACAAACTCCCAGACCATATACTCTTTATGGCTTTACTGAACTTACAATGTCAAAGAATGAACTTAGACACTGTAGGGGTACAAGGCTCATGCACCTCTACCCTCACCAGTGGCATAATGCACCCAGCTAGAGGGGTGGATTACCTATGCCGTAGGCAGTGGGTTGCAGTCATGGCACACAGGGATGTGTGCCATGTCGACTCTTCACTTTGTTCTGCGCCAAAACACGCAGCCTGCAATGGCAGTGTGTGTGTATCAGAGTACCGGGCCTCTAAGGGTGGCACAATATGTGCTGCAGCCCTTAGAGGCTTTCCCTGGTCACAGGGCCCTTGGTACCCATGGTACATTTTACAAGGGACTTACATGCGTCCAGGGAGTTGCCGATTGGGTGTGCATCAGGTAAAGTTTTAGAGAAAGAATATAGGCCCTGGGTACCTGGTTGGCAGTAACCCAGGACACACTTACTCAAAAGAGCATCAACATCAGACAAAAAGTGGGGGGAACCGTGCAAAAAGGGGCACTTTTCTACGAACCCCCATATTGTAATAGTTCCTACATAGAATGCTTGGCAATCCCCCAAAAACATGAATGAGCTGTAGCTACTACTACCTACCCTATTGCTGAGGAGCAATGTACCAACAAATTCCCCACCGAATGAAACTATTGTCTTTTCATCCTATTAAACCTTAGAACCTCCTTACTTGGTAAAAATACAGTGCTCTTGATCTTGTGGCTATGATAAAACATCACAAAGACTGAACCCTTTATGCTCAATTAGGAAACAGGATTAACCTTAAGAAAGAAACACAGAGTTTTAGTGGGTCTCATTTATCAACAGGTCTGTATCATATGAATAGAACATAAATTCAATGTAATAGTTGTGAAACAAACAGAATTCACATAGCCCTTCTCATCGCAAAATGTTATAGTTGTATTCTCCATATAGTAAATACAAATTCATAAGTGACAACGGTACAGTGATTAATGTAAATGTGGTGTGAGCATATAAAATACATGATATACATAAAGTATTCACAAATAGAACTGTGAATTCATTTCCCAGAATATCAGATCAGCAGATCTGATTCCTCAAATGACACAGTTCATAATACACAATCCCTATGTGTAGTTGACGTTTTGGCCCTTCCAGTTATTCATGAGGGTCTCATCAGGGCAGGAGACTGTCGTTTCTCACCCTTACCTAAGGAAATGAAGAGAGGCCTATAGTTCTATAGAATAACAACCACCCCAACAGAGGTACTGAGTGGACAAGGTGTTCCTGACCTACCTTGCCAAATTGTACAAAGTTGACCACAAGGCAAAATCTTCATTTTCATTAGTGCTCACCAATGGAGGCACAATAATAAAATACCAGAGTGATGATAAATCTCTGTGTCACACAACCATCAACAGACAGGCTAGTGTGGTACTCAACCATGTCTCATACCCTAGTGATGAACAAAGTGTCTCATCCTATTAATTAACATGAAGTAGACATGGTTGCGCCGTATTCATGTAATATTCCTTGGACCCATGTCACACTTATCCCACTGCCACACCAGGTTGTGAAGAGTCCAATCATAACTCAATATGTCTCCTTTGGTATCTCAAAGCCAATTCAGTGTCCCACAGTCTAACCCCCTACAAGAGAGTTGAAACAAAACAAAGGAAACAGATCAACTATTGTCCATATGTGATACAATGTACACATTCCCCTTGTCTAATACAAACTGGAATTGGGTGCACACACAATCCAACTTCATAACAAAAAGTTCTCCAGTTACCTTTTAGACCAAAAATACATTTTCTCAGTTGTAAAATGAACAAAATACACATACGACCTTATTGCGATGTTGGTCAGAAAAGCCTCAGACCTATGGTCAGAGGCTTTCCAACTGACATGGTAGGTTTATAGTCTGATCGCTGTATTACGAGGAAAGCGGTTGCACTTTAAACTGACCAGAGAATCCAAAGTGGTTCCGCTCAAAGAGCCCGTCATCCATGCAGAAAGCCCTCAAAATCCTATAAGGACGGCGTTTCCACTGTCGGGATTATGATGTCAGTTTTCGACAGCATATCTATGTCAGCCTTTCCAACATGGATTGGCTGTCGGAAACTGATTTTGTGGGCCCCTAGCAGGGCCCTCTTCCCCCTGGCTGTCCATATTTGGGTCTGGAGGGACAGCTATTGTGCCCCCCTTTACATCCTTGCCCCATGTGGGAGGTACCGTCACGGTGCCTGCCACACCATGCAGAGATGTTTGAAAACTTAAATTTTTCAATGGGAGCTTGTCCTGAAGGCGTTTTCAGCCTGTCCCACAAGCTCCCATTGAAAAATGTAAGTTTGTGACCGCACCATGTGGAGTTGCATCCTATTTGCATGGTCGGAACAGCCAACCTGTGGTCAGGAGGTTCTTCCACGAAACGATGTTGGTCAGAGGCAATTCCACCGACCTTGTATTGAGGGCCATAGTTTACAAATGTACAATTGTACAATCAACAAATACTTACTCTAACAACATGCAATAGGCCCATACGTCAGATCAACAAAACCATCTGCAGCCTCTAAACAATGAGGTTGTGGTTACTCGAGTTCACGTTTCCAATGTGGGAAGAGCTGATTGCTCTTTTCTCCATGTGTATGATCTGGACTAGATCGCTGATCAACCTGCTAATCCCCGAATATTGGTAGGGGATAAGACAATATAAGTAGGCCATCCAGGGAAAGCCGAACCAACTAATCTCCACAGCACAAAGGTTAAAAAAATACATTATTATTTGGCCACATTAAGCAGTAAGAGGAAACTGCAGGAAATGGAATTCTGCTCTGTTTCTACACTGACCCCACAAAAAAACTAAATGAATTCCTCTTTGATATCACCACTGTTATGACATAACAGGAGCAACCAACCAATCCAGTGGACCCTAGAAAAACTCATCATGAAGTGCTCATGTTCAGTATATTCCATATGTCAGCATATGATTCTTCATTCCCTTAATTGGACTCAGAGCAATCCATGAATCCCTCAACCACTCAGTACCATGTTGGGGGTCCCTATTGTGAGTGACCCATGTGTCATGTGGACTCAAAACCATATGGTGTGTCTTTCAGGTGAATCTTTAATCCTTCATTACTGCTACATCAATCAAAGTTATTGGTGTATGTTATCTAAAACATCCACTTGTACACAAAGCCCTATGATCAAGAGTAAATAACATGTATGGATAATAGGTAGGTCTCCCTGTCCCCTACATGAATCATGAGCCTTTTAAATGTTGAGTCCTTTTAAATGTTGAGGGATATAGCTAGTCGTCTCAGTTCAAACACATCATTGACTCCATTTACAGTACTTCTTAGATGATCCATCCATCGGCACTCATTGTATGAGGAGAGTGTTGAGATTTCCTCCTCTTGTGTCCAGTTTCACAACTTTGGCGGCTTTGTATGTCATCCTCCATATCGTCGGATTCAGTATAATCTTTAACTAGTGAGGCCCCTTCTATTTTAGACCACATATGACTCATGCATTGTTTGACAACTTGAGTAGTCTTCTCAACATTCCCCAAATTACAAGGGCAAATGATAACATAGACAACATTCCTGGTATAACAAATATAATGTGACTACAATAGTATTATGGGTAGTTCCTATTTCCAATGTCTTGGTATTCCTAGTCTAGTTGCAGGCAAGACATTTCTGTCATTTGTAAGGCCCCGTAATCGGAGGGAGTCCCAATCTGACTCCGATGGTTGGTGCTCTCTGAGACATTTTGTAAGTACGCACTACATGGTCTTTGATGGTCCTATTTCTTTTCAACGCAAACATGGGTGGATATTTACATAGATCAAACAGGAAATGCAGTTAATTTTCTTCATCTTACTACTGGTTGATGAAATGGTTGAACCATAATTATTCTCTCATTATTGTCTGTTAGATGTTTGGGTGTAAGTAAGGATTCCTGAGGACAGTGTTAGGCCCTTTTGAGGGCTTTCATGACCACTTTCCTACGATATCCCTTGCGTTTTACTTTATTTGTTAATACTTCAGCTTCTCTGAAGTAGTCTAACTTCTGACTACACTTCCTTCTGATGCGTAAGAGCTTCCCAAAGGACAAGTTATCTCCTAATGCTCTGAGACAATAGCTCTCAAATGACAGGAGGAAATTCTTGTCCATGGGATTATGGTAGAGGGATGTATAGTTAAAGCCTTCCTCGTGTTTCACCAAATGATCAAGGTTGCTAATCTCCACTCCACTGTAGTTGCATGTAAAACGTAGGTCTCTAATTTGTTCATTAAGCTAATTGGTGAAATCATTCAATCTCTCTTCTGATCCCTCCCAGATCATAAAAATATTATTGATGTTCCTCCTCCATACTAATATGTTGGCTCTATATGAGTCAGGAGGGCATATAACTTTAGATGTCTCAAAATCGGCTCCAACCAAATTCAGAATGTCCGGGGTGAAGCAGGCTCCTGTTGCTAGACCTTTTGTCTGGAGGAAGCTCTCCTTTTTAAACATAAATTAATTTCTGTTAAGGGCAATCCCTGCTAGTTATGTAATAAAGTCAACAGGCTCTTCACCACATGATTTCAGAGTCCTCCTTATGCTGTGGAGAGCAACTTTATGAGGTATGTTTGTGTATAGTGATTTAATATCCTATGTTACCAGAAGGTGTTTATCAGAGACCAAGGTAATGCCGTTGATAAAATCCATAGAATCTCTAACATAAGATGTAACTTTGAGAACAAGTGATTTATGCAGTGATTTGCCTAGTAGTTTCTTTGTATTCTTGTGCATTTTGGGTAAAGTATAAATAAGTGGAACTCTTGGATGGGGCTTGTTCAAAAACTCATGTTCTTTTTCACTGATTTAACCTAGGGATAGACCCCTATCTGTAATGACTCTGATTTCCATTTGGATTTCTTGCAAAAGATTATGGTGCCGATTCCGATCCTGTAAAAATTTTCCCCGTACGAATCGTATCCAGATTTTTTTCCGTACGAATAGTACACGTACCGTACAAACTGCCAAGTACGATTCGTATGGGGAAAAGTCCATACGAATCGCATTGGGAAAATTTCCCCACACGTCCTCGGGTCGGAAAATGTGTCCGACACATCCCCGGACGATTTAACGTACAAATCGGAAAAATGAAGTCCGACCGCGCAAGTACGATCCGTCACGTCCGTCCGATTTTACAACCGTATGGAAAAAACACCGTACGGACCGAACTCCTATAGCAACCATGGAGACATGTGCCCGCATACGCGCCGAACACCCCACCCCAGACCCCGTATGTACGCTCCGAACACCCCCCCAGCTCCCGTATGTACGCGCCGAACACCACCCTAGTCCCCGTATGTACGTGCCGAACACCCCCCCAGCCCTCGTATGTACGCGCCGAACACCCCCCTAGCCCCCGTATGTACGCACTGAACACCCCCCCAGCCCTCGTATGTATGCGCCGAACACCCCCCCAGCCCCCGTATGTACGCGCCGAACGCCCCCCCCCGGCTGCGGATGTACGCGCCGAACCCCCACCAGTGTATGAACGGAGCGTACCCCCACCCGTGTGTGAATGGAGCGTACCCCCACCCGTGTATGTACGGAGCGTACCCCCACCCGTGTATGTATGGAGCATACCCCCACCCGTGTATGTACGGAGCGTACCCCCACCCGTGTATGTATGGAACGTACCCCCACCCGTGTATGTACGGAGCGTACCCCCAACCGTGTATGTACGGAGCGTACCCCCACCCGTGTATGTACAGAGCGTACCCCCACCCGTGTACGAATGGAGCGTACCGACACCCCACCAGTGTATGTACGGAGCATACCCCACCCGTGTATGTATGGAGCGTACCCCCACCCGTGTATGTACGGAGCGTACCCCCACCAGTGTATGTACGGAGCCTACCCCCACCCGTGTATGTACGGAGCGTACCCCCACCCGTGTATGTACGGAGCGTACCCCACCCGTGTATGTATGGAGCGTACCCCCACCCGTGTACGAATGGAGCGTACCCACACCCCACCAGTGTATGTACGGAGCGTACCCCCACCCGTCTATGTATGGAGCGTACCCCCACCCATGTATGTACGGAGCGTACACCCAGCCCCCCCTGTATGTACGGTGCGAAACACCACCACCTATGGACGGTGCGGACCAACACCCTGCCCGTGTCTGTACGCACCCTACCCCAGGCCCCTACACCAGCACTCTCACCCAACATCGCGCATGTACGAGTCGTACTAAGCCATAGCAAAGGTCAGCACTGTACAACAACATGGCCCATGTACGCACCGTACAGACACTAAAAACACTCGTACTGAACCAGGACAAAGCAAAACAACACAAGGCGAGTCAATTCGATTCGCACAACACCACAAAACATGTCCAACAAGCCCAAATACATCCTATTCACTGACCTGCAACTGCCAAACAGCTAAACAGAGGCCCAAAACACAACCACTCCTTATAACACACCCACCCAAAGTTCAAACACAGCAACACCCACAAATGGACCAATAAAAAGGCCCAACACACACAAACCATGATCCTTTGCAACAGATCCACTACTGCCAGACCACAGAGACAACGCACTGCACCATACTACATCCATCAATACACCTTACACTTGCACTCCTTCACACATCCACCATCACAAACACCCCCTCATCACATTCACACACACACCTTCACAACCACACTCACACACCCACAACCATCCACACCCACACCCCCACAACCATCCACACCCACACCCCACACCATGCCCACTAACAAGAATCCAAAGTTCACAAAGGATGAGCTGGAGATCCTTGTCGACGAAATCATCAGAGTCGAGCCATGGCTCTTTGGAACATTGGTCAGACTGATCAGCATATCCGCAAAATCTGCCATGTGGCAGAGGATCGTTAATTCAGTGAATGCTGTTGGGGCCACCAGAAGGACCAGGCATGAATGCCAAGCCAGGTGGTACGATCTGCGGAGGACGGTCTGCCGCAAAATGACGGACGATCACAACCAGGGGAACATCACTGGAGGAGGGCCGCCCCGCAGACCGGTACACTACCATCCCTGGGAGGAGAAGGGGATGGCCACGCTGCCGCCGGTGGGAGTACACGGAGTAGAAGGAGCCCGAGAGCCTGGTGAGTACACAAACAACTCACCTCACATGGGGGGAACGCCATACACAACCAAAATCCCAATCATGCACGCAACCACCCCAAAGCCATCACCGGACACAACCACACTCCAAAAACACACACATGCCACTAGCGCCTCCATGCCCCATGCACCAAGCAAGGCCATGCCAAGTCACAGGCCACACAAAACACCAACACAAGACAGGATGTCCCCGATGCCGGGAGGGTGGGCCTCAAAAGATGACATGGGTATGAAGGCACACTTTGCACACAACAGCAGCTAATGAAGAGGCATCACTGTGAAAGAGTGTCAGCACACACCGCCACAGTAGCAGAGCAGACTCAGACACTCCGCCCAATGGGTGCCTGGAGATTAGAAACAAACCCACGTGAACAAGCCAATGGACTTTTGAAAGACCTGCAAACTGTGTGTGCCCAGGAAGCTGGGCTGAGGTGACAGAGGGTGACAGACAGAGGGAGGGAGAGGGGGAGAGAGAGGGAGGGAGATAGAGGGGGACACAGGGAGACAGACAGAGGGAGGGAGGAGGGTGACAGAGGGAGGGAGAAAGGGAGACAGAGGGAGACAAAATCACCCTTGGGTGGTGTGGCCATGTCCGCTCGTCAGCAGGTGGACTGTGTGCATGTAGACAAGGTTTGGCAGTGCGTAAACCCCCCCTTTTTCCTTTGATAAACACTGGGCCATGTGTCAATCTGTGCACGAGTACATCCGTGCTGCAGGCACAAACCTAACCTTACACCCAGTATACCCACCCACTGTATTTGGTAGAATCCTGTCACAAATGCTTAAGTTACCTACCTGCATTCTCAAATAGCATGGAAAAAACACCATTTGCCCACGTACAGTGCAACACGTAAGGCGGCTCCGCATGGCTTGCTACGCCCGCTCACTACACTGCTGACTGCGTTCCAAAAAGATGCATCAACTAAGATTGTGTCACACATAGGTAAAGTGTCGAAAGCTGTGGCCAAGGGACATACCCATGCACAAGTGCACTGTGTGAGGAATGCAAGACATATCCAACTACCCAGAGGAACTGTGCCAACTCAAATATGAATGAAACATGGATGTTGCATGTAACACAATTAACATTGTCTCTCTCACACACAGGTCAACGTAGTCGATCTCCCCCCAACACTGGGGGGGAAGACTCACAGGACCAGGCTCTGCGTGAAGAGGACCCCACCGGCAGCGACGACTCTCACCACTCCGTGGATGACCCAGACCAACCTGGCCCCTTTGGTGTCCAACCACCTGCAGCACCTGCGTCAGGTACAACTGTGCCAACCACCACTGATGAATACAAGCCCCAGCTAGGCCCGCAAGAGACAAGGGTTCGCTCTTCTGTAACGAAATCTATAAGGAAGTTGGCACGGAAACTGCAAAGTACAAAAACAACGTTTATTAACCCTTAAGGGTGGTCCTACAATCCACACAACACTCTTCAGTATTGCAAGGAGTAGCACAAAGAACTTGCATACATTGTCCCCTTTTATACACAACAGAGGGGCTCATGAGTGGGTGGATACCACAGAGTTGAAGAACATTACCATTTAGGGTCATTCTCGATACCAAATCAATACATGGGCGGAGCTAACACACTCCTTGGGCCCGCGAAAACACATGGTCAAGCAAAGCTAATTATAACAGATGTGGTCAAGTCTGGGCATGCGCCAGACGGGCAAGGAGGAGCTATTTATAACTGTTGCTAGGCAGATTACAAGAGCAACTAACACAGAAGTTGGACTCTCCTCGTGGTGAACACATGGCAGCATGTCAATACAAAATGGAGTCCGGACTTCGGCCAACATAATGGGGAAAACACGATAAAAGGGGAACACCAATGTTTTCAGTAAATGCTTAATCACATTCTGCCTTAATTTACAACAGACGACCCTTTCAGCATTTACTGAAGACATCTGGCTTCCAAGAATAATCATCGTATAGGTCAATTATCATCATTCCTTTAACCTCTTTAGCTAGACCCTTCTGGCGGGCAACTTCGGCAATAGCTTTCTTATCTGGAATGCAGAATGAAATGCATACAGAACAGCACAATGGTCCACATTGAATACACATACAGAGAAAGAACAGAATTGCTATAATAATGCAGAGACCAGTTAGAACCTTCCAACCCCAGGCAGTAACCAACGCCCAAAACCATCCAGAAAAGGACCAAGTGCCGTTTTCCGTGTGGATTTCAGCTGCTATTTTATGCAGCTTATTAATGGCGTTATAAACGGATGGCGTATGATCAGGAATGAACACACAGCAGCTACTTCCAATAATTTTACAGGCTCCTCCTCGATCAGCTAGCATTACATCCAATACCATACGGTTCTGTAATGCAACAATCCTGGTAATCTGTAATTCTTCCGTAAGATTCCCAAGAGCAGCAGCAGTCTGATTAGTCACAGCTTCTACCACTCTTGTTAATCTTCGGATCTTCCTACTATTCAGAGCGGCTCCCACAAAGAAAAACAGTCCTAAATTAAAATCAATATACTGTTGCAAACTGGTATCGGTTTGATCCACCTCATCAATAGATAGAGTACGTTTATATCTATTTACAGTTACATTATTCAGCAATTTCAAATCCTTATGATATGACGCAGGTGCTAAGAATACAGGAGGCAATAGGAATGATACATAGCATACCCCAGACCACCCAGCCGGCAGACGGTAATAACCTTTATTTCCACATACAAAGTAGGTATTATGGGATGCTAGGAAGGTGCTATTATTTAACCCATCAATGTTTAACACAGTTATACAATCACTGACACCGACAGGGATAAAACCCACACTCTGGACGCACAGGTCCGCTTGGGCTTGTGCTACTTGGATTACAAACTTATCCTTCCCCACAGTGTCTCTGGTGTTCGTGAAGATATAGGGGATGGATTCATTGTCCGGTCGGTATTCTTCCCATTCCCAAATTGTCCCATTCGCTTGTGGATATCCATTCTTGTCCTGATGGCATTCTTTATTAAGTCTGAAAAGCAGTCGTCCCACTGTCGGTTTTCGAGTGGCAAACAACAGAGTGTACCATGCTCTACAAGAGCCATTATGAGAGAAAGGAAGTGGTATGAATGGCGTACCTCCTTTCTTCTGATGGGCTGGCATCATCCCACATATCCAACAGTTCGTAGCATTTGTAGCGACGTGGGTGTGATGCAGCATCTGAATGAAAGTGTTATTCAAATAGGATTGCCGATGCTTCAACTCTTGGTATGGCAATGTGTAAAAATAGTGCTCCGCAGGCACTAGAGTCGTCAACACAAGCGTCTCTCGGGCTGGAGTTGCCTCCTCCACAAACCATGTGGTTATACCAACGATAGCTACTGTTAGCATGAACCCCAACGCACAAAGAATTTTCTTCTTCTCCATGTCAAAGGAAACAATTCCCTAATACCTTCCTGAAACTAAAAGTCTGTCAGAACTCTTCCCCTTGGGCAGCGGTTGATTTCTTCACCAGCGGGCCAAGACGGGTGTCGCTACACTAATGCAGGGCTGATCCCCCCCCCTTGCCTCATCGGCTCTCCGTTTCACTAACCCAAGGGCCGTTCTGACAGTATGTCCCGGTACTGGAAACCTCACTTCCTTGGTCGCAGATGATATCGCCTTCCTCCAGAAGTCGTATGGTCCGGAAAAAGCTCCTCAGTGTCGTTTGGCTCTGCAGCACGGCCTGTCTCTGCTGCTAGGATGTCTCGTTGATCGGTCAGCACGGCAGACTCCACCAATCCGGGCGGTACCTTTCGACAGTGCAAGGAATGGATCCAATTCTTCCTGTTCGAGACTCGCACTGCCGTCCTCGTTGCAAGAAGGACCTGCTCAGGTCCGACCCATCTCGGCTCCAAACTGTTCGTCCTGTCGAAGACCTTCAGCATGACATGATCCCCAGGGCGGAGACCATGTCCTTCACCGGTAGACCGATCAGGGAGCGCCTCTCGGACCTGTTGATGAATAGAAACCAAGTTATCCGTTAACTGTGCCAGATAATCACTCATCATCACACAAGATACATCATACACAGCCTTAGGCCTTGGTGGACCCCAAATATTCATTGGGCGTCCAAACACAATCTCATAAGGTGTAAGGCCGGTTCGAGAGTGTGGCACCGACCTAATTGACAATAACGCCAGTGGCAAGGCGTCTGGCCAAGTCAAAGATGTTGAAGCTTGAATTTTGGCGATCTTAAGCTTCAGCGTACCATTATACTTCTCGACTAGTCCTGCCGACTGAGGATGGAACACGGCGTGGAACTTCTGGGTGATGCCTAGGCCCTTCAAAACATACTTTATAACATCTGCTACAAAGTGAGGGCCATTATCACTCCACAGAAGTCTACAGACGCCGTATCGGGGGAAAAACTCTTTCAGCAATAGCTTCGCTGTAGTCATTGCAGTATTGTCTTTCGCAGGGTACGCCTCAACCCACTTACTGAAGGCGCAAACCACTACTAGAACATACTTCAAATTGTTACAGCGCTCAAGCTGGATGTAATCCATCTGCAGAACCTCAAAGGGTGCAGTGGGTGTCGCAAATCCTCCTGCTGGAGTTCGCGTGCCTTTCCCTGGGTTGTACTTCAGACAAATCATACAGGTCTGCACCACCCTCTTTGCCGTGCTAGCAATCTCTGGATGCTCCCAGACTTGGGTAAGCAATTTCACAATTGCGGAAGCTCCAACATGTGCTAGCCCATGTGCCATCTGGACCATAGGTTGTACAAAAGCCGTGGGTAACTTCCATCTATCCATCTGCTTATTTCTCCAGCAACCCTCGTCATCCAGTTCTCCTTCGCTAGCCCATTGTTCCCGCTCTTTGTCAGAAGCGGTCTTTTGTATTTCTCGCACTTCCTCCTTCGCATCATGCCATCTCTCCACCTGTGACTTCACTACGTACATGGCAGTAGTACCGGGCTGCATCGCAGTCTCCCGTGCTACTCGATCCGCTAACGCATTTCCTTCTCCAACCCTATCAACCACTTTCCTATGGGCGCTACACTTAACAATGGCGATTTTCTTTGGGTATGTCAATGCAGTCAAAAGGTTGTGAACTAACTCCCCATGCATTATCTGTACCCCATGTGACGTTAGAAACCCTCTCTCCTTCCAGAGTAGGCCGAAATCGTGCGCTACTCCGAAGGCATAGCGGCTGTCTGTATAAACATTCACACACAATCCTGTACTGAGCTCACACGCTCGTGTCAACGCTATCAGTTCCGCCGCTTGAGCTGATTTCTGTGGTATGCGTGCTGTCTCCACTATTGTTTGTAGTGTGGTAATTGCATATGCTGCTGAAGTCGTACCATCTGGTAGCTTCAGGCATGATCCATCTACCCACAACTCTCCATCTACATCTGAAAAGGGCGTATCCTGGAGATCAATACGACCCTTTGTTTGTTCCTCAGTCACAAGAATACAATCATGCGCTTTCTGTGCCTCAGGCTGGGTCTCGGGGTATGGCAACAATGTGGCCGGGTTTAATGTCACGCACCTTTTTAACGTAATGTGAGGAGCTAAAAGCGTCAACTCATATCCCGTTAAACGGGCACTGGTCAAATGCTGCGTCTTTGTTTGATTAAGCAGGGCATCCACAGCATGGGGAACTAACACCAACAATTTATGGGACAACACAATTCCTTCACTCTGGCGTATTGACACAGCTGTCGCCGCTACCGAGCGAAAACACCCTGGTAATGCTCGGGCGACAGGATCAAGCACAGCCGAAAAGTATGCACAAGGGCGCTGCTTGTCGCCGTGCATCTGTACTAAGACTGACAATGCACATCCATCTTTCTCATGCACATACAACGAAAAGGGTTTTGCATAATCAGGGGTCCCTAACACTGGTGCTGAACAAAGGGCCTGTCGCAGTTGCTGAAAAGCAGCATCACACTCATCTGACCAAGGGATTGGGATAGGCGTGTCTTTTGTCAAGAGAGCTAATAATGGCTTGGCTATGTGTGAAAACCCCAATATCCACTGTCTACAAAAAGAAACAAGACCCAAAAATGCACGCACATCCTTCTGCGTGGATGGTCTCGGTGTGTCCAAAATTACTTGGATACGATCTGGTGTGAGTGCACGCCCCTCCTTAGACAAAAGGTGACCTAAATAAGTCACCTTTGGTCTACAGAATTGCAATTTCTTCCTAGAGACCTTATGATTGTGAGATGCTAAAAAGGAAAGTAAGGCTATCGTGCTTTTCTCGCACAACTCCAGGGTGTCAGCCGCCAACAGGATGTCATCGACATATTGAATGAGGGCGACCCCCTCGAGTAAAACAAAGGAATCCAACTGTCGCTTCAAAGCCTGACTATAAATACTAGGGCTTTCTGTATAGCCTTGGGGAATTCTACAAAAACGATAAGATCTATTGTTTAATGTAAACCCAAAAAGAAATCGGCTATCAGGGTGAATGGGGATAGAAAAGAAGGCATTTTTCAAATCAATCACTGAGAACATGGTCGCCGTAGGCGGGACCAAGGTAAGCAACGTCGTGATATCGGAAACCACCGGGTACTGAGGTATCACGATCTTGTTTACCTCCCTCAAATCAATTATAAACCGATAAACCTTTGCATCCGTGTCCTTTTTCAGAATAGGGAGAATCGGACTGTTACAGATATTATAGGGAACTTCTTCCACTACCCCCACTGCGATCAGGTCTTGCACAATCTGTATGAGAGCCTCCTCGCCCTCCTGAGAAATACGATACTGTGGGAGGCGTGGTAGTACCGCCCCCTCCTGGACACTAATGTGGACCGGAGGAATCACCATTTGTCCGACATCTGTGTCCGAAGTCGCCCACAAAGTTTGGGGGAGGGTAGCCAACAACGCGTCCTCTGAGATCGTACACATCCGCCCAGATCGGGGGTAGTTGTCATTTAATATCACCCTCACACCCTCAGGGGAACAGCGAATTGTAGCCCTAAAATGCTTTAACATATCAAGGCCCATAATGTTATCCGGTGTGTACGGAGCAAGCAGAAACGGACAAGGCGCAGAAAAACAATCAACTTTAAATGCAAGGGGCTGTGAAAGAGGGCTTCGGGAAAGTGTACCGTCAAACCCTACCGATGTAACTATTGAGCCGGATGGGGGAGCCCCCGGAACCAAGTACCTAGACAATGCACTACGTGTCGCTCCTGTATCCACTAGGAACTGATCAGTAGAACCTAAAACCTCAGCCGATACATAAGGACCCGTCTGATCGACCGGCACCTCAACTGATTCGGACCCCCATCCTACGCATTCCTATGCATGCTGAGAATCGTGATATCCCAATCGATCGCTGTCCGATACATGATACTGGTGCTGGCGATCGAAAACATTTGAGCTATCTCGGTGCTGTCCAGCAGTATCGAAACGGACATTATCGTTGGAATTCCCTCTAAAGTTCGAGAAGCCCCCTCTACCCCTCGTTCCACCCGGGGTGTGCCCCTGACGCGAAGCACGCAACGCTGGGCAATCCCTGGCCCAATGGCCCAACTGCTTGCAATACGCACACTGGTTCCTATTCAAATCAGAGCGGCCCGAAGGGGGACCATAAGATCCGCCCCTTCCTCTATTATTATTTCCCCGGCGGGGCGGGCCATATACTTGTGCTAACATCACTTTGGTTTTAAGATCTTTCGATTTCTTCTCCTCCTGGCCCTTCGCCTCGTGCTCCTGACGCTCATAATACTGAGCAATGGTCAGAAGGGCCGTCGGTGTCGCGGAGGACCAAGAACTCTCACTCGCTTTTAACCGGGCCGCAACTGCCGGCAGCAGATTAGCCACATATTTGTCCGCGAAAAGATGGCGGCCCGTGTCGTCAGTAAGCGACTGGCCACTAAAATCATGGAACGTTTCCTCAAAACGCGTAAAGAAGTCCGCGACTGACTCGTCAACTTTCTGTTTACATGCTGCTAACATATTCCAGTCAATCTTTTTAGGGGGGATAATCGTCTTCAACTTAGCCACAATAGCCGCAGGGAGATCTAAAATATTCTGGGGTGGTTTCTGTGCAGGCTTCCGTTCCCTATCCTCATCCTCAAGGTCAGACCACCGGGCCTTGAAGGCAACCGCATCATCTACCTTCCGGACAGAGCGCCACGTATCCGGCGGTAGGATAAGGCCAAAGAACAGGTCTATATCCGCCAAGGTCATAATGCAAGAATTCAAGGCCCCCTCGACTTCTTCATAGAAGGCCGCTGGATTCTTGCGGGGGTCAGGCAGCGCATTTTTTAATGCCATAACATCGGCCCTATGCCATGGAGTATAAACCCAATTATATACAAAATATCCCCTTGCATCGGCGGAGTTAACATCCGAGCTAGTCCCTGCTCCCTTAGGAGGAACATACAAAGGCGCCGCCTCTCGCATTGGTTTAGCATGCACTATGTCATCCTTATCTGACTGGGAGGCGGATGGGTGGCCCCCTACTGCAGACGAATCCGACTGCTTCTCCTCCTCAGTTTGTTGACGTGCTTTCTCTCTAAGGGCCAGCACTTCGTCCCGCAAAGCGAACAGCCGCCGAGCCGCTTCAGAAGCCTTAGGGGGAGAAAAAACACCATTACGTAATGCTCCGGCATCCGAAGACACGTCGGCAGGCTCAAGGACACTAGAATATTTTCGGAAAGCAGCAATTACTTCTTCTGAAAAATGAGACAGAAAATACACCCTCTCTCTATCTTGCCACGACCCCCAAGCATGGAACAACTCATCCATAGACATCTTGCCCTTGAGTGCACGAAGGGAAAGTTTCCGAAGCTCAGCCATATACTCGGCCGATAACATGGACCGTGTGTCGACCTTACCCGGAGCCGGGCCAGAATCTTGCGGCCGTGGAGCAGATGCGCCAACATAAGGGGGCGGAGAGCGATATAGTAAATAAAAATCGTCATCAGGATTATTAAGGACAGGATAAAGCGGCTGACGAACAACATATTGACCCGAAACTTGTAGCCTACGCTCTTTCTCTTGTCTGTCCGTTTGCTCTGTGTCCTCCCGACGCTTCGCTTCCTGCGCTCGCATATGATCATTCTTTCGTTGCTCCTTATCAAACAGCGCTTTCTCACGTTTCTCTCGCTCACGTACTTCCTTCACCCATAATCGCACACACTCAAACATATCCTGACGAGCACGTCGCTTACACATACACTGTTCCACATACTCAATCTTACGTATATCAAACGATCCATACAAAGGCCATCGCAACTCAGGATCCTTCCTAGTATATTTCCTCCATAACGTGCTGTACATTATGGAAGAAAGACCATGCTTCACGTACATATCCCTATTAGGAGTCCCCTCTGGGGGAGCTGGAGCAGATTCCTCGAGGTTCAACCGGTTCCCAAGACAGCAACACCACTTACGAAGTGCGCTGAAAGCAGGCATGCTAGGAATAATGCAAAATATGCAGTATTATCAAAAAAATGGCACTTAATCGTTGCGCCGTTCAAAGTTTACACAGCTCCGGAGAAATTTCTCCACATTACCTGCCTATATGTGTTGCAACGCATATATTTTCACAAAGACAAATTCAAAATATGACTAGTCACCATCAATCAAACTCAAATAGCCAGACCAGGCTTCAAAACTCGGAGCAAGTACCGTACAACGGTTCTTACCAATCAAGAGTCCAGGTTCCAACTGCCAAGCTCCACAATCGCCCAAACGGCTCTCACGGCAGGACCGACAGAAGAGGTCTCAGTCGATGACCGGCGCCACCCAGATGGTCAGCTCGGAAGGGAAGGAAGAAAAACCTCGGGATGCCAAGGCTAAGACGCCGCTGGCAGTGATCACGTCCCTGGCCAAACTCCTCACCTTCGTCGCGACCAGTCCTTCGAGCATCCGAGTCGCCGATGAGCCCCACGTGACGGGCGCCAATTGATGAATACAAGCCCCAGCTAGGCCCGCAAGAGACAAGGGTTCGCTCTTCTGTAACGAAATCTATAAGGAAGTTGGCACGGAAACTGCAAAGTACAAAAACAACGTTTATTAACCCTTAAGGGTGGTCCTACAATCCACACAACACTCTTCAGTATTGCAAGGAGTAGCACAAAGAACTTGCATACATTGTCCCCTTTTATACACAACAGAGGGGCTCATGAGTGGGTGGATACCACAGAGTTGAAGAACATTACCATTTAGGGTCATTCTCGATACCAAATCAATACATGGGCGGAGCTAACACACTCCTTGGGCCCGCGAAAACACATGGTCAAGCAAAGCTAATTATAACAGATGTGGTCAAGTCTGGGCATGCGCCAGACGGGCAAGGAGGAGCTATTTATAACTGTTGCTAGGCAGATTACAAGAGCAACTAACACAGAAGTTGGACTCTCCTCGTGGTGAACACATGGCAGCATGTCAATACAAAATGGAGTCCGGACTTCGGCCAACATAATGGGGAAAACACGATAAAAGGGGAACACCAATGTTTTCAGTAAATGCTTAATCACATTCTGCCTTAATTTACAACACCACCCCCATTCCTGCCACATCCCAGGAGACACCCAGGAGCCCTGCCCGCACACAACAACACAGCCAGTCTGACCAGGAGGGACAAGGTTCTCCGGGCACCCAGGAGGAGGCAGGCGACACCGCAAATGCCATCCCTCAGGGGTCCCGGAGACCCGATGTGCCCACAATGGCAGGCCAGGCGCAAGTGGGCAGGGGTGGTGGGAGTGGAGGACGGCGGAGGCGCGAACCTGACCAGTTGGCTCAGGAACCGGTAATGTCACACGTCAGCAACATCCTCGACTCATACCGGCGTGACACCAGGGGCATCAGCCAGGTTGTGTCCACCCTCGAGGAGATGAAGACCCTGCAGGCCGAGCAACATGCCAGTCAACAGCGACACCAAGGACGGATGGAGGCAAGACTGGCTGAGCTCGTGGCGATGCAAACGGACATGACCCGTGTACTCCGTCGGATTTCAGAAAACATGGGCAACCCTCCCTGTGCCACCAGGCGAAGAACATCACCTCCCACAGGGAGGGATCAGGAGGAGGAGGATTCATCCGACGGAGCATCACAAGCATCGTCACGGCCTGCTTCTGAGGGTCCCCGCAGGAGGGTGGGTCGTCCACGCAAAAGACCGTGAGAGTCAGCAGAACATCACCATCTCCCAGGTCACCTGGCCTGGCACCTGGCCCTCTGGCCCAACAGCAGCACATCAGCAAATGACATTCTTTGCCACATGGCCTTGCTGGTCACTGTCTGACCAATGTTGACAAAGACTGTGGCATAGACTCTGATGACTTCCAATGGCAAGGATACCAACTCCCCCTGTGAACTTTGGATTCTACACTCCCGCCAAGCACCTCTTGTCATCCCCCCAAACACGTACCCCACCACAAATAAAAATCATCACAATCACGAGATGATGCCGTCATTTTGCATTATTCCACTACATGTGTGTGTTGTAAAGTCAAACCATGCTTGATTTCAGAAGTAACTCCAACCATCCATACCCCGGGGCTGAGTCTGGCACAGGACACACATGGGTCACAATGTATCATCCAATACAGACATGGAGCACCATACTCACCCGTGATGGGCCCAACCAGCTGAGGGGGTGCCCGCACAACTGTGCCTACAGACCTATTTAGAAGAGCAACAGTCATGCGCAGAGGTCAGGGATCATGTGAAGTGTCCTGGGGTGCTACTCCTAGGTATGTGTAGACACGTGGCAGAACCATGTCCTGCATGCTTGAGTCAGGTGGATGTGGAGAATGGTGGGCCGGCCAAGGTTGGATGCATGGAGATGGCACAATGGGGTGTTGGATCACAGTGCCACAAGGTTGTGTTGTGGTTGTGGGCTGCATCCTGAGTGTGTGCGTGGATTGAGAAGGTCATCCTGCAGCTGGCAGTGATCCATTCCCCCCATCTCTGTTGGACGTTGATGTGGCCTGGTCACCGGATGTAGAAGCAGAGCTGTGCAGATGCACCCTGGATGTGGACAAGTATCATGGGATTTCTAACGCACATGTCCGTAGAGTGCAGGGTAGGATTAGACACGGATGTCGTAGTTGACCTGGGGGATGGTCTCCCTCTTGCCTTGAGGTGGATGGAACTGGGGATCTTGTGCATAATGCAGAGTGTGCTGCCGCATGAGGCACAGATGCTGCTGATCAGCATAGCACATGAGAGCAAGCAATCCATGATGAACACCAGCTCGTTTGCGTGGACACTGGGTGCCCTTTCTGCAGGGCCTGCAGCAGCATGCGCCATGTCAAGAAAACAATGCCACAAGTAGCACACAAAGACAAGGATCTCAGGAAGGAACTATGCAAAAGGTGTATGTCAAGGAAGGAATGTCTGGTTCAACATGGCACACACACACAATGGATGCACATGCAGCACAGTGGCCGTCGTGGAGACTGACATGCCACAATACCTACACAGCCATGGACATCATGCACAATACAGATTCTAATCCCTGACAAACAGCTTGCATCTTGCTACTCCACACATAGACTCATATGCACCATCTCTGAGAACTATGCCAGAAATGCCGCATGCACAGTGGCAACAGACCACCATTGACAGAGATGAGGCACCTTGGAGGCAGAGGGACACCTTTATTAGTCATGTGTGTCGGAATGCTAATGCAACTCTGTCAACACATACACAGGTCATGTGGATGAACATGTGGGACCAACACTGGCACCCCCTTTGCACCACAGATGCTGGAAATCCATAGAACTGGCACACAAGTGACGGGTTACAGCTAAACACCCCCTGCTGCTCACGGAGAGGCTGCTGTACACCATTGAGCCCCTAATGGGGAATTCACACACCATGTCAACCCGGTGCAACCCGTATGTTTCCGAGGGCAGTGTTACACACATTGATGGCTTCATCACAATCCACAATCCCATTATAGATGACTGTCACCAAGTCTGACCATCAATTCAGGTGAATTCAGCTCCATGTCATGTGCCCCATGGTGATTCTACATGTATGTAAAGTATCCAAACATGAACAGGAGCAGTGCACACACATTCAAAACAAATACCACTCCCAAAAAGCCGTGCTGCATCCCTTACCCTAAGGAGATTTTCAAACTTGTCCGTGCATGTAACGCTGATTCAGCACATGTTGCTTTGTTCATGAGGAATAGCAGGAGCACAACAATGCCACCAGCAGACAGCATGCGCAAGTACCTGTGGATGAGAGACACACCAGAAGTCAGCCAAAAGAAGCACATCCGCATGCATGTGCATGTCCTCGACACGTATAAGGTTGTCAACATGCTAGGTGACAATGATGACTCTGGAAAAACATTCTTCTATTGCACCATCACTCGAGTGACACATCCAAACACACCTCTGACTCACTTGGTAGACATGCAGATGGACACACACATTGCAACACATGCCACACACGGCCCAATGCGTGCACACTCAGACACTGGAACTCACCACTAAGCAAAGAAGTTGCGTATGAGCCGACTCCGGATGTCCTCTACCGCCTCCTCCTCCTCCACATCACTTGCCTCGTGACCAAGCCCTTCATCCTCCATGGGTGGATGGTCCTGCTCATCTGGATCCAGGATGAGTGGCACAGCTTTCTTCACTGCCATGTTGTGCAGCATGCAGCACACGAGGAAGATCTTGCAGACCTTCACCGGTACATATGGGAGTGTGCCACCGGTCTTGTGGAGGCAACGGAATCGGCTCTTCAGGAGGCCAAACGTCCTCTCTATCACTCGCCTGGTCTGCCCATGGGCGTTGTTGTAGCGGTGCTCGGCAGCCGTGCTGGGGTTGCGGAGAGGCGTGATCAGCCATGGCATGTTGGGATAGCCAGCGTCCCCTACATGGAAACATCATGGACAAAAGTGGGTCAGGAGAAGCAGTAAGACAGGAAGATGATGTTAAATACAGGACTGCCAGAGTATACCCACCAACAATACATGCTCGTTCGTTGCACGGCTGCAGTATCATTTCAGGCACCCTGCTACGCCTCATGATGTAGGCATCGTGTGCTGTTCCTGGAAAACGAGCACAGACATGTGAAATCACCATGTTGGCAAGACACACCACAAGGGCATTGATGGAGTGGTAATGCTTGCGATTCCTATACGCTAGCTCCTGTGCCTGTGGTGGTACCAAAGCCACATGTGTTCCATCTATGGACCCAATGACATGGGGCATCCCTCCCAGGGCATAGAACTCACGCTTGACACCTGTCAACTGCTCAGGAGTTGGGAATTTTATGAACTCATCCAGGTGATCCAACATGGCCTCTAAAAAATCATGCAGAACACGGCTGAACATGGTTTGGGACATGCCACCCAGATGAGCAATGGTATGTTGAAAGGTACCCTTGGCAAAGAAATGTAGGGCTGCCATCACCTTCATCTTGGGTGTCAGTGCAGTAGGATACCTGTGTAGCGGTTGGAGGTGTGGTGCCAGCCGTGTCGTCAAGTCCTCAATCGGCGTATACAGTCATGTTCCCTCAGGTCAGCCAAGTCCGGAATTGGTCGAGGGAGAGGCGGAGCCCTGCAGTAAATTTGAAGGGACAACGAAGAGTGAGTACAGTACACCACCAATTTCAATGTACTGAGCACATGTTCAACAGGCAATACACATATGCTATATACAGAGTCAGGTCTGTGCAATATGCCCTGGACACGTATGCCAGGCAGGTGACACTCCTACCAAGAGCCAGCTACAAACGTCGATTCTCAAGCTCAATATGCCATGGCATGAAACTAGCTGTGGGCCAGTGTAAGTGAACAGGCAGACGCATTACAGGAGTTACAGACATCCACATATGTGCAGAATAAGGATGTTTATCGTACAGACAGGTTGCGGAACACTAGAAGCACAGGTCACATGTCATAGAAAAAGGACAGACTACACAACTTGCCATGAAGGAGTACATGTCAAGACTGATCACACATACATTGAGAGTATGCAGATATGTCCTTGTTTTGAAATTCCGTGTCGATGCATACATACACACCTTACGTCGGATTACACATGTGGGCTGGTGTGCGTAACAGTGTGCCATGCCCATCTACACACAGACACATGTTGGTTGCATCAACTGCAGATGCATTTGACCAAACACCTACAGCAAACCTATGGGAACACATGACACACACATGACATAGTTACAGCGTGCAACGCGGGCATTCACATGTCAGGTGTAATTTTCCGTGTACCTGGCATCAGGGGACAGTTGCGGGTGTCGGTGACTGTGCCATGCAAGTGACGCATGGCTCAACAAGTCTGTACTACATGCACACATGTCAAAGGAGTGAAGGGGATGTGTGGCACATAGTGCACCATCACACATGACATGTGTACACAGCTCATCATACATTTATTAGCTTCACACCTCAGGAGTAATGTGCCACATCACAGCCTGACACACCTGTGCCCGACACATGTAGTACTGCACAGACAATGCCTTGATGTCCAGCCTTGGCCAAGTATGACAGCTCTATTCCTGTCTGTGTGCCGCCTGTCACCACTGTCAGGTGTGAAACGCACCGTACATACGCTCTGAGGGCGTGTGCAGGGTCCCTATCACTATGGGAGTGCTGGCGTATGCGTACGCCTGTACGGTCTGTTTCACTGCATTTGGGGTGCCCTAGGGCCGTGGAACGCACCGTACCTGTGTGTAAATATTGAAATAACATAGGGGACACATGAGGGACAAGCATAAGGGCCTAAATGCATGCTGGTTGTCATGCAGACCGAGTTTAAAGTTTGAATTCTTGCATAATGTGGCCAGCAAAAGTCGGTTGGAGACAATATACTTTGTTGCAAAGTGGTTGTTGACTTGACATCATGCTCAATTTTTAAACCATGCAAAGCCACTCACTGGGGTAGGTTTAAAGGGATTGGAGGAAATGTAGGATGCTAATGTAACTGACCAATCACTCTGTACTCCTGTAAATGAAACAGGCCAGCAAGGCAGATATAAGGCAGCCAGGTCCCATGAGAGAGCACTTGCCTGCACATCCTTTCATTCCACAACACTGCTGCTGCTCGTGATTCCTCTGGCACCATGTCCAGGTCTGTGGAGAGGGCCCAGCCATTCACCATGGAGGAGAATATGGCGTTGGTGGATGTGATCATCCCACAGTACACCATGCTGTATGGTCGACCAGGGAAGCAGGTGAGTGCTGACTCCACTAGCTTAGACTGTGCCCCTTATTTTGTGACTGTGACTTCTGGCATTGTGTCCATGTGTGACAGACATGCAATGTTGTTTAGAGTGGGTCCCAGGGTGGGGAAGGCCTCATGTCTCCCATGCAGAGCATGCTGTAGTTCCTGTGTCCACTCCTCACTTGCATAGTGCTTACTGTGATAATCAATGCATGGTGCATGCCACATTCAGCCTGGCTACTGCTCCTGGGGATGTTGTTTCTACAGTCCTGATGTGATTCTGTGGTCCCCCCAGTGTGACAGGTGACAGTACCCATAGATGTGTGTTTGTTTAGTGTACCTGTGCTGAGAGTGTCCAAATGATGTGTTTGTCCCCTGGACATTGGTGTATGTGTGTAAGTCCCCTGTCATGTGGGTGAGTGCATATGTGGAGTGTTGCACACCAGCTGCATGAGGGATGGATATACCCTGCCCATGTGATGTGAGCAGGGAGCAGTGCTGTGTGACTGCCGTGCTGAGCCAGCCCCACACCTGTGACACCCCCCAGTCTAGTGGCACATGGGCAGAGTGAGGTTTGTACCCGCAGTTGGCAATGGCAGGTGATTGTCCTGTGCCTGTGTGTATTTGTATACTCTGCTGAGGTTGCGTCAGTGGCCTGGGGCATGTGACTGCTTTGAGGTGCTGTACATAATCCTGGTGTAGCTTGTGATGCACAGTGTGAGCCTGGATCATTGATTGTGCTGCACCCCTCATGCCACCTGTGTACTTTCAATGCCACCTAGTGCATTAGCCCTTCCCCAGAGGATAATGTCCCTATGACAAAGGTGCAATGAGTTGGCTGCATACCATGCCCTGTTCAAACAAGACTAATTATTAATATGTGTGTCTCTGTGTCATTGCTCAGGTGGATTAAAGTATTCTCACTTTTGCATCCTCACAGGTAGGCGTCTATGCCAAGGGGGAGATCTGGAAGCAAGCCGTCAGTGCTGTGAGAAAGACGGAGGGTCGGAAGCGGCGCCTAGCCCAGGTGAGGAAACGCTGGCAGGATATCCGGTGCTGGACGAGGAGGATCGCACGGGTCCTGCTGGGGGACTCACCTGAGAGCCACAAGAACCGTAGGCGCCGGCGTCTGACCCACATCCATAAGCGTGTGCTGGCGGTGGTCTTCCCCGACTTGGATAGGCGCTTACAGGAGAAGCGGCAGCAGGAAGGGGGTAGGTACATGTGTGTTTGTTGTGTGTCACCAGCTTTTGGAAATGCGCAGTTGCATGGATACACTGCCAGGGTTTAAATGTGCAGTGCATAACCTGTTCCCCAAAGTAAACCGGTGCTGTTCTTCCTCCCTTCCCCCCTTGCCATGTGTTCCCTGGTCTGTGTGTAGTCACTCTTGCACAAAGTTATCTAGGCTGGCAGTTAATCCAAGTGCCCAATGCTTGCAGCATCATGTGTGGGGGTGGTGTGTAACAGGTTTTGGGACCTTGCCTGTGCCCTGGCCAGTTCAGTCATTGTGGGGTCCATGTCAGTTGGCACTGATGGTGAGTCCCGACATAGGAGTGTGTCTTACAAGTGTACTGCCTTACAGCATGCATGTCCAATGTTGTGCCCTCTGACATGATGTGCATGAGTGGGAGTAATGCATAGTGTAGGGACGGTTGCTTCAGTTGCAGTCATATCCATCCAGGACCATGGAGGAGTGTGGCCACTACCGTGCCCTGGGGCACCTTTTCCTAGGTATCATGTGTGTCATCCAACAATGTGGACATTATCTGTGTCTTCGGCATAGGTTGGGCTCTGTGGCATTGTACCCTGGCCTCATCTGTATTTACGTAAACTGTGCTACATGTGTCCACTGTACAGTGTGACCCAATTTTGCTTGTGCATACTCACAGTGGGCAGTGCCTGTGTGTCTTGGTACGACAATCTGATGATGGTTGATTGTCAATGATATATGTGGACAGGCGCACCAGGGGTAGTTTGTGTACAATCAGGATTTAGTGCAGGCCATGTGTTTTTATCCCAGAGTAAGATGTGTAAGTACTTCCTCTGTCTCAATCACATTGTCTCAGGTAGGGGGTGGTGTGTGCGGGCAAGGCCTACATGTCAAAATCTGAAGTCTCCTTGCTAGGTCTGGCCTGTGTATGATGTTTGTCTGGACATACACTCAAGGTGCAGTGACCCAGTCATGTTGGGCATGGTTTAATGTATTAGCTTTGCAGCATGTGCAAAAAGTTAATAGACATGGTTCCTGCTCATCCCTTTTTTGGCAACGCTGTGTGGTGCAGATGCTGTGCACGATTGTCCCCACAGCCTGGCTCCTCTGTCCAATTTGATATCAAGTAATTTGCTGTTGTGTCATGCTCTCCATTGTTTCTCAGTGGCATGGTGGGTCAACCAACTGTGTGTTGCAGGCAGGGCCTACATATGTACCTTGTATTGTAGATGTTACTCATGTTGCTTTTCAGGCTATGCACTGTGACCTATGTAGATTTGACTCATGTATACAGGTGTCTGATTATTTCCTGTCTCTTCACCTTGCCCACAGCATCGTCGGGGGACTCCGAGGGAGACACTGGCATGGACCGTGAGGAGGGAGCGAGCACCAGTGCCAGCAGTGCTGTCTTGTCTGGTGCATCGAGTGGCACGGAGGCCGAGGGGAGTGAGGCGGAGGACCTGTCCAGTCCCACCACCGACTATGACGCTGACGGGTCTGAGGCTGAGCTCCCAGAGGGGGCGGAGGCTGCTCCCACAGCTGAAAGCAGCACTCCATCTCTACCTACCCCCTCCATTCCCATCACCGGCCTCCCACTTGCTCGGGTCCCTTCCCGCCGTGCTAGGTCCCCACGTGTCTCCTTCTTGCCAGGCACCGCACCCCCTGCCCCTGTCTCCACTGCTGCCGTGAATGCCGAGTCTGTGGACATCCTGCGCCAGTTGCAGGTTGGTCAGACTGCGATGCTTAATGTCCTCCATGGCCACACCCGAGTGCTCACCCAGATGGAGGCATACATGGAGGGCATCTCAGCTGCGCAGTCTGACCAACGGCAGTTGCTGAGGTCCATAGACTCGACACTGACTGCAGCAGTGGGTCTCCTGCAGCGCTGCGTCCCCCCCTACCCCTGCACCATCCACACTTCCCACTCCCATGCCTGTCCCAAGCACACCCAGACCTACCCATGCACGCACCCCACCAGACACAGGCACCACACCACCAGGGAAGGCCAAGCGCACACCTCCTGTCACGCACACACAGGGTGAAGTAGGCACACCCACTGGGTCGGGAGGCAAACGGAAGACACGCAGCCACAGTGGGAGTCCACATTCCTCACAACCCACTCCCTCCAAATCCACTCCCCTCAGCTCTCCTGGCCAAGATTCCAACAAAGATTCCTTCATGGCCGCTCTGTCCCTGAGCCCCAGTGTGACACCACCCCGCAAGCGGTCAAAGGAGTCCCTGGTCAGGGTAGTTGAGTCCCCCCCTCCTGTCCACACCCTCCCCCAGTAGCGCTGCGACCCATCCCTCCGACCCCCCCCCCTCCTTGGGGCCTGTGGTTCCTTCGGGTGCAGGGGAGACGCTGGGGGACCTTGCAACCGTGTGCAGCGCCATTCTCACCACCACCTTTGGCGCTGCCCCACCCCCTGTGGTGGAGTCCTCCGTCCCTGCACCCACAACACCTACCCTTGCCCCTCCTGTCCCTGCGGTGCCTGGTCCTTCCCCCCCCACATGATGCCCCCCCCCTGTGGAAGCAAAGGAGGTATGAACTGTGCAGGCAAGCTAGGGGACACGCGTCCCTATGTGTTCCCCACAAGGAATTGGACTATGGATTGCCCTATGGGCCTTGTACATATTGAACTTTTATTAACCAATTTTTTTTCATGCTGAATAAAGCAATGTTTTTTTTCCTTTGAACACTACTGCTTTTCTGGTATTGCTGTTGGTGGTGCTGCTCCATGATTTGGGGTGGTGATAATGTGTTAGGTGTCTGAGAAATGTAGTAGTGTGCTGCTCATGGGGTGGACCCTGGTATCTGTGTGCCATCACAAGGTATTTGCGAAATATCTTTGTTCATGTAAGCTCTTACTGCATGGTGACATTGTCCCAAGTTGTGTTCCTTCCTCTGTGGACCCTGACATCTTCCCTGCAGGATGTTTCCTAAATGTTGTGCTGAGCTGTGTCTACATTTCCTTGGTGTGTGACGGATCCGTTCAACTTTGCCCATGCATACTGGGCAATGTCTCCGCCTGCATCATTAGTGGCATCCTTGGTGGTCACTGTACTTGTGTCTGGAGTATATTGACATGACTTCATGTGGACATGTTCCCTTTTACACACTATGCATGTGTGTACTCCCAGCCTCGCACACATGTGTTACGTGTTCTGCAGGGTCTTTGAGCACCTGACTGACAATTGTGGGCATTGTATCTGTGGGTACTGCACCCTTTTCTTTCCATGGGCACTGCCGGGAGGACTCTGCACCCACCCCTCCTATGTCTGGGCACTGCTGGGAGTGATAGGCACCCACCCCTCCTGTGTCTGGGCACTGCTGGGAGTGATAGGCACCCACCCCTCCTATGTCTGGGCACTGCTGGGAGTGATAGGCACCCACCCCTCCTGTGTCTGGGCACTGCTGGGAGTGATAGGCACCCACCCCTCCTATGTCTGGGCACTGCTGGGGGGACTCTGCACCCACCCCTCCTGTGTCTGGGCACTGCTGGGGGGACTCTGCACCCACCCCTCCTATGTCTGGGCACTGCTGGGAGTGATAGGCACCCACCCCTCCTGTGTCTGGGCACTGCTGGAGGGACTCTGCACCCACCCCTCCTATGTCTGGGCACTGCTGGGAGTGATAGGCACCCACCCCTCCTGTGTCTGGGCACTGCTGGGAGGACTCTGCACCCACCCCTCCTGTGTCTGGGCACTGCTGGGAGGACTCTGCACCCACCCCTCCTGTGTCTGGGCACTGCTGGGAGTGATAGGCACCCACCCCTCCTGTGTCTGGGCACTGCTGGGAGTGATAGGCACCCACCCCTCCTATGTCAGGGCACTGCTGGGAGGACTCTGCAACCACCCCTCCTATGTCTGGGCACTGCTGGGAGGACTCTGCACCCACCCCTCCTGTGTCTGGGCACTGCTGGGAGTGATAGGCACCCACCCCTCCTGTGTCTGGGCACTGCTGGGAGTGATAGGCACCCACCCCTCCTATGTCTGGGCACTGCTGGGAGGACTCTGCACCCACCCCTCCTGTGTCTGGGCACTGCTGGGAGGACTCTGCACCCACCCCTCCTGTGTCTGGGCACTGCTGGGATGACTCTACACCCACCCCTCCTTTGTCTGGGCACTGCTGGGAGGACTCTGCACCCACCCCTCCTATGTCTGGCCATGTACGCTCGGGACATACATGGGTGGGGGTACGCTCCGTACATACACTGGTGGGGTGTGGGTACGCTCCATACATACACGGGTGGGGGTACACTCCAAACATACACTGGTGGGGTGTGGGTACGCTCCATACATACACGGGTGGGGGTACGCTCCGTACATACACTGGTGGGGTGTGGGTACGCTCCATACATACACGGGTGGGGGTACGCTCCGAACATACACTGGTGGGGTGTGGGTACGCTCCAAACATACACGGGTGGGGGTATGCTCCGTACATACCCGTACCCACGCTCTGTAGGCCTGGGTACGGCCCGTACCCATGCCTTTGGAATGTGGGTACGGTGCATACCCCCATTGTTGGGGTGCCGTAGGGGTCCGCATCATACCCAGGCCTTCTGAGCGTGGGTACGGGTCGTACCACGTGTACCCCTACGTCACTCCAACAATGGCGGTACGGCCCGTACCCACGTTCTAAAGGCCTGGGTACGGGCCGTCCCGCCATTGTTGGAGTCACGTAGGGTCACGCGTGGTGCGACCCGTACCCACGCTCTTAAGGCCTGGGTACGGTGTGGACCCCCAATGGGGTTCCGTAGGGGTACGCACCGTACCCAGGCCTTCAGAGCGTGGGTACGGGTCGTACCACGCGTACCCCTACATCACCCCAACAATGCTGGTACGGCCCATACCCAGGCCTTTAGAACGTGGGTACGGGCCGTACCGCCATTTTTGGGGTGACGTAGGGGTGGGCGTGGTACGACCCGTACCCACGCTCTAAAGGCGTGGGTACGGTACGTACCAGAATTGTTGTGTTGCCGGTTCGCGTCAACATCCACTTCCGTTGTGGCGGACGCAGGCGTTGCTGGACATGCCCCCACCCCCTCGAAGTGACCAGGCCCTGAAGGTCAGGTATGTCCAGGGCATGTATGATTTGTGACTTGGGTGGGGGTTATGTGTCCTGCCCCTGCCCCCCCTTTGCCCCTGGGTGTTGTTCTGACCTTCTGCGGCGTCTGCGTCGGTTCCTGTGGAGCAGGTGGACTGCTATGAGGGCCGGGATGACACGTAGGTTCGGGTCCATGGCTGTCCAGGTGCTCCTTGTGCGTGTCGTCCTGATTTCCCGGCAGTTTTTGGCAGCCGGAAAATATAATCCGTGCGGGGTGACGTCGGTACGGATCGTACTTCCTGGTTCGTGAAACGCAGCCTGAATGCGTCCCGACCTCACGTCGGCGCTTTCTCGGATCACATTTGTATGTGTATTTTCGTCGGTCGGTGTTTTGTACGATTCGTACGGAAATACTGTTTCCATACGAATCGTACTTGCATATTTGTAATGTTTTTTCACCGGGTACGAGTCGGACGGAGAAAATGCTCCGTACGACGGTTCGTACCCGGTTTCTCCAGGATCGGAATCGGCACCTATATGTCAGTTTACTGTAATCTCCCCTCACCCTTAGTTGTCCTTTAATCACTGCTTGGTGATCTTATCTCAAGCAAAAGCCCACTACCACTACAATGGACCGGCACATAGCACATCGGTCTTGTATGCAACATCCTCAATACAGTACAGCCCTGATACACTGTAGAGAGATATCAAATCCCTAGTTTGTGCCATTACCTGAGAAAGTGGCACACCTGTCGCCAGCAATGAAGGGAAACAACTCACATATATTCAGTTCCAAAATAACAAGTAGTACACAACATTTTATGCAGACATACTAACACATTACCAGACTCCATCAGTCCAAAATATGTCAGTTACCTATGTGTCATGTGAGTTCTATGTCAACAGTGGAATACATTAGTCCACCTAGCCATAAAATGTCACAACCGGCACATAGATGGTCAGAATGTGGAGCTAAATTGTGGCAACGCATTCAGATACATACATAGGACACAAGTCGGAATGCTGAACTTACACATTACACACAGTATGTGTGTGGACTAAAAGACTTGAAATCATGATAACACAATGTCCTATACATACCTGCCAATACTGGACCAGGTGACACAATCTACTCGCTAACAAATGTACAGTCTATAGTCAAATAAGGAGCAACATCAAACTCAGACCCACACAGAACAACAGGTGTCCAAAAATCTATGTGTCGAAAGCACATATAAAGACTAGAAAACACAGACCAAACCTCATTAGAACAAGGCCAAGGTTGGAAAAGTAAGGACTAAGCAACCCATATTCATGTTCCATATGTGTGATCATTGCACACGAATGCCACACATATCTTTTGTAGGAAGTACAGGAACTATTACTTGTAAACTGCCATAAATGGGATGTCTGACATTTCAAAGATCGCACATTATTTCCAGTATGGCCCATCCAAAAATCATGTGACATCTTGAATTGTCTGTGTGTCAATGTCCTCTTAGAATGGATATCTTCACCAGATATGAGTGACCCAGTTGAATATGTCCAACTTTACCCATTCAACCATTTCATGACACACCTGCCTCCAGTGTGGAGTATATCTCCCCTCCTGAACGAATTACTTTTCCGGAAAGGGAGTAACATGTCTGTGAACTTTGTGTGGACTGACTGCAACACTCATCCTCTCCTTGCTGCTGTTGGGCCCTCAACTGCCCATCTAAGTCAGGAAAGGCCACTACCAGGGCACGGGCCATCAGAGGAGTCAAGGGCTGTTAAACGCCCCTCTGCTGGGGGAGGACCTTCCTAGCTGGTACTGTGCGATGTTGCGGGATCTACATCTGAATTCCTCCCACCTCTTCTAACAGTGGACTCTACGCCTCATATAAACTCCTAGGGCCCGCACTTTCCTGGCAATGCCTTTCCATTATGCCTGCATCTGTTGGGTGTTTTGATCTGTATATAATTCCAATAATAACCTAGTTAATGTCAGTCAGTAAGTTGACATGAACAAAGCTAGCCACATAATGATTCATTTATGACACATAGCACACATTTCTTTTAATTATGAGGCCTCACATTTGTGTGACCAGTTTTTAAGATACACATACACTGGTATTGTCCTACATCCTCTCAGAAACATGCATGAACACACAGTCCTGGAACACATACATCAACAAACATACATGTCCATGGTCAGCGTTGCCCGATGTGTGTAACAGAGGCATATTTAGCCACATCCCCAACACATGACAGAGCATGCTTTTTTGCTATGTCTGGAAGCACCCTGTGTCCACCTGGAACAACATCACACAGCTAGTGCCACATCCTGCATTACTGTTCAACAAACAAAATTGTTCAACTCCAACTGGAAGTCTGCTTGTGTCACATAGTCATCTGACAAATTTGTGAGAAAGGACATGTTACAATGGATCAGAGATTTTAACACATGTGTAACGTGATGTAAGGGCTATGCATAGCAAACACCTGAAAATATCACATGACATCTCCGTCACATGGAAGACTCACAAAAACTCCGATATGGCCATATAATGCATACATATGAAGCTACATGACAAATAGACAATTGTGTTTGGACCCACATGGCCTGGTCGAAGGTATTTCAAAGTGGTACTACATGTAAAAGTACATGGTTAGGGCCAGACATTTGTCTACATACAAAATACCTGACATGAATGTTAAAATTGGGGAGATTACGGTGGTGACGGGGTCTGTTTGAGGTACGTCAGACGATTAGCATAACACAAAATAAAAAAAATGAAGAGTGACATGGCTGACAGTAAATATCAAGTGATCATGCCTAGGGTCAAGTTTAAGATCTGGGTTCACTCTCAGCTACCCTTTTCGCTAGCACACAGTTTACCATTCACATCACATAGTTTAACATTAAGCAGTATGTACGCAGGCTGTTGACATGGACAAACGACCCACTAAAGGCTCCTATTGCTCATTGAGTTCAACTGATGCAAACAGTGACATGTATGTGTACATGTACATATAGTAATGATCACTGCTCTCAAAAGCAACAGCATTAGTTAAGTACATATTAAGAAATGCCAAATTTTCAGTACATCATGACATCTCCATGACATGCTGGAAGACCTCTTGAAGTAAGTGCGCAGGTACCTGTTCAGCCAAGCTAACACTTCACATCTGTCAACAATCATACACATAATGGCCATTGACCCTGCAAAACTGTGTACACCTCAAACATGTTACGTTGGACTCTGTCCCAGAAACATGTCGCCATACTCCATGTACAGGAAATGTTTGAAGAGAGACAATACTGTCACACGCTCACTTGAAGTACTTTACATTAGAGGTGGGCGAAATTTGCGCATTCGCGCTACTTAAAGCTCCGCGAAGCGGTAAAAAATCTCTGCGAGCACGCAGAAATTCCGCAAACACGCAGAATTGCTTGTTCGCGATGCTTTTTTCCTGTTCGTGAATGCTGTTTGCATGCTCGGGGGAAATATCTTGCGATATTCAGCAAAGCCGCGGAACGCAGAATTTTGGGCAATTCTGCATTCTCCGCAGAACGCTAAATTACCCAAATTCTGCAAATTCCTCGAGCCGAATGGAATTTAACGCCCAGGCCTACTTTACATACAGTACACATGCACAAATGTCCTTTTTACAAGACACTGAGGGGCATATTCCCAAGGATCTATCGCTGAGTTATTGGCACTTCATCACAGCCAAAGTCGCAATAAATTTATCACCCCATTCACAAGCTGGAGCTAACAGCCGATACCACCAGTTTACCTGCGATAGCATCCGCAAAATACATCACCACGGATGACCCCGGCAACTATCGCTAATGAGATGCAGAGTAGGCGTTCCCGTGGTGCAAAGTCGGATGCCAACCTGCACCAGGAAAGGGAGCCCAGCCCACACCCACACCTGCAAAACAACAGATGCCATGGAGCTACTCATCATGCAGCTCGGAGCCCCAAAAAGGGCCACAACACCCACCACCACCACCCCCAGGAGGACCGCCACCCCCCCCGGACTCCTCTGCCCCCCCGGACCACCACAGAGGCTGCGTAGACAAAGACAGTGGACCTTCACTGTGAAGGCAATAGTGGAGCACCGGGGACTCTTCACCAATGTCGTCGCCAACTACCCAGGCAGTGTGCATGATTCATACATCTTCCGACAGTCCATCATCAACCGGCGCTTCCAAGATGCCACCCATGGGAATACAGTGCTCGTTGGTAAGTACCAAATGAACACACCGCACACTTCAACTCCACAATCATGCAACTCACAACTTTGGCAATGCACACGTTACAAACTCACATACAACATGCCAAACAACATGCCCATCCACCAGACACGGCAGCACAACTTACTGTGGAAACCTGGGCTAGCCATGTACATGAGCCATCAACGTCATGGCACCTCAGCCATACAATAGCAGAATGTGGAGAGATGTGGCAACCAGGCATGTGCAAAGGAGGCAAGTGACCCATGAATGAGAATTCACACATTGCCAAGTGTGGCGTGGATGTGCTGGACAGACTGCAGTATGCAGACCACAGACATTTCCACGTCGACATATAATGCTGGTGGTGGTAGTGTTGTGGACAGTGGACGCAACCATGTCACCCCAACCAGCGGGGAAGATCTCGGAAATGTAGCTTGTTACGTCCCCCCTGTAAGCGTGTGCGGAGTGGGCTTACCCGGCGTACGCCAGGCTAGCGTAGGGGTGTGAATAAAAAGCACGTAGCCCTGGGTGTGGTTCTTTTCTGGAATGGCCAACGTGTCTGCCAGGGCGGCGCCTCTCACCCTGCCATGAGGCCGATGCCGTGTGCGCCTGCCACAGCCCAGGCCGCTGTTTCCCGAACCAGTCTCGTCCACCCCTGCGCATCCAGGCCTCACTGCTCACCTGCTGATACTGGTCACCACGTGCCTGTGCTAGCTCCAAGCCAGAGGCCCGTGACCTTGGCAGCCTCCTCGGACCATCATGGCCTCCGCCGCGAGCAAAGCCCGCAGCACTCATTTCTCATTGACGTACTCCACCGGCATACAGAGAGAACAAGTAGGTCACACATTTTGGAACTGAGTCTTTATTACACAATCGCAGAGTACATATTTATGGCATCGTTTAAATCCCTATACTCCCTTCAATGTGGTGCCACCAACTCTGTGCGTAGCATTCCAACCACATGTGTCTGTGGGCCCTTGTGGACTTCTGCCTTCAGCCTACACAGCGGTCCAGCAGGCCTCACACCAATCCAATCCAGTCCGTACCAGGCAGGACACGGCATCGTTGCAGGGTGCACACCCGCTCAGCTCTGTTGCCTCTACCTCCGTCAACCAGGAATCTTCTCCACATGCCATTTCAATGCTGTGTGTTAGAGATCCAGGAGGAGCTGGCTGCACAGCGGTTGCCCTGCACTGACCGCTGCCTCTGGCACACACTGCGGTCGAGTAGGACGCACAATTGGAACTGAGCCTTGATTTGTGCATTGCAGAGTTTACATCATTGTACAGGCATCGCAGACTGTATCCCCTTCCAGCTCTGGTGCCACTGACTCTGTGCCACGGGAGTCATGGACACTCTCTGGTTGAACTTTGGTGGCATCTGAGTTTATGGCATGGGGGTTGCCTTCAGCATCATGTAGCTCATACTGACATTGTGGGAAAAAGGAGACTGTAGCATTCAACTCCTCCATATTGCCTGTTTCTGATTGCTTCTGCCCTCTGCATCATGCCCTGGATGGACATCTTCCACTGTCCCCCGTAACACATTCTCCTTGGACATCAACGAGGACCCGCTCAGCTCTCGTGGCCCTACCTCAGTGCATCGCAAGTCACCGTCCCGTGGTGTTGTGCCTGTGCCGGCCGCTGTGCATCCAGGCCCACCAACTCTGTGCAGCTCAAGTCATGGACCCTTGCTGTTTGTACTTTGAACTTCAGATTGTCTGATCACTGTTGTAGTTGTTGCCGGTACCAGCTAAGCCCTGAGGGGTGGCTTACACTACCCAACACCCATCAAGAACAGGCATCACTGGACGTGTGATCCTGGCAATAAAATGTACCAGGCGCACGTGCCCATAGCCAGTTCCACAATTTATCTCAGTGTGTCCGTGTGGTCATTATGTATGCATGAGGGCCCGGGCCAAACCACATTACATTGTGCTGTGTACAATGGGCGCAAACTTGTCACCTAAGGCAGTGGGGTAGACCTGGAACATGTAGCTGTGTCGGACCCCCCCTGTGAGCGTGAGGGAGTGGTCCAGCGTACGGCGTAGGGGTGTGGTCATTCAGCACATGGCTCTGGGCATGGTTAAGTTTAGGCCTTGCCAAGGAAGTAACTAATGCGTGTGTTTCTGGTGTGGTGTCAGCACCACCCGTCAATGTTGCTATGTAGCATGCCCCCGGAGTATGGGCTCGGCCGAGCGGTGAATGAGGGTGCTCAGGGCACTCGTCGTCAGGGTTCAGGCATGCCAACTGTTGTGTGTGTCGCTATTTCCGCAGCATGAGACAAAGGTCTGACCTCAACCGCATGGCGAGTTCAACCAGGCATGAACTCTATATCTGTGTCCGCCCTGTCCTTACCATAGGCCTACACACTCGTGGCCACCCACCTTCAGCACACAACATCACTGTGTCGTTGTCAGGCTTGTGGACATGCGCAGACAGGCATGACAATGGTGTTCCGTAGGGGTGCAAGTGATGCAACCGCGCTGCGCACACTTGTGAATAGGCTCGGGGGAAGGGAGGAGCAGCAGTGAGACTACTTAATACACATTGATGCCGCTCATTTGCAAAAAGCAGTACATATCATACAGGAATCACAAAGTCACACATATCACACACAAATGAACCAATGAGCCTGCCAACACATCATGCAGAACCAAATATTGACTCATGTCTCTCTGTACTGTCACAGGTGTCCAAGGATATGCACTCTGCGCTTGGATGATGACACCCCTCCAAGCCAGGAACACACAGGCCCAGAGGCAGTACAATGTGGCCCACAGACGCACCAGGGGCATCGTGGAATGCACATTTGGCGTGTTGAAGTCACATTTCAGGTACCTGGACGTCATAGGTGGAAGGCTCCTGTATAGCCCAGACATTGTGTGCAAGATGATTGTTGCATGTTGTGTGTTGCACAACATATGTGTACACAGCAAGGCACCATGGATACAAGTTCCAGAATCACCGGACGATGATGATGAAGATGAGGCAGGTGGACAACACCCCACTGCAGCCGCAGCAGAAATGCACCATCATTGCAAATTTCTTCAGATGAGCACGTCACATTGTGACAGTCCTTGGCACTCATGGGACAGTACAAAATGACCACAGGCACAGCATGTGCAAATAAATGCATTCTAAAAACACATTCTCTGAGTGAATGTCACTCATCTGTACAGGCACATCACTCAGACAAGTGTGAGTGCGACATGTATTGATAACGATTTTATGATTTGTTCATGGATGGTGGGTGTGTCACCTCTGTAGAGAGAGGCTGTTTGGGATGTCACGTATTAGAACTGCCAGTTCTGTGTGTCACAGTTAGTAGGGTATCTCACTTTTCGGCATTTCACATGTGTCCGAGATAATTCCATTTAGGTTGCCGTTTGTAACCTACAGGTGACAACAGGGCTACTTTTGGGGTCAGATATGTACCACCATGATGCAGGGATGCCCCCTGTGACTCAAGTCCCACAACGTGGGCAACATGTATGTGAGCGGGAGTCACTGCCCCTACATTCGTCCACGCTTTCATAATTGATTGATCATGGTCATGACACATCTGTGTGCAGGAGGGGTTGCTTGTCCCTCTGCAATGTGAAGGGGAAATACGGTTTCACAGTGTGTTCCATGCATGTGTCAGCATTGGCACAATTTCCATGCAGACTGCATGTCAATGTACATTGTGACTGTGAGGAGATGCCTATTTGATGCGGGACAATGGTCATTTGTTCTATGTCACGGATGTGGGGTTGTGCTCGTACATTGTCATCTCACCGTTTTTTTACTCTGTCTTTTATGGTGCATTTTCCCGCATGACACTTGGGAATTGCAGGCCTATTGCTGGTTATCGCTGATTTTTATATCGCGATTGGCCTCATCGCTACTATTTTTGCATTCGTTTTTCGCGTTTTGCAGCGTCACGTTGGTTTTAATGTGTACATTAGACGCATTGTCGGGCGACTATCGCATGGTACCGCTGTGTTGGGAATACCACGTTAACACAGCGTTATTCTCCCGCCATCGACTGCGATATGCACAGTTGCATTAAGCTAAATTTGCGATGGTTATCACACGTTCTTGAGAATATGCCCCTGAAAGTCATACATCTTGGCAAAGGAAAATGGTAGTACACACCCTGCTCCTCTGTCAGCCATACAGTTGTCCGTACATGGGGAGGACCTCTTCGACCAGCTTCTCAAGTTCTTCCAGATAGAAAGCACTTGATGGGACGTGCCATTAGGGCCAGCAGAGAAGCAAAACAGCAGCTAATGTTGATGAGGTTGGTCTCGCACCAGTGTCAGTTGAAAAGGCCATCTCACTGCCACCTTCATGTACACCACTTACCCAAAGTAAGTCATACACGCACCCCGGCATTGGCGTGTAATTTTCAAAACATCCAAACACATTCAAAGGAAGAGCAATCTGCAGTCAACACTCCCTGCCACGTGTTGAGCAGAAACTTGCTACAATTAAAAGTAGAAAGTAACGATGTGCGAGCCAACACATGTGTACCCTCCACGGTCGTCACTAGAGTGTGTAGCAAAACAACCATACAAACTAACTGACCACAGTATTGTTTTAAAAAGAGCACTTATGCTTGCAAATTTATATTTGAAAATGTTTAGCCACAGACTGATCTCCCTTCTATTGCCTCCTATGTCTACATCAGCTCCACAGCAATCTGTACCACCTTGTTTACTGCAGTTATTTCCCTGCTAAGCTACTTATTAGTTGAAGGTGTACCCTTCTATGAATCTGCATCTCACTAACATGGAACATGCTAAGGTGCAGTTCGAATATACAATGCATCTACTGTAATGGTAACATTCTTCACCAATTTCATTGTCCTTGAGCATCTTGACTCTGCTGGTAAGTTACTGTACAAAATGGACCGATTGTTTGTGTAGCAATGATGTCACTACATGGTCTTGCAGCCATTACAGGACGTATGAAATGGTTTCTGCGTTAATTCACACATTAGTGTCCAAACAGTAGTGGACCTCCTTAGTTTCATATTCTGATTGTATCTTCATGTATATGATGTATCTGTGCATTGAGACATACCATAACACCTATGCTTTAGCAAGCTAGTTAGTCATGGAAGTCACTGAAGCATATGTACTCTCCATGGCTGTGAGTGAAAATTACACTGTGTGCCCAAAATATGGACTCCATGCACGTGTTTTCTGACATATAAACAAAAATGAGTGTAGACATTGGCACATGTTTTGCAAACATATCGGGAAATGATTACGTAGATATGGATGTGATGTCTGGCAAAGTTTCATCATACATCTATGTACAGCATCACACGTGTTGTCTGTGACCGTCAAGCCACCAAACATTACAAAAAGTGTCATGTAATGTTTGATGATGGCATCTCATATCTCCAACAATGCCATCACAGATGTACATCTTATTTTCACAGTGTGTAGTTGTCTGAACATTTCATGTACCATATCTAGCAAACTTAATATACCCCTTTCGATTTTACCTACATCTGTTGATCACAAAGCCATCATGTGTTTCTCGGATAAGTCCCGAAGGAACTACAGAATTATCGAGTCAATAATATCCTAAACAAAAATAGCGACACACAATACAATTAATAAAAATGACACTAACATTGATTAAAAAATATCGTTCAAATAAATCTCGATGACAAAAATATTGACAACAAACATATCGAACAAAAAATTAAATAACATTAAAATAAAATGAAACACATCAAAAACATCGATACAAACAAAACTGACAACAAAAATATCTATAAAATACCTATAAACGATATTGAAAATAACATTTAAACATAAAGAAATACTATTTACGATAATACAATGAAATATATACCAAATATTCAAAAAAATAATTACGAATTAATCACATTAATTTAAACACTTAACCTCTTCGATGCCGATGACGGAACGGTTCCGTCATGCACGCCGGTTGGGCTGTGCTTATGACGGAACCGTTCCGTCATGGCCCCGCCCGCGCTCAGATCTTTCAGCACTGCGCGGGAATCCGCGCAGCGCTGAAGAGGTTAAATTAAAAATACCAAAAACAAATTAATAAATAAACAATAGAACATACAAAATATATCAATAATAACGAAAATAAACAATCATAAATATATATAATATATAATATATATATATATCTACATATAAAACTAAATACCAAAAATAAACAAAATAAAAACAAATAAAACATAAACATAATAAACATTAAATAAATCACAAGATAGCAGTTAAAACATTCAAAAAAGCTATTTCTTTTTTTTTTCCTCATATCACCAAAAAGCGTCTGCAATACTTTGTATAGCCGCCCTTCTGACCTGTGCACCCTGCGGCCTCTGCATTTGCTTCAGTCTGTAAACCATACCAGACCCACACCTTCTATCGGTGCCTTGGTGTAATCATTGGACCAAGAAAGAATGTTGGAGCCCCAAAGCTCTACTCCATGATGTAAAGTCTAGCCAGATATTAAAGCTGTTCTCCTTCCCTGCTACTTGATCTAACCGGGCAATTTTGATAGCTGCCTTTACCCAATCTTCCACCTTCAGAGGCAGGGGGTCCCTCCATTTTATGCAGATTTCTCTCCGGGCTATCAGGATAGGGTAGAGCAACAGTCCTCTGTGTGAATTCTTCAGCCTGTTACTGATTGTACCATCTTCTTCAAATAAAACAAGCGCCTTATTCAAGGTAATTTCCCTACCGAAAATCCCAATAAAAGCATTCTCGATTCCACCCCAGTAATCTCTCAGGATCGAACATTCAAAGAAGATATGTAGATCATTGGCTCTTATAAAGTTACACCTTGGACACTTGGGGGGAGGAGTGGGAGCAAACTTTGCTATCTTAGCCGGTGCCCAGTATAGGCGATTAATGGTAAAGAAGTGGTTCTTTTTCAGGTTGGCCGGCTTTACAAATTTTTATAGGAGCCTCAGGGAATGTTCCCACACTGCCTCTATATGTTATGTTATGTTATGTTATTTAATTTGATAGCGCGCACGGCTACTCCAAGGAGTGTCCCGGCGCGAGCAAGGGGAAACAAACAAAACCAGACCCTCACAAAAAGATATGAGTTTTTAGCAATTTTTTAAAAACAGCAATGTCTTCAACAGAGCGAAGAGCGAGGGGAAGTGCATTCCAGGTGCGAGCCGCCAAAACGGACAGGGAAGCACCCCCCAGGCGATGCCGCTGGAAACCAGGGATCTTTGCCAGTTTGAGGGAAGCAGAGCGCAAAAGTCTCCCTGGAACGTAAAAAGAGAAACGTTTCTGCAAATAGGCCGGCCCTAGGCCGTGGAGCGCCCGATGGGCTATGGTGAGGGATTTAAACACCACCCGCGCCTTGACCAGGAGCCAGTGCAGGGAGCGCAAGTAACCCTGCATGCTCTCCCTGGGCGGGATCCCTCCCAGAAAGCGGGCAGCCGCATTCTGGATCACCTGGAGTCTATTGAGGGAGTAAGCTGGAATCCCCGCATAGAGCGCGTTAGCGTAATCCAGGCGAGACAAGATAAGCGCACGCACAACCGACTCGCGAGCCGACTGCGGGAGAAGCGGAAAAAATCTTCTCAGAACTCTCAGGAGTCTAAAACAGCAACCTGCCAGTCGATTCACCTGGATGGAGAAAGAAAGATTCCCATCAAACCAAACACCCAGGTTCTTGGCTGTCTGACTACTGGACAGAGGGGGCGGAAACTCGGCTGGCCAGATCAAATCTCTGAACCCAGGTGGAAAGACACCAAACAGCAGAACCTCTGACTTGTCTTCGTTACATTTCAACTGGGCGATAGCCAACCATTTGAAGACTGCCGCGAGACACGATTGCACAGGGGCCACAACAGCCGTGTTCTTATTCCAAGAGAACAGAAGTTGTGTGTCATCTGCGTAGGCAATCACCTTAGCCCCCAGACCTTCCGCCAACATGACGAGAGGGGTAAGATAGATGTTAAACAAAAGGGGGCTAAGGGATGAGCCCTGAGGCACCCCTGTACAAACCCGCTGAGGTGCAGAAGCCACCGGGGGAAGCCAAACCCGCTGAGACCGGCCCTCCAGAAAGGACTTAATCCAGCCCCAGGCTGAGCCAGTCACACCAATCTCTGATAGTCTGTCTAGTAGTAAAGAATGGGGGACCGTATCAAAAGCAGCCGACAGGTCGAGCAGCACTAAGGCTGTTCTCCCGCCGGCATCAAGACACTCCTGAATAGCTTCCGATAACTCCACTAGAGCACCTTCAGTGCTAAAGGAAGGGCGGAAGCCCGACTGAGCTGGATGTAGTAGGCCTGCTCCCTCTACATACTCTGAAAGCTGCCTGTTAACTATCTTCTCGCACACCTTAGAAAGGCTAGAGAGAAGAGAGATCAGTCTATAGTTTCCCGGGACCGAGGGATCAAGAGTAGCTTTCTTCAAGAGGGGGAGGATATTAGCCTGCTTCCAAACACATGGAACCCTAGCAACATGCAAGGACATATTGATGATGTAATTGACATTCACAGTCTCTGCCACGGAAGCCAAAAGTCTTGCCGGGCACGGATCAGCCGGGGAGCCGGACTTCAGGCCCTTCAATATTCTCAGCGAGCAGGGCAGATCGACTGGGGAAAAATTAGCAAAAGAATGGTTAGACGGAATAGCCACCCGGCTGGGCACAAAAGGAGCCAAAGAAGGAGATCCGTAGTCTTGCCCGAATGGCTTTAAAAAACTATCATTTATCCTTTGGATTTTATCCCCAAAAAATGTGGATAGGGACTCGCACCAGGCAACCGACGCAGGCATCGTGCTACTTTGAGCTAATGGAGACATGAAGCTCTGAACGATGGCGAAGATCTCTTTAGAGTTGTTTTGCGCCTGATCTATGCGAGTGGCGAAAACTGCTTTTTAGCTAAAGAAATGGCCTTATAGTATATTTTCTGGCCCTGCCTAAGCCTGCCCTTAGCCTCCAGGCAGTAGTTGCTAAGGCGCCAAGATTGCTCCAGTTTCTTACAGTCCTGCTTCAGGTGAAGCAGCTCCACCGTAAACCAGGGTTTAGTGGGCGAATCCCTCGACCTTCTAGAAGAAGTTGGGGAGGCTATCTCAGCTATAGAGTCTTGAAGCCAGTTATGAAAGGCCTTAAGGCTCCCATCAAAATCCTGCGGCAAGGACAGTCTTTTAGCCTCTAAAGATCTGGCAAAATTGACAGGATCAATTTTCTTAAAAGAAGGTTTATGAAGAACTGTAGGCCTTGAGCTCGGGGAGGCTACTTCCCATGAGAAATACATTTTAAAATGATCGGACCGCGAGACCGGAAGTGGAGCCTTAATTTTGATGGGAAAAGTCGAGAAAATGGGATCAAGGATGTGGCCACCTTGGTGGGTCGGCTGGCAGACCCATTGCGAAAACTGCGCTACCTGGCAGATCTCAAGAAGCTCCACCGTATCCCTTAAATCCCCTTGATCCAGATGAATATTGAGGATTAAGTAGTGGGAAAACCGAAGTGCCCGCGATGAGACAGCCTTATCGCAAGCCTGAAGGAAGGATTTGGCCACGCCTGGAGGGCGATAAATCAGAGACCCGCCAAGCGTAAAATGAGCTGAAAAATGAATCCAATGGCAAAACTCACTTTTGCCGAGCTCCCACTTATCCCTAAAAATGACAGCAACCCCCCCTCCTCTCCCCACAGAACGATCTAATCTACAAATTTTATAACCTGCAGGCAGAGCCATTGACACTATCGGATGAGCTATCCAGCCAGGTTTCAGTGAAAAATAGAAGGTCCAGAGAATTGTCCTCCAGTAGATCAAACACCTCCAAATAGTGCTTCCTCAATGAGCGCTCATTTAGCAGTGCTGCTGAAATAGCAGGAGCACTAGACGCCCGGGTAGACTCCAAACAAAGATGAAATCCACAAACCAAACACACATAGTTTTTCATACCCCATAGGTTGGGGTAATTCTGAGTGTCACAACACGTCCCCCTCAGTCCTTTCAACATCACACTCGAGAAGCGTCGACGATCACCAACACCCCCCATTAGCAGAGCAGCATAACTGGCCCCGGCCGCCGACAAGATGCTGACTGGCGCAGACGGGCTTGCCTTAGGCGCGCCTTCGGCGCACCAGGGCCGCGCCCGCTGCGCTCGACCGCTGCACGAACGCGCAGCGTGCATTAAAATAGCTTCGGTGGCGAGAGAGCTAGAGCGCGCCCGCCAAAACAAAATGGCGCCTCTTTTCTGGCACACCAGAAGTGAGGGCAAAAAGCGAAGATACGATTAAATTAAAATTGCCCCCAAGATCGTGTTTCAAAACATAACATGTGCAAAACAGCGCTATGAACAATTTTAAAATGACCCCCCCACAGTCGAACACAAATAGCAGCAAGGAAGAGCAGCGTTTTTGAACGGAACAGGTAAAATAAATGTCAGCCCCTAAGCACCTGCGAACGCGCAGCATGCATTAAAATAGCTTCGGTGGCGAGAGAGCTAGAGCGCGCCCGCCAAAACAAAATGGCGCTTCTTTTCTGACGCACCGGAAGTGAGGACAAAAAGCGAAGATACGATTAAATTAAAATTGACCCCAAGATCGTGTTTTAAAACATAACATGTGCAAAACAGCGCTATGCACAATTTTAAAATGACCCCCCCACAGTTGAACACAAATAGCAGCAAGGAAGAGCAGCGTTTTTGAATGGAACAGGTAAAATAAATGTCAGCCCCTAAGCACCTGCGAACGCGCAGCGTGCATTAAAATAGCTTTGGTGGCGAGAGAGCTAGAGCGCGCCCGCCAAAACAAAATGGCGCCTTTTTTCTGGCACACCGGAAGTGAGGGCAAAAAGCGAAGATACGATTAAATTAAAATTGCCCCCAGGATCGTGTTTCAAAACATAACATGTGCAAAACAGCGCTATGAACAATTTTAAAATGACCCCCCCACAGTCGAACACAAATAGCAGCACGGAAGAGCAGCATTTTTGAATGGAACAGGTAAAATAAATGTCAGCCCCTAAGCACCTGCGAACGCGCAGCATGCATTAAAATAGCTTCGGTGGCGAGAGAGCTAGAGCGCGCCCACCAAAACAAAATGGCGCCTCTTTTCTGGCACACCGGAAGTGAGGACAAAAAGCGAAGATACGATTAAATTAAAATTGACCCCAAGATCGTGTTTTAAAACATAACATGTGCAAAACAGCGCTATGCACAATTTTAAAATGACCCCCCCACAGTCGAACACAAATAGCAGCAAGGAAGAGCAGCGTTTTTGAATGGAACAGGTAAAATAAATGTCAGCCCCTAAGCACCCGCGAACGCACAGCGTGCATTAAAATAGCTTTGGTGGCGAGAGAGCTAGAGCGCGCCCGCCAAAACAAAATGGCGCCTCTTTTCTGGCACACCGGAAGTGAGGGCAAAAAGCGAAGATACGATTAAATTAAAATTGCCCCCAAGATCGTGTTTCAAAACATAACATGTGCAAAACAGCGCTATGAACAATTTTAAAATGACCCCCCCACAGTCGAACACAAATAGCAGCAAGGAAGAGCAGCGTTTTTGAATGGAACAGGTAAAATAAATGTCAGCCCCTAAGCACCTGCAAACGCGCAGCGTGCATTAAAATAGCTTCGGTGGCGAGAGAGCTAGAGCGCGCCCGCCAAAACAAAATGGCGCCTCTTTTCTGGCACACCGGAAGTGAGGGCAAAAAGCGAAGATACGATTAAATTAAAATTGCCCCCAAGATCGTGTTTCAAAACATAACATGTGCAAAACAGCGCTATGAACAATTTTAAAATGAACCCCCACAGTCGAACACAAATAGCAGCAAGGAAGAGCAGCGTTTTTGAATGGAACAGGTAAAATAAATGACAGCCCCTAAGCACCTGCGAACGCGCAGCGTGCATTAAAATATCTTCGGTGGCGAGAGAGCTAGAGCGCGCCCGCCAAAACAAAATGGCGGCTCTTTTCTGGCACACCGGAATTGAGGGCAAAAAGCGAAGATACAATTAAATTAAAATTGCCCCCAAGATCGTGTTTCAAAACATTACATGTGCAAAACAGCGCTATGAACAATTTTAAAATGACCCCCCCACAGTCGAACACAAATAGCAGTAAGGAAGAGCAGCGTTTTTGAATGGAACAGGTAAAATAAATGTCAGCCCCTAAGCCCCTATATCACATTCAAAGGGGCCTCCATTCCAGACTGAATGTTGTGGGAAACACTCCTTCCTTTCTGCCTCCAAGAGCTTCTCATACCACTTAGAAATGTCCTTTTTGTTAAGGTTGACATCGTGGAGAGAAAGCTCCAACTCCCAGTCGCCACGGGTTTCTTTCTTTTCGGACGTAAACCATGAAACTAGTTGAATATATTTAAACCTAGAGAAATCATTCCCAATCTTTGCTCTTATGGCTTCCCAAGGGTGGACCGCTTCCAATGATATCAAGTCTCACCATTTTATGATGCCTACCCTTCTGATTTGTGTGCTCAAGCTATCTTTCAGGCATAACAGAGTCCCTGGAGATTCCCAGAATGGGGAAAAGTCCAAATAATAACCTAACTCCCACCTTCTCCTAACCTTATGCCATAGATGGAGGGCAGATTTCAATATTTTTAAAGCCAAGGGGGATAGCATTGAACAAATAGGTTAGTTTGGGTAGTTGGGTAGTTTGGGTAGTTTGGGTAGTTTGGGTAGTATAACCATTTTAATTAGGTTAACCCGTCCATAGATAGTTAAGGAGAGGTTTTTCCACCTTGCTAATAGTCATCTATTTTATAGCTCAAAAAAGCTATCTCAAACAATAAATTTAAAACACACAAACACAAACCAATAGAAACTCTAACTAATTAAACAAAGATTATAAAAACAATAAAATAATTAACATACAATTTATTGTATAACGGACGACCATGGAAGAAAAGCATTTATTTGAGAGAGAAGACAAAACGGAAAACAACTACACCAAAAACTATTCCAAACATCCCGCAATAAAGGTAAGCACAAAACTTTGTAAATAAAAAAATGAAAAAACCTTGTATAATATTATAACATATTTTCCTTTACATATAACAGATTCAACCTCACTGAAATTGCATCTAGAAAATTCAACACAAAGATTTACCTACACAACAATAAAATATAACACAAAATATATGACTTCACTAATAATTAACGTAAATTATATAAAAATAGTAATTTTACTAAAATAGCAAAACATAGCTAACAAATGTGTTTTATTTTTAACAGCGTCCACAAGAATCGACAAAACCATAACATCTACCAAGGACACTGCATTAACTAAAAAGAGTAAGCATATTTATTTAATTACAAATAAATAAAAATAAACACTAAGGTGCCGATTCCGATCCTGTAAAACCCGGGTACGAACCGTCGGACGGAGCGTTTTCTCCGTCCGACTCGTACCCGGGAAAAACACCTTACAAACCCGCAAGTACGATTCGTACAGAAACACCATTTCCGTACGAATCGTAAAAAACACCGACCGGCTAAAATATACCCACAATTCGGATCCGGGACACCGCGTACGCGACATTCGCACGGAGTCAGGCAGCGTTTTACGGATCAGCAAGTACGATTCGTACCCACAGCACTTCGCACGGCAATATTTTTACGGGACCCAAAAAGTGCCGGAAAAGCTAAGTACGCCGTAATGCACGACGAAAAGGGGGCCCGGTACGCACCGTACCTCCATCCCTACACATCTGCACCGTACCCCCAGCCCCCCATGTATGCAATGTACCCCAGCACCCATACGTGTACGCGCCATACCCCACCTCCGTACTACAGCCCCGTACCGGTACACACCGTACCCCCACCCCACCCCCGCATGTACGGTGCATACCCCCACCCCCGCATGTATGGTGGGTACCCCCACCCCCGCATGTATGGTGCGTACCCCCCGCATGTATGGTGCGTACCCCCACCCCCGCATGTACGGCGCATACCCCCACCTGGGGGTAGGCACCGTACATGCGGGGGTGGGGGTATGCATCGTACATGCGGGGGTGGGGGTACGCACCGTACATGTGGGGGTACAAACCATACATGGGGGTGGGGGTACGCACCGTACATGCGGGGGTGGGGTGGGGGTATGGTGCGTACAGGTGCAAAAACAACAATTGATGGACAGAATGCAGAACAATGTCATACATTCACCCCAGTACAGAGATCTGGGCCTAAATCCATCGTTTTTTTGCTCACCATGCCATTCCAGTTTGAACCCAGCCATATGCAAATCAGTCTTGACCCTGTGCCCCATGGGAACAGTCCAGCCCGAACTGCCAAGCCAGGTCCTCCCTGGACTGGAAACAAGCATCCTAGGACCGGTTTCGGGCTTTCAGCCCTCGTCAGCCAGGATATCTTGATTCCAGTGGCATGGAGAGCAAGGGACTCACGTCTGAGCATACCCTTCCCACTCGGGGTGACAAATGCAAAAACAACAATTAGCCCAGGTACAGGTACAGGGCTGTGGTACGGAGGTGGGGTACGGCGCATACACGTATGGGTGCTGGGGTACGGTGCATACATGTGGGGGGCTGGGGGTACGGTGCGGATGTACGCGGGAGGGGTGGTGAGCTGGGGGGGCCGTGCGACTCGTACCCCTCGCCCAGGTGAGCCCGGGGTTGGGGTGGTACACAGTTCGCTCCGTACGGGACGTTTTACATGCAGTTGTATATTCGGACAGACGGACGGACGGTACAGATCGTATTTGTGCGCTCAGACTTCAGTTTTACGAATCGTACGTAAAACTGTCCGGGGACGTGTCGTACACTTTTCCTGACGATATTCAGACGTAATAACTTTCCAACGCACTCTCGTAGACTTTTCCCGACGCTATTCGTAGATATTTTTCACGTACGAATCGTACTTGCCAGTTTGTACGGTACTTGTACAACTCGTACGTAAAAAAATATGGATACGAGTCGTACGGTAATTTTTTTTAACGGATCGGAATCGGCACCTAAATAATATAAATAATCAAATCAACTAAAATTGCAATGTAATTTTTTTGTTTTTTACAGATTATACTTCAGAACAACTCCACCGAAACCCCCAAAAACAAACATTACGTTTGCAAAAAATACAAAATCAAGATAAGACAAAAAATATAATACATAGAAGGTTTATTAAATTACCAACAAATAGACATAACTATTAAAATATGATAAATATATTCAACTGTATTACTAACAAATACTTTTCTCTTAGCTACTACAAAATTCAACAAAAACAACATCAAGGAAAGAAACTTCACCAACTGCATTGAGTAAGTATTTTTTTTCCCTTCGATTAAATATAGACTAAAAAGCTAAATAAACTAATTAACTAAAATTATAACCTTTTATTTTATATTTCACAAATTACACTTCAATAAAAGTCCACCTTAAAACAACAAAGCAAGAATTATCTTAGAAAACAGAGACAGAAGCAACATTACAGAAAAATATTATATTAAGTTAGTATATAAATTAACCAACAAAAACAAGAAACTAATTCACAAAATTAAAATAAATTAAAAAGCAAATATAACTAACAAATATTTTTCTCTTGCCAGCTTCAGCAAACTACATCAATGAAAAATAGTAAGGCGCTCATTACAATAGCGGACGGAGGAACATCTACGGTGCTGGTGGTGGCGGAAAATGTCCTTTTCCGCACTCCACCGGCGGGCCTTGCATCTGCCACATTACAATGGGCACACATAACCCATTTCCCATCCGCTGCGGAGTTACGTGATCCGCCAGAATTTTCCTTCCACAACGGTGGTGGGCGGAGGCAATAAAGAAAGACCGCGGTGCGGAATGACGTCCTGACCGCCAGGCAAATCACAATGCCCCAAACAGCCCATTGCATCGCAGCAGAGAAACCAGTCACCAGGAGACGGTGGAAGCATTACTGCGGAAAGCGAAACTACAATCCCGGTCACCACCACGCAGTCCTGACCGCTATGGATCCAGCTCTTCAAGCCCTTGCGCTGCTGTACCTCATCCATTACCACCAAATAAGACGTTGCTGCGGTCAACACCGCAGGTACGTTAAAACACATCTCCGCATACAACCACAACACACAACTTCTGTGCTGAAATACGGCTCCTGTCCACATCACACACTCTGGTGGGGACTGGAACATACCCCCCAGTGTCACATGTCCTGCCTGATAGAAATCCACACCTCCGCATCCAGGTCACACATCAACCGTGAAATCAATGCAATGTCCCGGGCAAGTCACTGCAGCAGTGAAGACTTAGGAAAACCTGTGCAAAATGTAGTAGGCATGGCGGGCGCAAGGCATGGGCAGTCTGAGCAGCTTCCCAGGGCTCCACCTTCACCTTACCCACAGTACGCTTCCCACACCCATTTGGGCACATGCTGTGTGCCCCTCCTGTGCGCTACCCCCTAAATAATTTACCAGTAAGGTGTGGCTAGACTTCACACATCAAAGGGCAAGGTAGATTGACTCGGAAGGTGGGGGTGAAGATGAACACCCTGCACAGAAGGTCAGGGGCTAGACAAACCTCCGCCTCACACCTACCTTCCACTCATGTGAATCAAACTGAGTATAATTAGGAAATGAAGACTCACACTCCATATGAACAACCACTGAAATGTTCACGCTGCCTGTCAAGTCCCTCAGAAAGAACCCACACTGACATTCTGCCACATTTACACCATAGGTCATCAGCAATCAAGGCCAATACATGTGCTAGCCCAAAGTGAAGTGGACAGTGCTGGAAAGCCATGGAGCAAGCCACATAGCATGTGTACACCACATGCAAGAGGAGGAACATATAACACCACACTTAGGCCCTAAAATCAGACATGGGTGGCACAGTGTGGGAAACTAAACCACTGTAACCTCTGTGAAACAACTCAGGGAAACATCAATGCGAGCCATGCATAGGCACAGGAATGATGGAAAGTGTCAGAAGTCATACAGTGACCAGCAACACATCTGTGTCAACTTACTTGACATGTGTATGCCATCATCACAACACAAATGGCTTATTGTCACACACCCTGACTGTCAAACACAAGTAGGACCTTCACACATGCCCCTCATCTACCCACCTCACACCTGCAACACTCAACACCTGTGAGAAACACACATTATGGTGCATATGATGTCCTGTGAGTTCACTGACAACCAATCACACACCCTGGGGTGCATCTACAAATGTCAGACTCACACTCAGGGATGCCTGAACCAATGCTGACCCAAAAACAATATCCAAACACAAATCTCACAAACAACATCCACAGAAGTCCAACAAGCCCAGACATGTGCAGTGGAAAGGCAATGTGACCCTAGACAGAACAGGAATACACAACATTGTCACTCTGGACCAATGCACAGACACCATACCCCAACACAAACAAGAATTGCCTCCTCAAAAAACAATCATGAACAATAACTGGGATCAAGGGGACAAATCAGCTAACACACACATACACATCACACCAGTCATCAAGTGAACATAGTGTCATAGTGTACCACAAACACGCGCATGCACAAACCTGGCAAGTGACAGGCCAAAAATAGGAGGACAAACCACTATTGTGCACTGAAAACAAGTTCATGAACATGAATCCACATGGAGAGGAGTTGGCCTAACGGCTAGGGCGGTCGACTTCGGATCTGGGGAACTGTGTTCGATACTCGGCAATGGCGCTGAACATCCTGTGATTCTGGGCAAATCACTTAATCTCCCCATGCCTAACAAAACAAAAATAAAATGTGTTCTCATGTAATGCAACTGGTGCTATGTAAAGCGCTCTGATACCCTATTCGTGTCAAGTTTGCGCTATATAAAGCTCTGTAAAATAAAATAAAAATAAAAAATAAAATTGCTGCATGTGACATACACAAGAAATGCATACTACACATTCAACACACATATGAATGTATCACAATGCACAAACTACTCACACACAATGTCATGCTAATAGAACATCCCACACCCATTGCACCTGTCAGTAGAAAGAGCCAACACAGGCCAAACACTGCATCCCTCAACAACAAAAACACAACAGATGCACATACCGATCCATCACATAGCAATCTCAGCTGGACAACAGGGGGATGCACACCAACAAAGTACAAGGCAACATACACTGACAGCACTGCATGCACACCAAGCTGTGAGTGCACAACTACAAAACCAGTAGCACACATATCTGAGTGCCCCACCATAAACTCCCACAACACAAATCATCAAAGCACACAGATAACATCACACACCAGAAGGGCAGCAGTACCTCAGTAAACACACATACAGCTTAGCCTTCAACCACAGATGCACAACTCAGGGAAACCCAGATGCAAACAACATGACTAGAGGACTGTGCTGCTCAAATATATGCACTGCACTTGACCAACCATGACTGCAAACTAGTAGAAGAAAATAACATGAAAATAATTGTGAAACTGCCCTGAGTGGCACATTGGTCCTGTACACAGATCATTCTCACACAGTATAGCGTCACTCTATAAAGTGGTGGGGAAGCTCACACACTGGCAAGGCATGGGGTGGAAGACATGAGACTGTAGTGGTGGGTACATTAGTATTGGACAGGTGAGGAGTGTACAGACCACAAACACATAGAGGAGTAACTCACAATGTGTAGGCATCAGAAGCACCTAGAGGGGATGGTATGACTCTTCCTACCACATACCATACTGGAGCCAAAAATGGGTCAAGTGACAGCAATGCATGATAAAACTCCTAAATGATGTCATTGTGGCTGAGCAGGTCAGCACAGTGAGCACAAACAGAAACAAGACACATGGCTCATCAACACAACACAGACTTTTCAGTCACACATTCTGCATAATCACTATTGGCAGCAACAAAAAGTAGGTGTCCCCCAGGAGTGCAAGGACACACCAACACACTGCACAGTGCTCAACCTACAACTCCTATATGTGCCCACAATCTCAAGCACATGGCTGACAATTTAAACAAACAGGCACTCATTACCTGGGTTATACATGTGTGTAGTTGGCATTGCAGGGCACACATACATCAACACTACTGACAATGACAGGCCATTCACACTGTATGACTACTCAAGTGCACACATTCTAATGTACCCATGTGACTCTGAACACAGGAACACACACGATGACTACACACCAACTTTGCTGTGCACACATCAAGAAAGAGCCCACAGAAATGCCGGACCCTGACCACATCGCAAGTAATCCTGTGGATAGCAATCACCTCTGTACTGGTATTGCATCCTGGCATGACGTGTACAATTTAGCAAACCTGAGCACAGAATGATTAGGAGAAGAATAGACCATCACAAACAACCATCATTGCACCCCCAAGCCTCAGACTCAAGAAGAAAAAGTGCTTGTTGCCTCTGTAAAGCTCTGAAAAGAGTAAAACAAGCAATTGGCAATGTTAAAGTGGCATACAGAGCATGTGTCACATGAACCAATACCCATACATAAAACCTTTTATTTAGCAAGGACATTGACAAAGCAGACAACAGGAGTAACAGTCTTTATTACATAATACCCAGATTGGCATCAAAAGTACAAAACAGCAAGGCCATTGGCCAGTCCAAATTCAAAGTATGCACATGTGTGCCTGAGAAACTGCACAGGGAATGGGCATCCAAAGTGACAAACAGCAAGGCCATTGTCCAGTCCAAATTCAAAGTATGCACATATGTGCATGAGAAACTGCACAGGGAAGGGGCATCCAAAGTAAAAAACAGCAAGGCCATTGACCAGTCCAAATTCAAAGTATGTACATGTGTGCATGAGAAACTGCACAGGGAATGGCATCCAAAGTGATAAATAGCAAGGCCACTGACCAATGTTCAGCATGGTGCTACGTGATGTCCTGTCCGCACTGATGACATACAAGGACCGCTACATCCATTTTCCCAGGAGACATGAATTGGTAGCTGTGAAGGGTGATTTTTATGACCTTGCCCACATTCCTAATGTTGTTGGCGCCTTTGACTGCACACATGTTGGTCTAGTTCCACCACAGGCACGTGAGCACATATACAGGAACAGGAAGAATTTCCATTCCATTAATGTGCTAGTGGTATGCCAAGCAGATATGATAATCTCTCATGTCTGCGCCCAATTTCCAGGATCAGCACATGACTTCTACATACTGCGTAACAGCATCATACCACAGCTGATGGCAAATCTGCATCTGGAGCAGGCATGGATTGTTGGTGAGTACGCAGAGTCAAGTAGTGTGCTGTATGTGTGACATGCTGTCCTCAGCTACTGTTTATATTACAAAATTGGTCCGTGTGTCTCACACCTAGGTGACTCTGCATATCTCAACTGGCCTTGGTTGCTGAGCCCACTGAGGAATCCCAGGACCCCAGGTGAAGTCCGCTACAATGATGCACATGGGAGGACATGTCGTGTTGTGGAGTGTACTTTTGGTCTTCTGAAGTCTAGATTCCTGTGTCTGGACAAGAGCGGAGGTGCACTACTCTAATCTCCCCAAAAGGTGTGTCAGATCGTAGTTGCATGCTGCATGCTCCACAACCTGGCCTTACGCAAAGAGATCCCCCTGCTCCTGGATTATGATGAGCAGTAGATGCCCCCCCTGCAAACCCACACATGTCCAGTGACGACGATAATGGAGAGGAGGAAACCTGCGTCAACAGCTCATCAACAACTACTTCCCTTGAGTGTGAGTGACATTGTACAACAGTGACATTGTCTGCTGTCTTTGATGGTAGTGACACGGCCTAGGAGAGACTTTTGACTGCTTGCTGTTGTTGGCTCTGTGCTAATGGCTAATGTGTGTGGCACAGGGTAGTTATGACCAGCTACATGATATCTATGTTGATATTGTTGGTCATTGTAATGTGTGCTGGTTTGTGTACCTTGATTACTAGTGGTGTGTACTAGCTGTGATGCCATCACCTGACAAGTAAATGTAATTCTCTTGTGTCTTTCTTGGTCCCTTTCCCCATCTCAATGTCTCGTCACAATCAGAGCGTGTGATACATTGGAATCTGAGTAGACATTGTACATACTGTGATAAACATGGAGCTGACACAAAGACATAGGTGTGCAAAGAGTGTTTATTTATAATGAGTATTTCTGACAGGAAAGTGATGATTTACAAAATGGTGCTAAGTGAACTTATGAGTTGTCAGTGATGGTATATGAGACAATAGAGTAGTCACCACATTGATGTTGTCACACAGTCCAACAGACACCTGCCATCAACATGGCAGTGTGTGTAAGCATAGTCAACAAAGTAAATGTCAAGGGGAACAGAAGTGCCATCATGGCTGGCAAGTGACTAGCGTTTGGATTGTGCTTTGCCACGTGATCCTCCCATGATGTTTCTCGGATGGCCCCTTGTGTGTTTAGCGGGGGGCCACTGCTGCAGGCTCATCAGTGTCTAAGGAGTCATTTTGTTGCAGATCACTGTAGTGTCCATGTTATCTGTGGTTACGTTCTATGATGGAGTGTTATTGTATCACTGGGGTTCTAGGTTCCATGATGGGTTGACTGTTCATTAGCAGTTAGAGTTTGTCCTGTGTGGTTGTTTAAGTTGTCCTCTCTGATGGAAATAAATCTACCTGGAATCCACATATTGTGAATCTTGTGTTTACTTCAATCACCCCTCTCTGTGGCTGCAGCTGAGGTGGTGGGAGTATCCTGCAGGCCACTGGAGGGGGGTTGAGCTGTCCTTTGGGCAGCATGTCTGTCCCTCAGAACACCCACGAGCTGGCCCATGAGGTCCACAATTTGGCCCATACGCGTGTCCATGGACCTGAGCAGCAGGCGGAGATCACGTACTACTTCCAAAACCTGGCCCATGTGACCCTGGGTCTGCTCATATGCCCCAAGGACTCAGGCGATGTTGGCCAGGGCTTCAGTCCCAGTGTCCTCTCGAATTCGCCCCCCTGTTGCCCTTCCACCTGCCCTGCTGTCCCGGACCTGTGGCATTGGCACTCGATGCACCCACAGACTCTCCCTGCCCCCCTCTGATTGTGTGGTGGTGTTGGTAACCACTGAGGTAGGGAGAGTGTTGCAGGCAGCAGTGGTGGTAGTTCTGGTGGTGGTTGAGCCAGCACAGGTCATTGCAGCAGGGGTCAGCGCTGTTGTTGTTGCTGTAGTGGGGGTGGTTGGGACCATGGGGGCCTGGCCATTGGTGTGCCCTGGCAGTCCGGATGGGCCAGGTTATTGCTCCTCATCCGAGAAACGTAGGGAGTCTGCATGTGAGAGTTCATGATCCTGGGGGACACACTGGGTCTGCCGGTTGGTGTTCTTCTTCTGGTTGTCTTCTGCATCCGTTGCTTGTGGATCTCCTGTTGAATAGAGGTGTAATGATCATTGAAGTGCACTCCACAAGCTTGGTGTTTGACGTTTGGATGTTACATGGGATACACCACACAGTTTACATTTTAAATCACTTTATATGGCTACAAGGTACTGAGCATCATGACATGATGTGGAGGTACATACATTACTTGTCCATGGTGTGACATGGAAAGAGAAACCATGTGCCATGTACAGATTGTGTGATGACAAGGACATGTCATCATCTAACAACTTGCTGCACATCAACTTTATGTGATGCGTCTTTTTGGTTTGCTCTGCATGGAAGGTGTTTTATCTGAGCAAGAACTAGCCATTGTAATGTTATGCATACCTTTTTCATATCATGTACTTTACTTTGTTTTTCCGATTGACCATGCATGTTCTGTGTTCATATGGGCCTTCATGCTCTGACACCATGGCACTTACACATATCAATCAATGCTGTGTATGATTGGGCCCTGAATTTCTTAAACATGTGACTTGGTGAGTCAAAGTTTTATTTCAGTGACAGATCCGTACGCTTAGCTATCTGCACACTGGATGTGGCTTTTGGATCTATGCCAAGTTGGAGGACATGTGAGGGCTGGTGTGGTCATATGGCTCCATGCTTTTTGAGAGGAATGGCAGGGTGCATGCACTGTCTATCTACCTGTTCTGTGACACAGTGGAGGGAAATTGCTGCCACCTGGTTATGAGTGGGAGGGGTGTACCTTCCTGCTGTGGGACAAGGGGGCCTGGTGGGAGTTGTAGTGCCGGCTTCCCACACACAAACACCCCTCCCTGTTTAGATGGCTACCTCCCTGTGAAGTGGAGCAAAGGAAGGGAATAGGTTACACATGGCTCTTGGATGGGGGAGTGTTCCATCCTGCTCAGGGGTGGGACAAGAGAGCATAAGATGGCTACCTACCTGTGGGTTTGAAGAGAGCAATGCAATAGCTGCCACATGGTTGTGGGTGGGAGGAGTGTTCCATCCTGCTCAGCTGTGGGACAAGGGGGCCTGGTGGGAGTTGTAGTGCTGGCTTCCGAAACACAAGCACCCCTCCCTGTTTAGATGGCTACCTCCCTGTGAAGTGGAGCAAAGGAAGGGAATATGTTACACATGGCTCTTGTATGGGGGAGTGTTCCATCCTGCTCAGGGGTGGGACAAGAGAGCATACGATGGCTACCTACCTGTGGGTTTGAAGACAGCAATGCAATAGCTGCCCCATGGTTGTGGGTGAGAGGAGTGTTCCATCCTGCTCAGCTGTGGGACAAGGGGGCCTGGTGGGAGTTGTAGTGCTGGCTTCCCAACCACAAACACCCCTCCCTGTTAAGATGGCTACCTACCTGTTAGGTGAAGGTGGCAATGCAATGGCTGCCACATGATTGTGGGAGGGAGGAGTGTTCCATCCTGCTCAGCTGTGGGACAAGGGTGCCTGGTGGGAGTTGGAGTGCTGGCTTCCCACCCACAAACACCCCTCCCTGTTAAGATGGCTATTTACTTGTAAGTTTGAAGAGACCATTGCAATGGCTGCCATATGTTTGTGGGTGGGGGTGTTTCATCCTGCTCAGCTGTGGGACAAGGGGGCCTGGTGGGAGTTGTGGTGCTGGCTTACCACCCACAAACACCCTTCCCTGTTAAGATGGCTACCTACCTGTTAAGTGAAGGTGAACAATGCATTGGCTGCCACATGGTTGTGGGTGGGAGGAGTGTTCCATCCTGCTCAGCTGTGGGACAAGGGTGCCTGGTGGTAGTTGGAGTGCTGGCTTCCCACCCACAAACACCCCTGTCTGTTAGGATGGCTATTAAATTGTAAGTTTGAAGAGAGCAATGCAATGGCTGCCACATGTTTGTGGGTGGGGGAGTGTTTCATCCTGCTCAGCTGTGGGACAAGGGGGTCTGGTGGGAGTTGTGGTGCTGGCTTCCCACCCAAAAACACCCCTCCCTGTTAAGATGGCTACCTACCTGTTAGGTGAAGCTGAGCAATGCAATGGCTGCCACATGATTGTGGGTGGGAGGAGTGTTCCATCCTGCTCAGCAGTGGGACAAGGGTGCCTGGTGGGAGTTGGAGTGCTGGCTTCCCACGCACAAACACCCCTCCCTGTTAAGATGGCTATTTATTTGTAAGTTTGAAGAGAGCAATGCAATGGCTGCCACATGTTTGTGGGTGGGGGAGTGTTTCATCCTGCTCAGCTGTGGGACAAGGGGGTCTGGTGGGAGTTGTGGTGCTGGCTTCCCACCCAAAAACACCCCTCCCTGTTAAGATGGCTACCTACCTGTTAGGTGAAGCTGAGCAATGCAATGGCTGCCACATGATTGTGGGTGGGAGGAGTGTTCCATCCTGCTCAGCTGTGGGACAAGGGTGCCTGGTGGGAGTTGGAGTGCTGGCTCCCCACCCACAAACACCCCTCCCTGTTAAGATGGCTATTTATTTGTAAGTTTGAAGAGAGCAATGCAATGGCTGCCACATGTTTGTGGGTGGGGGGAGTGTTCCATCCTGCTCAGCTGTGGGACAAGGGGGCCTGGTGGGAGTTGTATTGCTGGCTTCCCACCCAAAAACACCCCTCCCTGTTAAGATGGCTACCTACCTGTTAGGTAAAGGTGAGCAATGCAATGGCTGCCACATGATTGTGGGTGGGAGGATTGTTCCATCCCACTCAGAAGTGGGACAAGGGTGCCTGATGGGAGTTGAAGTGCTGGCTTCCCACCTACAAACTCCCTTCCCTGTTATGATGGCCACCTACCTGTAAGTTTGAAGACAGCACTGCAATTGCTTCCACATGGTTGTGCGTGTGGGGAGTGTTCCATCTTACTCAGCAGTGAGACAAGGGCCTGGTGGGAGTTGTAGTGCAGGCTTCCCACCCACAAACACCCCTTCCTGTTAAGATGGCTACCTACCTGTTAGGTGAAGGTGAGCAATGCAATGGCTGCCACATGGTTGTGGGTGGGGGATTGTTCCATCCTGCTCAGCTATGGGACACGGGGGCCTGGTGCGAGTTCTAATGCTGGCTTCTGTTAGACGGCGACCTCAGAGGAGCCCGGAAAGTTGTCCTGACTTCCCTGAGTCCCACCCGTGTAGTATTGTAGCCGGGCACTGGCGAGAGATTCCCCAGGGGGAGGAATCTCGCAACTAGGATCGTTCTTCTGGCACCACACGACACAGAGAGACCACACTGGGTATTCTCAGAACAAGCTTTATCAAATAGGTATCACTGCAAATATGTACAAGGTGAGCACGGGCTCAAGAGTCTCGGAAAGGTAGGGGGTAGCGGGACTGTCTCTGGTAACGGTTCAAAGCAGGGACGTATCCGGCGCACAGGTCACAATCCTCGAGCTGGGGGCTACGTGGTCGGAGTTGGGGTCCGGCGGGACCGTGAGAGTCGGGGGGAGCCGCGAGTCACTCAGCAGGGCTCAGGTACCAGTTCGGAGGTCTTACGTTCTTCAGGGAGCCGCGAGTCAGTCAGCAGGGCTCAGGTACAAGTTCGGAGGTCTTACGATCTTCAGGGAGCCGCGAGTCACTCAGCAGGGCTCAGGTACAAGTTCGGAGGTCTTACGATCTTCAGGGAGCCGCGAGTCACTCAGCAGGGCTCAGGTACAAGTTCGGAGGTCTTACGATCTTCAGGGAGCCGCGAGTCACTCAGCAGGGCTCAGGTGAGTTCCAGTTCCAGGAGCCGCGACCACGTCAGCAGGCTCTCGTTGTTCCAGCGTCGAATCTGCCGGACAGTCTCAGAGCACCCCTTGTTATAGGTCGACCCTGCTTTGATGTCCGGAGTCTGCGCAGGCAGGGGTCTTGTCACCTGGGGACCGCTTGTCGGGGTTTCCTGCTATTGTCTTTTGATCCTTTCCGGGCCGGGTCGGGAGGAGTCCCAGACACCCAGCAGGCATGGAGCCAGCCCGCAGGGAGGCCGGAGGGCCGATCGAAACCCATCGTCCCAGGGGAGTTCAGAGGTGCGATAGAAACTGCTCCTCCCTCTCTCATCCCCTGGAAGCGGGATGTCCTCCAGCCGGAGTGGCGCCTCTAGGCCCGGGTCGCGCTGGGGCCGGGCGGCCATCTTGTTGCAGGGAGTGGGCACGCGGGCCCGGGCTGGCCGAAAGGAGAGAGGCCATGGACGGGGATGTCCGGAGTTGGCGCAGGTGTCCTGGTGGGAAAGGTCGGCTGGGCCGCGTGCTAGGGCTGCAGGCACCAGGTTTCGGTGGTGCGGGGGCACGGAGGGCCATCCTACGAGGCCGGGTCCAACACGCGTCCCCCCCAGCTGAAAGCCGGAGAGAACTGCCCATCACCTTGGGGGGTTCTCTTCGCTGAGGCGGAAGAACCGGGAGAGGCCGTCCGCGTTGGCGTGGTCCGTACCAGGGCGGTGTTCTACGGTGAAGTCCATTCCCTGGAGGGAGATTGACCACCGCAGTAGCTTGGGGTTTTCTCCTCGCATCTGCATGAGCCATCGCAAGGGCCGATGGTCAGTTTGGACCCTGAAATGAGTGCCGAACAGGTAGGGTCGTAGTTTTTTGAGTGCCCAGACCACGGCAAAGGCTTCGCGCTCTATGGTGCTCCATTTCTGTTCTCGGGGTAGTAGCCGCCGACTGAGGAAGGCGACGGGCTGGTCTAGGCCTTGATCATTCACTTGGGACAGGACGGCCCCAATGCCATGCTCGGAGGCATCGGTCTGGACTATGAACTCCTTGGTGTAGTCGGGAGCCTGGAGGACGGGGGCCGTGCACATGGCCTTTTTTAGAGCATCGAAAGATTCCTGGCAGGCAGCCGTCCATTGCACCTTCTTTGGCTGTTTTTTAGACGTGAGTTCAGTGAGAGGGCCGACCAGGCTGCCATATCCCCGAATGAATCGGCGGTAGTAGCCCGTGAGTCCCAGAAAGGCCCGGACTTCCGTTTGGGTGATGGGTGGGTCCCAGGCCAGGATGGCGTCGATCTTTGGCTGTAGAGGAGCGACCTGGCCACTCCCGACTTGGTGCCCCAGGTAGACTACGGATCCTTGCCCGATCTGGCACTTGCTGGCTTTTACGGTGAGGCCTGCCTGGCGCAGGGCGGTTAGCACTCTCCGGAGGTGTTGGAGGTGCTCACTCCACTCTGAACTGAAGACAGCGATGTCGTCCAGGTAGGCCGCGCTGAACTGTTCTAGTCCGGCCAGGACCCTATTTAGCAGTCTCTGGAAAGTGGCCGGGGCATTTTTCATCCCGAAGGGCATCACGCGGAAGCGGTAGTGCCCATCGGGGGTGGAGAAAGCAGACCTCTCCTTGGCCCCTTCGGTGAGCGCAATCTGCCAGTAGCCGCAGGTGAGGTCGAAAGTGCTGAGGAACCGGGCGGCCCCTAGTCGGTCAATGAGCTCATCGGCTCGTGGAATGGGGTGGGCATCGGCTCGGGTAACGTCATTGAGCCCCCGGTAATCCACGCAGAACCGGAGCTCGGGGGCGACACCGGGGGCTGCGGCCTTCGGAACCAGGACCACGGGGCTGGCCCAGGGACTGTCAGAGGGCTCGATCACCCCCAGGGTCAACATCTTCGAGACTTCGGCTTGAATACAGGACCGGACCCGGTCAGGAACCCGGTAGGCTCGGTGTCTCACCGGCGGGCTGTCCCCGGTGTCCACCTCGTGAACACACCAGTTGGTGACCCGGGGGGTCAGGGAGAAGAGGTCAGAAAATTGTCTGAGGAGCTGGCGGCAGTCCGCTTGTTGCTGGGCAGTGAGGGCTGGGGAGAGGTTCACCCCCTCCACGGAGCCATCCTGCTCCTTGACACACAGGAGGTCCGGGAGGGGATCCGACTCATCTTCGGCCCCGTCATCGGTGGCCAGCAGGAGGCTCAGTTCTGTCCGCACGAAGTGAGGCTTGAGGCGGTTCACGTGCAGGACCCGGAGGGGATCCCGAGGCGACTGGACGTCCACCAAGTAGGTGACTTGGCTCTTCCTCTCGACCACTTTGTAGGGCCCAGTCCATCGGTCCTGGAGAGCGCCAGGCTTCACGGGGGCCATGACCCACACCTGCTGGCCCGGCTGGAACTCGACCAGAGTAGCATTCTGGTCGTACCAGCGCTTCATTTCTTCTTGACTCGCCTCCAGGTTGGCCTCGGCCAGTTCTCGGAACCTCCTGGTCTGGTTCCGGAGGGCCAGGACATATTGGAACACATCTCGGGGGGTGGTCTGGGGTGCTGCCTCCCACCCTTCCTTAACCAAACTGAGGGGACCTCGGACGGGGTGCCCATAGAGTAATTCAAACGGGCTGAACCCTAAGGACTTCTGGGGGACCTCCCGGTAAGCGAACAAGAGGCAGGGGAGCAGGACGTCCCACTTACGCCGGAGGGGCTCTTCTAGGCCAGCGATCATCCCTTTCAAAGTCCTATTAAACCTCTCTACTAGGCCGTTCCCTTGGGGATGGTACGGGGTGGTGAACTTATAGGACACCCCACATTGTTGCCACAGGGACGTCATATACCTGGATATAAAATTAGTTCCGCGATCGCTCACGACCTCGCGGGGGAAACCCACCCTGGAGAAGATCCCCATCAGGGCCCGGCCCACCACGGGGGCCGTAATGGTGCGCAGGGGAATAGCCTCTGGGTAGCGGGTGGCGTGGTCCACTAGGACCAAGATGAAACGGTGACCTTGGGAGGTGGGGGGGTCCAGTGGCCCCACGATGTCGATCCCGACTCGTTCGAAGGGGGTACTGACGACCGGGAAGGGTTGGAGGGGAGCCTTGCGCTTCCCCCCACTCTTCCCACTGGCTTGGCACGTGGGGCAGGACTTGCAGTGTGCCTCTACCGCTGCTTTCATCTTAGGCCAATAAAAATGGGTCACGAGACGGCTGTAGGTCTTGTCCTGACCCAGGTGTCCGGCGAGGGGGACATCGTGGGCTAAGCCCAGGAGGAAATCCCGGAAGCGGAGGGGTACCACCAGTACCCGTCCGGATCCCAGCTCCACTGATTTCTGCTCACTATACAGGACGTTATTCTCCCAATAGATTCGGTGCGTTCCGGTCTGGTCACCTGCGGCTTGGCCCTCGGCCTGGCGCCGCAGCCCGACCAGGGAAGGACAGGTGGCTTGCTCCCGGCAAAATTCTTCTCGGGTGGGCCCGCCCTCGTGGCGCCAATGGGCCAACTCGGGTAGATCCCCCAACTCGGGGACCGGGGCGGGGTCGGATGGTGCGGGTTCGTCGCTGGCGACGGACCCTTCCGATGGGGGAACGGGAGGACCCTCGGCGGGGACGGTGCTGGCTACTTCGACCGGGGTGCTCTCGACTTCTCTCCGGGGAGTGAGTCGGACTGTCATAGATCGGGTGGTGGCACACACCCACTCGGGGAGTCCCATCATTCCAAGGTGGGCCTTGCGCTCTACGTGCTTCCAGGGAGAACTCTCCAGGTCATTCCCTAGGAGGCAGTCGACCGGCTGGGAGGTTCTTACGGCCACCTTGAGTTTACCTATCACCCCTCCCCACTCAAATGGCACCAGGGCTACCTGACACATACTTTCCCTATTGTCTGCAGATATTACGGGGCAAAAGACATTGGGGAGGATCTGCTCCTCGGGAACTAGGTGCCTGAGGACACCGGTGATACTGGCCCCGGTGTCCCGCAGGGCCTCTACCTGGTGGCCATTGATCTTGACGAGCTGCCCATATTTCTGTGTGTTGGACGGTAGGAGGCTACCAGGGATCATTTCCCTATCTCCCAGGGATACCAGGGCCATAGCGGCGGGTTCCCACTCCTCGGCTTCCTCAACCTCCTCCCCCAGGGCTACGTTGGCTATCTGTCTCGCAGGGGTGACTTGGGTGGCCATGGGGCACTCTGGGTCATTGGCGTAGTGCCCGGGTTTCTGGCACCGAAAACATGTGACGGTCACCCGGTGTCCTCGTCTCCCAGGGGGCCCTGTTACTGGTGGGGGGGGCGCCGGGAAAGGTGGAGGTGGTGTCTTCGGGGGGCTAGGCTGGGACTCCCTCGGCCCTCCCTGGTTCCCTCCCCCTCTCTGGCGGGGTGGTCCCTGACTGGTTCGGGGGTACTCTCCTACCATGCCCCGGGAGACCCGGGTGTTGGTCCAGCGGTCGGCCTCCACGGCCAGCTTCCGGGGATCTGTGAGCTTGCTATCCAGCAGATGTTGACGTAGCTCTACGAAGCAGTTCGCAGCCAGATGTTCCCATAACATGAGGTCAGTGAGTTCGGCAAGGGTGGTGACCTTGCTGCCCTTGACCCACCCATCGAAGGCCCGACTAAAAAAGTTTACATACTCCACCCAGGTGGTGCCCGGGATCTTCCTGCAGTCCCGGAACCGTTGGCGGTACATTTCTGGGGTGAGGCCGTATCTTGTGAGGAGAGCCTCTTTCATGTGGCTGTAGGAGGTCTGCAGGGAGAGGGGTAGGTCGAGCAGGGTGTCCCTTCCTTCGCTCAGAAACCGTCCCCACAACCCCGCCCCCCAGTCCTTCTGTGGAATCCGATGGGAGGTCATGGCGACCTCGTAGGCCCGAAACCATTGCTGAATGTCATCGTTTTTATAATATTCTTTGACCACATCCTTGGGGATGTGGACCTTCTGTTCCGCTGGGGGGGCCGTCTATCGGTTCCCCGAGGGCCTCCCGTCCTCATTTCGGGCCTTGAGCTCGAGTTCCTTTAAGCTCCGTTCGTGCTCCAGTTGGAGCTTTCTTCCTTCGTGCTCCCGTTGGAGCTTCTTTTCTTCCAGTTCGCCTTGTACACGCATTTGCTCTACGGCTAGCTTTTTCTCCGCTAACTTCAATTCGCCCTCGATTTTGAGTTTGGCTAACTCGAGTTCATGACTGCGGCTTCTCTCTCTGTCCGCGAGCTCTTCCGGGGATAGGCCCCCGTCTGGTACGATGCCTCGCACCTGATTGCTACTGCTTTCACTTTGGGGGGGTTCGGCTTCGTCGGGGCGCTCCCCCGTGCCTTCCGGGCGGGAGGCCCCGGTCTCCACCCAAGTTTTCAGTGCTTTCTGCAAGTCTTCCTTAGTGTTGAGGCCAGTGGTAGCGATTTTAAGTTCTTTGCAAAATTGTTTTAGCTCTTTGTGTGTGTATTCTTCCAGATGCTCCACCTGGAACACTCTGTTGGCGTTGGTTTCTGCGGAGCTCGTGGCGCTTCCTTCTGCCATCTTTGTTGGTCGTGCGTCCGTTGTTCACTGTACGATCTCTAGGTGATGGGCCCGAATCCCGTCGCTTGCCACCAATGTTAGACGGCGACCTCAGAGGAGCCCGGAAAGGGGTCCTGACTTCCCTGAGTCCCACCCGTGTAGTATTGTAGCCGGGCACTGGCGAGAGATTCCCCAGGGGGAGGAATCTCGCAACTAGGATCGTACTTCTGGCACCACACGACACAGAGAGACCACACTGGGTATTCTCAGAACAAGCTTTATCAAATAGGTATCACTGCAAATATGTACAAGGTGAGCACGGGCTCAAGAGTCTCGGAAACGTAGGGGGTAGCGGGACTGTCTCTGGTAACGGTTCAAAGCAGGGACGTATCCGGCGCACAGCTCACAATCCTCGAGCTGGGGGCTACGTGGTCGGAGTTGGGGTCCGGCGGGACCGTGAGAGTCGGGGGGAGCCGCGAGTCACTCAGCAGGGCTCAGGTACCAGTTCGGAGGTCTTACGTTCTTCAGGGAGCCGCGAGTCACTCAGCAGGGCTCAGGTACAAGTTCGGAGGTCTTACGATCTTCAGGGAGCCGCGAGTCACTCAGCAGGGCTCAGGTACAAGTTCGGAGGTCTTACGATCTTCAGGGAGCCGCGAGTCACTCAGCAGGGCTCAGGTACAAGTTCGGAGGTCTTACGATCTTCAGGGAGCCGCGAGTCACTCAGCAGGGCTCAGGTGAGTTCCAGTTCCAGGAGCCGCGACCACGTCAGCAGGCTCTCGTTGTTCCAGCGTCGAATCTGCCGGACAGTCTCAGAGCACCCCTTGTTATAGGTCGACCCTGCTTTGATGTCCGGAGTCTGCGCAGGCAGGGGTCTTGTCACCTGGGGACCGCTTGTCGGGGTTTCCTGCTATTGTCTTTTGATCCTTTCCGGGCCGGGTCGGGAGGAGTCCCAGACACCCAGCAGGCATGGAGCCAGCCCGCAGGGAGGCCGGAGGGCCGATCGAAACCCATCGTCCCAGGGGAGTTCAGAGGTGCGATAGAAACTGCTCCTCCCTCTCTCATCCCCTGGAAGCGGGATGTCCTCCAGCCGGAGTGGCGCCTCTAGGCCCGGGTCGCGCTGGGGCCGGGCGGCCATCTTGTTGCAGGGAGTGGGCACGCGGGCCCGGGGTGGCCGAAAGGAGAGAGGCCATGGACGGGGATGTCCGGAGTTGGCGCAGGTGTCCTGGTGGGAAAGGTCGGCTGGGCCGCGTGCTAGGGCTGCAGGCACCAGGTTTCGGTGGTGCGGGGGCACGGAGGGCCATCCTACAAGGCCGGGTCCAACAGCTTCCCACCCACAAACACCACTCCCTGTTAAGATGGCTACCAACCTGTAGGTTTGAAGAGAGCAATGCAATGGCTGCCACATGTTTGTGGGTGGGGGGAGTGTTCCATCCTGCTCAGCTGTGGGACAAGGGGTCCAGGTGGGAGTTGTGGTGCTGGCTTCACACCCAAAAACACCCCTCCCTGTTAAGATGGCTACCTACCTGTTAGGTGAAGGTGAGCAATGCAATGGCTGCCACATGATTGTGGGTGGGAGGAGTGTTCCATCCTGCTCAGCTGTGGGACAAGGGTGCCTGGTGGGAGTTCGAGTGCTGGCTTGCCACCCACAAACACCCCTCCCTGTTAAGATGGCTATTTATTTACAAGTATGAAGATAGCAATGCAATGGCTGCCACATGTTTGTGGGTGGGGGGAGTGTTCCATCCTGCTTAGCTGTGGGACAAGGGGGCCTGGTGGGAGTTGTAGTGCTGGCGTCCCACCCCAAAACACCCCTCCCTGTTAAGATGGCTACCTACCTGTTAGGTGAAGGTGAGCAATGCAATGGCTGCCACATGATTGTGGATGGGAGGAGTGTTCCATCCCACTCAGCAGTGGGACAAGGGTGCCTGATGGGAGTTGGAGTGCTGAATTCCCACCTACAAACACCCTTCCCTGTTATGATGGACACCTAACTGTAAGTTTGAAGACAGCACTGCAATTGCTGCCACATAGTTGTGGGTGTGGGGAGTGTTCCAGCTTACTCAGCAGTGGGACAAGGGGCCTGGTGGGAGTTGTAGTGCTGGCTTCCCACCCACAAACACCCCTTCCTGTTAAGATGGCTATTTATTTGTAATTTTGAAGAGAGCAATGCAATGGCTGCCACATGTTTGTGGGTAGGAGGAGTGTTCCATCCCACTCAGCAGTGGGACAAGGGTGCCTGATGGGAGTTGGAGTGCTGGCTTCCCACCTACAAACACCCTTCTCTGTTATGATGGCCACCTACCTGTAAGTTAGAAGACAGCACTGCAATTGCTGCCACATGATTGTGGGTGTGGGGAGTGTTCCATCTTACTCAGCAGTGGGACAAGGGGCCTGGTGGGAGTTGTAGTGCTGGCTTCCCACCCACAAACACCCCTCCCTGTTATGATGGCTACCTACCTGTAGGTTTGAAGAGAGCAATGCAATGGCTGCCACATGTTTGTGGGTGGGGGGAGTGTTCCATCCTGCTCAGCTGTGGGACAAGGGGGCCTGGTGGGAGTTGTGGTGCTGGCTTCCCACCCAAAAACACCCCTCCCTGTTAAGATGGCTACCTACCTGTTAGGTGAAGGTGAGCAATGCAATGGCTGCCACATGATTGTGGGTGGGAGGAGTGTTCCATCCTGGTCAGCTGTGGGACAAGGGTGCCTGGTGGGAGTTGGAGTGCTGGCTTCCCACCCACAAACACCCCTCCCTGTTAAGATGGCTATTTATTTGTAATTTTGAAGAGAGCAATGCAATGGCTGCCACATGTTTGTGGGTGGGAGGAGTGTTCCATCCTGCTCAGCTGTGGGACAAGGGGGCCTGGTGGGAGTTGTAGTGCTGTCTTCCCACCCAAAACACCCCTCCCTGTTAAGATGGCTACCTACCTGTCAGGTGAAGGTGAGCAATGCAATGGCTGCCACATGATTGTGGGTGGGAGGAGTGTTCCATCCCACTCAGCAGTGAGACAAGGGTGCCTGATGGGAGTTGGAGTGTTGGCTTCCCACCTACAAACACCGTTCCCTGTTTTGATGACCACCTACCTGTAAGTTTGAAGAGAGCAATGCAATGGCTGCCACATGGTTGTGGTTCGGGGGAGTGTTCCATCTTACTCAGCAGTGGGACAAGGGGCCTGGTGGGAGTTGTAGTGCTGGCTTCCCACCCACAAACAGCCCTCCCTGTTACGATGGCTACCTACCTGTACGTTTGAGGAGTGCAATGCAATGGCTGCCACATGGTTGTGGGTGGGGGAGTGTTCCATCCTGCTCAGCTATGGGACAAGGGGGCCTGGTTTGAGTTCTAGTGCTGGCTTCCGACCCACAAACACCATTCCCTGTTAAGATGGCTACCTACCTGTTAGGTGAAGGTGAGCAATGCAATAGCTGCCACATGATTGTGGGTGGGAGGAGTGTTCCATCCCACTCAGCTGTGGGACAAGGGTGCCTAATGGGAGTTGGAGTGCTGGCTTCCCACCCACAAACACCCTTCCCTGTTAAGATGGCTACCTACCTGTAGGTTTGAAGAGAGCAATGCAATGGCTGCCACATGGTTGTGGGTGGGGGAGTGTTCCATCCTGCTCAAATATGGGACAAGGGGGCCTGGTGCGAGTTGTAGTGCTGGCTTCCCACCCACAAACACCCCTGCCTGTAAAGATGGCTACTTACCTGTAAGTTTGAAGAGAGCAATGCAATGGCTGCCACATGGTTGTGGTTCGGGGGAGTGTTCGATCCTGCTCAGCTGTAGGACAAGAGGGCCTGGTGGAAGTTGTAGTTCTGGCTTCCAACCCACAAACATCCCTCCCTGTAAGTTTGAAGAGAGCAATGCAATGGCTGCCTGTTTGGGGAGTGCTCCATCCTGCTGAGCTGTGGGACAAGAAATCCTGGTGGGAGTTAGAGTGATGGCTGCATGTACACATGCCCCCCTGGGAATGTTGCTAGCTACCTTTGGGGTGATTCAATGGGAGTAAATGTTAAATCTGTGAGACATGTGTTGGGGACAGTGTGTTGCACATGAGTGCATTTGGGCCTAGGAAGTGTAGCTTTTAGTTGTGCAAGACAGTACATAGCAGTGTAATGATAGACATTTGTTGTTACTTTCCAGCCTCCACTCCCCGGGTATTCCTGTGAGACTCTCTCAGGCTAAGAGGGCCGGGATGACGCGTAGGATGGGGTCCATCGCTGTCCGTCGCGTACCAGGGGTCCGTTTTCGCGTCGGACTCAGTTTTCCGGCTTTTTTTGGTTGCCGTAAAAAAATTGCTGTGCGGAGTGACGTAGGGACGAATCGTACTTGCTGGTCCGTAAAACGCTGCTTGACTCGCGTACGCGCTGTCCAGGATCATACTCGTAGATATTTTTTAGCCGTACAGTCCGTATCACCATTGTAGTGGTGACGTAGGGGTATGCGTGGTATGGCCCGTACACACGCCCCCAGAGCGTGTGTACGGTCCGTATCACCATTGAAGTGGTGCCGTAGGGGTACGCGTGGAACGGACCATACACACGCTCTCAGGGCATGTGTACAGGCCGTACCACGCGTACTCCTACGGCACCACTACTATAGTGATACGGACCGCACCCACACATACATAGCGTGGGTACGGCCCGTATCACCATTGTATTTGGGCCGTAGGGGTACGTGTGGTACGGACCGTGCACACCCCATGAATGCGGGGGTACGGTCCCTATCACACGTACCCCTACGGCACCAGTACATTTGGGATACAAGGTGTACACACGCCACGAATGTTGGCCTACGGCCTGATGCAGCATATTACCTCTATATTGGTGTCTCTGTAGGCCCAGGACAGCAGTGTACTGCACCAGCGGTGTGGGTGGCGGCATAGGATTCCCAGCAGTGGACAGACATGTGAGGGGTGGGTTCACAGGACTCCCAGCAGTGGACAGACATGTGAGGGGTGAGTGCACAGGACTCCCAGCAGTGGACAGAGACATGGGGGTGGGTGCAGATGACTCCCAGCAGTGGCCTGCAATATGAGGGGTGGGTGCATATCACTCCCAGCAGTGGACAGATATGTGAGGGGTGGGTGCACAGGACTCCAAGCAGTGGCCTGCAATATGAGGGGTGAGTGCATATCACTCCCAGCAGTGGACAGACATGTGAGGGGTGGGTTCACAGGACTCCCAGCAGTGGACAGAGACATGGGGGAGGGTGCATATTACTACCAGCAGAGGACAGACCTGTGAGGGGTGGGTGCAGAGGACTCCCAGCAGTGGACAGACATGGGGTGGTGTACATCATTATCACATGACCACAACTCCATGGGTGTATGTACGCATCCCTAACTTTGGACAATGATGATAGTGCCATAATAACACATCACTGACAGCAGTGTCCCACTCCCAGGAGGATGGATGTCACACCCCCACTGCATGACACACCACATGTGGGTGTGAGGACAAATAACACATGCATACCCACCCCTTGGCAGGTGCAGCACAATACACACACTGACATCATGCCACAAGACTGTATAGTCATGTCAATGCCTACTAAACTAAGAGAGCCAAAGGGAACACACACTGTCATGCACATCCCAGGACTGATAGGAATGTTCAGGTGCTGGGCCAGCTACCAAGATGTTGTCTCTCATGGAAGGACTAGGGTGGAGTTCCCACAGATACAATGCCCACAATTGTGAGTCAGGTGCCCAAATACCCTGCAGAAAAAGTACCATATGTGTGCTAGGCTGGGAGTACGCACATGCATAGTGCTGAAAAGGGAGAATTTCTCCATGAAGGCATTTCGACATACTCAATACACAAGTACAGTGACTAGCAAGGATGGCACAGACGATGCAGCCGGAGACATTGCTGAGCAGTCATGGCCATAGTTGAAGGGATCCGTCACCAACAAAGGAAATGTAGACACAGGTCAGTACAACAATTGTTCAACTCTTTGCAGGGAAGATGTCAGGTGCCACAGAGGAAGGAACACTCCTTGGGTCAATGTCTCAAAACCAAAATAACACACATTAACAATGATTCTTTGCAGAGACCTTGTGATGGCACGCAGATACCATGGTCCACCTCATGACCATCAGAGTAGAAAATTTCTCAGAACCATAACACATTACCACAACACCAACTCCAGGAGCCTCAGCACCAACATCAATACCTGAAATGCAATAGTGTGAAAAGTAAAAATAAAATGCTTTATTCAGCATAAAAAACAAAGAATGGAATGACACTATATACAAAGGCCAATGGCCAGTCCATAATAGAAGTCCTTGGGGGGACACATGGGCACGCATCTCCCCTAGCTTGCCTGCACATTGGAACCCTCAGGTTCGTCGACCGGGGGGGCATCATGTAGGGAAGGACCAGGCACCGCAGGGACAGGAGGGGGAAGGGCAGGTGTGGTGGGTGCAGGGGTGGACGTCTCCACCACAGGGGGTGGGGCAGCGCCAAAGGTGGATGTGAGCACGTCGCTGCACACTGCTGCCAGGGCATCCAGGGTAAGCCCTGCACCGGAAGAAACACCAGGGCCAATGGAGGGGGGTGGCCGAGGGATGGGGGCAGCGTTCTTGGGGGAGGGGGTGGACAGGGGGTGGGACTTGACTACCCTGCCCGGGGACTTCCTCGCCCACTTGCGGGGTGGTGTCACAGTGGGGGTGATGGGCACCTCACCCATGTCGACCTCTTTGGGTGTCAGTTTGGCAGGGGAGCCAAGGAGGGTGCTTTTGGAGGGACTGGGTTGTGAGGCCTGCGGACTCAGACTGTGGCTGCGTGTATGTCTTTTTGCCCCAGACCCAGTGGGTGTGCCTACATCCCCCTGAGTGTGCGTGACAGTAGGTGTGCGCTTGCCCTTACTTGGTGGTGTGTTCGCTGTGTCTGGTAGGGTACGTGCTTGGGAATGTCTGGGTGTGCATGGGACAGGCATGGGAGAGGGAAGTGTGGATGGGGCTGGGGTAGGGGGGGACGAAGCGCTGCAGGAGACACACTGCTGCCGTCAGTGAAGAGTCCATGGACCACTGAAACCTGTGTTGTTCAGACATCGATGCTGACATGCCCTCCATGAATGACACCATCTGTGTCAGCAGTGTGGTGTGGCCATGGAGGACAGTCAGCACCGATGCCTGCCCAACCTACAACTGCCTCAGTATGTCCACAGACTCTGCACTGAGGGCAGCAGGGGTGACAGGGGCAGGGGGTGCAGTGCCTGTCCCGAAGGAGACATGGTGGTGCCCTGCACGGACAGAAGGGACCGGAGCAACTTGGAGGGCGGTGATGGGAATGGAGGAGGCGGTGACAGATGTTGGGCTGCTGCCAGGTGTTGTAGCAGCCTCCGCCCCCTCGATGAGGTCAGCCTCGGACTCGTCTGTGTCGTAGTTGGAAACGCCACCAGACAGGTCCTCTGACTGACTCCCCTCGCCCTCCGTGCCACTGGCTCCCGCAGACTCGCCAGCACTGGTGGCACTGGTGCTGGGTCCCTCATCCAGGTCCATGCAGGTGTCTCCCTCGGTTTCCAATGATGATGCTGTGGGCAAGGTAAAGATACAGAAAAACATCAGTCACCTGTATACATCTGACACATTAGTACAAAAACAATAGGTCACAGTGCATATCAGGCAATGCATCATGAGGACAGCTAGATCACTCCGCACATATGTAAGCCCTGTACTCCCCAGTTGGTAGACCCACCATGCCACTTGGACACAAGGAACAATAGGACACACCAGCCCAAAACTTGAATGAGAAAACACTGAGGAGCTAGTGTCTGGGAACAGGTGAGCACAGCAATACAATGAAGTCATGCCACCTCTTGTTTACCCTGAAAGAAACAGTAGTGGTGCACCCAAGGCAAAGTAACACACCTCAATACCAAAGGTGTCCCCACACTCAGAGACCTGTAAGTACTTTGGAACACAAACGGAAAAAAGTAGGTCCCTTGGGAATCACAATACTTGACACAATCGACATGGTCAGAATGTGGGAATGTGCCATTTTGTGAACAGAACACACATGTGCCTTCATAACAGATGGCTTCCAAGGAGGTGCACACAAAACTACATTTACACAGTCATTGAAGAAGCTGGCAGCCTTCTTTAAAGAAGCCACTGTTAGAAAGAAATGTTGTTGCAGAAAGTACATATACATGGGCCCACGGAGGGCTTGATGACTTGAGACTCGTAAGTTGGTATCACCAACAACCAAGGACTTACCCAATCTCCACAACACTGGGGGAACATGTATATGTATAATCTGAAAAACAGTCTCATTAGAACAGTGCCTTCTTTAAAATTGGGCCAGCGTGTTCCCTGAAAGTGTAAAGGTGCTTTGTTGTGCACTTCCTTGGGAGACATCTGTCATGCAGGCACATTATTGTTCTTAACAACAAAACATCAAACTAAAGCATAGAAAACATGAAGACCTGTTGACAAGTGTTGTGAGTCCCAAGGTACAATCCCTTGTGACTAACAACTTGAATTATGTCAGTTGTCACATGGCCATCCGTTACCTGATGACACATTTGCCAACACATCTGACCCACTGCCTGTGATGTGGAGTGGCACACATGTCCAAACCCAGGACAATGCATGAGCTAATGGGCCTGCTATTGTGTTATAAAAAGGCATACCTGCACTGAAGAGACACCCTCATGGCAAGGCAGAATGTCCACACAGATGTCAGCACACAAAGACCAAACTACGTAGCATCTTGACCACACACTGGTGCAAAAAATGAATGAGCAAGAATCATGTATTTAACATCTGGGAACCCACGGACCTGGGCTCGCCTGCGACACAATGGGTCACACTGGGCTGCATGGTGGCCAAAAGAAACATTGCTCAGCTCTGGGGAGCCGTGCAGGCACCAAAGGTTAACGACTGGAAGGCTGATCTTGACTGGTGCATGCTCAGAGAAAAGACGGTCTATGCTGCGAGAGGATGCCCCAGAAAGTGGGCAAAGGTCTGGTCATCCTGGAACGCATACCGTGGTTACATATGTACCCCGCCAGAGGAGCCTGAAAGTGACAATCCCCCCTCACCATAACTTCCTCATTTACTCCTCATTCTAAAATGTGACTTGTTTTGTTGTGCTCTCTGTAATGTGATTTGATGGAACTGTGCTCAGGCTGTATGTTTTACATAACTTTAATAAAAAGAATTGTTAAAAAAAAAGAATCATGTATTTAAACAATTGACACATGCTGCAAAGCACAAACATTAAACCCTGCACAACATCACTGGGTCACTGCACGTTGAGTCTCTGTCCAGCCAATTATCACACACAGGTCAGACCTGACAAGGAGACATAAGGTCTGGCCATGTAGGCCTCGCCCGCACAAATCCCCCATACCTGAGACAATTTGATTGAAACAGATCAAGAAGTGACACCTCTTAATCAGGCAAAACAAAAATGTGCAGCAATAATTCCCAAATGTACTCCACATCACCTTGTGAGGCTGCCAACACATATTTGTGACAAACAACCATCGACAGATAGTAGTTGTGAATAGACACACAGGCACTGCCCAGTGTGAGTATGCACAAGCCAAATGGGGTCTCCCTGTCCAGTCGACACATGTAGCACACTTTGGATAAATACAAATGAGGCCAGGAAACAATGCCACAGAGGCAAACATATGCTGAACACACTGAGAATGGACACAGTGTTGGATGACACACATGATCACGAGACAAGGGTGTCTCAGGGGACTGTAGTGGGCACACTGCTCCTTGTTCCTGGAATGATCTGACTGTAACATGAGCAACCGTCCTGGCACTATGCATATCTCCCACTCATGCACATCATGTCTGAGGCCACAACATTGGTCATGCATGCAGCAAGTGTGTTCATTTGAAACCTCACACTCCCATGTTGAGACTCATCATCAGTGCCAACAAATATGGACCCCCAACAGAGTGAACAGGACAGGGCACAGGCAAGGTAACAACACATGTCACAGACCACCCTCCCACATGATGCAGAAAGCAATGTGCACTTGGATCAACTGGCAGGCTAGATGACCATGTGCAATTGTGATAACACACAGACCAGGGGACACATGTCTGTGAGAAGTTGGCCTGATGTATGATGTCACTAGTTATAGTGTACACCTTATATCAGTCCAAATACCCTTATGGTGATTGGTTGTAAAGTCAACCTTATAGACCAGCTATCCTAGTGGTAGCATGGACAAGAGCAGTCTTAGGCTAAACTCTGAATGGCATGTGAAGCCAGCTGTGATACCATATATAATCCCTTGAATACCAAATGAAAGGACACCACAACAGATATATATATAAAATAAAGTGTATTTATTCTAAGCAAACCCTCAGCACTCTTTATGAGATTAGAGGTAGGTACAACACAGTCTTATTAATGCATACAGTAAGTCACACAGGTAAGTAATACAGTTAGGCCCTAGGGGCCACGCAAACCATATACTAAGTAAGTGGTATAAGAACCACTATCACGGAAATAGAATAGGCCTAGGCCTAGGGAATCGCTGGGGCTACACTACACTAGCGTTAGTTAGGAAGTGGGAGGCCCACGGGATTCGTGTGCAGAGTGGAAACACTCACGCGTAATGCGTAAAAGTCAATAGCAATGTTACAGTTTAGAAATAGATAGATTTAGGACACTTCCGGAGTAGCTAGGAAGTTGAGACTTGAAAACTAGACACTAGGATAGTCACTATCCTGATGAGCACCGGAGTACCCAAGTTACCTAGCCCACAGGCTGCGGGTGCATAGGGGTGAAGATGCGTCGTTTTCGTCGTCGACTCCTATGGATGCCTGAAGAAAGATGCTGACAGGCAGTCAGGGGAGAGTGTCCGGTGGATCCCAAGGCTGGGATCAAGAAGAGAAGGAACCTGCAAGCAGAGGGGACAGAGTCAAAGTCACTAGCCAGTGACCACGTGGAACCAGGAAGGAACCAGGCGATGTCGTGAAGAGTTGCAGGTGAAGGTGAAGCTTGTCGCTGCAGCCAGGAGGACCAGGAAGCGTCGAGGACGACCAGGACCAGGAGGCGAGCTGTCCCACGAAGGCTCTTGCTGTCGGCGGCGTCGAAGTTGGACTAGGACTCACCAAGCCTTGGCAAGCGGAACCCACGAAGAACAAAGGACTTGCTTCTGGTGCAGACCAGGAAGGTCTGGGGTGCTTCTTCTTGGCAGAGAAGCGGGAGCCAGTCTGGAGGAGCCAAACCAGCGCAGAAGATTTCAGGGAGCGTCGTCACAAAGGCCACTAGCCAGCGGGCAAGCAACCGGACAGACGCGGCAAGCAGGAAAATGCTGAAGGGCCCCACGCAGGACTCGTGGAGTGTGGGGGGCTGGTCTTCGGTGCAAATGGTGCTTGGGGTTGGGGCTTCTCAATCCCCGGTGCACAACTTCGAGGGTACCTCAGAAGCTGCGCTGTAAGTTACTAGCCACTTTTCCCAGGTAGCCGGTCCCACGTCGCTCGTCGCCTCCACGGATCTCAGCTCTGCTGCAGATGTGGATGAGGGTCGGAGAAGTCTGGAAGTCAAGGCTCTGGTCGGGCTCTGCAGTCGGTTCCTCGTCGAACGTCTCACAAAGCAAAGGGTAGTCACTTGATGGTGCCTGTTTGCACAGGGTAGCCACTCCTTGGCTACAAGGGAGATTCTTCAGTCTTCTTCTTTCGTCGAATGTCGAAGGTCCAGAGTTTCTGTTCAGTTTTGCAGGTTCAGGATAATCTAAAGTCTTGAGGCCCAACTCCCACTCTTATACTAATCTGGGGGGCTGGGATACCTGCTAGGTCACGCCTTATGGGTGGGACCTGGGAGGGGGTGGTTACACCCACTTCCCTTTGTCCAGTTTCGCGCCAGAGCTGGGGCTGGAGTGCCCCAGCGCCGGTTTGAACTGGACTATGCAAGGAACACCTTGTGTGCCCCAGGCATGTCTCATTCCTTTCAGCCCACCCTGCCCCAATACACTAAAGGCTGTCTGGGGAGGTGCTAGCACCTCCCCAAGCAGGAAACCTATTGTCCAGGCCTCCCTGGCTGGGATCACTCCCAGCAGCAGGAGGTCAGACTTGTGTCTGTGGCAGCAGCATCCATTTTGTGATGCTGAGGCTTTGGTTAGAGATAAACAGCAAAGTATGATTTTAACATGTCTCTCCCTCTAGAAGGGGGGAATAATATCCTCATCACCAGAAATGGTATGGGGGTATTATTCCAAAGTGTTAGACACCTTACACGACATGTTTTGATACAGCCCAACCATAGTTACCATAACCGTTTAAGATTATAAGGCACTTTAAGAGTATATGGTAGGCTATATCATAGAACAGCTATAAGGACATGGTTCCGAAAGCTGCAGACAGGCTCAGCTCATGCTAGAGCACCATCTCACATGTTACCAAGCACCCTGCCTCCAGGATTGTTAAGGCCTGCCATAGGAGTGACTGATAGGTACACATGTGTCTATATATAAGGTAGGTATAGGAATACTACACCTAAGCAAGGGGTGATTACACGACCTTGCCCCAGCTGAGTGATCAGCCAGTTGTGTCTGATTGGAAGGCCAGACCAGGGGTGGCATAATACATGCTGCAGCCCCTGGGAGGCCTAGGGTACACCTATGCCCTGGGTACCTAGGGTACACTGTACAGGGTCCAATAAGGTGATCCTTACCAATTGATTATGTACCTAGGGTACATGGAGTCCATTTTACAGAGAGAGCAGACAGCCTGAGACCCTGAATGGCAGGATCTCAGGCCAACTAAGTCGAAAAACCAGCTAGACACTAGGCAAAAAGTTGGGGGTAACCATAGTCAGATATCCACCTTCCTACACAACCCCCCCCCAAACGAAAGGAGATAAGGCTGGCCTTGACAAGGTAAGCCTCTATTGCCTGAGTGGCCATATAAGGAAGAACCAGCACTGGCATGGTTACCCCCTGTCTCATGGTCCACTAAGCAATCCCTCATCCTAAAGATATCATAGGGTCTCCACCATAGGGAATCTCTACCTTTGGTGTGTCTTTGCAAAGTAAAAGGCTGGTGTTGAGATGGAGTACTGAAGTGAGTGTCCTCAAAGTGAGGCCTCAGCTTCCTCCAATCATCCTCCACCCTGGATGCCTTTCTTTCTCTAACTGAGTTGCACTGTGCTCTCAGGGTCAGTCTCTGGCTACCTAAAGCTGGAGGCTGGGTCCCTTTTGTGGGCTTACTGGAGGGACAGGTCAGGTTTGGGGCCCTAAGGTCCCATGTTTGCCTGTGCCCAACAGAATCCCTCTGGGGGAGGTCCCTAACTACCTGTGAAGGGGATCCCTCAGGAATGTTTTTACCCATCACCTGGCTAGGGCAACTAACCAGGCAATCCTCATTCTTTTGAAGGGGGGGTTCTTGTGGACAGGGGCCCTCTTGGGGTCCACTGACCTCCCTGACCTCTGCAGCCCTGGGCTGACTGAGGCAGGGTAGAGAGAGGCAGGCTACCTGCACCAGACTGGGTCCCACCTTGGAAGGGGCCACTGACATCAGAGGCTCTGCCAGGCCAGGCCTGGCTACCTCTGGGGCAGTTCCTTCACAAGGGGTGAGGTCAGATCCCTGAGGAGGCTGACCTTTTCCTAATGTCTGGGGAGAGGGAGACTTTTCTTCCTCCCCACTACTCTCTGTTTGTGTGGAGTGATCCATAGTTTCAGGCTTCACTACACCTATATCAGTCTGAGTGTGGGCTGAGACCATTACAGCCTTGCCAACCTTTTCAGGAAGGCACTCAGTTTGTGTTTGAGCTGTGACTGTCACAGCTCTGCCAATTTCTACAGGGAAGTCTGTCTGTGCCTGGGCTGTGGCTACCACTGCCCTTCCAACCTTTTCAGGGAGGAAAGCTACTTGGACAGGGGTTGTGACTGGCACAGCCCCACTACCCTTTTTGGAAAGGCCTACCATTTTAGAATGGGTGTCTTGTTCAACTCCAGCCCAAGCTGAGAGTTCTAAGTCATTCCCCAGCAAGCAGTCCACAGGCAAGGTTGGAGACACTGCCACCCTTTTAGGGCCAGTGACACCTCCCCAGCTGAGACATACCTCTGCCATGGGATGACTGTTCTGTTTGCCATCAATGTTAGTTACCTGGTATGAGAAACCAGGCAAAAGCTGCTCAGAGGGAACTAGCCTATGGGCCACCATAGTGATGCTAGCTCCAGTGTCTCTGTAGGCCTCAGCTTTTCTACCATTGATGTAGGGTTCCTGTTTGTACCTACCCAAAGTGTTGGGACAGGCAGTGAAGTTGGCAAACCCCATGCCACCATCACAGACAAGAGTAGCTGCTGTAGGGGAATTGGCTAAGCCAGGATCCCCCTGTGTTCCCCAAGAAAACCCAACCAAATTTTTGGGGGCACTCCCACCACCTGGGGGATTACTGCTGACAGTAATAGGTGGTGTGACAGGAGTAGTTGGAGGAACAGTTTTGTTTTTAGCCTGTGGACAACTGCTGTCAGTTTTCCAATGCCCAGGTGTTTTACACACATGGCAGTAAGGCTTTTTAACTGTGGTAGAGGAGGGAGCTTGGGACCCACCACCCTGTGTGGAGTTTTGGGGCCCTGAGGAAGATTTCTCTTTTGCTTTATCCCCACCCTTCTCTTGAGGCTTGGTGGTATCTTTCTTTTGGTCACCACCCTGATTTTTAGGCCTAATCCTGGTCCTGACCCATTTATCTGCCCTCTTTCCCAATTCTTGGGGAGAGGTCAAATCTGAGTCTACCAGGTGTTGATGGAGAAGCTGGTTCTGACAATTACTAAGGATCTGCTCCCTCATAATCAAGTTGTACAATCCTGTATAGTCCTGCACCTTGCTGCCAGTTAACCAACCTTCCAAAGCCTTAGTGGCACAATCCACAAAATCAGACCAGTCCTGTGTCTGTGTCTTCTGGGTGTCTCTGAACAACAACCTATATTGCTCAGTGGTTAAGCCAAACCCATCTATCAGAGCACTCTTCAGGACTTTGTAATTGTTTGCATCCTCATCACTGACTGTGAGGAGCTTGTCTCTACCTTTGTCAGAAAAGGAGAGCCACAAGATAGCTGCCCACTGACTTTGGGGTACCTGCTGTACTTTGCAGGCCCTCTCCAAAGCAGTCATCCATTTGTGGATGTCATCCCCATTCTGATATGGGGGGACTATCTTGCTTAGGTTTCTATGGTCATAAGACCTATCCCTATCTCTAGGAATGCTGCTGCCACCAGTGGGTTCTGACCCACACAATTTTTGCTCTCTAGCCAGAGCAAGCTTCTCTTTGGCAAGGGCAATTTCTTCCCTCTGAATCCTCAGATTAGCTTCCCTCATTCTGGCTTTATGCTCCTTTCTCTCAGGTGAAGTCATTCCCCTGTGAGAGGAAGCATTAGAGATGTTAGAGACATGGGAGTGGATGGATTCCCCTGAAGGGGATCTGTCCCTCCTGTTTCTCTGTGAATGCCTACTTGTGGGTCTGTATGGGGGGACCCCATGCAAACTCCCATGTAAGCTTAAGTTAGCCTGGCTAAGTCTCCTTACTTGGCTCTGGCTGTCTACCTCTTCCTCTGAAGTCCCATCTGACTCATCTGTGGTGGGTAGACCCTTATCTACAGCTATGGCACCATCCCTGGCAGCTCTTTCAGCATCATAGGCCTCCAGAAGCTCCACTAGCTGTCTAAGGGTAGGGTTTGCACCCTGTTTTATTCCTCTGGAGGTACACAATTGTCTCATCTCCTGGAATGTGAATGCATCATACCTAGAGGGAACCTGTCTAGGATTCTCCTCTCCTGAGGGAGTATCAGTGTGATCTCCATCCAGGGGCATGATTCTAGTGAGGGTGTGGTGTGTGCACCTACCTACACTAGTTGTATCTACTAAACCTTTCTAGTAGTTGTAGTCAGGGTGTGTTACTCCCTTCAACCTACAACTACTAAGTCCAGTAGGACTTAAGTATTATAAACTATGTTATATGTACCTAGACAATATCTGTGTGATCTTCCAATTTAGTATCTCAAGATTACAATGGTATTACAACAGCAAGCTCAGATCCCACCCGCTGCTCACCAATGTGAGAAGTTGGCCTGATGTATGATGTCACTAGTTATAGTGTACACCTTATATCAGTCCAAATACCCTTATGGTGATTGGTTGTAAAGTCAACCTTATAGACCAGCTATCCTAGTGGTAGCATGGACAAGAGCAGTCTTAGGCTAAACTCTGAATGGCATGTGAAGCCAGCTGTGATACCATATATAATCCCTTGAATACCAAATGAAAGGACACCACAACAGATATATATATAAAATAAAGTGTATTTATTCTAAGCAAACCCTCAGCACTCTTTATGAGATTAGAGGTAGGTACAACACAGTCTTATTAATGCATACAGTAAGTCACACAGGTAAGTAATACAGTTAGGCCCTAGGGGCCACGCAAACCATATACTAAGTAAGTGGTATAAGAACCACTATCACGGAAATAGAATAGGCCTAGGCCTAGGGAATCGCTGGGGCTACACTACACTAGCGTTAGTTAGGAAGTGGGAGGCCCACGGGATTCGTGTGCAGAGTGGAAACACTCACGCGTAATGCGTAAAAGTCAATAGCAATGTTACAGTTTAGAAATAGATAGATTTAGGACACTTCCGGAGTAGCTAGGAAGTTGAGACTTGAAAACTAGACACTAGGATAGTCACTATCCTGATGAGCACCGGAGTACCCAAGTTACCTAGCCCACAGGCTGCGGGTGCATAGGGGTGAAGATGCGTCGTTTTCGTCGTCGACTCCTATGGATGCCTGAAGAAAGATGCTGACAGGCAGTCAGGGGAGAGTGTCCGGTGGATCCCAAGGCTGGGATCAAGAAGAGAAGGAACCTGCAAGCAGAGGGGACAGAGTCAAAGTCACTAGCCAGTGACCACGTGGAACCAGGAAGGAACCAGGCGATGTCGTGAAGAGTTGCAGGTGAAGGTGAAGCTTGTCGCTGCAGCCAGGAGGACCAGGAAGCGTCGAGGACGACCAGGACCAGGAGGCGAGCTGTCCCACGAAGGCTCTTGCTGTCGGCGGCGTCGAAGTTGGACTAGGACTCACCAAGCCTTGGCAAGCGGAACCCACGAAGAACAAAGGACTTGCTTCTGGTGCAGACCAGGAAGGTCTGGGGTGCTTCTTCTTGGCAGAGAAGCGGGAGCCAGTCTGGAGGAGCCAAACCAGCGCAGAAGATTTCAGGGAGCGTCGTCACAAAGGCCACTAGCCAGCGGGCAAGCAACCGGACAGACGCGGCAAGCAGGAAAATGCTGAAGGGCCCCACGCAGGACTCGTGGAGTGTGGGGGGCTGGTCTTCGGTGCAAATGGTGCTTGGGGTTGGGGCTTCTCAATCCCCGGTGCACAACTTCGAGGGTACCTCAGAAGCTGCGCTGTAAGTTACTAGCCACTTTTCCCAGGTAGCCGGTCCCACGTCGCTCGTCGCCTCCACGGATCTCAGCTCTGCTGCAGATGTGGATGAGGGTCGGAGAAGTCTGGAAGTCAAGGCTCTGGTCGGGCTCTGCAGTCGGTTCCTCGTCGAACGTCTCACAAAGCAAAGGGTAGTCACTTGATGGTGCCTGTTTGCACAGGGTAGCCACTCCTTGGCTACAAGGGAGATTCTTCAGTCTTCTTCTTTCGTCGAATGTCGAAGGTCCAGAGTTTCTGTTCAGTTTTGCAGGTTCAGGATAATCTAAAGTCTTGAGGCCCAACTCCCACTCTTATACTAATCTGGGGGGCTGGGATACCTGCTAGGTCACGCCTTATGGGTGGGACCTGGGAGGGGGTGGTTACACCCACTTCCCTTTGTCCAGTTTCGCGCCAGAGCTGGGGCTGGAGTGCCCCAGCGCCGGTTTGAACTGGACTATGCAAGGAACACCTTGTGTGCCCCAGGCATGTCTCATTCCTTTCAGCCCACCCTGCCCCAATACACTAAAGGCTGTCTGGGGAGGTGCTAGCACCTCCCCAAGCAGGAAACCTATTGTCCAGGCCTCCCTGGCTGGGATCACTCCCAGCAGCAGGAGGTCAGACTTGTGTCTGTGGCAGCAGCATCCATTTTGTGATGCTGAGGCTTTGGTTAGAGATAAACAGCAAAGTATGATTTTAACATGTCTCTCCCTCTAGAAGGGGGGAATAATATCCTCATCACCAGAAATGGTATGGGGGTATTATTCCAAAGTGTTAGACACCTTACACGACATGTTTTGATACAGCCCAACCATAGTTACCATAACCGTTTAAGATTATAAGGCACTTTAAGAGTATATGGTAGGCTATATCATAGAACAGCTATAAGGACATGGTTCCGAAAGCTGCAGACAGGCTCAGCTCATGCTAGAGCACCATCTCACATGTTACCAAGCACCCTGCCTCCAGGATTGTTAAGGCCTGCCATAGGAGTGACTGATAGGTACACATGTGTCTATATATAAGGTAGGTATAGGAATACTACACCTAAGCAAGGGGTGATTACACGACCTTGCCCCAGCTGAGTGATCAGCCAGTTGTGTCTGATTGGAAGGCCAGACCAGGGGTGGCATAATACATGCTGCAGCCCCTGGGAGGCCTAGGGTACACCTATGCCCTGGGTACCTAGGGTACACTGTACAGGGTCCAATAAGGTGATCCTTACCAATTGATTATGTACCTAGGGTACATGGAGTCCATTTTACAGAGAGAGCAGACAGCCTGAGACCCTGAATGGCAGGATCTCAGGCCAACTAAGTCGAAAAACCAGCTAGACACTAGGCAAAAAGTTGGGGGTAACCATAGTCAGATATCCACCTTCCTACAATGTCAAGCAGGGGAAGGGACGAATAAGAGCACCGGTTGACTTTGGGGAACAGAATATGCACTGCACATATAAACCCTGGCAGTGTATCCAGGCTACAGAGCACTTCCAAAAGCTGGGGACACACAACACAACAAACAGACAGGTACCTACCCCCTCCTTCCTGCTGTCCCTCCTGTAACTGCCTATCCAGGTCAGGGAAGACCACTGCCAGGACACGCATCATGTGGGTGGTCAGGCATCGGCACCCGCCGTGGGGGCGTGGAGGTGAGAGCCCCAGCTGGACCCGGGCAATCTGCCGGATCCAGCACCGGATGTCATGCCATCGTTTTCTGACTTGGGCTAGGCGCCGACTGCGACCCCCCGCCACTCTCACGGCCCTGACGATCTGCTTCCAGATCCCCCCCTTCTCGTAGGCACCTGCTCCATGTCACAGAGACACACATTTGAACATCGATAATATGTTGAACAGGGCATAGGATGCTGCCAAGGAATAGCATCTTAGTCATATGGACATTTTCCTCTGTGGAAGCCCCAATGCACTACATGGCATTGAAATTACACAGGTGGCAGGAGGGGTGTGACACACTCCCTGATCATGGCACACACTGTGCATCACATGCAACACCAGGCTGATAGACAGCACCTCAAAGCAGTTACATGCCCCAGCCCACTGACGCAACCTCAGCAGAGTACACAGACACACACAGGCACAGATCAATCACCTGCAATTGGCAACAGCGGATACATACCTCACTCTGCACATGTGCCACTTGCCTGTGGGGTGTCACAGGTGTTGGGCTAGCTCAGCAAGTCAGATACACAGCACGGCTTACTTCTCACATCAGATGGGTAGAGCTGTTGCCTACTCCATGCAGCTGTGGTGCAACACTTCACATAGATACTCACCCACATGACAAGGAACCTTCACACACATCAATGTCCAGGAGGGCGTACACATCACTTGGACACTCTCACCACAGCTCCACTCAACTCATACACATCTGTGGGTACAGTCACCTGTCACACCGGGGGGACCACTGAATCACCTCAGGACAATAGCCAAAAAATGCCACCAAGGATTTGCCAGGGTGAATGTGTCATGCACTATGCAGTGAATGTCACAGTAAGCACAATGCAAGTGAGGAGTGCACACAGGAACTACTTCCTGCTCTGCATGACAGACATAAGCCTTTCCCCCCCTGGGACCCACTCTAAACCACATTGCATGTCTATCATACCTCGACACAATGCCAGAAGTGACAGTCACAAAAAAGGTGCACAGTCAAAGGTAGTGGGGTCAGCACTCACCTGCTCCCCTGGTCTCCCATACAGGCTGGGGTACTGTGGGAGGAGGACATTCAACAAGTCCTCATTCTCCTCAAGTGTGAATGGCTGGGCCCTCTCCACAGTCCGCGACATGGTGCCAGAGGAAGCACAGACAGCAGCAGTGTGGTCGACAGGAAAATTGCGCAGGCAAGTGCCCTCTCATGGGTTCTGGCTGACTTATATCTGTCTTGCTGGAGGCTTTCATGTACAGGAGTACAGAGTGATTGGTCAGACTCAATTGCATCCTACGTTTCCTCCAATCCCTTTAAACATACACCAATGACACGAATTTGCATGGTTCAAATTTTGAGCATCATAGCAAGGCAAACACCACTTTGCAACATTGTAATTTTTGGCCCAACTGACTTTTCAAGCCCACATGATGGCCACATTGCAACTGAAATCTCTGTATCCATGACAACCAGCATGCATTTTGGGCCTAATACTTGTCCCCTATGTAATTTTTGAATCCCAAAAACATGTACGGTGCGTTTCACACGTACCCGTACACGTACGGCATCACAACAATAGTGATACGGACCGTACACACGCTCTGAGAGCCTGTGTATGGTCCGTATCACTATAGTAGTGGTGCCGTAGGAGTACGCATGTGTGTACGGCCTGGACCACGCATACTCCTACGGCACCACTACTATAGTGATACGGACCGTACAAATGACGTGTGTGTGGTCCGTACCACGCGTACACCTACGGCACCACCACAATAGTGATAAGGACTGTACACACGCTCTCAGAGCGTGTGTACGGTGCGTTTCACACGCTTGCACTGGTGATAGGAGGCGCACACGAAAGGAATAGAGGTCTCCGGCTCGCACATGGCTGTACATCAAGTCATTGTCATTGCAGGCTTCCATGTCCATGGCCTAGGTGTGTCAGGCAGTGATATTGCACATGTCTCCTCATGTAGTTGCACAATTGATGTGTGATGACCTGTGTGCACATGTCATGTGTAATGGGGCACTATGTGGCACACTTCCCCTTCACACTTTGCACATGTGTGCCTGAAGTACAAACGTGTCAAGCACAGCATCACTGGTATGGCACAGTCACCACCACCCGCAACTGTCCCCTGATGCCAGGGACAGGGACACTAATAACTGACATTTCACAATCAGCGTGCCCCAATGTGACTATGTCATGTGTGTGTCATGTGTTCCCATGACCTTGCTGTTAGTGTTCCGTCAACTACATCTGCTGTTGCTGCATCCAACATGTGTCTGTGTGGAGATGAGCATGGCACACATCTACGCACACCATGCCACATGTGGATTCCCACGTAAGCAGGGTCTGTATGCATCGGACATGATATTTTCACATTAGGACATATCTGCGTCGTCTCAATGTCTGTGTTTTCTGTTTTCACGTGTACTCCTTCATCGCAATGTGTTGGATCTGTAGATTTGACATTCCATGTGACCTGTGCGTCTAGCTTGCCATCAGCTGTCTGTATGAGATGACATCCATTAAATGCAGCTATGTGGATGTATGTCACTCCTGTGATGTCTCTGGCTGTTCACTCAGACTGTCCCCCAGCTCGTTTCAGGGCATGTCATGTACACTTGCCAATCAACGGGTGTATCTGGCTTTTCGTAGGAGTATCACCAAGCTAGCATACGTGTCCTGGATGTCTTGCACACACCAGACTCTGTATTTAGCAGATGTGTAGTAGCAGTTGAGCATGTGCTCTGTTCATTGACATTGATGTTGTCATGCTCTAAATCTTCGCCATTCATCACAATTTTCTGCAGGGCACCGCCTGTCCCCGACCAATGCCAGACTTGGGTGCCATGAGGGAACGTGCCTGCATCTGATGTTACAGATTCACTCAACAGTTGATTGAGGACTTGACCACAAAGGTGGCACCACACCTCCAACCACGAAACAGGTATCCTACTGCGCTGACCCCCAAGATGAAGGTGATGGCAGCCCTACATTTGTTTGCCACAGGTACGTTTCAATTCACCATAGCTGATGTTGGTGGCATGTCACAGACAATGTTCAGCCGTGTCCTGCGTGATGTTTTGGCAGCCATGTTGGAGTACCTTGATGAATTCATCCATTTTCCAACTCCTGAGGAGTTGACAGGTGTCAAGGGTGATTTCTATGCCCTGGGAGGGATGCCCCATGTCATTGGGTCCATTGATGGGACACATGTGGCTTTGGTACCACCACAGGCACCGGAGGTAGCCTATCGGAACCGTAAACATTACCACTCTATAAATGCCCTTGTGGTGTGTCTTGCTAACATGCTGATTTCCCATGTCTGTGCACGTTTTCCAGGGTCAGCACACGATGCCTACATCATGAGGCGTAGCAGGGTGCCACAAATGATGCTGGGGCTGCACAACGAACTAGCATGTCTTGTTGGTGGGTATACTCTGTTTGTCCTGTGTGTTGCGGTATCTTTGGCTCTTACGGCATCTCCTGACCCACTTATTTACATGATGTTTCCATATAGGGGACTCTGGCTATCCCAACATGCCATGGCTGATGACGCCTCTCCGCAACCCAAGATCAGCTGCAGATCACCGGTACAACAATGCACACGGGCAGACCAGGCGAGTGATTGAGAGGACGTTTGGCCTCCTGAAGAGCCGATTCCGGTGCCTTCACAAGACACGCGGGTCCCTCCCATATGCACCGGCGAAGGTCTGCAAAATCTTCCTCGTGTGCTGCATGCTGCACAACATGGCAGTGGAGAAGGCAGTGCCACTCATCCTGGAGCAGGATGAGCAGGAACATCCACCCGTGGAGGATGAAGGGCTTGGTCACGAGGCAAGTGAGAAGGAGGAGGAGGAGGAGGATATCCGGAGTCAGCTCATACGCAACTTCTTCTCATAATGGTGAGTCCCTGGGTCTGAGTGTGCACGCTTGTAGCCTTGGGTGACATGTGTTGCAATGTGGGTGTCCAGCTGACTGTATGCTAAGTGACTTAGATGTGTGTTCTGATGTGTCACTCGAGTGATGATGTCATTCCACACATTTTAGCTGAGACACTTTCTTTTAAATTAGCATTGGGACAACATTGTTCATGATTAGTATATTACCATGTATGCGGAGAAAAATCATTTAGCTGACTTCTTGTGTGTCTGTCATTCCCAGGTTCTTGCGCATGTTGTCTGCTCGTGCCTTCGTTGTCCTCCTGCTATTCCTCATGAGTATTGCAACATGTGCTGAATCAGCGTTCCATGCACGGTCATGGGGAAATGTCATTTTGGGTAAGGATTGCAGCAAGGCATTTTGGGGGTGGTACGTGTTTGGAATGTGTGGGGACTGCTTCTGTGCATGTTGTGTTACCATGCATACATGTCGACTCACCATGGGGCACAAAACATGTAGCATGACTCCCATGAATTGACAGTCACCCTTCGTGACAGTCATCTGTAATGGTTTTTGGATTCTGATGAAGGCATCAATGTGTGTAAAACTTCCCTCTGAAACATACGGGATGCTACGGGTGGACATAGTGGGGGACATACCCATGACAGGCTCAATGGGGAATTGCAGCCTCTTCGTGTGCAGCAGGAGGTGTTTGGCTCATCCCCTTAACTTGTGTGCCAGTTCATTTTGATTTACAACATCCGTGTTGTGAAGGGGTGTCCAGCGTAGGTCCCACATGTTCAGTCAAATGACCTGTGAGTCTGTTCATATTGATGCATTTCCCTTAGTGTGAGCTTGAGTAATAAAGGTGTTCCTCACCCTCCAAAGTGCCTCATCTCTGTCAATGCAGGTCTCTTGCCACTTTGCATGCGTCATCTCTGGCATAGTTGTCACTGTTAGACGGCGACCTCAGAGGAGCCCGGAAAGGGGTCCTGACTTCCCTGAGTCCCCACCCGTGTAGTATTGTAGCCGGGCACTGGCGGGAGATTCCCCAGGGGGAGGAATCTCGCAACTAGGATCGTACTTCTGGCACCCCACGACACAGAGAGACCACACTGGGTATTCTCAGAACAAGCTTTATCAAATAGGTATCACTGCAAATGTGTACAAGGCGAGCACGGGCTCAAGAGTCTCGGAAAGGTAGGGGGTAGCGGGACTGTCTCTGGTAACGGTTCAAAGCAGGGACGTATCCGGCGCACAGCTCGCAATCCTCGAGCTGGGGGATACGTTGTTGTAGTCGGGGCCCGGCGGGACCGTGAGAGTCTGTCGGAGCCGCGAGTCACTCAGCGGGCTCAGGTACAAGTTCGGAGGTCTTACGATCTTCAGGGAGCCGCGAGTCACTCAGCAGGGCTCAGGTACAAGTTCGGAGGTCTTACGATCTTCAGGGAGCCGCGAGTCACTCAGCAGGGCTCAGGTACAAGTTCGGAGGTCTTACGATCTTCAGGGAGCCGCGAGTCACTCAGCAGGGCTCAGGTACAAGTTCGGAGGTCTTACGATCTTCAGGGAGCCGCGAGTCACTCAGCAGGGCTCAGGTGAGTTCCAGTTCCAGGAGCCGCGACCACGTCAGCAGGCTCTCGTTGTTCCAGCGTCGAATCTGCCGGACAGTCTCAGAGCACCCCTTGTTATAGGTCGACCCTGCTTTGATGTCCGGAGTCTGCGCAGGCAGGGGTCTTGTCACCTGGGGGCCGCTTGTCGGGGTTTCCTGCTATTGTCTTTTGATCCTTCTTTGGCTGTTTTTTAGACGTGAGTTCAGTGAGAGGGCCGACCAGGCTGCCATATCCCCGAATGAATCGGCGGTAGTAGCCCGTGAGTCCCAGAAAGGCCCGGACTTCCTTTTGGGTGATGGGTGGGTCCCAGGCCAGGATGGCGTTGATCTTTGGCTGTAGAGGAGCGACCTGGCCACTCCCGACTTGGTGCCCCAGGTAGACTACGGATCCTTGCCCGATCTGGCACTTGCTGGCTTTTACGGTGAGGCCTGCCTGGCGCAGGGCAGTTAGCACTCTCCGGAGGTGTTGGAGGTGCTCACTCCACTCTGAACTGCAGACAGCGATGTCGTCCAGGTAGGCCGCGCTGAACTGTTCTAGTCCGGCCAGGACCCTATTTACCAGTCTCTGGAAAGTGGCCGGGGCATTTTTCATCCCGAAGGGCATCACGCGGAAGCGGTAGTGCCCATCGGGGGTGGAGAAAGCAGACCTCTCCTTGGCCCCTTCGGTGAGCGCAATCTGCCAGTAGCCGCAGGTGAGGTCGAAAGTGCTGAGGAACCGGGCGGCCCCTAGTCGGTCAATGAGCTCGTCGGCTCGTGGAATGGGGTGGGCATCGACTCGGGTAACGTCATTGAGCCCCCGGTAATCCACGCAGAACCGGAGCTCGGGGGCGACACCGGGGGCTGCTGCCTTCGGAACCAGGACCACGGGGCTGGCCCAGGGACTGTCAGAGGGCTCGATCACCCCCAGGGTCAACATCTTCGAGACTTCGGCTTGAATACAGGACCGGACCCGGTCAGGAACCCGGTAGGCTCGGTGTCTCACCGGCGGGCTGTCCCCGGTGTCCACATCGTGAACACACCAGTTGGTGACCCGGGGGGTCAGGGAGAAGAGGTCAGAAAATTGTCTGAGGAGCTGGCGGCAGTCCGCTTGTTGCTGGGCAGTGAGGGCTGGGGAGAGGTTCACCCCCTCCACGGAGCCATCCTGCTCCTTGACACACAGGAGGTCCGGGAGGGGATCCGACTCATCTTCGGCCCCGTCATCGGTGGCCAGCAGGAGGCTCAGTTCTGTCCGCACGAAGTGAGGCTTGAGGCGGTTCACGTGCAGGACCCGGAGGGGATCCCGAGGCGACTGGACGTCCACCAAGTAGGTGACTTGGCTCTTCCTCTCGACCACTTTGTAGGGCCCAGTCCATCGGTCCTGGAGAGCGCCAGGCTTCACGGGGGCCATGACCCACACCTGCTGGCCCGGCTGGAACTCGACCAGAGTAGCATTCTGGTCGTACCAGCGCTTCATTTCTTCTTGACTCGCCTCCAGGTTGGCCTCGGCCAGTTCTCGGAACCTCCTGGTCTGGTTCCGGAGGGCCAGGACATATTGGAACACATCTCGGGGGGTGGTCTGGGGTGCTGCCTCCCACCCTTCCTTAACCAAACTGAGGGGACCTCGGACGGGGTGCCCATAGAGTAATTCAAACGGGCTGAACCCTAAGGACTTCTGGGGGACCTCCCGGTAAGCGAACAAGAGGCAGGGGAGCAGGACGTCCCACTTACGCCGGAGGGGCTCTTCTAGGCCAGCGATCATCCCTTTCAAAGTCCTATTAAACCTCCCTACTAGGCCGTTCCCTTGGGGATGGTACGGGGTGGTGAACTTATAGGACACCCCACATTGTTGCCACAGGGACGTCATATACCTGGATATAAAATTAGTTCCGCGATCGCTCACGACCTCGCGGGGGAAACCCACCCTGGAGAAGATCCCCATCAGGGCCCGGCCCACCACGGGGGCCGTAATGGTGCGCAGGGGAATAGCCTCTGGGTAGCGGGTGGCGTGGTCCACTAGGACCAAGATGAAACGGTGACCTTGGGAGGTGGGGGGGTCCAGTGGCCCCACGATGTCGATCCCGACTCGTTCGAAGGGGGTACTGACGACCGGGAAGGGTTGGAGGGGAGCCTTGCGCTTCCCCCCACTCTTCCCACTGGCTTGGCACGTGGGGCAGGACTTGCAGTGTGCTTCTACCGCTGCTTTCATCTTAGGCCAATAAAAATGGGTCACGAGACGGCTGTAGGTCTTGTCCTGACCCAGGTGACCGGCGAGGGGGACATCGTGGGCTAAGCCCAGGAGGAAATCCCGGAAGCGGAGGGGTACCACCTGTACCCGTCCGGATCCCAGCTCCACTGATTTCTGCTCACTATACAGGACGTTATTCTCCCAATAGATTCGGTGCGTTCCGGTCTGGTCACCTGCGGCTTGGCCCTCGGCCTGGCGCCGCAGCCCGACCAGGGAAGGACAGGTGGCTTGCTCCCGGCAAAATTCTTTTCGGGTGGGCCCGCCCTCGTGGCGCCAATGGGCCAACTCGGGTAGATCCCCCAACTCGGGGACCGGGGCGGGGTCGGATGGTGCGGGTTCGTCGCTGGCGACGGACCCTTCCGATGGGGGAACGGGAGGACCCTCGGCGGGGATGGTGCTGGCTACTTCGACCGGGGTGCTCTCGACTTCTCTCCGGGGGCGAGTCGGGCTGTCATAGATCGGGTGGTGGCACACACCCACTCGGGGAGTCCCATCATTCCTAGGTGGGCCTTGCGCTCTACGTGCTTCCAGGGAGAACTCTCCAGGTCGTTCCCTAAGAGGCAGTCGACCGGCTGGGAGGTTCTTACGGCCACCTTGAGTTTACCTATCACCCCTCCCCACTCAAATGGCACCAGGGCTACCTGACACATACTTTCCCTATTGTCTGCAGATATTACGGGGCAAAAGACATTGGGGAGGATCTGCTCCTCGGGAACTAGGTGCCTGAGGACACCGGTGATACTGGCCCCGGTGTCCCGCAGGGCCTCTACCTGGTGGCCATTGATCTTGACGAGCTGCCCATATTTCTGTGTGTTGGACGGTAGGAGGCTACCAGGGATCATTTCCCTATCTCCCAGGGATACTAGGGCCATAGCGGCGGGTTCCCACTCCTCTGCTTCCTCAACCTCCTCCCCCAGGGCTACGTTGGCTATCTGTCTCGCAGGGGTGACTTGGGTGGCCATGGGGCACTCTGGGTCATTGGCGTAGTGCTCGGGTTTCTGGCAACGAAAACATGTGACGGTCACCCGGTGTCCTCGTCTCCCAGGGGGCCCTGTTACTGGTGGGGGGGGCGCCGGGAAAGGTGGAGGTGGTGTCTTCGGGGGGCTAGGCTGGGACTCTCTCGGCCCTCCCTGGTTCCCTCCCCCTCTCTGGCGGGGTGGTCCCTGACTGGTTCGGGGGTACTCTCCTACCATGCCCCGGGAGACCCGGGTGTTGGTCCAGCGGTCGGCCTCCACGGCCAGCTTCCGGGGATCTGTGAGCTTGCTATCCAGCAGATGTTGACGTAGCTCTACGAAGCAGTTCGCAGCCAGATGTTCCCATAACATGAGCTCAGTGAGTTCGGCAAGGGTGGTGACCTTGCTGCCCTTGACCCACCCATCGAAGGCCCGACTAAAAAAGTTTACATACTCCACCCAGGTGGTGCCCGGGATCTTCCTGCAGTCCCGGAACCGTTGGCGGTACATTTCTGGGGTGAGGCCGTATCTTGTGAGGAGAGCCTCTTTCATGTGGCTGTAGGAGGTCTGCAGGGAGAGGGGTAGGTCGAGCAGGGTGTCCCTTCCTTCGCTCAGAAACCGCCCCCACAACCCCGCCCCCCAGTCCTTCTGTGGAATCCGATGGGAGGTCATGGCGACCTCGTAGGCCCGAAACCATTGCTGAATGTCATCGTTTTTATAATATTCTTTGACCACATCCTTGGGGATGTGGACCTTCTGTTCCGCTGGGGGGGCCGTCTCTCGGTTCCCCGGGGGCCTCCCGTCCTCATTTCGGGCCTTGAGCTCGAGTTCCTTTAAGCTCCGTTCGTGCTCCAGTTGGAGCTTTCTTCCTTCGTGCTCCCGTTGGAGCTTCTTTTCTTCCAGTTCGCCTTGTACGCGCATTTGCTCTACCGCTAGCTTTTTCTCCGCTAACTTCAATTCGCCCTCGATTTTGAGTTTGGCTAACTCGAGTTCATGACTGCGGCTTCTCTCTCTGTCCGCGAGCTCTTCCGGGGATAGGCCCCCGTCTGGTACGATGCCTCGCACCTGATTGCTACTGCTTTCACTTTGGGGGGGTTCGGCTCCGTCGGGGCGCTCCCCCGTGCCTTCCGGGCGGGAGGCCCCGGTCTCCACCCAAGTTTTCAGTGCTTTCTGCAAGTCTTCCTTAGTGTTGAGGCCAGTGGTAGCGATTTTAAGTTCTTTGCAAAATTGTTTTAGCTCTTTGTGTGTGTATTCTTCCAGATGCTCCACCTGGAACACTCTGTTGGCGTTGGTTTCTGCGGAGCTCGTGGCGCTTCCTTCTGCCATCTTTGTTGGTCGTGCGTCCGTTGTTCACTGTACGATCTCTAGGTGATGGGCCCGAATCCCGTCGCTTGCCACCAATGTTAGACGGCGACCTCAGAGGAGCCCGGAAAGGGGTCCTGACTTCCCTGAGTCCCCACCCATGTAGTATTGTAGCCGGGCACTGGCGGGAGATTCCCCAGGGGGAGGAATCTCGCAACTAGGATCGTACTTCTGGCACCCCACGACACAGAGAGACCACACTGGGTATTCTCAGAACAAGCTTTATCAAATAGGTATCACTGCAAATGTGTACAAGGCGAGCACGGGCTCAAGAGTCTCGGAAAGGTAGGGGGTAGCGGGACTGTCTCTGGTAACGGTTCAAAGCAGGGACATATCCGGCGCACAGCTCGCAATCCTCGAGCTGGGGGATACGTTGTTGTAGTCGGGGCCCGGCGGGACCGTGAGAGTCTGTCGGAGCCGCGAGTCACTCAGCGGGCTCAGGTACAAGTTCGGAGGTCTTACGATCTTCAGGGAGCCGCGAGTCACTCAGCAGGGCTCAGGTACAAGTTCGGAGGTCTTACGATCTTCAGGGAGCCGCGAGTCACTCAGCAGGGCTCAGGTACAAGTTCGGAGGTCTTACGATCTTCAGGGAGCCGCGAGTCACTCAGCAGGGCTCAGGTGAGTTTCAGTTCCAGGAGCCGCGACCACGTCAGCAGGCTCTCGTTGTTCCAGCGTCGAATCTGCCGGACAGTCTCAGAGCACCCCTTGTTATAGGTCGACCCTGCTTTGATGTCCGGAGTCTGCGCAGGCAGGGGTCTTGTCACCTGGGGGCCGCTTGTCGGGGTTTCCTGCTATTGTCTTTTGATCCTTTCAGGGCCGGGTCGGGAGGAGTCCCAGACACCCAGCAGGCACGGAGCCAGCCCGCAGGGAGGCCGGAGGGCCGATCGAAACCCATCGTCCCAGGGGAGTTCAGAGGTGCGATAGAAACTGCTCCTCCCTCTCTCATCCCCTGGAAGCGTGATGTCCTCCAGCCGGAGTGGCGCCTCTAGGCCCGGGTCGCGCTGGGGCCGGGCGGCCATCTTGTTGCAGGGAGTGGGCACGCGGGCCCGGGGTGGCCGAAAGGAGAGAGGCCATGGACGGGGATGTCCGGAGTTGGCGCAGGTGTCCTGGTGGGAAAGGTTGGCTGGGCCGCGTGCTAGGGCTGCAGGCACCAGGTTTCGGTGGTGCGGGGGCACGGAGGGCCATCCTACGAGGCCGGGTCCAACAGTCACAGATTGTGCTTATGAGTGTATGTGTAGTTCGGCAACATGCATGCAGTTCTTCATGGCTAATAATCTCTATTGTGCATGAAGTCCATGGTTGTGTATGTATTTTGGGCAGGTTGCTCCCACCAACGGGCCATCAACGCCTGCTGAGGGTGTGTCTCCTGTGCGCAGCTCGGCCTTTTGTTTTCTGATCCTGTGTCTAACATGCTGATTTCCCATGTCTGTGCACGTTTTCCAGGGTCAGCACACGATGCCTACATCATGAGGCGTAGCAGGGTGCCACAAATGATGCTGGGGCTGCACAACAAACTAGCATGTCTTGTTGGTGGGTATACTCTGTTTGTCCTGTGTGTTGCGGTATCTTTGGCTCTTACGGCATCTCCTGACCCACTTATTTACATGATGTTTCCATATAGGGGACTCAGGCTATCCCAACATGCCATGGCTGATGACGCCTCTCCGCAACCCAAGATCAGCTGCAGATCACCGGTACAACAATGCACACGGGCAGACCAGGCGAGTGATTGAGAGGACGTTTGGCCTCCTGAAGAGCCGATTCCGGTGCCTTCACAAGACACGCGGGTCCCTCCCATATGCACCGGCGAAGGTCTGCAAAATCTTCCTCGTGTGCTGCATGCTGCACAACATGGCAGTGGAGAAGGCAGTGCCACTCATCCTGGAGCAGGATGAGCAGGAACATCCACCCGTGGAGGATGAAGGGCTTGGTCACGAGGCAAGTGAGGAGGAGGAGAAGGAGGAGGATATCCGGAGTCAGCTCATACGCAACTTCTTCTCATAATGGTGAGTCCCTGGGTCTGAGTGTGCACGCTTGTAGCCTTGGGTGACATGTGTTGCAATGTGGGTGTCCAGCTGACTGTATGCTAAGTGACTTAAATGTGTGTTCTGATGTGTCACTCGAGTGATGATGTCATTCCACACATTTTAGCTGAGACACTTTCTTTTAAATTAGCATTGGGACAACATTGTTCATGATTAGTATATTACCATGTATGCGGAGAAAAATCATTTAGCTGACTTCTTGTGTGTCTGTCATTCCCAGGTTCTTGCGCATGTTGTCTGCTGGTGCCTTCGTTGTCCTCCTGCTATTCCTCATGAGTATTGCAACGTGTGCTGAATCAGCGTTCCATGCACGGACATGGGGAAATGTCATTTTGGGTAAGGATTGCAGCAAGGCATTTTGGGGGTGGTACGTGTTTGGAATGTGTGGGGACTGCTTCTGTGCATGTTGTGTTACCATGCATACATGTCGACTCACCATGGGGCACAAAACATGTAGCATGACTCCCATGAATTGACAGTCACCCTTCGTGACAGTCATCTGTAATGGTTTTTGGATTCTGATGAAGGCATCAATGTGTGTAAAACTTCCCTCTGAAACATACGGGATGCTACGGGTGGACATAGTGTGGGACATCCCCATGACAGGCTCAATGGGGAATTGCAGCCTCTCTGTGTGCAGCAGGAGGTGTTTGGCTCATCCCCTTAACTTGTGTGCCAGTTCATTTTGATTTATAACATCCGTGTTGTGAAGGGGTGTCCAGCGTAGGTCCCACATGTTCAGTCAAATGACCTGTGAGTCTGTTCATATTGATGCATTTCCCTTAGTGTGAGCTTGAGTAATAAAGGTGTTCCTCACCCTCCAAAGTGCCTCATCTCTATCAATGCAGGTCTCTTGCCACTTTGCATGCGTCATCTCTGGCATAGTTGTCACAGATTGTGCTTATGAGTGTATGTGTAGTTCGGCAACATGCATGCAGTTCTTCATGGCTAATAATCTCTATTGTGCATGAAGTCCATGGTTGTGTATGTATTTTGGGCAGGTTGCTCCCACCAACGGGCCATCAACGCCTGCTGAGGGTGTGTCTCCTGTGCGCAGCTCTGCATTTTGTTTTCTGATCCTGTGTCTGTCATCTTTGGTGATTGTTCATCCATTTTCTCTGGGTGAGCCTCCTTCCTTTACATATGCCTGTTGCAGTTGTCCTTTCTGACATCCTTGTCTTTGTGTGCTACCTTCGGCCTAGTTTCCAGTACATGCCGCCTGCTGCTGCGGGCCCTGCAGCAAGGGCCCACCAAGTTCCCAGATTCTGCAACCCACACGCCTCCAAGATGCTCTTCCCTCCCTCCCTCCACCCATTTATTGGGCTGTCATTAGCTTGTCTGTGCCACTGTTGCGGCCACGCGGTGCCAAAGGCAGGACCGTCAGCGCATGCAACGTGCACATTGCACGACCCTCATGTCCTTGCATGACCCACATCACACAACCGTCTCATGTTGCAGCCACCCTCCAAGCAATCTCCAAGCGAAAATCAACCGCCTGCTCTCAGGCATACCCTAAGCACACACACCACACCTTCGCATGCTGAGTGTGCAACTTCAACTGCCTACACAGCGCTGCCCCGCCTTCCAGGCCCTGTCACACCAACCAGGTCATGTCCCTCCTACTCCACACCGCCTCCATTCACCAGCACGCCATTGGACTCTGTTACCTCCTCAACACAACAGGCCCACACATCACCTTCATGACAGTGACCTGGATGAAAGCATCCTCAGCAGCACACTACCTCTTCATTGCCATCTCAGACGGATACAAGAGCACCCGCAGGGACGGCATTAACAATCCCGGAGGATGAATTGATATCTATTTCCAAGTACGCACTCAGGGTCACAAATCCGGTTTGGCACAAACCCCCTGCAAACCCTCAGAGTAACACTCATCTACAGATCTCCAGGCCTACATCCACAATTCCGCAAAACCATCAACACGTCCATCGTCACGCACGCCCTCACATCCACAGGATACATGTGGCTGTGGGCCAGGAACTTCTGGCTGGATGAGAACCACACCAGCATCCATCATTGGTCCATCCACATTAGCATCCACGTCTCCAACGGGCAACACACTGCCACACACCCCGCTACCAATCCCCCAAAGATGATTGATGTAAGTCAACGCAGACATGCTGTGTGGGAGACTGGAACCAACACCACTGCCACACCCTGCAACCTCACAAACTGGATCAGCAACTGATCCAACAATCTAGCCACGTTGACGGACTTTCCTGTGACGCACATCAACAATTAAGCCACCTGGGACAAGGCAGACCTACTGGACTCATACACGTCTAGCAGGACTCTTGTGCACAGCTTGCAACACAAATAACCATCAGTGGCCTTACAACCCTGGTGAACGGCACACACAGCCATCACCATATCATCAGCAAGGACAATTGGAGATCCTTCAGATGGGGCCAAAAAAACGCACGATATCAGCATTGTGAGTGCACTGACATCAGCTCGCCATCCAAAAGACACCCCACCCTTGCAAGGCTGAGCCAATCCCTTGCAACTTTCTACCACTGCAAGCTCATGGACATACACGCAAGCCTTGGCACACAGAGGCAGAACGCACTATTATACGCGGGACCAACCACCCTCAGGTTTGGGACTTCCATCATCAGCAGATACAACACCCGGCTCATGTGCAACATCCCCTGGGGATCTCGATCAGGACCCTTCCCACACACCATCTCAACCACATCATTCCCCATCCTTGTAGCCCCCGTCCAGCACGTCATGTATGTATCATTGTAGTTAGCCACATTCCATGGTAGATAGAGGCATGCAGTGACCCAGGCCCTTCTTAGACAATGGACGGCAGGAACGCTGGCTCTCAATGAACCTCAACGTGCTTCCCTCACCAGCAAATGTCATCAGGAAGACAGTCAACGAGCAACTGACAAACTTCCTCCATGCAAAGAGCTCCAGGCAACCTGCACAAGACCGTCTTCCACAGTAATCACCCCACTGCAACCGTCATTATTGCCACCAACACCGACAACTTTGCCCTGCTCAACAATGGTGAGGCCACCCCCCTTGACCTCCCCACAGCATTATGCATGATGTGCTCACACACTGTCAGCTCACACATCTCCAACACTGGTATCCAGGGGATGGACCAGGATGAAATCACCAAGTAGCTCACCAGCAAGGCCATGGGAGTGGGACTCACGCCTTCAGCATGTAGTACAGTGGCGTCATCTGGCACATGGCCCAAGGCTCATCTCTCAGCGTGTCAATCTTCAATGTGTCCATGACCCCCCTCTCCACCATCACATGCGCACACAACCTCATCATCATCTCGTATGCCATTGACAGCCAGCTGCTCCTCACCCTCACCAAAGACACAGCCATTGCCAGTTCCAACCTTCAAGAAGGCATGAGGTCCATTGATGAATGGCTGAACATCAGCCACCTGAGGCTGGACTTGAACAGGACTGAGGTAATCATCTGAGGATTGTCCCCTTACAGCTGGGTCAACTCCTTGTGTCCCACCCGCCAGCGCACTGCACCAGCACCCAGTGGCCACGCACACAAGATGTGTGCATCATGGACTCGTCGCTCACAATTGCCATGCAACTCACCAGCATCTGTACCTCATGCTGCAACACCCTCCGCATGATGCACATGACCCACAGATAGATCCACCCCAAGGCAAGACAGACTGTCCCCCAGGTCCACGACACCAGCCGTGTCAACTACAGCCCTGCCCTCTACGGAGCAAGTACAGCCAAACTCCCGGAAAACTTGGCCACATCCAGGGTGCATCTGCACACCTTAGCTTCAACATCCCGCGCCCCAGCCACATCACCGTCCACTTGAGATAGCTGCAATGGATCACTGTCTGCTGCAGGATGACCTTCACACTCCTCACCCACACTCAGGAGGCAGTCCACAACCCCAGAACCCAAACCAACCTTGGGCATCTGTCATTCAAGACCCCGTTGGGCCAACTCCGTGCTTCGAACCTTGCCCTGGCCAACATTCTTCACATCCACCGAACTTCAGCATGCAGGACATAGTTCTCCCACCTGGCTAAACATACCTGGGACTCCCTCCCCGGGAACCTCCACATGAGCCATGACCTCTACACCTTAATGATACTCTTCAAAATTTGTCTGTCCGCACAGTATTGCAAGCCCCCCCTCAGCAGCTTGAGGCCATCACAGATGAGTATTGTGCTCCATGTCTGTATTGGATGATACATTGTGACCCATGTCTGTCCTGTACCGGACTCAGATCCCAGGGTATGGATGGCTGGAGTTAGTTAAACACTCAGGCGTAGTTTGACATTTCCCCACACATATGTTGTGGACTCATGCAAAATGACTGCAACATCTAATTAAAGAAATTTCGTTTTATTCTCGGGGGGGCGTGTATTGTGGGGGGAAATAGGTGCTATACAGTGTGCCTAGAATCCAAAGTTCACAGGGGGAGAAGGGATCCTTGGCATTTGAAGTCATCAGAGTCCAGAACACAGTGTTTTTCATCATTGGTCAGACTGTGACCAGCAAGTCCATGTGGCAGAGAATGTCAGTGAATGAGGTGCTGCTGTTGCGCATGAAGGCCAGGTGCCAGGCCAGGTGACCTGGGAGATGTGGATGGTCCGCTGCCTCTCACGGTCTTTTCCGTGGACGACCCACCTTCCTCGTAGGACCCTCAGATGCAGGCCTTGACGATGTTTGGGACGCTCCGTCAGACGAATCCTCCTCCCTCTCTGTGGCTGGTGGTGGACTTCGCATGGTGGCACAGGGAGGGTTGCCCATGTTGTCGGCGATCCAATGGAGTGAACGGCTTATGTCTGTTTGCAACGCCAGGAGCTCAGCTAGTCTTGCCTCCATCCGTCCTTGGTGTTGTTGTTGACTGGCGTGTTGCTCGGCCTGCTGGTTCTTAATCTCTGTGAGGGTCTCCACTACCTGGCTGATGGCCCTGGTGTCACGCCGGTATGCGTCCATGATGTTGCGTATGTGTGACATACCGGTCCCTTCAGCTGGCTGGTCAGGTTCTCGTCTCCGCCTGCCTCCACTCCCACCACCCCTGCCCACACGAGCCTGGCCTGCCGTTGTGGGCACATCTGGTCTACGGGACCCCTGAGGGATGGCAGTTGCGGGGTTGTCTGCCTCCTCCTGGGTGCCCGGTGAACCTTGTCCCTCCAGGTCAGACTGGCTCAGTTGTTCAGTGCAGGCAGGGCTCCTGGGTGTCTCCTGGGATGTGGCAGGAATGGGGGTGGTGGTTGGCACAGATGTACCTGAAGCTGGCGCTGCAGAGGCTTGGACACCAGAGGGTCCAGGTGGGTTGGGGTCATCCGCGGAGTGTTGAGAGGCGTCTCTGCCGGTGGGATCAGGTTTCTCCCGAGCCTGGGACTGTGATTCTTCCCCCCCATTGTTGGTGGGAGATCCATGACGTTGCCCTGTGTGTGAGAGAGAGACAATGTTAATGCTGTTTCATGCGACATCCATGTTTCATACATATTCAAGTTGGCACAGTTCCTCCAGGTAGTTGTATGTGCCTAGCATCCCACTCACTGTTCACTTGTGGATGGGTATGTTGCGGGGGACAGATTGATATGTTCTCCTGAGTGTTTGTCATGTAGACTTTTGGCTTGGATGCTTCTTTGGCTATGGATTGATCTTGTGTCACATGTCCATTGTGAGAGTGGGTAAATCCATTGCCTGCCCCGGGGGTGTGTGCTTGTGTAAGGGGTATGTGTGACAGGGCCTGCTGGTGGGTGTAGTGTGATTTGGCAGTGGGTCTCCCAGGTGATGTATCTGTACCCTCATGGTGCATGCTGCCATGACAGTGAGTGTGAGTTCCTGTCCTAGATATCTGAGCTTGTGGTGTTGGTGTTTGAGTTTACAGTGGCCACAGGAGGGCCTTGTGCTGCCTACAGCAGGGCCAAGTGTCAGCTACCTTGTCAGTACTTTGCCAGTCCCTGTGCATTGAGCATGGTGCATGGGTATGTCCCTGGGCCATATGGGCTGAGGGCAATGGTGTCTGATTCAGAGTTGAACAATGTGTTTTGTGAGCCCCACCCTCCCAGCATCCCAGACATCCAGTCTTGGGTTTGTGCTTCGTGTAGCCTGGGACATGGCATGGCCTTGCTTTGTGGATGGGGCATACACCTGTTAGTGGCATGAGCTTTGTTTTTGAGTGTGGTGGTGTCCAGTGAGGGCTTGGGGGTAGTTGTGTGCATTTGGTGTAGTTGGGGTGTGGATGCCATTACCCCCATGTCACGTAAGTTGTTTGTGTACTCACCAGGCTCTGCAACTCCTTCGACTCCGTGTACTCCCACCGGTGGAAGCAGGGCCATCACCTTCTCCTCCCAGGGATGGTAATGTACCGGTCTGCGGGGCAGCCCACCTCCAGTGATGTTGCTCTGGGCGTAGTCCTCGTTCATTTTCCGCTTGACTGCCCTCCGCAGATCGTACCACCTGGCTTGGCATTCATTCCTGGTCCTTCTGATGGGCGCAACAGCATTCATCCTATCGACGATCCTCTGCAACAGGTGTAATTTTTCGGCTATGCTGGTCTGTCTGACCAATGTTCCAAAGAGCTGTGGCTCGACTCTGATGACCTCATTGACAAGGATGTCCAGCTACTCCCTTGTGAACTTTGGATTCTTGTCTGTGGGCATGGTGTGGGGTGAGGGTGTGGATGGTTGTGGGTGTGTGGGTGTGAATGTGAAGGTGTGTGTGGGAATGTGAAGAGGGGGTATGTGTGAAGGAGTCTGTGTGAAGGTGTATATGTTAAGGTGTATGGGTGCAATTGTTGGGGTGTGCTCTGTAGCTGCTATGAGTCTGTTGCAAAGGCTCATGGTTTGTGTGTGTGGGCCCTTTATATTGATCCATTTGTCGGTGGGCCTGAGTTTGAAATTTTGGTGGGTGTGTTATAAGAGGTGGTTGTGAGTTTGGGCCTCTGTTTACCTGTTTGGATGTGCCAGGTCAGTAATTTTGATGTTTGTTGTACTGTAGACGTGTTTTGTGGTGTTGTGCGAGTCGAATTGACCCTCCTTGTGCTGTTTTACAGTGTCCTGGTTCAGTACGAGTCGTTTTCGCGTATATAAGGTGCATCCATACGCGATGTTGTAAGGTCCGTACATATGCGATGCAGGGGGACGGTGCTGGGGTACAGTGTGTCCAAGTACGGGGCTGGGGTACAGTGCGTACAAGTACAGGGCTGGGGTACGGTACGTCTAAGTACGGGGCTGGGGTACAGTGCTGGAATACGGTGCGTACAAGTACTGGGCTGGGGTACGGTGCGTCCAAGTACGGGGCTGGGGTATGGTGCATCCAAGTACGGGGCTGGGGTACGGTGCTGGGGTACGGTGCATCCAAGTACAGGGCTGGGGTACGGTGCTGGGGTACGGTGCGTCCAAGTATGGGGCTGGGGTACGGTGCGTCCAAGTACGGGGCTGGTGTACGGTGCTGGGGTACGGTGTGTCCAAGTACGGGGCTGGGGTACGGTGCTGGGGTATGGTGCGTCCAAGTACGGGGCTGGGGTACGGTGCTGGGGTACGGGGCTGGGGTACGGTGCTGGGGTACGGTGCGTACAAGTACAGGGCTGGGGTACGGTGCGTCCAAGTACGGGGCTGGGGTACAGTGCTGGGGTACGGTGTGTCAAAGTACGGGGCTGGGGTACGGTGCAGTGCGGACATTGGGGGGTACGGTGCTGACATACGGGGGTACGGTGCTGACATACAGGGGGGGATGTGCGGACATACACAGGGGTGGAGGGGGGCTGTGCGACTCGTATCCCGGGCACAAGTTTACCCGGGAGACGAGTGGTACAGAGTTCGCTCCGTACGGGACGTTTTACATACGCTTGTATATTCGGAAGGGCGGTACGGATCGTACTTGTGCGCTCGGACTTCAGTTTTACGATTTGTATGTAAAACTGTCCGGGTACGTCTCGTAGACCTTTTCCCGAAGCGATTCGTATGTATTTTTCACGTACGAATCGTACTTCACCGGTGGTACGGGACTTGTACGATTCATACGTAAAAATATACGGATACGAGTCGTACGGAATTTTTTTTTACCGGATCGGAATCGGCACCTAAATGTCACGAGAAACGAATTCTTATCTTTGCATCAAATAACAACTTACAAAAACGTATAAACTGCGAGACGTGGATTATGGATGCCACATTCAAAGTTTGCCACAAGCCTTTTTATCAATTATATACAATCCACAGCGAATATGAAAATATGAACATACCATTCATACACGCACTACTCCCTAAAAATCAAAACACCACATACATAGAGCTCGTAACAATATTAAAACAATACACCAACAACTACTTCCCACAAAAAACTATCATTGATTTTGAACAATCAATGATTCAATCAATTTTTAAAATATACCCACACACTGCAGTACAAAGTCGCTATTACCTCTTTAATCAAAGTATCTGGAGGCACCTACAAAAATCTACTTAAGTATAGATTAAGCCACCAATAGCAACTTTGCCTACCAAATAAAACTATTTATAGCCCTGGCCCATGTACCAACAAGTGAAGTAGAAAACCATCATAACCTACTTCTTGAAAGCCCTTTCTATCAGGCAAATGAAACTAAACTAACTCCCTTCCTAGAATACTTTGAAGATATTTGGGTGGGAAGGCTACATAGGTCAGGACACCATAGAAAACCCAAATTCTAAATACCTTGGTGGAACGTATGTAACAGTACTCTAGCTCAAAAAGCAAAAACAAACAATGCAGTGGAAGGATGGCACAATGCCTACAATAGGAAGAGAAAAACCAACCCTACATAAACTTATAGAAGCCATCAAAAAAAGAACAAAGCTACCAAGAGCTAAGGCTAGAGCAATCCCAAACTAAAATAGGGCCTAAACAAACTAAAATGATGTATGAATATCTACAACACAAAACTAGACTATTTACAAACACCAAGGTGCCGATTACGATCCTGTAAAAACCGGGTACGAACCGTCGGACGGAGCATATTCTCCGTCCGACGCGTACCCGGTCGTAAAAATATACAAACATGGAAGTACCATCCGCACGGAAATACCATTTCCGTACGAATCGTACAAAACCCCGACCGACGAAAATAAACATACAAATGTGATCCGGGAAAGCGCCGACGTGACGTCGGGACGCACGCAGCCTGCCATTCACGAACCAGGAATTACGATTCGCACCGACGTCATCCCGCACGGACAATATTATCCGGCAGCCAAAAACTGCCGGGAAATCAGGACGACGCGAACAAGGAGTACCTGCACGCGACGGACAGACATGGACCCGAACCTACGTGTCATCCCGGCCCTCATAGCAGTCGACCTCCTCTACAGGTTACGACGCAGACGCCGCAGAAGGTCAGAACAACAAAGGGAGGGGGGGGAAGGGGGGGGGGGCAGGGCCAGGGGCAGGCCACAAAACCCCCACCAAAGTCACACAGCACACATGCCCTGGACATACCTGACCCCCAGGCCCTGGTCACTACAAGGGTGTGGGGGCGTGTCCAGCAAAGCCAGCGTCCACCACAACGGAAGTGCTTGACGACGCGAACCGGCAACACAACAATACAGGTACGTCCCGTACCCACGCCTTAAGAGCGTGGGTACGAGTCGTACCCCGCCCACACCTACGTCACCCCAACAATGGCGGGACGGCTGTACCCACGTGGCAAAGGCCTGGGTACGGCCCGCACAAGCATTCCATAGCGTGGGTACGGATATGTACGGACCGTACCCCCACCCCCGTATGCATGGAGCGTACCCCCCACCACAACAGTGTAAGTACGACCCGTACCCTCACCCACGTATGTATGGAGCGTACCCCCCACCCCAACAGTGTAAGTACGACCCGTACCCTCACCCGCGTACGTATGGAGCATACCCCCCACCCCAACAGTGTAGGTACGACCCGTACCCTCACCTGCGTACGTGTGGAGCGTACCCCCCACCCCAACAGTGTAAGTACGACCCGTACCCTCCCCCACCCCAACAGTGTAAGTACGACCCGTACCCTCACCCGCGTACGTATGGAGCGTACCCCCACCCCAACAGTGTAAGTACGACCCGTACCCTCATCCGCGTACGTATGGAGCATACCCCCCACCCCAACAGTGTAAGTACGACCCGTACCCTCACCCGCGTACGTATGGAGCGTACCCCCCACCCCAACAGTGTAAGTGCGACCCGTACCCTCACCCGCGTACGTATGGAGCGTACCCCCCACCCCAACAGTGTAAGTACGACCCGTACCCTCACCCGCGTACATATGGAGCATACCCCCCACCCCAACAGTGTAAGTATGACCCGTACCCTCACCCGCGTGTGCATGGAGCGTACCCCCACCCCAACCGTGTATGTACGACCCATACCCTCACCCGCGTATGCATGGAGCGTACTCCCCATGCCAACAGTGTACGTATGGACCGTACCCCCACCTCGTATGCATGGAGCGAACCCACACCCGTGTATGTTCTAAGCGTACATATCCTGAAATAGGAGGGTTGGGTGCAGAGTCCTCCCAGCAGTGCCCAGACACAGGAGGGGTGGGTGCAGAGTCCTCCCAGCAGTGCCCAGTCACAGGAGGGGTGTGTGCAGAGTCCTCCCAGCAGTGCCCAGACACAGGAGGGGTGGGTGCCTAACACTCCCAGCAGTGCCCAGACACAGGAGGGGTGGGTGCAGAGTCCTCCCAGCAGTGCCCAGACACAGGAGGGGTGTGTGCAGAGTCCTCCCAGCAGTGCCCAGACACAGGAGGGGTGTGTGCAGAGTCCTCTCAGCAGTGCCCAGACACAGGAGGGGTGTGTGCAGAGTCCTCCCAGCAGTGCCCAGTCACAAGAGGGGTGTGTGCAGAGTCCTCCCAGCAGTGCCCAGACACAGGAGGGGTGGGTGCAGAGTCCTCCCAGCAGTGCCCAGTCACAAGAGTGGTGTGTGCAGAGTCCTCCCAGCAGTGCCCAGTCACAAGAGGGGTGGGTGCAGAGTCCTCCCAGCAGTGCCCAGACACAGGAGGGGTGGGTGCAGAGTCCTCCAAGCAGTGCCCAGTCACAAGAGTGGTGTGTGCAGAGTCCTCCCAGCAGTGCCCAGTCACAAGAGGGGTGGGTGCAGAGTCCTCCCAGCAGTGCCCAGACACAGGAGGGGTGGGTGCAGAGTCCTCCCAGCAGTGCCCAGACACAGGAGGGGTGTGTGCAGAGTCCTCCCAGCAGTGCCCAGACACAGGAGGGGTGTGTGCAGAGTCCTCCCAGCAGTGCCCAGTCACAAGAGGGGTGTGTGCAGAGTCCTCCCAGCAGTGCCCAGACACAGGAGGGGTGGGTGCAGAGTCCTCCAAGCAGTGCCCAGTCACAAGAGTGGTGTGTGCAGAGTCCTCCCAGCAGTGCCCAGTCACAAGAGGGGTGGGTGCAGAGTCCTCCCAGCAGTGCCCAGACACAGGAGGGGTGGGTGCAGAGTCCTCCCAGCAGTGCCCAGACACAGGAGGGGTGTGTGCAGAGTCCTCCCAGCAGTGCCCAGACACAGGAGGGGTGTATGCAGAGTCCTCCTAGCAGTGCCCAGTCACAAGAGGGGTGTGTGCAGAATCCTCCCAGCAGTGCCCAGACACAGGAGGGGTGGGTGCAGAGTCCTCCAAGCAGTGCCCAGTCACAAGAGTGGTGTGTGCAGAGTCCTCCCAGCAGTGCCCAGTCACAAAAGGGGTGTGTGCAGAGTCCTCCCAGCAGTGCCCAGACACAGGAGGGGTGGGTGCAGAGTCCTCCCAGCAGTGCCCAGACACAGGAGGGGTGTGTGCAGAGTCCTCCCAGCAGTGCCCAGTCACAAGAGGGGTGTGTGCAGAGTCCTCCCAGCAGTGCCCAGACACAGTAGGGGTGGGTGCAGAGTCCTCCCAGCAGTGCCCAGACACAGGAGGGGTGGGTGCCTAACACTCACAGCAGTGCCCCTGCAAAGAAAAGGGTGCAGTACCCACAGATCCAATGCCCACAAATGTCAGTCAGGTGCACAAAGATCCTGCAGTAAATGTACTACATGTGTGCGAGGCTGGGAGTATACACATGCATAGCGCCAAAAAGAAAACATGTACACATGAAGTCATGGCAACAGTCTACATACACAAGTACAGTGACCACCAAGGACGCCACGAATGATGCAGGTGGAGACATCGCTCAGCATGCATGGCCCAAGTCTAACGAGTCCGTCACACACCCAGCCAATGTAGACACAGCTCAGCACCACATATTGGAAAGCCCCTGCAGGGAAGAAGTCAGGTTACACAGAGGAAGGAACACACCTTGGGACGATGTCACCATGCAGTAACTGCTTACATGAACAAAGTTATGTAGCCAACAGCTTGTGATGGCACACAGATACCAGGATCCACCCTATGACCAGCCCAAGACTACAATTCCCACACACCCAACACATAATCCCCACCCAAAATAATGGGGCAGGTCGACCAACAGCAATACCAGACAGACAGTAGTGTACTAAGGAAAAATAAATTGCTTTAATCAGCATCCAAAAATCTGTTTGTCCCTTGAAAGTTCAAAATGTACAATGCCCATAGGGCAATCCAAAGTTCGAATCCAGGTGGGGGACACAGTGGGACGCGTGTCCCCTAGCTTGCCTGCACAGTCAGACTCCTTCGTCTTCCAGAGCGGGGAGGGCATCATGTGGGGGGGAAGGACCAGGCACCGCAGGGACATGAGGGCGAAGGGCAGGCGTCGTGGGTGCAGGGATGGAGGACTCCACCACAGGGGGTGGGGCAGGGCCAAAGGCAGAGGCCAGGATGGCGCTGCACACCTTAGCAAGGTCCTCCAGCGACTCCCCTGCACCCGAAGGAACCACAGGCCCCAAGGAGGAGGGGGGGGCGGAGGGATGGGTCGCAGCGCCACTGGGGGAGGGTGTGGACAGGGGGGGGACTCAACCACCCTGACCGGGGACTCCCTTGACCGCTTGCGGGGTGGTGTCACTGTGGGGCTCAGGGACAGAGCGGCCATGAAGGAGTCTTTGCCGGATATGTGGCAGGGAGAGCTGAGGGGAAGGGATTTGGAGGGAGTGGATTTGGTGGAATGCGGACTCCCACTCTGGCTGCGTGGCTTACGTTTGCCCCCCGACCCAGTGGGTGTGCCTACTTCACCCTGTGTGTGCGTGCCAGGAGGTGTGCGTTTGACCTTCCCTGCTGGTGTGGTGCCTGTGTTTGTTGTGGTGGGTGCATGCTGACGTCTGGGTGTACGTGGGACAGGCATGGGAGGGGGAAGTGTGGATGGGTCAGGGGTAGGGGGTTGGATGTAGCGCTGCAGGAGACCCACTGCTGCAGTCAGTGTCGAGTCAGTGGACCTCAGCAAGTTGTGTTGGTCAGCCTGCGATGAGAAAATGCCCTCCAAGTATGCCTCCATGTTGTTCAGCACTTGGCTGTGGCCATGGAGGACATGAAGCATCGCAGCCTGACCAACCTGCAACTGCCGCTGGATGTCCACAGACTCGGCATTGGCGGCAGCAGTGGAGACAGGGGCAGGGGGTGCGGTGCCTGGCAGGAAGGAGACATGTGGTGACTGGGCACGCTGGGAAGGGACACGAGCAAGTGGGAGGCGGCTGATGGCAATGGAGGGGGCGGGGAGAGATGTTGTGCCGCTGTCAGCTGCTGGTGCAGCCTCCGCCCACTCGGAGAGATCATCCTCAGACCCGTCAGCTTCATATTCTGTCGTGCCAGTGAACAGGTCCTCGGCCTCACTCTCCTCCGCCTCAGTTCCACTCGATGTGCCAGGCACGATGTCACCGCTGGCACTGGTGCTCGGTCCCTCCGCTCCGTCTGTGCTCATGTCTCCCTCCGTGTCCCCCGACGATGCTGTGGGCAAGGTGAAGAGACAGCAATTAATCATACACCTGTATACATATGTCACATGAGTCCAATCTACATAGGTTACAGTGCATAGCCTGAAAAGAAAGATCAGTAACATCTACAAAACAAGGTACAGATGTAGGGCATGCAACATACAGTTGGTTGACCCACCATGCCACAGAAAAACTATGGAGAGCATGACACAATAGCAAATGACATGAAATGGAGTTTGACAGAGGAGCCAGGCCCTGGGGACAATCCAGCACTGCATCTGCACCACACAGCGTTGCCGAAAATAGGGATGAGCAGGGACCATATCCATGAACGTGAGGCACATGCTGCATAGGTAATACTGAGAACATGCCCACCATGACTGGCTCACTGCACCTTGAGTGTATGTGCAGACACACATCACACACTGGCCAGACCTAGCAAGGAGATATCAGGTTTTGACATGTAGGCTTTGCCCGCACCAACCACCCCCTACATGAGACAATTTGTTGAGACACAGGAAGCACTTACATCTCTTAGTCTGTGTGAAATACACATGGGCTGGATAAATGCAAGATTGGACACAAAATACCCAAGGTGCGCCTGTCCAAATAATCATGTACAAATGGTCATCATCAGATGATTGTAACAAGACACACAGGCACTGGCCACCGTGAGTATGAACAAGGAAAATCAGGTCAGGCTGTACAGTGGACACTTGTACTACATTTTACGTCAATATACATGGTGCCAGGGGACAATGGCACAGAGCACAACCTATGCTGTAGACACTGAGAGTGTCCACGTTTTGTGATGACACACATGACACCTAGGAAAATATGCCCCAGGGGACAGTAGTGGTCATACAACTCCATGGTCCTGAATGGGAATGACTGCAACACACGCCACCATCCCTGCACTATGCGTATCGCACACTCATGCACATCATGTCACAGGCCACAACATAGGACATGCGTGCTGTAAGGCATGACACTTGAGAGACTAACTCCCATGTCTGGACTCAGCATCAGTGCCAACTGACATGGAACCCACAAGTACTGAACTGGACAGGGCACAGGCAAGGTCCCAAAACCTGTTACACACCACCCCCACACATGATGCTACAGGCATAGTTCACGTGGAGAAAGTGCCAGCCTACATAACCTTGTGAAGGAGTGACTACACACAGACCAGGGAATACATTGCAAGGAGGGGAAGGGAGGCAGGAGAGCACCACTATACTGTGGGTAACTGGATCTGCACAGCACCTTTAAACCCTGGCAGTGTATCCATGCAACTGTGCACTTACAAATGCTGGTGACACACAACAAACACACATGTACCTACCCCCTTCCTGCTGCTGCTTCTCCTGTAAGCGCCTGTCCAAGTCTGGAAATACCACCGCCAGCACACGCTTGTGGATGTGGGTCAGACGGCGGCGCCCGCGGTTCTTATGGGAATCAGGTGAGTCCCCCAGCAGGACCCGTGCGATCCTCTGCGTCCAGCACCGGATATACTGCCACTGCCAGCGTTTCCTCACCTGGGCCAGGCGCCGCTTGCGACCGTCCGTCCTCCTCACGGCACTGACGGCGTTCATCCATATCTGCTTCTTGGCAGAGGCGCCTACCTGTGAGGATGAACAAGTGACACTACATCAATACACCTGGCACATGTCACAGAGACACATATTAGAACAAATTTGCTGTTTACAACAAGGCATAGTATGCATCCAATACATTGCACCTTTGTCATAGGGATATGATCCTCTGGGGAAGGGCGAAAGCAGTACGTGCCTTTGAAAGTACACAGGTGGAATGAGGGCAACGACACAATCAATGATCCAGGCTCACACTGTGCATCACAAGCTACACCAGGATAATGTGCAGCACCTCTAAGCAGTCACATGCCACAGGCCACTGACGCTACCGCAGCAGAGTACACAGACACACACAGGCACAGGACATTCACCTGCCATTGCCAAATGCAGCGACAAACCTCACTCTGCACATGTGCCACTAGACGGGGGGCTCACAGGTGTGGGGCTGGCTCTGCACGTCAGACACACAGCACTGCTCCCTGCTCACATCACATGGGCAGGGTATATCCATCCCTCATGCAGCCCGGGTGCCACACTCCACATATGCACCCACCCACATGACAGAGGACTTACACACACACCGATGTCCAGGGTACGAACACATCATGTGGACACTCTCAGCACAGGTACACAGAACTAACACACATCTGTGGGTACAGTCACCTGTCACACTGGGCTGACCACATAATAAAATGAGGACTGTAGAGGCTCCATTCCCAGGAGGACAAGACAGGCAGAATGTGGCATGCACCATGCAGTGATTGTCACAGTAAACACAATGCAAGTGAGGACGGCAGACATGCACCACAGCATGCACTGGCTGGGAGACATCAGGCATTCCCCCCCCGGGACTCCCCTACAGTACATAGCATGTGTGTCACACCTGGACACAATGCCAGAAGTCACAGTTACAAACAAGGGACACAGTCTGTGCTAGTAGACTCTGCACTCACTTGATACCCTGGTCGCCCATACAGCAGGGGGTACTGTGGGAGGATCACATCCAGCAAAGCCAGGTTCTCCTCCAGGGTGAAAGGCTGTGCCCTCTCCACAGACCTTGACATGGTTCCAGGGAATCAGTAGCAGCAGCTGGGTCATAGAATCCAAAGATGTGCAGGCAAGTGCTCCCTCATGGGACCTGGCTGCCTTATATCTGCCTTGCTGGCCTGTTTCATGCACAGGAGTACAGAGTGATTGGTCACTCACATTTGCATCCTATGTTTCCTCCAATCCCTTCAAACCTAGCACAGTCAGTGGGTTCTTATTGTGTTTTTTTCTTGAGCATGATGTCAACTCCAGAACCACATTGCAACAAAGTAGATTCATTCAAACTGACTACTGCTGTGCACCTGCTGAAAAAAATTCAAACTTTAAACTTGGTCTCCATGACAACCAGCATGCATGTAGGCCTTTATACTTGTCCCTCATGTGTCCCCTATGTAATTTGGAGCTTCACACACAGGTACGGTGCGTACCGGGGCCCTAGGGCACCCCAAATGCATAGCAACGGCCCGTACAGGCGTGTGTACGGTCCGTATCACTATGGGTGTGCTTGCGTATGCGTACCCATAGTGATAGTGAGCGTACGCACGCGTGTACGATCCGTACCACTATGGGTACACATACACGAGAACACCCATAGTGATAGTGAGCGTACAGGCGTGTGTACGGTCCGTACCACTATGGGTACGCATACGCGAGCACACCCATAGTGATAGTGAGCGTACAGGCGTGTGTATGGTCCGTACCACTATGGGTATGCATACGCGAGAACACCCATAGTGATAGTGAGCGTACAGGCGTGTGTACGGGTCGTACCACTATGGGTACGCATACGCGAGAACACCCATAGTGGTACGGGCCGTACACACACCTGTACGCTCACTATCACTATGGGTGTTCTCGCGTATGCATACCCATAGTGATACGGACCGTACACACGCCTGTACGCTCACTATCACTATGGGTGTTCTCGCGTATGGGTACCCATAGTGATACGGACCGTATACACGCCTGTACGCTCACTATCACTATGGGTGTTCTCGCGTATGCGTACTCATAGTGATACGGACCGTACACGCGTGCGTACGCTCACTATCACTATGGGTACTCATACGGCAGCACTCCCATAGTGATAGGGAACGTACACAGGCCCTCTGAGCGAATGTACGGTGCCTTTCACACATCACAGTGGTGACAGGCAGCACACAGGAAGGAATAGGGCTGACATACTTGTCCATGGATGGACATCAAGGCATTGTCTGGGTAGTACTACATGTGTGGGGCACAGGTGTGAAAGGCTGTGATATGGCACATTACTCCTGAGTCGAGAAGGCACCAGATGTATGATGAGACGTGTACAGATGTCATGTGTGACGGTGCAATGTGTGCCAGGCATGCCCTTAACTCCTTTGACATGTGTGCATGTCGTACTGCACACTTGGGATGAGCGTCACTGGCATGGCACAGTCAACAACACACGCAAGTGTCCCCTGATGCCCGCTACAGGGGTTACCACACCAGACATGTGACTACCCACGGTGCACGATGTGTCTATGTCATGTATGTGTGGGGGGTTCCCATTAGCTTGATGTTGGTGCTCCCTCAAAAGCATCAGCTGTTGCAGCAACCAACATGTGTCTGTGTGTAGATGGACATGGCACACTGTTACGCACACCAGGCCACATGTGGTATCGGATGTGAGGTGCGTATGTATGCATGGGACACAGAGTAGCGTAACATGGACATGTCTGCATCCTCTCAATGAATGTGTGGTGAGTCATTAAATGTACACCTTATTGGCAAGGTGTGTGGGCTGTCCTAGTGTAATGTCATGTGACCTGTGGCTCTAGTGTTCCGCTACCAGTCTCTGAAATCGACATCCTACTTCTGCTGATGTGTTGATGTATGTCACTCCTGTGTTGCGTCTGGCTGTTCACTTACACTGGGACACAGCTAATCCCATGCCATGGCATGTGGAGGTTCACAATCTCCGTGTGTAGCTGGGTCTTGGTAGGAGTGTCACCTGGCAGCCATACGCGTCCAGGGCATGTGGCACATACCTGACTCCGTATGTCGCATATGTGTATTGACAGATTAACATGTGCTCAGTACAAATAAATTGTTGTTGTAGTGCACTCACTCTTCCTAGTCACTTCCAAATTACTGCAGAGCGCCACCTCTTCCCCGACCAATTCCGGACTTGGCTGACATGCGGGAGAATGACTGTATCCGGTGCTACCGCTTCCCCCAACCTTTGATTGAGGAGTTGACGGTGAGGCTGGCACCACACCTGCAACCGCTGCACAGGTATCCTACGGCACTGACACCCAAGCTGAAGGTAATGGCAGCCCTACATTTTCTTGCCACGGGTACCTTTCAATATACCATAGCTCATGTTGGTGGCATGTCCCAGAGCATGTTCAGCCGTGTGCTGCATGATTTCTTAGAGACCATGTTGCTTCACCTGGATGAGTTCATCCATTTCCCAACTCTTGAACTGTTGACTGGGGTCAAGCGTGGATTCTATGCCCTGGGAGGGATGCCCCATGTCATTGGGTCCATAGATGGGACACATGTGGCTTTGGTACCACCACAGGCACAGGAGGTAGCGTACAGGAATCACAAGCACTACCACTCCATCAATGCCCTTGTGGTGTGTCTGTCCAACATGGTGATTTCACATGTCTGTGCTCGTTTTCCAGGATCAGCACACGATGCCTACATCATGAGGCGTAGCAGGGTGCCTGAAATGATGACGCAGCTGCGCAACGAACGAGCATGTGTTGTTGGTGGGTATACTCTGTCTGTCCTGTATTTTGCGTAGACTTCCAGCACGACCGCTTCTCCTGTCCTACTTATGTCCATGTGGTTTCCATGTAGGGGACGCTGGCTATCCCAACATGCCATGGCTGATCACACCTCTCCGCAACCCCATCACGCTGGCCCAGCTCCGCTACAACACCGCCCATGGCCGGACAAGGCGAGTGATAGAGAGGACACATGGCCTCCTGAAGAGCCGATTCAGATGCCTCCACAAGACCGGCGGCGCCCTCCCATATGCCCCGGCGAAGGTCTGCAAAATCTTCATGGTCTGCTGCATGCTGCACAACATGGCAGTTGAGAAAGCTGTGCCACTCATCCTGGATCAAGATGATCAGGACCATCCACCCGTGGAGGACGAAGGGCTTGGCAATGGGGCTAGTGATGTGGAGGATGTGGTTCCGCAAGAGGACATCCGGAGTCGGCTCATACGCGACTTCTTTGCTTAGTGGTGAGTACCAGTGTCTGTGTGTGCACGCATTGGTCCCCGTGTGGCATGTGTTGCGATGTGTGTGTCCATCTGCATGTATGGCACGTGAGTCAGAGGTGTGTGTGGATGTGTCACTGGAGTGATGGTGCCAGTGATGAGTGTATTTCCCCAGTCATAATTGTGACCTAGCATGTTGTCATCCTTACATGTGTCGAGTACATGCACATGCAAGTGGCTGTGCTTTTTGTGGCTGACTTCTTGTGTGTCTCTCATCCCCAGGTACTTGCGCATGCCGTCTGCTGGTTGCATTGTTGTGGCACTGCTATTCCTCATGGACACGTCATCGTGTGCTGACTCAGCGTTACACGCACGGACAAGTTTCGAAGTCTCCTTAGGGTAAGGGATGCATCAGGGGTGTATTGGGTGTGGCAGTTGTTTACGATGTGTGCACACTGCCCCTGTCGATGTTTGGTTCCTCTGCAGACATGTCGCATCACCATGGGACACATGACATGCAGCTGGGTACACCTGAATAGATGGTCAGACTTGTTGACAGTCATCTGTGATGGGATTGTGGATTGTGATGATGGCATCAATGTGTGTTACACTGCCCTCGGACACATACGGTTTGCATTGGCTTGACATGGTGTGGGACTTCCATATCAGAGGATCAATGGTGTATGGCAGCCTCTCCGTGAGCAGCAGGGGGGGGTTTAGCTGTTAGCCGACACTTGTGTGCCAGTTCCATGGCTATCACGCATTTGTGCTGCAGAAGGGGGTTTCCAGTGTTGGACCCACATGTTACTCCACATGACCTTTTCATGTGTACTCCGAGTTGCCTCTGCATTCCCGAATACATGAATAATAAAGGTGTCCCTATGCCTCCAAGGTGCCTCTTCTCAGTCAATGCTGGTGTGTTGCCACGGTGCATCCGGCATGTCTGGCATGGTTTTCCGTGATAGTGGCTATGTGTCTATGTGTAGAGTAGCAAGATGCAAGCTGTTTGTGTGGGATTAGACTGTGTATTGTGCATGATGTCCATGACTGTGTGGGTATTGTGACATGTGCCATCCCCATGCATCCAACGTTGGCCAGGCCACCATTCTCTGCATCCACCTGACTCAAGCTTGCAGGACATGGTTCTGCAACCTACATCAGATTGGTCGCACACTGCTACACCTACCAGTCGTGTTCCCCCAATGAAAATGGTCCCTGAAGGTCAGCGTCGGCGGATACACCTATGCTCAAGAGTGCGTGCAAGTATGCGTGGCGTGTGCCATCCCTGGACACGTGTTTCGAGGTAGTTGCCTCTCGTCAGCAGGGAGTAGGAAAATGAGAGTGGGGTTGCTGTGTAAGCTGCTAAAAACATAATCAGGTCTAGTACCTCTCTTAGCGCGCAGGTGCGTAACCATGAGTCCGTCGACTCCACCGGCTCAAGGGAGCCTGAAGATAAAGTTACATCAGATTGGTCGCACACTGCTACACCTACCAGTCGTGTTCCCCCAATGAAAATGGTCCCTGAAGGTCAGCGTCGGCGGATACACCTATGCTCAAGAGTGCGTGCAAGTATGCGTGGCGTGTGCCATCCCTGGTTCGGCAACCTGTCCACACATACCTGGGTGCCCCACAGGACACTCCACATGATCCCTGACCTCTGCGCATGGCTGTCGCTGTACTCAATATGTCTGTCGGCACGGTTGTGCGGCCACCCCCTCAGCTGGTTGGGCACATCAAGGGTGTGTATGGTGCTCCATGTCTGTCTTGCCTAATACAATGTGACCCATGTGTGTCCTGTGCCAGACTCAGGCCCTAGGGTGTGGATGGTTGAAGTCAAATGAGAACTCAGGCATGGTTAGACTTTACAAGACACATGTAAGGTAATAATGCAAAATGTAGGCATCTTCTCTTTATGGTGTAACTTTTTATTTTGGTTGGGGTACGTGGGGGGGGGGGGGGTATGACATGAGGGGCTTTCCGGGTGTGTTGAATCCAAAGTTCACTAGGGAAGTTGGTGTCCTTGCCATTGGAAATCCTCAGAGTCCATGCCACAGTCTTTGTCAACATTGGTCAGACAGTGACCAGCAAGTCCATGTGGCAGAAAATGTCTTTTGCTGCTGTGCTGCTGTTGGTCCAGTGGGCCAGGTGCCAGGCCAGGTGTCCTGGGATATGGTGCTGTTGCGCTGACCCTCACGGTCTTTTCCGTGGACGACCCGCCCTCCTGCGGGGACCCTCAGAAGCAGGCCGTGACGATGTTTGGGATGCTCCGTCGGATGTCTCCTCCTCCTCCTCATCCCTCCCTGTGGGTGGTGATGTTCTACGCCTGGTGGCACAGGGAGGGTTGCCCATGTTGTCGGCTATCCGACAGAGTGTACTGTGAATTCCCGTGAACACCGTCACGAGCTCAGCCTGTCTGTCCTCCATCCGCCCTTGGTGTCGCAGTAGACAGGCATGTTGCTTCGCATGTTGCTGGGCCTGCTGGGTCTTGATCTCCTCGAGGATGGACACAACCTGGGCCATGCCCGTGGTGTCCTGCCGGTATGTGTCCAGGATGTTTCTGACATGGGAATATACCGGTCCGCAGCCAACCGGTCAGGCTCGCGCCTCCGCTATCCTCCACTCCCACCACCCCTGCCCACTTGCACCTGGCCTGCCCTTGTGGGCACATCGGGTCTCCAGGACCCCTGAGGGGTGGCATTGGCGTTGTCGCCTGCCTCCTCCTGGGTGCCCGGTACACCGTGTCCCTCCTGGCCAGCCTGGCTGCATTGTGGTGGTGGGGCAGGTATCCTGGGTGTCTCCTGGGATGTGGCAGGAGTGGGGGTGGTAGTTGGCCCAGTTGTACCTGACGCAGGTGCTGCAGGTGGTTGGACACCAGAGGGGCCAGGTTGGTCGGGGTCGGGTTCGTCCACAGAGTGGTGAGAGTCGTCGCTGCCGGTGGGTCCGTCATCCCGCCGAGCCGGGTCCTGTGAGTCTTCCCCCCCAGTGTTGGGGGGTGATCCACGATGTTGACCTGTGTGTGAGAGAGACAATGTTAATTTTGTTCCATGCAACATCTATGTTTCATTCGTTTCTAAGTTGGCACATTTCCTCTGGGAATTTGGATATGTCTTGCATTCCACTCACAGTGCACTTGTGCATGGGTATGTCCCTTGGCCACAGCTTTTGCAACTTTACCTATGTGTGGCACAGTCTTACTTGCTGTGTCAATTGTGACTGCAGTCAGCAGTGGAGTGAGCAGGTGTGGCGAGCCATGCATTGGCGCCTTCCGTGTTGCACTGTACGTGGGCACATGGAGTTGTTCCACACACTTATATAATGCAGGTAGCTGGCGTTGTACTCGTGCACAGGTTGAGACATGGCCCTGTGTTTTGCCATGGAGAAGAGGGGGGGTTCAGGCACTGGCCACCCTTGTCTACATGCACGCAGTCCACCTGCTGACGAGCAGACATTCCCACACCCCCCAAGGCTGAATTGGGCTCCCTGTGTGTCCCTTTCTCACTCCCTCTCTGTCCCCCTCTCCCTCCCTCTGTGTGTCAGCCTCCTCCCTCTGTCCGTCTCCCTGTGTCTCCCTCCCTCTCTCTCCCCCTCTCCCTCCCTCTGTGTGTCACCCTCTGTCACCTCAGCCCAGCTTCCTAGGCACACACTTTTTGCAGATCTTTGAATGGCCCTGGGCTTGTTCATGTGAGTTTGTTTCTGATCACCAGGCACCCATTGGGTGTAGTGTCTGTGTCTGCGCTGCTGCTGTGGTGGTGTGTGCTGCCACTCTTTCACAGTGTTGGCTGTTCATTAGCTGCTGTCATGTGCAAAAACGTGCCGTCACCCCCATGTGTTAATGCAAGGCGTCCGCCATTTGCTGGCAAGTCTTTCCTGTGTGGGGACACACTGTTTGTCTGGCTGTGACCTAGGCCATATGGGCAGGGGGCATTGTTGTCTGCTTCTGAGTTGCACTATGTGATTTTTGGGGCCCACACTCCTGCCATCCGGCTTACCATGTCTTGTGTTGGTGTTTTCTGTGGCCTGTGACTTTGCATTGTCCAGCTGGGTGCATGGGGCATGGTGGCGTCAGTGGCATGTGCGTGTTCATGGAGTGTGGTTGAGTCATGCGATAGCTTGGGGTGGTTGTGTGCCTGTTTGTGAGTTTGGTTGTGGATGACGTTCCCCCCATGTGAGGTGAGTTGTTTGTGTACTCACCCGGGTCTCGGAGTCCTTCTAATCCGTCCACTGACACCACCGGCAGTATGGCCATCACCCTCTCCTCCCAGGGATGGTAGTGTACGGGTCTGCGGGGCGGCCCTCCTCCAGTGACGTTGGCCTGGTTGTGGTCGTCGGTCATTTTGGCTCGGACCCTCCTCCGCAGATCGTACCACCTGGCTTGGCATTCATGCCTGGTCCTTCTGGTGGCCGCAACAGCATTCACAGCATCGACAATCCTCTGCCACATGGCTGTTTTTTCGGACATGCAGGTCTGTCTGACCGATGTTTCAAAGAGGTGTGGCTCGACTCTGAGGATTTCGTCGACAAGGACCTCCAACTCTCGGCTAGTGAACTTTGGATTCTTGTTAGTGGGCATGGTGAGGGGTGTGGGTGTGGATGGTTGGGGGGGTGTGGATGGTTGTGGGTGTGTGGGTGTGGTTGTGCAGGTGTGTGTGTGAATGTGATGAGGGGGTGTTTGTGAAGGTGTGTGTGTGAAGGTGTGCAAGTGTAAGGTGTAGTAAAGGTTCAAGTATGGTGCTGTAGGTTGTCTGTGGGGTCTGGCAGCAGTGAGTCTGTTGCAAAGGCTCATGGTTTGTGTCTGTGGGCCCTTTTTATTGGTCCATTGGTGGGTGTGGCTGTGTTTGAAGTTTGGGTGGGTGTGTTATAAGGAGTGGTTGTGTTTTGGGCCTCTGTTTGGGATTTTGGCAGTTGCAGGTCAGTGAATGTGTTGTTTTTGTGCTTGTTGGACATGTTTTGTGGCTTTGTGCCATTCGAATGGTGTATTCTTGTGTTGTTTTGCTTTGTCCTGGTTGTGTACGTGCATTTTTAGCATGTGTACGGTGTGTACTTCGGGAATTTTGTTGTACAGTGCTGTCCTTGAGTCTGGCTTGGTACGACTCGTACATGCGCGATGTTGTGTGAAGGTGCTGGTGTTGGGGCCTGGGGTGCGCTCCGTACTTAGAATGTTGGGGTGGGGGTACGCTCCATACGTACGCGGGTGAGGGTACGTGTCGTACATACACGGTTGGGGTGGGGGTACGGTCCGTACATACACTGTTGGGGTGGGGGTACGCTCCATACGTACGCGGGTGAGGGTACGGGTCGTACATACACGGTTGGGGTGTGGGTACGGTCCGTACATACACAGTTGGGGTGGGGGTACGGTCCGCACATAGACGGTTGGGGTGCGCTCCATACGTACGCGGGTGAGGGTACGGGTCGTACATACATGGTTGGGGTGGGGGTACGGTCCATACATACACGTTGGGGTGGGGGTACGCTCCATGCATACGCGGGTGAGGGTACGTGTCGTACATACACGGTTGGGGTGGGGGTACGGTCCGTACATACACGGTTGGGGTGGGGGTGCGCTCCATACGTACGCGGGTGAGGGTACGGGTCGTACATACACGGTTGGGGTGGGGGTACGCTCCATACGTACGCGGGTGAGGGTACGGGTCATACATACACGGTTGGGGTGGGGGTACGGTCCGTACATACACAGTTGGGGTGGGGGTACGCTCCATGCATACGCGGGTGAGGGTACGTGTCGTACATACACGGTTGGGGTGGGGGTACGGTCCGTACATACACGGTTGGGGTGGGAGTGCGCTCCATACGTACGCGGGTGAGGGTACGGGTCATACCTACACGGTTGGGGTGGGGGTGCGCTCCATACGTACGCGGGTGAGGGTACGGGTCATACATACACGGTTGGGGTGGGGGTACTGTTAGACGGCGACCTCAGAGGAGCCCGGAAAGGGGTCCTGACTACCCTGAGACCCACCCTCAAAGTATCGTAGCCGGGCACTGGCGGGAGATTCCCCAGGGGGAGGAATCTCGCAACTAGGATCGTACTCCCGGCACCACACGACACAGAGTGACCACACTGGGTATTCTCAGAAAACAAGCTTTATCAAATAGTTATCACTGCAAATATGTACAAGGTGAGCACGGGCTCGAGAGTCTCGGAAAGGTAGGGGGTAGCGGGACAGTCTCTGGTAACGGTTCAAAGCGGGGACGTATCCGGCGCACAGCTCACAATCCTCGAGCTGGGGGATACGTGGACGGAGTCGGGGTCCGGCGGGACCGTGAGAGGCTGGGGGAGCCGCGAGTCACTCAGCGGGCTCAGGTACAAGTTCGGAGGTCTTACGATCTTCAAGGAGCCGCGAGTCACTCAGCAGGGCTCAGGTACAAGTTCGGAGGTCTTACGATCTTCAGGGAGCCGCGAGTCACTCAGCAGGGCTCAGGTACAAGTTCGGAGGTCTTACGATCTTCAGGGAGCCGCGAGTCACTCAGCAGGGCTCAGGTACAAGTTCGGAGGTCTTACGATCGTCAGGGAGCCGCGAGTCACTCAGCAGGGCTCAGGTACAAGTTCGGAGGTCTTACGATCTTCAGGGAGCCGCGAGTCACTCAGCAGGGCTCAGGTGGGTTCAGGTTCCAGGAGCCGCGACCACGTCGGCAGGCTCTCGTTGTTCCAGCGTCGATCCCGCCGGACAGTCTCAGAGCACCCCTTGTTATAGGTCGACCCCTCTTGGATGTCCGGAGTCTGTGCAGGCAGGGGTCTTGTCACCTGGGGGCCGCTCGTCGGGGTTTCCTGCCATTGTCTTTTGATCCTTTCAGGGCCGGGTCGGGAGGAGTCCCAGACACCCAGCAGGCACGGAGCCAGCCCGCAGGGAGGCCGGAGGGCCGATCGAAACCCATCGTCCCAGGGGAGTTCAGAGGTGCGATAGAAACTGCTCTTCCCTCTCGCATCCCCTGGAAGCGTGATGTCCTCCAGCCGGAGTGGCGCCTCGAGGCCCGGGTCGCGCTGGGGCCGGCCGGCCATCTTGTTGCATGGAGTGGGCACGCGGGCCCGGGGTGGCCGAAAGGAGGGAGGCCATGGACGGGGATGTCCGGGGTTGGTGCTGGTGTCCGGGTGGGAAGGGTCGGCTGGGCCGTGTGCTTGGGCTGCAGGTACCAGGTTTCGGTGGTGCGGGGGCACGGAGGGCCATTCTACGAGGCCGGGTCCAACACGCGTCCCCCCCAGCTGAAAGCCGGAGAGAACTGCCCATCACCTTGGGGGGTTCTCTTCGCTGAGGCGGAAGAACCGGGAGAGGCCGTCCGCGTTGGCGTGGTCCGTACCAGGGCGGTGTTCTACGGTGAAGTCCATTCCCTGGAGGGAGATTGACCACCGCAGTAGCTTGGGGTTTTCTCCTCGCATCTGCATGAGCCATCGCAAGGGCCGATGGTCAGTTTGGACTCTGAAATGAGTGCCGAACAGGTAGGGTCGTAGTTTTTTGAGTGCCCAGACCACGGCAAAGGCTTCGCGCTCTATGGTGCTCCACCTCTGTTCTCGGGGCAGCAGCCGCCGACTGAGGAAGGCGACGGGCTGGTCTAGGCCTTGATCATTCACTTGGGACAAGACGGCCCCAATACCATGCTCGGAGGCATCGGTCTGGACTATGAACTCCTTGGTGTAGTCGGGAGCCTGGAGGACGGGGGCAGTGCACATGGCCTTTTTCAGAGCATCAAAAGCTTCCTGGCAGGCAGCCGTCCACTGCACCTTCTTTGGCTGCTTTTTAGACGTGAGTTCAGTGAGAGGGCCGACCAGGCTGCCATACCCTCGAATGAATCGGCGGTAGTAGCCCGTGAGCCCCAGAAAGGCTCGGACCTCCGTTTGGGTGATGGGTGGTTCCCATGCCAGGATGGCGTCGATCTTTGGCTGTAGAGGGGCGACCTGGCCACTCCCGTCTTGATGCCCCAGGTAGACTACGGATCCTTGCCCGATCTGGCACTTGCTGGCTTTTACGGTGAGGCCTGCCTGGCGCAGGGCTGTTAGCACCCTCCGGAGGTGCTGGAGGTGCTCACTCCACTCTGAACTGAAGACAGCGATGTCGTCCAGATAGGCCGCGCTGAACTGTTCTAGCCCGGCCAGGACCCTATTCACCAGTCTCTGGAAAGTGGCCGGGGCATTTTTCATCCCGAAGGGCATCACGCGGAAGCGGTAGTGCCCATCGGGGGTGGAGAAAGCAGACCGCTCCCTGGCCCCTTCGGTGAGCGCAATCTGCCAGTATCCGCAGGTGAGGTCGAAAGTGCTGAGGAACCGGGCGGCCCCTAGGCGGTCAATGAGTTCGTCGGCTCGCGGAATGGGGTGGGCATCGGCTCTGGTAATGTCATTGAGCCCCCGGTAATCCACGCAGAACCGGAGCTCGGGGGCGACACCGGGGGCCGCTGCCTTCGGGAACTAGGACCACGGCGCTGGCCCAGGGACTGTCAGAGGGCTCGATCACCCCCAGGGTTAACATCTTCGAGACTTCAGCTTGAATGCAGGACCGGACCCGGTCAGGAACCCGGTAGGCTCGGTGTCTCACCGGCGGGCTGTCCCCGGTGTCCACATCGTGAACACACCAGTTGGTGACCCGGGGGGTCAGGGAGAAGAGGTCGGAAAATTGTCTGAGGAGCTGGCGGCAGTCCGCTTGTTGCTGGGTAGTGAGGGCTGGGGAGAGGTTCACCCCCTCCACGGAGCCATCCTGCTCCTTGACACACAGGAGGTCCGGGAGGGGATCCGACTCATCTTCGGCCCCGTCATCGGTGGCCAGCAGGAGGCTCAGTTCTGTCCGCACGAAGTGAGGCTTGAGGCGGTTCACGTGCAGGACCCGGAGGGGATCCCGAGGCGACTGGACGTCCACCAAGTAGGTGACTTGACTCTTCCTCTCAACCACTTTGTAGGGCCCAGTCCATCGGTCCTGGAGGGCGCCAGGCTTCACGGGGGCCATGACCCACACCTGCTGGCCCGGCTGGAACTCGACCAGAGTAGCATTCTGGTCGTACCAGCGCTTCATTTCTTCTTGACTCGCCTCCAGGTTGGCCTCGGCCAGTTCTCGGAACCTCCTGGTCTGGTTCCGGAGGGCCAGGACATATTGGAACACATCTCGGGGGGTGGTCTGGGGCGCTGCCTCCCACCCTTCCTTAACCAAACTGAGGGGACCTCGGACGGGGTGCCCATAGAGTAATTCAAAGGGGCTGAACCCTAAGGACTTCTGAGGGACCTCCCGGTAAGCGAACAAGAGGCAGGGGAGCAGGACGTCCCACTTACGCCGGAGGGGCTCTTCTAGGCCAGCGATCATCCCTTTCAAAGTCCTATTAAACCTTTCTACTAGGCCGTTCCCTTGGGGATGGTACGGGGTGGTGAACTTATAGGACACCCCACATTGTTGCCACAGGGACGTCATATACCTTGATATAAAATTAGTTCCGCGATCGCTCACGACCTCGCGGGGGAAACCCACCCTGGAAAAGATCCCCATCAGGGCCCGGCCCACCACGGGGGCCGTAATGGTGCGTAGGGGAATAGCCTCCGGATAGCGGGTGGCGTGGTCTACTAGGACCAAGATGAAACGGTGACCTTGGGAGGTGGGGGGGTCCAGTGGCCCCACGATGTCGATTCCAACTCGTTCGAAGGGGGTACTGACGACCGGGAAGGGTTGGAGGGGAGCCTTGCACTTCCCCCCACTCTTCCCACTGGCCTGGCACGTGGGGCAGGACTTGCAGTGTGCCTCTACCGCTGCTTTCATCTTAGGCTAATAAAAATGGGTCACGAGACGGCTGTAGGTCTTGTCCTGACCCAGGTGGCCGGCGAGGGGGACGTCGTGGGCTAAGCCCAGGAGGAAATCTCGGAAGCGGAGGGGTACCACCAGTACCCGTCCGGACCCCAGCTCCACCGACTTCTGCTCACTATACAGGATGTTATTCTCCCAATAGATTCGGTGCGTTCCGGTCTGGTCACCTGCGGCTTGGCCCTCGGCCTGGCGCCGCAGCCCGACCAGGGAAGGATAGGTGGCTTGCTCCTGGCAAAATTCTTCCCGGGTGGGCCCGCCCTCGTGGCGCCAATGGGCCAACTCGGGTAGATCCCCCAACTCGGGGACCGGGGCGGGGTTGGATGGTGCGGGTTCGTCGCGGGCGACGGACCCTTCCGATGGGGGAACGGGAGGACCCTCGGCGGGGACGGTACTGGTTTCTTCGACCGGGGGGCTCTCGACTTCTCTCCGGGGAGTGAGTCGGGCTGTCATAGATCGGGTGGTGGCACACACCCACTCGGGGAGTCCCATCATTCCTAGGTGGGCCTTGCGCTCTACGTGCTTCCAGGGAGAACTCTCCAGGTCGTTCCCTAGGAGGCAGTCGACCGGCTGGGAGGTTCTTACGGCCACCTTGAGTTTACCTATCACCCCTCCCCACTCAAATGGCACCAGGGCTACCTGACACATACTTTCCCTATTGTCTGCGGATATTACGGGGCAAAAGACATTGGGGAGGATCTGCTCCTCGGGGACTAGGTGCCTGAGGACACCGGTGATACTGGCCCCGGTGTCCCGCAGGGCCTCTACCTGGTGGCCATTGATCTTGTCGAGCTGCCCATATTTCTGTGTGTTGGAGGGTAGGAGGCTACCAGGGATCATTTCCCTATCTCCCAGGGATACTAGGGCCATCGTGGCGGGTTCCCACTCCTCGGCTTCCCCCACCTCCTCCCCCAGGGCTACGTTTGCTATCTGTCTTGCAGGGGGGACTTGGGTGGCCATGGGACACTCTGGGTCATTGGCATAGTGCCCGGGTTTCTGGCAACGGAAGCATGTGACGGTCACCCGGTGTCCCCGTCTCCTAGGGGGCCCGGTCACTGGTGGAGGGGGCGCCAGGAAAGGTGGAGGTGGTGTCTTCGGGGGGCTAGGCTGGGACTCTCTCGGCCCTCCCTGGTTCCCTCCTCCTCTCTGGCGGGGTGGTCCCTGACTGGCTCGGGGGTACTCTCCTACCATGCCCCGGGAGACCCGGGTGTTGGTCCAGCGGTCGGCCTCCACAGCCAGCTTCCGGGGATCTGTGAGCTTGCTATCCAGCAGATGTTGACGTAGCTCTATGAAGCAGTTCGCAGCCAGATGTTCCCATAACATGAGATCAGTGAGTTCGGCAAGGGTGGTGACTTTGCTGCCCTTGACCCACCCATCGAAGGCCCGACTAAAAAAGTTTACATACTCCACCCAGGTGGTGCCCGGGATCTTCCTGCAGTCCCGGAACCGTTGGCGGTACATTTCTGGGGTGAGGCCGTATCTTGTGAGGAGAGCCTCTTTCATGTGGCTGTAGGAGGTCTGGAGGGAGAGTGGTAGGTCGAGCAGGGTGTCCCTTCCTTCGCTCAGAAACCGCCCCCACAACCCCGCCCCCCAGTCCTTCTGTGGGATCCGATGGGAGGTCATGGCGACCTCGTAGGCCCGAAACCATTGCTGAATGTCATCGTTTTTATAATATTCCTTGACCACATCCTTGGGGATGTGGACCTTCTGTTCCGCTGGGGGGGCCGTCTCTCGGTTTCCCGAGGGCCTCCCGTCCTCATTTCGGGCCTTGAGCTCGAGTTCCTTTAAGCTGCGTTCGTGCTCCAGTTGGAGCTTCCTTCCTTCGTGCTTCTTTTCTTCCAGTTCGCCTTGTACGCGCATTTGCTCTACCGCTAGCTTTTTCTCCGCTAGCTTCAATTCGCCCTCGATTTTGAGTTTGGCTAACTCGAGTTCATGACTGCGGCTTCTCTCTCTGTCCGCGACTTCTTCCGGGGATAGGCCCCCGTCTGGTACTATGCCTCGCACCTGATTGTCGTTGCTTTCACTTGGAGGGGGTTCGGCTTCGTCGGGGCGCTCTCCCGTGCCTTCCGGGCGGGAGGCCCCGGTCTCCACCCAAGTTTTCAGTGCTTTCTGCAAGTCTTCCTTAGTGTTGAGGCCAGTGGTAGCGATTTTAAGTTCTTTGCAAAATTGCTTTAGCTCTTTGTGTGTGTATTCTTCCAGATGCTCCACCTGGAACACTCTGTTGGCGTTGGTTTCTGCGGAGCTCATGGCGCTTCCTTCTGCCATCTTTGTTGGTCGTGCGTCCGTTGTTCACTGTACGATCTCTAGGTGATGGGCCCGAATCCCGTCGCTTGCCACCAATGTTAGACGGCGACCTCAGAGGAGCCCGGAAAGGGGTCCTGACTACCCTGAGACCCACCCTCAAAGTATCGTAGCCGGGCACTGGCGGGAGATTCCCCAGGGGGAGGAATCTCGCAACTAGGATCGTACTCCCGGCACCACACTGGGTATTCTCAGAAAACAAACTTTATCAAATAGTTATCACTGCAAATATGTACAAGGTGAGCACGGGCTCGAGAGTCTCGGAAAGGTAGGGGGTAGCGGGACAGTCTCTGGTAACGGTTCAAAGCGGGGACGTATCCGGCGCACAGCTCACAATCCTCGAGCTGGGGGATACGTGGACGGAGTCGGGGTCCGGCGGGACCGTGAGAGGCTGGGGGAGCCGCGAGTCACTCAGCGGGCTCAGGTACAAGTTCGGAGGTCTTATGATCTTCAAGGAGCCGCGAGTCACTCAGCAGGGCTCAGGTACAAGTTCGGAGGTCTTACGATCTTCAGGGAGCCGCGAGTCACTCAGCAGGGCTCAGGTACAAGTTCGGAGGTCTTACGATCTTCAGGGAGCCGCGAGTCACTCAGCAGGGCTCAGGTACAAGTTCGGAGGTCTTACGATCTTCAGGGAGCCGCGAGTCACTCAGCAGGGCTCAGGTACAAGTTCTGAGGTCTTACGATCTTCAGGGAGCCGCGAGTCACTCAGCAGGGCTCAGGTGGGTTCAGGTTCCAGGAGCCGCGACCACGTCGGCAGGCTCTCGTTGTTCCAGCGTCGATCCCGCCGGACAGTCTCAGAGCACCCCTTGTTATAGGTCGACCCCTCTTTGATGTCCGGAGTCTGTGCAGGCAGGGGTCTTGTCACCTGGGGGCCGCTCGTCGGGGTTTCCTGCCATTGTCTTTTGATCCTTTCAGGGCCGGGTCGGGAGGAGTCCCAGACACCCAGCAGGCACGGAGCCAGCCCGCAGGGAGGCCGGAGGGCCGATCGAAACCCATCGTCCCAGGGGAGTTCAGAGGTGCGATAGAAACTGCTCTTCCCTCTCGCATCCCCTGGAAGCGTGATGTCCTCCAGCCGGAGTGGCGCCTCGAGGCCCGGGTCGCGCTGGGGCCGGCCGGCCATCTTGTTGCATGGAGTGGGCACGCGGGCCCGGGGTGGCCGAAAGGAGGGAGGCCATGGACGGGGATGTCCGGGGTTGGTGCTGGTGTCCGGGTGGGAAGGGTCGGCTGGGCCGTGTGCTTGGGCTGCAGGTACCAGGTTTCGGTGGTGCGGGGGCACGGAGGGCCATTCTACGAGGCCGGGTCCAACAGGTACGGTCCGTACATACACGGTTGGGGTGGGGGTACGCTCCATGCATACGCGGGTGAGGGTACGTGTCGTACATTCACGGTTGGGGTGGGGGTGCGCTCCATACGTACGCGGGTGAGGGTACGGGTCGTACATACACGGTTGGGGTGGGGGTACGGTACGTACATACACGGTTGGGATGGGGGTACGCTCCATGCATACGCGGGTGAGGGTACGGGTCGTACATACACTGTTGGGGTGGGGGTACGCTCCATACGTACGTGGGTGAGGGTACAGGTCGTACATACACGGTTGGGGTGGGGGTACGCTCCATACATTCACGGGTGGGGGTACGTCTCGTACATACACGGGTGTACATACACGGGTGGGGATTCGACTCGTACATAGGAGGGCTGGGGGGAGTGTTGGACACGTATGTGGGCACATGTCTCCATGGTTGCTATGGGAGTTCGGTGTGGACGGTGTTTTTTCCATACGGTTGTAACATCGGACGCACGGGATGGATCGTACTTCCGCGGTCGGACTTCACTTTTCACATTTGTACGGTAAATCGTCCGAGGACGTGTCAGACACATTTTCCGACCCGAGGACGTGTGGGGAATAATTCCCAATGCGATTCGTATGGACTTTTTCCCATGCGAATCGTAGTTGGCAGTTTGTACGGCACTTGTACGATTCGTACGGTAAAAAGACTGGATACGAGTCGTACGGGGAATTTTTTTACAGGATCGTAATCGGCACCCAAAGGTCTAGAATACTTAGACATGATAGCTAAATCTATACTGTAAAAAAAACATACTAAACACCATAAACATTTAAGATTTCCAAACATTTAAACAACATATTTCAACTCTTTTTTAAGTGAATAATTATAACTATGCCATATAAATTGATGTAAAAAATAACACAAAGAAATGTGAAATAATATAATTATTAAAATAAAAAAATACAAACAAATCAATGTAATAAAAAACATTTCCCACCCATAATGATAAAAAATAACTTACAGTTATGTAGCAATAGACGATCCTGTAAATCCATTCGAAAAGAGAACCAAAAAAACATGCAAAAATACAACTGCAATCCTCTAAAAACATAACCCTCAAAACACCCAAAATATGTGAAAAAAACGCAAAATTAAACTGTAGAAAAAGGCTCCAATGGCGCAATCCTCTCATTGTCAAAACCCCTAAAAAAAAACGAAAAGCAGATTTAAAACAAAAAAAGGCTCCAAAAACCTGAAAAGATAAAAGGAAATGTTAAATAACCTGTTTTAAATAAACAGAATACATTTTCTTTTTTTTTTTTTTTAAACGGGTTGACACCACCATCCATTCACGATCCGGAAAACCTGTAAAGAAAATAAAAGAACACCCACCCAAAATAAAATGTACAAACCCACAAACATTAACATTAACAATAAACACAAAATAACACAATTAAACAACACATAACTAACACTACATAATACTCTACTCTAATCCAACACTACTGCAAGCACATAAAAGACTAAAGTACCAAAACAACACCTAACTACACCAAAAACGAACTAATAAGGGTCTCACAAAGCTAACTACACTACTACTACTACTACTTTGCCACTACCCTAAAAATACCTTAAAAGGTAATTAAATCAAACTTACCCTAAGCAACCACGAAGTTCCGTCTTTCAAAATGACCTAACAACAAAGCAGATAGAAAAGTGAGGAAACTAGAAGAAAAATGACAGCATAATGAAAATGAAAAAAAGACTTACACCGCATATAAAAGAATGGAGAAATATTATTAAAATGCAAATAAATAAATATATATTTTTATATATTGTAAAAATATACAAAATATTGTAAAATATATAATAAATATGATAGTATCAAAATAAAAAACATAAAATGTTTAATATATATTAAAATGTATGTTTATTTCATGTATGCTAACTGTATCAAAAAATTTAAAATTCATAATTTACAAATATATGTAAAAATATATATTTGTAAATTATATAGTATATTATATATTATTTGAATGAAAATAATATTCAATATACTAAATAATAAAATATACAACACATGTAAGATACATATTATATAATTATATTCAATAATAAAATTATATAAATGTATTATAAAAATTAATACAAATGTTTCCTTTATGTCATAAAAAATATTAAACAATAAATGTCAAATTGTTTAAAATACATAACATAAACTATTAATATATTTACTTTACTATTACATGACTATAATTAAAAAAAATATAACATTTTTCAATTATTTTTTTAAACATATTTTCATAAAAAATATTGTTAACTTTCCAATTCTACATGAGAAATGTATGTTAAAATGATTGTTAATTTCCCAATTCTTAATGAAAACTGCATGTTTCAAATATTGTTAATTTTCCAATTTTACATTAGGCCTGGGCTAAAATTTTGTTCCGTTCGCGGAAATTGCGATAAATTGACGTTTTCACGTTCCGCGGAAAGCGCGAAAATGTCAAAATTTCCGCATTCCGCAACTTGGCGATAATTTGTTTCTTGCTCGCGCTGTAAAATAATACATTTTCGCGCGCGCGCGATCACCTTACCTGAATCCCTGCGTTCGCCGACAAGTTTTCTTGATCCGGTCGCGTTCTCCATGGGATGTTGTATTGTTTTTAGCCATTTGCGCTGTCTCGCGACAGTTCGCGCCCGCAGTGATGTCATGCGTCGCGCGATCACGTCTTTCTTCTCGCGATCATGCACCGCGAGTCAACTGAAAACAAGATGGCCGCGCCCGCGAGCAACCACATGGGTAAGTTGGCGAGCCGCAACCATGCAGAAAATCTCGCGAACATGCAGGAAAAAAACTTCCGCATCTTCGCGATATTTCCGCGTGTTTGCGACATTTTCGTGATAATTTGCGAAAGTGGATTTCGCAAATTCCGCCCACCCCTATTTTACATGAAAAACGTATGTTAAAAATATTGTTATATTTCCAATTTTACATGAAAAAAATATATTAAAAAATATTGTTAATTTTCAAATTCCACATGAAAAATGCATGTATATTATATTTTGTAATACATTTTGAACAACATCGAAAAACCTGAATAATGTTTTTAATATTGCAAAAAATGTATAACAAAACAAAATTAGAAAAAATAAACTGTAAAATAAAAATGTGTAACCAATAAAAATGTTTACAATAATAACTAACATACACCTCCTTTCTTATTTAAATAAACATACAAAATATAAAAATAAAATGACTAATAAACAATAAACATGTACTATTCCGAACTCCAAAACCAACATAACTCAGGGAAAATGCTGGATAATAAACCTAATTAAATTACTATTCCAACTCTAGAACACAATAAACTCAGGAAAAGTACTGGATAATAAAACATGTTAAAGTACTATTCCAAAACAAACTAAACTAAGGTAAAGTGCTGGATAATAAACCAAATTAAATTACTATTCCAACGCCAAATCTGCCCGCCATCCTAATGGGCCCCTTAATTACTATTTTAACTCCAAAACAAAATAAACTCAGGGAAAGTGCTGGATAATAAACCAAATTAAATTACTATTCTAACTCCAAATCAAAATAAACTCAGCGAAAGTGCTAGATAACAAACCTAATTAAATTACTATCCAACTCCAAAACAACTAAACCTCAAAAAATAGATGGATAATAAAATATAATAAATTACTTTTACAACTCCAAAATTTATAATCAAAAAAAATAAAAAGTTTTTCCAAAATTATCTTCATAATAAAATTTTAAATTATTAAAGTAATAATATTTTTCTACAAATTAAATTACAAAAAAATTAGAAAAATATACTCATACATAAATATAACCTAATTTTTATTTGATTTTAAAATTTACATTTGTAAAAAAAATTAAACAAATTTTCAAATTGTACTTTTAAAAACAATTTTTCTTTTAAAAACTATTCCTTAACATTATCCCCTATAAAAGCAACATCACAGCAAATTCCAAAAAATATAAAAAATTTACAAACAATGTGGTCTATTAGAATGTCGGGCGGATCCCACTGCCCGCATGGCGGTAGCGATCCACCCGACATTCTCCTTCGCCTGCATGCCATCTCCCCCCATCATATTAGTGTGGCAGGGGGAACCCCCAGTGGACGGAAAGACCGTCCGCCGGTTTTCCACTGGTCACACAGGTGACCGGGCGGAAAAGGGGCCTGATATGATGACGGTGTCTGCTAGACACCGCCATCCATATTATAATGGCAACGGGAAGCAGCCTTGCTGCCACGGAAAGGCATGTGGTTTCCTCAGTTGGGGCCCCCAGGAGGTGGGGGGGTCACATGGGGGTACCTATGGTACCCCTCTGCATTGGCACAGACAAAGTGGCAGGCACCGCGCCGTGCCTGTCACCTTGTGCATGCCAATGCACGACGTGCATTCCCAGCATTGTGGTGGGCGGTGCTGTGAGCACTGCCCGCCACAATTCTGGGAATAGAGGATGCCACCGCCACGGTGGTGGTGGCATCCTAATTGCCGGTACCGGACTGTCGCACCACTGGCTGCCAGTCCCAGCACCGCTTCTTCCACCTGCCATCCTAATAGGCTCCAATATTTTCAAATTACTCCCCAACCTAATTCCCTATAAATACAACATCCCACTACTAAAACTTTACAAATTGTCTAAAATATGTACATTTTAATCCCAAATTTTTAAATTACTCCACATCCTTATCCCTATAAATTCAACATCAAACAACTAAGGGGCCGATTCCGATCCGGGTCGGAAAGCACTCGGACCGAGCCAGATCCGGAGTGTTTTCCAACCGAGCCAAAGGCCTGCAGTCCGACTGAGCGAGTACGATGCGGCCGTATGCTGCCGGACTCGGTTCGGTCGGACTCCCATAGAAGTCAATGGGAGCCGGTCATACGACGCGTACATGGGCTCCCATTGACTGAAGGGGTGCGTCGCTGACAAGTGCGCCTCTTACAGTGTGTACGCGTCGGTACCATCCGCACCGTACATGCCTGTGTTGGGGAGACCCATGGGTCTCCCACTGTGTCTGAGTCGTAGGGCTGTGGGTGTCAGGGGGTCCGACGCAAAGGCAACCACCCGGACGTTTTGCGAGCCGGACTCTCCGGCTCCCACAGGCTGTCCGACGCGTGCATCGTACTGGCTCAGTAGTACATCGCATCCATTGCACACCATGGTTAGCTTCCGAGCGAGACGTACGGAGCGGTTAGGACCCGGAAACGACTTGGTCGGTGAATTTCACGTAGCCCGCATCGTACTTGCTTGCTCGTACAGCTGTACGAGTCAGCCGGAAAACACGCGTACGGCTCGTAGTTTTTCCGACATAGGTGCCAATTCCGATCCTGGTAAAAACATGCAAAAATACAACTGCAATCCTCTAAAAACATAACCCTCAAAACACCCAAAATATGTGAAAAAAACGCAAAATTAAACTGTAGAAAAAGGCTCCAATGGCGCAATCCTCTCATTGTCAAAACCCCTAAAAAAAAACGAAAAGCAGATTTAAAACAAAAAAAGGCTCCAAAAACCTGAAAAGATAAAAGGAAATGTTAAATAACCTGTTTTAAATAAACAGAATACATTTTCTTTTTTTTTTTTTTTTAAACGGGTTGACACCACCATCCATTCACGATCCGGAAAACCTGTAAAGAAAATAAAAGAACACCCACCCAAAATAAAATGTACAAACCCACAAACATTAACATTAACAATAAACACAAAATAACACAATTAAACAACACATAACTAACACTACATAATACTCTACTCTAATCCAACACTACGGCAAGCACATAAAAGACTAAAGTACCAAAACAACACCTAACTACACCAAAAACGAACTAATAAGGGTCTCACAAAGCTAACTACACTACTACTACTACTACTTTGCCACTACCCTAAAAATACCTTAAAAGGTAATTAAATCAAACTTACCCTAAGCAACCACGAAGTTCCGTCTTTCAAAATGACCTAACAACAAAGCAGATAGAAAAGTGAGGAAACTAGAAGAAAAATGACAGCATAATGAAAATGAAAAAAAGACTTACACCGCATATAAAAGAATGGAGAAATATTATTAAAATGCAAATAAATAAATATATATTTTTATATATTGTAAAAATATACAAAATATTGTAAAATATATAATAAATATGATAGTATCAAAATAAAAAACATAAAATGTTTAATATATATTAAAATGTATGTTTATTTCATGTATGCTAACTGTATCAAAAAATTTAAAATTCATAATTTACAAATATATGTAAAAATATATATTTGTAAATTATATAGTATATTATATATTATTTGAATGAAAATAATATTCAATATACTAAATAATAAAATATACAACACATGTAAGATACATATTATATAATTATATTCAATAATAAAATTATATAAATGTATTATAAAAATTAATACAAATGTTTCCTTTATGTCATAAAAAATATTAAACAATAAATGTCAAATTGTTTAAAATACATAACATAAACTATTAATATATTTACTTTACTATTACATGACTATAATTAAAAAAAATATAACATTTTTCAATTATTTTTTTAAACATATTTTCATAAAAAATATTGTTAACTTTCCAATTCTACATGAGAAATGTATGTTAAAATGATTGTTAATTTCCCAATTCTTAATGAAAACTGCATGTTTCAAATATTGTTAATTTTCCAATTTTACATTAGGCCTGGGCTAAAATTTTGTTCCGTTCGCGGAAATTGCGATAAATTGACGTTTTCACGTTCCGCGGAAAGCGCGAAAATGTCAAAATTTCCGCATTCCGCAACTTGGCGATAATTTGTTTCTTGCTCGCGCTGTAAAATAATACATTTTCGCGCGCGCGCGATCACCTTACCTGAATCCCTGCGTTCGCCGACAAGTTTTCTTGATCCGGTCGCGTTCTCCATGAGATGTTGTATTGTTTTTCGCCATTTGCGCTGTCTCGCGACAGTTCGCGCCCGCAGTGATGTCATGCGTCGCGCGATCACGTCTTTCTTCTCGCGATCATGCACCGCGAGTCAACTGAAAACAAGATGGCCGCGCCCGCGAGCAACCACATGGGTAAGTTGGCGAGCCGCAACCATGCAGAAAATCTCGCGAACATGCAGGAAAAAAACTTCCGCATCTTCGCGATATTTCCGCGTGTTTGCGACATTTTCGTGATAATTTGCGAAAGTGGATTTCGCAAATTCCGCCCACCCCTATTTTACATGAAAAACGTATGTTAAAAATATTGTTATATTTCCAATTTTACATGAAAAAAATATATTAAAAAATATTGTTAATTTTCAAATTCCACATGAAAAATGCATGTATATTATATTTTGTAATACATTTTGAACAACATCGAAAAACCTGAATAATGTTTTTAATATTGCAAAAAATGTATAACAAAACAAAATTAGAAAAAATAAACTGTAAAATAAAAATGTGTAACCAATAAAAATGTTTACAATAATAACTAACATACACCTCCTTTCTTATTTAAATAAACATACAAAATATAAAAATAAAATGACTAATAAACAATAAACATGTACTATTCCGAACTCCAAAACCAACATAACTCAGGGAAAATGCTGGATAATAAACCTAATTAAATTACTATTCCAACTCTAGAACACAATAAACTCAGGAAAAGTACTGGATAATAAAACATGTTAAAGTACTATTCCAAAACAAACTAAACTAAGGTAAAGTGCTGGATAATAAACCAAATTAAATTACTATTCCAACGCCAAATCTGCCCGCCATCCTAATGGGCCCCTTAATTACTATTTTAACTCCAAAACAAAATAAACTCAGGGAAAGTGCTGGATAATAAACCAAATTAAATTACTATTCTAACTCCAAATCAAAATAAACTCAGTGAAAGTGCTAGATAACAAACCTAATTAAATTACTATCCAACTCCAAAACAACTAAACCTCAAAAAATAGATGGATAATAAAATATAATAAATTACTTTTACAACTCCAAAATTTATAATCAAAAAAAATAAAAAGTTTTTCCAAAATTATCTTCATAATAAAATTTTAAATTATTAAAGTAATAATATTTTTCTACAAATTAAATTACAAAAAAATTAGAAAAATATACTCATACATAAATATAACCTATTTTTTATTTGATTTTAAAATTTACATTTGTAAAAAAAAATTAAACAAATTTTCAAATTGTACTTTTAAAAACAATTTTTCTTTTAAAAACTATTCCTTAACATTATCCCCTATAAAAGCAACATCACAGCAAATTCCAAAAAATATAAAAAATTTACAAACAATGTGGTCTATTAGAATGTCGGGCGGATCCCACTGCCCGCATGGTGGTGGCGATCCACCCGACATTCTCCTTCGCCTGCATGCCATCTCCCCCCATCATATTAGTGTGGCAGGGGGAACCCCCAGTGGACGGAAAGACCGTCCGCTGGTTTTCCACTGGTCACACAGGTGACCGGGCGGAAAAGGGGCCTGATATGATGACGGTGTCTGCTAGACACCGCCATCCATATTATAATGGCAACGGGATGCAGCCTTGCTGCCACGGAAAGGCATGTGGTTTCCTCCGTTGGGGGACCCATACGGGCCCCCAGGAGGTGGGGGGGTCACATGGGGGTACCTATGGTACCCCTCTGCATTGGCACAGACAAAGTGGCAGGCACCGCGCCGTGCCTGTCACCTTGTGCATGCCAATGCACGACGTGCATTCCCAGCATTGTGGCGGGCGGTGCTGTGAGCACTGCCCGCCACAATTCTGGGAATAGAGGATGCCACCGCCACGGTGGTGGTGGCATCCTAATTGCCGGTACCGGACTGTCGCACCACTGGCTGCCAGTCCCAGCACCGCTTCTTCCACCTGCCATCCTAATAGGCTCCAATATTTTCAAATTACTCCCCAACCTAATCCCCTATAAATACAACATCCCACTACTAAAACTTTACAAATTGTCTAAAATATGTACATTTTAATCCCAAATTTTTAAATTACTCCACATCCTTATCCCTATAAATTCAACATCAAACAACTAAGGGGCCGATTCCGATCCGGGTCGGAAAGCACTCGGACCGAGCCAGATCCGGAGTGTTTTCCAACCGAGCCAAAGGCCTGCAGTCCGACTGAGCGAGTACGATGCGGCCGTATGCTGCCGGACTCGGTTCGGTCGGACTCCCATAGAAGTCAATGGGAGCCGGTCATACGACGCGTACATGGGCTCCCATTGACTGAAGGGGTGCGTCGCTGACAAGTGCGCCTCTTACAGTGTGTACGCGTCGGTACCATCCGCACCGTACATGCCTGTGTTGGGGAGACCCATGGGTCTCCCACTGTGTCTGAGTCGTAGGGCTGTGGGTGTCAGGGGGTCCGACGCAAAGGCAACCACCCGGACGTTTTGCGAGCCGGACTCTCCGGCTCCCACAGGCTGTCCGACGCGTGCATCGTACTGGCTCAGTAGTACATCGCATCCATTGCACACCATGGTTAGCTTCCGAGCGAGACGTACGGAGCGGTTAGGACCCGGAAACGACTTGGGTGCCAATTCCGATCCGGTAAAAAAATTCCCCGTCCGACTCGTATCCGGATTTTTTTCCGTCCGAATCGTCAAAGTAGCGTACAAACTGCCAAGTACGATTCGAACGGAAAAAAGTCCATACGAATCGCATTGGGAAGATTTCCCCACACGTCCTCGGGTCGGGAAAAGTCACCGACACGTCCCCGGGCGAGAAACCCACCGTGCGGAAAAATAAAGTCCGACTGCGCAAGTACGATCCCTCCCGTCCTCCCCATTTCACAACCGTACGCAAAAAACACCGTCCGAACCGAACTCCCATAGCAACCATGGAGACATGTGCCCGCATACGCGCCGAACACCCCACCACCCCCCGCCCGCGTATGTACGCCCCGAACCCCCACCCGTGTATGTACGCACCAAACACCCACCCGTGTATGTACGCCCCCGAACCCCCCCCAGCCGTGTATGTACGCACCGAACCACCAGCCGTGTATGTACGCCCCCGAACCCCCCCCCAGCCGTGTATGTACGCACCGAACCACCAGCCGTGTATGTACGCACCAAACCCCCACCCCAGCCGTGTATGTACGCACCGAACCACCAGCCGTGTATGTACGCACCAAACACCCACCCGTGTATGTACGCCCCCGAACCCCCCCCAGCCGTGTATGTACGCACCGAACCACCAGCCGTGTATGTACGCACCAAACCCCCACCCCAGCCGTGTATGTACGCACCGAACCACCAGCCGTGTATGTACGCACCAAACACCCACCCGTGTATGTACGCCCCCGAACCCCCCCCCAGCCGTGTATGTACGCACCGAACCACCAGCCGTGTATGTACGCACCGAACCACCAGCCGTGTATGTACGCCCCCGAACCCCCCCCAGCCGTGTATGTACGCACCGAACCACCAGCCGTGTATGTACGCACCAAACCCCCACCCCAGCCGTGTATTTACGCACCTAACCACCACCCCACCAGGGAATGTACGGACCGCACCCCCACCAGTGCATGTACGGACCGTACTGACGCCAAAAAAACACGTACTGAACCCGGACAAACCATATTTACACAAGGAGAGTCAAGTAGAGTTTCCCCACACCACCAAACAGGCCCAACAACCCCACAAACATCACATACACTCACCTGCAACTGCCAAACTGCCAAACAGAGGCCCAAAACTCAATCACTCCTCATAACACACCCACACAAATTTCAAACACAGCCACACCCACAAATGGACCAATAAAAATGGACCACACACACAAACCATGAGCCTTTGCAACAGACCCACTGCTGCCAGAGCCCACAGACGACCCACACCACCATACTTGAACCTCACACTTGCATACCTTCACACAACCACCTACACAAACACCCCCTCATCACATTCACACACACACCTCCACTACCACACCCACACACCCACAGCCATCCACACCCACACCCCCACAACCACACCCCACGCCATGTCCACCACCAAGAATCCAAAGTTCACAAAGGAGGAGCTGGAGATCCTTGTCGACGAAATCCTCAGAGTCGAGCCACAGCTCTTTGGGACATTGGTCAGACAGACCAGCATATCCGAAAAAACCGCCATGTGGCAGAGGATCGTCGATTCTGTGAATGCTGTTGGGACAACCAGAAGGACCAGGCACGAGTGCCAATCCAGGTGGTACGATCTGCGGAGGACGGTCAAGAGGAAGATGACTGACAATCACAACCAGGGGAACATCACTGGAGGAGGGCCGCCCCCCAGACCGGTACAATACCATCCCTGGGAGGAGAAGGTGATGTCCACGCTGGCGGTGGAGGGACTACACGGACTGCCAGGACTCCCAGACCCTGGTGAGTACACAAACAACTCACCTCACATGGGGGGGATGCCATACACAATCAATCATGCATGCCACCCCCCCCAAGCCACCACCGGACACAACAACACTCCACAAACACACACATGCCACTGGCACCTCCATGCCCCATGCATCAATCAGGGCCATGCCAAGTCACAGGCCACACAATACACCAACACAACACAGGATGTGGTCGATGCTGGGAGTGGGGGCAGCAAAACTAACATTGAGCAACTCACAAGCACACAACAATGCCCTCAGCCCATATGGCCCAGGGCACAGCCATACAAACTGTGTGTACCCACACAGTACTGTCTTGCCTGCAAATGATGGCTGCCATGCAGGATGCCATGGGTCTGAAGGCACAATTTGCACATAACAGCAGACAATGAAGATGCATCGCTCTGATAGAGTCTCAGCACACACCGCCACAGCAGCAGCCTACACTCAGACACACTGCCCAATGGGTGCCCGGAGAACAGGGACTAACTCACATGAACAAGCCAATGGCCATTCAAAGACCGGCTAACTGTGTGTGCCCAGGAAGCTGGCCTGAGGTGACAGAGAGTGACAAAGAGAGGGAGGGAGAGGGGGAATGAGAGGGAAGGAGACAGAGGGGGGACACAGGGAGACAGACAGAGGGAGGGAGTAGGGTGACAGAGGGAGACCGACAGAGGGAGGGAGGAGGGTGACAGAGGGAGGGAGGAAGGGAGACACAGGGAGACTAAATCACCCTTGGGTGGTGTGGCCATGTCCACTCGTCAGCCGGTGGACTGTGTGCATGCAGACCAGGTCTGGCAGTGCCTCAACCCCCCCTTCCGTAGATGAAGACCGGTCCATGTGTCAATCTGTGCACGAGTCCATCCGTGCTGCAGGCACAGACCTAACCACACACCCAGTATACCCACCCACCGTGTCGGTAAGAACCCTGTCACAAATGCTTCAGTCCCCTACCTGCAACATCAAATTGCCTTGCCAAAACACCATTTGGCCACGTACAGTGCAACACGTAAGGCGCCTCTGCATGGCTCGCTACGCCCGCACACCACACTGCTGACTGTGTACCCAAATAGATGCATCAACTAAGATTGTGTCTCACACATGCGTAAAGCCCTGACAGCTGTGGCCAAGGGACATAGCCATGCACAAGTGCACTGTGAGAGGAATGCAGGACAGATCCAACTACCCAGAGGAAGAGTGCCAAATCAGAAATGCATGCAACATGGATGCCACATGTGACACTGTTAACATTGTCTCTCTCACACACAGGTCAACGTCGACGAACACCCCCCAACACTGGGGGGGAAGTCACACAGGACCAGGCTCCGCGGGATGATGACCCCACCGCCAGCGATGACTCTCACCACTCCGTGGATGACCCAGACCAACCTGGCCCCTCTGGTGTCCAACCACCTGCAGCACCTGCGTCAGGTACAACTGTGCCAACCACCACCCCCATTCCTGCCACATCCCAGGAGACGTCCAGGAGCCCTGCCCGCACACGACCACCCAGCCAGTCTGCCCAGGAGGGACACGGTCCTCCGGGCACCCAGGAGGAGGCAGGCGGCAACGCAGATGCCATCCCTCAGGGGTCCCGGAGACCCGATGCACCCACAACGGCAGGCCAGGTGCACGTGGGCAGGGGTGGCGGGAGTGGAGGACGGCGGAGGCGCGAACCTGACCAGGCAGCTCAGGACCCGGTAGTGTCCCAGGTCAGCAACATCCTGGATACATACCGGCGTGACACCAGGGGCATGGACCAGATTGCGTCCACCCTCAATGACATCAAGGGGACCCTCCAGGAGATGAAGACCCTGCAGTCCCAGCAACATGCCTGTCAACTGCAACACCAAGGAAGGATGGAGGATAGACAGGCTGAGCTCGTGGCGGTGCAAACCCAAATGACCGGTGTACTCCGTCGGATTGCCGACAACATGGGCAACCCTCCCTGTGGCACCAGGCGAAGGCCATTACCAGACACAGGGAGGGATCAGGAGGAGGAGGATTCATCCGACGGAGCGTCACAGACATCGTCACGGACTGCTTCCGAGGGTCCCCGCAGGAAGGTGGGTCGTCCACGAAAAAGACTGTGAGAGTCAGCAGAACATCACCATCTCCCAGGTCACCTGGCCTGGCACCTGGCCCTCTGGCCCAATAGCAGCACATGACATTCTCTGCCACATGGACTTGCTGGTCACTGTCTGACCTATGTTGACGAAGACTGTGGCATGGACTCTGACATTTTGCTACGACAAGGATACCAACTCCCCCAGTGAACTCTGGATTCTACACTCCCGCTGTGCACCTCTTGTCATCCCCACAAACCCGTACCCCACCACAAATAAATGAATCACACTTACAAGATGATGCCGTGATTCTACATTATTACAATACATGTGTGTGTCGTACAGTCAAAGCATGCCTGATCTCAGAATTAACTCCAACCATCCAAACCGTGGGGTCGCAGTCTTGCCCAGGACACACATGGGTCCCAATGTCTCATCTGATACAGACATGGAGTACCAAACTCACCTGTGCTGGGCCCAACCAGCTGAGTGGTTCCCGCACAACTGTGGCAACAGACACATTCAGGGGAGCAACAGTCATGCGCAGAGGTCAGGGATCATGTGGAGTGACCTGGCTTGCCGCTCCCAGGTATGTCTAGACATGTGTCCCTACAATGTGCAGCATGCTTGCGTCAGGCGGATGTTGAGAATGGTGGCTAGGCCAAGGTTGGATGCATGGAGATGCCAGAATGCAGTTTAGGATCACTGTGCCACATGGTTGTGTTGGGGTTGTGGGCTGCATCATGAGTGTGGGCGTGGATCTAGAAGGTCATCCTGCAGCTGGCTGTGAAACATTCCCCCCATCCCGTTAGGACGTTGATGTGGCCTGGTTGCCCGACGCAGTAGCAGAGCTGTGCAGATGCACTCCGGATATGGACAAGTACCATGGGAGTCGTGAGGCACATGTCCGTAGACTGCAGGGTAGGATTCTACACAGATGTTGTAGTTTCCCTGGGGGATGGTCTCTCTTGCCTTGAGGTGGATGGAACTGTGCATCTTGTGCATAATACAGTTCCCACTCCCTGACAAACCCCTAGCATCTTGTCACTCTACACATAGACACATATGCACCACCTATGAAAACTATGCCAGACCTGCGGCACGCACAGTGGCAACAGGGCACCATTGACAGGGAAGAGGCACCTTGGAGACAGAGGGACAAATTTATTAGTCATGTGTGTTGGAATGACAATGATACTCTGTCAACACATACACAGGTCATGTGGATGTACATGTGGGAGCAACACTGGCACCCCCCATTGCAACACAGATGCTGGCATCCCATTGACCTGGCACACAAGTGACGGATAACAGCTAAACACCCCCTGCTGCCACGGAGAGGCCGCTATACACCATTGAGGCCCTGATGGGGCAATCACACACCATGTCAACCCGGTGCAACCTGTATGTTTCCGAGGCCAGTGTTACACACAATGATGGCCTCATCACAATCCCCAATCCCCTGCCACATGACAGTCACCAAGTCTGAGCATGGCTCCAGGTGAAGCCTGCCCCATGTCATGTTCCCCATGTAGGATCACCATGTATGCAAATGGAACACACATGAACCGGAGAAGTGCACACAGACTACAAACAATTCACACACCCAAAACGACGTGAGGCATCCCTTACCCTGAGGAGATTTCAACACTTGCCCGTGCATGTGACGCTGAATCAGCACATGTCGCTGTGTTCATGAGGAGTAGCAGGAGCACAACAATGCCACCAGCAGACAGCATGCACATGGACCTGTGGAAGAGAGACACACAAGGATTCAGCACAAAGGAGCACATCCGCAAGCATGTACTTAACACGTATCATGTTGTTAACATGACAGGTGACAATGATGACCCTCAGACAACATCCTTCCATTGCGCCATCACTTGAGTGACACTTCAATACACACCACTGACTCACTTGGCAGACATGCAGATGGACACACACATTGCAACACATGCCACACACGGCCCAATGCGTGCACACTCAGACACTGGAACTCACCACTAAGCAAAGAAGTTGCGTATGAGCCGACTCCGCATGTCCTCCACAGCCTCCTCCTCCTCCACATCACTTGCCCCGTCACCAAGCCCTTCATCCTCCACGGGTGGATGGTCCTGGTCATCTTGATCCAGTATGAGTGGAACAGCTTCCTCCACTGCCATGTTGTGCAGCATGCAGCAGACGATGATGATCTTGCACACCTTCACCGGGGCATATGGGAGTGCTCCGCCGGTCTTGTGGAGGCACCGGAATCGGCTCTTCAGAAGTCCAAACGTCCTCTCAATGACTCTCCTGGTCCGCCCATGTGCGTTGTTGTAGAGGTGCTCGGCAGCCGTGCTGGGGTTGCGGACAGGCGTCATCAGCCATGGCATGTTGGGATAGCCAGCGTCCCCTACAAGGAAACATCATGGACAGAAGTGTGTCAGCACAGGCAGTGAGATTGGAAGATGACGCCAAACACTGAACTGCCAGAGTCTACCCACCAACAATACATGCTCGCTCGTTCCGCAGCTGCAGCATCATTTCTGGCACCCTGCTACGCCTCATGATGAAGGCATCGTGTGCTGATCCTGGAAAGCGAACACAGACATGTGAAATCACCATGTTGGACAGACACACCACAAGGGCATTAATGGAGTGATAATGTTTGCGATTCCTATACACCACCTCCTGTGCCTGTGGTGGTACCAACGCAACATGTGTCCCATCTATGGACCCAATGACATGGGGCATCCCTCCCAGGGCATAGAACTCACGCTTGACATCTGTCAACTGCTCACGATTTGGGAATTTAATGTACTCATCCAGGTGAAACAACATGGCCTCTAAGAAATCATGCAGAACACGGCTGAACATCGTCTGGGACATGCCCCCGACATCAGCAATGGTATGTTGGAACGTACCCGTGGCAAGGAAATGTAGGGCTGCCATCACCTTCAACTTGGGTGTCAGTGCACTTGGATACCTGTGGCGCGGGAGGAGTTGTGCTTCCAGCCGGCCAGTCAACTCATCAATCAACCGTTGGCTGAATCTGTAGCGGCGTATACAGTCCCGTTCATGCAGGGCAGCAATGTCTGGCATACGTCGAGGGAGAGGCGGAGCCCTGCAGTGAAATGGAAGGAACACCTAAGAGTGAGCACTGTACAACAACATCGTCAATGCACTGAGCACATGTTACACAGCCAATACACATATGCCACGTTGTGAGTCAGGTCTGTGCCACAGTTCCTGGACACGAACGCCAGTCAGGTTACACTCCTACCAAGGGACAGCCACTAACGGAGGGGGGCAAGATCACGATGACATGGCATGAGACTAGCTGTGGGCCAGTGTAAGTGAACATGCACACGCATCACAGGATTCACAGACATCCACACATGTGCAGAAGTAGTATGCGTATGGTACAGACAGGTAGTTGGATGCGATATGCACTGGTCACATGTCATAGGAATAGGACAGGCCACACACATTGCCTTTGAGGAGTACATGTCGAGACAGAACATACATAGGGAGCATGTGGATATGTACTTGTGTTGATACTCCGTGTAGTTGGATACATACACACCTCATGGCAAATCACATATGTGGGCTGGTGTGCGGAACAGTGTGCCATGCCCATCGACACACAGACACATGTTGGCAGCAGCAACTGCTGACACATTGAATCACACACCTACAGCAAAATCATGGAAAGACATGCCACACACATGACATGGTTGCAGCATGCAACGCAGCCATACACGTGTCATATGTAATATTCCGTGTACCTGGCATCAGGGGACAGGTGCGGGTGTCCGTGACTGGGACATGCAAGTGACTCATGGCTCCACTAGTGTGTACGACATGCACACATGTCAAAGGAGTGCAGGGGATGTGTGGTACAATGCGCACCATCACACACGACATGTGTACACAGCTCATCGTACATGTGCTTTGCCCACACCTCAGGGGTAAAGTGCCACATCACATCCTGACACACCTGTGTCACACACAGGTGGTATTGCACAGACAATGCATTGGTGTCCACCCTTGGCAATACCTGTCCGCTCCATTCCTGTCTGTGTGCCGCCTGTCACCACTGACAGTTGTAATACGCACCGTACATACGCTCGGAGCGCGTGTATAGGGTCCCTGGGCCAATATTGCCGCTGGCGTATGCGTACGCCACAGTAGTACGGACTGTACACGCGCTTGTACGGTCCGGATCACAATATGGGCGCTGGCGTATGCGTACGCCACAGTAGTACGGACTGTACACGCGCTTGTACGGTCCGGATCACAATATGGGCGCTGGCGTATGCGTACGCCACAGTAGTACGGACTGTACACGCGCTTGTACGGTCCGGATCACAATATGGGCGCTGGCGTATGCGTACGCCACAGTAGTACGGACTGTACACGCGCTTGTACGGTCCGTACTACTGTGGCGTACGCATACGCCAGCGCCCTTATTGTGATCCGGACCGTACAAGCGCGTGTACAGTCCGTACTACTGTGGCGTACGCATACGCCAGCGCCCATATTGTGATCCGGACCGTACAAGCGCGTGTACAGTCCGTACTACTGTGGCGTACGCATACGCCAGCGCCCATATTGTGATCCGGACCGTACAAGCGCGTGTACAGTCCGTACTACTGTGGCGTACGCATACGCCAGCGCACATATTGTGATCCGGACCGTACAAGCGCATGTACGGTCGGTATCACTGCTTGTGGGGTGCCCTAGGGCGTGGAACGCACCGTACCTGTGTGTAAATGTATGAAAACACATAGGGGACACATGAGGGACAAGTATAAGGGCCTAAATGCCTGATGGTTGCCATGGAGACTGAGTTAAATTTTTGATTTTGAGCACCAGGTGCACAGCAGAAGTCAGTTTGAAAGAATCTACATTGTTGCAATGTGGATGTTGACTTGACATCATTATCAAAACTGAAACCATGCTAAGCCACACACTGGGGTAGGTTTGAAGGGATTGGATGAAACGTAGGATGCTAATGTGACTGACCAATCAATCTGTACTCCTATACATGAACAGGCCAGCCAGGCATATATAAGGCAGCCAGGTCCCATGAGAGAGCACTTGCCTGCACATCCATTCATCCATTACCACTGCTGCTGATAGTGATTCCTCTGGCACCATGTCCAGGACTGTGGAGAGGTCACAGCCATTCACCCAGGAGGAGAACCTTGCCCTGATAGATGTGATCCTCCCACAGTTCCAGAGCCTGTATGGTCGACCAGGGGTTCAGGTGAGTGCAGACTCCACTAGCTTAGACTGTGCCCCTTTTGTGTGACAGTGACTTCTGGCATTGTGTCCATGTGTGACAGACATGCACTGTTGTTTGGAGTGGGTCCCAGGGTGTGGAAGGCCTCATGTCACCCATGCAGAGCATGCTGTGTTTCCTGTGTGCACTCCTCACTTGCATAGTGCCTACTGTGACAATGAATGCAAGGTGCATGCCACATTCTGCCTGCATACTCCTCCTGGGGATGTTGTTTCCACAGTCCTGATGTGATCCTGTGTTCCCCCCAGTGTGACAGGTGTCAGTACCCATGGATGTGTGTTTGTTCAGTGTACCTGTGCTGTGAGTGTCCAAAGGCCGTGTTCGTCCCCTGCACATTGGTGTGTGTGTTAGTCCCCTGTCATGTGGGTGAGTGCATATGGGGAGTGTTGCACACAAGCAGCATGAGGGATGGATATGGCCTGGCCATCGGATGTGAGCAGGGAGCAGTGCTGTGTGCATGCCGTGCTGAGCCAGCCCCACACCTGTGACACCCCCGTCTACTGGCACATGGGCAGAGTGAGGTGTGTACCCGCAGTTGGCAATGCCATGTGATTGTCCTGTACCTGTGTGTGTCTGTGTACTCTGCTGAGGTAGCATCAGTGTGCTGGGGCAGGTGACTGCTGTGAGGTGCTGTACATAATCCTGGTGTAGCCTGTGAGGCACAGTGTGATCCCTGGTCAGTGAGTGTGTGGTACCCCTCATGCCACCCGTGTGCTTCCACTGGCACGTAGTGCATTTGGCCTTCCACAGTGGATAATGTCCCTATGACAAAGGTGCAATTAGTTGCATGCATACCATGGCCTGTTCATAATGAGGATTGTTCTATATGTGTGTCTCTGTGTCTTTGCTCATGTGGATTAATGTATTCTCTCTTTTGCATCCTCACAGGTAGGCGCCATTGCCAAGGGGGAGATCTGGAGGGAAGCCGTCAGTGCCGTGAGGGGTACAGAGGGTCGGAGGCGGAGCCTGTCTCAGGTGAGGAAACGCTGGCAGGACATCCGGTGCTGGACGAGGAGGATTGCACGGCTCCTGCTGGGGGACTCACCTGAGAGCCGTAAGAACCGTGGCCGCCGTCGTCTGACCCACATCCAGAAGCGTGTGCTGGCGGTGGTCTTCCCCGATATGGACAGGCGCCTACAGGAGAGGCAGCAGCAGGAAGGGGGTAGGTACATGTGTGTCAGTTGTGTGTCCCCAGCCAATGTAAGTGTGCAGTTGCATGGATACACTGCCAGGGTTTGATTGTGCAGTGCGTCAACTTCTCCACAAAGTAGCACAGTGCTGTTCTCACTCCCTCCCTTCCCCTCCTTGCAATGTGTTCCCTGGTCTGTCGCCACTCTTGCACAAGGTTATTTATGCAGGCAGTTCATGCAGGTGCCCTATGCTATCAGCATCATGTGTGGGGGTGATGTGCCACAGGTATGGGGACCTTGCGTGTGCCATGGCCAATTTCAGTCATTGTGGTGTCCATGTCACTTGGCACTGATTGTGAATCACGACATAGGGGTGTGTCTCCAAAATGTACAGCCTTCCAGCATGCATGTCCAATTGTGTGCCCTCTGACATGATGTGCCTGAGTGGGAGGCCTGCTAAGTGCAGGGACGGTTGCTTAATTTGCAGTCATGTCCATCCTGGACCATGGAGGAGTGTGGGCACTACTGTGCCCTGGGGCACCTCTTCCTAGGTATCATGTGCGTCATCCAACAATATGGCCATTCACTGTGTCTTTGCCATGGGTTGCGTAGGGTGGCATTGTACCCTGGGCTCAACTGTTAGGACCTACAGGTTGCTACATGTGTCCACTGTACAGGGGGACCCATTTTGCTTGTGCATACTCACAGTGGGCATTACCTGTGTGTGTTGTTGAGACAATCTGATGATGTTTGCCTGTCAATGATGTGTGGACATGGCCACCAGGGGCTGTGTGTTTACAGTCATGAATTAGTGGAGGCCATGTGTTTCCATCCCAGAGTAAGAGGTGTACATACTTTCTCCGTCTCAATGAGATTGTCTCAGGTGTGGGGGGTTGAGCGTACAAGGCCTACATGTCAGAAGCTTCATCCTCCTTGCTGGGTTTAGCCTGTGTGTGATGTTTGACTGGACATACGCTCAAGGTGCAGTGACCCTGTCATGTGTGGCCTGGTTTCATGTATTGCCTTTGCAGCATGCGGCAAGAGTAAATGGATATGATTCATGCTCATCCCTTTTTGACGACGCAGTGTGGTGCAGGTGCTGTGCACATTTGGCCCCAGAGGCTGACTCCTCTCTAAAATTTCAGGTGCAGTGATTTGCTGTTGTGTCATGATCTCCATTGTGTCTCAGTGGCATGGTGGGTAGAAAAACTGTGTGTTCCATGGCCTACATGTGTACATTGTTTTGTAGGTGCTACTCCTGTAGCTTTTCAGGCTATGCAATGTGACCTATGTATATTTGACTCATGTGACATATGTGTACAGGTGTCTGATTTTCTCCTGTCTCTTCACCTTGCCCACAGCATCGCCGGGGGACACGGAAGGAGACACTAGCACGGACCGGGAGGAGAGATTGAGCACCAGTACCAGCAGTGCTGTCCTGTCTGGCACATGGAGTGGCACGGAGGCCGAAGGGAGTGAGGCGGAGGACCTGTTGACTGCCAACACAGACTATGACGCAGACGGGTCCGAGGCTGAGCTCCCAGAGGTGGCGGAGTCTGCCCCCCCAGCTGATGGCAGCCCTCCACATCCCCCCGCCACCTCAGGTTCCATCACCGGCCTCCCACATGCTCGTGGCCCTTCCCTCCGTGCTCGGTCCCCACATGTCTCCTTCCTGCCAGGCACCGCACCCCCTGCCCCTGTCACCACTGCTGCGGTGAGTGCGGAGTCTGTGGACATCCTGAGGCAGTTGCAGGTTGGTCAGACTGCGATGCTAAATGTCCTCCATGCCCACACCCAGGTGCTGACCCAGATGGAGGCATACATGGAGGGCATGTCGGCTGCGCAGTCTGACCAACGGCAGTTGCTGAGGTCCATAGACTCCACACTGACTGCAGCACTGGATCTCCTGCAGCGCTGCGTAACACCCCCTACCCCTGCCCCATCCCCAATTCCCACTCCCGTGCCTGTCCCACGCACATCCAGACGTCAGCGTGCACGCACCCCAACAGACACAGGCACCACACCACCAGGGAAGTCGAAGCGCACACCTCCTGTCACGCACACACAGGGTGAGGAAGGCACACCCACTGGGTCGGGGGGGAAACGTAGAACACGCAGCCACAGTGGGAGTCCGCATTCCACACAACCCACTCCCTCCAAATCCACTCCCCTTAGCTCTCCTGGCCAACAGTCAGTGACAGCATCATCCACTGCGAGTGTGCCCCCCAGCCCCAGGATGACACCACCCCGCAAGCGGTGGAGGCGGGACCCGGCCAGGGGAGTTGAGTCCCCCACCCTGTCCACACCCTCCCCCAGTGGCGCTGCGACCCATCCCTTTGCCCCCCCCCCCTCCTTGGGGCCTGTGGTTGGATTGGGTACGGGGGAGTCGCTGGGGGAACTTGCCGACGTGTGCAGCGCCATTCTGTCCTCCACCTTTGGCGCTGGCACCCCCCCTGTGGCAGATTCATCCCTCCCTGCACCCACAACACCTACCCTTTCCCCTCCTGTCCCTGCGGTGCCTGTTTCCACCCTCCCCCCTGATGCCCCCTCTTCTGTGGATGAAATGGACTTGTGAACTGTGCAGCCAAGCTAGGGGACACACGTCCCGATGTGTACCCCCCCCCCGGACATTGCTGCTGGGCTGGCCCATGGCCCTTGTACATAGTGGACATTTTCTCTGATATATTTTCCTGCTGAATAAAGCCTTTTCTTTTTGTTTTGCACACTGATGCTTTCCTGGACTTGCTGTTGGTGCTGGTGCTCCCTGCGTTGGGGTGGTGATAATGTGTTAGGGGTCTGTGAAATGTTGGAGTGTGCTGCTCATGGGGTGTACCCTGCCATCTGCGTGCCATCACAAAGGTCTCTGCAAATGGTATTTGGTCATGTTTGCTCTCACTGTATGGTGACATTGTCCCAAGGTGTGTTCCGTCCTCTGTGGCCCAGCCCATTTTTCCTGCAGGGTGTCTCCCAAATGCTGTGCTGTGCTGTGTCTACATTTCCTGGATGTGTGAGGGTTGCCTTTCAATATAGCCATGCTGGCTCAGCGATGTCTCCGCCTGCATCTGGGGTATCACCCTTGTAGGTCACTGAACTTGTTGATGGGGTATATTGTCCGATGTCTGGGCACTGCTGGGAGTGATAGGTACACACCCCTCCTGTGTCTGGGCACTGCTGGGAGTGATAGGCACACACCCCTCCTGTGTCTGGGCACTGCTGGGAGGACCCTGCACCCACCCCTCCTGTGTCTGGGCACTGCTGGGGGTGTTTTGCACACCCCATTCTTATAGCAGGTTCGGTGCGTACATGCACGGGTGGGGTGGGGGTTTGGTGCGTACATACACGGCTGGTGTGGTGGTTTGGTGCGTACATACACGGGTGGGCGTTTGGTGCGTACATACACGGGTGGTGGTTTGGTGCGTACATACACGGCTGGGGTGGTGGTTTGGTGCGTACATACACGGGTGGTGGTTCGGTGCGTACATACACGGCTGGGGGGGGGTTCGGGGGCGTACATACACGGGTGGGTGTTTGGTGCGTACATACACGGCTGGTGGTTCGGTGCGTACATACACGGCTGGGGGGGGGTTCGGGGGCGTACATACACGGCTGGTGGTTCGGTGCGTACATACACGGCTGGGGTGGGTGTTAGGTGCGTACATACACGGGTGGGGGTTCGGGGCGTACATACACGGCTGGGGGGGGTTCGGGGGCGTACATACACGGGTGGTGGTTCGGTGCGTACATACACGGCTGGGGTGGGTGTTAGGTGCGTACATACACGGGTGGGGGTTTGGTGCGTACATACACGGCTGGGGGGGGTTCGGGGGCGTACATACACGGGTGGTGGTTCGGTGCGTACATACACGGGTGGTGGTTCGGTGCGTACATACACGGCTGGGGTGGGTGTTAGGTGCGTACATACACGGGTGGGGGTTCGGGGCGTACATACACGGCTGGGGGGGGTTCGGGGGCGTACATACACGGGTGGTGGTTCGGTGCGTACATACACGGCTGGGGTGGGTGTTAGGTGCGTACATACACGGGTGGGGGTTTGGTGCGTACATACACGGCTGGGGGGGGTTCGGGGGCGTACATACACGGGTGGTGGTTCGGTGCGTACATACACGGGTGGTGGTTCGGTGCGTACATACACGGCTGGGGGGGGGTTCGGTGCGTACATACACGGGTGGTGGTTCGGTGCGTACATACACGGCTGGGGTGGGGGTTTGGTGCGTACATACACGGCTGGTGTGGTGGTTTGGTGCGTACATACACGGGTGGTGGTTTGGTGCGTACATACACGGCTGGGGTGGGGGTTCGGTCCGTACATACACGGGTGGGGGTTCGGGGCGTACATACTCTGCTGGTGTGGTGGTTTGGTGCGTACATACACGGGTGGGCGTTTGGTGCGTACATACACGGGTGGTGGTTCGGTGCGTACATACACGGCTGGGGTGGGTGTTAGGTGCGTACATACACGGGTGGGGGTTCGGGGCGTACATACACGGCTGGGGGGGGTTCGGGGGCGTACATACACGGGTGGTGGTTCGGTGCGTACATACACGGCTGGGGTGGGTGTTAGGTGCGTACATACACGGGTGGGGGTTTGGTGCGTACATACACGGCTGGGGGGGGTTCGGGGGCGTACATACACGGGTGGTGGTTCGGTGCGTACATACACGGGTGGTGGTTCGGTGCGTACATACACGGCTGGGGTGGGGGTTTGGTGCGTACATACACGGGTGGGCGTTTGGTGCGTACATACACGGGTGGTGGTTTGGTGCGTACATACACGGCTGGGGTGGTGGTTTGGTGCGTACATACACGGGTGGTGGTTTGGTGCGTACATACACGGCTGGGGTGGGGGTTCGGTCCGTACATACACGGGTGGGGGTTCGGGGCGTACATACTCTGCTGGTGTGGTGGTTTGGTGCGTACATACACGGGTGGGCGTTTGGTGCGTACATACACGGGTGGTGGTTCGGTGCGTACATACACGGCTGGGGTGGGGGTTTGGTGCGTACATACACGGGTGGGCGTTTGGTGCGTACATACACGGGTGGTGGTTTGGTGCGTACATACACGGCTGGGGTGGGTGTTAGGTGCGTACATACACGGGTGGGGGTTTGGTGCGTACATACACGGCTGGGGGGGGGTTCGGGGGCGTACATACACGGGTGGTGGTTCGGTGCGTACATACACGGGTGGTGGTTCGGTGCGTACATACACGGCTGGTGTGGTGGTTTGGTGCGTACATACACGGGTGGTGGTTTGGTGCGTACATACACGGCTGGGGTGGGGGTTCGGTCCGTACATACACGGGTGGGGGTTCGGGGCGTACATACTCTGCTGGTGTGGTGGTTTGGTGCGTACATACACGGGTGGGCGTTTGGTGCGTACATACACGGGTGGTGGTTCGGTGCGTACATACACGGCTGGGGTGGGTGTTAGGTGCGTACATACACGGGTGGGGGTTCGGGGCGTACATACACGGCTGGGGGGGGTTCGGGGGCGTACATACACGGGTGGTGGTTCGGTGCGTACATACACGGCTGGGGTGGGTGTTAGGTGCGTACATACACGGCTGGGGGTTCGGGGCGTACATACCAGGGTGGGGTGGGGGTTCGGGGCGTACATGCACGGGTGGCGCTTGGGTGCGTACATACACGGGTGGGGGTTCGGGGCGTACATACCAGGGTGGGGTGGGGGTTCGGGGCGTACATACACGGGTGGCGCTTGGGTGCGTACATACACGGGTGGCGGTTCGGGGCGTACATACACGGGTGGGGGTTCGGGGCGTACATACACGAGTGGGGGTTCGGGGCGTACATGCACGGGTGGGGGTACGGGCCGTACTTCCACGGGTGGGGGTACGGTCCGTACATACCCCTGCCCACGCTCTGCGTGCCTGGGTACGGGCCGTACCCATGCCTTTGGTGTGTGGGTACGGTGCGTCCCACCATTGTTGCGGGCCGTGGGGTCCGCACCGTACACAGGCCTTGGGGGCGTGGCTACGGGTCGTACCACGCGTACCCCTACATGACCCCAGCAATGCTGGTACGAGCTGTACCAAGGCCTTTCTGACGTGGGTACGGGCCGTACCGCTATTGTTGGAGTGACGTAGGGGGACGCGTGGTACGTTCCGTACCCACGCTCTTGCGGCCTGGGTAGGGTACGTACCGGTTCGCGTGACCATCCACTTCCGTTGTGGCGGACGCTTGCGTTGCTGGCCTTGCCCCCACCCCCTGGAAGTGACCAGGCCCTGATGGTCAGGTATGTCCAGGCCATGTGTGATTTGGTACCATGTGTTGGTGTTGTGTGTCCTGCCCCTGCCCCCCCCTTTGCCCCTGGTTGTTGTGCTGACCTTCTGCGGCGTCTGCGTCGGTTCCTGTACGCCAGGTGGACTGCTAGGAGGGCAGGGATGGCACGTAGGTTCGGGTCCATGTCTGTTCGTCGCGTCCAGCTGCTCCTTGCGTGTGTCGTCCTGATTTCCCGGCAGTTTTTGGCAGCCGGTAAATATTTTCCGTGCGGGATGACGTCGGTTCGAATCGTACTTCCTGGTTCGTGAAACGTAGGCTGGATGCGTACCGACGTCACGTCGGCTCCTTTCAGGATCGGAATTGTGTTTAGTTTCTGTTCGGTCGGTGTTTTGTTCGAATCGTACGGAAATGGTGTTTCCGTATGATTCGTACTTGCATTTTCGGATGGATTTCGCACCGGGTACGAGTCGGACGGAGAAAAGGCTCCGTCCGACGGTTCGTACCCGGTTTTTACCGGATCGGAATTGGCACCTTGGTCGGTGAATTTCACGTAGCCCGCATCGTACTTGCTTGCTCGTACAGCTGTACGAGTCAGCCGGAAAACACGCGTACGGCTCGTAGTTTTTCCGACATAGGTGCCAATTCCGATCCTGGTAAAAAATTCCCCGTCCGACTCGTATCCGTTTTTTTTTCCGTCCGAATCGTCAAAGTAGCGTACAAACTGCCAAGTACGATTCGAACGGAAAAAAGTCCATACGAATCGCATTGGGAAGATTTCCCCACACGTCCTCGGGTCGGGAAAAGTCACCGACACGTCCCCGGTCGAAAAACCCACCGTGCGGAAAAATAAAGTCCGACTGCGCAAGTACGATCCCTCCCGTCCTCCCCATTTCACAACCGTACGCAAAAAACACCGTCCGAACCGAACTCCCATAGCAACCATGGAGACATGTGCCCGCATACGCGCCGAACACCCCACCACCCCCCGCCCGCGTATGTACGCCCCGAACCCCCACCCGTGTATGTACGCACCGAACCCCCACCCGTGTATGTACGCACCGAACCACCACCCGTGTATGTACGCACCCAACCCCCACCCCAGCAGTGTATGTACGCCCCGAACCCCCACCCGTGTATGTACGCCCCGAACCCCCACCCGTGTATGTACGCACCGAACCACCACCCGTGTATGTACGGACCGTACCCACACCCGTGGAAGTACGGCCCGTACCCCCACCCCAGCAGTGTAGGTACGCCCCGAACCCCCACCCGTGTATGTACGCACCGAACCCCCACCCGTGTATGTACGCACCCAACCCCCGCCCCAGCAGTGTATGTACGCCCCGAACCCCCACCCGTGTATGTACGCCCCGAACCCCCACCCGTGTATGTACGCACCCAACCCCCACCCGTGTATGTACGCAACCAACCCCCACCCCAGCAGTGTATGTACGCCCCGAACCCCCACCCGTGTATGTACGCCCGAACCCCCACCCGTGTATGTACGCCCCGAACCCCCACCCGTGTATGTACGCGCCGCACCACCACCCGTGTATGTACGCACCCAACCCCCACCCCAGCAGTGTATGTACGCCCCGAACCCCCACCCGTGTATATACGCCCCGAACCCCCACCCGTGTATGTACGCACCGAACCACCACCCGTGTATGTACGGACCGTACCCACACCCGTGGAAGTACGGCCCGTACCCACACCCCACCAGGGAATGTACGGACCGTACCCCCACCAGTGCATGTACGGACCGTACTGACGCCAAAAACACACGTACTGAACACGGACAAACCACATTTACACAAGGAGAGTCAATTAGAGTTTCCCCACACCACCAAACATGCCCAACAACCCCACAAACATCACCTACACTGACCTGCAACTGCCAAACTGCCAAACAGAGGCCCAAAACACGACCACTCCTCATAACACACCCACACAAAATTCAAACACAGCCACACCCACAAATGGACCAATAAAAATGGACCACACACACAAACCATGAGCCTTTGCAACAGACCCACTGCTGCCAGAGCCCACAGACGACCCACACCACCATACTTGAACCTCACACTTGCATACCTTCACACAACCACCTACACAAACACCCCCTCATCACATTCACACACACACCTCCACTACCACACTCACACACCCACAACCATCCACACCCACACCCCCACAACCATCCACACCCACACCCCACGCCATGTCCACAACCAAGAATCCAAAGTTCACAAAGGAGGAGCTGGAGATCCTTGTCGACGAAATCCTCAGAGTCGAGCCACAGCTCTTTGGAACATTGGTCAGACAGACCAGCATATCCGAAAAATCGGCCATGTGGCAGAGGATTGTCGATTCTGTGAATGCTGTTGGGTCCACCAGAAGGACCAGGCACAAGTGCCAATCCAGGTGGTACGATCTGCGGAGGACGGTCAAGAGGAAGATGACTGACAATCACAACCAGGGGAACATCACTGGAGGAGGGCCGCCCCCCAGACCGGTACAATACCATCCCTGGGAGGAGAAGGTGATGTCCACGCTGGCGGTGGAGGGACTACACGGACTACCAGGACTCCCAGACCCTGGTGAGTACACAAACAACTCACCTCACAAGGGGGGGATGCCATACACAATCAATCATGCACGCCACCCCCCCAAGCTACCACCGGACACAACCACACTCCAAAACGCACACATGCCACTAGCGCCTCCATGCCCCATGCACCAATCAGGGCCATGCCAAGTCACAGGCCACACAAAACACCAACACAACACAGGATGTGGCCGATGCTGGGAGTGTGGGCATCAAAACTAACATTGAGCAACTCACAAGCACACAACAATGCCCTCAGCCCATATGGCCCAGGGCACAGCCATACAAACTGTGTGTACCCACACAGTACTGTCTTGCCTGCAAATGGTGGCCGCCTTGCAGGATGACATGGGTCTGAAGGCACAATTTGCACATAACAGCAGACAATGAAGATGCATCGCTCTGATAGAGTCTCAGCACACACCGCCACAGCAGCAGCCTACACTCAGACACAAAGCCCAATGGGTGCCCGGAGAACAGGAACTAACTCACATGAACAAGCCAATGGCCATTCAAAGACCCTCTAACTGTGTGTGCCCAGGAAGCTGGCCTGAGGTGACAGAGGGTGACAAATAGAGGGAGGGAGAGGGGGAATGAGAGGGAAGGAGACAGAGGGGGACACAGGGAGACAGACAGACAGACGGAGGGAGTAGGGTGACAGAGGGAGACCGACAGAGGGAGGAGGGTGACAGAGGGAGGGAGGAAGGGAGACACAGGGAGACTAAATCACCCTTGGGTGGTGTGGCCATGTCCACTCATCAGCCGGTGGACTGTGTGCATGCAGACAAGGTCTGGCAGTGCCTCAACCCCCCCCTACCGTAGATGAAGACCGGTCCATGTGTCAATCTGTGCACGAGTCCATCCGTGCTGCAGGCACAGACCTAACCACACACCCAGTATACCCACCCACTGTGTCGGTAAGAACCCTGTCACAAATGCTTCAGTCCCCTACCTGCATCATCAAATTGCCTTGGCAAAACACCATTTGGCCACGTACAGTGCAACACGTAAGGCACATCTGCATGGCTCGCTACGCCCGCACACCACACTGCTGACTGTGTACCCAAATAGATGCATCAACTAAGATTGTGTCACACATGCGTAAAGCCCTGACAGCTGTGGCCAAGGGACATACCCATGCACAAGTGCACTGTGAGAGGAATGCAAGACACATCCAACTACCCAGAGGAAGAGTGCCAAATCAGAAATGCATGAAACATGGATGCCACATGTAACACTGTTAAAATTGTCTCTCTCACACACAGGTCAACGTCGTCGATCACCCCCCAACACTGGGGGGGAAGTCTCACAGGACCAGGCTCTGCGGGATGAGGACCCCACCGACAGCGACGACTCTCACCACTCCGTGGATGACCCAGACCAACCTGGCCCCTCTGGTGTCCAACCACCTGCAGCACCTGCGTCAGGTACAACTGTGCCAACCACCACCCCCATTGCTGCCACATCCCAGGAGACGTCCAGGAGCCCTGCCCGCACACGCCCACCCAGCCAGTCTGCCCAGGAGGGACACGGTCCTCCGGGCACCCAGGAGGAGGCAGGCGGCAACGCAGATGCCATCCCTCAGGGGTCCCGGAGACCCGATGCGCCCACAACGGCAGGCCAGGTGCACGTGGGCAGGGGTGGCGGGAGTGGAGGACGGCGGAGGCGCGAACCTGACCAGGGAGCTCAGGACCCGGTAGTGTCCCAGGTCAGCAACATCCTGGATACATACCGGCGTGACACCAGGGGCATGGACCAGATTGCGTCCACCCTCAATGACATCAAGGGGACCCTCGAGGAGATGAAGACCCTGCAGGCCCAGCAACATGCCTGTCAACTGCAACACCAAGGAAGGATGGAGGATAGACAGGCTGAGCTCGTGGCGGTGCAAACCCAAATGACCGGTGTACTCCGTCGGATTGCCGACAACATGGGCAACCCTCCCTGTGGCACCAGGCGAAGGCCATTACCAGACACAGGGAGGGATCAGGAGGAGGAGGATTCATCCGACGGAGCGTCACAGACATCGTCACGGCCTGCTTCCGAGGGTCCCCGCAGGAAGGTGGGTCGTCCACAAAAAAGACTGTGAGAGTCAGCAGAACATCACCATCTCCCAGGTCACCTGGCCTGGCACCTGGCCCTCTGGCCCAATAGCAGCACATGACATTCTCTGCCACATGGACTTGCTGGTCACTGTCTGACCTATGTTGACGAAGACTGTGGCATGGACTCTGATAATTTGCTACGGCAAGGATACCAACTCCCCCAGTGAACTTTGGATTCTACACTCCCGCAGTGCACCTCTTGTCATCCCCACAAACCCGTACCCCACCACAAATAAAATAATCACAATTACAAGATGAAGCCGTGATTCTGCATTATTACAATACATGTGTGTGTCGTAAAGTCAAAGCATGCCTGATCTCAGAATTAACTCCAACCATCCAAACCGTGGGGTCTCAGTCTTGCCCAGGACACACATGGGTCCCAATGTATCATCTGATACAGACATGGAGTACCATACTCACCTGTGCTGGGCCCAACCAGCTGAGTGCTTCCCGCACAACTGTGGCTACAGACACATTTAGGGGAGCAACAGTCATGCGCAGAGGTCAGGGATCATGTGGAGTCACCTGGCTTGCCGCTCCCAGGTATGTCTAGACATGTGTCCCTACCATGTCCTGCATGCTTGAGTCAGGCGGATGTTGAGAATGGTGGCTAGGCCAAGGTTGGATGCATGGAGATGCCAGAATGCAGTTTTGGATCACAGTGCCACATGGTTGTGTTGGGGTTGTGGGCTGCATCATGAGTGTGGGCGTGGATCGCGAATGTCATCCTGCAGCTGGCTGTGAATCATTCCCCCCATCCCGTTTGGACGTTGATGTGGCCTGGTTGCCCGATGCAGTAACAGAGCTGTGCAGATGCACTCCGGATATGGACAAGTATCATGGGAGTTGTAAGGCACATGTCCGTAGACTGCAGGGTAGGATTAGACACGGATGTTGTAGTTGCCCTGGGGGATGGTCTCTCTTGCCTTGAGGTGGATGGAACTGTGCATCTTGTGCATAATACAGATTCCAATCCCTGACAAACCGCTAGCATCTTGCTACTCTACACATACACACATATGCACCACCTCTGAAAACTATGCCAGACATGCCGCATGCACAGTGGCAACAGGCCACCATTGACAGAGAAGAGGCACCTTGGAGACAGAGGGACAAATTTATTAGTCATGTGTGTTGGAATGACAATGATACTCTGTCAACACATACACAGGTCATGTGGATGGACATGTGGGAGCAACACTGGCACCCCCCATTGCAACACAGATGCTGGTATTCCATTGAACTGGCACACAAGTGACGGATAACAGCTAAACACCCCCTGCTGCCACGGAGAGGCTGCTATACACCATTGAGGCCCTGATGGGGCAATCACACACCATGTCAACCCGGTGCAACCTGTATGTTTCCGAGGCCAGTGTTACACACATTGATGGCCTCATCACAATCCCCAATCCCCTGACACATGACAGTCACCAAGTCTGACGATGGCTCCAGGTGAGGCCTGCCCCATGTCATGTTCCCCATGTAGGATCCACATGTATGCAAATTGACCACACATGAATCAGAGAAGTGCACACAGACTACAAACAATTTACACACCAAAAACGCCGTGAGGCATCCCTTACCCTAAGGAGATTTCAAAACTTGCCCGTGCATGTGACTCAGAATCAGCACATGTTGCTGTGTTCATGAGGAGTAGCAGGAGCACAACAATGCCACCAGCAGACAGCATGCCCATGGACCTGTGGAAGAGAGACACACAAGGAGTCAGCCCAAAGGAGCACATCCGCAAGCATGTACTCAACATGTATCATCTTGTCAACATGACAGGTGACAATGATGACTCTCGGACAACATCCTTCCATTGCGCCATCACTCGAGTGACACTTCAATACACACCACTGACTCACTTGGCAGACATGCAGATGGACACACACATTGCAACACATGCCACACACGGCCCAATGCGTGCACACTCAGACACTGGAACTCACCACTAAGCAAAGAAGTCGCGTATGAGCCGACTCCTGCATGTCCTCCACAGCCTCCTCCTCCTCCACATCACTTGCCCCGTCACCAAGCCCTTCATCCTCCACGGGTGGATGGTCCTGGTCATCTTGATCCAGTATGAGTGGAACAGCTTCCTCCACTGCCATGTTGTGCAGCATGCAGCAGACGATGATGATCTTGCACACCTTCACCGGGGCATATGGGAGTGCTCCGCCGGTCTTGTGGAGGCACCGGAATCGGCTCTTCAGAAGTCCAAACGTCCTCTCAATGACTCTCCTGGTCCGCCCATGGGCGTTGTTGTAGCCGTGCTGGGGTTGCGGACAGGCGTCATCAGCCATGGCATGTTGGGATAGCCAGCGTCCCCTACAAGGAAACATCATGGACAGAAGTGTGTCAGCACAGGCAGTGAGATTGGAAGATGACGCCAAACACTGAACTGCCAGAGTCTACCCACCAACAATACATGCTCGCTCGTTCCGCAGCTGCTGCATCATTTCAGGCAGCCTGCTACGCCTCATGATGAAGGCATCGTGTGCTGATCCTGGAAAGCGATCACAGACATGTGAAATCACCATGTTGGACAGACACACCACAAGGGCATTAATGGAGTGATAATGTTTGCGATTCCTATACACCACCTCCTGTGCCTATGGTGGTACCAACGCAACATGTGTCCCATCTATGGACCCAATGACATGGGGCATCCCTCCCAGGGCACAGAACTCACGCTTGACACCTGTCAAATGCTCACGAATTGGGAATTTAATGTACTCATCCAGGTGAACCAACATAGCCTCTAAGAAATCATGCAGAACACGGCTGAACATCGTCTGGGACATGCCCCCGACGTCAGCAATGGTATGTTGGAACGTACCCGTGGCAAGGAAATGTAGGGCTGCCATCACCTTCAACTTGGGTGTCAGTGCACTGGGATACCTGTGGCGCGGGAGGAGGTGTGCTTCCAGCCGGCCAGTCAACTCATCAATCAACCGTTGGCTGAATCTGTAGCGGCGTATACAGTCCCGTTCATGCAGGGCAGCCAGGTCTGGCATACGTCGAGGGAGAGGGGGAGCCCTGCAGTGAAAAGGAAGGAACACCGATGAGTGAGCACTGTACAACGACATTGTCAATGCACTGAGCACATGTTAAACAGCCAATACACAAATGCCACATTCAGAGTCAGGTCTGTGCCACATTTCCTGGACACGTACGCCAGGCAGGTGACACTCCTACCAAGGGACAGCCACTAACGGAGTGGGGCAAGCTCACGATGACATGGCATGAGACTAGCTGTGGGCCAGTGTAAGTGAACATGCACACGCATCACAGGATTCACGGACATCCACACATGTGCAGAAGTAGGATGCGTATGGTACAGACAGGTTGGTGTATGCGATATGCACTGGTCACATGTTATAGGAAAAGGACAGGCCACACACATTGCCTTGGAGGAGTACATGTCGAGACAGAACATACATGCATTGAGAGCATGTGGATATGTACTTGTTTTGTAACTCCGTGTAGTTGCATACATACACACCTCATGGCAGATCACATATGTGGGCTGGTGTGCGGAACAGTGTGCCATGGCCATCTACACACACACACTTGTTGGTAGCAGCAACTGCTGATGCATTGGACCACACACCTACAGCAAAATCATGGAAACACATGCCACACACATGACATGGTTGCAGCGTGCAACGCAGCCATTCACATGCCATGTGTAATATTCCGTGTACCTGGCATCAGGGGACAGGTGCGGGTGTCCGTGACTGGGACATGCAAGTGACTCATGGCTCTACTAGTGTGTACGACATGCACACATGTCAAAGGAGTGGAGGGTATGTGTGGCACAATGCGCACCATCACACACGACATGTGTACACAGCTCATCGTACATATGCTTTGCCCACACCTCAGGGGTAATGTGCCACATCACATCCTGACACACCTGTGTCACACACATGTGGTATTGCACAGACAATGCATTGGTGTCCACCCTTGGCAAAATCTGACGCTCCATTCCTGTCTGTGTGCCGCCTGTCACCACTGACAGGTGTGGAACACACCGTACATACGCTCTGAGGGCGTGTATAGGGTCCCTGGGCCAACATGGGCGCTGGCGTATGCGTACGCCACAGTAGTACGGACCGGACAAGCGCTTGTACGGTCCGGATCACAACATGGGCGCTGGTGTATGCGTACGCCACAGTAGTACGGACCGGACAAGCGCTTGTACGGTCCGGATCACAACATGGGCGCTGGCGTATGCGTACGCCACAGTAGTACGGACCGGACAAGCACTTGTACGGTCCGGATCACAACATGGGCGCTGGTGTATGCGTACGCCACAGTAGTACGGACCGGACAAGCGTTTGTACGGTCCGGATCACAACATGGGTGCTGGTGTATGCGTACGCCACAGTAGTACGGACCGGACAAGTGCTTGTCCGGTCCGTACTACTGAGGCGTACGCAGACGCCAGCGCCCATGTTGTGATCCGGACCGTACAAGCGCTTGTCCGGTCCGTACTACTGAGGCGTACGCGTACTTTCAATGGCACGTAGTGCATTTGGCCTTCCACAGTGGATTATGTCCCTATGACAAAGGTGCAATGAGTTGCATGCATACCATGGCCTGTTCATGAAGTGGATTGTTCTATATGTGTGTCTCTGTGTCTTTGCTCATGTGGATTAATGTATTCTCACTTTTGCATCCTCACAGGTAGGCACCATTGCCAAGGGGGAGATCTGGAGGACAGCCGTCAGTGCCGTGAGGGCTACAGAGGGTCGGATGCGGGGCCCGTCTCAGGTGAGGAAACGCTGGCAGGACATCCGGTGCTGGACGAGGAGGATTGCACGGGTCCTGCTGGGGGACTCACCTGAACCACATCCAGAAGCGTGTGCTGGCGGTGGTCTTCCCCGATATGAACAGGCGCCTACAGGAGAAGCAGCAGCAGGAAGGGGGTAGGTACATGTGTGTCAGTTGTGTGTCCCCAGCCAATGTAAGTGCGCAGTTGCATGGATACACTGCCAGGGTTTGATTGTGCAGTGCGTCAACTTCTCCCCAAAGTAGCCCAGTGCTGTTCTCACTCCCTCCCTTCCCCTCCTTGCCATGTGTTCCCTGGTCTGTCTGTAGCCACTCTTGCACAAGGTTATTTAGGCAGACAGTTTATGCAGGTGCCCAATGCTAGCAGCATCATGTGTGGGGGTGATGTGTCACAGGTCTGGGGACCTTGCGTGTGCCCTGGCCAATTTCAGTCATTGTGGTGTCCATGTCACTTGGCACTGATTGTGAATCACGACATAGGGGTGTGTCTCCAAAATGTAAAGCCTTCCAGCATGCATGTCCAATTGTGTGCCCTCTGACATGATGTGCCTGAGTGGGAGGCCTGCTAAGTGCAGGGACGGTTGCTTAATTTGCAGTCATGTCCATCCAGGACCATGGAGGAGTGTGGGCACTACTGTGCCCTGGGGCACCTCCTCCTAGGTATCATGTGCGTCATCCAACAATATGGCCATTCAATGTGTCTTCGCCATGGGTTGGGTAGGGTGGCATTGTACCCTGGGCTCAACTGTTAGGACCTACAGGTTGCTACATGTGTCCACTGTACAGTGGGACCCATTTTGCTTGTGCATACTCACAGTGGGCATTACCTGTGTGTGTTGTTAAGACAATCTGATGATGTTTGCCTGTCAATGATGTGTGGACAGGCGCACCAGGGGCAGTGTGTGTACAGTCATGAATTAGTGGAGGCCATGTGTTTTCATCCCAGAGTAAGAGGTGTACATACTTTCTCCGTCTCAATGAGATTGTCTCAGGTGTGGGTGGTTTGTGCGTACAAGGCCTACATGTCAGAAGCTTCATCCTCCTTGCTGGGTGTGGCCTGTGTGTGATGTTTGACTGGACATACGCTCAAGGTGCATTGACCCAGTCATGTTTGGCATGGTTTCATGTATTGCCTTTGCAGCATGTGGCAAGAGTCAATGGATTTGATTCCTGCTCATCCCTTTTTGACGACGCAGTGTGGTGCAGATGCTGTGCACATTTGTCCCCAGAGGCTGGCTCCTCTGTAAAAATTTAGGTGCAGTAATTTGCTGTTGTGTCATGCTCTCCATTGTGTCCCAGTGGCATGGTGGGTCGACAAACTGTGTGTTCCATGGCCTACATGTGTACATTGTTTTGTAGGTGTTACTCCTGTTGCTTTTCAGGCTATGCAATGTGACCTATGTATATTTGACTCATGTGACATATGTGTACAGGTGTCTGATTATCTCCTGTCTCTTCACCTTGCCCACAGCATCGCCGGGGGACACGGAAGGAGACACTAGCACGGACCGGGAGGAGGGATTGAGCACCAGTGCCAGCAGTGCTGTCCTGTCTGGCACATGGAGTGGCACGGAGGCCGAAGGGAGTGAGGCAGAGGACCTGTCGACTGCCAACACAGACTATGACGCAGACGGGTCCGAGGCTGAGCTCCCAGAGGTGGCGGAGTCTGCCCCCCCAGCTGATGGCAGCCCTCCACATCCCCCCGCCACCTCAGTTTCCATCACCGGCCTCCCACCTGCTCGTGGCCCTTCCCTCCGTGCTCGGTCCCCACATGTCTCCTTCCTGCCAGGCACCGCACCCCCTGCCCCTGTCACCACTGCTGCGGTGAGTGCGGAGTCTGTGGACATCCTGAGGCAGTTGCAGGTTGGTCAGACTGCGATGCTAAATGTCCTCCATGCCCACACCCAGGTGCTGACCCAGATGGAGGCATACATGGAGGGCATGTCGGCTGCGCAGTCTGACCAACGGCAGTTGCTGAGGTCCATAGACTCCACACTGACTGCAGGACTGGATCTCCTGCAGCGCTGCCTACCCCCCCTACCCCTCCCCATCCACAATTCCCACTCCCGTGCCTGTCCCACGCACATCCAGACGTCAGCGTGCACGCACCCCACCAGACACAGGCACCACACCACCAGGGAAGTCGAAGCGCACACCTCCTGTCACGCACACACAGGGTGAGGAAGGCACACCCACTGGGTCGGGGGGGAAACGTACAACACGCAGCCACAGTGGGAGTCCGCAGTCCACACAACCCACTCCCTCCAAATCCACTCCCCTTAGCTCTCCTGGCCAACAGTCGGTGACAGCATCATCCACTGCAAGTGTGCCCCCCCACCCCAGGAGGACACCACCCCGCAAGCGGTGGAGGCAGGACCCGGCCAGGGGAGTTGAGTCCCCCACCCTGTCCACACCCTCCCCCAGTGGCGCTGCGACCCATCCCTCTCCCCCCCCCCCTCCTTGGGGCCTGTGGTTCGATTGGGTGCGGGGGAGTCGCTGGGGGACCTTGCCAACGTGTGCAGCGCCATTCTGTCCTCCACCTTTGGCGCTGGAACCCCCCCTGTGGCGGAATCATCCCTCCCTGCACCCACAACACCTACCCTTGCCCATCCTGTCCCTGCGGTGCCTGTTTCCACCCTCCCCCCTGATGCCCCCTCTTCTGTGGATGAAATGGACATGCGAACTGTGCAGGCAAGCTAGGGGACACACGTCCCGATGTGTACCCCCCCCGGACTTTGCTGTTGGCCTGGCCCATGGCCCTTGTACATAGTGGACATTTTCTCAGAGATATTTTCCTGCTGAATAAAGCATTTTCTTTTGGTTTTGCACACTGATGCTTTCCTGGACTTGCTGTTGGTGCTGGTGCTCCCTGAGTTGGGGTGGTGATAATGTGTTAGGGGTCTGTGAAATGTTGGAGTGTGCTGCTCATGGGGTGTACCCTGCCATCTGCGTGCCATCACAGAGGTCTCTGCCAATGGTATTTGGTCATGTTTGCTCTCACTGTATGGTGACATTGTCCCAAGGTGTGTTCCATCCTCTGTGGAGCCGGCCATTTTCCCTGCAGGGTGTCTCCCATATGCTGTGCTGTGCTGTGTCTACATTTCCTGGATGTGTGAGGGTTGCCTTTCACTATGGCCATGCTGGCTCAGCGATGGCTCCACCTGCATCTGGGGTATCACCCTTGTTGGTCACTGAACTTGTTGATGGGGTATATTGTCATATGTCTGGGCACTGCTGGGGGACTCTGCACCCACCCCTCCTGTCTCTGGGCACTGCTGGGAGGACTCTGCACCCACCCCTCCTGTCTCTGGGCACTGCTGGGAGTGTTAGGCACCCACCCCTCCTGTCTCTGGGCACTGCTGGGGGACTCTGCACCCACCCCTCCTGTCTCTGGGCACTGTTGGGAGGACTCTGCACCCACCCCTCCTGTCTCTGGGCACTGCTGGGAGTGATAGGCACCCACCCCTCCTGCGTCTGGGCACTGCTGGGGGACTCTGCACCCACCCCTCCTATTTCACAACATGTACGCTCATGACATACACGGGTGTGGGTTCGCTCCTTGCATACGCGGGTGGGGGTACGTGTCGTACAAACACTGCTGGGGTGGTGGTTGGGTGCGTACATACACGGGTGGGGGTTCGGGGCGTACATACAATGCTGGGGTGGGGGTTCGAGGCGTACATACACGGGTGGGGGTTCGGGGCGTACATACACTGCTGGGATGGTGGTTGGGTGCGTCCATACACGGGTGGGGGTTCGGGGCATACATACACGGGTGGGGGTTCAGTGCGTACATACACGGGTGGGGGTTCGGGGCGTACATACACGGGTGGTGGTTGGGTGCGTACATACACGGGTGGGGGTTCGGGGCGTACATACAATGCTGGGGTGGGGGTTCGAGGCGTACATACATGGGTGGGGGTTCGGTGCGTACATACACGGGTGGGGGTTCGGGGCGTACATACAATGCTGGGGTGGGGGTTCGGTGCGTACATACACGGGTGGGGGTTCGGGGCGTACATACAGGGGTGGTGGTTGGGTGCGTACATACACGGGTGGGGGTTCGGTGCGTACATACACGGGTGGGGGTTCGGGGCGTACATCCAATGCTGGGGTGGGGGTTCGAGGCGTACATACACGGGTGGGGGTTCGGGGCGTACATACACTGCTGGGGTGGTGGTTGGGTGCGTACATACACGGTCGGGGGTTCGGGGCATACATACATGGGTGGGGGTTCGGTGCGTACATACACGGGTGGGGGTTCGGGGCGTACATACACGGGTGGGGGTTCGGTGCGTACATACACGGGTGGGGGTTCGGGGCGTACATCCAATGCTGGGGTGGGGGTTCGGGGCGTACATACACGGGTGGGGTTTGGGGCGTACATACAATGCTGGGGTGGGGGTTCTGGGCGTACATACACGGGTGGGGGTTCGGGGCGTACATACACTGCTGGGGTGGGGGTACGGTCCGTACATACCCGTACCCACGCTCTGCATGCCTGGGTACGGCCCGTACCCATGCCTTTGGTGGGTGGGTACGGTGCGTCCCCCCATTGTTGCGGTGCCGTGGGGTCCGCACCGTACACAGTCCTTGGGGGCGTGGCTACGGGTCGTACCACGCGTACCCCTACATGACCCCAGCAATGCTGGTACGAGCCGTACCCAGGCATTTCTGACGTGGGTACGGGCCGTACCGCCATTGTTGTAGTGACGTTGGGGGACGCGTGGTACGTTCCGTACCCACGCTCTTGCGGCCTGGGTAGGGTACGTACCGGTTTCGCGTGCCATCCACTTCCGCTGTGGCGGACGCATGCGTTGCTGGCCACGCCCCCACCCCCTGGAGGTGACCAGGCCCTGATGGTCAGGTATGTCCAGCCCATGTATGATTTGGTACCATGTGTTGGTGTTGTGTGTCCTGCCCCTGCCCCCCCCTTTGCCCCTGGTTGTTGTGCTGACCTTCTGCGGCGTCTGCGTCGGTTCCTGTACGCCAGGTGGACTGCTAGGAGGGCAGGGATGGCACGTAGGTTCGGGTCCATGTCTGTTCGTCGCGTCCAGCTGCTCCTTGCGTGTGTCGTCCTGATTTCCCGGCAGTTTTTGGCAGCCGGTAAATATATTCCGTGCGAGATGACGTCGGTTCGAATCGTACTTCCTGGTTCGTGAAACGTAGGCTGGATGCGTACCGACGTCAGGTCGGCGCTTTTCCGGATCGGAATAGTGTTTCGAATCTGTTCGGTGGGTGTTTTGTTCGATTCGAACGGAAATGGTGTTTCCGTCCGAATCGTACTTGCTTTTTCGGATGGATTTCGCACCGGGTACGAGTCGGACGGACAAAAGGCTCCGTCCGACGGTTCGTAGCCGCTTTTTACCGGATCGGAATTGGCACCCGAATCGCGTTCGGTGCACTTCCGACCCGGATTGGAATCGGCCCTTAAATAAATAAAAAGTAAATTTGTATTTTTAAAATTACTCCCCTCCCTTATCCCCCATAAACCCAATATCCCGCTCCTCAAATGTAATAAAAAAAAGAAAACAAACATTTTACTATATTTTTTTTATTTATAAAACATATAATAACTAATACTAAATTAATAAAAATAAAACACCAACATTAAACAAACCAAAAAATCGATTTAATTTACAGCAATATTTTTGATATATATCCACATAGATATTCTGTCTCTGCACCGTGCACAGATAAATAGCAAATAATTTAATTTAAGAAAGTAATTAGAGAGGAAGAGATGGCAGGAGTCAAGCGTACATACAAATGTAGCTTTAATAAAATGACTGAACAACTATGTACAATGAACAATGCATGAGGTCATGTCAACTTGGCTTAACACATGTATGTTTGATATCTGTGCCTACACCATTACCTACAGTTAGGAGCAACACCCTCCTACACCTTGGGAAAGGTAACATATGACCAACCCAGTCACCAGAGAACACACATGGGAGGGACATATACTCTGCAGAAGAGGGGGGCTGATGTGTTGCAGGCAGAGGGTTGGCTTAGCCCTTGAAGGCTTTTTCCTTTTTCGAGTTGTAGCCTTCCTCTTCCTCCTGCTCTTTTTCGGGGCAACTTTGCTACAGCTGGGACTGGCCATGGTGGCATAAGGAATGGGGAGGGTAAAAGCGGACTTGGGTTGGGGAATGGATTGGAGGTTAAGTACAGGAAAAGTGCAAAACACATGAGTTACTGGGCCTGGGCAAAGTCTCCAGATGAAACACATTTTGAATCAGATTGGGAGGTAAAGGGAGCGGATTGAACCGTATTGTTGTCATGTGTTGTGTGTGTAGGTGTGGTGGAGTAGGGTACTGTCGGTGGGGATGGCTGGCTGTGTTTAGGTGTGATGGGTTGGGTGACTGCGGGTCGTCGCAATGGCTGGCTGTCTGTAGGTGTGATGGGTTGGGTGACTGTGGGTGGGGCTGGCTGGCTGTGTGTAGGTGTGGTGGGTTGAGTGACTGTGGGTAGGGATGGCTGTTGTGTGCTACATCTGTCTGGGAGCATGCATGGATGTGTGTGATGTGAGTAAGGACAGGTACAGGAAGGGGATGTAGACTGGGGATGTGGGAGATGAATGATGTGGGTTTGGAAAGCTCAAATGGGGTAAATGCCACAGTTGTTGAGGTAGCCAGAGCCTGAAAGGATCCCTGTAGGGTACACATACCACTTTGAATGCCTCCTAGGTAGGTTGACATCTGAGCACATTGGCTACCCAGACCCTAGATGGTATTCATAAATCCAGTCTGCCCAACAGAGATCTGTTTCAGGAGGTCAATGGCCTCCTCACTAAGGGCAGCTGGGGATATAGGGGCAGAGGTGCCTGGAATTGTAGAGATAGCTCCCCTCTTAAAGGAACAGACCTGGGAAACTGGTTGTGGAGCATCAGGGAGGGCAGAGATGAAATAGGGAGTGGCAGACAAAGGTTTATCGGCATAAGGGTGCATAGTAGCTGCTACCACCAGGAATTGGCCACTGTAGTCCAAATCAACAGATGTAGTAGTGTCTTTGTCCTCCGTTGCACTCCCCTTGTCTCCTGGCCACCGGGTCCATCAGTGTCTGAATCCATATTAGATGAACTTGTGCCAGCTGCATCACCAGGATCCTGGGCCCTGTCTCCTTCGCTTGCCTGGGTTGTTGCAGAAATAACAAGTTAACAAATTAACTAGACATTAGGAAGGCATTATGACACACATGTCTTTCTAAATTGTAGAAACTGCACAAGACTGCAAGCATGTCAAAAAGTCATGACGCCTTTCATGTACATGGTAGTTCCATATCCCAAGAGTATGAGTAGAACATATATGTTCATAATATGCAGCATTACATGCCAACATTACAAAGGTAGATTAGCATCCTTTTGCCTCATTTACGACCAGACATGAGGACATAACTGTTAATCATTGTTGGATGTCAATGTCAGAGACATCTAGTAATGCCATCATGTCTTGGTGAGTCATTTGTCAAATACGTACATACTTCATGTTTTTAACATGAGCTCCACCATTGAAATTAAAATGACATATATGGTGTCATTTCACTCACTTTTTTCAAATACCTGTACACTCCTGATCTGAATTTCAACTACAATATTTCCCGAATCATACACTTACAACAGCGCGTCATTAAGCCACAAGACCTACATATGATACTGCACATAAGGGACATTTATCTAGTGGATTATGTGTAATGATGTAGGTTATTTGTAACCTGGGTTCATTGGAAATGCTGAGAAATGTGTAGGAATACACAAGATTGTGCTAATGGACACCTCATGACATCCCAGTACAATGCTTGTGTAGTCCTTGACATGTGTACACATAAGTAATGTAAGAAAGAAGGACACAATGTTCATCAGAGGATTTCAAGTGATGCTTCAATACTGTTCACATATATTGTCTTTCTCATGTCTCATACATGGGTCATGGCATATGTCCATTATGGTTTGTTTCATTTGAGAGTGTACTTTCATAGCTCTGACCATGTGTAAGTCCTGATCAACATCATCATCTTTGGAACTATATTCAATACAGTGTCTTCCTCTGTGTAGATAAGACTTTACTGTAGAGTAAACGCTGAGATTGGATGTGGCCTATCATGTCAATTCACATTATACACCCTTGTGCTTTAAATGAATCAGAATCGTAAAATGAGGTGAAGATTCAACCAAGAAAATGCTCAGAGACACTGTGGCCATGCCGACAGACATATATTTTGTTGTCTTGCCCAAGCAGACAAACCCTTGTTAAGAATCCACACTCCTGCTGTTTGTGAATGACATCACCTGTGACGTAACTAAGGTCTCATGTTGTCTGTTGTCTTTGAAGTACAGTACTCACCCCCTCCTTGATGCTGTTGAGCTCTCAACAGCTCATGTAGCTCCAGATCGGCCACCGCCAGGATACGGTCCATCATGGGATACATGACCCCGGGTTGGCCTCTACAACGTGGGGAGGACCGTCCAATCTGGAGCTGGGAGATGTTGTAGCAACTCTATTATAGGTCCTCCTACCTTTTCCGACAATGGATGCTGCGACAGGGATGGACTCCTAAGGACAGCACTTTCCGGGCAATGGCTATCCAGTGATGTTGCTTAGAATAGGCGTTGAGCTGCATTGATAGAACAGAGGGAGACAATGAATGGTCTGCTGTGACTTTGTCTGACAATGTCACATACATGTGTAGGCAGTGTTCGGACCTGTACCTGCGAAACATTTGTGACTAATGACATCAAACGATATTGGTTAGGTCCATACACAGACATATAAAGATGCATTGGCGCAACAACATTTTGGTTAACTGGATGATTGGCCACTAGTTGCCCCATGCGTGACAACTGTGTGCACTGTGACAAATGCATCCTGAAGATCATACATGGTCCTGAGTCTGAATTTTTGGGGAGTAAGACACATTGTAGTCTGAAGTGAATCAAAGCAGCACGGTCAATACTCATCCATCACATACCTCAACTTGCCAGACATGGCAAGATATGAAATGTGGCTATGTGTTGATCATAGTACACTACATGCCACTTATAAATCACCAAACATGTATAGTCTGCAAGATTATTGAGCATCCAACATTTATTAAATCTCACCTGCTCCTCTGGAAAGCCAAAAGGTTTAGCATACAGGTTAAGCACCTAGTCCACCATGATTCAGAGTTCCTCTGTAGTGAAGGCAGGGGCCCTCACACCTGTCTGTCCTGGCATTATTGCTTGCAGCTAATCTGTGTCAGAACCTATGTTTCCAACCGACTCAGAAACATTTCCGACCAACCGATTACAATGGAACTGTAACCGTTCGGTCCTTCTGACTCGGTTCTGATCGGCATTCGAAGACTACGAGTCGGTCAGAGCTGAATCGTACAGGTGCTTCTGACCGACGTCTTAACGATTTTGTATTTGGGCTGCCTTTCCGAATTGGTCCATTTGACATGAAACAGCTGTCAGAAACTGACTTTGGGTGCCCGTAGCAGGCCCCCCTTTACCCGGGAACCTCCGGTTTGGGCCCATGGGGGTGCCCATGGGATCCCTCTTTACAACCATGCACAGTGTGTCAGGCACTATGGGGTGCCTGCCACAGGATTCAAGGTTTTCCGCAACATCCCCTTTTTGTCAATGGCAGCCCGTGTTGTCGGTCGGAACACAGGCTTCCATTGGAATCAATGGGAGTCTGCCCGAATGGTGTTCGGAAACATCGTAATCGGTCGGTCGGACTCCGTGACCCCAAGTTGGTAGAAACCGATTCCGACAAGGAGTCGGTCAGAATGTTTTCCGACTGACATCGTAAGGAGGCCCTAAGTGTAACTATACGCAACATACAAGGTCATGCGTGTATACTCGCACAATGATTGGCTTTCTGCGGTCACATTCCCCAACGTTAGCCTATGGGCTCGACCATCATAGGAGATTGCGTCACACTTGTGGTCTCAAACCGCCGATGTTAGGGGCCTCCCTGAGACAATTTGGCAATGTAGGGCATGCACCATCCTTGCAGGCATGTCATTCTAAAACCTTTTATTGTCATATTTTAATCAGGGACTTCTTCTGGTAAAATGACTACCTAGACCACTATTATACCTTGTTGTCCATCGCCAGCAGGATTCATTGTACAGTATTGATGTTCAGCACTGTCAGACATTGTCTGTATTCCTTGCTAAAAAATGTTGCACACACTGAAGTCATTTCAATGAGTTGTTCGTCATGTAGACATTTTGATTGATATGTTGACAGGGTATGACTTGCCTCTGTGGAACATATGTGATGTAGCCAAGTGATGTATGTATAAAAATGTGTGAATGGTATGAAGCATATGTTGTTTCAATTAATGTTGTTTATTTTTTTGGTTTAAAAACAGTATTGATGTGACACATTTGTACAACATTTCCATGCCTCATTTGCACATGTGGCTTCTGTCTCTCACCGAGGTATCCGAGGAGGAGGAGAAGACGCTTGCCCCCGGTCTTTAGACTATTTCCTGATCTTCTCACCATGCAATATCAACATGTGACCCAGACGTACCGTTTAGATCGTCAAACTATTTTCGATCTTTCAGAGCGCCTGAAGCCAGACATTTCAGCAGAACTGAATAATCCTCACAATATCGCGCCACATGTCTAGGTGTTGGCGCCATTACATTTCTTTGCCACAGGGTCATTCCAATTCATGATTGCCATATCAGGTGGGATGTCAGTATGGTGATTACAGAAGCCTTTCAAGCACGTTGGGACATACATAGTTACCACACTATGATTTGGCACATGTGAAGAGAGAATTTTTTGCACTTCGTCACATCCCCAACATTATCAGATCCATAGATGGTACACATATCCGCTTGGTTCCACCACACGACCGTGAGCAGGTGTAAAGGAGCAGGAAACACTATAATCCCATCAATGTCCAAGTGGCTTCTTTTGTGGATTTGTACATCACGCTAATCTGTGCCAAGTTCCCAGGATCTGAACATGATGGCTTCATACAACGGAACAGCAACATTCCACAGCTGATGTCACGGATCAGACCAGAGAGGGCCTGGCTTGTGGGTAGGTGTAATGTATGTTTCTTCTTCATTGTGAGGTTTGTTGTACTGTGTTAAATTATCCTGTTGACACATTGTGCACTACTATCATTGTCACCTGTAGATGATTCAGCATAGCCAACGCCAGGGAAAGTCCACTACCAAGAGGCCCATGGCAGTACACGTCGGCCAGTGGAAGGGGCTTTTGGGCTCCTGAAAGCTAGGTTCTGATTCCTGGATAAGAGTGGTGGGACCCTCCTCTACTCATCCGGGAAGGTATGTCAGATCACCGTGGCCTGCTGCATCCTACACAAAATTGCCTTAAGACGCGAAGTACCTCCCATTGATGATGAGGATGGAGCAGGACAAGGGCCCTTCACTGGGAGAAGCCCACAAAATGCCTGGTGAAGACGATGTCAGTGAGGAAGATGTAGAAGATGTTAGACAGCACCTTATACAAAACTACTCCTACATTGCGGCCAAGTGCCTGGAATGAGCTCCCGGTCAACATCAGACGCTCCCCTACCCTGTACACCTTGAGGAAGAGCCTCAAGACCTGGCTCTTTGGCTGACCCGGAGCTGCATCGCCTCACCCCCCATCGCCTTGAGACCCTCACGGGTGAGTAGCGTGCGTCACAATTCCAGGATTGAGTGATTGACAATAGCAGGTATGTGTTAAAGAGTGTGGAGGCAGACTTTGTAGCAGTGGGGTTCCGATAAGGATGTTAACATCAAGTGTTCAATGTTTTTGACAATGTGTGACCTGGGACAAGTGATATGTGCTGAACAGGGTGATTGGTTGTGGCACATGTGTGTAACACTTCTGTAGTGACCAATGTGCAAGCGGGAAGTTTCTATTTGTTTTTTGCTCAGAATCTGTATGTAGGTTAATGGCATTAGTGTTGTGTTATAGGTGCCTACACAACTTCTTCGTCACTAGGCCATTTTTGAGTTGTGACTTCAGTGTGAATGTGCTGCAGTTCTGATGTACGAAGTGTACATTGTGGATTCCTGTCGGAAATTGTAATGGGGTGGCCTACTCAATCCATGTTTTGTTCCTGACTTCTAAGGTACATTCTTTTATGATGTGTTTGCTGCGCAAGGTATGGTATGGGATATCACCATTGTGAGGATTGTGACTAAAGCAAGGAGTTCTGCTACTCTGATGTGCCACCGCAGGCTTTGGTGACTTTATGTAGTAGCTGCTGTGTTGAGATATGGTGTTTCGGGTGAATGTGTGATGTGGCAGAACTGGCTTTGGCACCCTAAACCTAATACTGTTCCATTTGTGTTGATTTGAACCTTTGGTGAGAAGGATGCAGGAGATGTTTTGATTTCTAACAACTGTTTACTAGTGACATCAAGCTCTGTTTCTACAAATCTGCCTGACTGAGAAAGGGTTTGTGGTGTCCAAATCCAGGAAGTTTTGAAGTAATTTAGTAAACATAAACTTTGGCACAACATCCAAAGTACACAAGGGCCCAGGACCTTTCCCAACTGACATACAGTTAAACCAAAGCACATAAGAATTATGAAAGAGAATCTATGCTTATGCCATTACCTAATACAATTCTAGAGCACTCGCTAACAAGAGAAATAGAGGATAAAGGATACAACATATATTCCTCTATTCATTTTTTTTTTAAACAAGACAAAGGAAAGAAGAGAAAAAAAACAATAAAAAGAAGCAAGGAAATACAATAAATAGTTTTTCATAGAAATAAATGAAGTAACAACCGTTGAATGCTCAATAAAAAGAATTCTATGCCCATGACTGTAGACACACTTATTATATAACAACAAATAAATGGTGCCTGTGGAAATAATAAAACAGTAACAATAACTCTTGTGATAATTCTATTTGTTGAGCACAATGGCAGTAATTAGGGAGAAGATATACAAGCTCAGAAGAAACACTCAAAAGGCCCAACAAGTAAAATGCATTGTTATTTATAATGAGAAATTATGTAACAATAGAAAGGAGGTGTAAGGTGTCCCAAGTGAAAATAGAACCTAAATCTGCAAGTGACAGGTTGTGACATACATTAAGGTTTCCAAAATACAAAAGAATAAAAAAGTGACCATCTAATCAATTTGCAATAATCATTTACAGCCTCCTGTAACATTGACAGAGGGTGAGGACATTGGTTCGTTTTACAAGCCTGTGGACCACTTTCTGACCTTTCATAGGGTGGGAGGTCTCATCAGGACCTAACAATGAGGGACACCTGAAATCAGATAATGCAAAGATAAGTGGTCCAGGTAAATTGAAAATTGTCAAATAAAGAAAAACTGGAGAAATAGCAAACTCCATTACCTGCGTTTAAAATGATATTCTGTCAGAGCGGTAAGGTGTACACCCATAATAAAACAGTGACTTGATAGAGTTAGGGGAGGAGATTTAGACACACTTACTGCATATTTAATCCAATCCAAATACTTTCTGGGTAATCTGCACACTCCGGTGCTTCTTCTTAGTGCAGATTTCTGATCATTTTGTCTGTTACTGCTGTGACTTTCAGATCCAGGATCCAACCCCGTCATTTTTTTATTTTAAACCGTTTTTATTGCAGAACAAAAAGATAAGCAGCTTACATACATAATGACCCTGCACCGCAAATGCCAGTGCCTTTTCCTTTCTTGGCCATGAGGCTTCCGTACACAGCTTGTGAGCCCACATCCCAGAGGCCGGGCAGCGATAACATGTAGGTCATTATACTTAACCATATTTCAACCTGTACATTTGTTTATATCATTATAGGATGTCTGCGTTCCGCTTTTAAGTTTTCTCCCCCCTTCCCTCCCACCCAGTCATTCCCCCCTCCCCAGTCCCTATCCCCCTATCCCCCTCCCTCTCCCCCCTCCAGTGCCCTCGCCAACGACTGGACTCGGCCTTAATATGTATTCTTGGGTACTTATCAGAAGTAAAGGACTATCTACTGTGTATGTGTGGTTGGGACGTTCCGGGGATCAGCATCAGTATCAGAGGGCTCCTCCTCCTCCTCAATCACGCTGTTGCGCAGGGCCTATCCAACCCCGTCATCTTAGTTTTTCCAATTTTAGCCACTCTCCCAGTGTTCCACCGTTGACCATCAGAAACACGTATAGCATTTCCACTAATGTTATTAATGCTGAAATAATTTCTCAACTTTGCAGAGCCTTTTAGGAGCAGATTAGGCTCTTTGATGTGTCCCCGATCACCTATGGCAAACTCAATTTTCCTGTTGGATGGACGTTTAAGAATGTTACTTCTTTGAAATCTTTGAATACTCTGGTCATCCCTAATTCTTTTAGCATCTCCACAAGCCTCATTGACATTACAACTCTGGTCTTTCATTTTCCAAAATGGACATAAAGAAGAAGTGAACTTTCTCTCCCTCATAAGTTCAAATGGAACTTTTCCTGTGACCGAATGAGGAGTAGATCTGTAAATCTACACGAAATCTCTGACTGCCACTTCACATTCCTATCTATATTTCATGGCACTTTGCACACATCCCACTAACACCCTATTAAATCTCTCTAGTTTGACATTTACTTGAGGATGATAGAGCAGCGTGTGTGGTTGTTTAATACCATACCTCTCCAAAATTTTCTACATGGCAAAAGAAGTAAATTGCACGCCAATGTCGGTCAAACATTCTTCAGGCACACCCTCTCTGTTAAAAACATCATTGGAAAATCGTATAACAGCCTTAGTATTTGGTTCTGCACCTCCACGCACTTCAACCAACCTGGAGAGATGATCGATCATCACCACAGAAAATGTCATATTGTGCGGTAATGCATGAAACAGTCCCAGAAAATCAACAGCAATTCTTTGCCAAACCACTTCAGGAGACAAAACCAGAATCATGTCTGGGATGGCAGTAACCAAATGATTGTTGCTGCAACAACATTGTACAACATTGTACACAGGGTTTCACCAAATTTTCCTAATCTTCATCAATACCATGCCACCAGAAATCATTCCTCACTCTATGTTTGTAGTGGTCATCCCTAAATGACCAATATGAGCTATTTACAAAATCCTCTGATGAAACATTTCTGGGGCTACCAATCTCTCCTCTCTTACTAACAATCCCCCCTCTTAAGATAATTAAATTGTTGGCCGCGACTAAAATGTTGCAAAGGAGCACCCACACTTTTTCCTTTTTGCCAACCTGTTTTCAAAAAATGCATAACCTGATATTACAAATTAGATCATTCTCCAATTGAGTACGCCATGTCACCATATTTGAGCAAATCACCAAATCTTCAACCTTAGCTATGATACATTCTTCAATCTCCTTATGATCTTCACCATCATCAGACTGATCAATAACAGCAAGGCGTGACAAGAAGTCTGCTCTGGCATTTTTCACCCCTGCAATGCAAACCTCACAAAAGTTAAACTTTAAAAATTTTGTAGTCAACCTAACCAATCTTGCTGTAGACCTCTTAATTTTTTTCATGATAAAGTATCCACCATTGGTATGTAGTCTGCTTTTATGCAAAGTATTCTGCCCCATGGATAGGATTTGAATTCCTCTACCCCCCCAAAAACGCAGGCCTACATTTCTTTTTCTATTACGGAATACCGTGTTTCCACCTCTTTCATTCTCTTGCATGCCAAACCTACGGTTACCTCCTTGTTATCATCCAACTAAGACGGAACATTACCCATGCCAAAGCCCTGGCATCCACAGTGACAAATGTCTCTCTTCCTTTGCATGAATGGAGCTACTAATTATACATCCTTTGATACTTTAAAAACTTTTCTGACAATTGGTAGACCACTCAAAGTTAGGATTCTATTTAAGAAGAGACCTAAAACATTCAATCATTGCAGTCAAATGCTTGATGAACTTGGAGTAAAAACAAAGGCCGCAAAATGATCTTAGTTGTTCTCTGTCAGTAGGATGTGGAGATTTGATAATACCATCAACAATACTTGGTTTGGGTTTGACACCGTTTGAGATTCACACATGTCCAAAGTATTCTATTTCTTCCACCCCAAAAATAATTTGTCTTCACGCATAGTAACTCCAATGATTTCTCAAATTGACAAAAAAAATTCTACACACTCATTGTGTTTCTCTTTAGTTTCTGCAAAAATGAAAATGTCATCTTGAAAAACAGCAATATTAGCCACAACAGCAAACATCAGGGTCATGACCTTCTGAAAAACAGAAGCAGCTGAGGCCAGCCCAAATGGCATGCAGCAAAACTGGAATGTACCATCAGGTGTGATAAACGCCGTGAGATGACGACTCTGTTCATCCAAATCCACCTGATGATACGCCGCTTGAAGATTCAGTTTTGAACCCCACTTGGACTGACCTACAGTGTTAATGAGGTCATCAATGCAGGGCAGCGGAAAGTTTTGACCCATATGGTATTGTTGACTGACCTCAAATCAATGCATAACCTTAACTCTCCAGACTTTTTTTCGCCAGAACAATCAGAAAGCCACAAAGTAGCATCAGCATGTTCTATTATTCCATAATTTTGCATTTCCTTTTAAATAGCAGAGATTTCACTCCTCGAGCTATGAGGTACATTTTGGAGCTAATGCTTCATAGGTGCCACCCCCGCCTTGACTTTTATTTTATGCACAACATTTTTTATTTTGCCAACTTGTTTTGGGAAAAACTGCTTTGAATTTGTTTTTCATGTCACCATCCACTACAGAATTGACCAGTGTTAGTGGATACTTGTGTCCAGGTCTGATCAATAAATTGAAATATGCCTGATGCCACCAGCTCAGAAAATGTATTCCTTTATAAACAACATACACCTTGCCCTTGATAGTTTTAGTCTCAAAGGATAAATTTGCCCAGAAGTAACAAACCAAATCAGTTCTGCTGCCCTCAAATGCTGTTGTTATGACGTCAGGAGGCAGGAGTCCTTTGTCTGCCCAATGCCATTAATCACAATGGGAACCTTCAGATCACATGTCCTCTTCATGGTCCACAGTAACACTTCTTACACCTACTCCCCCACTACACACTTTCCCAAAATGTCCAATTTTCCTAATTTCCAACATTCTTGGGTTATGGCTGGACAGTTCATAAAATTAGACACATGGGAAAGTGAACCACACCGACAAATAGGTTTGTGCATTCAACAAGCAGACGTTTTGCCTCTGTTGAACCCCACAGTAGATTGTTGTGAACCTGACTGTTTATTGAAAGATGTATACTGTGGTGATTATTGTGTGGATTAAATTATGTTACTTTAGCTACACAGTTAGCCGATTTATCCTGTTCAAATTGTTTATAATCCTCAAGGGAAGACTCAATACTTATTGCAATATGCTGCAAGCAACTTAAGAGCTGTAACATAGGTGTCAATGCATTCATTGGGAGCCTGCACTCGAGTGAGCATTTTTTGACTTTGTACAACCAAATTTATCATCCCTTCAAAATAAATTCCAATTTCACAGCCACTTCAAACTCATCATACTCCTCATCCTCGTTGCACAAATATTCCGGTAAATGATCAAAAATGGTTTGACCTTTACTGCCTAAATAAAAGCATAACAAAGTACATTATCTGTCAGGGCTAAATTTTAACTCATCAATGGCCCCCTAAGTAGGCATTGAAAGATCTGAACCAAATTCTCCATTGTGAAGGAGGATTCCAGTAAAAAGCAGGAGGTGTGACTGTTTGCATCATGGTAATTATGTTTTAACACTAGCCTATAGACCACGAGATGAGAAAATGGGAAAAGGAAAGAGCAAACAAAAAAAAAATCAAACCCACAATACCCAGTTGTATCACCCTGGAAAAAAAAATATGATTAGAATGCAAACAATAAACATTTGGCCATAAAGATGATAAAAGAAAAAAAATAAGCAGTGTGCCAATCACTGTAAAATCGGAGCAAGATAGTGTACAAATCACTGAAAACACCAGTCATATAATAGCGCCAGTAGATGGGAGAGTTAGCCTACGTTTTTCTTGCTAAAAACCAAACATTGTAGGCAATCTTCATCGGAAAGCTTAGGAAGTAGATAACGAAGAAGAAAACTGACAACCAATTGCTGCAAACATGAAATGTTTGAGACATCGGGGAAAAAAAGGTATGTAAGGGTGTTCAAATGCCCATTCAGCTTCTTTGAAGTGTCACAGTGCAGCACTAGGGAAACAAAGTCAAAATCCTAAAATGCACATGGCATTTAGCGCTTGTAATTCCATAACAAGCATTTGCAATGTAAAAGGTCTCGCATTTGTGAAAGCTAGAGCTCTTGGTGTTGAAAATAACTATGGGGCCTATTAAAGTCCCCCCGCCACCGCAACGGAGCACGGGACCGACCGACGAAGTTGCGGTGGTCCCGCCAGGAACACACTGGTGAGCGCATCCTCGACATTAACATTAACATTGCGGCTGGCGGTGCTGTAACCAGCACCCGCCGCAATGTTCATGCCCATGTTGTGCATGCACAACGTGACAGGCACCGCGCGGTGCCTGCCACCTTGTGCATGGCAATGATGGGGGTACCCCCCAGTGCAGCCACCCAGCCCCTCCACCCCCGCGGTGATTTCCCGCATGCCTTTCCATGGAGGAGTCTCCGCCACGGAAAGGCATGCATCCTAATATAGATGGCGGTGCCTGCAAGGCACCGCCACAATTACCTATTAGTTTCCCGCCCGACCGGCAATCCGACTGGCGGAAAAGCGGTCTTTCCGTCCGCCGCGGTGCCCCTCGTCATACTAATATGGCAGGGGTGAAGATGGGTCATTTGGTGGGCGGATCGCCACCGCCGGGCCGACGGTGATCACCGCCTGGCCGGCGGTGGCAATCCTCCAGCCATCCTAATGGGCCCCTATGTTATATTTTGGTTTTTTTATATCTACAGTGGAGTAATGTTAGCATAGCACTATTAATGAAAGAATCATGTCACATATCATACAGTACCAATGATTATGTACATAACAATAGTAGAAATGATGGTACCCGGAAGAAGGCACTCGGCAAGGGAGGTTGAGTTTCAAGTAAGGGCAGGTGCCCTCAAAGGTGCGTTGAGGCATATTACCATCTGTGTGGGGAAATAGTGAGAACCTTAAACTATATCTTAGTGTAGTGGGTGAGAATTTGAAACGTGGAAAGACTTTAACTTACATAAAATGGAGCGGCGGAAACAAGTTGATCAGGGAGCCAGTCAGGGAGGCTCAAGGATATAAACTCACAACCTGAAAACGAACCGAACGGGACAAGGTGATTAATTGTAATTGTCATTTTATTTATATACCGCTTAATACCCCTGGCGAGGTGTTAAAGCGATTTTCGTCAAGCAGCCGGCTACTCCGTAACCCGAGGTGGAATAGTGGTGGATTAGTATAGGGAAATGTAAGTTGTTAGTTGGAGCGGTGGGCATGTGAGTCTGTTAGTATAAGGGACAGAGGAGGGAAGAGCTTCTAAAGGGTTAGTTGGGAGATTATAGTAGTAAAATGAGGTTTGGGATGATTCAAAGGAAGGATAGAGGAGGGGAGAATCTAAAAAAAGGTTATTTGTTAAATTATAGGAGTAAAACGATTTTTGGGATGAGTTGGGAGTAGAGGATACACTGAAAGAGGTAGAGCCGAGATATAGAGCAGTGAATTTGAGATAGGTGATTTTAAAACAATCTATAGTGGGTGTAAAGTAATGAATATATAAACTCAGGAGAAGCCCTTTAATGACCGATAGACTTGGCAGCTCGCCGTAAGGCTATGTTGATGTGCTTTAGCAAGAGAGCTTTTCACTCACGTTCGAACAAAAACATGATTCATGTAGAACCTGAAACACTTTTGTATGAAGATGTGTGAAGAGGCTTAAGTACCCTCTGCAACCAGAGCAGACCCCGTGATTGGAAAGCAAGTGAACCCAAAAGAACACATTTTAGCAATATGAGCCATTCACAAACAGCCACAAAGTGCTAATGCAATATGGCAGACACTATTGCTAACCAACTCACTGCTACCTATTTCACTCCTCTCTTGTAATTGAAAACCGCTGCCCTCTTGTGGCTGGTTTGGATTTCTGACTTGCAGGGTAATAAGGATACATGAAGAAAATGGTACCTGACGTTTTTAAGAAACTGCTGCAGTTCTTCTATGGCCAAGGTTTTGCTTTAGGACTAGTAATTTTAAGTGACACGTATAAACTAAGCAACAGAGAAAAATCCATCTTTAGTAACACTGGATCTTATTTTAGCATCCGGGCAATAAATATGCAGCTGTTTAGCAAATGTGTTAAAAAAAACAAAAAACTATTTGCCTTTCTATTATTCCGGGAGTTTACAATGGCCCAGAAGGAAGGCTGAAAGATAGTAGGCTTATTTTTAACATTTTCAAAGTTGTGAGGTGGCTTCTTTAGTTTGCAATGTGAACCCGGTTTAACATTTCAATCGACATGCAGTAAAGAAGGTTTATGAAGCCACTGCCATTGTTAACGACGGGAGAAAGAGGAATCAGTGAAAAACCAAATGAGAAAACACAAGGGGGACAAGCATTGGCATAGCTAATAGGTCTCGCTTTTGGGACCTTATAAGTGTTTAGCCATGCAGCACATTATCCTGGGTGCTGTGCCATTAGGGATTGAACGACTTTACAATTGCTACACACTGGGTCGTGCAGTTCGATTCAGGAATACATCCTTGCCTCAGGAAACATTTATGGGAAGGCCAGGTCTGATAGACAGCGGTGGGCGAGAAAGGTGGGACAGTGAGAGGGATTGAGTTTGGGAAGACCAAAAGGTGAAATGAGGCCGCAGTGGTGTAGCAGAGGAGCCTACTACACTTGTACGGGGGAGAGGAGGGGTGCACACCCTTCTGTCACTAAAACAGTTTAGCTAAGGCCTAATAAATCTCCAAGATACACGAGTCTTGGGGGCCCTCGTCACACTCTGCAGGTAGCCCATTATTTTGCATGATACCACTGCAGAGAGGTTGTGGGGGGGGGGGGGGGAGGTGAGTCAGAAAGCTGGGGAAGGCAAGTGGGTGAACCAGAAGAGAGAGAGAGGACATCAAAGTGAAAGATGTGTGGGAGAGCAGAAAAGAGACTTAACAAAGTGAAGGAAACAAGTGGTGAGATAGAAAGAGAAAGAGGGAAGGGAAGACACAGGGATAAGTGGGAGTGAGAGAAATGTGGAAGAGGCAGCAGTATAATTAGAGGGAGAAACAGCTGAAAGAGGGACAAAGCTTGGAGCGAGGGGAAGAGATGCTGTGGAGCGAGCTGCACAGCAACTAATAAAAAATTAAGGCAGATAGACTGGGATATACGGTGGGGAGAAAGCTGTAAGCGAGAAGGGAGGTTGGTGGTTCAATCACACATATAAACAGTAAGAGGCAGGTGTACAACGCATCTAACGCACGATACGGAGTTTCAAGAATCCAGGTATCTTGCCAAGAGCACATGCTGGGACTTGCAGGCCACACTAATAACAAGAAAAGTTAAAAAACAAGTCCCAGAAAAAGAAAACAGATGGTTTGGCCACCCTCATTATGACAGTGGGTATATTGGGAACGCAAGTGGTCGTAGGGGATAAAAAGTGAGACAGAGACGGGTGGGAGAAAATCCTGTGAGAGAGAAAGAGCCAATTAATGGGGAGGGGAAGAGGGAGGAAGAGAGAAAGGTAGAGGAAAACAGACAGGAAGATAGAGAGTTTGTGGGAGAAGGAAAGTACTGTCAGGTGGAAGAGATGAGATGCAAAGGTGGTAAGTGACCCATAATATGTGTAACACCAACCAGGCCTGACTTTCACCAAACACAGCTTTGCAGTCTGGGACTTGTAGTTCCACAACTACACAGCAAGGCTTGCAACTACAAGCCAGTCAATACAAAATGACGGGTAATAAAAAGACAAGTTTGAGCTATTTGCATGGTAAATGACAATTCCTTTTATTTCTGTTTTTGTTTTTAAAATATAAATAAAAGGCATTGTCATTTTCAATGCCAATAGTTTAAACTCATGCAATTGCAAATGCTTTTATATAAATGTTTTCTTTAAAAAAAGGCACAAGCCTCACTGAGCGCTTTAAATGCTCTGGTCCTCCGTTGCCTTTTGGGCTCTGCCGGTGGGGAGGGGGCGGGTGGAACCAGGGATGCTGTCTCTTCTAGTCTCCTTTAATAGGTCGAGCCTAAAGCAGCGCATGCGCTGTTTGCTCGACTTTTAGTAAAGGGGTCAAAGAAAGTGCTACCAGATGCTGCCATGGCCGGCCAAGAGCTTGAGTGCATGTGTGCGGGCCCGCGCTTTGCGTGCCTCTCTCCGTGTTTCAATTCCCTCCCCTGCCCCCTCCCCCTCCCCCTCCACAGATCTTGTCACTCTGCTGGACTCATTAAGTGCATCGCGATCATGATCACTTTCACTTTCTCACAAAACTCCCGGGCTTCTCTTGCGTTTCTTCCCCCACTGTTCTTCCTTTAATTCCGGCTTCAGCGTAAACTCTTGTTTTCTCTTTCCTACCATTACCCGTACTTCTCTTCACCTACTGCTTCTCCCTCTCATCTATTGGTTTTCCTGTGTGTGTGGCTGTGAAGGTTCTTTTCCCTCTGTAGCTAAGTTTACATGCACCGAAGACATTCAGTGAAATTACTATGCAAGTGTACACGCAGAATGAGCGCGGTAATCTTAATTCCTCTCCAGCCCCTTTACGCATCTCCCAATATATGCCGCCTGTTTCTCCTTTTTTCACGGTTCTGCTTCCTTCCTGTCTACACTCTGCTCCCTCTCTTTTACACATTTCACACTGTTCTGCTGTCCCGACTTTGCTCCTGTTTTTGCATTCCTTTCTATCTTTTTGCACATCTCTCCTGAGCTGGTCCTCTGTCTGTCCGCCCTCCTTTTCACATTTTTTCCACTTTGTTAAACATCTCCCACTATCCTTTTCCTCTGTCTTGCACACTATCCTCTTCTCTCCAATTTCTCCTATCTGCATCCTTTCCCTCACCTTTCACACATCTTTTAAGAGTCTGCTCATGTCTAGAATGTTGTTCCCGCTTCTGTTCTTTCAGCTATCCTTTCCATCCCCTTTAAACGCCTCCCACCATCATGCGCCTTTCCCGTCCACACTGTTCCCCCAACAAACGACATCACCTTTAGGTAATTTCGCAAATTTAGGGCCCGAATGCCACTTTGATGGGTTTTGGAGCACCAAGTCATTAAAGCATATTGAAAAATCAAGTTGCAATGAAAAGAAGAAACTGCAGGAAGGTCATGAGTTATAGCATGGATAAGAGTGAGGCAGCACTGCCCACTACGTTACGAATTATTTGCACGGAAATTATTTGCTTTCACAAATGAATGTTTCTCCGAAAAGGGTACCTTGTTTTCACGTCTGTCCTTTTATTGAAAAGGGTTTATGTACTTTAAATAAAAAACATGCATTCACTGAGTTTATTATTGACCAAATAATTGTGTCCTTTTACTACTGGCTCGAGATGAATTGTTTCATTTTGGTACTCTGGTGTGGGTGCTCCCAATTAAAGGCAGCCATTTTTGTCTTTATATGGCTGTCTATCAAAGTCCACCATTTGAGCCAATTAGAATTGCCCAAAGGAAGAAAATTGACCCCGAGAAGATGGGCTTGGAGTCAGATCTGTCAAGTAGTGGGTGGGAGGTTATAGTTTTCGCTCTTTCCAATACTTTTCTCTGAGAGATTGCAATTTTCCGCTCTTGTAATTGTACAAGACTTAGTTGTTTTGGTGTCTCCTGAGCTTGCTCTACACCATGTCATTGTAATGTTGTTTCATGAACTACTTCTGTTCAGAAATGTTAGGAGTGAAATCACCCAGTAGGTGCACAACACATCTATTCAAACTCTATAGTGTGATGGTAGTCTTTAATATTTGATGTCCATCCTCCAAGATCTGCATTGACTTTCCCTAAAGTTTTGTGATCCATTCAGTTCGGTCTTAGCAACATACTGAGCATTTCACTGCTTTAGCCGCAAGATAAAACAAGCATTGGCATAGCCAATAGGTCTCGCATTTGGGAACTTATAAGTGCTTAGCCATGCAACAGTTAATGTTGTTGCACCAAATATATTGTGCTGCATAACTAAACACTTATAAGGTCCCAAAGGCGAGACCTATTGGCTATGCCAATGCTTGTTCTGTGAGATATCATGCAGCTGAAAGCAGCCCCGTCCTGTTAATCCTTTCCAGAGGCATCAGAAGCAGACCTGCTGGCTGAGACCCTCTTGGTTACTCAGCAAGTCTGTTTCATTTTTGCAACATTTCTTCTGCCAGCCTGTTAATTTGTAAATGCATGAAGACACAAACACGGAGCGATGGGTCTCGAGGCAAGCAATGTCTATAAAACACACAACCGCACAGACTTCAAAGTGATACTACGTGTAACTGCAATATCTGGGGACTGCGGGAGACCAGTACGGCGGATTCCTGGGGAGTACACCACACAGCATTTGCTTACTGTGGTGAAGGGGGTGGAGGGAGTAGAAGCGCGGATGGCGAAAGTTAAATAAAAGACGCGCTCTGCTACAGTATAGAGAGGCATAAAGCTAATGAGGAGGGAGTGGGATAAGGGAGGGGGTAGGGGAGGGGAGGAAAGCGGAAACTGATTAAAGTGATCGCGCTGCATGCTACAGTAGAAACATGAAGCTAACGAGGAGGAAGTGGGAGAAGGGAGGGGGTGGGAGAGGGGATTTATACGTCAGCTGGTGGCCTGAAAAAGCAGAGAAAGCCAGATGGCAGCTGTGCACATTGCGCGCGCTTGTGCGCGTAACAGCCAGCTGGTGGCCTGAAAAAGTCTGTGGCCTGTGGGTAGCACTTTGAAAACCCGCTTACTAAATGTCTCGCCAAAGCAACGCATGCGCTGGCTCAGGCGAGACCTAAAAATGAAATGAAACAGAGAAGATGAAAGGAAATAGAGTAGACAGAAAGTACAGCCAGACACCTGAATAGCCAAGGAAGCGAGAGGCATGGCGTGGGAGGCAGCACGAGCACAACAGTAGCATTAAGAGGAGGTGGGAGGGAAACATTTTATAGTTAAATCTAAGCAGCTCTGGCACCAAAGTTGAACATAGGCAAACAGAAACAGAGCAGGATACCAATAAAAAAGTAGTCCCCCAAAAAACAGAAGGGAAAAAGGAGGGACAAAGAGGCAGGACTGTCCACTTTCAAGCAACGATTTGTAATGGACACTGAAACAAACAAATCGAAGGCAGGGGGATGGCTTTAAGCACACAAGATAAGTTACAACAGGTCTTGAATGTTCAACTTAAAAAACAGGGGGGCAGATTTACAAGAAAGTGCTGCAGCACGGCACCGCCTGCCCTTTGGCTGTGCCACACTGCAGCACTTTCAAAGCACAGGAATGCAACATATTTACAATAATATGTTGCATTCATGTGCTCTCCCCTGCGCTGGCACACAAACAGCTGCCATGCACCGGTGCAGGCTAGGGGTGGGCGGAATTTGCGAAATTCACCTTCGCAAATTATCGCGAAAATGTTAAAAATCTCCACAAACACGCGGAAATACCGCGAAGATGCGGAAGTTTTTTTCCTGCCCGTTCGCGGTATTTTCGGCTTGGTCGCGGCTCGCCAACTTACCCATGCGGTTGCTCGCGGGCGCGGCCATCTTGTTTTCACTTGTCTCGCGGTGCATGATCGCGAGAAGAAAGACGTGATCGCGCGACGCATGACGTTACTGTGGGCGCGAACTGTCGCGAGACAGCGCAAATGGCTACCAACAATCCAACATCACGTGGAGAACGCGACCGGATCGGGAAAACTTGTCGGCGAACGCGGGGAATCAGGTAAGGCGATCGCGCGCCCGCGAGAATGTATTATTTTACAGCGCGAGCAAGAAACAAATTATCGCTAAGCTGCGGAATGCAGAAATTTTGACATTTTCACGCTTTCCGCGGAACGCGAAAATGCCAAATTATCGCAATTTCCGCGAACGGAACAGAATTTTGGCCCAGGCCTAGTGCAGGCACCCTTGCACCATGGTGGAAGGATGCCTGTGTCATGGAGAGATAGTTTTGTTGCTGGAAGGGGTAACAATCACTACAGGCATTTTCCTCTTTCAGTGCGTGCTGTAGAATGCAGCACGCATTGAAAGAGGTAAAAAACCAGGAGAAATTAGAACATTTCTCCTCGTTGACCTCGCTAAGCCACCCATAGGGTGGCATAGCTTTCTGACACATTTCCAGGTTTACGATTCCTCGTAAATTTGGAAATGTGTCAGGTTCCATGGGTGTTGCGTGGGAACACCCACAGCAACACCCATGGAACGCCACTTTCACGCAAAGTTTCGCTAGTAAAGGGGCTGTATTTTCAAGGACAGAAAAAGTCACACAGGGTGGCTTTTCCTGTCCTTGTAAATATGGGGCAGTGAATAGCGCCACTGGTGCGTCACGAAACGTAATGCACTGGTGGCGCAAGGCGTAAATCTGCCCCCTTGTGCATTCAGCGCTAGTATTCATCCAGTGCTCTCCGTAGAAACGTGCTGAAAATAAATCCTCAGCTGGGATAAAGCACCAGGGAGATTGAACCAAGAGCTCGAAAATCTGCTGTGTTGGTCACACTGGCTATACGTAATCCTCAGCTTTTAGAGCTATGATCATGACATTCAGCAACAGAAAGAAAGAAAAAAAAAACAGGACGCCTTCCAAGACTTGACATGCACCGGGTCAAAGCGGGGGAGAGAAACACAATATATATATATATATATTTTTTTTTACTTTCCTTTTGCCGCCAGTTGCCTCTAGCGTTGCGTCGCTTTTGCTTCCTCTCCCTTTCCTGAGACCCGGCAACGCCTAGGACAGACTCCCATCCAATCCCCGTGCTGCAGTTCAGCAAGGGGATTGGCCTGAGCTGGTAGTAAAAACACATGTTCTGACCAGTGAGTCTGCACCATCGAGCAGCTGGACTGGAGAAAACCTATGTGTGCATGTGCGTTTTGGTCGTCCTGAGACGGCCGGCCAAACACATATGAGCACTTAGTGAGTAAAGTGCGCGTAGCACTCCTCCTCCACCTCCCATGCCTTGTCCCTGCCCCTCCCAACACCGCTGGCTAACAGCCGGCACATGCAAAATAAAACGATGCAAGAACATTGTTTTATTTTACATTTGCTGGCTCTGAGCCAGGCAGTGGGGCGATGCTCCTCCACCATTGCGCAGGAGCCGCCACTGCAGGAGTGGTGTGCGAGAACAGTCAACAAAGTGGAGATGTTGTAAGCACACAGTCAGACATCATGGTCAAGGTGGGTCTCTGGTGGGTCTTGAGCTTTTGGAAATCTTCCCTCCTCGGTTTTTAGGTGACATCCCCTCTTCCTGACTTGGCTGGCATCTGGAGCTGCTGAATCTTGTGTGCCTGCATTACTGTCCTCCTCTGACGAAACATCACATCCTCTGGCTGCTGCTGATGCTGATGGCTGTGTTGTGCTTGGACCAGAGGATGTGGTTGATGAGGGTTTGAAAGACCGTCTGAGGTTGTTATTGATGTCCCACAGGACACTGACCAGAGAGGCCACCTCTGTGTGCAACCCAGAGAGAATTTGCTGAATGGCTTCCATCCTCTCGTAACTGGATAGGTGCAGACACTACCTGGCCCAACGCACCCTGGCAGTCTTTGTACCCATTACGTGGGCGAGGATAGCCTCCGCATTCAGATCCTCAGTGGGCTCAGATAGGCACACCACATGTTTCCTTCCATCACGTCTGGGACCACGGTCAGTAGCCCTAAGACAAGACTGCCTTCTGCCACTCGGTCCAAGCTCCTCTATGTCTGTGATGGTGTTCGCCACTTGAGGATGTGGAACATGTTGGCAAGGCATTGGCCCACCTGTAGGGGCACTGGTTGGGGTTCGTGATGCAACAGCTGTGGTGGTTGGAAATGTGGGCCCAGTGACACCAACTGAGTCCATCTGCTCCACAGCCTGGGTGTCAGTCTATTCAGTGTCATCAAATGGGTTGGGCATAATTCTCCTTTCAGTACGTCTGGCTATGCTTGACCATTGCCCTTGCACAGGACTGGCTGCTGCCACTCGGTCCCACCTCGTCAGTGTCTGTGTTGATGTTACCCTCCTGAGCAGGTGGTACTGGCAAGCTACTTATGTGTCCACCTGTGCTAGGGGCACTGGTTATGGATGTTGTTGTAGCAGCTGTGGTGGTTGGAGGTGGTTGTTCAATGAGACCAACTGAGTCTGTCTGACTGAGCTGTCCAGAAGTGCCAGGAGTGTTGCCATCGTTAAGGTCTACAAAGTCAGTGTCTTCACAGAGGGCGTCTTGGGTTTCTTCAAGTTCAGTGGTTTGACTGTACTCCCTGGCCTGACTCTGACGTTCATCAGGGGTAGGCTCATCTTTGAAAGATAACACAACTGTTAGTTCTAAATGGATTTGTTATCTGAGGGTGGACATATTCTAACCTACAACTTTGATGTGTGAAGTTACAAGAGCCTACGGACACAGCTGATTTCCAAACGATTTGTTTGACTTATCCAGCATAGTGTCAGTCCTCATTACATTGCCTTTAGTGAGTTTTCTATTTTCACTATGAAATGGCAGGTCACTGCATGACATGATGGGACCCACTTAATTAATTTGACTCCAATCAAATTTGACTCATTGGTTATTACAGACATGCAATATTTTTTAAACAAAGTACTTATTGTTTTGATTGTGAGTTGTTGATTGAACAACAGGTCTCTCATTTATTGGACAACAAGCTAATGTCATGATCTGTGTCATTTAGCCTTGGAGAGGTATTGTTGTAGTGACGTAATATTTCTCACCTAGAACATAATATCATCATAGTAATTTGCGATGTGTTGAACATCATTGAGGCACACTATGCGTCAAATATTTACCCTGGGACATGTAATGGGCTGAACATTTGAAAGACAAATTAAGAGACTGAACACTTTCTTTTTATCAAAAGGAGTGATTATCAGTTGGTTTCCTTGTACACTTACTGTACATTGAGTGTGTTGTCCTACTGGAAGTTCTTGTTGAGGTGCTAGAGATTTTTGGTACTGGATCAATATGGTTTGGCACTATGGTCATATGTGTGCAGGTTGTTGTCCTGGTGGTATGTCATGTTTTGCAATTCAACCTTTATGAGTTTACAGGTTCTTGGAGCAGGGACACACATAGGTCACACATTTGTATGTTGACATTCTCAATGTTCATCTGACCCACTCCAAACATTGAGGATTCAGTATACAGGTGGCATGGTGATGTTTGCCATTAGCAATCGTTGAGCAATGCTAACGTGACATGCTTGTGCATAGTAACAGGTAATGTATTTCATATGTCAGGTCACACTGTGGTATATGACATATGTGGTGTACTGCACTACACCTTGTCTAATATATGACTGACATTGTTTACATTGCAGACTGTACTTGTAAGTTTGCGCATTTACCCAAAAGTTGAAGAGAATGTGGAACAAATGCTTACATGACATCCCTTGTTGTGAATGATTTGACTTATGATGGGTCCAACCATGGACAGATGGTTTGATGTATGTCTATGTAACAGGTAACTGTGTAGCATGAACTCAAACACAAGCTAAGTGATTTGTTTCCCCATTATTGGGATGCACAATGCAAAATTAAATGTGGCTACTTGCCTAGCATCTGTTTTCACACATATCAGGCAGATGGATTTTGTCATATGTTGTAGAAGACTTTCAGATGTTGTTTGCATCCTATTGACAATCAATATTTTTATTATTTTTGTTTAGGCAACCCTGCTGATAAGTCACAGACTCAGTTTCATACATCTTTGGGTCAGACTGATATCTACAGTAGTGTTTTTCATAATAACATACATCATCCTATTCATTGACATGCAACATATACATTTCACATGCTCTGCATTGTGACAGGTGGGGCACTTTGAAGTGCATCTATCAGACAGTCATTTTGCTGTGTAGTTGCCTCACAGTTTCTTTTGTAAGACATGATCCGGTTATTTATTTTTCTATTATGCATGACACATGGACCAATGTCTCTGTATCCTTGTTTGATCCTAGTTTATCTAACACAGTATTTCCCCCTTTGCCCTACCTGTAACATAAGTACTGAGCCAATGTATTTTTTGAAAACTGTCGCATTTGTCTATTGATTGTGCAACAGTCATCTGTTTGTTGATATGTCTGGAGTTCACAGGCTAGCAATTGTTGTTGACCTTGTTTCGCATTCACTGATCAAAAGTTGCAGCACCATGCTACTTTATCATCTGTTTCATGCTCTTCTAATGACTGAGGTCGGACTGTTTTGTATTCCACTGATTTGTTTGCTATGTGATTGGGAATGGCCTTGGTCTTGATGCTGACTTGGCTCGTATGATATTCAATCAGGGTCTCCTCCACATGGGGGAGAGGGAGTTTGTCGTGACCTTCCATTCCTACTTTGAAAGGACATTTCAGTTCAGCTAAAAGGCCTGTGTGCCTGATTACGTAAACAAGATGTGGCTCTCAGATCTGGTTGCTTGACCTTCGTGAGGCAGGTGTTATGAATGGGAAGGGAAACACAGTCATTGGTGCACGCAGTCTCCATTTGTGCAGTCTGTGGATATAGAACATCAGAGGTCATACTTCATAGACTTAAGGAATCTGCTTATTAGCCATCTGTTATCAGTTTGGGCTATGACTGATAGTTATGTACTGTGTTTGTGTTGGGTATGAGTTTTATTAATTCAAGAGTTGCCTGTGTATTTGGTCTCTCCTCGTTGTGGCTGTTCCTAAATAAGGGTGGTCTATTCATATTTCGACTGTTCAACAATGGAGTCACCGTCTATGGTCCAGCTTGAGAAACAGGTGATTCAATTGTGTTGTGACAGGATGCTGCATGTATTCTGCATCATGATTTTGAGGAAACTGGAGTGTCACTGATCCTTTATTTTTAGATCTGCCTGGTTTGGATGCATACAGCCTTTTTTCCACTGAGATACGGTGTTCCTTTCAGTGGGCACTGGATCTTTGCTTATGTTCATCTACCTCTGGTTTCCAGGACTTTGTTCTGCTGATGAGTCCATTACTGAACCATTATCTAGTTTGTCAATCCAGCTTTCAGTTGCTCCATCATGCGAGGTTGGAGCCACTAGTCTCAACTGAAGAATGTGCTTCAACACATAGCAACCGGATTGGGTGGTAGACTGGCATGTTTGAAGATCAGTTGTCACCTATCCCAGGATTGGGTGGAGATCAGGACCATGTCTGTAATTTGGAGATCATACGATGGGCAGTGGAATTTCTTATGGCATCAGAAACTGATTCAGGTTTGCAGTGTATATCACTTCGAGTCGCTTATGGATCAATGGATTGCCAAAGACCCCTGTGGTTGAGAGATCTACTTGCCACAGTTTTACTTCAAAAGGTTAAATGGTGGCAGAAGTATGTTTGAAATAATTTGGTGGAAGTTTATTTACTGACATTTTCTCAGACAACTCATACTCACTGGACAATATGTTGAAGGTTACTCTGATTAATCTACATTCCTTAATCAATGTTCCATTAACTAATTTGTATACCTGTCTGTCTGTAGTTCTTTGTTGCATTGTGCACTTTAATCTACATTATTTTGGGACGCTTATTGACTGACAAGTCAATGGATTTCCTAGCTGTCTAGTTTTTCCTTGATTCACCAGGCAATTGGTGTGCAGATGTTCTGAAATGTAAAACGACATTGATCCATGTTCCTTGTTTGAAATATTACTGACGCACAACCACCTTTGATTGTCTCTGTGAGTCAAGAGTTTTTTGCACATCCACAGAGATTGGCTGTTACAGGTGCCAATATTGTATGTAGCTCTTTCCTTTGTGAAAAAAGTGTAGATGATAGACATTCTGGAACGTGTGTGATTTTTGAGTTGTGTCTATGCATGCAGGGATCCACAGTCTGTTATTGACTCTGGATATATGGCCCTCTCCATTCCAATACATGCTTTGCTTCTGTAAGGGTTGGTTGGTGGAAGGATCATACATTTAGTAGAAATGTAGAAATCTTAGCATTTATCCTGTTTATGTTTGAATGCCACAAACATTGTGTTTGAATTACATCACATTTGGCACATTTACACAAGTTTCTTGTTGTTTAATTAATTATGTGTTTGGTGTGAGGTGTGCTGCAAACATTCAAAGTGTGTGTTTTCATGACTATGTCCCAGAGTTTATTGAGTGATTAGTGTTGTTATGTGCTAATTGACAGCCTTTTCAGGTGATGTTCATGGTCATGTGGGATAGTATGGCTTTCATAATCATAACCCACCCATCTCAAGCATGATATCTCTGACTTGACTAGAACTCTCAGGAGGTCATTTCACTCCCACATGAGATTAGGGCTGTTGCAGGTACATTGTTCAGGGACATATACATGTTTGGAACCTCAGGATATCCACCTATGGTACTGCTACAGGTGTGATTTGTACAGTTCTGATCCTCAATATGTCGATATGCAGTGTCCCAGCAACAACCCTTATTTCATGTGTAATTAAAATGCTCTCATGAAAGCTGTGTTAAGTTGCATTTTCCACACAATTACACTTACTTTATGTAAAGTTGCAAATATTGTTGGTGTAATCCATTTGTAATCATTGTTAATTCTTGAAGTGACTGTTGCACAAAAGTTTGAGATGGTACTCCATTTACAGACTCCATTTGCATACATGGCTTGGCATTAAATATGTGTGTATGGTGAGTCGTTTCATCTTATTTGCACAGCCACAAAAGAGACCTTTCTATACAATAGTTTCAGTACTGCAAATTGTAAGGGTCGATGGAGGAGTGTATAGGCAGGGCATTCTTGTTAACAGACATATAATAATATTAATAATAATAATACTAATAATACACATTTTGTAGAGCGCATAACTTCTCCTGTGAGGAGTGTCCCAGCGCTGAGCAGTTGGAAACAAGCTGAGGAGACAAACAGGAGAGGGGGGCCTAAAAAAGCCAAGTCTTGAGGTTTTTCAGAGTTTAAAAGCAAGAAAGCAAAAAGAACTACCGCCAATGCAAGCTTTCTTAATTCTGGGAACTGAGGCAAATTCTAGGAGAGTATGGAGCGAGAAGAGAGTGTAGATATGTGAGCCTAGCCTTCCTATGGATCCTATAACAGAAGCAAAGGACCACTAAAGCCTGGATCACAGTTTTATGGGCCGAGAATGGTAGGAGATGGATAAAACGTTCGAGAGATCTAAAAATGCCAAAACACTTGCCTGCTAAGGCTGTGATTTGATTCTCAAAAGTGAGTTTATCGTCAAACCAAACACCCACGCTTTTAACCTGGGGTTAGACTGAGGAAAGGGACCCCGGGATTATAGACAACAGGCAGAGGACCAGATCGAGGGCTGCCTGCCAAGGATCAGGACCTCTGTCTTACCTGCATTTAACTTCAGGCAGTTAAGGTCCATCCAGTAGGATACCTCAGACAAGCTGGCCCTCAACGCAACGGCAGCAGAAGCTGGGTTATGGGACAAGGCGACGATGAAATGCGTGTCGTCGGCATGAGATATTATTTCAAAGTCATGTCGCACAATGATGTCTGACAGGGGGGCGGATGTACAAATTAAAAAGAGTAGGGCTCAGCGGGGAGCCCTGTGTAACTCCCTGAGGCAAAGGAACCACCTTGGAGTAGAAAGCATTCTGGAAGACTTGGAAAGTGCGGTTATCCAGGAAATATGCCAACCACTTTAGGGCTTTATGGCCAACACTGTAACTCCATAGCCACTCCACAAGACAGCCATGGGACACGGTGTCAAAATCCACACTTACGTCCAGTAGTAGTCAAGCTGCAGTGCCCCCATTGTCCGTTACCTGGCGAATGGACTCTGAGGCTAACAAAAGGGCCGACTAGGTGCTGTTACGGGTGCGGAAACTATATTGTTTACTATGGAGAAGATCTGACACTAGCTGGTTGATGTATTTTTTCAGTTACTTTAGATAAGAAGGGAAGGGGGAGATGGGCCTATAATTCTCTGGCTTAGCAGGATCAAGAGAGGGCTTTTTTTTAGCAAAGAAATAACAGAGGCATGTTGCCAGTTAAGAGGTACCTGGCCTGCATCGAAGGAACTGTTAAGCAACTCCTTGAATACAGGAAGAAGTTCCATAGTACCCCGCTCCAGGGTACTAGGGGTGGCCGGGTCAAAAGGGGAACCTGACTTGATAGAAGATATGCACCCCTTCAGCTCAGCCTCATCAATAGGTTTGAACTGGAGCAGGCAGTTGGATTCATCAAAAAGCCCAAACCAAGTGTCATAGTAGCGAACATTTCTAACAGCCTCTGCGAAGGAGGAATGAATGTTGCCAACTTTGTTTGAGAGTAACTCTGCCATTATGTCGCAGCCCTCCTTAGATGATGACGTTGCTGCAGACACTGGATCCAGTAATGTTAATGCTTTAACAACAGAGAAGATCTATCTGGAGGAGTTTTGGGCCATCTCAATTTTATTTGCATAGAATTCACACCCCACCTGCCTGATGCGACCATGATGGATTTTTAGGGCAGAAAGACATGCCTCCTTGCTGGTGTGGTTGAAAGATCTACGCCAGATGCGCTCACAGAGCTTACAGCTTTTTTGTAGTGTGGCCAGCTCCTCATTGAATCAATCAGCCGTAGAATTGGTTCTGCAAACCCTTTTTTCCACCACATGTGCAAAGGAATCCAGTGCTCACAAGATCCAATTGCCAACTTGATTATTGGCTGTAGTGGGACAGCTCTCAAGTATAGGTCGGCTTGCAGCTAGTGTTATAGTAAGAATCCGTCAAGTAACATTCATGTGTGCATGTGTAGTGGGACATTTGTATTGTGGTCACTTACCAGTGTCGATTCCACCCTGGATTCCAGTCATGCCCTCAGTTTGTAAGATTCCCAAAACCATCTCCTCCCATGGCTTTAGTTGTAGTGGTGCTCTGGGAGGGCCAGCCCTAGTCCTTTGGGCCTCCTTGTGATAGTTGGTATATTTTTTTTTTATGCGAGACCTTAGGTCATTCCACCTCTTCTGGATATCTCCCTGTGTGTTGAGGATGTTTCCAACACTGTTCACTTTGTTGACTATCCTGGTCCACATCTCCTGTTTACGTGTGTGAGGAGTTGTCAGGACTAGGGTATCGAAAATGTAGGGTTCACCTCAGATGAATTCATCCACCATGATAGTGAGCTCCTGTGTGATGAATGCCATTTTTTTGCAGGGCATGGTGAGGTTGTGTAATTAAGAATTGAAATTTGAATGAAAAACAGAGGAGATATGATGTGGTGAATTAGCATGCAGGAAGGGGGACGAGGAAGTGACACACTTGGTTTGTGGGGGATGCTGAATGTGTGCTCAGGTTACTGGTTATATTGATGAGGACGATGGAAAATAATGGCATCTTGGTAGTCTTCGAAAGGGATTGTGTAGTCTGCATTTTGAGGCTGTTTGATGGGCTGGTTGAAAAACGTGTCAATTTGTTTTGTTGCTTCACGTGAATAAGGTGTTTGAACCTGCCAATAAATGTTAATTCTTAAATTTGAAATTGTGTTGTGATTTTTTGCTTACAACGTAGGCATTGGAAGATGGCGCAGGACCGCCTATTGGTCTGCACCACTACCGGACCACTGATGCCTTTTTGCACTCATAATGCATTCAGTAGTCGGGCTTGCTGTGCATGTGGTGCAGGGCAGTGAGCCATCAATGGTTTTACCAACCACGAGACCAGCGCAATACCATTGACTTAACAGCCAAGCTGGCGGTGGCAGATCGGCATGCGAAACTCATAATACGGCTGATGGACTTGCACATGCACGGCTGTGGCATGGCACAGGCGCAGGCTGTTTTGCGGCATTTGGACAGCCAAATTCAGCCCCTAAGATTTTCAAGACATTTATCAATCACTTGTTGTGTTCTTCCTTCGTGCTGGCAAAAATCAATATGTCATCCTGGAAAAATGTCACCTCTTTTTCGTTGGAAAACAAATTAAACGTTATGGGGCATATTTGCGGGAAAGTGGCAGAGCGCTGCGATAGCCTCCTTGGCTTAACGACGCGCTCCACCACTTCTGAAGCGCAGAGCTGCACCATATTTACAAGGATATGGTGCAGCCCTTCGTGTCATCCTGCGCTGCAGTTGCCTAGCGCCAACGCAGGCACTCTTGCACCATTGAGGAAGAGTGCCTGTGTTGCAGGGAAAGATTGTTTATGTGCAGGAAAGTGTTCCTTCCTGCACATAAACGATCTTAATTGGTGATTTGTAACTTCTATGTATGCTGCTTAAAGCAACACACATAGAAGTTGCAATACTTAATTATTTTAATGATTGTTGATGCGTAGGAAGGAACACCTTCCTGCACATAAACAATCAATGGCCTTTTGCTGTTTCCATGTGTGCTGCACAATGCAGCACACATGGAAACAGCAAAAACAAGAAGAAATTAAACATCTCTCCTCGTTGCGTTAGTGTAGGCCATTTTTCCCCCTGGTCTTAGTTTTTGCACTGCCCCATATTTACACCATTCTTGTCAATTTGGGGCAGCGTTAAAATCAATGGGTGTTGCGGTGGAACCCCTACCACTACACCCATTGCCTGGTTCTTTTACGCTAAGTATAGCGTGAAAGGGTGCCTTATTTACAAGGCAGCGTTAAGCCACATTAAGTCCATAATGTCAGAAAAAGTGATGTGGTGGTGGCAATAGGGGCTTGTAAATATGCCCCAAAATGCTGGAATACAGCTTCCACAGAAGCTAGCCCAAACAACATTCATTTGAACTGGATATAACCCTCTGGTGTGACAAAAGCAGTATAATATTTGGACCCTGGTGACAGGGTATCTTGTGGTATCCAGATGACAAGTCAATAGTGGAAAACCACTTTACCACCTTTAAAGGAGGTCACCATCTAATGTATTCATGGTAATGGAAACGAATCCACAACTATATTGTTTTTTTTTTTTTTTTTTTTTTTTTTTAATTTTTAAATCCTCATACTGCAATGTAGTGTATCTGGAGTTATCAGGGACCCAATTCTCTATTTTCTGAACCGGCCCAGTTGTTCGAATTTCGGGGAGGTTCATTCTGTGGATTCTGCAGAGTAGGGTCCCCTTTCGTCCGTACCACTTCAATTACGCACTGGGGGAGCTGACCATTCTAGTCACTCACACAAGCATTATGCTTGTGGTTTTATTGCCATTGCATAATCGTTGGAATTAGGTGTGTCCATACTTAATTATGACGTAGAAACTATAGGATTAGATTGCGAATTGGGAATCTTCCCATATTTCCCAATACTCATACCTTTTACTGGGTTTCCCTCTCCTATCCCATTTATTTATTCTGTTAATCGAGGCCACCCATTCCAAGTGTGTAGGAGGGACTGGTCTTATCCATTTTAAGCAGAGTTCTCTTCGTGCAAGCAAAATCATAATAAACAAAAGATTCTCTTCCTTCTTAGTTAACGTTATTTCCATATCATGTCTACTGACCCCAAAAATAACAAGATCTATACTTACTTTAACTGGTCTTCTTAATACCAAATCTATGGTTTTACTCACTTCCTGCCAGAATCCTTCGATGTGAGGACATAACCAGAACATATGCACATCATCTGCTCTTGGTAGAGCACATTTGGGGCATAACTTCGTAGCGGATCCTCCAAAACTAGAAAGACGCTTCGGGGTCCAGTATGCTCTGTGAGAAGTAAAGAGATGATTTCTCTTTAAGGTAGCAGACTTCACAATGGACCAGCAAATGCTCATTGATACTTGCCACAAGTTTTGGAGATCCAGCGCCGGCAGATCTTTCCCCCAGATCACATCAGGAATCAGAAAATCCTCCTCTCCTGCTTTTACGAATGCCCAGTACCATGTTGCTATTTCTTTTTTCTTCGGGGGATTCTTTATCATGATTGTTTCCATGGTCCTATTTCCGGTAGATTTCTCCTTCAGTGTTTTTGCCCAGCTGGTAAGTTGATAGTATTTGAATTTTGAAAGGGCTACACTCGGATTCGTGAGCAAAGTTCCCCAGTCTATTATGCTATTACCAACCAATAACTGGCCCCAGACTCGAAATCCTAAGGATTTAAGAGGTATTGCCAAGCTGTCTTTGAGGCATTCTGGTGTTCCTGGGGAGTCCCATATGGGCGCGAACTCACTGTAATATGGAATATTTAGAGTGCACCTGATTTGATACCATAACTTAGCTGCTGCTCTCAGAGTCTTCAGTTTCACCTTTTTGAAGTATTTTGGGTGACCAAATTTGAATAGAAAGTGGCCAGTGTTTCTAGTCATCACTTTAAGGTGTTCTGGATACAAATCATAGTTGTTTAGTAGGACCCTAATGTGTTTGAATTGGAAGGCTCTGTAATATTCCACTAAGTCTGGGCTGGCAATTCCACCTTCTGCTTTTCTTCTTCGTAGTTTGCTCCAGGCTATACGTGTACTTTTAGCCATCCAGATGAAGCTCTCTATTTCTCCTTGTATTTTTTTTTAATGTTTCCCTCTTAAATTCCAATGGTATTGCGCTAAATAAGAATGTGTATTTTGGAAGAATAGACATCTTGATTATGTTGGATCTACCTAAAAAAGTTAAAGGAAGACATCCCCATGCTTTCAGTAGCTTTTTCACGTCGGCTGTTACTCTGTCCATATTTATTTCAGGTATTTTGTCTAGATTCTTAATCAGGTCTATCCCCAAGTACCTGATTTTCTCCCTGGTGTAAATATTAACCACCTGGGAATTCCAACTCATTATTTCCGTTTTCAGTTGGTTAGTTTGGTAACCTGAAACCCTTCCAAAATTTCTTAAGGTGTCCTCAATAGTGTGGTAAATATTCTTTTTACCGAAACTGAATTTCATACGGAATCCTTAAAATAAAGTAAAATAGCTCAGAATAACAAGAGGCAGGAATCCGTGGTATAAGAGGTTTCTAAATGGGCTTTATTCCATCCAAAATGGCCGACTCGAGTCGCGGCCTTCAGGTTCCGTCACCACGAGGGTTCAGGAAGTGAAGTACAATACTTTATTGACAAGAAGTAACTTTTATAGGTCATACATTTACAATGAAACAAGTGCAAAAAGGCGTAACAATTGATAAGATAAATTAACATAGTGATACGTAATTGAAACTAGGCGTAATAAGGAGTAAAAAGAAACATGATTGGCTCTCATTATCTTACATAGGTGGATCTATACGATAATACTTAACATGGATGCGTGCGCAGCAGCATGACGTGTGATTGACGTGCAACTAGGGGGTGAAGGGGACTTGACATTTAGCTCTACATGTGGAGACGAGAAGTCTAGGGGGTCATGTCAACCTAATCCCAAATCATATCTAACATCCTATGTTTAGAGAACTATGTTATCCACAAGGAAGGACTCTCGGACAGAATCTATTCTATACTAACTGTATGTGCGTGTACAAGCGTCTAAGTGTCTATATGAGAAGCGAGGGGCAGAAAACTTTCCATGGCAACAGGGCTATGAATCACTTGCAGGAGGACGGAAAGGCTGAGTCCTTTGCTTGTGAGCTAAAGGAAATGTTTACCTAAATCACTAGACAGGAATGCATCGGCTGAAGAGCAAAATAGATAATTCGAAGGTGAAATACAGCTTCTTGGCAGGCAGGCGAAAACTGGCCGAGGCAGGCACCGTTAGCTGCACAGGGAGTAGGACAAAGTTCATGGATACAGATGCGAGCTCAAGCTGAAACTGTCAGAGACAGAGAGCAGGGAAAGGCTTTGAGGAAAGAATCGGGCCTACTTGCCTGAACTGTAAAAATGGAGTACCTTAGCCATATAAAGTCGGTGGCTTTTCATACTTAGGAATTGAATATCCAGCCCATTGATGGCGGATCTGACAGAGAACATGTCGACGGTAGACACACATATGTTTGCGTCTTGGAAACTGGAACTGGAGGGAACATACATGTACTTGTGACATGCACATAGAATCGTTGGGGTCCAAGATAGGGGACATAACTGATCAGGAAAATCCACATTTCCACATTCCCTCCTTGTCCCCTACTTGCCCTTCAAGAGATATCAATCTTCATTATTCCATCGATTTGCTCATGGAGCATCATTTCTTCTTCCTTCTTTTTCCGGCATTTTGAACGAGAACTTTGATATGGAATGCATGATGTGGCACACAGACCACAAATCGCTGGTCCACATTGCAGGCATAAACAACAACTAAAGAGCATAAGAAGGCCAATACCTAGGAAGTATAGAACTCTCCATCCCCAGGCTGATATCACACTCCAAAACCACCCGGACCACGTCCAAGTGCCTGGATTCTCGTGTATCTGGCTTACAATCTTATGAAGGCGTGTTATAGCTTTATATACAGATGGCGAATTTTCTGGTATGAATATGCAGCAGCTGGATCCGATGACCCTGCAAGCTCCGCCCCTATCGGCCAGGATGACGTCAAGGACAAGACGATTCTGGAGAACAACAATTCTCATCACTGATTGTTCCTCTGTCAGATTGCCTAGGGCGGTTATAGTCTCGTTTACTACAGCTTCAAGAGTCTTGGTGAGTCTGCGTATCAGCTTACTATTTGATATAGTACCTATATAGGGAAAGATACCTTTATTGAAATCTACATACTTGTCCCATGCCGTCTCAGTATAATCGACAACTGGGAGATCTCTACGCTCTCTTTTGTGTACTAAATGAACATTTCGATAATAATCAGGGGGAGCTAGGAAAACAGGTGGCAAAAGGAATGCTATGTAACAGGTACCATCCCAATCTAGAGGCAGACGCATATATGCCGTCTGACCACATATAAAGTAAGAATGGCGAGAAGCTCTAAATGAAGATTTCCCTTGATCACTATATTCTACTGTAGTAACGCATTTGCTATGGCCCATGTGTATGGAACCAACTTTTCTCACACATAATTCACCCTTAACTGGAAATACTGACATAGTGGGCAGAATTAATTCAACTTCGGATTTGACGTTCAAAATCATGAGGTTAGGCGTAAAATTACCTAATTTATACACTTCATTTTCTAAATCAGTTCCTGTTCTACTGGGGTGACCTTCCTTATTAGGGTGACAGACTTTGAATAAAACTAGATTCAGATTTCCCCATATCCAATGTTGTTGATAAACTGCTGTGTCTGGGTCTATGGAATTTAGTAAACTAAACCATGCTCCACAGGAGCCATTGTGTGTGAACGGATGTGGAAAGAAAGGCAGAACTCCTTTGTTATTCTGATAGGGAGGGAGTCGGCCACACACCCAACAATTGGTGGCATTACTAGTCTGATGGGAATGATGTAACATACTAATGAAGGTGTTATTGCGCAGCGCAAGTCTATAAGATAGTTCATGTGGCGGTAGGTCACTAAAAGAATGTTCAGCAGTAATATTATAAACATGTCTAGAAATAGGATGATATATGTGCAAAATCACACTCGTAATGATTATTAAAACACTCAATAAAAACAGAATTAATAATGTCCTCACACAGTAGCTACGCAGTGATTTACAATACGCCTGTCGTTTCAACATTTCTCTGGTATTTTCTCTACTCAGGTCCAAGGGATACATGTCAGAGACAATTCAACCGCTTCACCTTGGAGAGGACTTAAACAATCAAATTGCTCGACTGTTTGGGCCTAAGTTTTAATTTATAGTTCTGAGAGTCATTCCTTTCAACAAAGGGAAGTTTTGAATCAGTCTGTGAGGGAGTGCAGGGCACAGTGTCTATATCCGAGGATAGTCCATGAAATTTCTTAACGTGACTGGAATGTATCCATCCTTTGCGGCCCTCCACTTTCACGGCTGTTCTTGTGGTCAGCAGGACTAGCTTCGGTGTTTTCCACCTGGGCTCCAATTGGGTTTTCCGATCGAAATTCCTCACAAACACCAGATCCCCCGGAGCAACGTCATGGGGTTTCACCTCAGTGTTGTCAGGAAAAGCTGCAGCTACCTGTGAACGACAAGATCGTAGTGCAGACATCAAGGAAGCCAGGTAATCTGTCAGCATATTACAATTAACATCAGTTATTTTACGTGGTACAGGCGTCCCCCACATATTTGGTGGCCTTCCGAAGATCACCTCATACGGGGATAGCCCTGTTCGAGAGTGTGCTACCATTCTTATGTAAAATAGTGCAACTGGTAAGGCTACTATCCAGTCAACACCTTTCTCCTTACATATTTTAGACAATCTGATTTTCAAAATTTGATTATGTCGTTCCACGAGACCTGCTGCCTCGGGGTGTCGGACACAGTGGAACTTCCACTGATATCCCAACAAAAGTGAGACATGTTTCATTAATTCGGATGAGAAAGGCTGGCCGTTATCTGAATATACAACACGTGGTAGCCCGTACCGTGGGAAGAATTCTCGAACTAACTGTTTGGCAGTAGTCGGGGCCGTGTAATCTGATACTGGGTACGCCTCAGTCCATCGGGAGAGAGCGCAGACAACTACAAGAACATATTTGAATCCTCGACATCGTTCCATCTGGATATAATCCATTTGGAGCACTTCAAAAGGATGATCAGGAGTCTGGAATCCACCCTGTTCTACGGGAACACTTTTTCCCGGGTTGAACTGACAACATATCATACAGGTACGGACCTTTTGTTTAGCTGCTGCTCGTAAATGTTTATTGAACCAAATGTGTTGAATGCTATCTAGCATAGCTTTTTCTCCTAAATGCGCTGGGCTGTGAATTGTAGCTATAATGGCTTGGACCATAGAGTCAGGAAGAAACCATACAGATTTCTCCTTCGTCATCCATCCCTGATCTGTCTGGATCCCTCCTAGTTCAGTCCATTTCTTTAATTCTTCTGCAGTAGCATGTGTCTGTATGTCAATTACGTCAAGTGCGGGATCCTTAATTGTCATACACTGTGTTGGTGTCTGAACTATTGGCTTTGTCATGTCTAATGTGCGATTCTGAGCAGTCTGTTTAGCTGTTCTGTCAGCTAAATCATTGCCTTGAGAAATGATATCAGTAACCTTCGTGTGTGCTTTACATTTCATAATCGATATAGCAGTGGGTAGATGTATTGCGTCTAACAAGGCATGAATGAGGGGTCCGTGCTGAATGTGGGCACCATGGGAGGTTAAATAACCTCTCTCTCGCCACAGTACGCCGAAGTCGTGTACAACTCCGAATGCATAACGTGAGTCAGTGTATACATTAACTTTCTTATTTGTGGCTTGAATACAGGCTTGTGTTAGAGCAATAAGTTCTGCTGCTTGGGCTGACAAAGTATCTATACAATTTGTCTCAATAACTTCAGTGTCTGTTGTGACTGCATACGCGGCCACTAAATCTCCTGTACTTGTTCTCATGCACGATCCGTCTACATACAACGTCAGGTCTGGATCTAACAATGGAACGTCTGTCAAGTCTTGTCTAGGTTTCGTCTTTATTTCAATGATTTCAACACAATCATGAGCTAGTGGGTCTGTTCCAATTACAGGTAATAGTGTAGCAGGATTCAATGTATTACACCGTCGGATCTCTATGTGTGGTTGAAACAATGTTAGTTCATAACCGGTAAGTCTTGCTATGGTCAAGTGTTGTGTTTGTGTTCGGTTCACAAGAACCTCTACTGCATGTGGTACTTGTACTGTCAATGGATGTCCTAATACTATGGCATCGCTTTGTCTGATTGCTAAAGCTGTCGCCGCCACTGATTTCAGGCATGCAGGCAAAGCCTGAGCTACGGGATCTAATGTACTGGAAAAATAAGCACATGGCTTGCGTGATCCTGCTTGATCCTGAGTGAGTACTGACAAGGCAGTACCTTCACGTTCTGTAACAAAAAGTGTAAAATGTTTGCTATAACATGGTGTTGCTAAAACAGGTGCTTGACATAAAGCTTCCTTTAGGCTTTCAAAAGCTTGTGTATGTTCCTGAGTCCAAGGGAGAACAGTCGATGTGGCTGCCTCCTGTGTGGTTAGCTGAATGAGTGGTTTTGCTAGAAATGCGTACTGAGGGATCCACTGCCTACAATATGAAGTGAGGCCTATAAAAGCCCGCACTTCCTTTTGTGTCTGGGGTATTGACATGTTAGCAATTAACTGGATGCGATCTGGTGTAAGCTGCCTTCCCTCCTTGGACAGCGAGTGACCAAGATAAATAACTCGCTGGACACAGAATTGCAGCTTAGAAGGAGACACCTTGTGCCCCTTGTCGGCTAGAAAATGTAAAACTGTCAGAGAAGCCTTTTCACATTCACGTTCGCTTCTCGCGGTGATCAGCAGATCATCGACATATTGAAGCAGTGCAGTATTGACTGGCATGTGGATACTGTCAAGTTCTCGTTTCAGTGCTTGGCTGTAGATGCTGGGGCTTTCTGTGAATCCTTGGGGAGCGCGTGAGAATTTAAAGCTGCGCCCATTTAAACTGAATCCGAACAAATATTGGCTTTCCGGATCTATTGGGACGCTGAAAAAGGCATTCTTGAGATCAATTACAGTAAAGAATGTTGCTTCGAAATCAATTGCTGTCAATAATGATGATATATCAGGGACCACAGGAAATTGTGGTACAATGCACTTGTTTAGTTCACGCAAATCAATAACCAATCGGTATACTGGTGGGGCAGTAGGATCAGTTCGTTTAAGAATCGGAATTATCGGTGAATTACATACATTGGAGTCTGTTTCTACAACTACTCCCTGGGCAATTAGCTCATCAATAATTTTCAGCAAAGCCACTACAGCATCATGTGGCAACTTGTATTGTCGCATTCGTGGTAGTACCACTCCTGCTTTCAATGTGACTCGGTATGGTGTAATGTTCATGCAGCCAACATCCGTAGGGCCTTGTGCCCATAGATGTACTGGTAAAGTCTGTAGTCGGGGATCCATGTCCCTAGACACATAGTGACCTTTAAAATCACGTAGAAACAACCTTACTCCTTCCGGAGAACAACATATTATGGCTCCTAGTGCTTTCAGAGTTTTAATTCCTAACAGATTTTCTGGGCATGATTTAGTAAGCAATAAATCTGTAGTTCGTGTCAAAGGTCCTATCGTAAGTGGGAGAGGCTGTGATACTTCATTAACAATAGGTTTTCCTGAAAAACCAAGGGAAACATTTTGAGAGCCTGAGAGGGGTGCCCCTGGAACTTCACTACGTTTTATAGTTGTTCGACTTGCCCCTGTATCGAGTAAGAATTTTCTATCTTGACCTAACAATTCACTATGTACATACGGTCCTTCTTGATCTACAGGAATCTCGATGAGCGGTAAGTCAACTTCCCTCTCTAGGCTTGTTCATGCGTAACGCTGATACTCAGGATATTCATATTGTGCAGTCTGATACATTTGTCGTGTTGTGGTTTGTGTGGCAGTAGCAGGCAACGGTGGTGCAGCTGGCACAAACTGTATGGGCTGCTGTGAGGCTGGCATGGACTGTTGCTGAACTGGCATGGACTGTTGCTGAACTGGCATGGACTGTCCATGCTGCATAGCTCCTTGTTCATTCTGATCTTGTCTAACTAATCGTGGTCTCTCTTTTGCAATACCTGTAGCTATATTACGTTTCAGGACTGGACAATCGTGTACATAATGGCCTAGTTGCTTACAGTAATTGCAGGTTCCTTTTACGGGAGCTGCAGAATCACCAGAATGTGTCACACCCCTTTTGTGACCCTCTGCTGGTACTGTCTGAGAAACTAGCATTTTCATTTTTGTATCCTTCATGCGTCTATGCTCGTGTTCTTGTTCATCCCTAATTCTATTGTGATGATACTGTAACATTTGTAGCATTTGTGACGGAGTGTTACTTTGCCAGGTACTCTCGAATTTCAATATTCTATTCTTCACTGGAGGCAATGCATTTTCCACTAATTTTGTCACAAATAAATGTGGATATGAGTCACTACTTGCTTTTATACCACTGTTTATACCAAAACATTTTTCAAATCGAGCATAATAATCGCTTGTGTCTTCATCTTGCTTTTGTTTGCAGGCTGTGATTGCACCCCAATCTTCCTTTTTTGTAGTTAATAGACGTGGCAGTACCTGTACTAGTAAACCTGGTAACAGTTTAACTTTATCCCCGAGCCCTGAACCTGCAGTTCGGGCCCTTTCTTCCTCTGCTAATGCTGTCCAGTCTATCTTTTGGTCTCCCACTTCCCACTCTTTTTCTTTCAGTTTTTCATAGATGCCAGCAGGCAAAAGCACCTTTAATATCGTCATAATATCAGGAAAGGTGTACTCTCCCATTAGTAACATGTCTTTAATTTCTCGGTGGAAACCCGCTGGGTCTTTGTCATGACTAGGTACTACTTTCTTCATTTCTAATAATTCCATTTTTGATATGGGTGTGTAAACAAATACACGGTGAAACTCATTGTCTTCGCCTTTTATTGGGTGCACTTCTCGTAAAGGATTTTGTCTATCCATATAGTACGGCGTTCTTTCTCTGTGGGGCAGCGAGAGAGAATCCGGATTTACAAAAAGGACATACTGTTTACGTGACACTAATATCTCTTTAATTAGCTTGTTACTAGAACCTCTCCATCTGTTCGTGAGTAGTTCCGTTAATATATCAGGTAGAGGACCAGGGTCAGCATGTTGGCTCTTATATAATATAAGGAGTTGCTGAATCATATAGATTCCAGCTAAACGTTGTTCATCTGCACTGAGATTAAAAAACGTGTGTGCTACGATCTCATCACCGTATATTTCAGGACTGTCAATCCAGTGAACAGCTGATCTGGCTAATTCTTGCTCATCCATGGAATCGAGGAGGTGGTAACCCCTTCGTTCTCGTAGTATTTTATCTGCGGCTTGAAACAAACGTTCAGGAGACTTCAGATTTATTACAGGCGTCGGATACGTTCTGCTATTATTTGGGCATACAGAGTGTATGGGATCAGAAAAACATCTAGCATTATTACAGGATCTTCCTCTGCCTACACAGGCTATGGTCTCTGACTGTCTTGCGGAATTCCCTGATTCGGACACTTCATCTTGCTCGAACTCGTCTGTTCCCAATCTTTCTTCATGAATACGCTCTATTTCTCTACGGATTTTTCGGCACATGGCTATTATACAATTTTGCTTATCGTGTCTCCCTTCTGATATATTCTGGCTCCATCTTGTAAGAATAAGCATTGCATTCGGGTCTACCCCCGGACGGTCTTGATTTCTGATCACACAGTTTATGAGGAAACGTAACAGTTCCCCCTGTATCTCTACTTTCTGGAATTCCATAGCTCTGTTAATACATCCTGGATCTCGTCCTGTTTGAACAAAATGGTATATGTTATCTAGATGCGTAGTCATTCCTGGTAACCTTGCTAAATACTCTGCGGCTCGCCTGATGCGTAATGATGCCAGGACCATTTCGTCCTCTTTACCAACCACCGGGTCATATCTACAATTTACAAGGAGTTCCTTAAGCGTACGTTCACTTACGAATTTAGGTGTACGTGAATGCGCTGATTCTTGAAAGACAAGTTTATTTATTCTGGGTGGTGTAAAGGTATTGCTAGCACCTCCCGTGGCCCCATCTGGGGCATCGGGTGTGAATGGGTTCGTTGAACGTGACACAGCAACTATGGGTGTCGATACCACTGTAGAATCGACTGCGGGGACAGATGTGCTTGCCGAAGCTTGTATCGGGACTTGCTGTTGCACGGGGTCGGATACCTGATCCTGACGTTGAACCCCTCCGCCAGACGGTCTATGTAGTGTGGCGTTAGTATACTCGGGAGCTGTGTCGTCTAGATATGAGGAAAGAAAAACATCTTCTGCGGTTCTGGGATGCCCTTTTTGATGTACCTTAATTGGAAATAACGGGGGTGGCAAGTCTTTTGGCATCCCTGGAACAGCCTTTGGTAGTCCTTCGGTTAGAAGGGGATACATACCATTCATAAGAGCATTTCTTTGTCTATTTACTTGTTCTGACTTCACTCGGATACCTTCCTCAATTAATAGATCTACTTGAACTTTATTTGAACTTTCTTTACTCCTCTCTTCTTGTCTACGTGCTTTTTCTGTACGTCTATGAGATTCTTTACGCCATAACTCAACAGCGTCTTTCTGTGACTGTCTGACCTTTCTTTTCCATAACTCTTCCTCCACTTTCATGATGCACTCTGCATCCCAGGTTCCCGCTGCGGGCCACCTTTGACTTTCCGGCAATCCCTTGGTATAATCTACCCATAGATCAAGAAACAATATGGCATCTAAGCCATGCTTGTGGTACATAAAATGCCCTGGAGTGTCCCTAGGAGGAATAGGAACTGCTTCTTCAAGCACCCCTTTTCTGGTAGTAATCTGTCTTAACTTCGAGAAGAGCGGCATATTGACAACTGATCTGATACTTACTCTTGAATTCACTTAATACGAAAAACACAATAATGAACAGCGAACAAGGAACAATCATTCATACCACAATATTTGAACACTTTAAACATTAAACATTAAACATTTTAACAACGACCGACAATGATGACAGTCTGCCTAACTAATCACCACGCTGAATTCTTGACAATAACTGAATACTTCGGAATACTTGATATACTGCTAAACAGTACATATACACTGCTAAACAGTGCAGACCGGATTTGTGTACCCAAATCCGTCTTGACCGGCACAACCTATGTGCGCGTCAACACGCCTCCCCGGCGATGGTACTCACCGAGTAGCTCCTTGAAACGGAAGGCCTCAGAGAATGGACAGGACTCGATAACTGCGAATAGCGGACCCTCTGGACATCGGGATTTCGAAAAACCTGGTGGGCTTCTGTATACCTCGGATCTTGCTCTCTCAGCTAGGCTCTGGTCGGGATACTTCGCACTTCTCACCGCCTCGTCTGGGTTGATCGCAGCCTCAGTCGCCCCCGCTTGACCGGAGGGAGCTTACAGGAAATCCTGCTGGTACGCGTTTATGGTCCGTCCAGCTGTGGCAGGAGACCGGGCCTGCAACGCACCGCCGGCGCGTGAGATGAGAAAGTGTCCCTGTTCGGGCGCCATTATGTGGTAAATATTCTTTTTACCGAAACTGAATTTCATACGGAATCCTTAAAATAAAGTAAAATAGCTCAGAATAACAAGAGGCAGGAATCCGTGGTATAAGAGGTTTCTAAATGGGCTTTATTCCATCCAAAATGGCCGACTCGAGTCGCGGCCTTCAGGTTCCGTCACCACGAGGGTTCAGGAAGTGAAGTACAATACTTTATTGACAAGAAGTAACTTTTATAGGTCATACATTTACAATGAAACAAGTGCAAAAAGGCGTAACAATTGATAAGATAAATTAACATAGTGATACGTAATTGAAACTAGGCGTAATAAGGAGTAAAAAGAAACATGATTGGCTCTCATTATCTTACATAGGTGGATCTATACGATAATACTTAACATGGATGCGTGCGCAGCAGCATGACGTGTGATTGACGTGCAACTAGGGGGTGAAGGGGACTTGACATTTAGCTCTACATGTGGAGACGAGAAGTCTAGGGGGTCATGTCAACCTAATCCCAAATCATATCTAACATCCTATGTTTAGAGAACTATGTTATCCACAAGGAAGGACTCTCGGACAGAATCTATTCTATACTAACTGTATGTGCGTGTACAAGCGTCTAAGTGTCTATATGAGAAGCGAGGGGCAGAAAACTTTCCATGGCAACAGGGCTATGAATCACTTGCAGGAGGACGGAAAGGCTGAGTCCTTTGCTTGTGAGCTAAAGGAAATGTTTACCTAAATCACTAGACAGGAATGCATCGGCTGAAGAGCAAAATAGATAATTCGAAGGTGAAATACAGCTTCTTGGCAGGCAGGCGAAAACTGGCCGAGGCAGGCACCGTTAGCTGCACAGGGAGTAGGACAAAGTTCATGGATACAGATGCGAGCTCAAGCTGAAACTGTCAGAGACAGAGAGCAGGGAAAGGCTTTGAGGAAAGAATCGGGCCTACTTGCCTGAACTGTAAAAATGGAGTACCTTAGCCATATAAAGTCGGTGGCTTTTCATACTTAGGAATTGAATATCCAGCCCATTGATGGCGGATCTGACAGAGAACATGTCGACGGTAGACACACATATGTTTGCGTCTTGGAAACTGGAACTGGAGGGAACATACATGTACTTGTGACATGCACATAGAATCGTTGGGGTCCAAGATAGGGGACATAACTGATCAGGAAAATCCACATTTCCACAATAGCTTGGACAGAACTTGCATAGTCACTCGTAAAAATCATCACATCATCTGCATATAGGGCTATTTTTTTTTCCAGGTCTGGAATATAAATGGTATTATTTCCGTGTGATCTCTGAGCCTGTTTGCCAGGGGCTCAATATATAAGTTAAAAAGGAGGGGAGACAAGGGGCATCCTTGGTGGGTCCCTCTACATATGTGGATATTTTCTGTTAACTTCCCATTAATTAGGACCTTAGCTTTTGGTTCTCGATACCTTTCTTTAATAGCACCCTGAAAATTTTCTCCCAAATTATATTTTGTTAAAGTTGCGTTCAAGAAGGCCCAGTTTACTCTATCGAATGCCTTGGCCGCATCCAGTGTTATTATTGTCAGAGGGATTTTTTCAGTTATTGCTATGTCTATTGTCCCGATAAGCTCCTGCATAAGATCTTTTAAGTGCCTACCCCTTATAAAGCCTTTCTGATCTTCTTTTATCAAATTTCCTGCTATATTTCCAAGCCTCTTAGCTAAAATTTGTGTATAGATCTTGTAATCACAATTTAATAAGCTTATGTGGCGGTAAGATTCACATTTAACTGGATTTTTACCAGGTTTTAACAGGATACTTATCGTAGCATCATTCCAGGAATCAGGGAGTCTCCCCTTCTCAAGATAAATTGTATTTAATAAATTTGTAAGTGGGGGTACTATAATCTCACTAAGTCTGCTATATAATTAATTGGGGAGAGCGTCTGGGCCTGCTGCTTTACCTCTCTTCAGGCCTTTCATTACTTCTTCAACCTCCTCTTTAGTAATTGGGGCGTTCAAATCATCTTTTTCCGGGTTTGTTAACTCAGGAAGTTCCAAGTTAAGTAGGTATTCTTCTAAGGCCTCTTTCGTTGGAGCGGTGTCTTCAGTATATAAGGAATAGAAGAATTCTACAAATTCTTTCATTATTACCCCTTCTTCTGAACAAGGGACAGTACCGTCTTGAGGTAAAATATTGAGTATTTTATTTCTACTGATGTCGGTCTTCGTTTGCCAAGCTAACAGCTTACTACAGCCCTCCCCATATTCGTAGTGAGCGAGCTTACTTACTTCCCATCTCTCTCTAACCTTACTTTCTAAGATTCCTGTTAGACTTTCCTCGTATGCCGCTTTGTCTGCTTCCAACTTCTTTTTCTTTTCCAGGTTTACCTCGGCTTCTATTAATAACTCTAAATCTTTAATATTAGTTTCCAATCTTCTGATATCTTGTTTTGATGATTTTGTTTTGTAAGCGGCCAGACTGAGTATTATCCCCCTAATAACCGCCTTGTATGCATCCCATGTGGTTTGAGGAGATACTCCTTCTTTATTATTCTAAAAAAAAAACAGTGACTCTTTTTTTAGAGTCTCAACGATATGCGCATCATTAAAAATGGTCCAATCTACCGTCCATCTCGTAGTAGTTTGTCCCCTCCCCAAATGAGTTTTGAGTAGGACGGCAGAGTGGTCTGAAAGTAAAGCTGGTAAATGCTCGGCCTTAATAATTTTGCACACTATCGTTTTTTCCACCAAGAAGAAGTCAATTCTGGACTGAAGACCCAATCTTTTGTTTTTGAAAGTGAAAGGGTAGTTTTTGTCTCCTTTCTCCCTCCAAATATCCACCAACCCCAGGACTTTTCTATAGATTCCCAACCATTCCCTCATTTTTGGGAGATTAATATATTTCATTGGGGGTAGGCGATCTATTGTGGGGTCCGGAATTAAATTGAAGTCTCCTCCTAAGACCACTGGAGATACAGACGATAATAAAAAAGTATATACATTTTGTAACGAAGTAGGATCATCTAGATTCGGCCCATAATACCCGGCTATCGTGTATGGAGAGTTGTTAATTCTGACCATAGCAATTGCCCATCTACCTTTTTTATCTACTTCAAATCTCTCTATTCTAGCTTTTACTGACTTTTTAAAGAGTATAGCCACCCCTTTTTCAACACACTCCTGATCTGTGCAAACATAGCAGTCTACCCAACTCGTCTTTTTTATTATATCCTTCCATTCCTTCTTTAATAGATGTGTCTCTTGTAATATTTTAATCTCACAGTCAGTCATCCTTAAGTACTCCAAAATTCGACGCCTTCTGCTTGGTATCCTTAACCCGTTTACATTCCAAGATAGAATATTAATATTTCTTCCAGACATTTCTTCTTCTCTCTCCTAATCTTGCAAGCTGGTTAACACTGTCTTCTCTTAGCTGGCCTTGATAGGTCTTAATAACCCCCATTGCTTTTTCTATTGTTTTTTTCGCATTCTGAGGATATTTTTTCAATTTTTTCCCTAATTTGCTCCCCACCCGTGTACATTTTTTTTTACTTTTATATTTTTTGAAAGATAAAAAACCCACCCTGGGGAAGCCTCCCTCTTTATTTCTTTGGGGTATATTGATAGCCCCTTCTGAGCTCCATGACTGCTCATTTTTCCCCCTTTTTTTTTTTTCCCCTTTTCCCAGTTTAGTTTATGTGGACTCTTCTTATATATATATATTTTTTGTTTTTAAATTGTGTGGATTGTGTGGATTGTGTAAGTTTCGCTTTTATATTTTAAGTTAACTATTCAGACACACAAACTCTAAACTAAATCACCAAGAGCTAAGTCAACAGTCCTACTCTCCTACTGATTTATACTCCAGTAGACAGCCATAATTAACTCCTTACTTGATCTTTCATTTGCGCAAGGAAAAGTGCAACTTCTGCGGGATCTCTTATGTTATGCATTTTATTTCGCCACATTATTCTGAGACTGGCCGGGAATTTCATTTGTACTGTGGCTCCTAAACTTTTTAGTTCCTGCATGTACTGCCCGAGTTCCCATTGTCTATCTTGAGTTGATTTTGCGATGTCTGATCTAATCCTAAAGGACCATTCATCTTTATTGTGGGAACCTTTTTTTAGTGCTTTACTCAGGATTCTTTCTTTAATGTTATATGTTTTAAAATTTATTAAGATTTTTCTTGGGTTTTTCCTCTCTTTGTTTCTGCCAAAGGGGTCGCGATGAACTCTTTGAATGTCTTCATCTAGTCCTGATTCTTTTGTCCATGGAAATTGTTCCTCGAGTAACTGGATTATGAATTTCTTGATGTCTACCCCTTCTTTTCCTTCGGGGACATTTAATATTCGTAAGTTGTTTTTTCTTGCCTGATTTTCCAAGGATTCCAATTTTTCATTTGTACTTCTTTTACTCTCTTTTAGCGCTCTTAAGTCTTTTTCATTTTGTTCAACTTTTTTAGAGAGCCCCTCAACAGTTGCTTCAACTTCAGTAACCCGGTCATTCAATGCGATCATCTTAGTGTCTAAGGCCTCACATACCTCCCGGATTTTGCTCTGATTCATCTCTGATACCGCAAATTTTGCTCTCATTTCCTCCAGCATTTTTTCCAAGAACTGATCCGTTGGACTTAAACCTGAGGTTGGGGTTTGTGTATGGTCCCCCGGAACTCTATTCTCACCAAGGTGTAGGTTCGGTTGATCGTCTGCTGGGGTCAATTGGTGGCCCACCAGCTCATCTACCGTTGACTTAGGCTGAGCTGGCTGAGCTGACATGACTGAAATAGGGAGGGCAGTCGCTACTTTAGACATCGATAAAAAAGAGTCGGGTGTCGATGGAGTAACGGTTTTGGGATGAGACCCGGTTGATACAGGAGCAGAAGGAGCAGAAGCCAAGGGAGTTTTCTCTGCAGAGGAGGAAATCGAGAAGGAGACAGTTTTCATAGAGCTGGTCCCTTTTACTAAGCTCTTTCGACTTTGTTCTTGGATATTAAAGAAGGATTTGAGAGAGGGGGTCACTCGAGGGGGGGGGGGGTACAACGCTTCCACACCTCCCTGATTCTTTTCGGGTTCTTCCTTTCGTATAAAAACTATTTGAGTCCAGCTTACCCTGTTTTTTTGAGCTTCTCTTTGTACTACAAGGGGCAATATGTAGTTTAGGGCCTACTGGGTCTACTGGGATTGCGTTTTGAAAGAATTCCCTATTCCTTAGACAGTAAGTGGACCTGCCTTTCTCCTGCTCAATGTTTGTTATTTCTCCATTAGCTTGTGTTTTAGATTGTGCCTCTTCTATTTGAGTCAAAACACTCAGTCCTCCAGTACTTGTTAATTTTGGGCAGCTTATCCCCCCACCCTCACTTCCTGTGCCTTCAATAGCGCTGGACCTTGACATCCAGAGTGGAACTCTAACAATTCTCAAAGAATTGGCAGTACTTTTCTTACCGCGCTCATTCAAAATCAAGAAAGTCCCTTCTGGAACTTCAATATGAGGATTATCCACTCTGTTTTCTAATGTTTCTCCTTCCAATGTACTCTGTACAGTGTCCAAACTCCCCTGAACACCACTCTGCCCAAGGATCAACTCTCCCTGATTCACACAGACCATATGTCGCCTTGTCCACGTTTCCAGGTACTGTCTGCACTTAGGAGGAAGGCTTTGCAGCTGCAGCTGTCCTCCGGCTATACTCAGCGTCCCGCACCCTGCCTTACCTTCCGCTGTTTCGACTGTTCTGTCTCTTCCCCCGCTGTCCCGGAACAGAAAGGACACTCTGCTCGCGGCTCGCCGAACGGATTTGCGAGCCTTTCGAGCAGCGCCCCACACCCCTGTGGACGGAGAAACTGATGCCTCTCCTGCTTTACTCGTCGGAGTATAGGGTACAGAACACTGGGAGTTGAGCACAAACATTGAGGTCTTCCGACTTCCGACTCGGTGAGTTTTCTGGAGAGGTGTGGGACTCCTCTGATGGCTTGCTATGCTTTGCGGAAAAATCTCTGTATGTCGGGCGTCTACTGCCTCCGGTGAGTTCTATACGATTTTAAGCGGTATCCATGGTCTCCCATGCTCGGAGTCCTTTTTCCGCAACATAGAATACGGGAAAGAAAAAATTGCCGTTTTTGCTGGTATTATACTAGAGCAGTCACTCGGAGCTCCCGACCTGGCGTCCTAGCCGGCCGTTATCTTCCCCCCCACAACTATATTGTTATTGAGATGGGGTAAGTTGATACATAGTCTTATCTTACCATTTTCCATCTGGCCGCAATCAATGGAGAAACCAATTCTGAAGTTTCCACAGGCTCTATAACCCCGGAGGATACAAGTTTTTGTAACTGCTTAGAAACCTTATCACGGACTATAATGGGTACGTTCCTCACTTTGTGAATTTTGGGTTTTGCCTGATTCTGTAACAGTATTCCAGGCTCAAAACCCTTGAGTTTCCGTAACTCTTTATTAAAAACCTTTGGAAAACTTGTCAGTATATTGTCCTTTGTTGTCACACCATCATCCATTAATAGCACTTGTTCTTCACTGTTAGGGTCAAGTACCATATGTAACTTCTTCTGTTCGAACCAACCATGAACAAGAGGTCCTTTATTTGCTTTGTCCAATTTGCCCCCAAAAGATCTCTCTTTGAACCTAAAAATGAACCATCTGAAAGCAATCATGTCAACACGTTCTCCACTGTGCCCTTCTGGGTTAATATTTGTAGGTAACGGTCGCTCCCCTACCTTGTTTACACATTTTTTCTCCATAATTCCTCTTTCGTGATTGTAAAGGAGAACCAGAGTCTGCATAAATAGTTAACTGTGCACCATACATAATCATTGAACTCTCAGGTTTGTTTTTTTCTATACCACCATGGATGTTTAAAACTAATTTGTTGCATAGGCTCGCTACACTATCACAACATTCAGTATTGCTTGGTGAAGGTCACCACAGTCGTTACTCACGTCCTCACATACTTTATGCATTTCTTTTTTTTCTTACATACTTTGGCATAATGGTTCAAAGTTTACAATTACTGCATTTCTGTCTAGCAGCGGGACAATTTTTACTAGATGCAAGGTAAAAACTGTCACACCTATAACACCTGAAAGGCTTGTTGTCCTTATTGCATTTACCAGAATTATTGCCCACTTTCTAATGCACCTTGCAAACTGCTTCTCCCTCTTTGGATTCTTGTTTCAACTTAACAGCACAGTCCTAGGAATTTCAGCCTTACGTACAATTGCAACAACATCATCCAAGGAAGAATCACCATTTATCCACAAATGTTCCTTAATCACAAGATTACGTGCATGCATCACCATCTGGTCACGTATAAGATTATTTTGCAAGGTTCCAAACCTGCAATCCATAGCTAGGCTTTTAACAGATTCCTCTTTTTCCTGTTTACTTTGGAAAAAGTTGAATCTAGTGATGCCCATACACACCTCTGGTTTGAAATATTAATCGAAATCATGACTAGTTGCATCAAAGACATTAACATCACCAATAACTACTGCTTTAGTCACCTGTGAATAAACTTTAAGACCTTATGGACCAATAGAGTGTAGAAGAATCTGCTTTTTTCTGTTCTACTGACATTTTCTTTGCATCATCCACTGCTGCAATATATTTAAAAAAATATTCTTTCCACTCTCGCCATTTTAATATAGGTGCCGAACCTGATGGCCAGAATGGTTGGGGTGAACTGATGTTATAATTTTGGACAGACATTTCTTTGGTAGAATTTGGAATTGTTTAGTGTCCAATCTTCACCAAAATAATGGACTAGTCCAATCTCCCTTCTTCACCACAAAAGAAATGTTGCATAAAGATAAAAGTGAAACAACCAAAATATAACCCTCACCGAAAGGTCACAGTAGTAAAATATAAATCTTTGAAGTAGAGCGGCTAATAGCTGAAGAATCGTGCGTTGGCGGCAACAGAAATGAAAAGAATGGTGCTGCCTAAAATTAATCTGGACAATATCCCTGCCGCAAATGCTGCACTCAACACAGCAGGGAATGCAAGGTAGAGAAAAATATGATTACTTCTGACGAGAAACGTGCCAAATACAGAGTTCTTTCACGGAAATAGCCGTCTTGCCTTATATGAAGACTTAATATGTTGTAGCTCGTCGCCAATTGTTTGAAGTAAACACGACCGCCGAATCCAGTTGTAGGCAGTAATTTATTCCATTTACAAAGCGGTATAATATATAAGGCAGCACACTTCCTTCCACTTCTGCATCTTATTCCTGTTGGACCCGGCCTCGTAGAATGGCCCTCCGTGCCCCCGCACCACCGAAACCTGGTACATACAGCCCAAGCCCCCGGCCCCGCCGAACCTCCCCACCAGGACACACGCACCGACCCGGACATCCCCGTCCCTGGCCTCTCCCCTTTCGGCCACCCCGGGCCCGCGTGCCCACTTCATGCACCAAGATGGCCGCCCGGCCCCAGCGCGACCCGGGCATAGAGGCGCCACTCCGGCTGGAGGACATCCCGCTTCCAGGGGATGAGAGAGGGAGGAGCAGTTTCTATCGCACCTCTGAACTCCCCCGGGACGATGGGTTTCGATCGGCCCTCCGGCCTCCCTGAGGGCTGGCTCCACGCCTGCTGGGTGTCTGGGACTCCTCCCGACCCGGCCCTGAAAGAATCAAAAGACTATAGCAGGATATCCCGACAAGCGACCCCCAGGTGACAAGACCCCTGCCTGCACAGACTCCGGACATCAAAGAGGGGTCGAACTATAACAAGGGGTGCTCTGGGGCTGTCCAGCAGATTCGACGCTGGAACAACGAGAGCCTGCTGACGTGGTCGCGGCTCCTGGAACTGGAACTCACCTGAGCCCTGCTGAGTGACTCGCGGCTCCCTGAAGATTGTAAGACCTCCGAACTTGTACCTGAGCCCTGCTGAGTGACTCGCGGCTCCCTGAAGATCGTAAGACCTCCGAACTTGTACCTGAGCCCTGCTGAGTGACTCGCGGCTCCCTGAAGATCGTAAGACCTCCGAACTTGTACCTGAGCCCTGCTGAGTGACTCGCGGCTCCCTGAAGATCGTAAGACCTCCGAACTTGTACCTGAGCCCGCTGAGTGACTCGCGGCTTCCACAGACTCCACCGGTCCCGCCGGACCCCACGACAACCAGCCTACCCCCCCAGCTCGAGGATTGTGAGCTGTGCGTCGGGTACGTCCCCCCTTTGAACCGTTACCAGAGACAGTCCCGCTACCCCCTACCTTTCCGAGACTCTTGAGCCCGTGCTCACCTTGTACATATTTGCTGTGATACCTGTTTGATAAAACTTGTTCTGAGAATACCCAGTGTGGTCCCTCTGTGTCGTGTGGTGCCAGAAGTACGATCCTAGTTGCGAGAGTCCTCCCCCTGGGGAATCTCCCGCCAGTGCCCGGCTACGATACTTTGAGGGTGGGTCTCAGGGTAGTCAGGACCCCTTTCCGGGCTCCTCTGAGGTCGCCGTCTAACATTGGTGGCAAGCGACGGGATTCGGGCCCATCACCTAGAGATCGTACAGTAAACGACGGACGCACGACCAACAAAGATGGCAGAAGGAAGCGCCACGAGCTCCGCAGAAACCAACGCCAACAGAGTGTTCCAGGTGGAGCATCTGGAAGAATACACACACAAAGAGCTAAAACAATTTTGCAAAGAACTTAAAATCGCTACCACTGGCCTCAACACTAAGGAAGACTTGCAGAAAGCACTGAAAACTTGGGTGGAGACCGGGGCCTCCCGCCCGGAAGGCACGGGGGAGCGCCCCGACGAAGCCGAACCCCCCCAAAGTGAAAGCAGTAGCAATCAGGTGCGAGGCATCGTACCAGACGGGGGCCTATCCCCGGAAGAGCTCGCGGACAGAGAGAGAAGCCGCAGTCATGAACTCGAGTTAGCCAAACTCAAAATCGAGGGCGAATTGAAGTTAGCGGAGAAGAAGCTAGCAGTAGAGCAAATGCGTGTACAAGGCGAACTGGAAGAAAAGAAGCTCCAATGGGAGCACGAAGGAAGAAAGCTCCAACTGGAGCACGAACGGAGCTTAAAGGAACTCGAGCTCAAGGCCCGAAATGAGGACGGGAGGCCCTCGGAGAACCGAGAGACGGCCCCCCCAGCGGAACAGAAGGTCCACATCCCCAAGGATGTGGTCAAAGAATATTATAAAAACGATGACATTCAGCAATGGTTTCGGGCCTACGAGGTCGCCATGACCTCCCATCGGATTCCACAGAAGGACTGGGGGGCGGGGTTGTGGGGACGGTTTCTGAGCGAAGGAAGGGACACCCTGCTCGACCTACCCCTCTCCCTGCAGACCTCCTACAGCCACATGAAAGAGGCTCTCCTCACAAGATACGGCCTCACCCCAGAAATGTACCGGCAACGGTTCCGGGACTGCAGGAAGATCCCGGGCACCACCTGGGTGGAGTATGTAAACTTTTTTAGTCGGGCCTTCGATGGGTGGGTCAAGGGCAGCAAAGTCACCACCCTTGCCGAACTCACTGACCTCATGTTATGGGAACATCTGGCTGCGAACTGCTTCGTAGAGCTACGGCAACATCTGCTGGATAGCAAGCTCACAGATCCCCGGAAGCTGGCCGTGGAGGCCGACCGCTGGACCAACACCCGGGTCTCCCGGGGCATGGTAGGAGAGTACCCCCGAACCAGTCAGGGACCACCCCGCCAGAGAGGGGGAGGGGACCAGGGAGGGCCGAGGGAGTCCCAGCCTAGCCCCCCGAAGACACCACCTCCACCTTTCCCGGCGCCCCCCCCACCAGTAACAGGGCCTCCTGGGAGACGGGGACACCGGGTGACCGTCACATGTTTCCGCTGCCAGAAACCCGGGCACTACGCCAATGACCCAGAGTGCCCCATGGCCACCCAAGTCACCCCTGCGAGACAGATAGCCAACGTGGCCCTAGGGGAGGAGGTTGAGGAAGCCGAGGAGTGGGAACCAGCCGCGATGGCCCTAGTATCCCTGGGAGATAGGGAAATGATCCCTGGTAGCCTCCTACCGTCCAACACACAGAAATATGGGCAGCTCGTCAAGATCAATGGCCACCAGGTAGAGGCCCTGCGGGACACCGGGGCCAGTATCACCGGTGTCCTCAGGCACCTAGTTCCCGAGGAGCAGATCCTCCCCAATGTCTTTTGCCCCGTGATATCTGCAGACAATAGGGAAAGTATGTGTCAGGTGGCCCTGGTGCCATTTGAGTGGGGAGGGGTGATAGGTAAACTCAAGGTGGCCGTAAGAACCTCCCAGCCGGTCGACTGCCTCTTAGGGAACGACCTGGAGAGTTCTCCCTGGAAGCACGTAGAGCGCAAGGCCCACCTAGGAATGATGGGACTCCCCGAGTGGGTGTGTGCCACCACCCGATCTATGACAGCCCGACTCACTCCCCGGAGAGAAATCGAGCGCACCCCGGTCGAAGTAGCCAGCACCGTCCCCGCCGAGGGTCCTCCCGTTCCCCCATCGGAAGGGTCCGTCGCCAGCGACGAACCCACACCATCCGACCCCGCCTCGGTCCCCGAGTTGGGGGATCTACCCGAGTTGGCCCATTGGCGCCACGAGGGCGGGCCCACCCGAGAAGAATTTTGCCAGGAACAAGCCACCTGTCCTTCCCTGGTCGGGCTGCGGTGCCAGGCCGAGGGCCAAGCCGCAGGTGACCAGACCGGAACGCACCGAATCTATTGGGAGAATAACGTCCTGTATAGTGAGCAGAAATCAGTGGAGCTGGGATCCGGACGGGTACTGGTGGTACCCCTCCGCTTCCGGGATTTCCTCCTGGGCTTAGCCCACGATGTCCCCCTCGCCGGTCACCTGGGTCAGGACAAGACCTACAGCCGTCTCGTGACCCATTTTTATTGGCCTAAGATGAAAGCGGCGGTAGAGGCCCACTGCAAGTCCTGCCCCACGTGCCAAGCCAGTGGGAAGAGTGGGGGGAAGCGCAAGGCTCCCCTCCAACCCTTCCCGGTCGTCAGTACCCCCTTCGAACGAGTCGGGATCGACATCGTGGGGCCACTGGACCCCCCCACCTCCCAAGGTCACCGTTTCATCTTGGTCCTAGTGGACCACGCCACCCGCTACCCAGAGGCTATTCCCCTACGCACCATTACGGCCCCCGTGGTGGGCCGGGCCCTGATGGGGGTCTTCTCCAGGGTGGGTTTCCCCCGCGAGGTCGTGAGCGATCGCGGAACTAATTTTATATCCAGGTATATGACGTCCCTGTGGCAACAATGTGGGGTGTCCTATAAGTTCACCACCCCGTACCATCCCCAAGGGAACGGCCTAGTAGAGAGGTTTAATAGGACTTTGAAAGGGATGATCGCTGGCCTAGAAGAGCCCCTCCGGCGTAAGTGGGACGTCCTGCTCCCCTGCCTCTTGTTCGCTTACCGGGAGGTCCCCCAGAAGTCCTTAGGGTTCAGCCCGTTTGAATTACTCTATGGGCACCCCGTCCGAGGTCCCCTCAGTTTAGTTAAGGAAGGGTGGGAGGCAGCACCCCAGACCACCCCCCGAGATGTGTTCCAATATGTCCTGGCCCTCCGGAACCAGACCAGGAGGTTCCGAGAACTGGCCGAGGCCAACCTGGAGGCGAGTCAAGAAGAAATGAAGCGCTGGTACGACCAGAATGCTACTCTGGTCGAGTTCCAGCCGGGCCAGCAGGTGTGGGTCATGGCCCCCGTGAAGCCTGGCGCTCTCCAGGACCGATGGACTGGGCCCTACAAAGTGGTCGAGAAGAAGAGCCAAGTCACCTACTTGGTGGACGTCCAGTCGCCTCGGGATCCCCTCCGGGTCCTGCACGTGAACCGACTCAAGCCTCACTTCCAGCGGACAGAACTGAGCCTCCTGCTGGCCACCGATGACGGGGCCGAAGATGAGTCGGATCCCCTCCCGGACCTCCTGTGTATCAAGGAGCAGGATGGCTCCGTGGAAGGAGTGAACCTCTCCCCAGCCCTCACGGCCCAGCAACAAGCGGACTGCCGCCAGCTCCTAAGACAATTTTCTGACCTCTTCTCCCTGACCCCCCGGGTCACCAACTGGTGTGTTCATGATGTGGACACCGGGGACAGCCCGCCGGTGAGACACCGAGCCTACCGGGTTCCTGACCGGGTCCGGTCCTGCATTCAAGCGGAAGTCTCGAAGATGTTGACCCTGGGGGTGATCGAGCCCTCTGACAGTCCCTGGGCCAGCCCCGTGGTCCTGGTCCCGAAGGCAGCGGCCCCCGGTGTCACCCCGAGCTCCGATTCTGCGTGGACTACCGGGGGCTCAATGACGTTACCCGAGCCGATGCCCACCCCATTCCACGAGCCGACGAACTCATTGACCGAATAGGGGCAGCCCGGTTCCTCAGCACATTCGACCTCACCTGCGGATACTGGCAGATTGCGCTCACCGAAGGGGCCAAAGAGCGGTCCGCTTTCTCCACCCCCGATGGGCACTACCGCTTCCGCGTAATGCCCTTCGGGATGAAAAATGCCCCGGCCACTTTCCAGCGACTGGTGAATAGAGTCCTGGCCGGGCTAGAACAGTTCAGCGCGGCATACCTGGACGACATCGCTGTCTTCAGTTCAGAGTGGAGTGAGCACCTCCAGCACCTCCGAAGGGTGCTAATCGCCCTGCGCCAGGCAGGCCTCACAGTAAAAGCCAGCAAGTGCCAGATCGGGCAAGGATCCGTGGTCTACTTGGGGCACCAGGTCGGGAGTGGCCAGGTCGCCCCGCTACAGCCAAAGATCGACGCCATCCTGGCCTGGGAACCACCCATCACCCAGACGGAGGTCCGAGCCTTTCTGGGACTCACGGGCTACTACCGAAGATTCATTCGGGGGTATGGCAGCCTTGTCGGCCCTCTCACAGAACTCACGTCTAAAAAACAGCCAAAGAAAGTGCAGTGGACGGCTGCCTGCCAGGAAGCTTTCGATGCCCTAAAAAGGGCCATGTGTACTGCCCCCGTCCTCCAGGCTCCCGACTACGCCAAGGAGTTCATAGTCCAAACCGATGCCTCCGAGCATGGCATTGGGGCCGTCCTGTCCCAAGTAAATGACCAAGGCCTAGACCAGCCCGTCGCCTTCCTCAGTCGGCGGCTGTTGCCCCGAGAACAAAGATGGAGCACCATAGAGCGCGAAGCCTTTGCCGTGGTCTGGGCACTCAAAAAGCTACGACCCTACCTGTTTGGCACCCATTTCAGAGTACAAACTGACCATCGGCCCTTACGTTGGCTCATGCAGATGCGAGGAGAAAACCCCAAGCTACTGCGGTGGTCAATCTCCCTCCAGGGGATGGATTTCACCGTGGAACACCGCCCTGGTACGGACCACGCCAATGCTGACGGCCTCTCCCGGTTCTTCCGCCTCAGCGAAGAGAACCCCCCAAGCTGATGGGCAGTTCTCTCCGGCTTTCAGCTGGGGGGGACGCGTGTTGGACCCGGCCTCGTAGAATGGCCCTCCGTGCCCCCGCACCACCGAAACCTGGTACATACAGCCCAAGCCCCCGGCCCCGCCGAACCTCCCCACCAGGACACACGCACCGACCCGGACATCCCCGTCCCTGGCCTCTCCCCTTTCGGCCACCCCGGGCCCGCGTGCCCACTTCATGCACCAAGATGGCCGCCCGGCCCCAGCGCGACCCGGGCATAGAGGCGCCACTCCGGCTGGAGGACATCCCGCTTCCAGGGGATGAGAGAGGGAGGAGCAGTTTCTATCGCACCTCTGAACTCCCCCGGGACGATGGGTTTCGATCGGCCCTCCGGCCTCCCTGAGGGCTGGCTCCACGCCTGCTGGGTGTCTGGGACTCCTCCCGACCCGGCCCTGAAAGAATCAAAAGACTATAGCAGGAAATCCCGACAAGCGACCCCCAGGTGACAAGACCCCTGCCTGCACAGACTCCGGACATCAAAGAGGGGTCGAACTATAACAAGGGGTGCTCTGGGGGTGTCCGGCAGATTCGACGCTGGAACAACGAGAGCCTGCTGACGTGGTCGCGGCTCCTGGAACTGGAACTCACCTGAGCCCTGCTGAGTGACTCGCGGCTCCCTGAAGATTGTAAGACCTCCGAACTTGTACCTGAGCCCTGCTGAGTGACTCGCGGCTCCCTGAAGATCGTAAGACCTCCGAACTTGTACCTGAGCCCTGCTGAGTGACTCGCGGCTCCCTGAAGATCGTAAGACCTCCAAACTTGTACCTGAGCCCTGCTGAGTGACTCGCGGCTCCCTGAAGATCGTAAGACCTCCGAACTTGTACCTGAGCCCGCTGAGTGACTCGCGGCTTCCACAGACTCCACCGGTCCCGCCGGACCCCACGACAACCAGCCTACCCCCCCAGCTCGAGGATTGTGAGCTGTGCGCCGGGTACGTCCCCCCTTTGAACCGTTACCAGAGACAGTCCCGCTACCCCCTACCTTTCCGAGACTCTTGAGCCCGTGCTCACCTTGTACATATTTGCTGTGATACCTGTTTGATAAAACTTGTTCTGAGAATACCCAGTGTGGTCCCTCTGTGTCGTGTGGTGCCAGAAGTACGATCCTAGTTGCGAGAGTCCTCCCCCTGGGGAATCTCCCGCCAGTGCCCGGCTACGATACTTTGAGGGTGGGTCTCAGGGTAGTCAGGACCCCTTTCCGGGCTCCTCTGAGGTCGCCGTCTAACAATTCCCAACTGTCACTCCTGCCCGTTTCCCCGAATGCTGCCCCATCACACCTATTATTACATGCCCTTCCTTCTAAGATAAACAATTACAGCACTTGACCACCCCCACTCCCCAGAAGAAAAATAAAGCGGTATGACTAAGGCTCCCAGTTTTCCTTTTTACTGGTTTTTACGGATAAATACAGACAGAACACAACCATGTGTTTCCTGTCTGTATTTCCTTTTGAGAGCAGAAAAATACTGAACATTGTGCTTTTTGTGACCGTCTCTCCATGTTGTCCATCATGAATTGCAGGCCAACAGCAGAGCAGAAACACAGCATGGGTAGTTAAAAAAAGAGGATGGGATTTCTTTAAATATAGGTATATGTTAAAATATTTTTGTTTGCAATGCTAATATTTGCCTGTGGCTGTAGTGTTGTTATATTTGGTTGCTTAATTTGCAAAAATGCGAAAAGCATCAAAGTATGAGTGCATGTTTAACTGTTAAAATAATGTGAAAATGTGCTATTTTATGCCTCCATTTATTCTCAAAACACAAAATAAATATGAAGAAATATCACTAAGATGGCCCAAAAATAAATATGGCTAAATAAAGGCGGGAATGTTGAAAATTAATACCATAAAACCAAGAGCCCTTGTTATGACGTGGCCAGCACTGGCCTCATCATATCGCTTTTTTTCCAACTGTACTTAAAGCCGTGCTGCACAGCTACACTGCTTTACAGCATGGCTAAAAGATATTGCCAAGCCAATAATGCTTGCATAGGCGAGGTCTATCAGCTGTGCCAATGCTTGATCTGTCTGCATAGGGGTTCACATGCTGAGATGTCTTTCTGAGGTGTGCTCTGTGCTCTTATTCACCATAGAATATGTACTGTTCTTATATGTCCAGGTGGCAAAAGTGGAGAACACCGAACAGTCATTCAGTAGAGTCTTCACAGATTGACATCATCCAATATAACAATTGGATTACCTTGAGAGCATAGTCACACACTGGAACACAAGATTTCAAGATGATAAGGATGTATCTCTGGTGTTTGTTCAGGGCTGTGGCCTTCTCCCCGAAGCTAGATATTTTTTGCTGGGAACAACAGTGCCCTTCTCCCCACATGTGAATTAGATATGTCTAGGCTGTCTAGTTTTAGGTTTGAACCTATAATAACTGATATAACCCCACCGGAAGGAAAATAGCCTTCACCAGCGTAAACATAAACACTGAAAAAAAAAACTTCACAACAACAAACTAAATGGCATTGCAAAGAAAGATAAGGGAGTGTGAAAGAGTAATTTTATTTATTCCTGAAGGAGCCAACACAATGTAGCATTGTTATATATCCTAGCAGTAAGAAAGAATGGGCTAACATTATTCAGCATGATCTTTATTCTTTATTGTTTAGGGATGTCACTAAACTATTGTTTCTTCTTCCTTTTTTCAGTTTTGTGGTCTTTGGTCTAAAGATGCAGCGGTTAGAAGTATGTTTTAGGTGTTGTTTATTTATTTTAGAAACTGTAGAGAATCAGGAAATATCAAAATCATATTTGATTTTTTGGCTACGTTCGAGTCTTTTACTAATAGGAAAAATGTAGATTTCATAAGAATCTTTCTCAATATGTACCATGACATTTACCCACAGAGAATGGGTAAAAACCCTTTATACATCAGCCCCCTTTTCTAGTGAGTCTGCATTGATAGTAGGTGATTTGCCAAACACCCCAGGCTTCAAACATTCAATGCAAGGTATAGTGACAGGTATGTGTGAAAAGAGTGCAGTCACAAAGCATATGAGATACTGGTGAAAACAACATGACACCAGACTTTTGGAATGCGGTGTCACTTGGAATGCTGTTGCAAAATGTTCTTACCAAGTTCAAACAGATTAGAGTGATTTTGTTTGTATTTACAGTGATTCAGCTACGTATATGAAAAAGATGCAATAAAATCAATACCTGAGCTGAAGTGCTTCCCTGTAAGAGATCCTTGCCACTTGTTAGATGGCCTACTGAAAGCATCTTTATAATCTTCAAAGTTAATGAAGAATGCTATTGACTTTTTAGTCCATTCTGGTGCACTGTTTTGTTTTGCGTGAAAACTAAAATGCAAATAATTCTCATTTTGTGCTTTGTGTGGCATCAAAGAAAGAGTCATCCCAACTGTGTCACTTAGCTGGTGGTTCACAGTCCTAGAGGCCATGAATGCTATATTATCCATGTGGCAACCGTTTACAGAACGTTTGCTGAATGATGATGCCAAAGGCAAGAAATGTGAGGATCTTTGGTCACATATTGATAGTGATTTGAAAAAAGTACACTCTACTGCATTCTTAGAATTTTACAGGAAAGCATGACTGCTGTAATGGACATAATAACAAAATCTGAAAACACCCTTGTCTACCAAGTGTTCAGCATAATTGGTGTTGATTGAAATATCTCCTTGAGAGTAGGCTGGGCGACACTTTTAGTGACTTTGGCACTGCACCATGTTCCATGTTAGAGTAGTTGCCACTTGGTAAGCAAAGAAATGTTGAGGAGCAATTCAGGAACCTTTATTTTACAATGTTGAGAAATAGCTCTTCACCAACCATGGCATTTGAAGTCAATGAAGCCTCACTGTGGTACTCTGCAGAAGTTATAAATCCCTTTTGTAAAGGGAAATTTTCTCCAGAGTTTCAAAAGTGCTGCCTCATATTTGACTGCTCCAATAACTCTCACCAAAAGACACACAATTGATGGACGGAATGCAGACAAATCAAAACATTCACCCCCAGTCAAGAGATCTGGGTTAATTCCATCATTCTTTTGCTCAGCATGCCACGCCAGTTTAGACCTGGCCATATGCAAATCAGTCTTGACCCTGTGCCTCTTGGGAACAGTCCAGCCCGAACTGCCAAGCCAGGTCCTCCCTGGACCGGAAACAAGCATCCTAGGACCGGTTTCGGGGTTTCACCCCTCTTCAGCCAGGATAGCTTGATTCCAGTGGCACAGTGAGCCCAGGACACACGTCGGGGCAAACCTGGCGTACTTAGGGCTAGAAAGCAAAAGACACACAATTGATGGATGGAATACAGAACAAATCAAAACATTCACCCCCCGTCTCAGGGCATATGCGCCCAGTTCAACGCATATGTTGCAGAACTTGTCGAAGAGAATCACAATCTTCAGGTGCACCAGTATTGGCATGGAAATCTATGTCTGTGTCACAGTTAACAAATTGTGTACTGTCTGTTCTGGTGTTGCCCGTCTCAAGTGCCAATGTTGAGAGGGCCTTTTCACAGAACAAAGTTTACATGGGAAGGAAAGAGAGAGTGTGCATGACCAAAGATTCACCGAAGAAGTATTTTATGGTGTAGTACAATGAGTTTGATTTGCAAAATGTATTTTGACCTCATATAGACTGTACGTACACTGTCTATATACCAAACACTGTCAGTACAGAAAGCAAGCAATAATAAAAGCTAAATGTTCCATAAACACCGGAAAAACACTGTTTCTGATGTTTTTAATGGCACGTAAATGTGTTACTACTGATAATCATTGTTTTTCTAAGATATTGAAATCCCTTGTAAACACTGAAAAAACCCCACCAGAATTTATCAGAACTAGACACTGAAAACAGGAAAGCCTAGTTTTTCCCGCTGTTCTGTTTGCCTGCATGTTCAATGCCCAGGAGTAACCGTGGGAGGAGAACTCCGCTCTGCCCGCTGATAGTGCGGAGTTTTGCCTGCTCCTCCCTTCGCGAAGTAGGCAGAGTAGGCAAATTCGCACACGCCGCGGCGGAGTGGAGTTGACCAGCCCCCGCCTCCCACTCGCCCTATTAACAATTGTTATACAAGCTTAAAAAACAATATAAAGTAAATAAAAACGCCTTACCTGAGCTGCGGCATCCCCGGGCTGCCCTCTTCCTCCACCACGACTCCTTGATAACAACTGCACATGCATGGGCGCCCACGCATGCGCATTTCTTGTGAGAAATGTGCACTCACACGTATCTGTGTGAGGGTGACGTGTGTGGAGCGGAGAATCCTGGGAGGTTGATGGAAATGCAGGCAGTGGTTTATGTAGTCGGGTCCTCCTTAGTCATGGAAGGCTTTGTAGGCGTGGGTCAGAAGCTTGAAATGGCATCTCTTCTGGACAGGGAGCCAGTGGAGGTACTTTCAGTGCTGGGTGATGAGGGTCCTCTTGGGCAGAGTCTTTTAATGAGTTCGGTGGTGGTGCCTGCATAGACTGAGTTGCTGTAGTACAGGCAGCTGGTGATGAGGGCCCGCATCACAGTTCTTCTAGTGCTGATGGGGAGCCAATTGAAGACTTTTGCGGGACAAGGTAGGCATGTTGAAATAGGCTGAGGAGACGGCGTTAACCTGACATTTCATGCAGAGTTCGCTGTCCAGGATGATGACGAGTTTAAGGGTATGTTCTTTTAGAGTGGGTCCGAGTTTCGATGACCACCAGGAGTCATTCCAGAAGGCAGAGTGTCTGCCGAAGATCAGAATTTCCGTTTAGTCAGTGTTAAGCTACAGGCAGTTGTTCTGTATCCAGGTTGAGACGTTCTTCATGCAGTTGTGGAAGTTGGTCTTTGTTGTGGTGTGGTCCACTGAAAGTGAAAGGACAAGCTGGGCGTCACCGGCATAGAATAGGATGTTGATGTTGTGTGATCTGACGATGTCTACAAGTGGTGTCATGGAGATGTTAAACAGGATTGGACTGAGGGATGAGCCTTGGGGGATGCCGCAGATGTTGTGCTTGGGTTGTGAGGTGGAGGGAGGCGGACTCTCTGGGTGTGCCACGTGAGAAAGGATGCCATCATTTTCAGCGGGTCGTCTGTGATTCCAATCTGGCATAGTAGATCAATGAGTGTGTGGTGGGAGATGGTGTTGAAGGCTGAGGAGAGGTCAAGCAGGATCAGGTGGCTGATTCTCCTCCATCAAGTAGGGTGTGGATGTTGGCTGATGCGGTGATCAGGGCTGTCTCGGTACTGTGGTTGGCTCTGAAACCTGATTGGAAAGGGTACAGCAGGTTGTTACTCTCCAGGTGTTCAGTGAGTTGGTGCTTGATGGCCTTCTCCAGGACTTTGATGGGGAACAGGATCAGTGAGAGGGATTGGTAGTTCTGGAGCTCGCTGGAGTCTGCAGAGGGTTTCTTGAGTTGGGGTCTCACCTCTGTGTGTTTCCAAGCATCTGTAAAGCTGTGGGTATGGAGGCATTGAGGATGGTGTTGAGCTGGTGACTGATCTAGTCTCCTTTGAGGATGAAAAGTCGGTCAGGGCAAGGATTGGTGGGTGCCACCGTGTGGATGGAGTTCATTAGAGTGGTTGTTAACAGTGTGCTGAGTTGTTCCAAGGGGGTGAGCAGGTGGTTGGCGGTGGTGGCCGCTGGGAGGCTGAGGATTGCAGTTTCTGTAGATGAGTTCCATCTTGTTGTGAAAAGGGTCGACACAGGTGAAATCTCTGACAATGGTGAAGAGTTCCTTGGTTTCGCAGGTGCTGGTCTAGATCCGGTGAGTCAGGGCTTCATTTTTTGCAGCTTTGAGCTGGCAGTGGTAGTCATTAAAGGTGGCTTGGTTGGTGTAGGTCCTCCTGGTGTGCCATCTTCTTTCGAGTTGTTTGCACCTATGCTTCGACGTGCTGAGTGATGTACCAGTTATTTTGCATTAAATTGGGTAGAATCTATCTTGTGCACCCAGCAGACACATGACGCCCAAAGTATGCCAAAAAGTGTGAAAAATCGTAATCTTTCATTGGACTATTTCTGGTCTTCTTTTAGGAGGTTGTATGGAATATGTACTTTATCGGGTTGAAAATCAAGGGGTTCTTCCAGAAGGGAGTGGCATGGTTAATAATAAACTGTGACACGAACAAAAGTCAGCAGCTTTTTGCTTCATCAACTTTGCATTTTTTGTAGTTTTGCAAATGCTTATTATTAATGTATGCTGAAGCAGCTTATCTTTATACCAAAAGGGAGTCACTGTTCCTAAGTAGAGAGAGAAAGAAGGGAAGTAAGAGGTACTCTTGTTGTGTGCTACTCTAATTGTGGGGGGCAGTGTGTCCTCATCTTGATGCCCTCACACACCTCAAAGGATGTCATGCTTCATCATTGGGCTTTTGCTCCTCATCGGGCCGGCGCTGCAATGCCCTAGGGTCTCTTTTTCGCAGATCTTTTGATGGAGCCGTATGGGTGCGTGGGTGTAAGTTGCAGTGAAGTCCTAGAAGGTGTATTAAAACATAGCTAGAGGGAGAGAGATTAATTTTTATTAATGTGATCCCACTGTCATTATTAAAACAAAGTGTATGGTGCTGCTTTAAGGGGTATTATGTCCCTTGGTAGCTGAGTAACTATATGTCCCTAGTGGGCATATGTTCAGGTCAACATGTTTTGCGCTTTAGTGGTCTCAGGGGGAGATCCAGGGTGCTTCATCAGGACAGAGTAAGAAAGTTCTATCTCCAGTGGCCCGATAGTTTTGGTGCCCCCTGATAAACGAAGGAAGTAGAACTTCCCTTAATAGGTAGGGTAAGATCCCATGAGATCAGTGAGATCAGTGAGGGTCACTTGAGAGGGTTCTCTCAGTGCATCTGGGCTTTGTCACCTGTGTGTCTCTCTCTGTCTCAGCCTATCTTTAGCCATCTAAGTCATTTTTACCCCCCTACGCTCAAGGTAAACAGGCTGAGACAAAGAACTCAAACTCGAAACACCTGGAGTATTCGCCATAGTTTCATCAGAAAGCACAGTGCCTATACGGCCAGTTTCAGACCTCAACAATGCTACCAATACAAGCATTCCTGTACTCCCTCTGGTTTTCGACCTGCTGCGAGAGTCGCAATCAGGAGCAGATCTCACTTATCCTGTAAATTCACGAGCATGTGTTACAGAGTGACTCAACCCTGTAACTCTAAGAGGAACAATAACTATCATTGAAAAAAACAGACTATTTATCAAACGGCTAGTAGCAATCTGTCTGAGACTAGAGATAAAACTGTGAGTTGTACACATTTTGAGGAACAGACTACATTTTTCTTTGTTTTGACCATTCCATTTCCATACATGAGGTAATTCAGTGCTGCATAGAAAAACTATAGCTTGTGAACTAAAATCACCAGCTATTTATATCTAAATACCCTATATTAATTAATGTGATTTAGGGCCCGATTCGCACAGATAACTTACACTTTTGAGTAAGTTTATTACTTTTCTTTACTCACAAAATCCGACTCTAAGGGGCTCATTACGATGGCAGAAAAATGGCCACCGCCGCGCCGGCAGTGGCGATTGTTTCACCATCTTCATGAGATTTACCCCGGCCACATTATGATGGCGGTGGCTATCGTGGCGGACGGAAAGTCTGTCCGCCGCTTTTCCGCCGGTAGCAATCGTCACGATTGCCTGGCAGGGCGGTCAGCATGCTCACAATGGCAGCGGAGCCTAGCAAGCTCAGCCAGTACAGTTATGATGCCAGCGGAAGCCAGCCTTTCCTTGGCAGTTGAACCATCATTGAAAGGATGGCAGAGAATGTCTTCAGGGGCCTGTTGCGGGCCCCCCTTCTGTTGGGGGAGGTGTGGGTGCACTGGGGGGGTACCCCCTACATTTCACTGCACCAAGTGGCAGACACCGTGTAGTGCCTGCCATGTAGTGCAGTGAAATAAACAACATGATCTTTTTAACTTCGCGGCAGTGCTGCTGTCAGCAGCCACCGCCCCAATGTTGAAGGTGTGGAATCAGACCGCAGTGGTGGGGTGTCCCAACATAATTGTATATGCGGGACCGCTGCATGCATGGCGGTCGGACCCAATCACCGGTACGGTGGTGGCTGGACCAAGTCCGCCCGCCATCGTAATGAGCCCCTAAGTTACTACTAATAAAAAGAGTAGTAAGTTCAGCACTACACATGACCAAACCACTGGAACTGCAACGTTCTCCCATAGAAAATAATGGAGATAGGGCCTTAAAATAAAACCACATAGGAAATAATGTTAAATGTAATCATTTACAAAGATTAAACATATAAATAAAATTAATTAATTCGTTAGAGATTATAAAATAGTACATATTTATTATTTCATTACAAAATATTGTAATAAACTATTTCATATAAAAATATGTAACAATAACTTTTAAAATAGTTACAATAATGGTAAGTAATTCTATACATCACCATTAATAATGTTTTAAAGCACATTTTTTTCTTCAGGCAGGAGTTTATTTTTTAATTTGAACTATTAAAAAAATATGTTTATGTTTTTATTAATATTTTACAGTTAATTAAAATTTTAAATAAAAATCAGTTTAATAGTGCTGTAACGTTTTGTGAATTTTGTTCTAAATTATCTAAATATATACAATTAATTGACATTAATATTTAACATAACACATTTGTAATATTTACTTTTATGTGAAATACACTTCAAGAATTTTCCCAATACTTTGCCATAGGAAGACTCCATAGGGCAGAAATCTCCACATGGTAAATTACAGAAAAAATAAAAGGTTTAATTTAACTTAAAAATAAATATTAGAAGTTTTTTATGTCAAATATTAATGTAAATTAATTTTATATTTCACTTGAAATGTTACATACAATTTTTAAAACTTCATAAATTCCCACCTAGTGAAAAGACAATATGTTTCAATGTGGTTAATAAATATTATAAGTGATGCATAGAATGAATGTGATTGTTTTTCATAAAATGTAGTGTTACTTTATTTCTAAAATTCAAAATAGGTTATTAAAATATTTTATAAATATATAATATATACTAATTTTATATATTTTTGTAAATATTCAGTTATGTTTTAACTGTTTTAACTAATTTAATGTATTTAACATTATTTTCTATGAGGTTTTTATTTCATGGCACTAACTTCATTATTTTCTATGGGAGGGTGTTACAGGGCAAATGGTTGACCATGTGTAGTGTTGGACTTACTATTGTGTTTTTTTAGTAGTAACTTGCTCTCACAGTTTGTGAATATCAAAATGTAGTAAACTTACTCAAAGGTGCAAACTTACTCAAAAGTGTAAGTTTCCTTTTATAAATCAGACCCATTGTGTGCATATAAATAAACGGAAACAGATGCTCAGTCAGAGGCATGATAAGGGAGAGACCGAGAGTGACGGAAAGATATTGAGAGAGAGAAAGATACTGAGAGAGAGAGAATGAGAGAGAAAGAGAGAGAGAAGTCCACCGAAGCTGCAGTCACCCGCACCAGTGAGGTGATTCTATCTTATTCTTAACCCCTTCTTTTTTCCCAGGGTTGCTTCACCCATGAACCCATTTCTGATGTGGGATTCCAATTGCAGGGGCAAAATGCTAGACAGAATCCACATAGTTTTTGCACAGTTAAAAGGTTAGTGAACCAAGTTTCCACAGAAAATCAAACATGCATAACGTTTTGCACCAAAGCAATGTGGATCATAGGGCTTGAAGATGAAGGTCATGACACAGGCTTAAACTACAGTTAGAACTGAGCTTAGGAAAACTGCTCCCTTGCCAGTCTTTAGAGAGTAAACAACATTCTTGGGAGCCTGACTCACAGTCTTCACCACCAATAATTGATCCATGGTGTTAGAAGGCGACCCCAGGGGAGTCAGGGAGGTTACCTGAACACTCTGAGACCTACCCTCGGGGTATCGTAGCCGGGCACTGGCGGGAGACTCCTCAGGGGGAAGAGTCTCGTATCTAGGATCGCACACACGGCACCACACGACAAAGAGACACAACACGGTAGGTTCTTGGGAACAGATCTTTATCTATTCAGTTTCGTCAGATCTTTATGATCACTCAGGTAGATATGTACAAAATAGAGCTCGGGCTCAGAGAGTCTCGGTAGGGAAGGGGGTAGCGGGACAGTCTTTGGGGGATCTGGATGTTACACCTCCCTCAGGGCCTCGTGCACATCAGAATTGTTCCACGGACAATGAAAAAATGTGCTTTCTTCATGAATTAGTGAAAATTATTATTTTTTAAATCTCATCCTTCCTCATTTCCAACTGGGCAAAATAAAGTTCCTTTCATGCTATCTTTCTTGTTAGGCAATGCAGGAACATGGTCCACCCCTTTGGTAGAAAATAATTGTATGGTTTTAAGGCTATTACAGATGATATAAAACAATTGCTTTCCCAGCATCCTAAATTGTATTGTTAAATAATTTCGTAATGTAGATTCTTACAGCCTTTAACAGGTTAGTGGAAGAAGCAGATTGACCTAAAGCAAAAAAGAGAGTATTTGTTTTACAGGGGTTTAAAAGACAATTTGAAAGATGATTTTGTTCAGTTTGTTGATACCCCTCAGGATTATTCCCAATTTATTATTCTAGTGGCCAGGTTAGAACTTCATCTCACTAAGTGTAAAGAAGGAGAGACAGATCGGAGACTTCGAGGTAATCCTGAATAAAAGGAAATCGGAAAACCCAAATCGTGGACCTTATGCACAGGAACCAATGCAGACAAGGGGCATGGCAAACTCTTTTTACAAAATAGAGTAAGAAAAAAGTCGAAAACAAAATCAATATAGATAGTCTGAAAATAGAGGCATTTTATTAGGGAATGTCCTACAAATTCAAATAATTCCCTAGTGGCCATATTACCACCATATTCTCTGTTGGATATGTCTAGAAACAATCAGGCTCAACATTAGTTGAGACATACTTGCCAAGCTTGAAACCATCTTTGGGCTTGCTTCTTCTTACAAAACACATTTGGCCATATTTTGACTTTGGCTTTCTCGGAGCAGGTCCCCGCCCTGAGACCACGAATGCCATTAAAGACCACTTACCTGGAGGGGCAGCAGGGCTTACCTGGTTCAAAGATGGCTGCAAAAGAATGGAGCGCCGGCGAACTGACCGCTCATCCTAAAAAATCCTGACACCCACAGCGTACTACAACATTGCCAAACAGCACTGCACAGCGGATTGGACCACCAGCCTGCATAAGTGAGCACAAAATCCGAAGACGCCTGCAGAGCGGTTGCAGACAGGACCCGGCCTAGGGTGGGGTTGCAGATATGCGCCGAGTAAGGGCGAGGCCCCAGAAAAACAAAGAAGAAAGAGAAATGACAGAACGCCAGGAGGTCCCGATGCTGAGCGTTGAGTGAGTACTCAGGGACCCCCAGGTCTGCCATAGCCCCGTAGGGACCCTGACACATAGGGCCTTATTATGACTTTGGCAGTCTTGGGGCAGGTCCCAGCTCTGAGACCACCAATGCCATTAAAGACCACTCGCCTGTAGGGGTAGAGCTTGTCTGGCTCCATGATGGCCTCAAAAGAATAGAGCTCAGGCAACCTGACCGCTCATCCTAAAAAATCCTGACACCCACAGCGTACTACAACATTGCCGAACACAGCACCGCACAGTGGATCAAACCACCATACTGCATAAGGGATCTGAGAGTCCGAAGACGCCTGCAGAGCTGTTGCAGATGGGACCCGGCCTGGGGTGCGGTCATAGCTATGCACGAGTAAGGGAGAGGCAGCAGCAAAACAAAGGAGAATGCCGCTGACCGCGGCCCCCGCAGGGGGCCAATCGGTGGTCGGTACATTAGTGCCCCCGGGGCCCCGGTCACCCCTACCCACCCCCTCCCACTGGGGGGGCGGGGACGCAGACCAGAGCTCCCCTCCTCGGGCTGGCCGGAAGTGACGCGCAATGCGTGTCACTTCCTGGCCCTGGTGTGAGGGGGAGGCTATTTAGCCTTCCCCCGCACTCCAGGCGACCTCTTTGTCGCCCGCTTCGCCATTTGGGTCGGTCGCTGTCTCGGGATCTGTGGCTGTCGTCATCGCCTCACGGGCCCCACCGCCATCATTCGTTTGCACTACGGTGAGTCTTGCTTTACCCTTCCCGCCCCGGCCCCGTCCCTGGGCAGTACCAGGTTGACGGGGCCCTGTGGCCCGGATGGCCATGGGCGGGGAGGGCGCAAGTTGGGCCAAGAGGACTCAGGGCCTCGTCAGGGATGCGGTGTGAGTGAGGAGCCCCCTGGGGGCGCGTGCTTTCCCGCGGATGCGGGCGGGTGGCTCCGTGGCATGTCTGGTTGCGTGCGTGTAACTCCCCCCCACCCCTCGCCCCATGGCGGTTCTGATGCGCTGTGGGCGGGGGGGCTGCACTGCCCATTGTAGGATCGGGGAGGCGGTCGGCTAATGCGCGGTTTCGCGCGGACACCCCGCCTCACCTGGTGCTCAAGGCTGGTCCGGGGGGGGATCTGCGCCCGTCCGTGGAGCTTCGGGAACCGGGTTTGAACCTCGGAGACGAGTTGGCGTCCTGGGATGATAGGTATATATCTGGGGTGCCTTCTCCTTGCTCCGGCGGGGGAACTGTGCCCGGCTCGATTCTCGAACCTGCGGCTGCACCAGCCAGGGAGTCGCGCTTGGCCTGCTATGCTCGATGTCGCTCAGCCGGCAGAGCATTAGAGTACAAAGCAAGGTAAACCTGCGGGCGGGTTGCGGTCGGGGTGATGAATCGGAGGTCGCGTCCGCATTCGGGGGCGTTCAGCCGTCGTGGCTTCGACGCCGACGAAGCGTCCCATCGGGCCTTCTCGTACGGGCGCGATGCACCGCCTGCAATGTCGGGGAAGGACGTGGTCCGTCGGCTTCACTGCCACCTCTGGGCAGGAAACTTTGGGTTCGAGCACGCGTCCTTCATCCTGTGATTCTGGGCAAATCTCTCATCCTCACCGTGCCGGATTGTGTATGTATAGACGGGCTATGTGAAGCGCTCCAATAACTTCGGTTCTAGCTCGCGTCCTTCATCCTGTGCTTCTGGGCAAATCTCTCACCCGCACCGTTACGGAAGGTGTATGTATGGACAGGCTATTTAAAGCGCTCCAATAACTTCGGGTCGAGCTCGCGCTATTTAAATAAAACAGGCGGCATGCATAGACGGGCGATTTAAAGCGCTCCAATAACTTAGGGGCGAGCTCGCGCTATATAATTACAACAGGCGGCAAGCTATTTGACACACATAATTGCGTTGAACACAAGTTAGCCTGTCAATCCCTCCAGCCATTTGTGCGTTGCATGAGTGAAACACCGGGGCTCACGAAGTGGTCGTGAGAGATGAGTTTCGGGCCCGTGAGGCCGCGCCCGCATTTGCGGGGGCGGGGCTCGCGAGATCGGGGACGGTAGAGCACGGGCACTCATGTAAAGCGCTCCAAAACCGTCGGGCCGATGGCGCGCTACATAAATATGCAACAGGTAATCGTGGCTGCCCATATAGGCAGATGCACGATATCAGGGCATGCATGGCTCGCAGGTTTTTGCGCCGAGACACCTGATCATGCAATATTGCACTCGGGAACGGAGCGCGCAGTGCCTAGAAGTGATCATGAACTAAATACGAGCTTAATCATGGCGTCTCTAATTCTGCGCTGTGTGATTTTGACGCTGACGAAGCGTCCCATCGGGGCAAAAAACACTTCCCGTTACGGACGCGTTGCACCGCCTGCAATGTCGGGAGTGGGCGTGGTCCGTCGGCTGCACGGCCACCTCTGGGCAGGAAACCAGGGTTCGTGCCTCGGGGTCGCGGCCATTTGGTACGAATCTTGTAAGTTCCCCGTGCTTAAAAGGTAATGTAAATAAGGTGCTCATGTAAAGCGCTCCAATACCTTCGGGTCGAGTTTGCGCTATATATTTATGCAACTTGTATTTTTGAATTCCTATAAGGCGGATACATGATACAAGTGCATGCATGGTTCACATTACGCGATTGTGGGCATTACTAAACCCCCCGCACCTCAATGGATAATCTGGTGCGGTGCTCGCGTGATTTGGCACAGGGATCGTGTTATATGGTACGAATCGCTTACGCTACACGTGCCTGCATGGTGTAATGTGGATACGGTGCTCATGTAAAGCACTCCAAGACCTTTGGCGTTGAGTTCGCGCTATACAAATAGGCAACTTGTATCTGCTGGCTTCCTATAAGGCAGACACTTGATACAAGTGCAGGCATTGTGCACAAGATTTTGCGCCAATACCTTCGGGTCGAGTTCACGCTAGATAAATATGCAACGTGTATGGGCTGGCTTCCTATAATGCAGACCATGATACAAGTGCAGGTATTAATTTGCTCGTGTCGAAATTCGCGCGCATCAGGTGATTCCGGGCGTTACGACACCCCCTGCACTCGATGGGTTATTTGGTCGGTGCTAGTGTCCGGTGCTCTAATAATTTTGCGCGCATTACGGTTGGAGCTAATCCCTAATCCACAGTGCCCGAATAGGTATGCTAATACAGGGCTCATGTACTGCACTCCAATACCTCCGGGCAGATAAGTTAATTAATATCCACGTGCCCGATGATGTATGTATATACAGTGCTCACGTACGGCGCGCCATTACCTTCGGATCGAGTTCGCGCTGGGTGGGTGACGCTGGGTAAATCAGTGAATATTGCCGTATGATCTCACTCCCGTGCCCGAATATGGGTGTAAATATGGTGCTCATGCACAGCGCTGCTATACCTTCGGGTCGAGTTCGCGCATATAAAAGTGCTATTCACGGCAAGGGTCGCGCTGTCCGATCCTGACCACACGTGATCACGTGTCCCTCGTCTCCAACCTTTTGCTGAAGGGGGCTTGGTTCGTGTGTCGTTGTTGTTGTTGTCAGCAACAGATAAAGTATCAGCGTGTGGGTAACAGGCATCTGCTCTCCAGCAACTCCGTGCCCTGGGAGCACGCGCGTTGCCCTAATTCTGAGGCCCACCCATAAAGGGGCCGAGTAGCAAAACAAGTAAATAGGCCCCATAGGCGGGCCTCTGGCCTTACAGCTGGGTGAAACCACCATCATTTGGGGATAGACCCAGGTAAAATAGGGCCTTTTCTGGATGTCTAGAGGACCATTGCGGTTGCGGGTACCCCCCACCGGATTCACTGGTCGCGTACTGCAGCTGCGGGAGTCTGGGATCCGGGTTTACGGACACGTTTACCGCGCTAGGGGTGCTGCCTGCCAACATAGGGTGCTGCTGTCCCAATAACTGGGGTGTCTGCGGGGCAAACACAAGGGGACATTATGTCAATAGTACATTTGTCACGCCCAGGGTGCAATAAATCTCTACTTCAATGGAGCAGGAATTTGGCACCGCTGGGGATGCGCTGGGTTGGCGGGGGGGCACCCCCCCACCACCCTCCTACTGAGGAGCATGATGGGAGGGGCGTAGTAGGACTTACTCAATCCTCCAGGCTTGAACTTTACCGACAGCGCGCAATGCTTAAAGCCAGACGGATTCCCGTAGCTGGTATACCTAGGGGGTTTCATCACTGAGGGATCTGTAGGGGCATAATTCCCATAAGGAAAAAGGGATGGTGGGCAAGGGCAGGAGTCGCCCCTTGCCCATGGTCATGCGCTGGCAGCCAGGAGCACTCCTGTGCTCCAGGTTGAGCAATCAGAGGGGACTGGCCAAAGGTTAAGTAAAACCCTTCTCGCCTTCATAGCCAAAGAGGGCAGGCCCAGAATTGTGACGAGGGTAACCTGCCCGCATGGGGCGCGAATAGTTCTTGGCACATCTCCCCAGGCCCATCGGGTCCTCTCTTGCAGCGTACCCTATCCGGTTAGGATAGCGACTGGGGCCTTGGGGGCATAGATGGGGCCATCTACAACACCAGGAGCTATAGCTCACTGGTAAGTCTTGGGCCTGTGGACATAAGGGATCCCACAGGGTTTGAGTCCCGCTAGCGCTGTCACACTGTCTATGAGCTGGCAGAATTTCAAACCCTTCTTTCTGCTTGGATGGTTCCCTTCCAGCTAGCGCAGGAAGCCCTAGATAGGAAAGGTTGCAGGTAAGACTATAGCGGGTTGGTGGGGGGCCCTGGCTGCGATGGTAAGCCGCCTCCAGGGCCGTGGCGGAGTTACAGGGCGATCTGGAAGCAGGCCGGTACAAAGGGTACCTCTGTGCGGCACCATAGGGGGTGCCTGAGCCAAAACCGAGGAGCCTCAAGAGAGGTCCCGGAAGCCGTGTCGGCGCCCCGCTAGTCCTGCGGGCGGTTGTGGGCCTGAACAACCGGGGGCTTGCTATGCGACGCTCCGCCCCGAGAGGGGGGGGCGTGAGTAGAATTACCAACGGCACGTGATCGTAGAAAGAATCACCTGGAGGGCAGCAACGGCGGGCATCGCTCCCGCGCTGCCCGGCTCATCAGGCGGGCAGGCGACCCGGTTGGTTGCCTGCCCTTGGATCGCCCGTAAGATAACCCACCCATTACATATACTGGAATTATGTAATAAACCTGCAGCATTGTTACCCAACACCAACTGTCTTGTGTGTGTCATTTGGGTAACCTATTTATGGGGAGGGGGGACAGCGGGGTGCCCCTGGGGGTACTATGCCGCTGACCGTGGCCCCCGCAGGGGGCCAATCGGCGGTCGGCGCCTTAGTGCCCCCGGGGCCCCGGTCACCCCTCCCCACCCTCTCCCACTGGGGGGGCGGGGACGCAGACCAGAGCTCCCCTCCTCGGGCTGGCCGGAAGTGACGCACAATGCGTGTCACTTCCTGGCCCTGGTGTGAGGGGGAGGCTATTTAGCCTTCCCCCACCCTCCTGGCGACCTCTTTGTCGCCCGCTTCGCCATTTCCCTCCCTACCGCTTACCCGGCGTAGGCGTTGGGTGGGGGGGGTTTTCTGAGCGTTGTAATGTTTTCTTTTTTCGTTGCAGGCGGAGTTACAGGGTGATCTGGAAGCAGGCCGGTACAAAGGGTACCTCTGCGCTGCACCATAGGGGGTGCCTGAGCCAAAACCGAGGAGCCTCAAGCGAGGTCCCGGAAGCCGTGTCGGCGCCCCGCTAGTCCTGCGGTCGGTTGTGGGCCTGAACAACCGGGGGCTTGCTATGCGACGCTCCGCCCCGAGAGGGGGGGCGTGAGTAGAATTACCAATGGCACGTGATCGTAGAAAGAATCACCTGGAGGGCAGCAACGGCGGGCATCGCTCCCGCGCTGCCCGGCTCATCAGGCGGGCAGGCGACCCAGTTTGTTGCCTGCCCTTGGATCGCCCGTAAGATAACCCACCCATTACATATACTGGAATTATGTAATAAACCTGCAGCATTGTTACCCAACACCAACTGTCTTGTGTGTGTCATTTGAGTAACCTATTTATGGGGGAGGGGGGACAGCGGGGTGCCCCTGGGGGTACTAAGAGAAATGACAGAATGCCGGGAGGTCCTGATGCCGAGCCTTGAGTGAGTGCTCGTGGACCCCCGGGTCTGCTATAGCCCCGTAGGGACCGTGACAACTGGAGAAGCCAGTCACGGAGTGAAGCGGGGAAGCTGGCTGCGGTCCGACAGCCTGGCTCTCGCTGGCACTTTCTGGCCTCGGGGTGGTGCCGATACGGGGACAGAGCAAGTGAGCAAGCTTGACACAGGGGCACTGCTTCGGCTGGACCGCAGAGCACATACAGAGGGCAGAACAGCATGACCACAATGCTTCACTTTAGTGCCTGCGTATTACCAAATTAACAGGTAGAGAGCGAGCAGTACAGCAGGAGGCAAGCACAGAGGGTGCTAGAATACAAGTGGCGTATGAGAAATGGAAAAGAGAACTACAGAGGCAGAACCAACAGGTAGCAAGGCAAGCAGACTATACAAGCTACGGCACTTGACTTCCCTTGAATAGGGATGCATAGCACAGGCGTGTGGCAACAAAAGGACTTGCGCCCTCCTAGAAGAGGCCTCACATATGACATAAGAGACACTTGGGAACACGCTTTAGGGCTGCATAGACCACGAGGAGATGACCACACGAGCTTGTACGGGGAGGCAGAATGACAACTATACCTCTCTCTTCGCGCTAAATAGACCTACCAAAGGATAGATAAAGCAAACCAACAGGCTCGCTCCAACAGTAACTGTCATAGCGTCACCCAGCCTCTGGCGACTCACATGAGCTGGCAAGGTGAGTACCGGAGAGCCTAAAAAGAGTGCCTTGCACGTAACCCCAACTTGTGTGCGTGCTGGTACATAATATGCTGCTGGTGATCGTGAGACACAATGGGAAAAACTGACAAAACCCAACCTAAACTGTAGTTTGAGGCACGCAAATCTGCCAAGTCAAAAGAGACAGACGCGACCACACCAGACTTGGACACAGACACAACAGACCCTTCTGCTGATACCAAACTGAAACAGATTCTGACAGAACGTAGCCTCACAAAAATAGTCAGGAAGATATCTGCTCTAATATTTAGAATGGATAGAATGACAGAAAGACTTGATAAACACATGGGGAGACTAGACACCCTGAAGAGAAGAGCGCCAGACACTGAGGATGTCGTGGCAGCGGAGACAGCCGAACACAAAAAAGTTGACAAAATACCCCACACTCTGGGCGAAGACCAAAGATTTAGACGCGCGCTCCCAAAGTAACAACATACGTACAGTGGGAGTAGCAAAATCGACTTGGATAGAGAATATAGAACTATTTGTGGAGCAAATCCTGACCACCATCATGGGCAGAGACAATTCTTTTTATATTTTTGTAGTTGAACAGGAACACCGCTCCCTGGCCCCCCAGACCAGTCCAAGGACCGAACCCCCGTCCCATAATAGCACACATCCTTAACTATTGTGATAGGGATGCAGCATTTTGTAAGGCAAACAAGCTCAAGACTCTGACATATGAAGGCATGAGTTGTCCACATACGCAAACTTTAAGCAACAGGTACAAGAGGCGGGAAGGTTGTTTGTCCCAGTCCCGGTTAAAAGGAAGCTCTGTGAACTCCAGCTTGAATAAAACATGTTATTTCAGCCAACTTGTGAGTCATAGCTGAAGGAAAGGCACATTATTTCACGGATCCTAAGCAAATACTACATTACCTCAAACTCAGAGGGGAGAGGGGAGTAGACGCAGTTCCCCACTGAACAACCCTAAGGAAGACAGGGACAATCAGGATAAAGAAGAACGGGGTACGGAGGCACCAGACACCCTTATATGGAAAAAGTGAAAAGGGGGAAGGGCTTCCATAGGCCTAAGCAATGTGATACCGAGGAGACACTACTGGAAGGGGTTTGTACCGTCTTCATAATGTTTCTTCCTGCGAAGGGGCAAGCTACAGCACCCCAACTGGTAATGAAAGCGAGGAAGAGAATCCAACAAGGAACCCTAAACACTATAGCAAAAGGAGAGACTGTTCTGAATATGGAAGGGGACACCCTGGCTACCCACTGGACATATGCATTAAATTGAGGGGACTGGGTCTTTTTTTCCCTGAACTGTGGAAAGGAAACAGTTAATTACTTGATAGACACTCTACTTAGGGGGAATGTCCTACGAAACTTTCAGGTAGCAGCCAGGGAAATTCATGTTATCAGTACTGTGTTTGGAATTCTATGAGTCAGCTAAAACAGGTAACGGTGAGATTATATGTGACATCGCAAACTGTGGTCGAAGAGCTGGATAACCGGAAATTCACCTAGTCGGTCACATCCACCCCTATGTGTGCATCACCTCATGTTAAATGTAAATTGGAGTTAATTCTAGTCGAGTGGATACTGGGGAGGGAGGGGGCGAGAGATGTTTATGCTGTGTGCAATTGGTGGATACATAGCGCCAGAGGTGGGGGTTTGGGGAATGTTAAGCTGTTAATGTCCAGGAAAAGAGAAACACACTACATGACAGAACATGACAGAGCTATGAATGGAATGACCGTATTATCAAGGAAGTAAATCAAGCACCAGGGAATCACCCTACAGTGTCACATATTTGATTCCTTACTTGGAACGTGCGTGGACTTAATGATTACAGGAAAGTTTGCAAAGTGGTGTCCTACCACAAGCGCCATGAAAAAGATGGAGCCGTATTGCAGGAAACGCACTTAGCTCCTAACAGCATGGTACTGTCACGCCAACGAAAGTTGGGATGTTGCTATGCAGCACATTTCTCCTTACATGCTTGCTGAGTTCTAATATGGTTGGCTAATAGGTCAGGGGTTCAACTAACGGGGGTGGCCATGGACCCAGAGGGCAGATATGCAGTAGCTATCGACACATATTGCAGACAGATTCCGGCGCTACTAAGCTGAGTTATAACGCACAAGAGTCCAACCGGATGAAGCTGCTATAACAGATTACTTAGAACATATAAAGATGCCATGGATTGGAATGGAACACAGAGAACATCAGATGGCACCTCTTCTCCACTCTGAGATAAGGCTGGCATTAGCCAGCATGCAAGCTGGAAAAGCACCTGGCATAGATGGCCTATCAGATCTCCTAATACCACATTTAGTAACGCTTTATGATGAAATGCCAGCGACCGGTGTAATGCCTGCCTCGCTGAGGGAAGCCCTGATAGTACTTAAACTCTAGCATGAGCCCAGATACTTGCGCTTTGTATAACTACGATCCGTATTAAGCGTGGGCACTAAAATAAATGCTAAAGTATTGGCGAACAGGTTGGCGCCATTCTGCCAGGAGTGGTACGCCCCGAACAAGCCAGCTTTGTACCAGGACACAGCCTAATTTTTGGCTCCACGGCCCACGGGATTTACCACACTTACACATAGAAAGGGCTGCTGCACTATTGCATACACTTCCTCGCACTTTGTTATGCAATCCATCACAGTGCTATGGAGTACATGACTCACTAAACACCACAATACAGTCATGGCCACAATTACTATAGTTTCAAGCTGGCTGTGTACTGTACTCCCCATATTTATCGGTAGAATAGTGGATTTGGTTCCCATTGAGCAAAAAGAAAGGTGTACTGCAGACACTTCGGGTCTTAGGATCACCATATTGGGAGAACTATTCCAGAATGGGGTAGTGAGTCAACTGTTTTAATGGTGGGCCCCAGGCAGTCAATAAAAACAAAGGCTATCGGACGTGCACGGTAGGCTTATGGTGGACAACAGGTTCATTGAGGGTCCAGCAACTTTGCGCAAGTTCACATGGTCCTGGCCCCCGTCTGAGCTCCATGCTGAGTTGTTCGCTATAATCAGGTGTACAACCCGAGAGGAAACACCTCTTGCACATATAAGCACCGTAGCGTGTGCTTTACACACAGGGCACTGACAAACTCATAACAACCCCTGTAACACCCCACACATATAAGGTCCTGACGAAAGCCAGTAGAAGAAAAGGCCTGGCTGAAACAAGTTGACCGCACAGGACGTCGGAGGCCATAAGCCTACCGTGCACGTCTGATAGCCTTTGTTTTTATTGACTGCCTGGGGCCCACCATTAACCCCTTCCATGCCCATGACGGAACGGTTCCGTCATGAGCATCGGTTGCGCTGTGCTCATGACGGAACCGTTCCGTCATGGCCCCGCCCGCGCTCGAACCCTTCAGCACCGCGGGGGAATTCCCGCCGCGCTGAAGGGGTTAAAACAGTCTTTGGGACACCCAGGACAGTATTTTAAACTTCACTCAGAGCACACCCACAGCACCCTCACGAACCAAAAAAAACGCTCCGCAGTAATCTGGTGTCGAAGCACACCTGAGGTACACTCGGAACCTCGGGTGGGGCCCAATGATGAAGCATGCCACCAACTAGGTTGGTGGGTGAGGGCCTTCATAAAAACCTAATGGTTTTCCCCCACCCACAGACATACAAACAATTTAAACAAGAGCTAGTTCTCATTGATTATTAACAGTAATATGTTATACTCACCCACTGCAAGGATTTGATCCTCGTGGGAACAGCATTATCGTCTGAGGCACCAGTGGGAGAGCACATGGGTCAGTTTTAGCACCAATAGAACAATCAGAAAGATGTGGTCAGAACCTGCGCAATCAGTAATGCAATGTGAGACACTAGCATGTGTCTGGGTGATAGAAAACTTTCATAAGTTTGTATAGTGGAAGGAATGTATTCTACGTTGTGATCACTAGCCGAATAGTTGAAAATGGCTAGTTTATTAAGACTATTTACAATAATTGCCAGGTTGTTTATGTGTATCCTAGCCATCATTTATAAGGTTGATTATGTTCCAGGAATCAGAAATAAGGTGGCAAATTTCCTCAGCAGAAATTCTTTGGAAATAAAGGAAAATGATGAGGATGATGGAATGAATACTATGTAAGCAATATGTTAGGTTGAGTAAACGTAAATGGATAGGTGCTTTTAAGTGTGATTACTTCCTTCAAATCTGTTAGAGACTATACATAGAGAAGGTTTAAAGCCAAACAGAGATGGCAGGAGATAAATTCCTTCTGGGAATTTTGAGTTGAAATAGGAGATGAAGATTTAAATGTATTATGGAAAGGTAAAAGTATTCCTTCAGTGTAGTTGAGGAGTTTGTTACAGTGTGATATGAGGAACACATGGGAATAGTAAGGATAAGATGGAGGGGTAAAATATGTATTTTGGTGGCCAGAAGTGGATGTTGAGGTTGAGGGACTGGCATTGAGGTGTGCAAAATAGAAGAGAGCAGATAAAATACATACACACTTTCAATACTCATTAGTGCCCTTCAAAAATGTCCCAAAATGATGTAGGAATGAATGGCTTTATATATTAAGGTACCTGTGGTTTTGGGTCACACTGGTCGAAGGTAAATAATGAATACTTCCCCTAAGTGGCTGGAGTTTCATTGATTGTCAAAAATAGATACTATGGGCCTAATTTAGAGTTTGACGGAGGGTAATATGTCCAACAAGGTGGCTGAGGACATTACACTGTACGTCCTCACGGATTATCATCTGCCAAATTTAAAGACGACCACCATCCCAGTGGTCTTCTCTGTACTTTGAAAGGAATCCATTGACCTTTACCAAACTTTTCAAAAAACAATTATTTTTTAGAAACAAACTCCTAAAGTGGAGGTTTACTTCAGGAAAAAAACAATTGACCAACACACCCTGGTACTTTTCTACTAGGGTGTCAGGGTCATTATTTTTTTTCTCCTGTCTTTCACCACTATGTTTTTGTTCGTGGAGATAGACAAGAAAAAAAAGACACCACACCCTTCACCCTATATAGGACAGATGGATTAAAGTCCTTTCTCCGACGGCCCTGAATTTTAAGATTCTTGCATTTTTGAATTAGGCAGATGGGTCTGGATGCAGCCTGAGAGCTAGAGGGTTGTGTGCTCTTAAACTTGGCAGCACAAAAAGTGAGCTTAGCTCCTTGACAAAGATCTCCATTGTTCTGGTATCTTTATTCTGTTAGAATTTGGAGATTGTTATGACTTGATCATAGCTTTACTTTTTGTTTTGATGAGAAAGAGTACTTAGGCCATATGCAGCCATTTCTCTTGTTTGGTGTACAGGGTGTCTTCAACATCTGATATACTTTGTTTTACTGTAGTCAAATATCCTTCTCGTTTCTCTATCACGTCATCCTTAATTTGGGGAATCCATTTGGATGTCTATGGACCACAGTCTATGTAGCATAGTTCTGAGTAGTGCTTCATGTCTGGGTCGTCCATGATTTTACTCTGCCATGCCGTGTCTATATTGCCTTGACCAGGGCCGGCTTTAGGGCAGTGGGACCAGTGGAACCGCACAGAGGGCTGACCTCCGGAGGGGGGCGCTGACCTCAGAGGGTGTGCTGTGTTTAGCAATACCTTATGATTGGAGAGAGGAGGAACACTTTTGCCCGGTGGTAGTAAGAGAATCCGAGGAGGAGGTCATGAGGCGGCAAAAATATTTTTTGCACCAGGTGCCACCAGTGCTAAAGCCGGCTCTGGCCTTGACTGCTCTCTGGTTCAATTTGTTTGCCTGTGTGTTTCGTCAAAAATGGAAACTTCATTTGTTTATTGCCAGCTTTACCCTCAGTGGCTGTTGAAAGTTAGCAATCGTTGTGTTGTTTATAAATTGTCTTGTAGCGTGGTTTCCTGTTTATTATAGCAAGTAAGAACCTGCTATAATAAACCAGGGTACGTAGCACTCGCTTTCACAGACTTTGGTTGGGGGGGGGGCTACCCTTACACAGTCAGTTTTCAGCAGTGGGCGGCACTCTATTTTCTCTACCAGTTTTGCCTTATGTTCAGTAAGCGGTATTATGTGATATTTCCCGCTTTCAATTTTAGTTGGTAGGTGTATCATCAGCAGTGGGCTAGCTCCTGCAAAGGGACAGCAGGCCTCACCACGTGTAGTTTAGCATGGCACGCATTATCATGTTACTGCAGCCCTTCTAGTCCCACCGTGGTGCATATAGACTCTTCACTTTATCCTTCATTGTTTGTACCTGTGCGGCTATTACCAGTGAGCTGAAACGTTTTATTTCCCCAGGGTTCAGTGTCCGTCCTTTTTTAGGTCGAGCTTCGACCTGTTGTATCTCTCTGTGGCTTTTACCACACCTCCCAATTGCTATTGGCTGTTAAATGTGGTATTTAAAAATGCTGGCTTATAGTTGGTGCAATGGTGGAAATGTCCCTTCTCTGTGTGCTGAGTTCCCTCACTGGAGATTTCACTTAGAGAATGTTTTTGTTGACCATCACAGTACAGCGGTGATGGCCTCTCCTCCCTCCTCCCGTCTGGTAGCTGGTTCCTGCCTGCACTCAGCGCGGCCACCTGCATTTCTGAAACAGCAGCAACTGGGATGGCTGGTCACCTGAGTGCCCTGCTTGTGTCTTTGAGGTCTGGCTTTCTTTTTTTTTAAATTGTTTCCTGCTCGTTCAATTTTCTTTCCAATGCAGTTTCTGTGAAGGCATTGCAGGACCGCCCACTTTTTCTCTCTCTGTTGACATCCCTTGACTCCCCAGGGAGTATTGCCTGTATTATCCTGTAAGTTAAAGCAGCCGTTTATTCAGTTTTACATTTGTTTTTGCGTCTGCGTCGTTGAACTTTATAATTTGCTTGCTGTGTGCCATTGTTTTCAGTGACTTTGTGCGTGCCTGTCCCTTTATTTAGTTAGTGTTTATCATCCTGTTTTTGTAACTTACTACCGGCTGCATAAATAGCTCCCAGCTGTCCAACTTGCATTTTAATGATTTATCTGCCAAAAGTACACTTTCATAATTTAGATTATGTATTGCACCAAAAGCAATCTCTACCTTTTTATAGCAGCCTGGAAAATGCATAATGCACTGTAATAATAAAACCCAGTATTTGTAAAGCGCGAACAAATCACCCCTAAGGGTCTCAAGGTGCTGGGGGCCGTAGGGAAAATTAAGCGAGTTATTGCCCGGAGTCACATGGTGCTGGGCAGAGCTGCCACCGGAGATCGAACTGTTAGCCCGTGCTCCAGAGTCTGCTGCCCCGGCCTCTCCGCCACACCTCTTCTACTGGGGTTAGTGGTAGATACGCAAATATTATTAAGCCACAAAACTCTTGGAAAAATATATATTATTTACTAAAAACATTGTAGCAATTTTGTGGTTAACTAAACATGTATGAAAAAATAAGGCACTTTGCAGTCATTCTAAAAATAAAGTACTTTTACAAAACTGGCTCCTTAAGTGCCACAATATACACTACACCACTAAACAATACTAGAAAACAAAACACTCTACAACACCATACTCAATTCTAATACATAATCCACTCTATAACACTATACTCCCTCAAAAACAATTAGCAACACTTGAACCTACTTTCTTCACTACTATCCATGCACTAAACTGCACTATATGCCGAGATCTTTTGCCATTGCCAATGCTTGTGTTATTTTATGTAAACTTACGTTACCAGTCATATGCATCGTGGAACATTCTCCATTTCTGTGGTCTCAGTCACAATATAGGTTATCAAAGCGAAGGTTTAATATCATCAGCAGTGACAACATCTCCTTTGTTCAGTCCACTTGCACCTTTCTAAATGTAAATGGGCTGAACAAGCGGACCCGATCACCGTCCTAGGTACCTCGGACCAGACCTCCCTGATAAACTGCCAAGAGGAGAGTCACACGGCGATCAAATCCCAGAGGCATAACTACCTCTCTACTCAAGTAATCTCAAACGGAGATACTGTGAGTACTTTTCCACTACACTCACAGCACACTTTAGGGTGTGTGCTGATATGTACACGTGGCCTACACCTTGTTCAAATGGCCATTTAATTTTTTCTGGTCCTGACGAAAGCCTCTAGAACCATCCAGAAGGCTGAAACTAGTTGACCTTATTCGCAAGGGATATCAGGAAAATAATATTCCTAACTTATATCCCGCATAACTTTTTTACATTAGTCCTGGGACCCTTGTATTAAAAGTTTTTCTATAGGGCATTTCCCAGAGACTTTTTTAACCCATAAACACATTTCACATAGCATGCCACTTTCTGCTCAATATCCTGCTCCGCTGTAAATTCAGGCGTTGTAGCACAGCTGGATTGTGTTAGACAATCCAGTTGGGCCCCGATGATGAAGCATGCCACCTACTAGGTAGGTGGGTGAGGGGTTTCTTTCACAGCAGTTGTGCTTTCTCCTTTCACGTTTACTGTAAAAATGACAGCAAAAAAAGTTTGCTCTGAATCATAAAAACTTGTCCATTTTGGTTTTTTAAATGTAAATGTGCACATGAAAGAGGGAAAGGAACACACCACCTTTCCTAGATCTAATTAATCAAACTAAATTAGGAAATCATAACTTGCAAGACAACTATTAAAGCGTTCCTTATCACTGACCCACCAGCAACTGATAACCAAGAACGACTACACATGGATTTTCATCCACAGGGCAGTAGACGTGTCTATTGACATAGAACATGCATAAGCAATTGAATTGGCAAAGATCTTTGGTCTTAACACATACTTGCCAAAATAAAGAACCCACAGATGAATTAATAAATCATAGCATTTAAATTGAAAGACATCATAAACAGAGTAATCAGACTGTGCTCTGCGATTGGAGCCTCAAGGATGTAGTTATAATATTTATAAGAAAAATATCTGGCTTCCAAAATATTATGTCCATTTATCTACGACCAAAATATCTACTTTAACTATATAACTATATGCAAGTACAATTATCAACACTCAGCAAAGGGGAGCACCTTCAAAGTATAAAGTCTAAATGCATGACTTAAATGTCTAGACATCCAGAAAATAGAAAAAGATGGAGGTCAATCATATATATATATATATATATATATATATATATATATATATATATATATATATATATATATATGTCGCTCCAAGTACACCAAAATACGAGTCACTCGTTGCGGGCGGGTGCCGAGTGCGGTGGTGTACCGCACACAATATGGGCTCCAAAGATTCCTCCGTTTTCTGGAAGGAAAAAACGGCACTCACGGGGCTTCGTTTCAGCAGATTTTAATGGTTTAAACCGAATGCAAACAGACGCGTTTCAGAGTAGATCCTTCTTCAGTGTTTGCCTAACGCGCTGTGAGGCGCCATTAAAAAGAGTTTCATCGATTAGCCTAGACATAAACAGGGGACTAGCGCATTTCCATCATGAGCGCCATCTTGGAATGGTCAATTGTGCACGGTTTTTTTTTAAATAAAGTTGATTGAATACAACATTTTAAGCATTTCACAAGAAAATTCATAAACATGCTTGATTCTATAATCATAACCTTGCCATGACCCATCAATTCATTGCATTTTTACCGTGTATCGGTCAATTGTACCAAACAAATTATGTTACATGTGTCCCTCGTTTGTCATTATTTAGCCGTGAATCGGCAGAAGCTTTCGATGTTCCAGGTTTTCACCAGTCAACATTTCAACGATCAATGATCACATTAAATTACATAACAATTAGTTACCCAGATGAACTGTCAATTCTTCCCCACCGTTTAACCCATTTGGGGACTTGGATTGGAGATCTATAATATATCGTGATTCAAGTCTTCGCAACTTCAGAACTCTGTCTCCTCCCCTTACATCAAATGGAATGCAGTCTATGCTGAAGTACTGTAACAGATCCCTGTTACTATTGTGTTTAAGGGCAAAATGGCGTGCCACAGGATAGTTAAAATCTTTTTTAGCAATTGCACGCATGTGCTCTAAAATTCTGAGTTTCACACAATGTATCGTACTCCCTATGTATCTCAACCCACAGGGGCATTTCAGACAATAGACTGCATGGGTGGTATTACAGGTCATGAACTTCTTGATTTTTTTAGGTGCTTTCAGGCCTTTGATCTCATACGTAAGCACCCTTCTGCTATACGCACAGGCCTTACATCTCCCACAGGGGAAGAAACCCTTCATTTCACTAATGGTTCCCTGTTTAGATGGTATAGTATCCAGATGGCTGTGAACCAAGCTATCTTTGAGGGATCGGGCCTTTCTGAAGGTGATTGGTGGTCCTGCTGGAATGTCTGTGCCAATAATGGCATCAGTTTTCAATATGTGCCAGTTTTTTCTCATTATTCGTCTTAGACTGTCGGCATCTTCCGAGAAGGTGGTTATCATACGGAATTTGCCGGTTTGATCATCACGGACCTTTTGCTGAAATAAGTCCTTTCTAGGTATTCTTTCTACCTTCTTGAGCGTGTTCTCAAGGAGGCCTGAAGTATAGCTCCTTTCTATAAATCTATTTATGCTTGCTCTGGCTGCCAGTTTAAAATCGTTTTCTTCAGAGCAATTCCTTTTCAGTCTAAGAAATTCCCCATATGGAATGCTGTTTTTCAGTTTCTGGGGATGGCTACTAGCAGTGCTATTTCCAGCAGTCGGCTTTCTATATAAGGCTGTTGTAATCTTCCCCTCCTGTATCTCGACTCTCAGGTCAAGATAGTTTACTGCCACCAAACTTATCTCGCCTGAGAATCGTAGATTGATCTCGTTCTTATTTAGATGTTCAATATATCTTTCTGCCTGATCCACCGTGCCATTCCATACCAGGAAAAGGTCGTCTATGTACCTGTACCACGATATGACTTTATTAGTCCAGTCTGTATTTTCTTCAGACCATGCCACCTGCTCCTCCCACCAGCCCACGAACAAGTTCGCGTAGCTGGGGGCGAAGCAGGTGCCCATCGCGGTACCCGAGATTTGCCTAAAGAGGTCCCCCTGGAAGATAAAGATGTTATTATACAGACAGAATCCGATAAATTCCAACAACATCTCGTTGTGAATACTGAATTTCAAGGATCGTTTTTGGAGAAAATATCTCACTGCGTTTATGCCTTGTGTGTGGTTAATACACGTGTATAAACTCGTGATGTCTAAAACAATTAGGCAATAAGATGGTTGCCAAGTGAGTTTCTCAATCTGTCTTATGAAGTCGGTAGAGTCTTTAATATAGGATTTTAGTCCCAACACGGCTTCAAAGAGGAAATGATCCAAGAATCTGGAGAGATTCTCTGTCAAGCTTCCTATGGAGGAAACTATCGGTCTACCCGGTGGTTGAGTTCTATTTTTATGCACCTTGGGTAGGTGATAAAACGTGGGTAAGACGGGGTTATTGGTTCTTAAAAACAAGTATTCATCAAAGTCCAACATTGAATGCTCATACCACTTTTTTATTAAAGTGTGTAGTTGTTCTATGCTTGTCTGGTATTTCGCCATTGTAGTTGTCTCATAACAGCTTTTATCTCCTAGCTGTCGTATGGCTTCTGCTACATACAGTTCTCTTGGAATCAGCACGATGTTTCCTCCTTTATCAGAAGGTTTGTAAACGGTTGTATTGTCCTGTTCCAGATCCTTAATGGCAGTTTTTTGTGCCTCAGTTAGATTGTCTTTTTTTCGAGTTTTTCCGTTGTTGTTTCCTCTGAATTTGATTAGCTCCTTAACGACAGCTTCGGAGAAGGTATCAATGGCGTCGAAAGGCATTTGTGGTAGAAACTTAGAGGGTAATTTCATGCCGCTTTTGGGTGTTTCTTGCTCTATGCCCACCCGTGTGAGTCTTTGACTCGTAGTAGTTGTGGACTCTGGGTCTTCCGATGTCCCTTCTTGTCGTAGGTCTTCTAGGATTTCCAGGGCAATTAAATCATCGCCCACCAGGAGATCGGTGGTATTGTACACTTTCAGCATTTTCGTTTCTTTTGCTGTGGGTTTTAGTTTGAAATGTTTGTGTAACTTTAGTTTTCGAACAAATTTAAATAAGTCAATCCTTGTTTGGGTAAATTCCATACGATTTTGTGGACAAAACGTTAAACCCAATTTGAGTACTGATTCTTCCACTGGGGTCAGTACCTTAGATGTCAGGTTGACTATGGTCAAATGGTCACTTTCTACCATCTGCCCCCTCTTTTGCTCCTGGAACCTCTGGTCGACTGATTCGCTCTTGTTCTTCCTCTTCCGGCCCCCCCTTCTAGTTTTTCGTTTTCCGGGGGTTTGCTTTTGCCTCCCCGCAGCCATGACTGTCTGATGACATTGAACTCCTGTTGAAAAGGGGTTTTTGTTAAATCTTCCGTCATGCCGGCTGCGTCATCTTCCGACTGTTCGTTCTCTGTTACATCGGATTCTGAGGTATCCACCCTGGGAGGTTTCTCAGTGGTTCTTGATTTGTTACCGTTTCTCACTTCTCTTCTAGGTTGCTCGAATTTTTTCGCAAAGGTGAGAACTCTCCCCATTGTGTAGTCCCTTTCATCCCGATCAAACTTTTCCTGTTTGCGTGTTTTGATCTTCACTTCGTATTTTGCGAGTCGTTGTTTCATAGCATCTCTTAGTTTCTCTTGTTGGTCTTTGTTTGAATCCTTGGTCAGCTCTTCTTCCAGCGTTTCTATTTCTTTTAAAGTTTTGTCTCTGTCACTCCAAGCGAAGCGTACGAGAATCTCCAACATCCCTTTACATGAGAGGGCTGTGTGGGTTGCCCAGGCTTCCAAGAGCATGGGGTCAGGGTTTTCATACGCTAGAACCGTGTATATCCGCAAGCCTCTGGGGACCCTCTCTACTTCGATGTAGTTTTGGAGTGAGGTAGCCTCCCACCACTTGCGGATCTCCCGCTCGTATAATCTCTTCAGCTTGGTGTAGGAAGTTGCCAGTGTATCCGGGAATTATTTGTAGCGGTCGTCGAAGTGTCTCTTGGATCTGACCTGGTCTTTTTAAAAATGTCTTTCGCTGCCTCTTTGCGCTCTGTAACGTTGAACATGCTTGTTCAAACGTAAATTACGGTGCTCCGATCCCGGGCTCCGTTTCGGTTTGTCCGTGCTGCTGTCTTAAAGCCCCTCGCCCAATCCTGCATACATTGAAATTCACGAGCGCGTTTAAATAACGTAAAGCTGGCTTACCAATGTCTGCCAGACGCGCTTCTGATTATGACCGCAATCCTCTCTCTCGGTCTTCTCCTGGTTCTCAGGTGTTTCAGGATGGTGCTCTCGTTGTCAATCTGTCGCTCCAAGTACACCAAAATACGAGTCACTCGTTGCGGGCGGGTGCCGAGTGCGGTGGTGTACCGCACACAATATGGGCTCCAAAGATTCCTCCGTTTTCTGGAAGGAAAAAACGGCACTCACGGGGCTTCGTTTCAGCAGATTTTAATGGTTTAAACCGAATGCAAACAGACGCGTTTCAGAGTAGATCCTTCTTCAGTGTTTGCCTAACGCGCTGTGAGGCGCCATTAAAAAGAGTTTCATCGATTAGCCTAGACATAAACAGGGGACTAGCGCATTTCCATCATGAGCGCCATCTTGGAATGGTCAATTGTGCACGTTTTTTTTAAAAATAAAGTTGATTGAATACAACATTTTAAGCATTTCACAAGAAAATTCATAAACATGCTTGATTCATCATCATCATCATCATTAAAAGCTTTATTTCGGTTCAATGACCATAAAAGCGGCAATCATTATCACAATAGATAATACAAATAAAAATCTTAAAGAATAGAGCCAATCCAATCATTTTCAAGATAACACATTACATTCAAGATGAGCAGAAAAATGTTTGGCAGGATAATCGATTATAAAAATTTCCTACGTAATAACCAGACAGAGTTGAGGAACCGGGAAACAGCGAAAACTATCAGAGGTTTTGTGTCATATTTTAAAATTCTCATTGCTTTTTCGCATTCTCTAAAACCAAGATTATTGCAAAGGGGCTTGATCCAGCGTTTCCTTTGGTGTAGATATATTGGGCAGAAGAAAAAGACATGTTTTTCATCCTCAAGTATGTAGCTACAGGCCGGACAAGCAGTGGTTTTATTGACGTCCCATCCAGATGTAAATGACCTAAGCGGAAGACAACCCATTCTCAATTGGCAGTAAAGTTTCCTTGCGGCCGGTGGACTGACCAGGTCTAAGAATTCCTCTTTCCTGTAAGTATCTTTAATTTGGAGGAACACGGCCGTCAGCCTGCCGATCTTAGGGTTTTCATACAGACACGCAAGGTGATGGTTTTTAAACTGTTCGACCAATTTAGCTTTGGGTAGGGCCAGACATGAGGCCTCCGGAGTAGTCCATAATTCTGGAAGGCCAATCTTAGTGCAAGAATCCCTGACAAATCTCAGCCATGGAATATTCTTGCTCTTGAGTTGGGACCAGACTCCCTTAAATTCCTCACGATAAAATCCCAACTCCTCATTTGACCATAATCTCTTCCAGTATAACAATGGACGCAGCATTACCACTTGTTCAATGGGTAGTAACCCACAATCCAGCCTGATAGGGGTCAGTGGGGAGCTAGATGGAAGGCCCAACATGCTCCTCACGAATGAATTTTCTGACCCAGTCAAGCTGTGTATTCTGGTGTGGCCCCACAGTTCCGCTCCATATATGGAGGCTGCTCTTACTTGTGTCCGATATATTTCCAATGCAGGGGACACTGGTTTGGAGACCGAACCCCTGAATACTTGAGAGATTCCCCCGGTGGTTTGTGCAAGTTTTAGCACAGAGTTTGCAACTTGGCCGCCCCAGCCAAAGTTTTCCTGTAATAAAATCCCCAGATAGCTGAATGTGGTTACCCGCTCAAGGTATACACCATTCAGAACTGGGTTTGGCCGTGTGTGTTTGGGGGGATTTAGAATCATATATTTGGTTTTGGCCAAGTTGATCTCTAAGCCTCTTTCTGCACAAAAATCCACAAAGCCATCCAGGATGCGTTGGATGCCGGTTGATGTGCGCGATAACAAAAGAGTGTCATCGGCGAACATCAACGCTGGCACCAGGCCTGTGGCAAGTCTGGGCGCATCAATGTCCCTAATATCTGCCAGGTACTTAATAAGCCCATTGATATAAAGACAAAATAATGTGGGTGCCAACACGCATCCCTGTCGGACTCCACGGTTTACGGGAAAACGGGACGAAAGTTCACCGTATTTGCCACATCTAACCTGTGCAAAATTTTTTGTGTGCAGTCTGCAGATAATGTCCAGAAGATACAAGGGGACATTAAGAGCCAGGAGCACCTTCCACAGTTTTTCACGCGGAACCAGGTCGAAGGCCGACCTCAGGTCAACAAAAATGAGATAGAGGCTGCCACCCTCTAAACTCACGGTCTTCCAATGTATGACCTGAAGTCGGAAGATCTGGTCCACAGTGGAGGTGCCCTTTCTGAATCCTGCTTGCAGTGGACTTAAGATGTTGTTTTCAGTCTCCCAGGCCTGGAGTCTGTCCAGTATTATACGCCCAAACAGCTTCTGAGTGATGTCGATTAAGCTGATGGGCCTATAATTTGAGGGTTTTAGGGGACAGCCTTTCTTAAATATGGGCACAATCTCCGCGCCTAACCATGACTCTGGTGGATCATTTCCCGACAGGATGGAATTGAATAGGACACAAAGGTATGGCACCCAAATCATAGGTTCAGAGCGATAGAGGTCGCCCGGGATTTTGTCCAATCCTGGAGCTTTGTTTGGTATTAAGAGATGAATAGCCCTTTCCACCTCCTTTATGGTTATCATCGTTGAGGCCGCGCATTGGGTGATAGATCCGGGAGAGAAGATAGGCAAAGGAGGAGTATTGGTATATGTGCTTGAGTAGAGACCTCCATAATGTGCTTCCCATACAGCTGGGGCTATGTTTGGGAATGGGCTCGTTCCTGCTTCTTTCCTCCCCTTGCTCACGGTTGTCCAAAAGCCCCTGAAATCCTTCGCTATTAGAGTAGATCTTAATTCTTCCCAAATATCAGACTCCCAGCATTTTTTGGCCCTTTCTAAAGTTTGTTTGTGTTTGGCCCTAGCTACTTTAATCCTATCTCTATCGAGGGTTTTGATGGCGATGAGTAGCTCGCTCTTCGATTTCCTGCACTCAGCAGAGTACCACGGTTGCCTTTTAGGCAGATGGGGCCTCACGGGCCCTGTCAGGCAAAACGCCTTCGAGAGTTTATCTACTAACTGTAGGTGAATGCCTGTGGGTCCGGCTGCATGTACAGGTGGTAGACGTGATGATTCCACCTCAGACATTTCCACAAGATAAGGAAGAGCAAGGCTATAGATTTCGGAGATTTTGTTAGGGCTTGCGGCAATGTGCGGCCATCTCACCCTACGTTTGTTGTTGGATAATATGGGGTGTTGTGCAGTGGTGGGTGGTGGTACATCATAGGTGCTCATGCCCCAACAGCCTGGTTTAAAGGTTATAACCAAGGCATTGTGGTCGCTATCATTGCGATCTAACACCCTAAAGTCAAGCACCTTATCCCAAGATCTAGTTTCAATAAGGATATAGTCGAGAATGGAAGTATGACCTACCCTATTGAAGGTAGCTCGACCTGGTCTGTCAGAATCAAATCTCCCATTACAAGCCCTCAGTGACAAGGAAAGTGTGAGAGCGGAGATTTGAAGGGCCAGAGGGGACCACGCTTTGACCTTTGGAATCATAGGATCAGGGATATTTCTGTATTCGTTCTCTGTGTTTAGATCGTCCAAGGCCGACACACAGAGTGGTTCGTATTGGCAATTGAAGTCGCCACCTACGACCACGGAATATTCTGAGTCCAGGGTCAAGATAAATTTATTGAGCGATTCCATAACCTCTGATTCTCGGCCACCCTGGGAAGGTCTCGAATAGACATTCAGAAGAGCCAAATGAATATTATTAGGCAGCACTAGAAGAATACATTGAATGTCTTCCGAGTTGGTGTATATCTGCCTTGCCACGGCGCCCAGATGAAGCGCTACCCAGGTGGTAAGACCCCCTGAGGGTCTGCCCCTACCACTAGATACAGCCAATATGTCAAAAGATGCAAAGCCAACCCTGTGTGAATTTTCCAATGCCCAGGTCTCTTGCATCAGGCAAATATCAAAATCGTCTATAAAGACACCCCAGTCCTCGCAGTCCAGTTTGCTCTTGAGACCTGCCACGTTGCAAGATAGAAAACAAGGGCTCGACTTTGGTTTACTAGGGGATGGGATCGGGTCAGCAACAGGGGTAATAGCGGATGAAGAACTCAAGGCCCTCTCTGTAATTTCCCACAAGGGCCTATTTGCCAGCCCTTCCATTTCTGGCTTGTTCCCTGGGGTTAGGGCCATTTTCGCAGTATTAGGGTTCAAACGTCAATCCACTTGCTCAAGAGTGCTGTATCTGTTAGGGTGGTAGAAAGCTTCAAACGAAGGTGAACAGGGTCGGTCTGGACCTTGAAATGTATTATAGTCGAGGGGTAATAAACCAGCCCTATCAGTTCGCGCAAAGTCCACCCTTACCCTATTTGGATTGATAATACTGGGATGATGGAGACCTGAGTAAAAATAGGTGAGGGGGAGAGCTCTAATTGCTGAGTAATTGTTAGAGTTAGGGCCTGGCTGGAATGTGCAGATGTGTCTGACCGTGTTTGTGTTCCTGAAATTGATGACTATACAATCTCCCTGTACATCTTTGGCTCGATGTCCAACCCAATTTATTCGCCTGGCGAATAAAATCTCGCTTGAGCACGGTTTCGGGAGTGGTTTGTGGCAATTTAACCAATGTATACATTTGTTTTTTAAATCAAGAAATGACTCCCTTGATCCTTGGTTCAGAGTGGGGACACCAGCAAGGATCACCACATATGGAGCCGATTCGGGAGGAAGATCCAGACAGGGTAATTTCCAGTCACAGGAGGGCTGTAACTGCTTGCTAGGGGATTGGGGGAGCCCGGTAGACTTAGATGGTGAGGTGTTAGGTATGTTGGGAGTTACAGTGCTCACTCTATTTCTGGTGCTCCCTATGCTAGCTGAAGCATGGGCGACTATTTGGGGGACAATGAACAGTCCCTGACTCTGGCCCTTGCCTTGGGCAATTGGTTGGTCTGCAATGGTTGTCTGGGCAGTTGGTAAGATTTGGGCAGAATTGCCGGGGACACCAGTCCCAGCAGGGCTAGCTGTTATTCCCCCTCTTCCCTCTGTGCCCTTAGAATTAATAGCTGAAGCAATCATAAGTTCAAGATTAGTAAGACCATTTTCTAGGGAATCGAGTCTGTTACAGATGGGGCGACAGATTGCAGTAAAAAGCTGTTCCATCTTTTGCCAAAAATCATAGTTCTGTGCGGGGCTTGGTGGTGCCTCTAGGCAGTCAGCCATCAAGTCTATAGTAGGTGCAGGTTCAGATGCCCCCTTGTTACACCGCTTTTGCACTTTGGATCTTTTATTAGTCGACGCTGGTGGGCCACCCCTTTTGCGTTTCACCGCCTTTTCAGGCATTTTAGTAGAGGTGGCATCGGGGCGGATGGAATGGCCAGATCTGGTGGTGCCTTCCGATATCGCATCAACTGAGGAGACTGGGCGACGAGAATCGCCGGGGTCAATCACAGCACAAACACTGTTATTTGCTGGAACATCCACGCACTCATTCCCACTCAAAGGTGGGACATCTATGCGGTGGACTAATACAGGTGTGTGTGTGGATGCTGCCGGTGATTTAGCAGAAGCAATATTACCCAGAGAGGAGCGCTTGTCAAGGACTAGTTCGAGAGACAATCTTTTCTCTGTCAGTTCAATTTCCCTCTGTAGGACAGATGCAGCTCTGGTTATAAAACTGTCCATAGTTCCAATTACTCCAGTCCCAATCACAGACTTCCGGCCCTTTCCGGCGCCGGCAGTGGCCATACTCAGATGTTAGCGTAAGGAGATATCAACAAAACAGCTCGCCGCTAGGAAGGAAATGTTCCAATGGCACCCGAAACGGGGGGATTGAGTCTTATGGTCTTGGGCAGCTATACAGTGCAGTATTACGACATTCACTGGCGCACGGCTCACCTGTTTCACAGCAGAACCAAGAGGGGTGCCCCGTCCCGGCCTCAGTCGGTCTCTGACGGGCTCAGACGGGCCCGCCCTTGTCCCGGGCTTCGCCCGCGCTGCGATCCGCGCTGCGGATTAGTGTATGCAAGTAAATATTGTGACGTCAAGGGGCGGGTCCAGAGGAAGAGGCAGGCAGCAGCAGCAGGAAGCGGAGGGCTGCTGGGCCTCGCAGTCCTCAATGCGGTGTACCAAGGCAAAAGGTCAGTTTCCACCACGAGCGGCACCCGCGAAGCGGGGGCCGCGAGCTTTTAACCGGTGTCCAGGTGTCCAGGGGCGGGTCCAGAGGAAGAGGCAGGCAGCAGCAGCAGGAAGCGGAGGGCTGCTGGGCCTCGCAGTCCTCAATGCGGTGTACCAAGGCAAAAGGTCAGTTTCCACCACGAGCGGCTTGATTCTATAATCATAACCTTGCCATGACCCATCAATTCATTGCATTTTTACCGTGTATCGGTCAATTGTACCAAACAAATTATGTTACATGTGTCCCTCGTTTGTCATTATTTAGCCGTGCACAATTGACCATTCCAAGATGGCGCTCATGATGGAAATGCGCTAGTCCCCTGTTTATGTCTAGGCTAATCGATGAAACTCTTTTTAATGGCGCCTCACAGCGCGTTAGGCAAACACTGAAGAAGGATCTACTCTGAAACGCGTCTGTTTGCATTCGGTTTAAACCATTAAAATCTGCTGAAACGGAGGGAGGAGCCAAGATGGCGACCGGAGCAGTCGCTTGAGCGCCCGGCTCCGTCGGCCCTTGGCCTCGGACTATCATCCTGATTCCTATCCTTGCCGATTTTCGAGGTGCAACGCGTGCGACGACGCGCTGACTGCGCCGCCGCTTTCCCGAAGTCTTAGTCTGCCCGGATGCCGGAGTTTTTGGTGCCTTTGTTCCCCGCCCTGGACCCTTGCTCTACTGTGGCCTCGGCCGACCCCCTGGAATCGTTGCAGTCACCGGACCCGCTGGTGCAAATCTGAGCCCGAGGTCCCGATCCCGCCTCACGCCACGCACGGTCGCCAGAAGGGCCGGGAGAGAGACGCCCGGACACCTCCTGTACCCTGCATCTGATGGGCTGGAGCCAGAGGGTAAGCCCCGGTGTGGCGGGTCTCCTACCCCGCTCTGTGGACCACGCTGTAGAAGGCTGCAGACCCCCTTCTTCTATGGTCTAGTCGGCTGCAAAGAGAGCCTGAGGGAGGGGAAGAGACTGCTGGCTTTCACCTGTTGCGGCGCAGACCTGTTGGGAATTGCCTCCTTGTCACGATCCCCCCCCTGGCCACGGTACCGTTCAACGGTAAAACATGGCGCTGATTGCCTGCTCGCTGCTGGGGGGTGATGCTCCGGTCTCGCCCGCTGCCCGCTTCGCCCTCCCTCTACCAGACTCCAGCTCCCCAGTGCCGTCCCGGATTGCTGCCGTTGGGGGGACGCAGCTTCCGCTGACATACGGCTCCGTTCTGGCTGCCCTGCGGGACTTTTGTCTGCAATTGTGTGTCGGCTTGCAAACGCTGAGTGAGCGGTTCGACTCTACACTGTCTGCTGCGGGCCGTGAGCGCCCCGTTTGTGATCAACAAGACGTGAGTCTGCCAGTGCTGTGGTCCTCCTGCGGGGAAGCAACGACTGGGTATAACGGTGCTACACTGGTGTCTGCATTTGGCTTTCCCGGCGCTCAGGATCAATCGCTCTCCTGCTCAATGGCAGATACTTTGTTTCCCCGGTCATTGCCGCCTGCTTTGTTGTTGCCTGCCTCACCGTGCCCGCAGGAGTTTCCAGCTGAACTACACCTGGCGACCTCGAGGAACTGTTCACGGTGGCCTACGACTCCTTTTATGTGGAACTCATGTACTTTACAAGCCAGGTCTGGATTTTATATGGTGTGCAAGGGGACCTCAATAGATGATCGGCGGCCATTTTGTGACTCTACTTCTCCATCTTCTCCCAAGTGGCCATATTGTCTTTGTCTGTTCGGGATGCGGGGCATTCACGAGGGGGCGGGTCTAATCGTACGCCCGCGATCGGGCCAGGGCTAGATTACTTTCTATCATCATGGCTTCACGGCCGGGCTGGACTGGGACTGGAATTGTCTACTTATGTCGTGCGCACTCGTCGCGATCTGTCTGCCTTCATTTCCGTGGTGTTATATGCTATCTTCCCACGACCGCCTTTGGGTGTAGTGGGGTTTCGGTGTGTGGAGGCTTGGTTGGCCGGTGGTGTCGGGCGCTCCTGAGGATACGTGGGCTCCTCCCCGCCTCCTTTCTTCTTTCTTCTCTTAGTTTCTTTACTCTATTCCTACTTTCTCTCTCGTCTATATTTCGGGTTCATTGGGCGACAGGCACTATGCTGGGGGGGGGGTAGGCCATAGCCTCCGCATTGGTGTAGGGTGGGGGGGTAATTTACTGTCTCTTTTTTAGTTCTATGGGCCTCTTTCTTTCATGTCTCTGCGCTATACTTGTTTCGATTCGGGGTCCGGGTGTGGGGTGGATTGAGTGGGGGCGGCTTTTAGGGGGTGCGTATTTACTACTGTGATGATCCTGTTATCTAATTGCATCGCCTTACTGTATGAGATTTTCTATGGCTGTTTTAATGATGCTGCTGCTCTCCAGTGTATGAAGCCGACTTGCGGACTCGAATCTCCTTGTTTCTATCCTTTACTGACTTTTTTCCCGATAAAATTTTTTTTTTTGAAAACCTTAAAATTAACCTTCACTTCTCCTTCCCCCGGTGTCAAGGCTCCCTCCAGTGTATGAATCCTGAATCGTTGCTAATCTTGACCTTGACGCACAGGGGATGTATTGTTTGTCTCTGTGCTCAACCGTATTGTGGCCGGCCTGATGGTTGTAGGCCCGTATTTGTTCTTTTACTATGCACAAATAAAGGTTTTTAAAAAAAAAAAAAAAAAAAAAAAAAAAAATCTGCTGAAACGAAGCCCCGTGAGTGCCGTTTTTTCCTTCCAGAAAACGGAGGAATCTTTGGAGCCCATATATATATATATATATATATATATATATATACTTATATATCTAATCTAATTCCCTTCCTCATTCAGTCTATTCAAAATACTTGAGCCAATGTTAGCTTCTCACATTTTTTTTTATCCTTCATATAGAATATTCTCAGCCCAGGCCAACGCCTGTTGTCCAAAGATGGATTTCATCAGGGCTGCGAAAAACGTGCAGAAAACACCCAATAAAAACAAATATAAAAAGCTTGATATTTCTTGATAACTACAAATCCGCCCAACAAATTTTGACTCATTTACCACCATATAATGAGTGAATTTATAATAAAAATCATAACTAGCCAAACTAAAGATCATGTAAAGCATTTTATAATGAGAATTTTTAATAAAAAAATACATCAGTCTTAATTTAGATCAATCATCATCATCATCATCAAGATTATCTTTATTTCGGCGATTTGCCTTAAAAAGTACAAAAATAAATATGTACAAAGACAGAGCATACACAACATAATAATATATCATAACATTTCATTAAATGGTAATCAGACCCCTTCTCTTGTTCCACATTGCTAGTAAGAATTGGGAGACTGCGAAAACTGTACATTCAGAGGTGTCTGTCTTGAGAATTCTAAAAGCATGGCTACACTGCCGAAAACCCATATTTTTGCAGATAGGCACTATCCAATATTTCCTTGCTTTGATATATACAGGGCAAAAAAACAATACATGGAGCTCATCCTCTTTGTCACAACTGCAACCAGGGCAAGCCTCTGTGGAGTTGTGTGCCCAATTACTAGTGAAAGCTCTCAAGGGTAAAGTGCCATAGCTCCATTGAAGGTATAATTTTCTAGATGCAATAGGATAAATAATATCCAAAAAGTTCTCAAATTGATAAAAGTCCTTAACACTTAAAAATAATTTGGTTAAAACTCCAATCTTTCTAGTAAGTTGTTCAGCTGCATAAGTCTTGGTAAGCAGCTTCCGCGAGATCGCCTTACAGCTTTTTTCAGGATCATACCACATATCGTGTAAACCAAGTTTAATAAACTGGGATTTTAGGAACATAAACCAAGGGATTTTTTGTGAACCATTACTAGCCAAGATTTCCTTCAGCTCTGCTCTGTAGTGCAATAGTTCCGGCATAGTCCAAAGCCTATGCCAGTATCTGAGGGGTCTCAGGGCTAGTTCATCGTCGATGGACCACAGGCCCAAATACATCCTTAAAGGTTGCAACGGGGTGCTTTGTGGGAGTGACAGTAACTGTCTAATAAACTTATTTTCTATTTTGAGAAGTTCAGACCCTGTTAGATACCCCCAAAGCTCCGCTCCGTATAAAATTACAGCTCTGGCCTGACTCTTGTAGATCTCAAGCGGAGGTTTAATGGGTTTATAGGTAGACGTGTTTGAGAGCCTGAGGATACCCTCTGCATACTGGGTTAATTTCAGCTGCGCTTTCGCTAATTGTGAGGCCCATGAGAGACTTTCACTGAGAGTTACTCCCAAGTACTCGGAGGTTTTTACCCTTTCCAGATTGGATGAATCTAGTTTTGGATTCGGCCGTGTGGAATGCGAGGGATTAAAAACCATGTACTTTGTTTTGTTAACATTAATTTCCAGGCCACGACCTCTACAGAAGTCCTCGAAGCTATCGAGCACACGCTGAATTCCCATTGGTGACTTAGAAAGTAGCAGGGTGTCATCCGCGAACATAATCGCTGGCACCCTGATACCTGCCAGAATTGGGGCATCATTGTTAGGGGCACTATTAAGATGGGAAATCACGCCATTGACATATAGGCAGAACAGGGTAGGCGCTAAAACGCACCCCTGCCTAACCCCTCTGTCAATGGGGAACTTGGATGTCAGAGCCCCATTCTTCCCATATCGGTCCCGGGCAAAGTTCCCCTCGTGCAGCTTCATCAATATTGCCAGGATTGGAAGTGGCACACCCAAACTGAGCAACACAGTCCATAGTTTTCCCCGGGGCACTAAATCAAAAGCGGAGCGGAGGTCCACAAATACCATGTAGAGGCTGCCACCCTCAATCTTTGCCGTTTTCCAGAATAGTAATAGCAGGCGAAAGATTTGGTCCATGGTAGAAGTGTTCCTCCTAAACCCCGCTTGGTATTGACTCAGTATATCGTTCTCCTCCATCCAGTCCAGCAGTCGATCAAGGATGAGCCGCGCAAAGATTTTTTGCGGGACATCTATAAGGCTGATGGGCCTGTAATTTGCCGGTAGCAAAGGGGAACCCTTCTTGAAGATGGGAACAATTTCTGCACCCAACCAAGTGGAGGGCACGTTCATTCCTCTCAAGATTGCGTTGAATAAAATGCATAGATAAGGTCCCCAGATCCCCATTTGATGTTTAAAGAGATCACCCGGCAGTTTATCTAGCCCCGGAGCCTTTTTGGATGCAATTTTGGAGATGGCATTGATAACTTCCTCCACCGTAAACTCTATGGTATCATTAGGATCATTCAATGATACTAGAACCGGATGTGTGTCCGTATTAGCTTCAGCAGCGTACAAAACTTTAAAGTGTTCTTCCCAGACATTTGCCTCTAAGTTGGGTTCGGTTGCGGGTTTAGGATCACCGCTTCCTGTATTAATTATAGCCCAAAATTTGCGGGCATCATTCTGTTCTAGGGCACAGGATAGATCGGTCCATTTTGCATAGTCCCAATCCTGTTTGGCCTGTTTCAACATAGCTTTATAGTGTGTTCTCTTGGCAGAGATAAGGGTCTTATCATTGCAAATTTTTAGTGCCCGAATCAACTCTTTTTTTGCCAAGCGACATGCATTGTTAAACCAAGAGGAGAGAGGAATCCTTTTCTTTCTCTTGGTTGCCAATGGATTGAGCACAGTAAATAGGGTACCAACTAGACCCATGTGTAGAGCCTGCAATTTGATATTAAAATCAGGAGGAGGTTGTTGGGAGGTTAGGACATCTACTTCAATGAACCAAGGCAAAATTGAATTTTACAGTCTTGCCAGGTCCTCGCAAGATGCCGCCACCTTGTCCCATTTAACCCTGCGCCGGTCATTCGTTAGGACTACCCCATCTGCTAGATTATCCCGGTATCCTGGTCCCTTCACCAGTGGGCCCGGAAAAACCAGCTCCAGCCTTAGAAGATTGTGATCGCTGTCATCCCTTGCTATAACCTCAAGGTCGATGACCTTAGACCACAACTTTGTCCCCACCATAATATAATCTAAACGTGATTCATGACTCTTTTTATTAAATGTACACCTAGAAGGTATATCCGAGCGGGTACGTCCATTGCAGGCCCTAATTGAATGGGTTAATGTAAGGGCCGTGATTTGGATCGCTAAAGGAGACCATGACCTGGAGTGTGGGGATTGGGTTGGCAGAATAGACCAATAATCATCCTCAGACGCAAGTGCACCATAGTCCATTCCCGGAAGAGGTTCAAAGTGGCAATTCAAAACTCCTGCTACTAATAAAAACGTGTCCGTTGGAATAGAATATAAAAAATTTGATAGCTCATCCACCGTAGCGGACTCGCCAGCTATACCAACAAGTCTCGAATAAGCATTCACAGCAGCAAGCTTAAAGCTGTTAGGCCATTTCATGATCACACACTGTATATCATCCGAGTGGGTGCAAAAAGACTCAAAAGTGCAACCCAAGTGAGTTGCTACCCATGTGGTAAGGCCCCCGGACGGTCGTCCCTTCCCCCCCCATCGTGCAGGTATATGGAAGCCCGCAAATCCCACTCTCCTTTCCTCTTCCCTGGCCCACGTCTCTTGGAATAGACATATGTCCATTCCATCGATAAAAGTGCCCCAGTCACCACACGATATTTTGCTGTGTAAACCCGCAACATTCCAGGACGCAATCACCAGAGATTCGATATTCATTGTTGCCCTGGAGTTGCAGTCATTCCCAATTATGGTACTAGTTTCACACAGTTGCTGCTCTGTAGCCGCTGTAGCTTCAGAAGCAATGCCATCAGATATAGCCTCCTGGAATTCAGAAGGGGGTTCAACTGTGGGGATACAGTGCTCTAAAACAGTATTAGTTATGCCATCCATGCTTGGCATACACTCGGCCTCACCAATAGCCTTGCCCCTAGTGTTAATATGCATTTGAGTATCACCCATTACCTGGCCAAGTCAATCCACTTGGTCCAAATAACTAAATCTATTTTGAATTGAAATGTTGGCAGCTGCTAGCTGCTGATCATATGGAGCCCTTGCAGTCCTATCTCCTTGTCTGTATTGTACCAGTGACCACCCATTCTCCAAACTATTCCAGGGAGTCGGGGGGTAAAAGTAAGACAGTGAGTGTGTTTGAATCATCGCTCCCTGGTTAGAGTGCCTCCAATTGCAAATATGTTCAACAATTCTGGGATCTTTGAAATTAACTAGAATGCAGTCACCCCTAATAGTTTTGGGACTATGGCCCACCCACGATACTCTACGTGCCATCAAGATTTCACTAGTGATGTGGGGGGAAGTGGCCGATTTTTATTAAGCCAATCTGTGACTTTATTTTTAAGAGACGGGAATGATTCTATAGTTGTGCTTGGGAGCTCAGGAACTCCGACCAAAATTGCCACATAAGGGCTACATTCGGGTGGCAGGTCTATAGTATGTTCCTTGGTCTCCGTGTGGCCCCCCTTTCTGACATCTGGATTGGCATCCCCCCTCGGCAGTGTAGTAGTTGACACTCCGCTTAAAAGATGGCTTGTATTTGGTACTGTTAGTGGGGCAGCCGTGATGTTGTTAGATATAGCTGTAACAGGCTGGGGATGTCTAGTTTCAGATGGAACAGGACATGGATTTAAGGTGTCTGGCTTTAGATTACTCTGTATATCCAACGCTACATGTTCCATCCGCAAAAGCTGTTGCTCAATGCGAGACAATCTCATTTCCAGTGGCATGATAATGGCACTCAATAGAGCACTTATAGTAGCATGTGGCTCCGCTAAAGTATCACTGCTGCTAGATGTTCCTGTCTGGATTTCAATGGGTGCTGGTGGGGCATGGACTGGAGCAACAATAGGTGGGGCTGTTACTAATGGATTGGTTATCATCTCACTGCTAGTGTTACCTTTAGCAAATTTCGCTTTTTTACCCCCAGCCCTAGGAGCCATATTCCCCTTTCTTTTTGGCATGGCCCCTTCACGTTTTCCTCGCAGCTGGGGGAGACTTAATCTCTCAGGTGAACTAGGCATTGTTGATGCTATAGTGGAGTCTAGAGCTTGTTCGAGTGGTAGGGCCTGAGGTGTATCTATTCTACAATACACATTATCACAATTTGGAAGTGCATTAACTAGGGATTCACTCCTACTAGGGTCCGGAGTGAGTGCGTTGGCGATGTGGCCCATAGAGGATCTTTTAGCAAGAGCTAGATCTTGTGAAACTCTTCGCTCCATTAATATTATCCCCTGGTCAATTACGGAATTTGCTCTTGTAATAAAATTGTCAAGGGTTCCTGTTAGACCAGCGGATTTCGGTGCGGTCCTGCTTCTAGTTTGTGAGGCAGCCATAATACAAAGGACAGTCTAGAACAATAACAGTACTTACAATCCTCCCCAATCCTCACCACGGTGTATAATTAAGAAATGTTAGAGGGATGGCCCGGTCCGGTCTTGTCCGTGCTTGAACGGGCTTAAACGGGCCCGCCCTTGGCCCGGGCTTCGCCCCGGACTACGCCCCGCACGCGAGAACAGGTGATGGTTAAATAGGCAGGTGGAGGAGTCGGGAAGAGGGCCAGGTGCGGGAGATCAGCAATGAGAAAGGCACCCTGGTCCTCGCAGGCCCGTTAAGTAAAAAGATGAAAGTTTATGTAAAAGCCCCGTGCCGTTTGAAATTAGAGCTTGCAGTCCTCACCAGGATACGTTGTGGAGTACTGTTTGAGCCCTTCCAAGAACGAAGTAAAAAGTCCTGCGCCTACGAGTGGCACCCGCAAAGCGGGGGCCGCGAGGCGTGAAGTACTGAAGTACTGGCCGGGGTAGGAGTCGGGAAGAGGGCCAGGTGCGGAAGATCAGCAATGAGAAAGGCACCCTGGTCCTCGCAGTCCCGTTAGGTAAAAAGATGAAAGTTTATGTAAAAGCCCGTGCCGTTTAAAATTAGAGCTTGTAGTCCTCACCAGGATCCGTGGTGGAGTACTGTTTGAGCCCTTCCAAGAACGAAGTAAAAAGTCCTGCGCCTACGAGCGGCAAACAAAGAAATGTGCTTTAGACTTATGTGAGGGCACTTACATTTAACTTTGCCGTACTCATCCTGGTGTAAAAAGCACAAAATCCAAAAATAAAGCAACAAAAGAAATAAGCACTCCTGTATATGAGCCCAACGTGCCTGTACTCTTTTCTGCAGAGAGACTGTTCCCATTAAATCAAAATTAAATGTACTTAGATTGGTAGAAGCAGTCCAACATAATGAGAATGTCTCCTCCACTGCAGGGTAATCCAAGGCTTGGAACCGGCTCACGGTCGTGCGTTAGCGATATCCTTATGTCTCAAGGGGGACAAACGGCAAACTGCCCTGAGCCCCAGAATGGCTCGTAGACGTGCTCCAGCGCGTTTGCGAGGAGCAGCTGTGGAAGGAAATAGAAAGAACTGCTCTGAGCCTCTTAACAGCTCATGACACGCTCCAGCACGTAGGAAATACCCAAAAATCAGCCGCGAAAGAATGAAACAGTATTGAGCCTCACAGCAGCTCATAAACACGCTCCAGCATTTTGGCAATGTCCAAAAATCAGCGGGGAAAGAATTAAACTGTCTCGAGCCTCACCACGCCTCGTAAACGCGCTCCAACACGGAAGAGTTATTCACTTTCCCTGGTCCTCTTCTGGCAGTGCGCGAAAAAAGAATTTCTCCCAAACGGCGTTATCTTCAACAACCGCCGCTGCAAACGCCAGAGCCGCTGTGGAGCACCGCCATCGGCATGGGGGGGGGGGGGGGGGGGGGGGGGCGTGGCTTCAGTAATCAGTCATCAATCAACAAATCCCCTCAAAACATTATTATCATGTATCATTCGATTCATCAATGATTGGACCTCCACCCCGCCCCCTTAACTCACATCTTACATATGAAATTTCATTCACAATGGTCAGCCTGTTTTTTTTAAAACGGAAACGTAAAAATGAAGGAATAATAAATGTATTCAATAGCTCTGCAAACATAAATAGCTCTTAACTCAACATGTACATCTTTTGGTTACATCTCTTGGATCACCATGTTCAACACCCCACATTTCATGGTGAATTTGCATAACACCTGAGTGCTTGAATCTTGATCTTATAAAGAGCAGGGCATTAGTAAATCCGAACGTGCTTCCCATATTTTTGATTCACTACATGTTCTTAATGCAGCAGGAACATGCCCATATTACTTCTCCCTAAATTAAGTGGTATCCATTCACAACCACATAAATATTCCTACTTACATTTTTTGTAGTAATGAAGATATAAATTCTCTCGATCTTGCCATGTCAATCAATGAACGCAGGCCACAATCCTTATATCTAAAAATAACATATCTCCAATCAATTTCTATTATCCTGAAAAAAATGCTCATATATAATCTATATATCATTAGTCAAAACTGTGCTATCCCTTCAACTATAATCAAACAGTCTTGGCGGTAGCAGCTGCAGGCTGCCAGCCAAGGCACAGAAAAGGCAGCGGCAACCAAGTAGCCACCTGGCTGCATATCACATAACACCTGACATTGGAATCATGTCAGAGGTGATAAGGCAAGTTGTTTGATACCAAAGGTAACTATGTTCAGTGGCAAGGCTGGACTGGGAACCAAAACCGGCCCTGGTAAAGTGCCCCCCGGGCGTTGGGATGCGGCCGAGCTGTTTGCCCCTACTGGTTTCGGCCTATTTAGTTACAGCAGCCGATATTGCAGCTATGCTGCAAAACGGCCTTGTAACAAAATCGGCCCCCAGGGGCCCAAAACGGGTCCCCAACCCTGGCGGCCCACCGGGGAAATGCCCAGTGCCCGCTACGGCCAGTCCGGATGTGTTCAGTGGGACCATAATGGAATTGGCGACCTCGTTGTGTCCATGCGCCAGCCCATGTTATCCTATAGCCTCCTGATAATTTATAGTAACCCTTAATGGAAAAAGCCTACTGTAGGGACATATAAGTTTGCACTCAGAGGTCTACACCTTTAATACAATGAACCCTACCATCTGAGCTCAAAAGGCCTACTGTAGGAGTGACTGGTATATATTACAAATAGTGGTCCTTATTTATGAGGCCCTTATGCCACTGTTGTGCCACTTTTTGGGATGTGCAGAGGCAAAACAAATGCACCATATTTACAAAGTGACGCATCTAGGCAGATGGGTCACTTTCTAAACCCCTGCGCTACATTATACCTGTGACAGGTATAATGTATGCAGAGTGGGCGTTCCATTGCAGGAAAGCCACATAGAAGTGATGCAGTGAAATCTATGAGATTTCACTGTGACACTTTTATGGCGTCACTGCGCCAACTCCTGACGCCTGCTTGAAGCAGGCGTTAGAGGTGACGCAATACCTTTCAAATGGGACCTGCCCCATATGAAGTGAGACATTTCTGAATTTGCGTCTGTTTTCAGACACATCACAGCAATGTGCCAAGTTCGCGCCTAGAGATACGTTAGGAATACTGACGTATCTGTAAGTCCTTGCAACATGGAGCACCGTACAGTAAATACGGGGCATCTATGGTGTCGCAAGGATGGCACTGTGGAAAGTGTTGAATTGCTATTTTCCCACAGCAATGCGACTCCTTTTATAAATGAGTCCCAGTGCTTTGACCTTGCCACTCATGGTGAGGGCCACGTTGATCTGGTGTAATTTGCACTGTTCCTGCAGTCTGCAATAGTAGGCCTGCAGTCATCTGTTTAGTTCTGGTGGCACAAGCAGTGCTTCAGGCCCTGGAGACCCCTTTAACACCCATGACCTGGGATCCTTGGTACCATTTACTAGGGACTTATAAGAGGGTTAAAATCCCTGCCAATGGGGGTATCAATTGGCTTACATCGTGTTCAGGGAAAGAGCATCAGCACTGAGGCCTGTACAGCAGCCTCCAGTGCACTTTTATAGTCATAACCATCAGCATTGGGACAAAAGGTGTGGAGGTCATCATACAAAGAGGTCACTTTCCTACATGGTCCTCAACTTCTAGTGTCAATAGCGTGTCCCACCTCACAGTAGGCATGTGTTTCCACAGACATCCGTTCCCTAGTGCTCTTCAGTAACCTGGTGAACCCTCAGTGCAACTTCATAGGTAGAAAACCATTTGTCGATGTCATCTCCCACCACATAACTGGGCACAAAATCTTTAGTTATGCGGACACTTTTCTCTCCTTCAGACACTGTGGGTATGGTGCCACCATTGCAAGAATCTGATTGCTAGGTCCTAAGTTCCATCTCTTTCAGGCTCTTCTCATGAGCCAACATTGCAAATTAAGGGGCATATTTAGAAGCCCCTATCGCCTCCACAACTCCACTTTTCACGACATTGTGGTGGCTTTAGGGGCTTTGCTTTATTTACAAGACTGTGTTAAACCATGCCTTACAAATAAGGCACCCTTTCATGCTGTAATTAGCGTGGAAGGGGAGGGCAATGGGTGTTGCGGTGTGCGTTCCACCACAACACCCATTGATTTTGACGCTGCCCCATATTTACAAGATTGGCATAAATATGGGGCAGTGCCAAAACTAAAACCAGGGAAAACCTGGTCTTAACATGGCGCAATGAGGAGAAATGTTTAATTTCTTCTCGTTTTTACTGTTTCCATGTGTGCTGCGTTGGGCAGCACTCATGGAAAGAGCAAAACGCTGTTGATTGTTTATGTGCAGAAATGGAAACCTTCCTGCACATAAACAATCATTAAAAAAATGTAATTTTGCAAATTCTATGTGTGCTGCATTAAGCAGCAAATATAGAAGTTACAAAACGCCATTTAAAGAATATTTATGTGGAGGAAGGGACACCTACCTGCACATAAACAATCTTCCCTACAATGCAGACACCCTTGCACTATGTTGTAAATATGGTGCAGCCCTGCGCTTCAGAATTGGCAGAGCGCGGCACTAAGCCAAGACGGCTAGCACCGCACTTTGTCACTTATATTGTAAATATGCCCCTAAGTTTCTCCTCCATTTTTAGTTTAACCACCTGCAGCTGGAAATCTCTTTCTTCCCTTCTCTCTGCCAGTTCGTCTGGGGAAAGGCCATGGAAAGAGACAGTGCTACCTGCCCTCACAGTAAGCTCTAATTCAGGCGTCACCCCCTCCTCATCGGATGGGGGGCATTCTCAATTGAGCCATCATTAGGCCCATCCTCCTCAGCTGTGGTTTCATTTAGTATAGAGTGAGCTTCTTCTCAGGCCCTGAGCACCTTTTGAATCTCCACCTTCCTGGTGCTTTTAGCCAGAAGCCCATCCCCTTGCAGAAGTGTCTGAACTAGGCCACAGTGTATGCCTCTATGTTAGCTAGCTCAAACTCCGTGCTTGGGGTTGTGGATCTAGTAGCCAGAGACATGATTTTGAGGGAAAATCCAAAAATCCCAATTTGGGAGAATTTAATATTTGACCTGGTCTTGAATGTTGAATAGTAGTGTACACCAAATCAGAGTATGGCACTGCAGAAACATAGGTCCTTTCCTCACCACTGATCACCAGTGTTAGGAATAGGGTTCCTTGGTGACTGGGGTACAAGCCCTGGTCAAGCAGTAACCACAATCCTAGTCAGGGTAAGGCACAATTACACCCTAAATTACCCTGTGCTCGCCATCTGGCAGTTTGGCACAGAGCACACAGGCTTAACTTGGAGGCCATGTGTAAAGTGTTTGTGCAACATTTCAAACAGTGAAATGGTGAAAACACCACATAAAAAGATTCCACACCCAGTCAGAAAAATAGACTTTGATTTAGTAAATGAGATAGGACCAAAACAACAAACATCCAGTGCGTAGATCTTGAGATATTGAATTCTAAAGTTTATAGTTGAAACACAGAGCCAAAAAGCACAAACCACTATTGAGTGATAGCTGGTTGCGCCGGATTGGGACAAATTAAAAAATTCAGGCTGACCACAATGGAATTTAGGCTGGCTACAGGGTCCCAGTTAGGCGAGCTGAACCAAAGTACCTTAACCCCTTCAGTGCTCATGACGGAATGGATCCGTCATGAGCACTAACCCTGGGCGTAGTTTGCGAAGTAGCACTTCGCGAAGCTATGCAAAGTGCAGTTCGCACTACACGAGCTACGCGTAGCACTTCGCGAACTGCGTAGTACCTTGTTCGCACTGTGCCAGATGTCGTTTTCAATGATTGCACAGTGCGGACAAGCAACCGGCACTGTGCAATCATTGAAAATGGCATCTTGCACAGTGCGAGCTGTAGTTTTCTGCTGCTCGAGTGGATTTTTACTCGAGCGGCAGCTTTCTCAACGCGAACTGGTAGTTTCTCATCGCGAGCGGTCGCGAGCATACGCGACCACTCGCAATGAGAAACCTGACCTCCTCGCGTTGGGAATCTCGCCGGGAGGTTTATTTTCCATGCTCGCGATCGCCAACTTGATGTTGCTGATCGCGAACAAGGAAAAAGTCTCGCCGGGATGTCATTTTGCTTGCTCGCGGTTGCCAACTTGATGTTGAGGACCGCGAGCAAGCAAAAAATGACCGCAGCACCACGCAACACTACGCTACGCGTGTTCGCACTGTGCTACGTCAGTTCGCGTAGTGCGAAGTAGCGCGAACTTCGCAAACTACGCGAGCGTAGCATAGTGCTTTGCCCAGGCTTAATGAGCACATGCTCAGGAAATCCCTCTGCTGCAGACAGCAGAGGGATTTCCCTTTTTTTTTTTGCCTGGGGAGGTGGGGAAGAGCTTCCCCAACCTCCCCAGGCCGATTTTTGTATTTGATTGAAATGACGATCGTGCGCACAATGAAATCGAAACTTAGCTTCAGTTTCTCAGTTTCGGTGCTTGTGCGGCTATCTCAGCCCCCCGAGCACCAAAAAAGATGGGAGAGGTATCGTTGGAAAGGGGAGAATCTCCCCTTTCCAATAGTACCCTTCCCTACCAGGGATCCACCCAATATGACAAGGGACGGGGGAGCGGCCCCTTGGGCAAGGGCCTTTGCTCCCCACATTTTCTTTCAGGCACAACAGTCTTTCTGCCCCCCGTGGGGGAAGATGGGGCAGTAGCCCCCAATCTGCCCCCCCAAGGGGGGCGGAAAGCCCACTAGACACCAGGGATATTTTTTTCTATTGACGTTGGGGTGGGGACTGCCCAAAAAGGGCTTGGCAATACCCCCATCCCCCACATAAATGTCAGTCATTCTGCCCCCGGGGAGGCAGAAAGCCCACTAAAAACCAGGGATTTTTTTTATTGATGTTGGGGTGGGGGCGGCCAAAAAAGGGCATGCCAATGCCCCCACCCCTCCCCCCAGAGAAATGTCAGTCTTTTTGCCCCCCCCCCAGGGGTCAGTAGCCCCCAATCTGCTCCCGGGGGGGGCAGAAAGCCCACTAAAAACCAGGGATTTTTTTCCCATTGAATTTGGGTGTGGGGGCTGCCCAAAAAGGGCATGACAATGCCCCCACCCCACCTCCAAAGAAATGCCAGTCTTTCTGCACCTCAGGGGTCAGACGGGGCAGTAGCCCCCAAAGTGCCCCCCTTTTGGGGGCAGAAAGCCCACTAGAAACCAGGGATTTATTTTTTTAATAATGTAGGGGTGGGGGCTGCCCAGAATGGCCATGATAATGCCCCACGTGAAAAATAATTACAACAGTCTTTCTTCCCCTCCCCGGAGGCATAGTGGGGCAATAGCCTCTTATCTGCCCACCTCAGGGAGGGGGGGCAGAAAGCCCATTAGGTCTCAGGTTTTTTTTTTTTAATTCAGGGGTGAGGTCAGCCTAGAATGGGCATGCCAATGCCCACATCTCGCCAAACAAATGCCAAAGTCTTTCTACCCCCCCAGGTGGAGGATGGGAGCAGTGGCACCTGATCTGCCCCCGGGGGGGCAGAAAGCCCAATAGGCGCCAGCAATTACGCTGGCTTTTTTATGCATGGGGTGGGGGCTGCCCAGAATGGGCATACCAATGCCCCAACACCAAAACAACAGCCACAGTCATTCTGCCCCCCTTGGGGGCATATCAAGGCAACCCTCCACCCCACCCCGGTTTTCCCCAAGGGCGCGCAGAAAGCCCACTAGGCACAATCTTTTTTTTAGCAATGTGCCTACCTGTGGATGTTGAGCCTTAGCGTAGCTGGCACAGAGGGAAACCTAGAAAACCTGTACATTTTTAAAAAATAGACACCAAGGGGAATCTAGGATGGGGTGACTTGTGTGCCTCTCACCCGGTTCTGTTACCCAGAATCCCTTGCAAACCTTAAACTTAGTTAAAGAAAACACTTTTTCCTCACAATTCTGTGATGGAAAGTTCTGGGATCTGTGTGGATCCACAAAATTCCACCCACCCCGCATTACCCAAAGTCTTCCGAGAAAAATGGTACCTCACTTGTGTGGGTAGGCCTAGTACCCATGACAGGAAAAAGCCCAAAACGCAACGTGGACAAACCACGTTTTCATAGTGAAAAATGACCCTTTTTTTAAAAAGTGCCTAGCTGTCGATTTTGAACCCTAGCTCTGCCAGCACCTAGGGAAACCTAGCAAACCTATACATTTTTGAAAACTAGACACCCAGGGGAATCCAGGATGGGGTGACTTGTCTGGCTCTCACCAGGCTGTGTTATCCAGAATCCCTTGCAAACCACAACATTTGTCAAACAAACACATTTTCCTTACATTTCTGTGGTGGAAAGTTCTAGAATCTGTGTGGATCCACAAAATTCCACCAAGCCTGCATTCCCCAAAGTCTTCCGAGAAAAATGGTACCTCACTTGTGTGGGTGGGTCAAGTACCCGTGACAGGCAAGGGCCCAAAACCTATTGAGGCTACATCAAAATTACCTATCACAAAACAACCTGGTTTTGCAAGGGGGGGTCCCATGAGTTTTTGGCCCCAGGCTCGGGGGCCATCTAGGGAAACCTACCAAACCCACACATTTCTGAAAACTAGACACCCTAGGGAGTCACACCAAGGAATGGCTTGCGTGGGTCCCCCAACATTTCCCTACCGAGAATCCCCTGCAAACCTCAAATTTAGATGAAAAAATTACTTTTTTCTCAAATTTCAATGTGTAAAAGTATTGGAATATGCGTGGATCCACAAATGTCCTTCTACACAGCACTCCCCCAGGTCTCCCGATAAAAATGGTACCTCACTTGTGTGGGTGGGTCAGGTAACCGTGACAGGCAAGGGCCCAAAACCCATTGAGGCGACATCAAAATTACCTATCACAAAACAACCTGGTTTTGCAAAGGGAGTCCCATGAGTTTTTGGCCCCAGGCTCGGGGGCCATCTAGGGAAACCTACCAAACCCACACATTTCTGAAAACTAGACATCTTAGGGAGTCACACCAAGGTATGGCTTGGGTGGGTCCCCCATCATTTCCCTACCGAGAATCCCCTGCAAACCTCAAATTTAGATGAAAAAATGACTTTTTTCTCAAATTTCGGTGCGGGAAAGTATTGGAATCTGCGTTGAGCCACAAATGTCCTTCTACACAGCATTTCCCCAGGCCTCCTGATAAAAATGGTACCTCACTCACGCGGGTGGGTCAAGTACCCGCGACAGGCAAGGGCCGAAAACCTATTGAGGCGACATGAAAATCACAAAACAACCTGATTTTGCAAGGAGGATCCCATGAGTTTTTGGCCCCGGGCTCGGCAGCCTTCTAGGAAAACCTACCAAACCCACACATTTCTGAAAACTAGATACCCTGTGGAGTCCAATGAGGTATGGCTTGCGTGGGTCCCCCAACATTTCCCTACCCAGAATCATCTGCAAACCACAAATTTTGATGAAAAAATTAATTTTTTATCACATTTCTGTATGGGAAAGTTGTAGGTTCACCGGGCTGACACAAATTTCCTACCACCCAGCGTTCCCCAAGGTCCAATAAAAATGGTACATCACTTGTGTGGGTAGGCATAGTGGCTGCAACAGGAAATGACCGAAATTGTACCGTGGAGACTTCAAAATTACCTATAACAAAACTACCTGGTTTTAGGGGGGGGCACCTGGCGTTTTGGCCCCGGGCTCGCTGCCATCTAGGGAAACCTACCAAACCCAAACATTTCTGAAAACTAGATACCCTGGGGAGTCCAAAGAGTTATGGCTTCCGTGAATCCCCAACGTTTGCCTACCCTGAATCCCCTGCAAACCTCAAGTTTAGCTGAAAAAAACACATTTTCCACACATTTTTGCGTGGAATCACCGTGGTGGCACAAATGTCCTACCCCACAGCGTTCTCCTTAGTGTCCCGGGTAAAATGATACCTCACTTGTGTGGGTGTCCAATGCAGAATTGGCTAAAAACGTATTTTTAAAAAATGTAGCGCTTAGAATTCTCGGTGCTATACCCTTATCCCTATGTTTTGGGTTCTTCCCAGTCACAGGCCCTTGCCCCACCCACACAAGTGAGGTATCATTTTACTCGGGAGACTGGGGTAAACGCTGTGGGGTAGGACATTTGTGCCGGCACGGTGATTCCACCTAAAAATATGTGTAAAATATGTTTTTTTCAGCTACATTTTAGGTTTGCAGGGCATTCTGGGTAGGAAAACGTTGGGGGATCTACGCAAGCCATACCTCGCTGGACTCCCCCGGGTATCTAGTTTTCAGAAATGTGTGGGTTTGGTAGTTTTCCAAGATGGCCGCAGAGCTCAGGTCCAAAAACCCAGGCGACCCCTCTTGCAAAACCAGGTTGTTTTGTGATAGGCCATTTTGATGTCTTCTCAATAGTTTTTGGGCCCTTGTCTGACGCGGGTACTTCATCCACCCATTCGAGTAAGGTATCATTTTTATCGGGCGACCTGGGGAATGCTGGATGGTAGGAGATTTGTGGATCCATGTGGATTCCAGAACTTTCCCACACAGAAATTTGAGAAAAAGGTGATTTCTTCAGCTAAATTTGAGGTTTGCAGGGCATTCTGGGTAGGAAAATGTTGGAGGATCCACGCAAGCCATACCTCGCTAGACTCCCCCGGATGTCTAGTTTTCAGAAATGTGTGGCTTTAGTAGTTTGTCAAAATGGCCGCCAAGCCAAACCCAAGTGACCCCCCTTGCAAAACCAGGTTGTTTTGTGATAGGACATTTTGATGTCTCCTCAATAGGTTTTGTGCCCTTGCCTGTCGAGGGTACTTGACCCACCCACTCGAGTGAGGTATCATTTTTATCGGGAGACCTGGGGGAACAATGGGTGGTAGGAAATTTGTGGATCCACGTAAATACCAGAACTTTCCCATACAGAAATTTAAGAAAAAAGTGATTTTTCCAACTAAGTTTGAGGTTTGCAAGGCATTCTGGGTAGGAAAAAGTTGGGGGACCCACGCAAGCCATACCTCGCTGGACTTCCCCCATTGTCTAGTTTTCAGAAATGTGTGGGTTTGGTAGGTTTCCTGTTAGACCCGGCCCTCGTGACATAGCCATACCTGACCCCTGCACCTCACACAGCCCCCGAGCCCACGACCGAGCCGATCCTTCCCACCAGAACACACACACCCGACCCAGACTTTCCCGTCCGTGGCCTTCCTCCTGTCGGCCACACCTGGCCCGCGTGCCCACTTCATGCACCAAGATGGCCGCCCGGCCCCAGCGCGACCCTGGCCTAGAGGCGTCACTCCGGCTGGAGGACATCGCGCTCCCCTTGGGATGAGAGAGGGAGGAGCAGTTTCTATCACACCTCTGCGCTTCCCTGGGAAGGTGGGTTTCGATCGGCCCGCCGGCCTCCCCGAGGGCTGGCTCCACGCCTGCTGGGTGTCTGGGACTCCCCCCAACCCGGCCCTGAAAGGATCAAAAGACAATGGCAGGAAACCCCGACAAGCGACCCCCCAGGTGACAAGACCCCTGCCTGCACAGACTCCGGACATCAAAGAGGAGTCACCCTATAACAAGGGGTGCTCTGGGACTGTCCGGTAGATTCGCCTTTGGAACCACCTGAGCCCTGCTGAGTGACTCGCGGCTCCCTGAAGATCGAAAGACCTCCGAACTTGTGCTTGAGCCCTGCTGAGTGACTCGCGGTTCCCCGAAGACCGTAAGACCTCCGAACTCGTGCTTGAGCCCTGCTGAGTGACTCGCGGCTCCCTGAAGATCGTAAGACCTCCGAACTTGTGCTTGAGCCCTGCTGAGTGACTCGTGGCTCCCACAGACTCTCTTGGTCCCGCCGGACCCCACGACGACAAAGTGTATCCCCCAGCTCGAGGATTGTGAGCTGTGCGCCGGGTACGCTCCTGCATTTGATCCATATCCCCCAAAGACTGTCCCGCTACCTCTTACCCCCCTCAAAGACTCTGTGAGCCCGCGCTCCACTTGTATATATTTGCCGTGCTGATCATAAAGATCCTACAACTCCGATCTGATAAAGATTTATTCTTAAGCACTCCCGGTGTGGTGTCTCTTTGTCGTGTGGTGCCGAGTGTACGATCCTAGATACGAGATTCCTCCCCTGAGGAGTCTCCCGCCAGTGCCCGGCTACGATATCTCGAGGGTTGGTCTCAGACTAGTCAGGGCCCCCTCCGGGCTCCTCTGAGGTCGCCTTCTAACATTGGTGGCAGCGGTGGGATTCGGGCCCATAATCTAGAGATCGTACCGTGAACGGCTGACGCACTACCGACAAAGATGGCAGAAGGAAACGCCGTGGTGCTCACCGAAAACGACACCAGTACCATGTTCCAGGCGGAACAACTGGAAGAGTACACCCACAAAGAATTGAAGCAATTCTGCAAGGAACTCAAAATCGCTGCCACTGGTCTCAACACCAAAGAAGATATGCAAAGGCACTGAAAGCTTGGGTGGATTCTGGAGCCCCCCGCCCAGAAGGAGCGGTGGAGCCCCACGACGAAGCTGGACCCTCCCAAGGAGAACGCAGCAGCAACCAGGCGCGAAGCTTCGTACCAGACGGGGGCCTATCCCCTGAGGAACTCGCGGACAGAGAAAGAAGTCGCCATCACGAACTCGAATTAGCCAAACTCAAAATTGAGGGCGAGTTGAAATTAGCCGAGAAAAAGCTAGCAGTAGAACAGATGCGGGTGCACGGAGAACTAGAAGAGAAGAAACTCCAACGGGAACACGAAGGAAGGAGACTTCAACTGGAACATGAACGCAGCTTGAAAGAAATGGAACTAAAAGCGAAAAGCGAAGAAGCGCGGCCCCCGGGGAACCGAGGGGCGGCCTCCCCGGCGGAGCAGAAGGTCCACATCCCCAAGGATGTGGTCAAAGAATACTACAAAAACGATGACATTCAACAGTGGTTCCGGGCCTACGAGGTCGCAATGGCCTCCCATCGGGTCCCGCAGAAGGATTGGGGGGCCGGGTTGTGGGGACGATTCCTGAGCGAAGGGAGAGACACCCTGCTCGACCTACCAACCTCCATGCAGACCTCCTATGACCACATGAAGGAGGCCCTCCTCACAAGGTACGGCCTCACCCCGGAGATATACCGCCAGCGGTTCCGGGACTGCAGGAAGATCCCGGGTACCACCTGGGTGGAATATGTAAACTTTTTCAGTCGCGCATTCGATGGGTGGATCAAGGGCAGCAAGGTAACCACCCTGGAAGAACTAACAGACCTTATGTTGTGGGAACACCTGGCTGCGAACTGCTTTGTGGAACTGCGCCAGCATCTGCTCGACAGCAAGCTCACGGATCCGAGAAAGCTGGCTGTCAAGGCGGATCGCTGGACCAACACCCGGGTCTCCCGGGGCCCTGTAGGAGAGTACCCCCAGCCAGTCAGGGACCACCCCGCCAGAGAGGGGGGGAAACCAGGGAGGGCAGAGAGAGTCCCAGTCTAGTCCCCCGAAGACCCAACCTCCGCCTTTCCCGGCACCCCCACCAGCTGTATCCGCCCCCCCCTGAGACGGGGGCACCGGGTGACCATCACTTGTTTCCGTTGTCAGAAGCCCGGGCATTATGCCAACGACCCTGAATGCCCCATGGCCCCACACACCACCCAGGCAGCAACCCCCGCTAGACAGATAGCCAATGTAGCACTGGGGGAGGAGGTTGAGGAGACCGAAGAGTGGGAACCCGCAGCCATGGCCCTAGTATCCTTAGGGGATAGAGAAATGGTCCCTGGAAGCCTCCTGCCCTCCAACACGAAGAAATATGGGCAGCTCGTAACGATCAATGGCCATCAAGTAGAAGCCCTCCGTGACACCGGGGCCAGCATCACCGGTGTCCTCAGTCATTTAGTCCACGAAGACCAGGTCCTCCCCAACGTCTTTTGCCCGGTCATTTCCGCTGACAACACGGAAAGTCTGTGTAAAGTAGCCCTGGTGCCTTTTGAGTGGGGAGGGGTGTTCGGGAAACTGAAAGTCGCAGTGAGAACCTCCCAGCCAGTCGACTGTCTCCTGGGAAACGACCTGGAAAGTTCCCCCTGGAAACAAGTCGAGCGCAAGACCCACCTAGGGATGATGGGCCTCCCCGAGTGGGTGTGCGCCACCACCTGATCCATGGCGGCCCGACTGACCCCCCTGGGGGGCGTCGACGACGCCCCGACCACTGAAGATAGGATGGTCCCCGCCGAGGGTCCCCACATCCCCCCACAAGAAGGGTCGATCGCCAGTGACGAACCCCCACCTTCCGACTCCGCCCAGGTCACCGAGTTAGGCGATCTGCCCGAACTGGCCCAATGGCGCCACGAGGGGGGCCCCTCCCGAGAGGAGTTCTGCCGTGAGCAGGCTACCTGTCCTTCCCTGGTCGGGCCCCGGCAACAGGCAGAGGCCCAGGCCGCGGGCGACCAGACGGGGACGCACCGGGTGTATTGGGAGGATGACCTTTTGTACAGCGAGCAGAAGTCGGTGGAGCTAGGGTCCGGCCGGGTGCTGGTGGTACCCCTACGCTTCCGAAACCTCCTCCTGGGCTTGGCCCACGACGTTACCCTCGCAGGCCACTTGGGCCAGGACAAAACCTACAGTCGCCTCGTGACTCACTTCTACTGGCCCAGAATGAAAGCCGATGTAGAAGCCCACTGCAAGTCCTGTCCCACGTGCCAGGCCAGTGGGAAGAGCGGAGGAAAGCGCAAGGCTCCCCTCCAACCCTTCCCTGTCGTCAGTACCCCTTTTGAGCGGGTCGGGATCGACATCGTGGGGCCTCTGGACCCCCCAACCTCCCAAGGGCACCGCTTTATCCTTGTCCTGGTGGATCATGCCACCCGATACCCTGAAGCCATTCCCCTGCGCACCGTCACAGCCCCCGTGGTGGGCCGGGCGTTGATGGGAATCTTCTCCCGCATGGGTTTTCCCCACGAGGTCGTGAGCGATCGCGGTACCAACTTCATCTCCAGATACATGACGTCCTTGTGGCAACAATGCGGGGTGTCCTACAAATTCACCACCCCGTACCACTCCCAGGGGAACGGCCTGGTAGAGCGGTTTAACCGGACTCTGAAGGGGATGATCGCGGGCTTGGAAGAGCCCCTCCGGCGTAAGTGGGACGTCCTGCTCCCCTGCCTCCTATTTGCCTACCGAGAAGTTCCCCAGAAATCCTTGGGGTTCAGCCCTTTTGAGTTGCTCTACGGGCACCCCGTCAGGGGGCCCCTCAGCCTGGTCAAGGAAGGGTGGGAGGCGGCGCCCCGGGGCCCCCCCCCGAGATGTGTTCCGATACGTCCTGACCCTCCGAAACCAGACTAGGAAGTTCCGAGAGATGGCCGAGGCCAACCTGGAGGCGAGCCAGGAGGAGATGAAGCGCTGGTACGACCAGAATGCCACTCTGGTCGAGTTTCAGCCGGGCCAGCAGGTATGGGTCATAGCCCCCGTGAAACCCTGCGCCCTCCAGGACAAGTGGACCGGGCCCTTCAAAGTGGTTGAGCGGAAGAGCCAGGTCGCGTACTTGGTGGACGTCCAGTCCCCACGGGACCCCCTCCGGGTCCTCCACGTGAACCGCCTCAAGCCCCACTTTGTGCGGACGGAGCTGAGCCTCCTGCTGGCCACTGATGACGGGTCCGAGGAGGAGTCGGATCCTCTCCCTGATCTCCTGTGCACCAAAGAGAAGGACGGCTCCGTAGAGGGAGTGAACCTCTCCCCGTCCCTCACTTCCCAGCAACGTGAGGAGTGCCGCCAGCTCCTAGCGCAGTTTTCTGACCTCTTCTCCCTGGTCCCCAAAGTCACCGACTGGTGTGTCCATGACGTGGACACCGGGGACAGCCCACCGGTGAAACACCGGGCCTACCGAGTCCCTGATCGGGTCCGGTCCTGCATTCAGGCCGAGGTCTCGAAGATGTTGACTTCGGGAGTGATCGAACCCTCAGTCTCTGGGCCAGCCCCGTGGTCCTGGTCCCGAAAGCAGCTGCCCCCGGTGTCGCCCCAGAGCTCCGCTTCTGCGTGGACTACCGAGGACTCAATGAAGTCACCCGAGCCGATGCCCACCCCATTCCCCGAGCCGACGAGCTCATTGACCGACTCGGGGCTGCTCGGTTCCTCAGCACCTTCGATCTCACTTGCGGCTACTGGCAAATTGCGCTCACAGAGGGAGCCAAGGAGCGGTCCGCCTTCTCCACCCCGGATGGGCACTATCGCTTTTGCGTGATGCCCTTCAGGATGAAAAATGCCCCGGCCACCTTCCAGCGACTGGTAAATAGAGTCCTGGCCGGGCTGGAAAAATTCAGCGCTGCATATCTCAACGATATTGCAGTTTTTAGTTCCGAATGGAGTGAGCACCTCCAGCACCTCCGGAGGGTGCTAACCGCCCTGCGCCAGGCAGGCCTCACCGTGAAAGCCAGCAAATGCCAGATTGGGCAAGGTTCGGTAACCTACCTGGGGCACCAGGTCGGAAGCGGTCAGGTCGCTCCTCTACAGCCCAAAATCGACACCATCCTAGCCTGGGAACCCCCCACTACCCAAACGGAGGTCCGAGCCTTTCTGGGCCTCACGGGCTACTATCGGAGATTCATCCGGAATTACGGCAGCCTGGTCGGTCCCCTCACGGGACTCACGTCTAAGAAACAGCCCAAGAAAGTGCAGTGGACCCCTGCCTGTCAGGAGGCGTTCAATGCCCTGAAAGCGGCCATGTGCACTGCCCCCGTCCTCCAGGCCCCCGACTACTCCAAGGAGTTTGTGGTCCAAACGGACGCCTCCGAGCATGGAATTGGGGCCGTCCTGTCCCAGGTGAATGACCAAGGCCTAGACCAGCCCGTGGCCTTCCTCAGCCGAAGGCTGTTGCCCAGAGAACAAAGATGGAGCACCATCGAGCGCGAGGCGTTCGCCATAGTCTGGGCCCTCAAGAAGCTACGCCCTTACCTGTTCGGCACCCACTTCAAGGTCCAACCCAACCATCGCCCCTTGCGATGGCTCATGCAGATGCGAGGAGAAAACCCCAAGCTACTGCGGTGGTCAATCTCCCTCCAGGGGATGGATTTCACCGTGGAACATCGCCCTGGGACTAACCACGCCAACGCCGATGACCTCTCCCGGTTCTTCCGCCTCAGCGAAGAGAACCCCCAAGAGGATGGGTAGTTCTCTCCGGCTTTCAGCTGGGGGGGGACGCGTGTTAGACCCGGCCCTCGTGACATAGCCATACCTGACCCCTGCACCTCACACAGCCCCCGAGCCCACGACCGAGCCGATCCTTCCCACCAGAACACACACACCCGACCCAGACTTTCCCGTCCGTGGCCTTCCTCCTGTCGGCCACACCGGGCCCGCGTGCCCACTTCATGCACCAAGATGGCCGCCCGGCCCCAGCGCGACCCTGGCCTAGAGGCGCCACTCAGGCTGGAGGACATCGCGCTCCCCTTGGGATGAGAGAGGGAGGAGCAGTTTCTATCACACCTCTGCGCTTCCCTGGGAAGGTGGGTTTCGATCGGCCCGCCGGCCTCCCCGAGGGCTGGCTCCACGCCTGCTGGGTGTCTGGGACTCCCCCCAACCCGGCCCTGAAAGGATCAAAAGACAATGGCAGGAAACCCCGACAAGCGACCCCCCAGGTGACAAGACCCCTGCCTGCACAGACTCCGGACATCAAAGAGGAGTCACCCTATAACAAGGGGTGCTCTGGGACTGTCCGGTAGATTCGCCTTTGGAACCACCTGAGCCCTGCTGAGTGACTCGCGGCTCCCTGAAGATCGAAAGACCTCCGAACTTGTGCTTGAGCCCTGCTGAGTGACTCGCGGTTCCCCGAAGACCGTAAGACCTCCGAACTCGTGCTTGAGCCCTGCTGAGTGACTCGCGGCTCCCTGAAGATCGTAAGACCTCCGAACTTGTGCTTGAGCCCTGCTGAGTGACTCGTGGCTCCCACAGACTCTCTTGGTCCCGCCGGACCCCACGACGACAAAGTGTATCCCCCAGCTCGAGGATTGTGAGCTGTGCGCCGGGTACGCTCCTGCATTTGATCCATATCCCCCAAAGACTGTCCCGCTACCTCTTACCCCCCTCAAAGACTCTGTGAGCCCGCTCTCCACTTGTATATATTTGCCGTGCTGATCATAAAGATCCTACAACTCCGATCTGATAAAGATTTATTCTTAAGAACTCCCGGTGTGGTGTCTCTTTGTCGTGTGGTGCCGAGTGTACGATCCTAGATACGAGATTCCTCCCCTGAGGAGTCTCCCGCCAGTGCCCGGCTACGATACCTCGAGGGTTGGTCTCAGACTAGTCAGGGCCCCCTCCGGACTCCTCTGAGGTCGCCTTCTAACATTTCCCAAGAAGGCGAACGAGCCCGGGGCAAAAAACCAAGGTGACTCCCCTTGCCAAACCAGGTTGTTTTGTGATAGGTCATTTTGATGTCTCCTCAATGTGTTTTGGGCCCTTGCCTGTTGTGGGTACTTGACCCACCCACTCGAGTGAGGTATCATTTTTATCAGGTGACCTGGGGAACGCTGGGTGGTAGAAAATTTGTGGATCCACATGGATTCCAGAACTTTCCCACACAGAAATTTGAGAAAAAAGTGATTGTTTCAGCTAGATTAGAGGTTTGCAGGGCATTCTGGGTAGGAAAACGTTGAAGGATCCACGCAAGCTATACCTCGCTAGACTCCCCCGGGTGTCTAGTTTTCAGAAATGTGTGGTTTTGGTAGTTTGTCAAGATAGCCGCCGAGCCCGGGGCCAAAAACCCAGGTGACCCCCCTTGCAAAACCAGGTTGTTGTGTGATAGGTCATTTTGATGTCTCCTCAATGCTTCTTGGGCCCTTGCCTGTCGCGGGTACCGCGCAAGCCATAACTCGCTGGACTCCCCCGGGTGTCTAGTTTTCAGAAATGTGTGGGCAAGAAGGCCAACGAGCCCGGGGCTAAAAACCAAGGTGACTCCCCTTGAAAAACCAGGTTGTTTTTTGATTGGTCATTTTGATGTCTCCTCAATACGTGTTGGGCCCTTGCCTGTTGCGGGTACTTGACCCACCCACGTGATTGAGGTATCATTTTTATCGGGAGTCCTGAAGGGAACACTGGGTGGTAGGAAATTTGTGGATCCACATTTGAGAAAAAAAGTGTTTTTTGTTCAGCTAAATTTGAGGGATGTAGGAGATCCTGGGTAGGAAAATGTTGGGGGAGCCACGCAAGCCATACCTCGCTGGACTCCCCCGGGTGTCTAGTTTTCAGAAATGTGTGGGTTTGGTAGTTTTAGAAGATGGCCGCCGAGCCCGGGGCCAAAAACCCAGGTGATCCCTCTTGCAAAACCAGGTTGTTTTGTGATAGGTCATTTTGAAGCCTCCTCAATACGTTTTGGGCCCTTGCCTGTCGTGGATACTTGACCCACCCACGTGATTGATGTATCATTTTTATCGGGAGACCAGAGGGAACACTGGGTGGTAGGAAATTTGTGGATCCACATTTATTCCAGACCTTTCCCACACAGAAATTTGAGAAAAAAGTGATTTTTTTAGCTAAATTTGAGGTTTGCAGGGCATTCTAGGTAGGAAAACGTTGGGGAATTCACGCAAGCCATACCTCGCTGGACTTCCCTGGGTGTCTAGTTTTCAGAAATGTGTGGGTTTGGTAGTTTTAGAAGATGGCCGCCGAGCCCGGGGCCAAAAACCCAGGTGACCCCCCTTGCAAAACCAGGTTCTTTTGTGAAAGGACATTTTGATGTCTCCTCAATACGTTTTGGGCCCTTGCTTGTTGCGGGTACTTGACCCACCCACTCGAGTGAGGTATCATTTTTATCGGGAGACCTGAGGGAGCGCTTGGTAGTAGGAAATTTGTGGATCCACATGGATTCCAACAATTTCCTACACAGAAATTTGAGAAAAATGTGGGGGGGGGGGGTTCAGCTAAATTTGAGGTTTGCAGGAGATTCTGGGTAGGAAAACGTTGGGGGACCCATGCAAGCCATACCTCGCTGGACTCCCCCGGGTGTCTAGTTTTCAGAAATGTGTGGGTTTGATAGTTTTAGAAGATGGCCGCCGAGCCCGGGGCCAAAAACCAGGTGACCCCTCTTGCAAAACCAGGTTGTTTTGTGATAGGTCATTTTGAAGTCTCCTCAATACGTTTTAGGCCCTTGCCTGTCGCGGATACTTGACCCACCCACGCAATTGAGGTATCATTTTTATCGGGAGACCAGAGGGAACACTGGGTGGTAGTTAATTTGTGGATCCACATTTATTCCATACCTTTCCCACACAGAAATTTGAGAAAAAAGTGATTTCTTTCAGCTAAATTTGAGGTTTGCATGGCATTCTAGGTAGGAAAACGTTGAGGGATTCACGCAAGCGATACCTCGCTGGACTTCCCTGGGTGTCTAGTTTTCAGAAATGTGTAAGCTTATCATTTTCCTAGAGGGCCGCCGAGCCCGGGGCCAAAAACCCAGGTGACCCCTCTTGCAAAATCAGGTTGTTTTGTGATAGGTCATTTTGAAGTCTCCTCAATACATTTTGGGCCCTTACCTGTCGTGGGTACTTGACCCACCCACTCGAGTGAGGTATGATTTTTATCGGGAGACCTGAGGGAACGCTGGGTGGTAGGAAATTTATGGATTCCAACAATTTCCTACACAGAAATTTGAAAAAAAAGTGGGGGGGTTTTCAGCTAAATTTGAGGTTTGCAGGAGATTCTGGGAAGGAAAACGTTGGGGGACCCACGCAAGCCATACCTCGCTGGACTCCCCTGGGTGCCTAGTTTTCAGAAATGTGTGGGTTTGGTAGTTTTAGAAGATGGCCGCCGAGCCCGGGGCCAAAAACCCAGGTGACCCCTCTTGCAAAACCAGTTTGTTTTGTGATAGGTCATTTTGAACTCTCCTCAATATGTTTTGGGCCCTTGCCTGTCGCGGGTACTTGACCCACCCCTGCGAGTGAGGTAGCGTTTTTATCGGGCGACCTAGGGGAATGCTGGGTGGTAGGAAATTTGTGGATCCACGTAGATTCCCGAACTTTCACACAAAGAAATTTGAGAAAAAAGTGATATTTTTCAGCTACATTTGAGGTCTTTTTTTTTCCTCATTCAAAAGAAAAAGTGAGTGGTCTTAAAGCAGTACCATGTCACACTCCTGAACCAAGTAGAGGTGGAACATCATCATATAAATCTCTTTCCACCTCAAGAATTTTTTGAGTAGCCGACCACAAGACTCTCTGGAGTAAATAAGGAAGGAACATACCCTCATTCTCTCAACGAAGCATCATCCCTTGAACTCATTTGTTTTCATAATCATTGGACTTTTAAACTTTTAGGAAGTTGAAATACCCGATTTATTAACCCAATCCTCCCATATACCCCAAAATGTAGTTCTTTTCTTTGACATATAACTCATGTCCAATTTATGGATTCTTTTAACAGAAACAACCCAATCCATAAACCCTAGAGAGTTGGGAGAACGCCAGTTTACACAGATTTCTCTTCTTGCCAAGAGAATTAAAATAAATAAGAGAGAAGCTTGGAATTTAGATAGCTTATTAATAATGCCATCTTCAGGCCATATTCCAAAAATAACTAAAACCAAGCTTATCTTAATTTCTTGGCCAATTACTTCTGATATTATCTTGCCCACTTTGTACCACAATCCCTGGATCTGGGGACACTACAAGAACATGTGTACATCATCCGCACCCCCCAGGGCACACTTTGAGCAGGCCTTTACTCCTCCTCCCATCTTGGAAAGTCTCTTCAGAGTCCATAAGGCTCTATGAAGTGTAAACAAATGGTGTCTCCTAAGTGGGGCAGCCTTAACAACACTCCTTAAAGTGCACATCGATACTTGCCAATGAGATGTAATATCGCTGGCAGGCAGGTCTCTTCTCCAGGGCTCCTCCATAGGTGATAGCGGGGGTTCTCCTTTCACTAAAAGACAGTACCATTTAGAAACTTCTCTACGTTGATGAAGAGGGGCCAATAACTTATTCTCCAGATCTTCATTCTCGACTCCGTCCTTGCCCAGGTTAACAGCCCAGCCAGACAATTGATAACATTTGAATCTGGATAGCCTTTATTTCGTAAGTTTACTGAGAATTGTCCATGTAAGTAATTTGTTGTCTTTCAATAATTGACCCCATTTCTGTATGCCTTCTTCCAGGAGTGGGACTGACAAGCAATCCTTAAGACAGTTGGGGGTACCCGGCGAATTCTAGATGGAAGCACATAAGCAATGATACGAAATTTTAAAAAACTTCTTCTACTTATACCATAGTTCACAGGCAGACCTTAAAACCTTCAGTTCAACTTTTTTGAAGTACTTGGGATGCCCAAATTTGAAAAGGAAGCCCCCCCCCCACCTCCCCGGGGAACACTTGTAGACAGAGCTAAGAGAAAAGGAGGATAACAAGAGGAGTCAAACAACAAAGATCTCACATTCTTGAAATGAAAGGCCCAACTATAGAAATGAAGGTCAGAACTAGCTAAACCATGTAGTTTTGCACATCTTAATTTCCTCTAAGCAATCCTATTCCCTTTATTGGACCAAAAAAAGCTATTTATATCACTCTGTATATCTTTTAGTATTTCAACGCTAAATGATAAGGGAACAGTGTCAAAAATAAAAGTGAATTTAGTCACAATTGACATTTTGACCAGATTTGAACGGCCAAAAATTTACAATGGAAGGTTACTCCATGATCTTAATAAGGATCTAATCTCTTTCCTCTTTACCTCAAGATAAACCTGGGCCAATTTATCAATATCCTGAGTGATTTGAATGCCTAAGTATCTTATTTGCTGTTGAACTAATGAAGAACTAGTTTGCAAGTTCCATGACATAATTTCTGTTTTTTGTGTATTGATTAGATAACCAGATATCTTCCCAAAGTCCATCAAAAGATGCTCCAGCCTTGCCAAAATTTCTGGCGATTCCCTCGTAAAAATCATCAAATCGTCGGCATAACGGGACACTTTTTTTACCCACCCCTCATATTTAAATGGAGCAAAGAGTTCACTGGCCCTGATGTTACAAGCCAGTGGTTCGATGTAAAGATCGAAAAGGAGGGGAGAAAGGGAACAACCCTGCCTTGTTCCTCGCTCCAGCCTAACTAGGTTGAATAGATTTCCGTTAACTATTATGCTTGCTGTAGGAGTTTTATAGATGTTACTAATAACCCTAAAAATAAATTCTCCTAGGCCAAACGAGTGAGCTATATGATATAAACAAGACCAGCTCACCTGATCAAATGCCTTGGCCGCATCAAACTCAAAAATAGTAAGAGCCAACTTATTAGCTAAAGCAATATCAATTACTCCAATCAGCTCATGGGTTAAATCATGAAGCTGACGTCCTCTGATAAATCCCTTCTGGTCCGGATGGACCAGATATCCCATCATGTTATTTAATCTCCCTGAATTTGCACAAAGATTTTATAGTCACAATTCAGCAGGGAGATGGGCCTATAAGATTCGCATTTTCTTGGGTTCTTATGGGCTTTAAAATCAGAGTAACAGCTGCCTCATTCCAAGAGTTGGGGATTCGAGCATTTTTAGAAAATATACCATCAAATAATTTCCCCAAAATGGGAGCAAGTGTCTCATTAGTGCGATATAAAACTCATTAGGAATAGCATCCAAGCCTGCCGCACTACCTCTCTTTAGTTGTTTTATTGTTGCCCTGATTTCTTCTAATGAAACCTTTTAATTCAACTGCTGGACCTGTTCGCCAGAAAGGGATTGTAACGTTATTTTATCCAAATATTTTTTTCTTTGGGAGTCAGTAACCACTAGGTCTTCTGTGTACAATGCTTGGAAATAAGATTCAAATGCTTTTCCCATTCTAATCTTATCTGACATCACCTCCCCTGTTTCTATATTTAGAATCTCCTTAATTAAATTTCTAGATTGATTGGTACGCGATTTCCAAGCAAGGAGTTTTCCACACCCTTCCCTGTATTCATAATTAGCTAATTTACTTGCTTCCCATCTCCTTTTAGTGATATTATCTAGGTAGTCCACCATAGCTTGCCACTTAGCGATCACCTCAGCGTTACCCTCCCTCTGTTCCGCTCTGTTCCGATTGAAAGGTTGGTTATTAAGTGCTCTAGCAATGTCTGTTTCCAGTAGTTTTAGTGTTTCTTTAGCTTCCTTGTGGATTTTAGCTGAGAGACTAATAACTCTACCTCTGATGTATGCCTTATAGGCTTTCCAAATTACCTCCATAGGAGCCAAAAGATCATTTACTTAAAAAAAGTCTCATCCTTTAATTGATCAACCACTGAGACATCCTGGTGGAGAACTCTATCAAAGGTCCACCCTCCTATTGGAGCGTGTCCTATTAGTTGTAATTCCATCAGCACCGCTGAGTGGTCTGAAAGGTGTTCTGAAATATGTGTTACTGACCTGACACTATTTGACAGCCCAGCATCTACTAAAAAATAGCCGATTCTGATGGACATGTTTTTTTTTGTGGAATGTGAAACTCATAGGGCCCGTTACGCCCCTATTATTTGTTCTCCAAATGTCTATAAGGCTTAAATTGTGCATCAAAACTCTAATCACGGAGCCTATTTTGGTAGATACTATGTTCTCCCCCTTTGACCTATCAAGAGCGGGATTCAATAGGATATTAAAATCGCAGCCCATAATTTTTTTTATTTTTATTTAAGCGATTTCTAAAGCGCCTGGTGACCCAAGGGCATCCCCGCGCTATGTAGCTTGAATCCTGTTGAGAGGGGAGGAAGCCGAAGGGTATTATTTGGGGAACAGATGGGTCTTTAATTTTTTTCGGAACGCAAGGAAGTTGGATTCCAGTCTGAGGGCGCGAGGGAGTGCGTTCCAGCCCTTAGCCGCCTGAACTGAGAATTGACGACCTCCTGTGCGGACTTTTTTGAATCTGGGGATGCGGACTAGATTCTCATTTTGAGATCGTAGCGATCTGGTTGCTGTATAAGGAGTGATCATTTCACTGAGGATCGCAGGGCCAGATCCGTTGTAGAGCTTGTGTGTGATACACATTGCTTTAAAGTGCACCCTTTGGCGCACAGGCAGCCAATGCAGGGCTTTGAGGGCTGGCTTGGTGGATAATCTGGAGGGGGTGTTGGTAATCGTGCGTGCTGCCGCGTTTTGTGTCCGCTGGAGTTTCGTGATGGTAGCCTCGGGGGCTCCCAAATAGACCAGATTGCTGTAGTCCAAACGGGACAACACTAGGCCTTGGATAAGGAGCTTTCTGGACATGGGTGGTAGTAAGGGCAGAATTTTACGGGTCGTCCGCATGAGCCCAAAGCATGTGCCCGAAGTTTTGGTTGCCTGGGTCTTCATTGTAAGCTGTGGCTCTAGCCATACCCCGAGTGTCTTGATTTCCGATTTGGGGGAGGGGATTTCGCCGAACACATCGGGCCATATCGTGGGAGGGATAGTTGTCCATTGCTTGCCGAGTAACATTACCTCAGTCTTGGTCCCATTCAGTTTCAAAGATGATTCGTTCATCCAGTTGTGGATGTTTATGAGGCAGTTGGTAAGATTTTCAGGATGGTCAATCAGCTGGGACAGGGAGACGACTAGTTGGGTGTCGTCAGCGTAACTCACCATTTTGATGTTAAAAGCTGTTACGACGTCCTCGAGGGGGGCCATATAGACGTTAAAAAGCGTCGGGCTTAGGGAGGAGCCCTGGGGAACGCCGCTAGTGAGTGGGAGGGTGGATGAGTGGTGGCTGTCATCCCATACTTGAAAGGTGCGTCCTGTAAGATAGGATTCGATCCATTTGATAGCTGTCCCGGTAAGTCCTGCATTTGTCAGTCTACTCAGAAGGACACGGTGGTTGACCGTGTCGAAGGCTGCACTTAGATCCAGGAGGATCACTGCCACTGATCCTCCTGAATCTAGTAGGCCCCTTGCCTCTTCAATCACTGCCAGGAGTGCGGTGTCAGTTCCATGGCCTGGGCGAAAACCGGTTTGGGATTGTCGGAGCAGTTTATTTGTTTCGAGGAACTGGGATAGTTGAATGTTTACCAACTTCTCGGTGACTTTACTAATGCCCGGGAGCAGGGATATTGGCCTATAGTTGGACAGGTCCGATGGATCTAGCTGGGGTTTTTTTAAGAGTGCTTTAACCACAGCACTCTTCCAGCTGTCGGGGACGGTTCCATGGGAGAACGAACAGTTGATAAGGTCCGTAATGGTAGGGACGATTACTGAGGCTACGGTCTTGAGGAACCTGATAGGGGCTGGGTCTAAGGGGCAACCACTTTTCATTTTAACTAAGGTTCGCTCAACCTCTACGTGGGTGACAGGTCGGAAAGTCTGAAGCGCAGAACGACAGATGCTTTCAGTCGATTCGGGGGAAGTGCTACTTTCCATAATGTAGGGGGTACTGGGGGGAGGGAGGGAGGCCAGGATCCGGGTGATTTTCTCGTTGAAAAAGTTGGCTAGCTCGTTACTTCTGTCAACTTTGGGGGTGATGGAGGAGGAGGTGGTGGGGACCTTGGTCAGCTCTTTGACGATCAGAAAAGATTCTCGGGCTGAATTGGATGCTTCTTGTATACGTGTGTAGTAGTAGGAAGCTTTGGCTGATTTGATAGCCTCTTTGTAAATTGTGACCGCAGATTGGTAGGCTTCTTTGTTGGCATGTTGCCAAGTCTTTCTCCAGAGTCGTTCGGCCTTTTTGCAATTTTTTGCGCAGTGTTCTTAACTCTGCGGAGTACCATGGTGCTGAGCCATGTTTGCCGTTTTTATTCTCTCTATTTCTGAGTGGGAGTATAAGGTCTAGGGAGACGGTAATCCAGTCTCTGAATCTTTTATCAGCCGTGTTTGGGTCTTCGGCCTGGGCAGGGATGTTTTTTTCCAGGGTCTGGGCCCATTCGTCCGTGGAGAGTCTGGGCCAGGTCCTATCCTTACTGAAGGTAGGGGGGGTACGGTTTGTCGTGGAGGTTCCAGGTAATTGAAAAGAGACCAGGAAGTGGTCTGTCCAGGGGAGGGGAGAGGCCTCCTTGGCAAGCATTGAGGCCGAGTTGGTGAATACGGGGTCTAAAAGGTGGCCCTTGGTGTGGGTGGCTCCGGAGTTTAAAAGATGGATATCGAGAGCCGCTAGATCTTGAATCAGATCATGGGCTACCGAGTTGGCCGGATCGTTTAGGTGGATGTTCAAGTCTCCAACTATCATGTAGTTTGAAAGGGAGTGGGCTTGCGTAGTGACTAAGTCCAGAAGCGAACAGGTGAAGGGACCCGGGATGCCGGGAGGGCGGTAGATGAGGAGTCCTGTAAGGGAGGTGGTTGGGTTAAGTGTGACAGAAAAGTGCAGACTTTCTGCGTCGATAATCTGTGCGTCGTGGGTTTTGCAGTGGAGGTGTTCTCGATGAATGATGGCTAACCCGCCTCCTCTGCCTAGAGGACGGGGTAAGGATTGAATACAGTAGCCCTGTGGGGTTGCTAGGACCATGTCAGATTGAGAATGAGGGCCGAGCCATGTTTCCGTGAGGAAGAGTATATCAATTCCATGGTCTTCTATAATGTCGGCAATCTGAATCGCATGTTTGGGAAGTGAACGGCAATTCAGAGAGGCAAAGTTAAGGGTGGCAGGTTTGCTGGGTTTAGAGGGTAGCGTGAGCTGCACTGGTTTGCATGAGGAGCAGCAAGTGAAAGGTCCCTTGAGATTATAGATGTAATCACAGGAGGGTGGGGGAGGTCTGAGGCTCAATAGATCTCTGCGGGAGTACTTTATAGTTGGGTGAAGGGAATCGGGCAGGGGTTCTGGCCCTGGGCCCGGCCGTGCGCGGACGGGCGCAGACGGGCTTGCCTTAGGCGCGCCTTCGGCGCGCAAACGGCGCTCCCGCTGCGCTCGTCCGCTGCGCTGGGGAGGTCGACACATTTCTAATGGACGTAATGGGCGTGGCCTCGCAGTGGGCGTGGCTCCGCCTTTGGCGCGCTGGCGCTGATGTCGTTTCCCTGAAGGTGGGGGTCTGAGTGAGCGCGTAGCAGCAGCGCTTTCAGCTTTCAGGTGAGCAAGAGCGTTTTTGTGAATTAAAAGCAGTAATTTGTGACAGTTTTTAAAATAGTGAAGCTTTAGCAAAAACCTCCGGCTTTCCGCCTCAGAGGTTTTCCATATTGACCGGTAGATTGGATTCCACCAAATGGTTATATATAGCCAGTGAAAACCAACATATATTATTTCTCGTGTAAGCCGAAGGGAACCCTCCTTAACCATATTGGGTATGTTGGAGATTTACCCATAGGCGCTTACTTCCCACCTCCCACAATGCCGATAAATACAATCAAACCTAAGCAAAGCCTTATCCCTGAGATTTAATTTGGTCAATGAAGATCCCTACCTCCTTAGGGTCTCTGAAGTTATACATTTTATTTTTCCACATCACCCTAAGTAAGGCCGGGAATCTCAAATGCTCTGTTGCGCCCAGTGATCTTAAAATAGGCATACATTTTCCCAGTTCCCACTGCCTGTCTTGTGTGATTCTTGAAAGGTCTGACCTAATCCGGAATGCCCAGTCCCCTTTCGCAAAACTGCCAGCTTTTAAGGCCTCAGATAACACGTGCTCTTTTAGAGCATAAGTTTTGAAGTTGACCAAAATCCGCAGACGATTTTTCCTATTTGGATGTTTTTAAAAAGGGTCTCTATGAATACTCTGAATGTCTGTCTCCAGCTCCTTAGAATCAATGGAGGGGATTAATTATTTTAACAGTTTTATGATGTAATTTTTAATGTCATCCCCCTCCAAGCCTTACGGGATATTAATGATTTTAATGTTATTCCGTCTGGCATTGTTCTGTAAGGTCTCACGTTTATCTAGTATGGCTTTTCTCCCCATCTTTCAAGGACCGTATCTCATTGCGATTGGGTTCAACTTCTGTGTTCAAAGCCTAAATTGAGGCTTCCATCACACACATTTGCTTGGTAATTGCTGATATTTTGATTTCTAAGGATTCACAAGACTCTTGTATTTTGGCCTGATTCTGAAATAGCGAACTTACTCCTAATCTCCAGGGGTAGAGCATCCAACATCACTGCCAAATTTGACGGATTAGGTGTAGTGGAAGCTGAAGATTCTCCCAAAGGCAATGGAATGGAGTTAAGAGTTTCAGAGCCGGATACTAATTTGTTACCATCTTCTTCTAAGGCCTGAAACTTATTAGCAGTTGGTATATTTGCAAGTATCGCCCCATCCATTACCAGATAGCTCTTTTTAGGATCCATTTCCAGCTGTGCTACTCTATTCAGGGTCTTCTTACCCCTATCTCTGAGTGACTCTGATGTCTCAGTTATCCCAAGTGTCTCCGAAATTACGGAAGCAGTTTGTTGCGTCTTTTCCTGGACCTTAAAATCTGATCTAAGGGACAAAGTTATTTTGAGTTGCGAAGTTTCTCTTAACTGTCCTAATGCAGTGGCAGAGGAATATTGTGAACTCAATGGCTGGCCTCCCCTTGATTTTTTGATTGGTTTCTTAACCGTTGGTTTCCCAGCGGTAGGAGCAGGGGCAGGGGTAACCGTCGAACCTGCTACATGACTCAAAGAATTAAATTCCTTGTTGCGCAACGTATATCTCCTAGGAGGATCAGGGTTCAAGTCCTCCTCTCCAACCTCAACTACCGCTTGTAAATGTGGGCCCACAGTAATCTCAGCGGTCTCAGGAGAAATAACATGACTACAAACCCCACCTTTATCTGACTGTTTAAAGTCCAAGACTGAAGTGCAAGGTTTTGGTTTCCCTTTTCTCAGCGGGGACTGATTTGAGGGGGAGGTAGCACCACGAACCCCTCTAGCTAAACATATAGCTCGTCTAGGGCTCATGGGCTGAGCAAGAACAGAGTGCCCAAAAATCGAAACGAAAAAAGGTTGGAAAAAGATGCACTCTGACTATACTCGTAATTACTTGCTCTTGTGGTGAGAAATACACGTCTTTCAACAAAAAAGCCCTATTTATTCACAAGGACAGTTAGCACTGCTCTCAGCGCTTCCAGTGCAACGAACACTGAGGCTACTCTCCTTATTTTCAGAACCACAGGCAGCATGATACGAAGCTGCTAATTCTTTGTAGGAGCTAAACCTACCTGATGTCCCACGAAGAGAAATCCTCGCCGAGGCGCGCCTATCAAGGCGGATCCCAGCGGCCGCCTGAAGAGCCAACCCTCGCCGTGCTGCACCAAAGAGCGTTCAATATGCCCTATCGGCTCCAGCTCCAAATCCGAGCTCGAACCTGGCCCAGTAGCGAGAGACAGCCGAAACGCCGCCCCCCCGCTCGTTAGGCAGCAGAGCCACACAAAAAAAAACGACGAGGAATACAGCCGAGGGAAACGGCTGAGAAAATCAGCACACAAGAAGCCGCAAAGAGAGAAAAAGCACCCAAACTGTGACCGCCATTGAGCAGAGCGCTACCCGACCGAAGAATCCAACCACGGTAGGTAAAGGTCTAACAGGGACTTCCTAGATCGGCACCCTTGGGGAGATGAGCTCGCGGCGAAACTAACCTGCCGCCATGTTCCCCCTGAGTATAATCATTTGAGGTTGGCAGGGGATTCTGGGTAGGAAAACATTGGGGGACCAATGCATGCCATACCTTCCTGGACTCCCCTGGGTCTCTAGTTTTCAGAAATGTGTGGGTTTGGGAGGTTTCACTAGATGGCTGCCGACTCGGGACCAAAAACTCTGATGCCCCTATGTATCCGAAAATGACTTGGTATTTCAAGGTGGGGTCCCATGAGTTTTTGGCCCTGGGCTCGGCAGCCATCTAGAGAAACCTACCAAACCCACACATTTCTGAAAACTAGAGACCCAGGGGAGTCCATGGAGGTATGGGTTGAGTGGGTCCCCCAACGTTTTCCTACCCAGAATAAATTTGATGAAAAAATCACTATTTTCTCAAATTTCTGTGTGGGAAAGTTCGGGAATCTATGTAGATCCACAAATTTCCTACCATCCAGCATTCCCCCAGGTCTCCCAATAAAAATGATACCTCGTGTGGGTGGGTCAAGTACCCGTGACACACAAGGGCCCAAAACGTGTTGAGGAGACAAAAAAAAGTCCAATCACAAAACAACCTGGTTTCGCAAGGGGGGGTCACCTGGGTTTTTGGCCCCGGGCTCGGTGGCCATCTTGGAAAAATACCAAACCCACACATTTCTGAAAACTAGACACCCGGGGGAGTCCAGCGAGGTATGGTTTGCGTGGGTCCCCAAACGTTTTCCTACCCAGAATGACCTGCAAACCTCAAATTTAGCTGAAAAAAACACATTTTCCACATATTGTTGGGTGGAATCACTGTGCCGGTACAAATGTCCTACCCCATCATTTTACTCGGGACACTAAGGAGAACGCTGTGGGGTAGGACATTTGTGCCGCAACAGTGATTCCACACAAAAATATGTGCAAATGTGTCTTTTCAGCTAAATTTGAGGTTTGCAGGGAATTCTGGGTAGGGAAACGTTGGGGGATCCATGCAAGCCATAACTCTTTGGACTCCCCAGGGTGTCTAGTTTTCAGAAATGTGTTGGTTTGGTATGTTTCTCTAGATGGCGGCAAGCCCGGGGCCAAAACCCCAGGTGCCCCCCCAAAACCAGGTAGTTTTGTTATAGGTAATTTTGAAGTCTCAACAGTACGATTTGGGCCATTTCCTGTTGCAGCCACTATGCCTAACGACACAAGTGAGGTACCATTTTTATCGGGAGACCTGCAGGAACGCTGGGTGGTAGGACATTTGTGGATCCACGTAGATTCCAGAATTTTCCACCACAGAAATGTGAGGAAAATGTGTTTCTTTGAAACAATTTTAGGTTTGGAACACGTAGGCAAGATGGCCGCCGACGCGTTGTGCTGAGAGGTCGCATCTACTCTCTCCTGCATTATGGATAAAGTTGCTGTGTAAGATGTTGTGCTACCTGTGATGGAGTTTGCACGCTGGTGGTATAACGGGGTACAGAAAGCTCAGTACATCAAGGAACAAGTGCTCTGGACTGGAAAGGACTGGCTCAGTATTAAACGAAGAATCAAGAGCTTTTTAGACTGACATCTAATGGCCCCTAAAATGCCCATCCGGATAAACCAAGAGAAGGCGAGTGAGAAGGGGAAGAAGGCAGCGGACTCCGCAGCGAAGACTGGAATAGCAGCTCTTAGCTCAAAGACGGCTGCTACCGTGGGGAAGAAGAATACCGGCGCGATCAGGAAAGTGAAAAACGGAGATGCGAGGAAAACGAGTGCGGCTATTAAAAACAATAGTGAAAGCACTGGAGGGGATCGTAACGTGAATAAAGCGAACTCTGGGAAAGGAGACGGAAGAGGAGATGAGAAGAATCGTGATGCGGGGATGCGGCAACCTACCTTGGAAGAGATGCTGCCAGCGAAGCTCATCACGATGCCGGAGGTGCCGGGGATGCCGGATTCCCTCAACGAAACTGACGGCGCTGTCATCCTGGCCTCGGGGAGCGTCCTCGAGGACGTAACAGACGGCGGCGGGAGTCAGACTGCTAGGCAACAAGGCGAGCTGGGACTGGAGCCGAGAGATAAGCAGAGAACTGCTGAAGCGCACATACAAGAGACAGGTGGGCCAGATATCGGAGGTAAGCAGAAAAAAGGACACAATAATGGAGGGAAAGAGGGGCCCAGAGGGGGCCTGGTTATGGATACGAGGACTGATGGTACTACTGCCGATATGCTGGGAGCCTTAATGTTGTTGGAAGAGGAGCTGAACTCTTCAATGAAACCGATCGGAGCTTGGGGGAGTAGGAGCAGCATAGAAAGTCAGAGTTGCTCAAAGGGGCCCAACCCCGGCAAGCACCCTCAGGGAGGAGAAGATTGTACTACTCTAGAAGGAGAAGGGGAAGGAGAATTCTACTCAGTGAATGAGGATTCTGTCTCAATACTCTCATCTGAATTTAACACAGAGGACGATGATCAGGGCAATCAGGAAAGCACTGATTCTGATACCAGCACATCAGGGAAAGAATCCACAACGAAGAAAAGTTATGTAAAGTTAAGACAGAACTCTGAATCATCTAGAGACCTAGATAGACGGTTATTGTGGGACTACTCCGCAACCTCGCAAGTATACCAGGATGATAGCAAATCCGGTAATGTTATTGAGGGTGCGATAGCTGGCCCTACCCCCCCTCAGCAGGATCCCTTCCACACTTTGCTAACCACAATGAAGCAGATGCAAAGTGAAGCAAGGACAGAAAGCCGTAGGGCTAGACAGGCATCAAAGAAAATTCAAAACAGCCTAAGAAAGGTTAATAAACTATATGATGTACTGGTGGATCGCGTAACAGAGGTTGAGGAGCGCACCGGCAAACTTGAAGATGATGTCGGGAAGTGGCAGTTATTCAAGACGGAGCAGGAAAAAATGGCTGCGGATATGTGCTGGAAGATGGAGGATTTCGAAAATAGGCAGAGGAGGAACAATGTTAGACTGCTGGGTGTGGCGGAGGGGTCAGAAGGACAGGATGTTAGACATTTTGTTGTTAATCTTTTGAAGGGGGCCTTTCCAGAATCTCAGTGGCAGTGGGAAAAAGAAGTACAGAGGGCACACAGGTTCCCATTCACTATGAAGAAAGCTCAGGCCACAGGGGGGACAGGGAGGGATGGGCAGCAAAATCACCCGAGGGCAATATTAGTGTACCTAGGGAACTTTCTACTCAGGGAAGAGATCTTGAGTAAGGCAAGACCAGATAGTAGAAGGGTTTTCGAAGGTAATTCTTTCTTCGCTAGACCCGACTTTTGTCACTTTACTATAGAAAGGAGATGGAAGTTAAGGCAGATGATTGCTCCCTTTCAAGCCTTAGGTCTGGAAGCATATCTATTATATCCTGCTAGACTTAAGGTGATCGTGAGTGGAAAAATATGGATGTTTACTTCTGAGATTAAGGCTGAGCTCTTCTTAGTGGAAATGAGGAAGCAGAAGGGGGGTTAGAGTACCTGTGTGTATTAAAGTGTTACCTAAATATAGACAATAGGTTTAGAGGAAAGGGTAGCACAGTAAAGCACAGTAAAGTACAGAAATGATAAGGCACCTTGCGGGAGAGGGTCGCGACTCGCACAACACAAGGCGGGCACACATAGGTCACTGGCCTATTTGCCTGTAAAGGGGAGGGAGGCGGGGGGACGGTGCAGGGTGGGAGAGGGTGGGGGTGGTCTCAGGTGGGGGGAACAGTAACAATTTTTGTTTGGTATGTTTTGAGATTTTGCACATTGTTATGTATGCAGGAAATTGCAGTTCTACACAAACTGGCTTGAGGATGGTAAATAATGTCTCTCTACAAATATTAGCATTATGGCGTGCAGGATAGCATCAATCAATATATGCGGCCTCAACGAGGGGAATAAGAGGATGAGAGTGGCAGCGTATTTAAAATCTATGCAATTGGATCTGGTATGCCTTCAGGAGACCCATATAGAACTAGGTAGGACATACCTTTTGGAGCAATTAGGGCTCAAGGTGTTGGCAAGTACTAAACAGGGGACTAGGACGAGAGGGGTCGCAGTCCTGGGCAGACAAAGGGACGTGGTTGTAGGGAAAAAGAAGGAAGATCAATGGGGTAGATGGGTTATTCTGGAAGTATGTTTTAGGGGGCAGAAAATAACCCTTGTTACAATCTATGGATCTACGGAGGATGACCCAGATGTATTCCAGTTCTTAGATATGGAGTTAGCCCAGTGGCCGGAGCCCATAGTATGTTGTGGTGACTTCAACATTCATGACTTAGATAGCTCATTTACACGCCAAGATGCGCTATACCGGGGTAGAAAGAGGAAAGTATTTAGAGCATTAGCTGATATGGTTACACATAATGCCTTGGTGGACCCATGGGTAAAGTTACATCCTTATTTGGATGGAAGCACCTTCTTTTCTGCCCCGCATAAATTAATGGTTAGGCTTGATTATTTTTTGATCTCTAACTGTCTACTCTCGGGAGCACAAGTGGAGAAGATGCCCAGGGTAATGTCAGACCATAGCCCGGTGATTCTTACTCTTAAAATTGGGCAGACACTAAGGACACCCTCAGCGTGGACGTTTGAGAGGGGCTTATTAAAGGATCCTGCATATAGGGAGCACATGACAGCCTGGATCAAATGTTTCTGGGATGTCAATAGGGGGACAGCAGCCTTGGGAGTGGTTTGGGACACTTTCAAGGCAAGAGTACGGGGAGAAACAATTAGCTTTGTTGGGGGGAGACAAAAGAGAGAGAGAGTTAAGAGAGAGCAGGCTGGGAAGAGACTATCGAGAGAAGAAGAAAACCTCAGCAGGGCCATAGCACAGAATCTACCCGTAGAAGAACACTTGTTGGAAATTATAGCTCTGAAAGCCGAGGCGGTGGAAGGATTCGCTAGGCAAGCGGCAGTGAACTTTCTAACAAAGAAGGAAGAAACGTATGAACTTAGTGAGAAGGTGGGGCGCGTGTTGGCAACTAGAACTAGACAGAGAGCGGCCGCAGCTGCAGTAAAAGAAATCAGAGATGTATGCGGGAATATGGTTACGGACACTAATTTAGTAAGGGAAGAATTCAGAAAGTTCTATACAGATCTATACACCCCAGAGGAACCAGTGAGCTTGGTGGAGGTTGATAATTATTTGTGTAATATCCCCCCTCCGATAATGTCTGAAGAAGATAAAGAGTTATTAGATGGACAGCTACAGATGGAAGAACTTGAGGAGGCCCTTAGTAATCTACCAGTTGGCAAAGCAGCAGGGCCAGATCAAATACCGATTGAATTTTATCAAATATTTAAAAATGTACTCTTGTCAGACATGTTCTTAATAATGCAGCAAGCGCAGTTAGGGGAACCTGGTCCGGAATCATGGGGAGGAGCTGACATAATTGTGATTTTGAAAAAGGGTAAGCCGCCAGTGCCAGGGTCATACAGACCGATCACATTAATGAATTCTGATGTTAAAGTATACTCTAAAATTTTAGCAAAGAGGCTTGCGGGGATTATTGAGCAGTTGGTAACACCCACACAGCATGGGTTCATTCCTGGTAAGGGGACAACACAACATGTTAGGACTGTTATTACTATGTTTGCCGCTGTAGGTGTCCTAGGGGGTCCTGTCGCTGCACTCCTTTTAGACGCTGAGAAGGCTTTCGACAGGGTCTCCTGGGACTATCTTTGGCAAGTTCTGAGGTGGTGTGGGGTGGGGGAACCATTTATTAAAGCTATGCGGGTACTCTATAGTACCCCAACAGCAAGAATTAGAGTGAATGGTGGGTTGTCGGATACAGTAAAAATTACTAGGGGGACAAGGCAGGGATGCCCCTCTTCCCCCCTTCTTTTTGCATTATATCTTGAACCACTACTACGACGACTCGAAGCTAATCAAGAGATACCACCAATGAGGGTAAATGGCTGTAGGGTCAAGACTCTGGCTTATGCAGATGATATAGCTATCTTGACCCCGAACCCCACTCAAGCTATAACGGAGGTTGAGACTGAGGCCCAGGTATTTGGACGGATATCGGGTTATAGCTTAAATAAATTAAAGACGCAGATTATTAAAAATAGCAATACATTGTGTAATGATGACAGGGTCACTAGCTCAGCAGTATATCTAGGGGTGTTATTAACAACGGACCTAGACAAGATTGTGGAATTGAACCTGACTCCCCTGATCGATAAGGTAAAGAGGGAACTGGAGAGGATGAATAACCTACATCTCTCCCTTATGGGGTGTACTAATGTGATTAAAATGTTGATCCTGCCCAAATTTTTATATTTCTTTCGGGCTATCCCTTTGGTTTTCGAAGGTAAATGGTTTAATCTGTTAGAGAGAGTTTTGAATCGGTTTATCTGGGCGCATGGGAAAACCAGGCGGGCCTATAGATATATGACCCTCCCACGAGAAAGAGGGGGATGGGGGACCCCTGATTTTAGGTTATATCAAATTGCGGCAGCACTACAATACATGCAGGGTTTGATAGGGGGGCGGGGACTCGTCACAGGAGATGAGACCCTCCCCATAGAGGTCTATTCGATAGTATTGGGGGCAGAGACAGAAAATAATTTTTTAAATAGAATTGAGTTCGGATATCACAAAAGGACCAGATTTAAGACCGTAGGGGCAGCAATCAGGATTTGGAATACTTTCCTTAAAAGAATGGGATTGGGAAGATATAACAGATATGTTAGGCTTTATAAGAATAAGTCCTTCCCTCCAGAGGTTTTTGCTGATTCAATAATGGCGAGGTGGACTCAAAAGGGGATAATACAAATTGGGGATTTAATGGATAAGGAGGGAATAGTTCAGTTTGCAGACCTCACCCTTAAGCATGGTATTGAGAGTAAGGACTTCTTTAAATACCTCCAGGTAAGGAGTTTTTTTTGCCGAAAGCAAGGCGGGAATATGGGACTTAATACTAACGAAATAATGGAGAAAATAAAAATTGCAGAAGATTGCACAATTAGATCCTTCTACGCATGCCTAGTAAAAGGAAAGCTAGATGATATTGAAAAAGCTAGTAATAAATGGGCTGGAAAATTAGGGGTGGAGCCTGGATGCTTTCAAGAATCTTTGGATCTGGGCTGTAGTATTTTGTGTTCGGGCCCCCTGCAATCACAACACTATAAGACCTTGTTTTCATTGTATCATACTCCCGCGAGAATATCTAAATGGGGAGGCACCATTGGTATTACTTGCCCTCGTTGTAATGCAAGTGACGCAGATTTAATCCATATGTTTGCTACCTGCCCTCAGTTGTATACCTTGATCAAAAACGTAGAAGATTTTTTCGATAAAACATTGGGTATACGGAGGAAACTGTCATCTACGTTGATCTTGCTGGGGATAGACAATCAAGGTGGATCTGAACATAAGGAATTTGTGTTTATGGCTGCTGCAGTTTTGAGGCTGTCAATAGCAAGAGCATGGTTAGATAAGATACCCCCGGGAATGCAAGTATGGTTGGCAAACCTATTATTCAGTTATAATCTTGAGAAAACAATATATGCACGGAAGGGGAAAAGGGGAAGAAGGCTTGGTTTAAAAATTTGGGAACCAATAGCGAAATGGAAAGAGAGTATGGTATTATAGGTTATTGTAAAACAATTTGAAGTATAGCGGTACCAAAGAAAGTACCTGCTGCCTAAAATGTGTTTTATGTTATTTTGTATTGTTTAAACTTCAAACCAGATAATGTAGAATACTTGAAGACTGAAAATTGATTGGAAAATGTACTAATGTATGATATGTAATACAATGTGTATTTTGTGAAGGAAAAGGGGGTAAAATTTATAAACAAAATAAAAAAAAAAAAAAAAAGAAACAATTTTAGGTTTGCAAGGGATTCTGGGTAACAGAACCTGGTGAGAGCCAATCAAGTCACCCCATCCTGGAATTCCCTGGGTGTCTAGTTTTAAAAAAATGTATAGGGTTTCTAGGTTTCCCTAGGTGCCGGCAGAGCTAGGGTTCAAAAACTACAGCTAGGCACTTTGCAAAAAAAGGGTCATTTTTCACTGTGAAAATCTGGTGGGTCCACGCTGCGTTTTGGGACGTTTCCTGTTGCGGGCACTAGGCCTACCCACACAAGTGAGGTACCATTTTTGTCTAAAGACTTTGGGGAACGCGGGGTGGGTGCAATTTTGTGGATCGACTTAGTTTCCAGAACTTTCCACCACACAAATGTGAGGGAAATGTGTATTATTTTACAAATGTTTAGGTTTGCAAGGGATTCTGGGTAACAGAACCTGGAGGAGCGAGCCAAGTTATCCCATCCTGGATTTCCCTGGGTGTCCAGTTTTCAAAAATGTATAGGTCTGCTAGGTTTCCCTAGGTGCCGGCAGAGCTAGGGTTAAAAAAACTACAGCTAGGCACTTTGGAAAAAAAGGGTCATTTTTCACTGTGAAAATGTGGTGTGTCTATTTGTGTTTTGCGCCATTTCCTGTCATGGGCACTAGGCCTACCCACACAAGTGAGGTACCATTTTTCTCAGGAGAAATTGGGGAACGCGGGGTTGGTGGAATTTTGTGGATCCACGCAGATTCCAGAACTTCCCACCACAGAAATGTGAGGAAAATATATTTTTTTAACAATATTTTAGGTTTGCAAGGGATTCTGGATAACAGAACCTGGTGAGAGCCAGACAAGTCATCCCATCCTGGATTCCCCTGGGTGTCTAGTTTTAAAAAATGTATAGGTTTGCTAGGTTTCCCTAGGTGCCGGCAGAGCTAGGGTTCAAATACTACAGCTAGGCACTTTGCAAAAAAAGGGTCATTTTTCACTGTGAGAATGTGGTGGGTCCACGTTGCGTTTTGGGCCATTTCCTGTCGCGGGCACTATGCCTACCCACACAAGTGAGAAACCATTTTTCTTGGAAGACTTTGGGGAAAGCGGGGTGGGTGGAATTTTGTGGATCCACGTAGATTCCAGAACTTTCCACCATTGAAATGTGAGGAAAATGTGTGGGGTTTTTTTTTCACATTTTTAGGTTTGCAAGGGATTCTGGGTAACAGAGCCTGGTGAGAGCCACTCACGTCACCTCATTTTGAATTTCTCTGGGTCGCTAGTTTTAAAAAATGTATAGGTTTGCTAGGTTTCCCTAGGTGCCAGCAGAGCTAGGGTTAAAAAACTACAGCTAGGCACTTTGCAAAAAAAGGGTCATTTTTCACTGTGAGAATGTGGTGGGTCCACGCTGCGTTTTGGGCCGTTTCCTTTTGCAGGCACTAGGTCTACCCACACAAGTCTTGGAACGTCTTGTTTTTACTATCTGTGAAATCTTTTATCAATCTCTCACCTGCCTTAATCGCTGCTGCTCCGCCCGCCCCGGTCCATCAAGGCCTGTGCCGATTGTGTGGAGGGCGCGGCCGGGCAGGCAGACGCATTTCCGGGAGAAGAAGGGGAGGAGCTAACTTCCCTCCTCTACTTAAGTGCATGTGGAAGCGGCCGCGCAGCGGCCGCGCGCAGCGGGCGCGCCGCTGGCGCGCCGAAGGCGTGCCTAAGGCAAGCCCGTCTGCGCCCGTCCAGGCCCAGGGGCCATGTCCACGGCTCCTAAAACTCCTAAAGATAGAATTATATACACCAGATGTGAACTACTGAAATTATCTAAACTATCTAATCCTGCTTGCAAACACAGGATGAGCGTAGATAAAAACACTATGAAGTGCTGGCACTGCCATACCAATTTCAGGTCAGACACTCAGGTCATTAATGATCCTACATTACACCTAGCTCTGCTTAATTGCAGATCACTAGCCAAGCACAAATATGAAATTAAGGACCTGCTTGACGATCAAAGGCTAGATGCCCTATTCCTGACAGAAACTTGGCTTAATGAGAGCTCCACCCCTGATGTTCTTGATGCCATTAATGAGGAATACAGGATAATAAGACAAGACCGTTTAGGTCGAACTGGAGGAGGGATAGCCATAATACATAAAAGAAATTTGACATGTGAGGTCAAACAACTGGACATAGACAATTGTGAAGCCTTCTCATTTAATTTATCAACTACAGATGGCACCATATTAGCTGGAGCTCTAATTTATAGACCGCCGGGCCCAACTACTAAATTCATGATAAGTCTGGTAGACACAGTTGTACAACTAGCCGTCAGACACAACAACTTTATGGTGCTTGGTGACTTAAATATCCACTTTGATAATAAGCAAGACGAGGACATAAATCTGTTGTGTAAGGACCTTCTGACACTGAATCTGGCTCAAAAGGTTATAACGCATACACACCAAAAGGGTCACATACTTGACCCAATCTTCACTAATTGCGAAGACTTAATGGTCGGGCCTCCATGTCCCATTCCTTGGTCAGACCATTATCTAGTTCCTTTTTCTATACCTTTAGTCAGGAAAATCCTGAATCAGCCCAATCAAAAAATAAATACTAGGAACTGGAGTGGATTTAATTCCACTTCCTTCTCTCAGGCATTAATAGGAAAGGAACCCAGATTGGACAAGGACATAAATCGGGCAAATGACCAACTGGATTCGTGGATCTCCGAGACACTTAATGAAATAGCACCATGGAGCACAAGGACCCCAAAAAGGTTGGGTGTTACTGCACCATGGTTTAATAAAGAATTGGCAGAAGCCAAAAAGAATTGCAAAAAGCTTGAACGAAAATGGAGGATCAACTATTGCAACAAGGCTAGAGAAGACTATAAATACGTGCTTAAACAATATCACTCACAAATTAAGAAAATCAGAGGAACATACTATACAAATACAATTAACAGAGCCAAGAATGCCCCTAAAGAATTATTCACCATTTTGAAATCGCTTAAAACTCATAAGGAGCAGGATGATCATCCTACCTCCAGAGAGAACTGTGATAATATTGCAGAGTTCTTTGCCACCAAGGTCAAGAACATCTACAACTCTTTTCCTATAGAGGCCAGAGCAGGAACTAGGACCACTGACTCTAATAAGAAAGCTTACGCAGAAGGAACACTGGACATATTTACTATACACAGTCTAGAGACACTTACTGCTATAGCTAAAGGAATAAAATCCGGGTCCCCCTTTGATGCGACTAGGCCGGACATAATCATGGAAGGAGCCAATCCGATTATGCCGCATATTTTAGACATCATCTCTCGCTCGTTTCAAGAAGGTCTAGTCCCTACGAAATGGAAGCAAGCCATTGTTAAACCTTTGAAAAAGAACCCTCGAATCAAACATACTATACTTGAAAATCTACGCCCAATCTCCCTATTGCCTTTTGTAGCTAAGATTGCGGAGAAAATTATGAATAAACAACTTACCGATCATATAAATAAATACAATTTACTTCACCTTTCCCAATCAGGCTTCAGAAGCGCTCACTCAACTGAATCGGTACTACTCTATTCCACTGAAGCGCTGAGGAAACATGCCGATGAAGGGGACACTGCTGCACTGATCCTTCTTGATCTCAGTGCAGCATTTGACACAGTATCACATCAGCTGCTCCTATAAAGACTGGAAGCATGCGGCATTAGGGATAAGGCCCTGCATTGGCTGAGGTCTTTTCTCTCTGAACGCAGCTTTAGAGTGGCTCAGAAATCTTACATATCAAAGAGCATGCCCCTTGAACAGGGTGTTCCACAGGGCTCGATATTGAGTCCCACCCTCTTTAATCTATATGTAAGCCCCCTGGCTGAGCATGTAGAACAACATAATGTATCAATTGTCTCATATGCTGACGATACGCAGCTAATAGTCCTACTGTCACAAAAGGAGGAACAAGCAGCCACTCGCTTCTCCAAATGTCTATCAGAGGTGGCGGAGTGGATGTCTAACCACTGCCTTAAACTAAATGGGAGCAAAACGGAGGTTATGATTGTGGGTAGACAACCAACCATTTGGTCATCGGCTTGGTGTCCAACTTCCTTGGGTCAACTACCCAACCCTAAAACTGAAGTAAAAAATCTAGGATTTTACTTTGACTCTGAGTTGAGCTTAGCCTTTATCAACCAAATACATAGGGTTGCAGGCAAATGCTATGGAGCTATCAAGATTCTGAGAAAAATTCTCAATCTCCTACCTTCCAGTGCCAGAAAAACCATTGTCCATGCCACAATAACATCTCAGCTGGACTACGGCAATGTCCTATATCTTGGTACCACGAAGGGAGGAATAGCTAAACTACAGAGGGTACAAAGTACCGCTGCCCGTCTAGTACTTGGCTTACCCAGAAGAGCAAATTCAGAAAAGGCCCTGGAAAAACTTCACTGGTTGCCAGTGGGAAAAAGGTTTTTTTTAAGGCTTTATGCTACAGCCATCGCATCCTTATGAAGTCCGGCCCCAAATATCTGCATTCTCTTCTAATGGAATACAAACCGGGGCGGACTTTGCGATCCTCGGGCATGGCCTTGGTTAAAGTACCCAGGATATATAAAGCCAGATTAGGAGCCCGCTCCTTCAGATATCTAGCGGCAAAAACCTGGAATACGCTGCCAATAACCTTAAGAACAGAGACCTCCGAAACACATTTCTTCAAAAAGCTCAAAACATGGCTATTCAACCTGGCGGTTTTCTCATAGACTCATAGCGAGCGCTCCTCTCTCCTGCAATTTCTTCTCTTGTGTCTCAGCGCGGGGACACACCGATATGGTGTAACCATGCGCTTTATAAATGTATAAAACTAAAACTAAAACTAAGTGAGGTACCATTTTTCTCGGAAGACTTTGGGGAACGTGGGGTGGCAGAAATGTTGTGAATCCACGCAGATTCCTCAACTTTCGACCACAGAAATGTGAGGAAAATGTGTTTTTTGTAACAATTTTTTAGGTTTCTATGGGATTCTTGGTAAAAAAACCTGGTGAGAGCCAGTCAAGTCACCCCATCCTGGATTCCCCTGGGTGTCTAGCTTTCACAAATGTATAGGTTTGCTCGGGTTCCCTAGGTGCCGGCAGAGCTAGGGTGAAATAACTACAGCTATGCACTTTGCAAAAAAAAGGGAAATTTTTCACTGTGAAAATGTGGTGTGGCCACGTTGTGTTTTGCGCCATTTCCTGTCACGGGCACTAGGCCTACCCACACAAGTAAGGTACCATTTTTCTTGGAAGACTTTGGGGAAGGCGGAGTTGGTAGAATTTTGTGGATCCACGCAGATACCAGAACCTACGACCACAGAAATGTGAGGAAAATGTGTTTTTTTACACTTTTTTAGGTTTGCAAGGGATTCTGGGTAACAGAACCTGGTGAGTGCCAGTCAAGTCACCCCATCCTGGATTCCCCTGGGTGTCTAGTTTTCAAAAATGTATAGGTTTGCTAGGTTTCCATAGATGCCGGCAAAGCTAGGGTTAAAAAACTACAGCTAGGCACTTTGCAAAAAAAGGGCCATTTTTCACTGTAAAAACTGTGGTGTGTCTACGGTGTGTTTTGGGCCGTTTTATGTCACAGGGACTAAGCCTACCCACACAAGTGTGGTACCATTTTCCTTGGAAGACTTTGGGGAATGCGGGGTGGGGGAATTTTGTGGATCCACGCAGATTCCAGAACTTTCCACCACAGAAATGTGGGGAGCATGGCTTTGTTTTACACTTTTTTAGGTTTGCAAGGGATTCTGGGTTACAGAACCTGTTGAGAGCCAGTGAAGTCACCCCATCCTGGATTCCCAAAGGGTGTCTAGTTTTGAAAAATGTATAGGTTTACTAGGTTTCCCTAGGTGCCGGCAGAGCTAGGGTTCAAATAGTAAAGCTAGGCACTTTGCAAAAAAAGGGTCATTTTTTACAGAATGTGGTGGGTCCACGTTGCGATTTGGGCCGGTTGCTGTTGCGGGCACTAGGCCTACCCACACATGTGAGGTACCATTTTTCTTGGAAGACATTGGGGAATGCGGGGCGGGTGGAATTTTTGTGGATCCACGTAGATTCCAGAACTTTCGACCACTGAAATTTTAGGAATTCTTTTTATTTTTTTACATATCTTTAGGGTTGCAAGGGATTCTGGGTAACAGAACCTGGTGAGAACCAGTCAAGTCACCCCATCCTGGATTCCCCTCGGTGCCTAGTTTTCACACATGTATAGATTAGCTAGGTTTACCTAGGTGCCGGCAGAGCTAGGGTTAAAAAACTACAGCTAGGCACTTTGCAAAGAAAGGGTAATTTTTCACTGTGAAAATACGATGTGTCCATGTTGCGTTCTGTGCCGTTTCCTGTCGTGGGCAATAGGCCTACCCACACAAGTGAGGTACCATCTTTCTCGGATGACTTTGGGGAACGTGGGGTGGGTGGAATTATGTGGATCCACGTAGATTCCATAACTTTCCTCCACAGAAATGTGAGGAAAATGTGGTTTTTTTTTTACACTTTTTTAGGTTTGCAAGGGATTCTGGGTAAGAGAACCTGGTGAGAGCCAGTCAAGTCACACGATGCTGAATTCCCCTCGGCGTCTAGTTTTGAAAAATGTATAGGTTTGCTTGGTTTCCCTAGGTGAAGGCAGAGCTAAGATTAAAAAACTACAGCTAAGCACTTTGCAAAAAAAGGGTCATTTTTCACTGTGAAAATGGGGTGTGTCTATGTTGCATTTTGGGCCGTTTCCTGTCATGGGCACTAGGCCTACCCACACAAGTGAGGTACCATTTTTCTCGGAACACTTTGGGGAAAGCGGGGTGGGTGGAATTTTGTGGATCCACGTAGATTCCAGAACTTTCCACCACTGAAATGTGAGGAAAATGTGTTTTTTTATACAAATTTTTAGGTTTTCAAGGGGTTCTGGGTAACAGAACCTGGTGAGAGCCAGTCAAGTCACTCCATCCTGGATTTCACTGGGTGTTTAATTTTCAAAAATGTATAGGTTTGCTAGGTTTCCCTAAGTGCCAGCAGAGCTACGGTTCAAAAACTACAGCTAGGCACTTTGCAAAAAAAGGGTCATTTTTCACTGTAAAAATGTAGTGTGTCTACGTTGCGTTTTGGGCCGTTTCCTTTCACGGGCACTAGTCCTACTCATACAAGTGAGGTACCATTTTTCTTGGAAGACTTTGGGGAATGCGGGGTGGGTGGAATTTTGTGGATCCACGCAGATTCCAGAACTTTCCACCACAGAAATGTGAGGAAAATGTGTTTTTTTGACAATGTTTTAGATTTCTAAGGGATTCTGGGTAACAGAACCCGGTGAGAGCCACTCAAGTCACCCCATCTTGAATTCCCCAAGTGGCCTGTTTTAAAAAATGTATAGGTTTGCTAGGTTTCCCCATGTGTCGGCAGAACTAGGGTTAAAAAACTACACCTAGGCACTTTGGAAAAAAGGGTCATTTTTCACTGTGAAAATGTGGTGGGTCCACATTGCGTTTTGGGCCATTTCCTGTCGGGGGCACTTGGAATACCCACACAAGTGAGGTACCATTTTTCTTGGAAGACTTTGGGGAATTCGGGGTAGGTGGAATTCTGTGGATCCATGTAGATTCCAGAACTTTCTACCACAGAAACATGAGGAAATATATATATTTTTTTTTTTACAAATGTTTAGGTTTGCAAGGGATTCTGGGTAACAGAACATGGTCAGAGCCAGTCAAGTCCCCCCATTCTAGACTCCCCTGGGTGTCTAGTTGTCAAAAATGTATAGGTTTGCTAAGTTTCCCTAGGTACCGGCAGAGCTAGGGTTAAAAAAACTACAGCTAGGCACTTTGCAAAAAAAGGGTAATTTTTCACTGTGAAAATGTGGTGTGCCTACCCACACAAGTGAGGTACCATTTTTCTAGGAACACTTTGGGAAATGCGGGGTGGGTGGAATTTTGTGGATCCACGTAGATTCCAGAACTTTCCACCACAGAAATGTGAGGAAAATGTGGGGGTTTTTTTACACTTATTTTAGGTTTGCAAGTCACCCCATCCTGGATTCCCCTGGGTGTCTAGTTTTAAAAAATTTATAGGTTTGCTAGGTTTCTCTAGGTGCCGGCAGAGCTAGGGTTAAAAAAATTGTATTTTTTCATTGTGAAAATGTGTCGTGTCCACGTTGGTTTTGAGCCGTTTCCTGTTGTGGGCACTACCCCAAATAGCAAAAAAAAAAGGCTTAGCACAGGGGGGGAGACCTAGCAGCGAAGGGGTTAAATCAAATGGATCCGCGTCGAAGATGCGTCGTGCAGCACAGGCACAGCATTGTTTCAGAAATGTGGGGAGTCTATAGTACGAGGCAGCCGCTGCTCGTGCAGATAAGAGCGGTGGGGCCAGGTTGAGGGGGATTAGACAGACAACCACGAGGGAATATTTATTAATTTTCCCTCTTCGTCGTCTGCCGAAAAACCCCCACCTGACCCACCGCTCTTATATGCTCTGGCTGCGGCTGGCACGAGGTACTGATATGTCGAAGATCCTGCCAACGGGGCTTGCGATTTGAAAACCAGCGTAGAAGATGCATTGTGCAGTGAAGGTGATGTGTTGGCTCCAATGAGCGGGGACGGTACAATGAAGAGTTTTGTCGTCGTCATTGTGGTTGCTTGCTCTAGGAGAAATGACTCACAGCGGCAGTTCCGAAGGGGATGCCTCGGGTTGGATCCCCACAGCAGCGGAGATCCAGCGGTTTTAGTCCCTGCAATGGCTGCAATGTGGCTGTTTGGCAGGGAAGGCATTGGTTCTGATGGAGCTAAAGACCTTAAGCCTACTTCCATGGGTCCCGGGACTGGGGTGGACCACTTGGCAGGGCAGACTCACAGATGGCAGAATCCAGGTGAAGAGGCAGGGAGGTTAGAAGCCTTTTATGTCCCTGAGACTTCAGATCAGGAGGCCAGCCGGCTAACCTTTGGAGTCACCCTGTGTTGAAGTGATGCAGGTCAAGTAGTTTGTTAGGGAGGGAAAAAAGCAGGTGGGGCTGCATAGCGCGGTAGTAGTCCAGCAAAGCAGTCTATCAGAGTTGCAGTTTTCAGCAGCACAGAAGTCCTTCCTGGTAGAGCATTCTCAAATTGGGAAGTGTCCTGAAATGGTGATGTCAGAGGTCAATACTTATACCTAGTTGCGCCTTTGAAGTGGAGGAGACTTCAAAGACAGGCCATTGGAGTGCAAAGAGGTCCTGTCCTTCCTGCCCTGATTCCAGACTCACAACAGGGAGGTATACAGCACTGTTTGTGGGGACAGGACACAGCCTATTTTGGTGTAAGTGAGAGTGGGTCCAGGTCCTCCCTCCCATCCTCCTAGGATGACCCATCAAGTCACACTTAAGCTCCAGTTGTGTGTGGCTGTCTAGGGAGAATACACAAAGACCAGCTTTCGTCTATCCCATGCAAGTTATCAGAGACAGGCAGCAGGCACCAAATGGCTAAAGAAAATTCCAACTTTCTAAAAGTGAAAATAATACCTAAGACTTGCGTTCTGGATACGGAGTGCACTACTGTGGTCCACTGCAAAGGTGGAAACAATTGAAACACTAAAAAGTAAATGATTTCAACAGTTGAAACAGCAAGTTGACACTTGTATATGAGTGATATTTATACAAAGTGTCCGTTAACAATGAAAACACTCATAGGCTGCATCTTGCTCAGGTTGATTTAATTTCCGATGACGTGAGTCTTGAAAAGAAATCTTCCTCATGAAAATGAGTCCAAGTTCATATAAGAAACTGACAATGTAGCTAATCCCAATACATTTCGGGCATTTACAGTTGCCCTTCGTCAGAGGTATCTACAAACAAAAACATCTTCAATCAACATCATGACATCAATAGGTATAGTCTCAGAGTGTGCAGGACATATATGAGGCAGAACATGAGTGTAGGAAGAAACATGACTGCAAGTAATGAAAGCAAAAGAAAGTGCCGGAAGCAGTGCCCAACAGAGTCTCAAAATGATTCAAACAAAGACAGTATAAGAAAAAAACACAAAACTGTAGAAATAGTGATACATGCCGAAACCAGTCCCAGGATGCTTCTTTCCGGCTCAGGGAAGACCTGGCTTGTCAGTTCGGGCTAGACTGTTCCTATGAAGCACAGGGTCAAGAACGATGATGGATGCAATCCAGATCAGTGACTGACGGTGAGTGTCTGAAAAGTTTCAGCACTCTGTCCATCACCTCCTTGTGTTTGGTATGTACACATGGACAGGGCCCTGGTGGGTGGGGTTATCTGGGATGTAGCATGGAAACTGAAACCAGAGAGGCCACCTAATGCTTACCTAAGTACACCAATTAGAACCACCCTTATAAATTTGGGTAGAGGATGTAGCCTTACGGCTAGAGTGGATGACCTGGAAGCTGGGGAACCGGGTTCAAGTCTTGGCAACGATGATCAGCATCCTGTGATTCTGAGCACATCACTTAATCTCAACGTGCCTAAACAAATGAATGTGTCCTTGCATAACGAAACTGGTGGTCATGTAAAGTGCTCTGATACCTGATATCTTCGGGTCTAGTTTGCGCTATATAAAACTCCCAGCCACTTTAATCCAGCATTCCTCCCTGCATTTTAACCAGGGGCCTTTGTCTCTGGAAGGAGGTAGGGTGCCTTACTATTTCTAACCTCTTTCATGGCTGGGATAGCCTCAGCTTCGCAAACTGTCAATGAGATTTTTCTCTTTCAGAGACAGAGCACTTTAGTTACAACCAGTTACAACATTAGGTACTCCAGCCTTAAATGCGCCTGTTGGCTACAAGGGACCGTTGTCATATAGAAATATTTGCTAGAAGAGCAGGAAGTCAAAAGGGCTGTATCACCTTTTTGCACTCACTGTTGCTCTCCTCTGTCCAATCGACCAGAGCCTGTCACACCACCTTCTGGGAGAAGACACTTGGGGAATCGATCAGAGATGAGCTGTGGCGTAGGATATGGAGAGACATCCCCAGATTTAACCACTCTATGGGAATGCAGGAGGCACACTACAAAGTTCTGCATGACTGGTATCTCTGCCCTACGAAACTCAAAAAGATATATCCAATCACATTAGACTCATGCTGGCGAGGCTGTGGACTACTGGGTGACTTTAGATATATATGGTGGGACTTCCCAGTTGTACAACTCTTTTGGACTGAAATTCTTGCCAGATATAACACATTTTGGTGTACCCAATCCTCAGTAATCCTGCATTCACACTGCTAGGGCTACGGAAAGGGATTCTTAAACACCAGACACCTGGAGACAGATATTTACTATGGCTGTGCCTGGGAACAGCCAAAACTGCTTTGGCAGCAGCTTGGAAGAAACCTGAATCTCTTATCATGTCTCAGTGGCATGCAAGACTTTGGCAGGCTTTGACCATGGATCGAATGGCTGATATATGCCGGGGAAATTATAAGAATTTTGAAACTAAACGGGGACCCATGGTGAGATTCCTCTCAATAGGCCTTCCACTCTTTAAATGTGCCACATGTACTAGAGCGCTACGCCTCTTCCAATTTTAAACAATGAGGACTCATAGATTCCGGAAAGTAGGCCTAACTACTTCCCCACTGCTGTAAGCTTGGCTCTTTATGCCCCACTCACTTAATAGCGAACACAGTCATGTTAGTTGGGTTGGGTTGTAAGGGGAGGGAGGATTTGAGGGGGGGAATTGTTTCTAGTGGACTGTGTTCATCGTAATACTGGTAATGCTATAATTTATTAGCCTAAATGCCAGTTTACATCCACCATCGCATTGAAACTGCGTGATTTATTAGCAAACGAACTGTATGTTGGCAGAATTCCCCAATTATGTCAATGGTATTGCTGGGATACATGCATTATGAAACTTAATAAAGAAAGTTTGACAACAAACATAAACCAATTTATGCCTGCCAGGGGACAGGAGTAGCAGGCCTCCACGCCCCCATACTAACACAAGATGCAGATGCTCATAGACTAAAGTCAGCATGGTATTTGTGCTTCCTGAACAGATGACTGACAATGTTGCGCTGCATTGCTACTTAAGACGTATGTGCCGGGCAGGATGGGCACACACAGTTCAGTTAAACAACTGTGCTGCACATCCTGTTGTGGCTTACGAATTGAAATCCCTCCAGCTTTCCGAAGTTGTATCAATTCTGAGAAAGTTGCGGGCGTGTTCCAGAATTGGTGATCTGCCTCAATGCCAATACATATGGTGAACCTTACTTGTGGAGTTGTGACTTGATTAGGCATGGTATCAAGCCCACTTGGAGTCTCACTGTCCCCAGCAAGCACCTGCTGTTGTGCAGTAGGTTCACTTTTACTGTGCACTAGGGAGGTCACAAACAATGATAGTAAACAGGCAACACAGATAGTGAAAGACAAATGCACAGAGGCAATACCTGGTTTCACTACCCCTGTTACCATGGGCTAGAAGAGTGGAAGAAAAGTCGAAGCAAAATGAGTAAGGTCAGGTAGACTAAAAGGACGGAAGGTGAAACATGCTGGAATCAAGCTCCTTGCAGGTGTAGGCCCATAAACAATTCATTGGCAATAATATTGCTGTACCTTTTCTACTGCATGTCTTCTGTCTATCTGGGGACAGTGGTGACAAAATAATTTAAAGGTAACCTTCAGAGCCCTGCTTACTAACTGTTTCAGGGGTCGCCATGTAGTTTCGGGCATCCTAAAAGGAAGATAAAGAGGAGAATTTACAATTAGTTTATATTGACACAAACCTCCTGGGAGCTTGAAAATAGTATATTCATGAGGCATATGAAAACAACTCACAAAACTAACTCTGGGAGGTAACGTGAAGTCTTGTTCTGCCAAGTGATGTTGTGTTATGTCTATTATCTGACAGTGGACTGTGCAATATGGAAAACCTGTGAAAGGTTTTTCATTTGATTTGACATCAAGTGTATCAATCGGACAATAGTTAACAGTCATTTGAAGTTCTCTGAATTACAAATGTACAGTGGGATTAAGAAACTGAGTGAATCAGATCGTTGAACACAAAGTCACAAGGGGGCTACACAAGTATTGTTTTTACAGAGGAAGAATCTTGAGGACATACTTGGTATCCACTAATTTTCAACAGTAGAGTCGTAGATACCGCCTCCCCAAAACTCTGTTAAATATTTTCGTGAGAAAGGCAAAATGGCACCCAACTTTATGAAGCAACAATACTACATAAGAACTTTGGAGAACTAAGGGAGAGGAGTTCAAGTTTCACAGCAGATGTGGAATATTTCTTAATAGGGCTCTTTACTTTTATGATTTTAACTACACTTTGAAGGAAGAGAACCATAAGTATATAAAGCAGTCACAATATAGACAGTGAAGGTTTATTATCATCAGCAGTGACAACATCTCATGTGTTCTGTCCACTGAACACCTGTCAACATGTAAATGTGCCGAGGAAAGAGGGAAAGGAACATACCACCCTTCCTAGAAATAACTTATCAAACTAAATAATGGAAATCATAACCTGAAAGACAACTATTAAAGCGCTCCTCATAACTATCCCACCTGCAACTCATTACCAAGAAAAACTACACACAGATCTTCATCCACTGGGCTATAGATGTGTCTATCGACATAGAACATGCATAAGCAATTGGCTTGGCAGTCATTTGGTCTTAACACATACTTGCCAAAATGAAGAACACACAGATGAATTAATAAAAATAGCAATCAATTTGAAGACATCATAAAAAGCAATATCAGACTGTGGTCTGAGATTGGAGCCTCAGAGGCTGTACTCCTGATATCTATAAGAAGAATATATGGCTACCAAAATATTGATGTCAATTTATCTACTACCAACATATCTACTTTAAATACATACAAGTTAAAGTGTTGATACTCAGCAAAGTGGGGAACCTTCAAGGTATAAATTCTATATGCATGTTCAGAGACACAGAAAATAGACAAAGATGGAGGTCCGTCATATATTTATGATCAAATTCCCTTCCTCGTTAAGTCATTCAAAATTCTTGAGCCAATGTTTGTTTTTTACAACAATTTTAATTCTTCATATAAAATATTCTCAGCCCAGGCCAATGCATTTTGTCAAAAGATGGACTTCTTCAGGGCTGCGAACAACAACATGCAGAAAACCTCCAATAAATAAAAAAAATATTTTAAAAACGTAATATTTCCTAAAAATGACAAACCCACATAAAACAATTTTGGCTCATCTACTAGCACTTGAGGCCTGAATATATTAGAACAAAAATTAACTATCTAAACTAAACATCCTGTAAACCATTGTATAATGAGAATATTTAATCAAAAACACCAGTATCAATTTAGATCAATCAACACATCGACTTAAAACATGATTACCATGTATCATTTAATTCAACAATCTACTGACCTCCACCCCTTATCTCACATCATTCATATGAAATTCATTTACAATGCTCAGCCCGTCATTTCAAAATGGAAACATGAAATTAAAGGAATAATAAATTCATTCTATATCCCTGCAAACATAGATAGCTATTAAATCAACATGTATAGCTCTTGGTTACATCTCTTGGAACATCATATATAATACCTCACGTTTCATGGTGAATTTGTATAATACCTGAGGGCTTGAATCTTGATCTCATTAAGAGCAAGATAATAGTAAAAGTGCTCCTCATATGTTTCATCCACTACATGATCTTAATGCTACAGGAAATTGCCCATATTAACTTATCCTGAATGAAAGGGTATCTGTTCACAATCACATAAATATTCCAACTTACATTTTTGGTAGTCACGAAGATGTAAATTCTCTAGATCCTGTCATCTCTACCAATATAAGATGCCTACTATCCTTAAATCTAAAAAACACATCTATTATACTGAAAACAAATTGTTCATATACTATATATAAATATATATATATATATGTATGTATGCATATATATATATTCACTGAAAAAAACATAGGTGTCACACATGTTATAGTTAGCTGGACATTTCACTCGTAAAAAACCAATGAAATTCCCCCGTTATAGTTAGTTCAGCTAACTATAACTTGCGCGCCCACAATCCACTGCTGATGACATCATTTATTACATCACTCATGACATGGTCAGTGACATCACTCATGACATCACTCATGACATCTCAAATGACATCACTGATGACATCACTGATGACATCATCCATTGAGTATGTGTTTCTGAACAATTTTAATATGTTTAATATATATAGGGAAAGGCCTGTTGATGAATGAGTGGGTGTACAAGTGTGTAAATGCATGATTTTCTGTGGTGCGTAACTGACTCTATAAGTGAGTCATTAAATGTATCTTACTGCAGACTAGTGACTAAACTTTGTAAATGTTTGTATGTGTCTGTATGTTGGTGTATAAAAGGCGGCATGGTTTTGTGAATAACTATATAAGTGTCTATATGAGTTATTGATTGCTTGTCTCAGTATCTGTATGGGTTCCTGAGTGTTTGTGTGAGTAGGGTGTGTGTGACTCTATGAATAGATGTGTAAGTGGGTGATTCTATGGGTGCATGGTTTTAAGAGTGCATCTGTGATGGACTGTATGGTTGAGTGAGTGTATGTATGGGTGTGTTAGGGATTGAATGTATATCTCAGTGGTACATTTGTGACTAACTACATATGTGAAAGGCAGGATATATGCGTGTAAGAGTATATAAGTGGGTAGATGTGAGAGTGTTTGATTGTGAGAGTGACTGAATGAATGAGTGTGTGCTTATATCAATGATTCTATAAGAGCGTAAGAATGTGATACTATTTTTATGAGTAAGTGAACTTGAGTGTGTATCACCGCATAGGTGAGTAAATGGGAGTGTGATTATTTGCATGACTGAGTAGGTGTGAGAGTACCTGATGATTGGTAGTGTGTGAGTGTCTATATAGGTGTATAAATGCATATGATAGTTTTGTATGGAGTGACTGTAAGTATGAGTGACTGTACAGGTGAATGAGTGGAGGTATATGTAGACCTAAGAGTTAATAAGTGGGTATGTAGTTATTGGTATTGCAGTATGTATGGTTTTGAGAATGGAACTCTTAAATTTTGAGTCGGTGTATCAAAGGTTATATTAGGGTGTGAGAAGATGTGGTAATTTATCACATGGATGATGTCATCAGTGATGTCATCAGTGATGTCATTGAGATGTCATCAGTGATGTCATCAGTGATGTCACTGACCATGTAATATGTGACGTCATCAGCAGTGGATTGCGGGCGCGCGAGTTATAGTTGGCTGAACTAACTATAACGGGGAAATTTCATTGGTTTTTTACGAGTGAAATGTCCAGCTAACTATAACATGTGTGAAACCTATGGTTTATTCAGTGAATTTGCAAGGTTTTTTAAATGCTAATTCCTAACTATAACGTGTGTGAAACCTATGGTTTTTTCAGTGAATTTGCAAGGTTTTTTAAATGCTAATTCCTAACTATAACGTGTGTGAAACCTATGGTTTTTTTAGTGAATTTGCAAGGTTTTTTAAATGCTAATTCCTAACTATAACGTGTGTGAAACCTATGGTTTTTTAAGTAAATTTGCAAGGTTTTTTAAATGCTAATTTATGAATGTATTATTATATTTTTTAAATATTTATTTTACAATAAGTTACCTATATATATAGTTATAGATTAACTTTATCCTGTAATATGGAATGGCTAAGGTTTTTTTTATTTTTTATTTGGATAGAGTTGAACAGCATAGTTAATATCTTCAATAAACTTATAAACACTTTAATTTTTTTATTTTCTTTTTTTTAAGTGTTTTTGACCGTGCGCGCACGGTACGCGCACGGTGCACGCATGCGTGCGTACTCCGTGTGCGCATGCGTACGTGCGCATGCGTACGTCATGCGTGCTCCGTACGTGCGTGCTCCGTACGCGCATGCGCGCGTGCTCCAAACGTGCATGCCCACGTGCTCCGTACGCGCGTGCTCCGTACGCGCATGCGTGCGTGCTCCGTGCGCATGCGTGCGTGCTCCGTGCGCGTGCGTTCTCCGTACGCGCATGCGTGCGTGCGTGCTCTGTGCGCGCACCGTGCGTGCTCCGTGCGCGCACCGTGCGCGCACGGTGCGCGCACGGCAAGTCATGTGATTTAGAAACAACACTTTTCATTGGTTTATAGTAGTTTCAGGTCATGTGATTAAGAAACAACACTTTTCATTGGTTTATAGTAGTTTCAGTACCAGAAACTTCCAACACCACACCCACTCCCCTCATTATTACTTCTGATTCCCTGGGAGAAGGAGCTGAGCAGCTTTTCCAGTACTCCAGTACTTGAGAATGGCAGAGCAGCAGTCATCTTCTGGGAGTGAGCAGGAGACCCTTGTGCCACAGAGACAGAGGAAACAGAAAAACTCTTTTAAATGGCAATTTTTCACTTTTCCAGAGGGGCAGAAGAAGGTGAATGCTCCAAAAGTCACCTGCACTATTTGTGGTGGTGTCTTATCAAGAGGAGATCCTAAAAAGAAATACTCTTTTAGTATCTTCACTATGATCAGGCACGTTAGAGATGTACATCCTGTGGCTTATGCTCCAGCTGCTAGAGAAAACCCTCCAGCAGCTCAGCCGAGCACATCCGCAGCAGCTCAGCCGAACACATCATCGGCAGCTCAGCCGAGCACTTCATCTGTGGCGGCAGCTTCACCTGCTTCTGTTCCTCTGGATATACACCCTCTGTTTAAGAGGGTGCATATACGGTGCAATGCGTGCAATGCTGTTCTCTCTTATGGGGACACCAGCATTCCCCTAATAGAGAGCAAGATACAGCAGCACACATGCGGCACCCTATAATTTTTGTCATTTTTTTGTTCCTCTGTTCCTCAATTAACACAAGGGCTCTTTTTAGAGCCACCTAACATCTAAACACTTAAATTTGATTTTTAATTCTATTTTTTTCTATGATTTTTTTTCCGCTGTGCGCGCACCTCGCGATTTAAAAAAAAAAAAAATGTTTTTTTCACCCTTCATGGTCCTTCAGGGACCCCCTGACAAAAGCTAGGGGGTCAGGAACTCTGCACCCTGCCCCCTTTTCACGTTCTCCACCTTTCTTTTTCACTGTCACACAAAAAACACTTCCTGATTTCGACCGATTCGAATGTTGACTGACATGTAACCACCAATCAGAATTACGCTCGCGCACGGCACGGTGCACGCACGGTGCGCGCACGGTGCGCGCATATAGATATTTATGTACTTTTAAATGCAATTTTCTCAGGAACTACTGAACAGATTGACACCATATATGCAAAAGGCACATCCCTGACCTGAGGACTACCTCTTTGCCAAATTTCAAGTAATTCTGTTCAGCCGTTCGGGCTGTACCTTCGACTAAAGGTCCTATGGGAAAATGCATGGTGAAAACGCGTTTTGGGACCCCACTTTTTTCTCAGCCCCCGCTTGCCGAATCACCCCGAGACTTTCAGGGTAGGAGCTGAGCGGAGCGCCCCATTCGTTTTGAAAATTTCGCGAGGATCCGTCAACCGACGCCAAAGTTATTCAAAATAGAATTTTCAGATTTCCTATGGAAACACGGTCCTAACCATAACTATCTACTGGCGACCGCCAGTAGATTATATATATATATATATTATCTACTGGCGGTCGCCAGTAGATAGTTATAGTTAGGACCCTGTTTCCATAGGAAATCCGCAACATTCTATTTGGAATAACTTTGGCGCCGGTCGACGAATCCTCGCGAAATTTTCAAAACTAATGGGGCGCTACGCTCCGCTCCTACCCTGAAAGTCTCGGGGGGATTCATCAAGCGGGGGCTGAGAAAAAAGGGGGTCCCAAAACGCATTTTCCTCATGCATTTTTCCATAGGACCTTTAGACACAGCTACAGCCCGAACGGCTGAAGAGAATTACTTGTAATTTGGCAGAGAGGTAGTCCGCAGGTCAAGGAAGTGCCTTTTGTAGGTCTGGTGTAAATCTGTTCAGTAGTTTCTGAGAAAATAGCATTTAAATCAATATATATATCTGTGGCAGCGCTCCGTGCGTTTACCGTGCGCTTACGGTAAGCTTACCGTACGCGTACGGTGCCGTGCGCGAGCGCGATTCTGATTGGTTGTTAGATCAAAGTAAACATTCGAATCGGTCGAAACCAGGAAGTATCGGCCGCCATTTTCTGTCTGTCGCACTGAAAAGAAAAGGGTGATAACATGAAAAGGGGGCAATGAAGAGAGTTGCAGACCCCCTAGCGTTCGTCAGGGGGTTCACGAAGGACCAAAAAGTATGAAAAATAAATTTAATAATTTTTTTAAAAAATCGCGGGGTGCGCGTACGGTAAGCTTGCCGTACGCGTACGGTAAAAAAAAAAAAAAAAAAAATAACAATCACATATAATATATAAATCTAAGGACCCCCAAGGGAGAAAAAAACAATTGATATTTTGAAAAAAATGGCGAGGCGTGCACGGTACGAAATGCGCAATGTGCGAAGCGCACCGTGCGCGCAAAAATTAAAAATAAATACATAACTTAGCATTTAAAAAAACGTACAAATTCACTGAAAAAACCATAGGTTTCACACACGTTATAGTTAGGAATTACCATTTAAAAAACCTTGCAAATTCACTGAAAAAACCATAGGTTTCACACATGTTATAGTTAGCTGTACATTTCACTCGTAAAAAACCAATGAAATTCCACGTTATAGTTAGTGCAGGCAACTATAACTCACGCGACCGCAATCCTCTGCTGATGATGTCAGATATTACATCACTGATGACATATGTGTCTTTATGAAAAATAAATATTTGTAATATATGTATAGCTAAAGATACAGTATTAGCATCAACAGAGGATTGCGGTCGCGTGAGTTATAGTTGCCTGCACTAACTATAACGTGGAATTTCATTGGTTTTTTACGAGTGAAATGTACAGCTAACTATAACATGTGTGAAACCTATGGTTTTTTCAGTGAATATATATATATATATATATACATATTCACAAAAAAAAACATAGGTTTCAGGGGTGTTATAGTTAGCTGGACTTTTCACTTGTACAAAACCATTGAAATTCCCCCGTTATAGTTAGTTCAGCTACATATAACTCGCGCGCCTGCAATGCACTGCTGATGACGTCACATATTACATCTCTCATGACATGGTCAGGGACATCACTCATGACATCACTGATGACATCTCAAATGACATCACTGATGACATCACTGATGACATCATCCAGTGAATGTGTGTTTTTCTGAAAATTAAATATGTTTTATATATGTATATCTCAAGGTCGATGGAAGAATAAATGGGTATATTAGTGTCTAAATGGATGATTTGTTTTTGAAAAATATATTGTGTAACTGATTGATTAAGTGTATCATAGTGAATACATGGCTTAGTGAGTAATGTTAAAATATGTAAATATCTGTATCAGTCTCTCACTTTGTGTATAAGTGGCTGCATGGGTTGGTGAGTAGCTACATGGGTGTCTATATAGGTTATTAGTTGATTTTTTGAGTATCAGTCTGAGTGTCTGCATGGTTCGGTGGGGGGTATTACATAGTGCATAGGTGCATGAATGAGTGACTCACTCTTTGTATGTGTTGAAGACAGCATGTGTGCAGGACTGTATGGGTGGATGAGTGTGTGTATGGGTGTGTTAGTGAGTGAATGACTGTCTCAATAGTGTCTTTATGAGTAACTACATATGTTTTAAACAAGTATATGTGACTATTGGTGTATATAAGTGAGTATATGTGAGAGTGAGAGATTGAAAGAGTTCTTGAATGAATAAGTATGTGTTTCTATAAGTGACTGTTTAAAAGACTAAGTATGTGTAAGTTTCCGTAGACGTAAGTGTGGTGGTGTGTGTATAACTGTATATGCAAGTAAATGTATGTTTGATTCTTTATTAGCATGAGTGACTATGTGTGTGAGTAACTCTATGGATGAGTGGCATTGTGTAACAGGATGTATAGGTGTATGAGTACATATGATGAGTGAGTACATGTATGAGTGACTGTATAGGACTGTTGGTGAATGAGTGGATGTGTATGTGGATCTTAGAATTACTGAAGAGGTTGTTGTAACTGGTATTGGTATGTCCATTGTTTTGAAAATTTGAGTCTCTATTTTTGAATGTGTGTATCAAAGGTTATATTAGGGTGAGAGGAGGTCTGCCACTCTATCACAAGGATGATGTCATCAGTGATGTCATCAGTGATGTCCTTTGAGATGTCATCAGTGATGTCATGAGTGATGTCACTGACCATGTCATGAGTGATGTAATATGTGACGTCATCAGCAGTGCATTGCGGGCGCGCGAGTTATAGTTAGCTGAACTAACTATAACGGGGGAATTTCAATGGTTTTGTACAAGTGAAAAGTCCAGCTAACTATAACACCCCTGAAACCTATGGTTTTTTTTGTGAATTTCTGAGGTTTTTTAAATGCTAATTCCTAACTATAACGTGCCTGAAACCTATGGTTTTTTCTGTGAATATATATATATATATATATATATATATATATATATATATATATATATATATATATGAGAAGTGTACTTGATCTCCCAAAGCTTGCACTTCCTTTGCACCGGTAAGAGAGACCCGGACTCCAAAATACGTGGCAAAATAGGTTGTTTTTATTCTTTCAAGCCGTTATATGACGCGTTTCGAGCACCTCCGTGCCCTTGATCACATATGGAAGAACTTTAGTCCCCTTTCACTTTTGTATTTTCAAATGCCACCTCCCCAATCATGTGATGCATCATGTGATGCCATTCAAAAACCATAGACATAAAAAACATTCGTAACTATATATATATATATATATATATATATATATATATATATATATATATATATATATATATATATATATATATATATATATATATATATTCACTGAAAAAAACATAGGTTTTACAGACTTTATAGTTAGGAGTTAGCATTTAAAAAACCTTTGAAATTCACTAAAAAATCATAGGTTTCAGGGACGTTATAGTTAGTTGGACATTTGATTCATATATAGCCATAGAAATTCCCCCGTTATAGTAAGTTGAGCTAACTAAAACTCGCACGCCCGCAATACACTGGTGATGATGTCACATATTACATTACTCATGACATGGTCAGTGACATCACTCATGACATCACTGATGACCTCTCAAATAACATCACTGATGACATCATCCAGTGAATGTGTGTTTCTGTAAAGTTTAAATATTTTTCATATATATCTATGCCAAGGTGTATTGAAGAATGAGTGGATTTACAAGTGCCTGAAGGGATTATTTATTAGGTGCGTGACTGACTGTATAAGTGAGTGATTGAATGTGTCTTACTGAATGCATGGGTTAGGGACTAAACTCTGTGAAAGTCTGTATTAGTTTCTCACTTGGTGTGTAAGCCACTGCATGGGTTGATGAGTAGCTACATGAGTATCTATATGGGTTATTGATTTGTTGTCTGAGTATCTGTATGGGTGCCTGAGTATCTGTGTGGGTGGGCGGGGGGGTGTGTGACTCTGTGCATAGATGTCTGAGTGGGTGATTCACTAGTTGTATGGATTCAAAAGTGCATCTGGGAATTGCTGTATGGGTGACTTAGTGTGTGTATGGGTATGTTGGTGAGTGAATGAATGTCTAAGTGGTATATGGGTGCCTAACTACATATGTTTTAAGCCTGTATATGTGAGTGTTGGAGTATATAAATGACTATACGTGAGTGTAAGTTATTTGAAGAGTGGGTGTAAAAATGAGTGTCTGCTTGTATCCGTGATTGTATAAGACAGTAAGCATGTGTTAGTATCTGGATGAATAAGTGATGTGGTGTGTGTATAAATAACGGAGTTGGTGTGTATAACTGTACACATGAGTATATGGGTATGTGATTGATTATTTGCATGACTGACTAGCTGTGTGAGTAACTCTATGGATGAGTGGCAGAGTGTGACTGTATGTATAGGTGTATGAGTGCATAGTATAGTACTCTATTGATGAGTAACTGCATGTATAAGTGACTGGATGTGTGTGTAGACCTAGGAAATAGTCGGTAGTATGTAGTATCTGGCATTGTTGTGTGCATGGTTTCAAAAATAGTAGTCTGTATTTTAGAGTGGGCGTATCAAAGTTTCTATTAGGGCATCAATATATGCATTAGATTATCACATGGATGATGTCATCAGTGATGCCATCAGTGATGTCACTGACCATGTCATGAGTGATGTAATATGTGACATCATTAGCAGTGCATTGCGGGCGCGTAAGTTATAGTTAGCTCAACTAACTATAATGGGGGAATTTCTATGGCTATATATGAATCAAATGTCCAACTAACTATACCGTCCATGAAACCTATGGTTTTTTAGTGAATTTCGAAGGTTTTTTTAAATGCTAATTTCTAACTATAACGTCTGGAAAACCTATGGGTTCTTCAGTGAATTTCGAAGATTTTTTAAATGTTAATTTCATAATTTCATATTTGTAAAACCCATGGGCCCGATTCACAGAACTGACTTAAGACAAAATCCTAAACTTACTACTTTTGGTATTCACAGAAGTTAGGATTTTGTCTTAAGTTTGTCTTAAGACAAACTTAAAACAGACTTAAAACAGACTTAAGACAAACTTAAGACAGACTTAAGACAAACTTAAGACAGACTTAAGACAAACTTAAGACAGACTTAAGACAGACTTAAGACAAACTTAAGACAGACTTAAGACAGATTCAAGACAGACTTAAGTTAGAATTTTGTCTTAAGTCTGTCTTAAGTCTGTCTTAAGTCTGTCTTAAGTTTGTCTTAAGACAAACTTAAGACAAAAACGTAACTTCTGTGAATACCAAAAGTAGGAAGTTTAGGATTTTGTCTTAAGTTAGTTCTGTGAATCGGCCCCTATATTTTTTTGTATTATTTTTTGTAATATTTTGTAACTCCATTATCCTTTTTTTTTAACTTTAAAAATCATGTAATGTTTTCTATCGTCAAAAAAAAAGATGTATATTTTTTTGGGGGGGGGGAGAAAACTGGAGTCCCGTACCGGTAGTGTACCAAGCTCCATCAGCATGCGAATCCTATCCACCATATTGCTAAACTCGTGAATGATGCGCATTTCATATCCGAAGGGTTCGTGGCACTGTGTCCCACATAACATCATATTCGTATGAGGTTGCGACAGCTGCTACTTTGGTATACGATGGGTACGCAGTACCAAGCCGTGCGTTACGTCATGTACGTATGGGGTCTGCCCGCTGCACGTTGCGTATGCGACGAGTGCACGCTGCCAAGCCCTGGGTTACGTCATATACATACGGTGTCGCGCTGGGTACGCCATTCCCTCATTTTCTTTTTATGTCTCAAAACTATATCTAAATAAGTTTAAAGTGTAAATGAGAGCAAGCGATAATCTAAAATATTTTAAACATTTATATATTTCTAACTGTAATAAATTTATATTATGGTAAATATATTTTCTCAAAATCGCGTTGGGTGCGGCCTCTTTGCGCATTTGGTGCGCGATTGCCATGTGATCTTAACAAAAGCATTTGATTGGTTCATAACATTTCCCATTGTAACAGTTGTAGGACCCCACCCATTTTAGTTATTCTCTCTACAGCGTTTGATGAGAGACACCTCTTCTGCTTAGAGAGATTTTTTGAAAAGTTTTTGCTTTGTACACATATCTTATACTACACACAACATGCAACGATCATCTTGATCAATATTCATGGTCTGTACAGTAGCCTTCCACGTGTGATGGCCATGCATCTGAAACGTTACATCAAAAAACAAATGTGTGTTACACGATGCCCCTGGTGTGTGTGTGTGCGCATTATTGTGCTACCTTTCGGCCTGGGTATTGGTGGCTCGAAGGGGTATCATCAGCCACGGGCAGAGTGCACATCCTAGATCACATGTGACAAACAGTAAAGAGTAACGTGTATATTTGTGTTGCAGTATGCTCCATTGTCAGGCTTTACCAGTAAAGTAGTGTGTTATATGTGAGACTTTCAGATTCACGTTTGACATGCATTGTTTGACTGTAATAAGCGTTATCACTGTGTATGACGAAGCCTCACTGCTGATCCTCCCTCCATCCGAGCACATTCACATGTGTGCGCTTCGCGATAGCAACACTTTCAATAATACCACACCATTGACATGCGTGTCTGCGCATATCCACAAGCTTGACTACGACATGTGATGTTAGCCATTTAATGTTTTCGGACAGCATCTCATTAGCGATAGTTGACGCCCTCCCGGTACATGCTACATTGATGTAAATTGCAGATTGTGCGAAGTCAAAACTGCAACAGGGGCACACACATAAGTACACTTCATGGCCAGGCAGGGCCTGAACAACGCCCAGGTCCCTGGAATAATTATTCACACCCCTACGCTGGCCTGGCGTACGCAAGCCCAGCTCACTTTGCGTACGTATAAATAGGATAACAACGACGCCACATGTCCCAGTTCTTCCACACTGCCTCAGGTGATATGGCCGCATCCACCTCGCATATCACAATGCGCAATAAAAAAAAGGATCCATGAGGTGTACACCATCCTCGCAATCAAAACTCGATTTGAATTGTGAACACTGCTGGCCGTCGTGTTTGGACACACAACAAAGACAGCAGGTGAGCAGTGGGGCCTGGGTGCACAGGGGCTGCAATTGAGCGCGGTGCTGCGGGAGGGGTGGGGTACATCAGCCTGGGTGCGCAGGTGCGAACAAGCGATATTGCTGTGCGTAATGATGCGATCCCTGAGCTCATTCAGTCACATCTCTGTCTCATTTTAAGGACCTGCTGGACTGTACTGTAGGCCTGAGCCAGCAGGCAGTGCTGCCCCACAGACACATGGTGTTGGCTTTTGGGGCACTGTAGTGGGCTGATTACTAAGTGTACATGCACATAAGCTTGCACCACTGCATTACATGCACACTTAATGCTTCTAGCATGCGCTCTGTTCCTTTGTATGTGAACGTTGGCATAACATATTATTATTTAACCTTGTGTATTCTCGTACACTCCAACTCCTCTTTGAACCACGATTACCACTAACAGTTGGTAGATCGTACTTCAACAAGGAAGGATGCACTGAACTAGTGTTCTCTATTAAGCTAAAAATAAACCTTCATTTACCTCAAGACGCTTCCAGCATTATATTATTTCTCCCTTTTCAGACACTGAGTTAGTTGCACCAAAATGCTCGGAGCAGGTGCTCAGCCCGTGATGATTACCTGGGCATTCTGACGCCTTCCATCGTGGTATCAAGATACAGTCCCAGACCAGAGACCTGCTGTGCCACCCTGAGAGAGGCACCCCGGAGTCGGAGCTCGCCCAAGCACGCCGTTGGACAAACCGGTGGTGGCAGGTGAGCAGTGAAGCCTCGGTGCACAGGAGCTGCAATTGAACACAGTGCGGGGGAAGGGGCTGGGGTGCAGCAGCCTGGGTGCACAGGTGCAGGCAAGCGATGTTGCCGCATATAATAATATAATCTCTGGCCTCATTCATATCTCTGTTTCATTTTAAGGACTTGCTGGACTGCACTCTTTCTCTCGGACCCCAGCGTCCCAGACACACGGGTGACGGGAGGTGAACAGTGAGGGCTGGGTGCAGTAGGCCGACGCTCAGTCTCCTCCTCCCTCTGTTCTTTTGACTCTCCCTCCCCTTCTCCCTTCCACCCACTCGCTCTCTGTCCCATTCTCACTTTCTTCCTTTCATTCTGACTACCTTTCTTTTTCTCTTGGACATGGCATACATACTTATGTTTCTTTTTTGTCTTGCAGGTTTTGTACGCTGCTTCCGGAGGAGTCCCACCCACTTATTTCATGTTATACTGTTGTTTCTTCGAATTAAGTTGTGTTTATTTGTGTTGTTTTAATAAAGGTTATTTTTTTACCAATAAATAAGTGAGTGTATGGGTCTTCTTTTTCTGACAACATTGTCTGTAGTTTATTGTGAAAATCGGCAGTTGATAGGAGGTTATGAGGAAAAACATTTGTAATTTTGGGGTGCACCTACCAAATATAAACCAACAGACTATTACATAAATGAAGCCTACAACTGCAAGGGTTCTATGAGTGTATCACTTTATAACACCATGAGTACTGCCCATGTGATTACAGAACCAATAAGGCACTGCCTAGGGCCACCGAGGCTTCAGGGACTGGCGAGGCCCACCCTGTATATTTAAGTAAAGCCCCGGAGGGTGGCAATCCTCGGACTTGAGTTGGCCTCGAAGCCACCCGAACAATTAGTAAACAATACCCGGGGAGGTGGCGATCCCCTAGGCTGCGAAAAGCCTCTGTGCCCTCCCGTGCCTAATTTATATGTGAGATTAAGGTCCCCAGTGCTGCAGAGACCCCGCAATATAATAATAGGATTGGCCCCGAAACATTACCCACCAGGGGGCTGATTTAAATGAACGGGTGAGACCCCGTTTAATTTTTTTTCTTAATTTTTACCATCCGGATCCGCATTATTGAAGCGATACGAGGTTTTCCTCCTCTCGCTTTAACGAGGCACACATGGATTTGCTATCACAGGGTGGAAGCCATGCTCCTGCCCTGCAATAGCAAACATAAATGTCCCCAGGATGCACACCCCGGGACATTTTATGAGCTGTGCCTGGGAGGTGGCGCTCCATAGGGCCATGATGCATTGGTTACTGCATAACTACAGAATTAGTATAAACGCATACGAACACTACTTGCACACGTGTAGTAGGATGTATGACGTTACAACGCACACTTTTACAACGCATGCACTTACAACGCATTTTTTACAACGCATAAACCATTACAACGCATGACATTACAACGCATGACACTACAACGCATTTTTAAAAAATACCTTTACAACGCAGTACCATTACAACGCATACTACCTTTACAACGCATACCATTACAACGCATAATATTAAATTACATTTAAGGTAAGTATTAGATAGTATAGGGGTAAAAATTACTATTCTAACTCCAGGGGGTGCAACAGTAGGGTAAGTGTTGGATAGTGTAGGGGTAAAAATTACTATTCTAACTCCAGGGGGTGCAACAGTAGGGTAAGTGTTGGATAGTGTAGGGGTAAAAATTACTAATCTAACTCCAGGGGGTGCAACAGTAGGGTAAGTGTTGGATAGTATAGGGGTAAAAATTACTATTCTAACTCCAGGGGGTGCAACAGTAGGGTAAGTGTTGGATAGTATAGGGGTAAAAATTACTATTCTAACTCCAGGGGGTGCAACAGTAGGGTAAGTGTTGGATAGTATAGGGGTAAAAATTACTATTCTAACTCCAGGGGGTGCATCAGTAGGGTAAGTGTTGGATAGTATAGGGGTAAAAATTACTATTCTAACTCCAGGGGGTGCAACAGTAGGGTAAGTGTTGGATAGTATAGGGGTAAAAATTACTATTCTAACTCCAGGGGGTGCATCAGTAGGGTAAGTGTTGGATAGTATAGGGGTAAAAATTACTATTCTAACTCCAGGGGGTGCATCAGTAGGGTAAGTGTTGGATAGTATAGGGGTAAAAATTACTATTCTAACTCCAGGGGGTGCATCAGTAGGGTAAGTGTTGGATAGTATAGGGGTAAAAATTACTATTCTAACTCCAGGGGGTGCATCAGTAGGGTAAGTGTTGGATAGTATAGTGTAATATTATGCGTTGTAATGGTATGCGTTGTAATGGTAGTATGCGTTGTAATGGAATGCGTTGTAAAGGTAGTTTTTAAAAATGCGTTGTAGTGTCATGCGTTGTAATGTCATGCGTTGTAATGGATTATGCGTTGTAAAAAATGCGTTGTAATGGTAGTGCGTTGTAAAAGTTGCGTTGTAAAGGTTGTTCCCCCGTGTAGTACAGCGACCAGAGTGTAGTGAAGATGCAGAGGAAGCCCAAAATAAAAAAATATAAATCCTACCAGAGGTCGGATTACATAGTTCGATGAACCGACGACCCTGGGATGAGTAGAAACAGCTTCACGAAGAAAACGGGTCTTCAGCAGAACGCAAGGAAGTTCGAAATATTGGTGAGTGCTGCCTTCTTTTTACCTTCTCCCGCTCCTCGCCAAATTTATGTAGTGAAGAAGCAGACAGCAGTGGATCCGATAAGTAGATTTATTGCAGGAAAAGAAGACAGCTTAAACAGCCACCAACAGGAGCAGACAGCAAGGCAACCATCTTCTCCACCACCGTGTACAAACTCCCCACGATTCCCCTCATGACAGCCCTACATTCTAACATTACATACTTACATTCTAGTAGAATTACATACTAACCATACTAACATTCTACTATGACTTACATTGGAATACTACACAGAGCACATAACTTTACAGCAATGAGCTCATGGTTTTATCCACGAGTCTTGAGACCGGTAGGGGTGAGTAGTTCGCTTCCCACTTCCTGCATTGTATAAACGCAAACTAACACTACTTCCACAGGTATGCTACAGTGCCCAGAGCACATCACTTTACAGCAATGAGCTCACGGTTTAGGCTCACGGTTTAATCCCCAAGTCTTCAGACCAGGAGGGGTGAGTGGTTTGCTTCCCACTCCCTGTATAGTATAAACGCATACTAACACTACTTACACAGTTATACTACAGCGGCTAGTATGATACAGCGCCCAGAGCCCATCACTTACAGTAATCAGCTCGGGTTTTCACACCGGTAGGCGTGAGTACTTCGCTTCCCACTTCCGCTATAGTATAAACGCACAGTAGGGGTCAGTAGTTCTCTTCCCACTCCCTGTATGGTATAAACGCCTACTATCACTACTTGCACAGGTATGCTACAAAGACCAGAGCACATCACTTTACAGCAATGAGCACACAGTTTAGGCTCTCGGTTTCATACCCGAGAGTAGCAGCATCTCATCTCAGCACCATGTCACTCTGAGCAACAACGCACTTTCAGACAGGTAAGAGTAAGTACTTCGCTTCGCACTCCCCCACAGAGGTTACAGTGCTCCTATCCTACTGTTTCCTACTCTTTTCGCCCTTTTCCCCTTACTCGTTTCAACGGAATCATAAAATGGCTGCCAACACTTCCTAGTTGCAACAGCTCGCAGCCAATAAGCAGCAAGCTCGTGCTCGTAGCGCCTCAGCCAATCAGATGGCAGAATTCCCAAATATCGATATCTGTAAATTTCGATATTTCTCCAAAACTACTGAACGGATTTACACAAAATGAATAAAAGCATGCTTTCTAGACCAAGACCCTTCTCCCTGCCAAATTTGGGGTAATTCCGTTCACCTGTTCGACCTGTAGCCTTGTCTAAAGTTTCCTATGGAAATTGCATGGAGAAAACACGGTTTGGGACCCCCATTTTTTCTCGGCCCCCCCCTTGACGAATCACCCCCAAACTTTCCACATAGGAGCTGATTTGAACAAAGAATTATTTTGGAAAATTTCATGAAGATTCATTAATTGACGCCAAAGTTATAAGCAAAACAAAAAATGCTCTTCATATGGAAACTTGGTCCTCACTATAACTACCTACTGGTGACCGCCAGTAGATAGTTATAGTTAGGACCGTGTTTCCATATTAAATCTCAAAATTCTATTTTGAATAACTTTGGCGCCGGTTGACGAATCTTCGCGAAATTTACAAAACTAATGGGGTGCTCCGCTCAGCCCCTACCCTGAAAGTCTCGGGGGGATTCGTCAAGCTGGGGCCGAGAAAAAAGGGGGGTCCCATAAGGCGTTTTCCCCATGCATTTTCCCATAGGACCTTTAGTCGAAGGTACAGCCCGAACGGCTGAACAGAATTACTTGAAATTTGGCAGAGAGGTAGTCCTCAGGTCAGGGAAGTGCCTTTTGCATATATGGAGTCAATCTGTTCAGTAGTTCCAGAGAAAATTGCAGTAAAAAGCACATGGTCAGTGGCATCACTCTTGACATCACTGATGACATCATCCTTGTGATAGAGTGGCGGTCGCACGAGTTATAGTTATCTGAAGTAACTATAACGGGGGAATGTCATTGGTTTTTTATCAGTAAAATGTCCAGCTAACTATAACATGTGTGAAACCTATGGTTTTTTCAGTGAATTTGCAAGGTTTTTTAAATGCTAATTCCTAACTATAACGTGTGTGAAACCTATGGTTTTTTCAGTGAATTTGTACGTTTTTTTAAATGCTAAGTTACTTTACGCCATTCGTGGCGTGCGCGCCCACTTAACGCAGTTCGTTCCGTGCGCGCACGGTGCGCTTCACGCACCGTGCGTGCACAGTGAGCAGGCGGTGCGCTTCGCGCACCGCGTGCCCAAGTTACGCTAGATGGGCCATGAACGCACGATGCGCTTCGCGCACCGTGCGCACATGGAGGACATATGATGAGCATCGTTGTGACAGATAATATATTAGTTTTTTATGGCTTACATATGCCATGCACAAATGGTGCACTTCGGGCACCATTTGCACATGGGGTGGGGAGAGTGTGGATACTTTTTTATTTTTTTAAATATTTTTTACCGTACGCGTACGGTAAGCGTAATCGGCGAAATTTTCGAAAAAATTAAAATTGCCTTTTTTGCCTTGGGGGATCGTTGGGGACTCCCTCAACATGGCTAGGTGCTTGGGAGCTGTCTAAACAGCCCCTTTACATGTTTTTGCCCTTTGTGTTTCAATCCCCTGTCAGAGTGCGAGAGAGAAAATGGCGGCCGCCGCTTCCTGGTTTCGACCGATTCGAATGTTTACTAAGATCTAACGGCCAATCAGAAACGCGCTCGCGCACGTCACCGTACGCGTACGGTAAGCGCACCGTAAGCGCACCGTAAGCTGGCTCAGATATATATATTGATTTAAAGGCTATTTTCTCAGAATCTACTGAACAGATTTACACCAAACCTACAAAAGGCACTTCCTTGACCTGAGGACTACCTCTCTGCCAAATTTCATTTAACTCTGTTCAGCCGTTCGGGCTGTAGCTGTGTCTAAAGGTCCTATGGAAAAATGCATGGGAAAAACGCGTTTTGGGACCCCCCTTTTATCTCAGCCCCCGCTTGACGAATCCCCCCGAGACTTTCAGGGTAGGAGCGGAGCGCAGCGCCCCACCTATTTTGAAAATTTGGCGAGGATTCGTCAACCGGCGCCAAAGTTATTCAAAATAGAATGTTGCGGTTTTCCTATGGAAACAGGGTCCTAACTATAACTACCTACTGGCGACCGCCAGTAGGTAATATATATATACATATATATATATATACATATATATATATACGTTAACCACCATCCTGTAATAATCGTAGTCTCGATCACACCAACCAGGTATGGACCACAAAGTGGATATTGAATTCTTCTTTTTATTGTTGCAGATTTAAAAAGTGCAAATGCAAGTGCAAAAAATCTCTATAACAGCAAGTGCCCAGCATATATATATATATACAACCAAGAGTGTCTCCAACGAACAGGGCCCACACAGGTAAGTATGCAGTCACATTTAATCGGAAGCTTTCAGCATGAACGAGGCAGTCTTTAAAAGCATTTCCAGGCCAATGCGTTTCGGGCTCCTGCCCTTTTTCTCGAGCCATTAAAAAGTTGTGTTGTAGGCAAAAGGGTGCACATTTCTATAACAGTAAGTACCACCCCCAGTGGGTGTGACCGCTATTTGTCGCCCGGCCTTATGGTACCTGGAGTGCTTTCCACAATACTCCTCATGTGAGGTGCCCAGTCACAACGACCACTTTCAATAAATCAAATTCACAGTGGGTTGCTTAAAAGTTCAGACAACGTTCCGCTGATCTTTTCACAGCTTCCAAACGCAGCGCCTTTCCCTGCTTCACGGGCGCCGGTTGGCATCATCAGGATCTGCTCACGCAGCGGGCCGCATTCACGGCTGAGACAAGCCGTTACAAATCCAACCAAGAAGTGCCTCCAACGAACAGGGCCCACACAGGTAAGTATGCTGTCACATTTATTCAGAAGCTATCAGCATGAACGAGGCAGTCTTTAAATGCATTTCCATGCCAACGCGTTTCGGGCTCCTGCCCTTCTTCTCGGGCCATTAAAAATTTGTGTTGTAGGCAAAAGGGTGCACCTTTCTATCACAGTTAGTGCCCCCCCCCCAGTGGGTGTGGCTGCTATTCGTCGCTCGGCCTTATGGTACCTGGAGTGCTTCCCACAATACTCCTCATGTGAGGTGCCCAGTCACAACGACCACTTTCAATAAATCAAATCCACAATGGGTTGCTTAAAAGTTCAGACAACGTGCCGCTGATCTTTTCACAGCTTCCAAACGCAGTGCCTGTCTCTGCTTCACGAGCGCCGGTTGGCGTCATCAGGGTCAGCTCACGCAGCGGGGCCACATTCACGGCCGAGACAAGTAGTTACAAATACAACCAAGAAGTGCCTCCAATGAACAGGGCCCACACAGTTAAGTATGCTGCCACATTTATTCAGAAGCTATCAGCATGAACGAGGCAGTCGTTAAAAGCATTTCCAGGCCAACGCGGTTCGGGCTCCTGCCCTTCTTCTCGGGCCATTAAAAAGTTGTTTTGTAGGCAAAAGGGTGCACATTTCTATCACAGTTAGTACCACCCCCAGTGGGTGTGGCAGCTATTTGTCGCTCGGCCTTATGGTACCTGGAGTGCTATGTATTGTTATTAAAAACAGTACTATCCCTTCACCTATAATCAAACAGTCTTGGCAATAGCAGCTGCACACTGCCAGCCAGGGCACAGGAAAGGCTGGGGCAACCAGGAGGGAAATTCCAAAGCAGCCACTTGGGTGCATACCTCCACACCTTAGTTGGTAGAATGGAATGGATATAAAACAGAAACTCACCTTTTTTCACTTTCCCACTTCATGTTCCTCTATGGATCTTGATCTTGCAAGTCCTGCTGCTGCTGCTTGATGATGAACAAAACCAACACCGTCGTGGAGGTAATCGATGGTGAGCTCCACTTTTACTTGTTACCTACTGAGTTGTCTGTTACCATTTGCACACGACTCGTGCATTTATAAACCTATCTTACAAGCAATAGCATATCAATGTGCAATGCATATGTCTGTAGTATTGACATTTAAATAATGTAAGGAAACACACCTGTATGATCATATTGTAGGTATATATTTATTGCAAGCTACCTTCAAACAAATCAACAGTTGCACAAAAAAAGATATCCAAAAGTCACTATACAGGTGTGTTTAAAGAAGTATCTAAAATTGCCACAATAAAAACATATGTAACACACATTATAGGTATAAGTGTCATGCAAAATGATGTAGAGCTTACACCAGATAAAGGTGTAACCTTTACCTTAGAAAGTAACAGTAAAATCAATGTCGGTCACAAGTTAGGAGTATCCAACATATACATCCATGTAACATTTCTCCTTGTTCCGTGCAATTCCTGTACTGTATCCAATTTCAATTGTCACAAAATGTTTCATACTTATCAGTACTTGAGGTGAAACAAGCATACATGTAGTAACACATTACATTACATGCAAAGGTGTGAGTGGGTTTGGGACAGGTCTGGGAATAAGAAATTTGGATGGGGAAGAGGCAGGAGGTGGGCAACAAGGTTAGGATGGTTGGGAGGCTGTGGTAAGTGAGGACGCAAGACCTTGAAAAAACCTCTTTAGGCCAGACATCGCACTTTGAATGCCTTCCAGGTAGGCTACCATTTGTTGCAATTGGCAGCCAAGCCCCAGGATGGCATTCAGTAGTCTGGCCTACTGAGATGTTCTGGAGGATATCAATAGCCTTCTCAGAAAGCGCAGCCGGGGGCACAGGTGTAGGGGGTGAGGTTCCTGGAGCGAAGAAGATGCCATCCTTTTTAGGGGCTGGTTTTGGCCAAAGGGGTGGTGTGTGAGGGTGGGTGGAGATGGCACTCTGGTGGCAGACAAGGATGCAGTTGGTAGACTTCCTGTAGCGAGTGCTCACTGGAGGAGGCCTCTGAAGAAGGTGTTGTGGAGCTGGCATCCTCTGTTGCACTCTCCTCACCCTCCATGGCACTGGGTCCCTTGGTGCCAGTGGTGTCAGCACCGGAACTACAGGGCACAGCTGCTTCCCTATCTTCCGTGGCCAATGTCTCCTCCACCTGCTCCTGATAATTCTGAAATGAAATATATTGCATATGTTTTCTTAAGTCTGTGTAGACAGAACTGATCATTAAACTTGATCACAAAACAGTTTTTAAGTTTTTATATTTCGCCTGCTTCAAGGCTCTCAAACTTTGGTTCTACATTAGCATAAGCAATGTAGAACAACATTTTGTAGGCAACATTTTCAGAAAACATTTGGTCACAGTTATGTCCTTCCCCATGATCGCTCCTATATCATATATGATCTTGTCTCTTATCCATTATTATGTCTCTCCAATTTATAATAGTGACCTGATGTCAACAAAAAAGATATCAACAAAAATACTTTTGTACAGTGTGTTCAGAAGGCCCTAAAATGTTCATACTTTTCAATCTCAATCAGTAAAATATGAAGAAATGTGTGTCAACAAACACTGCAATTTTGTACCAATATTAAAATAAACTGGAAGCAGGTTACCTTTGTTTGGGCATTTCACAATGGTAGCACTTACTTCCAGCCCCTAAAGTATATGTCAAATGTCAACAATTATAAATGAATTCTGTACTGAAGAAGCTTAGCAATGTATCATAAACTATATAGATACATATGCTGTTGAAGACAGTAATAAACAAATATTTGGGTGGATTGACAAATGACATGTACAGCATGAGTAGAAAATAGCCCTTGAAACATTTCTAAATACACTTCGGGACAGAGCAAAAAAGAAATTCACAATTCTCTCCTAAATATCTCTAGTTATTTGAAGTTTGCTGCATCATTGTGAAAGTGTTTCACTAAATATGCTACTGGCTTTCACTGTAGTTAAAAAATTTGTAGAACATCACAGTAATCATTATATACACCGACTCCTATATAATAACTACTTGAAAGATTCAAATGTAAAACACAGTACGCAACTTGGTACACTTTGATGCATTTCAACATTTTCTAACATGTCATGAATTTGGCATGATTCTGAGTTTTCCTGACAGGCTACTCCTGCAAATATGTGATGAAATGTTCAATCTACTAAAATCCCTTCAAGTTTCCCATTTTTCTCCATCATTGATTATCATCTGGACATGACAAAGGACAGTGAGAAATGGTTTTGGGTATGTGTTACCCTGTCACCAATGTGTACACATTCCTGTCTGTGTTTCAACAAAAGTTGTATGCCTATCACAATTATTTGTCCAAAAACATGCTAATTTGTCTCTTTTAATATGTATGAAACAGCATTTCAAATCCTAAGCACAAATTGGATATGATTTGATTAAAAAATGTAGCCATTAATTCTGATGTCGCTAGTCATTTTGGATCACATGCTTACTCGTGTTTGTGAAGAATCCCAGCTTTCCAACGTGAAATTTGGTACATCCACTCTATCATAACTGCCTAGTATGCTCTGTCACATGTGATAGGGCTACAGTTATATCATTCACAACACTGAAGGAGCATCACACCTGACACAATACAGACTATTGGCTTGTTTGGTACAACTGTCCCTCTTGAAATCAAACAACCTTATATGTGGAGTTTAGGCATTCATGTGTGTGCTCAGAACAGTCCTTTGATTGTCAACAGGAATCATCTGGGATCCTTTCCATAAACTTTATAGACAAAGAACATCGTCATACATGTTTTGCAAAACTTACACCTTCAAGAACTCTTCTTGTTCGTTGGACAGGGGTCCAAAGCCTTTTACAGTTTGGGTAACCTACCAAATGTGGTTGGAGCAATTGATTGTACACACATTGCCTTAGTGCCACCATATGCCAGAAAACAATATTTCATAATATTGTTAGGGCAATTTCTAGCTGAATAATCTGAAATTGTGTTTAATTGTTGGCACTTATTTTGTCCTCCGTCTAGGAGACTTAGCTTATCCCAACCGACAATGTATGTTGGTACAGTTGAGGCATCTAACAGCACCAGGGGATGCCCACTTCATGGAGGTCCATGGAAGAACATGGCTGCTGGTTGAATGTGCGTTTGGGCTTCTAAAGGCAAGATTTCATTGTCTAGACAAAACTGGTGGATGCCTCCTCTACTCACCTGATAAGGTGTGCAAAATCATTGTGGCCTGCTGCATGCTCCACAACATCGCCTTGTGACAGAAATGACTTTCTTCAGAGAGGATGGAGACCATGAAGAGCCAACAGGTGAGGGTCCTGAAATGCCAAATGGAGATGATAGCGGGGAAGAGGAAGGAGTTGACTGACGTCAAGATGTCATTGACAACTTCTTCTCATGAGTGTAAGTATATCTTTACATGATATCGCTTTCACCATTACACTAGCTATTGATGTGATGATGAGAGAAGACTGTCGTAATTTTATTAAGAAGGACAAGTTTGGGGAAATTCAAGCCAAAGGTGTAAGTTGATCAAAGTTTTGACATATTGACTACTATGTTCAGTAACATGTTTATCTCTGATCGTTGTGTGAAACTGTGACCCAAAAGGTGCCTTGTAATGTGCCTTTTATGTTATGTTTGATTGGTAATCATTTTGTTTTGTTCTATTTTAGGTTCCTTCACCATGTCATCTTCATTTGGGCATTTCAGAACTGTGATGTTTGCAGGTCTATAGTGCTGTTTCGAAGTACAAAGGGAAGATGGGTTGATCCTTGGAAAGACAGACATAGGCTATAGGCGGATGAATCTTGTACCAGATCATCTTGCACTGTGATTGAATGGAAGATTGAAAGATTACATTGGAGTTGTTCTCTGTTGTGTATTGGCACTAAGGCAATATCTGTGCCATCATTAGTTCAAATCACATATGGTAGTGAAGCCGAATCGTGCTAAACTACCTTCACATTGGCAAAATCCTAAATGTTTGCAAGGTGTATATAGCTGTTGATGTGTTGATCCAAAAATTATAGTGAAAAGTGGAATAACCTATGGAATTTAAAGAAAAAGGTTATCCGGACCGAATTGCATTTGGACTTTCTCATTGAATACTGTAAAAAGGGTATCATACTCAAGGAATTTCAGGCTAGAAATTAACCTGTCTGTTTGTGAAAAACGAGAAGTTCAAAGAAAATTGGACACTCATAGCTAATAGATGCAGCCGTGACTGGATGCTTTTGATTATAGGTACAGTCCAAGAAGTAGTAATAATGGAAAGACATGAGATTGAAAAATTATCACTTCAGCTAAGTAAAGTGTAGCATTGGAGGAGGCTAAACGTAAACTTGAAGAAATGCAAGATGATTTAACAGGTATAAGGATTATGTAGTAAATGAAAAAGCATCAAATTAAGAAAATATGTAACTAGATATAATATGGAATTAGCCTATCCATACCTTCAAAAGGATTAGTATGAACAACCAATTAATGAGGGTGCCAACATTAGGAACTGGAACCTAAATGGAGAAAGAAGCCATAGGTAACATGCTACATTTTCAAATACCTCATATACTAGCTCTGATTCAGAACCAGAGAGGGTGAATGAGCATAGATATAATAAAGATTTTAGGGAGGAAGTGTCTGCACCCTGTAGAGAGAGTGCAATTTTCTTAGACCCATATCTCAAAAAACACACACACAACTTCTGCGGCTGGGGAAGAGGGAGAAAAACCCAGTAAGATCAACAAACAAGACAGAGGATACAGTATATGGGGACCAGAAGTCAAAAGGAGTGGGAATAGTAACCAAGAAGGCACCTATTATTCACTTGTCAACGAGGACACTCACTAGAGAGGAAAAACTCGTCTTAGAAAAGGGTTTAAGTTTTGCCCTCATAGCCCCCCCGCAATAAATTTGAAATTGAAAAGGACATGAGGGACCTCTTCAGAAAAAAGAGACTTAAAAAGTAGTTAGAGGGTAGAGATATGGTACCTAGACCCAATGTATCAGGTTTGAAACCTTCTTCCACTTGGACCCCTACAAGACAAATGCTGGGGAGAGAAGTAGATAATTTTGAAAGAGTGATAGAGAAGGGAATTGAGGATCTTTTGGGCATAAATCATTGGATTAACAACAATTTGCCGAATGACCAATGTAATGCCCTTGAAAAACTCCAGAATAGTGAAAACATTACAATCAAGCCAGGGGATAAGGGTGAGAGCATAGTCATTATGAGTCCAGTAGCAAAATTGGATTTGTTTAGCGACTAAGGTCATGAACTTGTTGAGGATGGCAAAAGAGGATGATATCATATGCCAAGAGGAATATGAATTTTTCACATGATGAACACCCTATTATCCCAGCATAATATGGGATTCCTAAGGTGCACAAAAGTTTAGAAGACCCACCTATGAGACCTATAGTCTCAAGTTTGCAATCTTTAACTGAACCCATAAGTAAATATGTGGATCAGTTTTGGAGGCCCAGAGTTGCTCAACAGGCAACTTATATCAAGGACACCACGGACCTGATCCGTAAGATCGAGGTGATTAATTTTGATTCAGAGAATCAATGGATGGTGTCCCTAAATATATAGAAACGTTAAACACAAATATTCCACAGATGGATACAGTTGCAATGATTAATGACATTTTACAGAACGGGGTTGGCGATGAGTCACCCCATGGTAGCTTTAATATTGAATGTGAGGAAATGATCCTTACAAATAATATTTCTTTATTCAATGGAGAATTTTATTTGCAGACAAAGGGGACTAGTATGGGTGCCATTTGTGCCCCAAACATGGCCTGATTGTATGTAGGTATGTTTGAAGAGAAGCATATATATAATAATCTTGCTCCTTTTTTTAACACGTGTCACATTAGTCAAGGTTTATTGACGATGTGTTCTTTATCTAGAGCAGACAAAGCGAAGAACTCAGCTTAACTGTGGAGATCCAGACCTTAAATTCACATCATCAATAAGCCAGTTTGAATTTAACTATTTAGATATCAAAATCAAAAGTATAGAAGGCAAACTTGAAGTGGAGTTGTTCAAAAAAATCATTAGACAGTAACACCTTGCTCCACTATACAAGCAACCACCACAAGAGTCAGAGAGACAGCATCCCATTTGGAGAGTATCTCCGACTCCATCACAATTGTACAAACAGAGAAGATTTTGAGAGGCATGCAAAAACCTTACTGGACAAGCTCCTAGTAAGAGGCTATCCAAATAAATTGATTAGAAGATCCTTCAAAAGAGCAAAATATTATAATAGGGATAGTCTCTTTCAAGCAAATAATGTAAGGGATAAAGCTAGGAATCAGAGAATTGTGTGTTTAACTCATTTGACCAATCTAAGAAATACAATTTGAATCTTAGTGAATAGAAATTAGTCCCATTTAGACCTGCAAGTTTTAGACATTTTTCAAAAAACAATGTTTTGCTTATATGAGAAATAAGACAATTAGAGACCATGTTATTCATACATATAAAGAAGCGAAAGGGTCACAACAAGCAAATATAAGAGATGGATCAATATTAATGAGTAATTTTCCCTGTGGTTCCTGCGTAAACTGCAAATTGGTGGTGATAAGCAACAAGATAAAACTAAATTGAGTCTTTCATATGATAAAGAACATGGTTAATTTGCAGAACCAAAAATGTTGTTTACCTAATTATGTGTCGGGCAAAAAGGATTTGTGGGAGAAACTTCGAGAGAGATAAGAACCAGACTCAGTGAACATAAATCTGGAATTATATCAGGAAGCAGAAAAGAACCCCTGGTTAAAACATTGACAAGAATGTAAACATACAGAAGATGACTTAAATTGGTTAATTCTCTAAAAACTAACAGGAACAGCACGAGATGGTAATTTGTACAGCAAAAGAAAACAAAGAGGACTACTTCATGTCCAAATTCAGCATGTATAATCATGGCCTAAACACCAAGAGGAATGGGAAAGGCTGATTGGTTAGATTGAAGATGCCTTCCCCATAACTTAGTTTGTAATTTAACAATAGATAAATACACCACCAACTATTTACACATAGAAGAAAATTGGACAATAGAGGACAAAGTATGTAGGATAAATGTGTCCATATATGAACAGGTGCCCCGTTTTTGAGAAAAATTTGGAATAAGATCGAAACAAAACAGCATACACAGATGTGTGGACAATGAATGAAACCAAAGGCTTTATTCCTAAAATGACCGAAGTTGCAGGGCCAGTGGCCTCCGACTATAATGGGGCAAATGGTACGGACAAACGACAGTGTAGTAGAAGGTATGAATCTAATATATAGGTTTCACAGGCGGGGGTTCAAAGAATGGCATTAAATACAAATAATAGGACATTTCTTTATCATGAAACACCAAAAACCATAGGCGGTAAGTTATAGATATAAAAAGACACTGAGCCTGACTTCATAATTGCTGCTACTGCGGGACTTAACATTAGTGCGCAGGTGAGATAGTTTGTATTTAACTACCAAAGCGAACATAATACAAGTGCGCACAAATGACGCCCTGGTTTTTTACATATGGAGGGACGGAGACTCGGCCGCCCAGGTAAGCGCTATGATGTTGGAAGTGAGGAGGGTCTTTTGAGCACTATATGATATACTTACAAGAACAGTGGCAATCGCACGGCATTATGACAGAAAGCCCCATATACGCACCAAAATCATTGAAGTATACTTTATTGAAGTGGGATGCACGTAAAACATAGCGCTGTTCTGTTACAGGAAATATGGAGTGCTGTACTTGAAATATCGAATCGGGAGTATATATGTACATACTGGAAAAAATGATTAGGAAGCTCTCTCAAAGCACGTATATTAACCAAAACAATATGGCCCAGCAAAACGAGAAGTGAATGTTTAAGATATGCGGTCTGTTTCCATGTAGTCATTGGGACAAAGGACAAGAAAGACCCTGCTGGGCACATATATATCAACTGAAACAACACAGCTCAATAATAAGGAGAAGTTAATGTTTAATAGATCTTTCTGTTTCTATTCTCCCTGCAGATCTTCTAAAGACCAGGGAGTCATAAACAATAATAAAAAACAAGCATTTGCAATGAAAATTTGTCTCGCATTTGTGAGAGTTAGAGTTATTGGAGTTGTAAATGACAATGGGGCATATTCTCAAGGACTTATCGCTGAGTTAGGGGCACTTTATCGCAGCCAAAGTGGCGATAAATTTATCGCTCTATTCACAAGCCGGTGCTAACAGCCCATATCACCAGTTTTCCTGCGATAGCAGCTGCAACAAACATCGCCACGGATGACACCGGCAACTAACGCTAATGAAATGCAGAGTAGGAGTTCCCGTGCAAAAAGCCGCAACAACACCACTTTGCCACATTCTCAACGACCAGCCAGATCGGCGATAAGATCACAAAACATGCGATAAGGCGTGTTAGCTGCAGGGATTTAACACCTACTCCTACCTGGTGTTAAGTCATACGACTACCTGCAGTATGAAAGGGAGCCCAGACCAGAGCCACACCTGAAGAACAACAGATGCCATGGAGCTACTGATCATGCAGCTGAGACACCCAAGATGGCCACAACACCCACCGCCACTTCCCCCAGGCCAGCAACCCCCCCTGGGTCCCCCCAGACTACCACAGAGGCAGCGCAGACAAAGACAGTGGACCTTCCGAAAACGCACCAGCCTCACAGACTTAACAACCGAGGCTGTCATTGCCCACTACAGGCTCAAAAGGACAATCATCCTCCACATCCTGACCATCATTGCCCACAGGCTGACGGTACCAATACAGCGGACAACCAACTTCCCTCCGCAGACAAAGCTGCTAGCTGTGCTGCACCTGCTGGCCTTTGGGACCTTCCAACCAACAACCGCCAGAGTCAGAGGAGTCTTACAGCCAGCCCAATCAAAGTAACTCACACCTGTCTTAGATGCCATCATCAGCTTGGTACCCCAGCACCTTCACTTCCTCCACACTGCGCAGGAACAGTTGGAGACCAAGCAAGGCTTGTGTTGGGGGCAATCGACTGCACACATGTCCTATATATTCCCCCTGTCGACACTGCACACAATTACCGCAACAGAAAGCACACGCATTCCATCAATGTGAAGGCAATAGTGAACCACCGGGGACTCTTCACCAATGTCGTCGCCAACTACCCAGGCAGTGTGCATGATTCCTTCATCTTCCGACAGTCCATCATCAACCAGCGTTTTGAGGCTGGCACCTACGCAAATGCATTGCTCATTGGTGAGTACCAAATGAACACACCTCACTCCTCAACTCCACATTCATGTAAATCACAACTCTGGGAATGCACACGTTAAAAACTCACATACAACATGCCAAACAACATGCCCACCTACCAGACACGACAGCACAACTTACTGTGGTAATCTGGGCTAGCCATGTACATAAGCCATCAACGGCATGGCACCACAGCCACACAATAGCATATTATGGGGAGAGGTGGGAACCAGGCATGTGCGAAGGAGGCAAGGGACCCCGGAATGAGAATGTACACAATGCCAAGTGTGGCATGGATGTGCTGGACAGAATGCAGTATGCAGACCACAGACATATCCATGTCAACATAGACTGCTGGTGTTTGCAGTGCAGTGGACAGTGGACGCAACCATGTTACCTCAGCCAGTGGGGAGATCGCGGAAATATAGCTTGTTACGTCCCCCCATGTAAGCGTGAGCGGATTGGGCTGGCCCAGCGTATGCCAGGCTAGCGTAGGGATGTGAATAAAAACACATATCTATGGGCGTGGTTCTCTTCCAGAATGTTCAATGTGTTTGCCAGGACGGCGCCTCTCACCCCGACACGAGGCCAACGCCGTGAGCAGTGTTACCTGTAATCCTGTGCGCCTGCTGAACTCCAGGCTGCTGGCCCCCAGACCGTCTTGCCCGCCGCTGCGCACCCAGGTCTCATTGCTCACCTGCCGACGCCAGCGTGTGTCAAATAGGGCCCACCACGTGCCGGTGCAAGCCGCAAGCCCGAGGCCCACGACCTTGGCAGCCTCCTCAGACCATCGCTGGCCTCCGCCACACAGCCCCCCAGCATTCCTTTCTTGTTGACATACTCCACTGCTGCCTCCGGCCTACACTGCGGTCTAGTAGGTCACACATTTGGAACTGTGTCTTGATATCATGATGGCCGAGTTCATATGTCAATGGGACGTTTTATATCACAGTACTCCCTTCAATGTGGTGCCACCAACTCTGTGCATGGCATTTGAATGACACCTGTCTGTGGTCCCTTGCTGACTACTGCCTTCAGCATACACTGCAGTCGAGTAGGTCAGACATTTGGAATTGATTCTTGATTTCTCCATGGCAGAGTTCATATCATTGTATGCAAGGAGAGGAGTAAGAGGAAGGCGCGGTTCAGTCCGTAGAAAAAACGATCATCGTTACAGAGGTGATCGAACACTACCAACAACTGGTGCCACTATCTCTGTGCATCGCAAGCCAACGGCATGTGGCTGTGGCCCCCTGCTGACCGCTGCCTCCGGCCTACACTGCGGTCGAGTAGGTCACACATTTGGAACTGAGCCTTTATTTATTTATGGCAGACTTTATATCATTGTACAGGCCTCATCGTAGACTGCATCCCCTTTCAGCTCTGGTGCCACTAACTCTGTGCCCCGAAATTCATGGACACTTTCTGGTTGAAATTTGGTGGCATCTGAGTATATGGCCTGGGGGTTGTCTTCATCATCATGTTGCTGATACTGACTTGGTGTTAAGAATGAGTCTGTAGCATTCATCTTCTCCATATTGCCTGTTTCTGCTTGGTTCTGCCCTCTGCATCATGCCCTGGATGAACACCTTCCACTTTCCCCGGAAACACTCCGCAACATTCACCTTGGACATCGACGAGGACCCGGTCAGCTCTCGCGGCCCTACCTCAGTACACCACAAGTCACCGTCCCATGGCGGTGTGCCAGTGCCGGCCGCATTACATCCGGGGCCACTAGCTCTGTGCAGCTCAAGTGATGGACCCTTGCTGTTTGAACTTTGAACTTCTGATTGTCTGATCACTGTTGTAGTTGTTGCCAGCACAAACCACTCCCTGAGGGCTGGCTTACACTCACCCCACACCCATCCAGCACAGGCGTCACTGGACATGTGACCCTGGCAATAAAAGGGGCCGGGAGCACATGCCCATAGCCAGTTCCACAAACTATCTGAGTGTGTCCGTGTGGTCATTATTTATGCATGAGGGCCCTGGGCACTACCACATAACATTGTGCTGTGTACAGCGGACGCAACCTTGTCATCTCAGGCAGTGGGGTAGACCTGGGACATGTAGCTGTGTCGTACCCCCCTGTGAGCGTAAGCTAAGTGGACTGGCATACGACAATCCAGCGTAGGGGTGTGGTTTATTAACCCGGGGCTCTGGGTGTGGTTAAGTTTTGGCCTTGCCAAGGCAGTAACTAATGCATGTGTCTTTGTTGTAGTGTCGATGCCACCCGTCCCGCAATGGACAATGTTGCAATGTCGCATGCCCCTGAAGTGCAGGCTCGGCCGAAGGGGTAAATGAGGGAGCGCAGGCCCGCTCGGGGTCCAGAATCATACATGCTAACTGTTGTGTGTGTCGCTATTACCACAGCATAACCCAAAGGTCTAGCCTCAACTGCATCACAAGCTCAGCCAGCCATAAACTCTACATCAGTGTCTGCCCCATCCTTACCATAGGCCTACACACACATGGCCGCCCACCTTCAATGCACAACATCACAGTGTCGTTTTCAGGCTTGTGGACATGCGCAGACAGGCATGACAATGGTGTGCCGTAGGAGTGCAAGTGATGCAACCGCGCTGCGCACAATAGTAAATGGGCTTGGGGGAAGGGAGGAGAAGCAATGAGGCTACGTAATACACATTGAAGCCGCTCATTTGCTACAAGCAGTACATGTCAAACAGGAATCACTAAGTCACACATATCACACACCAATGAATCAGTGAGCCTGCCAACACATCATGCAGAACCAACTATTGACTCATGTCTCTCTGCACTGTCACAGGTGACCAAGGATATGCACTCTGCCCTTGGATGATGACACCCCTCCAAACCCTGAATGCACAAGCCCAAAGGCAGTACAATACGGCCCACAAACACACCAGGGATATGGTGGAACGCACATTTGACGTGTTGAAGTCACGTTTCAGGTGCCTGGACATCACAAGTGGAAGGCTCCTGTACAGTCCAGACATCGTGTGCAAGATGATCGTTGCGTGTTGTGTGTTGCACAGCATATGTGTGTGCACCAATGCCCCTTGGCTACAAGTGCCAGATGCAACGGACGATGATGAGGAAGATGAGGCAGGTGGACCACACCCCACTGCAGCTGCAGCAGGAATAGCCCATAGGAACACCATCATTGACCATTTCTTTACATGAGCAGGTCACATTGTCAAAGTCCTTAGCAATCATTGGACAGTACAAAATGACCACAGGCACAGCATGTGCAAATAAATTAATTCCAACACACATTCCCTGAGTGCATGTCACTCCTCTGCATAAGCAAATCACTCTGACAAATGTAAGTGCAACATATAGTGCTAACAAACTCGAATGTTGGGTGTGTCTCCGCTGTACAGAGGCTGTTTGGGCTGCCACGTTTTCGAAATGCCATTTCTGTGTGTCAAAGATAGTACAGAATCCCACTCATCAGCATTTCACATGTGTCCCAAATCATTACATATAGGCTGTCATTTTTTACCTACAATTGACAACAGGGCTTCTTTTGGGGTTAGATATGTATCACCATGGTGCAGGGATGCACCCTATGACTCAAGTCCCACAACATGAGCAACATGGATATAAGGGGGAATCACTGCCCCTTATCGTCCACGCTTTCATACTTGATTAATCATAGACATGACACATCTGTGTGTATTAGAATGTATAATTCACGTTCAGTGGAGTGTTGAAGCTATCTTAGTACTGGGCCATACAGACAACACTTTACAATGTTGCCCCATGGAGGGCCAACCAGAGTCCTTGAGGGATTGACAAGTCACTCGAAAGGGGAAGAGTCCAGTCCGCAGGCTGATTGCTGTGTCATTGTTTTGCAAACAATATATGGAGGTCCATGTCGAGGTGCAAGGTTACTGTCACAGGGTGTATTTCGGGACAGTGGAAGGTGTTATTCCAGGGCATGATGAAAAGGGCAGAACCAAGCACAAAGGAGCAATATGGCGGAGATTAATGCTACTGCTTCCTACTTGCCACTAAGACAGATTCATCCTCATCTTCGGCCTCTGTCATTTCATGTCCCTTACATGTAGGTGGTGGTGTTTGGTCTACAGCACTGTACGACACTGACACATCAGGGACCGGAGATGTGGATGTAGAAGTAGCAGCAGCATTCATCTGCGCAATGTCTTGTGGCGTCACTCTCATTATGAGGATCTGCAGGGCATGGAAGATCCCATCTACAATTTCTCGTGTGCAGCCATTCGTTGCGCCTGCCTCTGCTCCATGTTCTCCATGACCCTCCTTATGTTTCCCAATTCAAAGATGACATTGCTGTAGCCACTCTGACTAGACAGTTGTTGTTGTCTCTGAGTCATGACTCCAGCGACGCCAGCCATGGATTGTTGGAGGGCATGGGGCGGACTGTGGGTGTCGGTCAGGGAGTGTAAGTGGTCCCTGATGGGACTTAGACACCCATGTATGGCATCGAATTTGGCTGCTATGAGTTCAAACCCCACCCGCACCTGTTCAGCCAGCTCCTTCTGGCTGTCTAGCACATGACGTTGGAACGCCATATGTTCTTCGGTGAGGTACTGGGAGCCAGACGTGGTTGTGGGTGCTGCCTGCTGTGTGGTCTGTGCAAGGGGTTGGCTCTATGGTGCCGGGCTGACCTGCTACTGGAGGTGGGGTGCGGAGGGTGTCCATGAACCGCTGGAGTTTGTCTAGGTCGATGTCCTGGGGGTCGTCTCCATTATCACTGATGTGATGTAGGGTCTGCTTTGCAGGAGGTGTTGATTGTCCTTCTGCAATGTAAAGGGGAGATGCAGTTTCACAGTGTGTTCCATGTATGTTGACGCATTGGCGAAGTTTACATACAGACTGCATGACAATGTACATTGTGACTGTTTGTGAGGAGATGCCTATTTGATGCGGGACAGTGGACATTTGTACTGCATCATGGATGTGAGGTTGAGGTGCTCTTATTGTTATGTGTGTGTGCTGCATTGTGGGTGAGTTGCCCCTGCAGCTATGATTTGGCTGCCCCTCATCCCTTTCAGGCGGTGGGCCTTTAGCTTCTGGGCTTCTACAGTGCTGAGATGTAGCGGACTTGGGTTAATTGGGCTCTTGGTCGAGTTGTGACTCTTGGGCATAGTTTGTCTGTAGATGTGTTGTTGACGTCAGAGGTTGTTTGTGCACGTGGATGTGTCAGAGTGTGACCTGCTCCTTTCGGATGTGGTCCACTCTCAGCCACCTCACTGTCGTGGCGTGCACAATGTCATGATGATTGGACTGCAGCCATGCTAATCGTCATGTGGTGTCACTTGCAGTGCCAGTGTGGCTCACAAATACCCATCTTTGCTGGGCTTCCCACGTGTGCATGTGTTGGTGGTGAGATTGGTGATGTGTGGGGTGGGACCCCTTTGGGGACATGGGGTACGTGGGCCTACCTGGTGTTTGTATGTGTGCTGCAGTGTGCCACGGGGATCAGGGACATGATCCAGTCATTGTGGGTGTGCAGTGTTCTCTACTTAATTGTGCATGTGTGCATTGTGCCCATCTCCCCCCGTCACCCCAGTCACTGGTTGGTACTCACCCTGTTGATGTTGTGTCAGGTCATGTTGAGCAATGTCCTTATTCCCAACTCCTGTACCGAATCCTGACTGATGACTGTGGCCACCATTTTCTCCATGTCATCCAGCTCCTGGTGTGCCGCTGGACCCCCACATCCAAAGAGCATTGCTGCTTTCATGTTGGCATCGATTTTCTTTTTGGTTTTGCCCTTCACATCATTCCAGCGCCTCTTGACCTCTTTCATTGTCCTCCTCAATGCCGCAACTGCATTCATATGGTTCAAGATGGTCTGCCATATTTACGTCTTTGTTGCCAACGGCACGTTGGAGGTGACGAACAGTTGTTGGTAGTGTTCTATCACCTCCGTAACGATGATCCTGTTTTCCTGTGGACTGAACCACGTCTTCCTCTTTCTCTTCTCCTTGGCCTCCCCCAACCCCGTGGTTCCTTGCTGGTGGTCTGTAGGGCTAGTAGGGTTCACGTTGTCCTCTGCACTTGGTCCGGGTGCATCCATGGTGCTACGCAGTTTATTTTTTTTGCCTTTTTTTTGTTCTGCTTTTATAGTGCATTTTCCCACATGACGCGTGGGAATTGCAGGCCTTTCGCTGGTTATCGCTGACTTTTGTATCGCGATTGGCTACATCGCAACTTTTTTCGCATTCGTGTTTCACGTTTTTTCGGCCTCGGGTTAATTTTAACCCGGTCATTTGACGTGCTATCGTGAGACTATTGCATGGTACCGCCGGGTTGAGGATACAGCATTGACACAACGTTATTTTCCCGCAATAGACTGCGATATGCAAAGTTGCGTTAAGCTAATTTTGCGATAATTATCACACGTTCTTGAGACTATTCCCCTTTATTTTTACCTTTGTGTATTGGAGTGGAGTGGATGTATGTGGCGTTGAGTGGAATTATGTGGGCTGTATTGGAATCGTTAGTTGTGGAATTGTGTGTGGTGTGGAATAGATTTGTGCAGTGGAATTATGTGGCATGATGTGCAGTGGAAATATGTGGATAATAATTATGTGATATTGAGTGTGCTTGAAAAATGTGGAGTCAGACTGTAATTATGTGGAATGTCATTTTTTGTTGTGGAGTGGTATGTTGTGAAGATTAATTATGTGGTGTGCTGTTGAATTTTGTGGCATGATGTGGAATTCTGTGGTATGGATTGGATATATGTTGTGTGTTATGTAATTAAGTTGAAATATGTTGCTCGTTGTCGAATTATGTGGTTTGGAGTGGAAATGTGTAAAGTTGAATTTTATGGCATGGAAGTGTGTGATGTTTAGTGCAATTATGCTGATTGGAGTCATGTGGCATGGTGTGGAGTGTATATGTGTGGATTGTTTTACCAAGTCTAAAAATTATGAAACATACGTACAAAAAAAGGCAGCCTTTCATTGCGCACACATTTACAAAACCTTATAATATGCAAAGACTTGTCCAAATTTCAAAATGAATAGTTGCAGAGTCAAACCCTAGTGACATTTGTGCTCATGAAATGACGGGATAAATCATGGATCCTTATAAAATGGTAGCCCTTAAGTACTGGTGGTCCCTGTTCTACAGTGACTTCAAAAGCCAAACTCAGAGGGGCTTCCCTGAGCTTACATAGGTAGAGGGCAGGTTATGGGGAGAGGGCTCTGCCCAGAGAGGATTCTTTAGCTACTTTAAGAAGGAATAGATGGTGTCCAAGCACAAAGAAGGAGGAAGACACACTGGCACACAGAGAGGTCAGACAAGAGACACTAAGAGAATACAGCTTGGCGCTTAAACTGCAGCCCCAAACCAATGGGTCCAAGACACAGCGCTGGTTGAAAGTGTGGGTGTTGGAGTGAGATGAAAGGTGTGGGCTGCCTTCTCCAGTACAGCAGCCAAAGCCTGTGCACACAGTCCCAGTTGGTGAAACGTGTCTTCACAAACCATAGACAATAATCTTTGCCCCTGCCCAACAGCGAGGAGAAAGCAGCTTTACCCCGGCTAATATGTTTGAGACAGCTTTTATTTGGAGGCAGTGCTTAAAATTAAGCAAGCGTTTGTAAATGCACAGTTTAAAAACAACCTTAAATGTTTAAAATGTAATGTTTACAAAGAGAGATGTTATGAACATACATTTGTACTGTTTCTAAGGGAGATAAAAATAGGGAATAACCTCTGTGGTATTGTTATGATAAGAAAAATATATGGAGACACAGGGAAACTCAAAAGGACAGAAGGGGAACTTCTTTTGAATTCCTTAATTTTTTATTAAAATTAAAATCAAAATGAAAAGAAGCATGAGTATATCTTGTTGATTTGGTGCAACAACATTGACAATCACACAGACTAGATCTAAACCGCGATTTGACATATTTTCTTAATTGTTATTATGACACACGTTCTGGTGGGGCTTTCAAGGATTAGATAAAAAGCTAGAACACTGGCAATTAATTTACCGATGCCATATGCACTGTTCTCAGACTGACAGCCAGGACAAACATAAAATGGCAGGTAGTTATAGAAAGCTCAAAATATAGGGACATTACAATTAGGCAAAAGCAATGAATAATGCAATTATAAACTGTTATATTGAAATTTTGAGCCCTACTCTGAAAAGCAGTCCTACTTGCCAGATAAAGGTGGCAACAAATTGCAGACATTGTGATGAGAAGTCTGTTATGTCTTGTATAATTAGGGAGAAAGTACCTATTTACGTTTGGTGAGAAAATGTATTTTGTTTATTTTGAAAAGTGAACATAGGACAGATTTAATTAATGTATTTATTTTAGAGGTTTTATAAAGCGCTGGCTGGACCCAGAGGTATCAGAGTGTTTTACAAGACTGAGATCATTACGATAAGAAACAAAATTACAACATCATGGAATACCAAGTAAAACAAAAGAGAAAACGGCTTGAGATTATACATATCACGTAAACAGATAGTCAGAGCAAAGAGTTATGTACATATACAACATGGAAGATCAAATTTAAGGAGCAGGTTAAGACCCCCAATATTTATTGAGGAGGTGCATTTTGAGTTCTTTTTTAAAGCTGGTGTAGGAAGAGTTGAATTGTATGTCTTTGGGAAGGGCATTCCAGATGTATGGGGAATTTCCAGAGAAGGAGCGGGATTGTGTGGATTTCTTTTTTAGCAGAGGTGAGACAAGGAGGAGAGCGTTAGTGCTTCTCAGGGGTCGTGTGCTGCCCGCTTTGCAGAGTTTATTGGCAAGGTATGGTGGTGCATTTTGATGGAGGACTTTGTGAGTGATGCATGCGTTTTTGTAGGCGGATCTGCCTTAGATGGGGAGCCATTTAAGAGTTTAGAGGGCTGGGAAATGTGGTCGAAATGTTTGCAGTTGGTGATGAGCCTGGCTGCAAGGTTGAGTACAGATCTAAGTGGAGCTAGGTGGGCCTTGGGGATACCGGTGAGGATGGCATTGCCGTTATCAATTCGCGAAAGGACCAGGGATTGAACTACTAATTTAATCAAGCAAACTCATGAACCACTCAAGAAAGTGGGCAGAGAAAACTGAAATGAGTAATCTGAAGATAATAGCAGTGCCACCAAGGGAAAGGAAAAGTGAAATCATTGATGTTAGCCCATAACAAGCAGTGATAAATGCATTAGGTTTAGCCTTTGTCAATCAATCAATCAATCAATCATAGGCATTTATAGAGCGCTCTACTTACCCGGAGGGTCTCAAGGCGCTGGGGGGGGGGGGGTGCTGCTACTACCCGAACAACCAGGTCTTGAGCTTCTTCCTGAAGGCGAGGTGGTCTTGGGTCAGGCGCAGGTCGGTCGGGAGGAAGTTCCAGGTCTTGGCGGCCTGGTAGGAGAAGGACCTTCCTCCAGTTGTCGTTCTTCGGATGCGGGGGACGGCGGCGAGGGCGTGACTGGCTGATCGGAGGTGTCGTTTGGGAGCGTAGAAGTTGATGCGGTTGTTGAGGTAGCTCGGGCCTTGGTCGTGAAGAGCTTTGTGTGCGTGGGTGAGGAGACGGAAGGTGATTCTCTTGTTGACCGGGAGCCAGTGCAGGTCTCTTAGGTGTCCGGAGATGTGGCTGTGTCGTGGGATGTCGAGGATGAGTCTGGCTGAGGCGTTCTGGATCCGTTGGAGTCTCTTCTGGAGCTTGGCGGTAGTTCCGGCGTAGAGGGCGTTGCCGTAGTCCAGTCGGCTGGTGACGAGTGCCTGGGTGACATCCTTCCTGGTCTCGGTGGGGATCCACCGGAAGATCTTCCGTAGCATGCGCAGGGTGTTGAAGCATGACGAGGAGACGGCGTTGACTTGCTTGGTCATGGAGAGGGAGGAGTCCAGGATGAAGCCCAGGTTGCGTGCGTGGTCTGTCGGTTTGGGTGCGGTGCCCAGGGCGGGGGGCCACCAGGAGTCGTCCCAGGCAGAGGGCGAGGATCCCAGGATGAGGACTTCCGTCTTGTCCGAGTTCAGCTTCAGGCGGCTGGTCGACATCCACTCGGCTACCTCTTTCATTCCTTCGTGAAGGTTGGCTCTGGCGGCGGCGGGGTCGTTGGTCAGGGAGAGGATCAGCTGGGTATCGTCGGCGTAGGAGATGATGTTGAGGTTGTGTTGGCGTGCGATGGCCGCGAGGGGGCTCATGTAGACGTTGAAGAGGGTTGGGCTCAGCGAGGATCCTTGAGGGACGCCGCAGATGACTTTGGTGGCCTCTGACTTGTACGGTGGTAGACGGACTCTCTGTGTTCTTCCGTCGAGGAAGGAGATGATCCATTCCAGTGCCTTCTCCTGGATTCCGACGTTGCTGAGGCGCTGCACTAGGGTGCGGTGGCAGACGGTGTCGAAGGCCGCGGAGAGGTCTAGTAGGATGAGGGCTGCTGTTTCTCCGTTGTCCATCAGGGTTCAGATGTCATCGGTGGCAGCGATGAGGGCGGTCTCGGTGCTGTGGTTGGCTCGGAAGCCAGACTGTGAGGGGTCGAGGAATCCGTTCGTCTCGAGGAAGGCGGCCAGTTGCTTGTTGACGGTCTTCTCGATGACTTTGGCTGGGAACGGGAGCAGCGAGATGGGGCGGTAATTCTTGAGTTCGTTGGGGTCCGCTGTTGGTTTCTTGAGTAGAGCGCTGAGTTCGGCATGCTTCCAGCTCTCGGGGAAGGTGGCGGTGGTGAAGGAGGTGTTGATGATGTCCCGCAGGTGGGGTGCGATGACGGCGTCGGCTTTGTTGAAGACGTGGTGAGGGCAGGGGTCGGTCGGAGATCCGGAGTGGATGGAGTTCATCATGCGGACGGTTTCTTCGGTGCAGATCGGGGTCCAGGCGCGGAGGGTGGAGGTGGGGGCGGTGGTTCGGTCGGGTTGGACGTGGCGTTCGTCGGTAGGGTGTTGAAGCTGTTGTGTATGTCCGCGATCTTGTTGTGGAAGTAGGAGGCGAGGGAGTTGCAGAGTTCTTGCGATGGGGTGATGTCGTTGTTTCCGGCGTTGGGGTTGGAGAGCTCTTTCACGATGTTGAAGAGTTCCTTGCTGTTGTGTGCGTTGTTATCCAACCGGTCCTTGAATGCAGTTATCTTGGTGTCGCGGATCAGTTGGTGGTGCTTCCGGGTGGCAAGCTTGAGGGTGGTCATGTTGTCCGGAGTTGGCTCCCTTCTCCAGGCTTTCTCGAGGGCTCGGCAGTTCTTCTTGGAGCTCTTGAGTTTGTCGGTGAACCATGGGGCCTTCTTGCTGCCGGGTCTGCTGGGCGGGGTCCTCAGTGGGGCGAGTTCGTCCGCGCAGTTCCTGATCCACTTCGTGAGGTTGTCGGCGGCCTGGCTGGGGTTCGCTGAGCTGGCGGGAGGGTGCTGGCTCAGGGAAGCGGCGAGCTGGTCGGCTGTGATCTTGCTCCAGCTTCTGCGGGCGACCTGTTGCTGGTGGTGGTGGGTCGTCGTTCTTTTGAAGGTGAAGTGGACGCAGCTGTGGTCCGTCCAGTGGAGTCCTGTGGCGTGGCTGAAGGCGATGTCTTTGCTGGAGGAGAAGACGGCGTCGAGTGTGTGTCCGGCAAGGTGGGTGGGGGCGGTCACCAGTTGCTTGAGTCCGAGGTTGGCGAGGTTGTCGAGCAGGGTGGTGGTGTTGTGGTTGTTGTTGTTCTCCAGGTGGAAGTTGAGGTCCCCCAGGAGGATGTAGTCAGCGGAGGGGAGGGCATGCGGGCTGACGAGGTCGGCGATGTCCTCGCTGAATTGTGTGTGTGGTCCCGGGGGTCGGTAGATCAGGGTGCCTCTGAGGGTGGTCTTCGGGTCGGTGTGGATCTGGAAGTGTAGGTGTTCGGCGGTAGTCAGGATGTCGTCGGTGTAGGTCGTGATGCGGATGGTGTTCCTGTGGATGATGGCGATGCCTCCTCCTATCTGGTTGGCGGTGCGGTCCCTCCGGGTGATCTTGTAGCCCTCTGGGATGGCGATGGCGATGTCGGGCGCTGAAGAGGCGTTCATCCAGGTCTCCGTGAGGAAGGCAACGTCAGGAGCAGTGGTGTCGATGAGGTTCCAGAGTTCGATGGCGTGTCTGTGGACTGAGCGGGTGTTGAGCAGGATGCACTTGAGGTGGTTGCTGATGGTGTTCGGCTTGGCGGGTGCTGGTGTGGGGCGGGTCCGGATGCAGGTGAACTTGCAGGTGCGGCAGCTGAAGGGTCCGTGGGTGCGTCTCGGGGTGGCACGGTAGCATCCCGGGACTCGTCCGTCGTTGAGTGCGATGAGGGTGGCGGCGTCGTAGGTCCGGCGGGTGGGCTGGGGTCTGCGGGGGCCAGGGGTCCTGGCACTGGGCGCGGTCCAGGCACGGACGGGCGCAGACGGGCTTACCTTTGGCGCACCTTCGGCGCTCAGTCGGTGCTCCCGCTGCGCGCGTCCGCTGCGCGGTCGCTGAGGGGGCGTCATAAGAAGGGAGCCGGGAGGGCGGGTCAGCTGGGAGGCGGGGAGCGCGTGGTCCTATCAGCAGGCGTGGGGGCGGGGTCGCGGCAAAAACCGGCGCGAAAATCGAGTCGGGCGGCCCTGCGGCGGCTGGGACGCCGGGCTGGATCGGCGATCGAGGCAGGGGCGGCCCTGCGGCGGCTGGGGCGCCGGGCTGGAGGCGTCAGCAGGTAGTAGGTAGGCAGCTGGAAGGAGGCAGGCAGCAGGCAGTGGGCGTGGGGGCAACCAGGCCGAGGGCACAGTGGTCGCTGCAGAACCTGGGTCGGGGTCCCCTTAAGAAGGGAGCCGGGAGGGCGGGTCAGCTGGGAGGCGGGGAGCGCGTGGTCCTATCAGCAGGTGTGGGGGCGGGGTCGCGGCAAAAACCGGCGCGAAAATCGAGTCGGGCGGCCCTGCGGCGGCTGGGGCGCCGGGCTGGATCGAGGCGGGCGGCCCTGCGGCGGCTGGGGCGCTGGGCTGGAGCCGTCAGCAGGTAGTAGGTAGGCAGCTGGAAGGAGGCAGGCAGCAGGCAGTGGGCGTGGGGGCAACCAGGCCGAGGGCACAGTGGTCGCTGCAGAACCTGGGTCGGGGTCCCCTTAAGAAGGGAGCCGGGAGGGCGGGTCAGCTGGGAGGCGGGGAGCGCGTGGTCCTATCAGCAGGCGTGGGGGCAGGGTCGCGGCAAAAACCGGCGCGAAAATCGAGTCGGGCGGCCCTGCGGCGGCTGGGGCGCCGGGCTGGATCGGCGATCGAGGCGGGCGGCCCTGCGGCGGCTGGGGCGCCGGGCTGGAGGCGTCAGCAGGTAGCAGGTAGGCAGCTGGAAGGAGGCAGGCAGCAGGCAGTGGGCGTGGGGGCAACCAGGCCGAGGGCACAGTGATTATTAATATTTTTTTTGTCAGTTTGGATGAGTGATAATTGCTGGGAATAGAAGCAGAGAATGTGTTGAGGAAAACTAAATGGCAGAAAAGTGGCCATCAGGTAGAGGGAGTTACAGATAGGAAAGTAGCAAGATGAAAGAGCCCCAATAAAAGAAAATACGTTAGTGTGGTGGGTTGGGGTAGAGTGGGGTTGGATAGAATAGAATAGGGAAGAGTGTGGTAGCCAAGGGTAGATTGTGTTAGAGTGAGACAGACTGGATTTGGGTAGACTGGAGTTGGGTAGACTGGAGGCGGGTAGACTGGAGGAGGGTAGACTGGAGGAGAGTAGGTTGGAGTGGGACAGATTGGGGAAGAGTGAAATAGGGTAGATTGGAGTGGAGTAAATTGGGGTAGAGTGGAGTGGGCTTTAGCGGATTGGTTTAGATTGGGGCAAGGTGGAGTGGATTAGAGTGGGGTTGATTGGGGTGAGGTGTAGTGGGGAAGAGGAGGTAGATTTTGGTAGGTTGTAGTTTAGTGGAATGGGGTAGATAGAATTGGAGTGGGGTAAATTGGAGTGGGGAAGCTTTGAGTGGGGTAGATTGGAGTGGGCCAAAAATGGTGTAGATGTGTAGCCTGGAGTGGTGTAAATTGTGGTACAATTGAGTTGGGTAAATAATGTTGGGTGGAGTGGGTTAGATTTGTGTGGAGTGGAGTGTGATAGAATAGGGTCTAGTGGGGTGTGGTAGACTGTGGTAGTTTGGTGTGGGTTAGATTTGTGTACAGTGAAGTTGTGTAGATTGAGGTAGACAGTAGTAGAGTGAAGTGGGGTGGAGTAAAGTGGGGTAGAGTGGAGTGGGGTGGGGTAGATTGGGATAGTCAAGTGAGGTAGCGTGTTGTTTAGTGGGGTAGAGTGAGGTGGGGTAGAGCGGAGTGGGATATAGTGGGGTAGAGAGGCGTATATGGAAGTGGGATAGATTGGAGTGGGGTAGCTTAGGATAGATTGCAGTGAACTAGAGTGTGGTAAATTGGAGTAGCATAGATTGGAATGGGATAGATTGGGGTAGATTTGAGTGTGGTAGATTGGACAAAGTGTAGTGTGATGTGGTGGAGTGGGGTACAGATGGTAGATTGTGGTAGGGAGGGGTTGAGTGGGGTAGATTGAAGTGAGGTGGCTAGGGTACATTGGCATGTGGTAGATTACTTTGGGGTAGTTTGGACAGAGTTGAGTTGGTTTGTTTTGAAAGAGTGGAGGTGCTAGATTGGGGTAGAATGGAGTGGGATAGAGTTTATTATGAGGTCGAGGAGCGGAAATATAATTATGAGGGGATATAAAGTTTTCCATGGCTTGAATATTTGTGCTTTAAAAAAAGCACTATGGAGGGAGCAGCATGCAGTGTAAGTGTGGGGGCAGGGTAAGAAATAATACCATCACATTGTGAGCAGCGGACGGTCATTGATTACATTTGATTAATCTGTGTTTAGTACCTGGTCCTCAGAAAGGATGGTAACTGATGTTTGGCTGGCAGTGGCCAATTAAGGTGGCTGCAAAGAGGGTTGTTGCAGCCAATAAATGGTATGTAGTAGGAGGGCTCCGGGGCATTTTGTTGAAAATAACAGTGTCAGGGCCTTTTAATAGGTCATTGATGGTATTATTGTAATGCAGTGGAATGTGTTTCAGTGTGTGTTGTGATTGGTTTAATTTTAAGTAAATCTATTTGCTTTACATTTTGTTTTCAAAATGCTTTTATTTTGATTTTGCACAAGTATTGATAGTACAAATATACAAAAAATGTTTTTTAATAAATCTAATCAGCGCTTAATTTGTTAGTTATGCAAGTGGTTTTGAAAGTTGGTTGCACATCCCAGAACAGCTCCTAAAAGTACATAGTCTCAATTGTTAAGAGCGTTAATGGCTGAAGGGACCTATAGTGTGAACATATTTTAAGCTGAGTTGCCAGAGACTGGGTCTTGAAGGGCATGTCTTTAACGGCAACCTCAACTGCTAATGTAAAGCAAAAGATTTACTTTTGGAAGTACAATGAATTTGTTTTTCCCTGGACGCGTGTGGGTTGACCAGCCTACATGTTTAAAATTGATATTGTGTAATTTTCTTAATAATATTTATAACAAATATTTAAGGCTATCCTAGGAGTGTTACAAAGAATGTTGTTTTTGATATTTTTCTGTTTTTTTATGTACCATATTGAAATAGAGACAATAATGCAACTCTAAGCCACTCGTTATCATATGACATCACGTGAAGAACAGCTCCATCAGACGGTGCATTCAAAGAAACCTGATGAAGTTGGCACAAGGCAGCGGCTGTGATGGGATCATTGTCATCTGGAGTGGATAATTCCGGACCACATGCTGCTGGACTCGGTTGGCATGCTCGTGAGTTTGTGGCGGTGTCGTGATACCTAACGGTGAATAATACGGAGCACTATTAAAACTGGCCTGACGAAATTTTGAGAGCTTAATATAGAACATTGCGACTGACACCGCCCTTACAGAAACCTTCTGTGGTCCGGAATTATCACCACAGATTAAAGGATTCAAACACGGAAGAATTAGCCTTGAGGAAGTCGCAGGACTACATTCCTTTACGCGACGAAACACGTGTTGGCTGTTGGAAGCTGTTGTGAAGGCCTACATGAATAAATACCAAAGAAAAAAGAAAAGATCATACTTGTGATTCATTCTGTGACACACTGTTTATTGTAGTATGTTTTAACAAACGTGAAAACTTTAGCTTTAATTTACGAGTGCTGGGGAACGAGTTGAGTTCATGTTAGCTGACGCTTTCTTCTGTGGAGTTTGTGGTTCTCCATACCTTACAGCACCGTTATGATAATTGGAGATAGGGAGATTTGATGTGTGATTCTTCTTAGTAGTGCCAATACACCTATACTTATACCACTTTTCTAAGGTCTGATCGTAATACTTTCTATACAATTGTTTTGTAATTTATAAGTGTACTTTTATCTTTACTATACTCTCTTTCACTAGATAGTAAGTCCATAAATCTTCATACAATATCTAGTACACTTACAGATATGGTTGTTCCTCATGCCTTACGTGTAATATCATGGAATGTTCATGGTTTAACACATTACATTAAGAGGAAAAAAGTCCTATCTTATCTCCAATCCAAAAAAGTAGCTATGGCTCTTCTGCAGGAGACACATCTTGATTAACTTGAATAACAAAAATTGTCTAGGGACTGGGAGGGCAAAGTTTTCCACAGTAGTATTCAGGATGACAGCTCCTTAAATACAGGTCCCACTCGAAAATGTGGGGTGGCAATCCTCATTAGAAAAACTCTCCCAGTTATGGCATCCAAAACATGGGAAGATCCGAATGGGCGTTATGTATTTGTTAAACTATGCATTGGAGATACCCATATATGTGTGGGATCGGTTTATGCCCTGATAGGTACTAAGAGATCCTTCTTCTTGAATTTGAATCGCTTACTACATTTACCACTCTCACCAGCAACTATTTTTTTACATGATCTAGTAGAATCTCCTATCCTCTCTAAGCCACATGGTCATCTTGTTCATACAGCATTGGCTACTGCTAAAATTTGCTTATTAAGGCAATGGAAATCCCCATCTCCGCCATCCCTGGAAAACTGGTTAGCCTCAATGATTCAAACTGCCTCACATGAGAGAATTATATACAACATACAAGATCAATCTGAAATGTTCTTACAAGTATGGTCCCCTTTCTCACAAGTACAAGATGTTCCTATGTCTACTTCCAATACCTAATTTACGCTAGTCACCTCAATGAATTATCAACCAAAACTTTTCAATCCTTCTATCTCTCCTCCATTATTTTATCTGGAATATGGTCTATCTGTGGCTTATGTCTCATACATTTTTAATATAGTTATGATATTGTATTATTGAAGGAACGTTATCTTTTAATGGTTTAACTTATTTTATTTGATTTAATAGAGGATGTAAGTATGTATTTTGCATAGTAATATTTTAGTATCCTATGGTTCTAGTATTCACTAACAAACTAGTAGATTACTTTTTTATTAATATACAATCAACTATTCATATTTTAGTATAAATGTATTCATCTTATTTGCTGTAATATCGTTTACATTGCAATTGCTTCCTCGCATGATATTCTTAAATTGTGCTATATTTGTCTTTCTATTTATAATTGCCGTGATTTATTTCTCTATATTGACAAGCATCTTAAAATCTGTTTTCTTGTATTTATGATATGCTAATAAAAAATTACAACACAGACAAGCAGCCCCGCCAAGTAGGAGAATGGCGGCACCTCTTAAAGTCATAGCCTAGGCAGTGAGGATATCCCTCCGCTTATTCAACAAGCACGCAAGAAATGCATGCAGCCACAGAGAGATTTGTAAACAAGCACAGCACGAAACATAAAAATATTCATATCCCAAGCGCTGTACTTGTTTACCTATTCTCCCTGTGGCTGCATAATTTCAAGCCTGCTTGTTCTTACACAATATCTTCATTGAAAAACACTTGAGAAAAAAAAGAACATCTTTAGCCAGGCTACTGAAATCCCAAAAGTTATAACATAGTTCACACTGGTTTCAAATAGGCAAATAAATTGCGACAGACATCTACCTGTAGTTGGCCCTATTCATCTGTGTCTGCCTGTCTAGGGATGTGCTGAGAGTGAAATGGTGCTGCAGGGTTCCCTGCCCCCTGAGACTGCAAGGAACTTAAGCAGGTCAAGGGAGCACGCAGTGTGTAGGGCTGGGCAATTCCTGTGAAACCAGCTCTAACAGCTGTGCACCTTACTGTAGGGTATTGTTAATGCACAAAAGCCATTGTTTCAGAGGAGGGCAGTTAAGAAAGAGAAGGGCTGTACTCTTGAGGAAGGAATATGGCAAAGTTAAAGAGAGACTGGGAGAATATATGGGCCGACAGTGAGGATAGAGCAGCTTTCCCCCGGCCGATATGTTTGAGACACCTATTATTTGGAGGTGACGCTTAAAATTAAGCAAGCATTTGTAAATGCACTGTCTTAGATAACGTGACACAGGGCCTACAAGCGAAGCAACACCCCTAGACTATATGAAATGGACGGAGTGGAGGAATTGAAGTAATCTTTGTGTTTTTGACTAATTAGTAAATTGTGCTCTGCTGTCTGCTAGAGCGAAGATCTGTCGAGCCAGTCTTACACTGCTGCCTGCTGCTGTCTCCTAAGCCCCAGCCGCCTCCTTTGTGATCCTCCGACCTCTGCTGTGGCACCAGTACATGGCATCTACAACAATGTCAGAGCTCACTAAAAATGCCCGCAAACACGGCTGGAATGGAGCTGATATCAAAGCATGGTGAGAAAGCGATTGGCATGATGGGATATGTAGTATCTATAACTGGTGCTATTTGAGCACATAGTGCAGTTTAAAGACAAGCATTTGCAATGCAAATAGGTTTTGCATTTGTGAGTTAGAGCTATTGACATTGTAAATGGCAATGTTTTTTACCTACACGTTTTATTTTTGGAGTGAATGTATGTAGTGTGCAAAATCCCTTGGAAAGGTCCTGCACTTCGTAATAAATATATTGAAAAAGACGCCAAGTGTGGATTGTGTCAGCAGTTGCTTGGCACGTACCTCAAGTGTGAAGTGTCGCCACACATGCACACCGTGGTGCTTTACTAATGCGAAACTCATTAATAAAAGTAGTGCTTACAGACTAACCAACACGATCGGGATTGAAGCATGTGAATCCGAATCCCGGCTCCTCTTTCATTTTCTAGACTATTTGACTCACTCTCCTGCGTCTTGGTTATCCCCCAAACACTGGGAGGCAATGAAGTTTGCCAAGGGGGCGGGGGCAGGGGGGCTTCGGGGGTACATGAAAATGTATTCATTGCCTAGTTGTCAAAGGTCGCCGGGTGCTATTAGTTAAAAGTATGAGAAAATCGACATTAACTAAACTAAATGCCAGAATGCGTGTCAGTTTTCACAGGGTTTTAGACAGTACTGGTTGCTTAATTTCATTGCATTAATTTTTGTATGTACTCTTTTACACAGCATCCAAAATAGGTTGCCTAACCCCAAAGCCCCGAGTGTCACGTGTCCCTCGGAGGCCTCTCATGATCGGTTCATTGCTCAAATGGGTCCACCTATTGATACCCTCAATTCTGAAATGCTTTAATAGCACGGAAGATTAGGTGGTCAATCGGGGGAAGGAAAGGAAGGGAACAGCAGGGAGGGAGACCTGTGGAAAGAAGAACACCCTATTATAGCACTGTTTATCTATACATCTAGAATTACAGTTCTCACTTTTTATCATTACACAATTTCCCTGTGTACCTGTAAAGAAAAAGATAACACTCTTCTGGAGTGACTTCACGTAGGATGATCAACTCTCTTTCTACCAGCTAAGTCTTACCTCAGACAATTTTGTGAACATAAATCAGAGGGTTAGACCTTGAAGGAATTAACGACCAACATCATATGACTCTTTCCTCCTACATTGACAACCCACCAATGTTGGTGCAATGGTCCACGTCACAAGGGATGAAGGATGGTTCTATGTTCATCCTCTCCAGAACCCTTGCTATATGGGACAAACAAAAACACACAACATGTAACATAAATATATATCCACAATGAATTAGTTTGCTGATAGTCTGCTGAGCATTATTTGATTCATAATGCAATGACTCATATTCTCAGAATTTCTTTCACTGGCAAACGTTTTGCTTATGGTAAAAGACCAAGCAGTCAATATACCACCTAGTATGTTCAATTGTCTCTGATATAAAGTTTGAAAGTATATGTGGCGGAACACCACACCAAAGGTTCCTTCGCAGTAAGCAGTGTCACAAAAAAGAAGAAGCGATATGCCCCACCCATCGGCATCAAAGGAATCAAAGTAGAACTAAACGGGGTAGAGGGTGTCACTGACACCCTTACCGCACTAGGCAATTACACCGCAGCAACTTCACCAGGCTACCACGCATCGGGAACAGGATAATCTGCGCCGAGACCTTCCAACGCCCGGCTTTCATAGCCCTCGGCATTGTGGGAGGCCATCACTTCCTGTGAGGGCACACGACGCACCGCACAGGATTCTGGGAAGTGTAGTTCCTTCCCCCTCCTTGTCTTCCGGGTTCATGGAGCCGCGATATCCAGGCCACCATGAGTGTAGCACTTGGTACGCTGCTGCGTACCTTTTCCAGGCCCGGGTATGGTCTTCCCGCTGACCAGATGCGGCGCCCACATCCAGCTGGGGTAAGTGTGTAACACAGAGTTGTTAAATGACCCATAGAAGGGAGTGTTTTACAGTTGAGCAAATGTGTCCAAGTGTAATTTTGGTAGTGCCATGGAATGATCAGCCAAGAGGTACTCGATGAGCAGGTATTTAACTACACGTTCGAAACGTATGGTATTGTGGCTGTTTGTTTGTACACAACCAGTTCTCTGAATGTGTTTATTAACACAGAGCTTCATCTACCAGACAGTGCTCACAGAGGGGCGACTAAAGCACAGAACAAAATGTATTAATTTATCCTGAGTGTGAAGGCACCCTGAAGGCTTAGGTGCCTGCCCGGAGAGGCTAGGGATCCCAGCGCTTCTACAGACTCTGCCATGCTCCTCTGCACCAGCAGGGCACAGCACAGAATCTGCCACTTCTGCTAAAAATAGGTGAGGGGGATGAGGCTGGGGCATGTGGGAGTTACCGGCAGATATCCAGGTTATTGAAAGTGATGATTCTGACGTGACGCAATGGAGACTGACTTTGTCTGTTTGTCTGCACCAGTCTATTTCTCTACCATCTACCAGGCTCACTGTCATGTATCCATTCATCTCTCTTTGTTAGAGGTGCGCGAGCCAATATATTAATTAACAGGTAGAGTCAGCCGGAGACGAGCCAAGCGTATACCAGCCAGTGGGCGAGCCGTGAAAATGATCGGCATGTTAATCATACAGTAAACATGATGTAAATGTGCGATAATGTCTCTTCAGAATTCAAAAAAGTACATTTCTTTAGCGCATCATCTCAGTACACAAGATTATAGCACTGAATTGAGAGGTAGTTATTAAAAGTGCTCGCTTTAAGCATGAGTTAAAACCCGGCGCTCCTCCCACCCGACAACAATGCCATTTGTGAACTAAGAGGCGTCAGTTGCCATGCATACCCCGAATGTTGCCTAGAGTCTTATTATATTTAGAGTAACATTAAAATCGAGTTCATTAAACATTAGACGTTTTTGTACAGCACGCATCTTGACCTCGCATATTTCAAGGTGGCAATAATAAAGATGAAAACGAAAGTGCGTGCAGGAAAGAAAACACGAATGGGAGTGGGGGGGCGGGGGAGGGTGAGAAGTCACAGACTGAGGGAGGGGGCGGTGGGGTGGGGAGACAGGGAATAAAAAAGTGTTAGAAGTAAAGGGGCCAATAGACATGGAAGGATACACATGATGAATGAGGAGGGACTAACAAGCCTCAAACCAATCGGAAGGCAGCATTTAAGACAAAAGCCAATGGGCAGAGAGTGGGCGGAGCTTCCATGAAGCTTCCACACTACAGTAGATACTGCATGCCTCGCAAAGCGATGGCAGTGCATTCGCGCTGTAACGCTAGGCGAGACCTAAAAAGGAAAAAATAGACTGACAAGGCATTCTTGTTCACTTTGAAGATAATCTCTTTTAAATGTGAAGGAAAGAAGGCATATAGAGGCAATTAAGAAGGTAAGCATAAATGAGGAGTGCAAATACGAAAGGAGGTGAATAAATATGTATAGGAATGACAATATATTTAATACCCTGTATATTACTAGGTATGGTGAAAAAAGAAAGTGCACCCAACCCAATGTAATAAAGAATTAAGAACGTAAATTGCCTGGCCCTCAAGATAAAGTAAGCATTGGAAGTAGTTAACTCACAAAGACCTACTTGAGAAAATGAGCACACGCTCTTATAATTAAGTAGGTGCCTATAGTAAGATACATGCTTTCTAGGTGCAATAATCAACACTGGAGTAAACGAAATCCAATCAAAACTAAATCCATACTAATCCTTGACTTGTACAAAATGCATTTGTAAAGGTATACGTCTCCTCACATTTTATTGGGGTGAGAGTGATTTGGATACTACTAGTACACAAACCAAGCATTTGCAATGCAATCGGTCTTGCCTTTGGGGCCTTATAAGTATTTAGCCATGCAGCATTTTTCTGCAGCTGGGGGCCAGTAGCGGTTCCACAGGGGTGCAGGGAAGCAGAACAGTGTGTCTCCAATCGAGGACCAGCTGTGTGCAAAATGCCAAATATCGAAGGGTTGGTTCAATTAATGAGATATTAATGTCCTAAAATTAAAGGCAGCGGGGGGATGTTAAAGCCATATCTGAATTGAGAGCACCACTCACAGGATAGCTGTCTGGACACCATGTACGTATGAGCAAATGTACTTTGAAAAATACAGTAAAAATGCAGCTGTTTTCTGATCTAGCCTTTGTTGTTACATTGCTCAATGAAAACATTACGTACTTGCATTTGTTTAATTGTAGTTATACCCGAGTCTTCAGCATCACGGTGTCTCCTGGTTTCAACAAGCATAGTCAGTTTTCAAACCTAAAACCGATGATGTACTCAAGGTCAAAAATCAAACATAACCAACTGTAATCGATGTCTTCCTTTTTAGATACTGACATTTTACACAAGCACCAGATATCCATTTCTGCATTGATGGGGTTGGTGGAATCGCTTTGCTTGTACCAAAATCACTACTTGGCGGACCCAGAGACAAAACAGGAATTCCTGCAAAAGCTCCAAGGATGGTAAATATACTGGAACCCTCTAAAATCAGATGATGAACACTCGCAAGGTACCCATATATTTTCCCAACTGCATATCACTTAGTGGTCTTATTACGAAAAGAGGTGCTGAATCCTTTCAAATTAGCAATCATGACAACTTTTGACAATAAAGTACTATTTTGCATGTACAGAAACCATACGAGCCAACATTTGGAAAGCAGAAAGAGGCAGTGGCGTAACAAAACTTGAGGGGGTCCCCCCGCAAACCACATGGAGGGGCCCCCCGGGGGCCCAGCCCACCACTTACTACTTTGCCCTACCACAGGTCAAAATTCAGGACAGGAGGTCAAAATTCAGCACATAATTTAAGGACAGAAGGTAAGTTTTACAGACACATCAGAGGAGGTCGTGCAATAGTATAGAAGTAAGCACATCCATATCCAAACATATTCAACCATTTGCAAACCTATCCATCATGTACCCTTCCATCCATCATTTCACTCATCCATCCCTCCATCCACCCTTTCACTCATCCATCCATTATCCATCCATCACCCTTTCACCCTATCCATATGTACACTCATCCATCCACTCTTCCACCCATCCATCCATTCACTCATCCATCCAGCCATTTACCCTTTCACCCATCCAGCCACCCTTTCACTTACTCATACATCCACCCAGTCCCTCATCCTTCCACCCATTCACCCTTTCAGTCATCCATCCATCCTCACTTTCTCACTTTCTCTCTTCATCGACCCTTTCACTTTCCATGCTTCCTTCCACCCACCCACCCACCCACCCACCCACCCATCCACCCACCCACCCATCCATCTACTCATCCACTCATGAATCCATCCATTGACCCCATCACTCATCCATCCTTTCTCTCATCCATCTATCCTTTCACTCATCTATCCATCTTTGTGTCCATCTACCCTCCCTTTCACTCACTTATCCATCCTTACATCCACCCTTTCACTCATCCGTCCATCCATTCACCCTTTCCCTTATCAATTCATCAATCTATTATTTCACTCATCCATCCACCCACTCACTCGCTCATCATCCACCCTTTCACTCATCCATCCATCCTTTCACTCATCCATCCATCCATTCACCCTTTCACTTATCAATCCATCAATCCATCAATCCATCATTTCACTCATCCATCCACCCACTCACTCGCTTATCATCCACCCTTTCACTCATCCATCCATCCTTTCACTCATCCATCCATCCTTTCACTCATCCATCCACCCTTTTACCCATCCAACTACCCTATCACCCATACATCCATCTATTTAACTTTTCTCTCATACATCCTTCCACTCACTCATCCATCCATCCTCTCTCATTATCTATCTATTCAACCTTTCATTCATCCATTCACCCTTTCACTAATCCATCCAGCCATCCACCCATTCCTTCACCTACTCACTTGCCCACCTTTTCATATTAATTATGAGCTGAGCCTTTGTCTGCAGAGTTGCAGACAGAAGAGGCCCATCAAGGACTTCGGTAGTTCCTAAAGCAAGGGGCGGGGTTCGGTGGGGGAGGGTTCACTATACCTCCGCACATAGGCAATCTGGAAACTTGTCATGAGTCATGCATGATGCACAGTGCCAGGCCATGAGGTGACAGTGACATGGTGTTGTTTCTGGGGCTTTAAGTGGAATGAAAAATATGGGGGGTCTCTCCAAAGTGTGTGTTCGATATAATTACGGACGTGGCTGAAAAAACCTAAGCTAAAAATCTGTGCTTAGTATAGTGTACCGCCCACCTCCCCTGGAGCTCTGCACCCAGCACAGACACTGCCCACCTCCCCTGGGGCTCTGCACGCAGCACAGACACTGCCCACCTCCCCAGGGGCTCTGCAGGCAACACAGACACTGCCCACCTTCCCTGGGGCTCTGCAAGCAACACAGGCACTGCCCATCTCCCCACGGGCTCTGCACCGAGCACAGACACTGCCCACCTCCCCTGGGGCTCTGCAGGCAACACAGACACTGCCCACCTCCCCTGGGGCTCTGCACCCAGCACAGACACTTCCCACCTCCCCTGGGGCTCTGCACCCAGCACAGACACTGCCCACATTCCCCGAGGCTCTGCAGGCAACATAGACACTGCCCACCTTCCCTGGGCCTCTGCACCCAGCACAGACACTGCCTACCTCCCCTGGGGCTCTGCAGGCATCACAGACACTGCCCACCTCCCCTGGGGCTCTGCAGGCATCACAGACACTGCCCACCTCCCCAGGGGCTCTGCACCCAGCACAGACACTGCCCACCTCTCCTCAGGCTCTGCAGGCAACACAGACACTGCCCACCTCCCCTGGGGCTCTGCAGGCAACACAGACACTGCCACCTCCCCTGGGGCTCTGCAGACAACACAGACACTACCCACCTTCCCTGGGGCCCCCCAGGCAACACATACACTGCCCACCTCCCCAGAGGCTCTATACCCAGCACAGACACTGCCCACCTCCCCTGGGGCTCTGCACCCAGCACAGATACTGCCCACCTCCCCTGGGGCTCTGCAGGCAACACAGACACTGCCCACCTCCCCCCTGAGGCTCTGCACCCAGCACAGGCACTGCCGACCTGCCTTGCTGCACTGGAACCCACCCAGAGTCTGCCCACCTCTCCTTGGCTCTGCAGCGAACGCAGCCACTGCTCACCTGCCCTGCTGCAATGGAGCCCACCCAGAGTCTGCCCACCTCTCCTTGGCTCTGCAGCGAACGCAGCCACTGCCCACCTGCCCTGCTGCAATGGAGCCCACCCAGAGTCTGCCCACCTCTCCTTGGCTCTGCATCTAGCGCAGACAGGGCCAGATCCCCACATACTGCTGTGTGTGAGGGGCCCTCAGTTCTGAAGAAAAGAGCTTCACCATCACCACTGACCCCCCACGCCATCCATGCCACCTGTACATAAGGGGCGGATTTAGTGTCTGCCCTTTCACACCACGCCCTGGCCGAGCTCACGGTACACCCTGCTCTTGAGAGGCATCATTAACTGTGACGGACCCACCAGTTTAAACATTGTACCCTAACTTGCGCGTGCCCCATTTTGCTGGCTGCATCGACGAAGTCGTTGTCACGAGTACTCCTCCTTTCACTTATTGAATGTGTGAAATATACTTAAGGCCCAAATTAGTTTACTTTCGACGTGGAACCCAGGGACAGGATGTACTGCCCTGCAATATTTCAGTTTTGAAAGTTACCATAGCGAAGTGGTTCTTTTCTGAGAACCTTTCTCGACTGTGCACGTGTCACAGGCACAGCAGCACACACTGCACTCTCCCACATGGAGACAAATAGCTGCAAAGACTGGAGCCTTGTAGTAGAAGTCGAATGATGAGGTGATCGAGGGAGGCTAAGAAGCCAAAGAACAGACAGGGAGGTGAGGCTGAGCAGCATAAAACACACTATGTTTGTTTTACTTTTATTGCCGGCCGGGCCCCACCATGATGCCCTCCCTGATTCCAATCCAAATTATCTGATAATTCTGATTACCAGCCCGCCACCCACTGAGACTCCGACGGTCCTCGCCACCACCCACGGACACTCCCCTGCTGCTACTAGGCTCGACCTCAGACGCAGACTCACCTGACCTGATGGCTGGGCCTGGCCTGCATCTTCAGAGTTAGGCGCGAGCGGGACGGGCAGGCAGAAGAAGCCAGGGGTAAGCAGGGCAAGGCTAGCCAGGCAGGGACCTGGGGGCTAGTAATACATTAATTAAAATTATGGCCCGGTGACGGACTTCGGACAGTGAGTCCTGCGTAGGAGCATGGCTGGGTCTTCTTGGGAATGAATGCCACACCTCGCCGAGGAGTCCTTGCCTTGTTCCAGCCCTTTTGATTGAAGCCGTGTGGAGCCCTGCTGGGCACTAGTCTTACTGGACCTGTATGCGGGGAGCCCCTGTGGATTTCGGAAATAGACTGGGGGAGTGCGGTGGAGGAGGACGGGACTGCGAGGTCCAGCAGGCTGTGCGTGTTGCATCCAGCACACCTGCCGCCTCTTCCCGTGTCTCCGCCCCCTGCTGACCGGTGAAAACCGCTCGCGGCCCCCGCTTCGCGGGAGCCGCTCGCCGAGGAGTCCTTGCCTTGTTCCAGCCCTTTTGATTGAAGCCGTGTGGAGCCCTGCTGGGCACTAGTCTTACTGGACCTGTATGCGGGGAGCCCCTGTGGATTTCGGAAATAGACTGGGGGAGTGCGGTGGAGGAGGACGGGACTGCGAGGTCCAGCAGGCTGTGCGTGTTGCATCCAGCACACCTGCCGCCTCTTCCCGTGTCTCCGCCCCCTCTATCTACGAATAGCATAAGACCTGAGGTCACTACGCGTCAGCGGGACGCGTGTGCGGGACATCACCCGGGACACAGCCCGGACTAAGGGCGGACCCTCTAAGACCCTCATAGACCCACAGAGACTGGACTGGGCCAGAACCCCTGCCCGAATACCGATCAACATAGAACTATTGTGTAAGTGTTTGTGGGGTTCATTGTATGAACATTATGTCCATTGAAATTTTAACCCCGGAGTTACCGGGCCCTGCGAAGTCGGTGGGTCTGGTAGATGGGAAATTAGATAAGTATTTTAAGAAAACCCTTTTGGATTCCCCAACTCCCCCTACCCTTGAAGAACTTCGGGCTGAACGACGGCGGTCGATTGATAGTCTAAAGAATAGACCATTGCCGGTGTCACCAGCGCTAATGAGCTCTATGGGTGATATTTGCACTACCTCGCAGGACAGTATCCCTCTAATATTTAGAGAAGGTACATCTGCGAGAGAATCTGAACCCTTAGGCACTACTAGTAACCAGGTAACTACAGTCATCACTCCCAGTACCACTAAATCTATTGTTATAACTAAAGCACAAATTACCCCAATCCCCAAACAAATAAAAGAAGTCAACAGTAGGGTTAAAAAAGTTACGCAAGTTAAAATCCATGGCCCCCCTCCGGCCAAACGGCGTAAAAATAACCTTTCAAAGAGGAAACTTAATCATGCAGACTTTGGCACGAAAAAGGGTGTTAGTACTAGAGGAGGACTGGTTAAAGTAACAGACAAAGGAAGGAAAGCAATATCTCCTACGCATTCATGTGTAACTACCTTTACTGACCCTGTTATTTCCATCACCGATAGCCCCCCAACGGTGGGGAAGTTACAGGAATCTTCAGACAGGGCCTTGATTGAGAGCATAGAGTCCATAATGAGGACCTATTCCCTGGCTATCATAGAAAGACTTAACAAACTAGAAGACAGACTTGGAATGATAGAACAAGAATTGGAGAAAAAGCTTGTAACTAATAAAGTGTCGTTTAACCCCTCTATACAAGTCCCAATGGTACCCCCTTCATCAGGTATATCCGCTACTATAACGCTACCTACCCCTGATCAGACTACTATTCAGCCTCAACCCTCAATTAGTATGAGTGGAAGTACATCAGGGAGTAATCCTGTTGGACCTAACAGTAAACCCACATCAGTACAGGCTGAAACGTCCAATGGACAGCGGAATAACTCTGGTCAAGCCCTAGGGAATATAAATAGAGAGAGAGGTAACGAGCGACCGGCTCGAGATAATTATAACAAGGGTCCCCTTCCAGAACTTCCACCAGAAGCAGTACCCCTTGTAGTAGTCCTTACTGGGGTACCAGAGCTGGAGAAGGACAAACGGGAGAGCTTTACCCAGTTGAAAAATAAAATATCACACTGGCTAAGTCTACACAGACCTATCGCAAATAATATCAATGGAGAAATTATACATGTCCGCCGCCTTCCTTGGCTGGGAGGAAGACCCAAAGATATTGAGGGAGACATTGTGGTCATTAATTTTAGAGATCAGAATGCCGTCCATTTTATACTTAATTGGCCGTCAGACCACGATAGTAAACCGATTACCCCCCGTCCCCTAACATATTTTTACCCTCGCTCAGTGGTGTTCCCACCAAATCATCAATCACAGCGAGCTCCCCCCCCACCATTATTGAGGCAAATGCTTCCAAACCCATATCGCCCACCTGTCTACAATAATGGTCCTATATTTAGCGACAGGCAACTACCATTAGCTGTAGATTTTTATGGGTGGAATACTATAGGCCCAAGATATAACCCCCTAACACATAGGAGAACGGATCATCTCAAACCCTTTACACCCTTAGATACCACCAACAGGTTTGAGGTGTTTAGTGGCCTGGAAGACTGCGATTGATGCCATCGAGCCACGGGGAAGGAGGAGAAGGAATTCCGTGGTGATATAGGGGGAGACACGGGGGGAGGAACGGGGGAAAAAGGTTCAATAGTTACTAATACACCCAATGGATACAATGTTACATGTAGTTCTGGGGGCAGTACATGTAATTTTGCCCAGCTTCACTGTAATTTTGATGCTTTTACCCCGGCCAATGGAAGTACAAGCCTGACCTTATTATCTGTAGATCCCGTGCCAGGGGAATTAACCCATGTCCACACCTTATCCCCACCATCCACTGAGGCTGATAGTTCAATGGAACGGGGATATAAGATGGCGAGCTGGAATATTGCTGGATGGAATAACAAGTTAGAATGTCTAGGATGGTCAGAATTTATAACCCAATTTGATATCCTGTGTCTCCAGGAGACTTGGGCGGCCGAAGATGTCTATCTTGACGGGTATGTTGCCTATAATTGCCATGCCCAACCATCCAACATGGGGAGAGCCAGCGGTGGAATGGTGATACTGCTTTCTGTGAGGCTACCGGTTCGAGTAAAAATCCACCGGACAGTCGGTCTACACTCTCAGTTGTTGTGGTTACAAAATAGGAATGGGCGAAATGTGTTAGTTATAAATCACTACAATAATGCCTTTAACCACTCAAATACAGATATGGTTGATGAACTTGAAGCGGAGGTGGAAAGACTATATGGGTGCAGTGATGTGCATTTTGATATTTTGTGGGGCGGAGATTTTAACATTTACATGTGCCCATTTGGTGGCAATAGGGTGTGTGGGCATGGGGATGACGTGGGGGAAGATCAGACCCACTTTATGCATTCGGCCTATGGGGATTCCCTTAACACTTTTATGCTTAAAATGGATTTATGTATTATGTTACCTAGGGTAGACAGTGAGGGTAATTCGGTACCAACCTTTATTGGTAGGAACTGTGCCACGGTTATCGATTACCTCATTGTCTCCACCAGTATTACAGCTCTGTGTTCCTTACCTGTAATAGTAGATCCGGCCCTAAGTGATCATAACTGTTTAACAATGTTTCTTTCTTTGTGGGGGGACAAAGAAAAGACGTTACATGGTGAAGTGACAGATATAGTCCCACATAGACCTAATGGCCCTAGAATTAAATGGGGTAGGCAAAACGAGGAACAATTACTTTGTACTATCGTGTCTGCCTGTATTGACGAGGTGGAATGCTGTCTTGAACCCGGAAAGAATAATGTTGATATTCTAGTTAGTTTCGACATTATTAATAAAAATGTTGCTGAAATTTTAACTGGAAGAAAAAAAAAGGGCCCTATGATTAATGGGGGATGGTTTAACAGAGAATGCACCAAATCCTTACAAAGACTCAAAGCTGCTCTCAAGGGAAAACCCAGAGATAAGGAAGCAGTTAATACCCTCAGAAGGGAATACACAATTCATCTGAGGGATAGGAAACAGGAATTAAGGGAAGAGGCTTGGAACAATTTGACCAAGGCAGTGGACCTTAAGGATACCAAGCTTTTCTGGTCCACTGTAAATAGTCCCTTCCTCCAAAATGAAGAAGTCCCGGTAATGTCAGCCCAGGTATCTGAGGAACAATGGGTGGCTCATTTTACTAGTATTTTTAACCCCGAAGGACTAGCTGTTGGGGGGGATAGTGAAACCATGGCTTTAACCCCCATACCTCTCAATATCACAGTCCTAGAGGTAGATGCAGCCATTCGGGCTAGTAAGGGGGGAAAGGCGCCGGGCCCGGACGGGGTACCCGTTGACCTTTATAAAGCCGAGATTTCCATTTGGAGCCCATTGTTAACAAAGGTTTTTAATGCAGCTGCGACGATTGCGGCTCCACAGACCTGGGGGGAATCAATTATTATTCCGGTATATAAAAAAGGGGAGAGGGGTGAGGCAAAAAACTATCGCCCGATCTCCCTCCTTACTGCTTCCCTAAAAATTATGAGTAGAGTATTATTGAGTCGTCTGGAGGAATGGGTGGAAGATAAAGGGATCCTTGCAGATTCACAGTATGGATTTCGCAAGGGGTTGGGCACTATAGAACAGTGCATTAACCTAGACCTTATTATATGTAAATATACACGAGCCAAACAAGGCTCGTTGTTTCTTTGTTTTGCCGATCTGTCCAGTGCCTTCGACTTGGTTGACCATGGTCTTCTGTGGTCAACCTTGTTGGACATGGGTGCCCCTCAAGATATTATTTATTTCCTGGCCCAACTTTATAGGAATCTGACAGCCAAGATACGATACGGGCAATCGGGGGAATGCACCCCCAGTGTTAAAATAGGATCCGGTATTAGGCAGGGATGCGTCCTTGCACCTCTCCTTTTCTCCCTTTTTATTAATACAATTGAGTCGGAACTACGGTCCACAAGTGCAGATGCACCGACTGCTGGTGGCTTATCCATCCCAATTTTGCTTTATGCGGATGACGCGGTTCTGCTCTCACAAACCCCCTTAGGGTTGCAAAAACTAATGAATAAATTTGCAGATTTTATTAAGGGGAGAAAATTAAAAATTAATAATTCAAAAACTTTTATAATGCCCTGTGGGAAGAAAATTAAGAACCTAAGGCCCTTTACAGTTATGGACCAAACCATAACAGTGGTGGACAAATTTTGTTATTTGGGTATCACTTTTAATAGTGGGGGGATGTGGACCTCCGAAATGATAAATGTAAGAGCCAAAATGGCCAAGTGCTCTTTTGGCTTATTTAGGTTTGCATCCAAACTAGGCTCAAGACGGATACTAGACATGTTGTATTTATATCGACATAAATGTGTTGCTCTGGCCCTATATGGTTCAGGAGTGTGGGGCCATTGTAATAACAACATGCTCCAGGTAGAGGAGAACAAATTTATTAAAAAACTCATTTGTTTGCCATCTTCTTCCTCAACAAAGTTGATCCATCAAGAGTCTGGTTTAGAACATCTATCTGACTTGATCAGACTAAGACCCCTGTTAGTATGGAGATCTATTTGGTCGAAGGAACAGACTGGCTTTACAAGAAAGATAATCTCCGATTGTCTTCACTTGGATAAATGTTCCCGCATCCCGTGGCTTAACTATATTATCCGAACATTTGATGTTCTTTTTAATTTTAGGGTTGGTGATAACCCTTCTTGTGTTTTAGATATCACGAAGACTGAGATTAAACATGAATTTTTGAGGGTTAGCATGATGAAGCGTAACGCAGCTACTGTCCAGTTCTCCTCACATGTCTTTTATGACAAATATAATAAGGAAGAAATGGGGCCTCCAGGATACCTTAAATTGGTTACTATTCGTTCCCACCAATTTGTGTTGACACGACTCCGGATGGGGACTGTTCATTTGCTTGTTGCGTATCCTGTAATGAAGACTTATACTACCGCCCCCTGTCCGTGTGACGGGACTACTAAACAAAGTACGGAGCATTTTTTATTGTTATGCCCTCTTTATCTCCATCTTCGAAAAGTATACCTGAAACCGCTTTTTAAAAAATATAATGTATTTAATATTGTTTCAGCCATGGGGCTTTTATTTGGACTTAATTCACAGGACATCTGCTATTTTACTGCTGTATATATTTTAAAATCGATATGTCTGAGGAAAAGCACCATTTTCATGACATGTGATTAATCTAAAATTTGCTGAATCCTCATGTTTTTTATACCTATGTATGTATGTACTTTTATGATCATTAATTTATGATCGAATAAAGTTTTTGAATTGAATTGAATGCCACACCTCAGTCTCCCGCTCACTTTTAATTGTGCGCACTCAATGCACATGTCAGGACAAATTCAAATCAGGGTATTGGTCACCAGCCCTGCCCCACCCTGAAGAAAACGCATACTCGTCCCGGAAGCAACTGCGCACAGCGCGTTGCGCACACCCACCCTGACCCACCATAACCATTTAATATAAAGAGCCTCAGATGTCCCGGCCGGGGCCGGGCACCATTTATTAAGAGCCTCAGGGGCCCCGGCCGGTTACCATTTCTTAAGAGCCTCAGAGGCCCCGGCCGGGGCCCGCACGTGTGCAGCAGGTGTTTTTGCGCACCATTTAATCCATGCAGACCGGGGCAAGCCTCTACGCACGCACCATTTAATTAGAGATTAGCTTCTGAGGCCCGCCTCCCGGCGGGGGCCCAGGCATGCATGCATTGCGCCAGAGCTTAAGTTGTAAAATATTAAGTGCAGGTGCTCAAAAATATTTTTAGGAGGAGACACCCACTTCCCCCGGCTCTACCTACTTTCTCCACTGACTGACAAAGTACAACACTTTCCTAACTAGACAAAACTAACTATGTTGAATAACATAGTGACAGACATCACAGACTCTTTCAGAGCTGGTATTAGCACAGGTGATGTCCAATGCAATAAACTTTTTGGTGCCCCCCCACCCCTCCAATGACCTCCTTCTCCATGGATTCCCTTGCTACCACTCTCCAACTGTGCCCCTTATCTCTCCAAAGTTCCTCTCTCACAAACATTTCACTTGTTTTTAGAGTGCTGCTCATACCAGTGCAGGTTGTCAGAGCACTTTATACCACAGACACATTGAACAGAGACAATGAATCACACTAGGAAATGTTAAATAAACAATAAGGATTACAAGGTGTAGATCACGTCTTAAATTGTAAAAGTGGTCTGGAAAAGTATTTAAAATCTGCCACAGTAATTTGGGTTGTCTTTACTAATAAGAATGCATTTCTACCCAAACTAACTAACAACAGTTATTAGACCACTGTGTGGATTACGCTTGTAATTATGAATTGCAAGTTACCAAAGGGTATCTGTGTCAAAAGAACTAATCACTGAACTTTCACTTAAAATACAGTTGTGTCATATGCAAAATACACATTCTTTGCAGCATACATGTTAACCCCCTGTGCTACTGGGGAGTTAAAACTTGCACTAAACAAAACTCTGATCCGTCTGCAGGAACATTAATCACCACGTTATCTTTGACTTACCAAGGAGTTTGACAGCGGTGGGTAAATAATGCCCGCTGCCTCGGGGGATGGTCGATGTAGCTGTAGTCTGTGGAGTCACTGACCTGACTGGCATAGCCCCCAGCAACCCTTCAAGCAGCACACCAAGAAGGTCATGGATGTTCCCTACTTTAATTACTCCGGTGGCAGTAGCAATTCCTTGTGGCTCAGGCTGGCTGCGCTAGGAATCTGTAATGAAATCATACTGCCTCAATCAACAGGAGTTGGCGCCTGGTGTAGGAAAACAGAAAGTAGCACGAAATCCACATGAGCTGGGACTGGCCTGCGCAGAGCAGATTCTGTCTCCGCCTCCAGGTGAGAATGCACCGGATCCACTTGTCCTAAAGGCTGAGGTCGGTCCTCAACAAGGCAGTTTGGTCTTTGATATCCGGTTGCCATTCTGAAAACAATGTGTCAAAGACACACTTCAAATCCCCTGAGGCCATCACCTTCACCTGTGATCTCCGAGGCAGCTAAATCAAACTGATGGATGCAAAGCAGCGCTTTTCTTATTTAATTGTGTGCAGGCCGCACTTGCGCACCATTTCATTTATTAAAGGTGCCGTGCGCACTGCGCACTGTGCACCGCCATTCAATTCATGATGAAGTAAGTGAGGGGGCCCCTGGAATGCAGGGGCCCCCCTCGCACTGCGTGGGCAGCGGGGGCCTGTGTTACGCCCCTGGAAAGAGGGAGCTTTTAGAAAATAAGTCGGGTGGGGGGAGGGGTTAAATAAGCCGACACTTAATTTTCAACACCAGCACCTATCAATCAATCAATCAATCAAGAAATTTGTATAGTGCGCTACACACCCGGAGGGTCTCAAGGGGGAAGGGGGTCCGCTACTGCTCGAACAGCCAGGTCTTGAGTTGCTTCCTGAAGGAGAGGTGGTCTTGGGTCAGACAGAGGTGGATGGGGAGGGAGTTCCAAGTCTTGGCTGCCAGGTAGGAGAAGGATCTTCCTCCCATGGTGGCTCTTTGAATGCGTGGAACGGCGGCGAGGGCGTGGCTGGTCGATCGTAGCTGGCGGGTGGGAGTGTAGAAGGTCAGGCTGTTGTTGAGGTACCTGGGGCCCAGGTCGTGGAGGGCCTTGTGTGCGTGGGTGAGGAGTCGGAACGTGATTCTCTTGTTGACGGGAAGCCAGTGCAGGTCTCTCAGGGGTCCGGAGATGTGGCTGTGTCGGGGGATGTCCAGGATGAGTCGTGCGGAGGCGTTCTGGATGCGTTGGAGTCTTTTCTGCAGTTTGGCTGTGGTTCCGGTGTAGAGGGTGTTTCCGTAGTCCAGTCGGCTGGTGACGAGTGCCTGGGTGACCGTCTTCCTGGTTTTGGTAGGGATCCATCGGAAGATCTTTCGGAGCATGCGTAGGATGTTGAAACATGATGATGAGACGGCGTTGACTTGTCTGGTCATCGAGAGGGAGGAGTCCAGGATGAAACCCAGGTTGCGTGCGTGGTCTGTTGGTTTGGGTGCGCTGCCCAGGGCAGGGGGCCACCAGGAGTCGTCCCAGGCAGAGGGTGATGATCCAAGGATGAGGACTTCCGTCTTATCTGAGTTCAGTTTCAGGCGGCTGTTCATCATCCACTCGGCTACGTCTTTCATCCCTTCGTGTAGGTTGGTTCTGGCGGTGGCTGGGTCGTTGGTGAGGGAGAGGATCAGCTGGGTGTCATCGGCGTAGGAGATGATGTTGAGGTTGTGTTGGCGTGCGATGGCTGCGAGGGGGCTCGTGTAGACGTTGAAGAGGGTGGGGCTGAGTGATGATCCTTGTGGTACGCCGCAGATGACTTTGGTGGCCTCGGATCTGAACGGGGGGAGGCGGACTCTCTGGGTTCTTCCGGCGAGGAACGAGATGATCCACTCTAGTGCCTTCTCTTGGTTTCCGATGTTGCTGAGGCGCTGTACTAGGGTGCGGTGACAGACAGTATCGAACACTGCGGAGAGGTCCAGGAGGATGAGGGCCGCTGTTTCCCCGTTGTCGAGCAGGACTCGGATGTCGTCAGTGGCTGCGATGAGGGCGGTCTCGGTGCTGTGGTTGGCTCGGAAGCCGGACTGCGAGTGGTCGAGGGATTCCGTTCGTCTCGAGGAAGGCGGCAAGCTGTCTGTTGACTGTCTTCTCGATGACTTTGGCAGGAAACGGGAGGAGCGAGATGGGGCGGTAGTTCTTGAGGTCGGTGGGGTCTGCTGATGGTTTCTTCAGTAGGGCGCTGAGTTCGGCATGCTTCCAGCTCTCCGCAAAGGTGGCGGTGTTGAAGGAGCAGTTGATGATGTCCCGGAGTTGGGGTGCGATGACGGAGTCTGCCTTGTTGAAGACGTGGTGGGGGCATGGGTCGGTTGGTGATCCGGAGTGGATGGTGTTCATCGTGTGGATGGTGTCTTCGGTGCTGACCGGGGTCCAGGCGCGGAGGGTGGTGGTGGGGGGGCGTCGGTTCGGTGGTTGGGTGCGTGGTCTGTGCACCGAAGCTGTTGTGTATGTCGGCGATCTTGCTGTGGAAGAGCGAGGCGAGTGAGTCGCAGAGGTCTTGTGAGGGAGTGATGTCGTTGTTTCCGGCGCTGGGGTTGGAGAGCTCTTTGACGATGCTGAAGAGTTCCTTGCTGTTGTGTGCATTGTTGTCTAGTCGTTCCTTGAATGCTGTCTTCTTGATGGAGTGGATCAGCTGGTGGTGTTTGCGGATGGCGTGCTTGAGGGCGGTCATGTTGTCTGTAGTCGGGTTTTTTCGCCAGGCTTTCTCGAGGGTACGGCAGTTCTTCTTGGAGTCCTTGAGGTCGTCGTTGAACCAGGAGGCTTTCTTGCTGCCGGGCCTGCTGGGATGGTTTTTCAGCGGTGCGAGGTCGTCAGGTGGAGTGGCTGAAGGAGATGTACTTGCTGGAGGAGAAGACTGGGTCAAGCGTGTGTCCGGCATAGTGGGTGGGGGTGTTCACCAGTTGCTTGAGTCCGAGGTTGGCGAGGTTGTCCAGCAGGGTGGTGGTGTTGTTGTCGTTGTTGTTCTCCAGGTGGAAGTTGAGGTCCCCTAGGAGGATGTAGTCAGCGGAGGGGAGGGCCTGTGGGCTGATGAAGTCTGCAATGTCTTCGCTGCATTGTGTGCGGGGTCCTGGGGGTCTGTAGATGAGGGTGCCTCTGAGTGTGGTCTTGGGGTCGGTGTGTATCTGGAAGTGAAGATGTTCGGCGGCTGTGAGGGTGTCGTCGGAGTTGGTCGTGATGCGGATGGTGTTCTTGTGGACGATGGCGATGCCTCCTCCTGTCTGGTTGACGCGGTCCCTCCGGGTGATCTTGTATCCGTCCGGGATGGCGATGTCGGGCGCTGAGGAGGCGTTCTTCCATGTTTCCGTGAGGAAGGCGACGTCTGGAGATGTGGTATCGAGCAGGTTCCAGAGTTCCACAGCGTGTCTGTGGACGGAGCGGGTGTTGAGCAGGATGCACTTCAGGTGGTTGCAGCTGGTGCTCGGCTTTGCGGGTGCGGTGCAGGTCCGGATGCAGGAGAACTTGCAGGATTAGCAGGTGAAGGGTCCGTGGGTGCGTCTTGGGGTGGCTCGGTAGCAACCGGGGACCCGGCCGGTGTTGAGTGCATTGAGGGTGGCGGAGTCGTAAGTCTGGTAGGTGGGCTGGCATCTGCGGGGGCCAGGGGGTCTGGCGCTGGGCGCGGGCCAGGCGCGGACGGGCACAGACGGGCTTGCGTTTGGCGCGCCTTCGGCGCACAATCAGCGCACCCGCTGCGCGCGTCCGCTGCGCGGTCGCTCTGGGGGCATCATAAATCAGGAGCCGGGAGGGAGGAGCAGCAGGGTGGCGGGAGCGGGGTGGCGAATGGGCTGGAGGGGGGCGGGGCCGCAGGGAGGCAGCGGCGGGAAGCTCCGGAGGTCGGGCGGCTCAGCGGCGGCTGGGTCGTCAGGAGCGAGTCAGGAGCGAGGCAGCAGTGCTTGGGGGCGACCTAGCCTAGTAAAGGCTCAGCGGTCGCTCCCTGGCACAGGAACAGGTCCCCTTAAATCAGGAGCCGGGAGGGAGGAGCAGCAGGGTGGCGGGAGCGGGGTGGCGAATGGTCTGGAGGGGGGCGGGGCCGCAGGGAGGCAGCAGCGGGAAGCTCCGGAGGTCGTGCGGCTCAGCGGCGGCTGGGTCGTCAGGAGCGAGTCAGGAGCGAGGCAGCAGTGCTTGGGGGCGACCTAGCCTGGTAAAGGCTCAGCGGTCGCTCCCTGGCACAGGAACAGGTCCCCTTAAATCAGGAGGCGGGAGGGAGGAGCAGCAGGGTGGCGGGAGCGGGGTGGCGAATGGGCTGGAGGGGGGCGGGGCCGCAGGGAGGCAGCGGCGGGAAGCTCCGTAGGTCGGGCGGCTCAGCGGCAGCTGGGTCGTCAGGAGCGAGTCAGGAGCGAGGCAGCAGTGCTTGGGGGCGTGCTAGCCTGGTAAAGGCTCAGCGGTCGCTCCCTGGCACAGTAACAGGTCCCCTTAAATCAGGAGCCGGGAGGGAGGAGCAGCAGGGTCGCGGGAGCGGGGTGGCGAATGGGCTGGAGGGGGGTGGGGCCGCAGGGAGGCAGCGGCGGGAAGCTCCGGAGGTCGGGCAGCTCAGCGGCGGCTGGGTCGTCAGGAGCGAGTCAGGAGCGAGGCAGCAGTGCTTGAGGGCTACCTAGCCTGGTAAAGGCTCAGCGGTCGCTCCCTGGCACAGGAACAGGTCCCCTTAAATCAGGAGCCGGGAGGGAGGAGCAGCAGGGTGGCGGGAGCGGGAGCGGGGTGGCGAATGGGCTGGAGGGTGGCGGGCCGCAGGGAGGCAGCGGCGGGAAGCTCCGGAGGTCGGGCGGCTCAGCGGCTGCTGGGTCGTCAGGAGCGAGTCAGGAGCGAGGCAGCAGTGCTTGGGGGCGACCTAGCCTGGTAAAGGCTCAGCGGTCGCTCCCTGGCACAGGAACAGGTCCCCTTAAATCAGGAGCCGGGAGGGAGGAGCAGCAGGGTGGCGGGAGCGGGGTGGGCGGCTGGGTCGTCAGGAGCGAGTCAGGAGCGAGGCAGCAGTGCTTGGGGGTTACCTAGCCTGGTAAAGGCTCAGCAGTCTGCCACCCGTTGGCGCTGTCTATCTAATTTAGACATGAGCGCAACAGTTGTTTATTAATTCAATACACATTAAAAATGACTAATACCTAACGCTTAAGCCCTTTTTAGCTTTGTGGCGTTGGACTGGTCTAAATTGTCAGACTGTGATGAGTAGTAGTTGTGTTGGTAGTGTCATCCACAGCGCTTGCAGGGCCAATGGGTGGTGCAAGCTGCGGTGCAAGCTGCAGTGGGCTCCTGACGGGGGCCCTGGTACATTTTTTTTGTTTGTTTGTTTTTTACAAAAAAAGCACTGGGGCAGGGGGGTAATTATTCACCCCATTGACCTGAATTGAAATGTGGGCAGTTTCAGGAGGGAAACTAAAGAAACTTTTAGCTTTACATATCGGGACTATCCTACCTGGACCAGGTCTGTTCACGGATATGAGAAACAGGGCTGGACTGGGAACAGCAACCAGTCCTGGCATATTGCTGATCAACAGGCCATGGGGAGGCGGGGGGAGGGCTAGTAAAAAGCATTGCTCCGCTTTTGTTACTGAGGCCTGATATTGCAGCACTGTTGTAAAACCATCCCCAGTGACAAAACCACCACCCGCAGCCAGAGAACCGGCCCCCACCCTCCGGCCCACTGGGTGCCCGCTATGGCCAGTCCAGCCCTGATGGGAAATCTATTTCTTTACTAGAGAAATTATATTTTTGTGTGCCCCTCTTTAAAAGCACAGGCCATGCTGTTATTTTCTATTTGTTGCTGGTCACTATCATTTTAATTTGCTATGGCCTGCTGCTAGCGGTGCTCTGCACTGCAGGTTACTTCCTGTGTCCTGACTAGAGTCCGACACCCGATCGGGAGTTGTCTTGCAGAAACGTGAAGGAAGGCGCAGTCAAGCTGCACACACATTTCCTTTTTGTTCCGAAAAGGAAACTTAAACTGACAAAAGAGGAAGGAGGGGCGGTGGAGCATGCCTTCCATGACCCAACTCTGCCTCTACAAATTTTGTGGCAGATTTACAAGGCCTGGAGCATCCCTGAATATTAGCAGGGATGCACCAGTAAAGATGCGACACACAGAAATCCCCTTGCACCACCACGGATGCGTTGCATTGACAATGCGACCATCGTGGCGCAAGGATAGTCAGATGCGTGTCGCATCTTCTGGTGTAAGGGCAGCGCATTGCTGGAGTCGTGTCACAAGCGCAACACAACTCCAGCAATGCCCAGGGGCGCCCTATGCCTAACATGCTGCGTCACTCCTTACGCCTGCTTCAAGCAGGCGTAAGGTTTTGACGCAGCATAGACGTAAAAGTGACTCAGTGAAATCTTGTCGATTTCACTGCGTCACTTTTACGGGGCTTCCTTGTGAAGGAATGTCCACCCTGCATACATTATACCTGACGCAGGTATAATGTAACGTAGGGCTTTACAATGTGACGCATCTCACTAGATGCGTCACGTTGTAAATCAGTCACATGGTGGCGCATGGTTTACGACGCCGCTGCGTCAGAGAAGTGATGCAGCGGTGTCGTAAACATGTCGCAAGGGGCTTATAAATGTGCCCCAAAATACTTATCCTTCTTCTGCAGCACTGCTCCACGTGCACTGACTGCACAGCTCAAGCAAATGCTTCTGTTCCTTTCCCAGCCCAGAATACAGTGTCACAATGACAGGCAGCAGAGGACCCCAGCACGCTGCTGCTTTAATGCACCTGCTGCCTGTCCCACGTTCACTGCACGCCACCTGCCTGCCAGAGCTGCCTCTCCCTGTAGCTTGAGCCATAGGCGTCACACAGCTATCTTCACCCGTACTATCTGCAGAATGCTGCACTCCACTCTGCACCGCAGGGTTATTGAAGCACTGGTGAACAGACCAGCTGCAGGCAATGAGGGCACTAGTGCTACTCGGCTTCGCCAGCCCAAACAAGGAATGGGTGTTCCTACTCCGGCTGAACGAATGCTCTGCAAAGAACTCCTGTACACGCAAGCCAAAGAGAAAGGACCCCTTTCTCATAAGAGGTGGCTACATACATGCCAACATTTTAGACCAGGGAAGATTTAGGAAAACAAAATCGGGGGAATGCCTTTTCCCCGCTGACCTATACTGAAGCAGAGGCAATTTCAGGTGGTAGACAGTTGAAGCTGTTTCTGGTTTCCAAAATCAGGAGACCCATGCCTGAATCAGGTCCAATGGTATATATGGTGGGTAAGCTAGCGTATTAACAGGGATCGTTATGCCTTCGCCGAGCTAAGGGTTTGGCTTGACTCGAAAGAGCCCGTGCATGAGCTGAGCCTTGGAGAAATTCGGCAGGTCTATCATGCAGCAAACATGAGGTAGAAATACGGTAAAGAATCCTCAAGATTAAAAATGTGTATTAAACGTTCAGAAATCAGAGGCTCTTTACCTTACAATATCAGATTATATTACTGCATGGAGAGGTGTTTATATTAAAATAATATAATCACAAAAGGACTCCACAATGTGTGTAGGAGGGAACAGGAGGCGTGGGGTTCTAGGAGCGAGCGGCCTCCATTACTAAATGTTTACCACAAAAGAGCTGCTCCTAGTGAGGTTAGACCCTGCTACAGTTATAAAACCATTGTGAGTGGGGACATCTCACAAAAAGTAACGGACTGGTCTCACACACCACCTGGTGTCATGCTTCATCATCGACCAGTCCTCGCCCTCTAAAACCTTCGTTTGATAGAGGAACACCTGGAGACAGGGATGCACTTCTAAACTAAGGAGTGGGGGCCCGTGAAATGGAAAGTGAAGTTAAAAATCATTATAGTTACCAGAAAGTAAATTTTAATGTGGCCAATAACTATATGATGCTAAAAACAATATTAAAATAATGACTTTTGAACTTCAACTTAGAAACATTCCGCCCCCCGCAACTAATGACAGCTATGTGATTAGCGAACACTAAGAGGCAAGTCAGTTGCCATGTGTAGCCTATAGAGACATATTATCCCCTAGGATGTTGAAGAATATATTTTCACATTTTTGCAGCACACAAAAGGAAATTTGAGCACAAAAATGGAAATTTTGCGTCATTATTGCAGCACTTTATTTTACTGATAATCATTTCTTTCAGACTTAAATCAATAAAGACTGTTTTAGCAGAGTATTCCACTTTGAAATGGGCATGTTTAAAGTTTAAGTGTTTAAAGTGGCTGTAGTTTTATGGAAGCACAGCTCCCAATCCTATCTTCATGGAAGGGGGCTGGATTCCTTTCTGAGATGTTGTAGCGCCCATGTATGTACCCCTGCTGGGGCAATGCTGCCTCCTGGACCCATGAGGCTTGACACTTCTTCCTCAGGTGTCCTAGAGCACAGGATTGTAGTAGGTGGATGTGCATTACCACGGCTCATATAAGCATGTAAAATATTGCTGTAGACAGATCAGTTACTTACAGATGCTGTGTGTACAGTCTACACTCCAAATATGAGACTAATCCCACCTCTGCTAGCAATCCCGCACCACAGGCAGCGGAGTCCCCCACACAGATAGCATCAAGATCTGAGGGGTTCATTGCTGTGCATGCACTGATTGTCATTTAATTTGAATATATAACTCTCAGACTAAAAAGTTTGCTGGATATTTTGCAGAGTTTTAATATAGTTGACTTTCTAAAACTCCTATAACCCCCATCTCCTTCCCAAAAAGAATTAACAGGACCGCTAGAGCTTGCTTTTCGATTGAAATCCAAGTCCACCGAGCTGAGATCTTGCTCATCCTTTGTCGAAGTGACATAGGAGGGAGTTTGCATCAATAATCAGTGCTGAAGTTTGACTACATTGCTTCCAGATAGGGAAGTGGTGCTGATGGATATTGTAGTTGACCAGTCAGAAATGGTTTCTACTGGATTAACTTGCAAACATGGGATTTTAGGACATCTGCACTACTATGAGGAAACTAAAGTTGGTATTTGGAATGTGTTGACGTCTACGGCATTGGAAGAGTTTCAATTTAGTATTGGAGTTATAAATGGAATTACCAGCTTGTCCTTAAATTGACTCGCAGTGAGACCTCCTTTTTGTATGTCAGATGACTGGCCTGCCAAGATGTGCCCACACACCCTAGTGAACTATCATGCAGCATATGGTAATTGAAGTTGACAGTATTGGAGAAATAATTGATTAATGGATGTCAGCCTGTAGTTGCACACTGTTTTTTTTACACAATTATTTACTTTAAAAGAAAGGTTTATTCTTCTTTTGAAAGGATGTGTCTGCCTGAAGCATGTCACTGTAAGGCCTCTGGGCTCAATAAACAATTCTTTTTTATAGTGGTATGCCATGGGCATATGCTGCTTGCACAAGTCACATTGAAATATGACTAACCACATATTTATTCATTTCTTTAAATGTTTATTGAGAGGATCTGTTTATCAGTTTCACATTGAAAAGTTTAATAATTCATAGTCATGCATTTATTTGGTTTCCAAACAAATGTGCCGGTGCTCTTACAACAGCTAAGAGCACAAGGAAATGTCCTGGGTGAAGAGCAAACAAGTTTTGAAGCAAGGAAATATTATTTGGGGACATCACGAATATTACTGCTTTGCTGTACATTGAAACAGATTTTTCAGGATTGTGAGAAGTTGGCCTGATATGTAGTGCTCACTATTCTAGTGATCACTGTGTATCATTCCAAACGACCCTTATTGATGATTGGTTGTAAGTCAACCTTATAGACCAGCTATCCTAGTAGCGTGGATACGAGCAGTCTTAGGCTAAACTCTAGAGGGCGTGTTAAGCCAGCTGTTTACCATCACATATACCCCTTGAACACCAAGTGAAAGGACACCACACAAGTTGTTATGAAAATAAAGGATATTTATTTATAACAAGACTACCCTGGCTCTTTATGAGTCAGGGAGCTAAGCACAATACAAAACTCTTAGGAAAATACTTCTGGTTGCACAATTTACACAAATGCCCGAGGGCACGAAACCATTACACTGCAAGTGGAAGGGGAGAGGTTAGAAAGTCTAAGGTTACTGATTCCGGAGTGATCCGATCAGTGGGACTAAACGAAAAAGGAACTGGACACTTGTAAAGCAAACCTGCGATGGAGCACCGAAATGCTCGAGTTACCTAGCCCGGAGGCTGCGGCTGTGGAAGGTTCGGCAAGATGTCGGAAGTCCTCGTTGTAGTCTCAGGAGCCTGAAAGAAGAGTTGCTGGCAGGCGACCAGTGTCGATGTTCAGCGAGATCCAAGCCTGGATCGGTGATGAAGGAAACCTGAAAGCAGAGGGGACTCAGTTCTCAACCGCTAGCCAGCGATCGTGTGGGCACCAGGAGGGTACCGGCTGAAGTCACCTCGACCAGGTGAGTGGATGACGTTGGACTCGGCTGTTCCTCAGACCAGGAGGCGCGGCGGCGACCAGGATGGAGGGCGAGCTGTCCCACGAAGGTGTCTGCTGTCGATGATGCTGGGCCCAGGAATGGGGCAGCGGATCTTGGCAGTGGCAAACCCACGCGGTGGAGTCAAGATGGCGTCTGGAGTGGACCAGGAGGGTCCGTGGTACTCCTCTGTTGAAGGGGAGCAAGAGCCAGTCTGGAGCAACCAGACTAGTGATGAAAACAATCGTGGTGCGTCGTGAAGAGGGCCACAAGCCAGTCGGCAAGTGGTCGAACAACGCGGTGAACAGCAAGGAGCAGAAGGGCCCCCACGCAGATCTCGTGGATGCTGGGGAGGCAGACTTCGGTGCTGGAGCTGCTCAGGGTTAGGGCTTCTCAAACCCTAGGTGCACTCACTCGAGGGTCCCTCGGTGGGCGTGCTAGATAAGCGTCGTGCAGGTTCTGAAGATGGCCGGTCCCGCAAGTCTCGTCACACCTACGACTCTCAGCTGGGCTGATGAGGTAGGTAAAAGGTCAGAGATGGCAGGGAACTCGGGTCTCGTCGAGCTGGGCAGTCTTGATCCGTAGGAGAGACTTACAGCAAACCGCAAGCGCTTAGGTGGTACCTGCTGGTGCAGGGTGGCTACTCCTTAGCCACAAGGGAGAGTCTTCAGAAATAGTCAAGAGTTCCTTTCGTGGAAAGTAGTTCAAGATTCAGAATTATCCGAATTATCCGATTATCCAATTTGGGAAGGGGACTCACTCCTACCTTTATTCTAAGAAAAGGGGCTGGCCCGTGACTAGGTTCTACCTATGGGTGGAGCCAGGAGGGGGGTGGTTACACCCCTATCCTTTGTCCGGCTTTGCCCCAGCTCAGGGGCTGGTGTGCCCCCGAAACTGGTTTGAGCCGGGCTATGCACAGTGAGCACCGGGGTGCCACTTGCAGTCACCTTCCTTTCAGCCCTGCCTACCTGGGATACACAAACCCTGTCTGGGATGGTGCTAACACCGCCCTCGACAGGAAACCCTTTGTCCAAGCTCCCTTCGCTGGAAGGTCTCCCAGCAGCAGGAGGTCAGACTTGTGTCTGGTGGCAGCATCCATTTTGTGATGCTGAGGCTTGAGTCAACTTTAACCGGGGTTCAAGGTTACTTCCATGTCGTGCCCCTCTAAAAGGGGGGAATGCTAACCCCGTCGCCAGAACTGGCGAGGGGTTCGTATTCCAATTCGTATGACACCTTACTCGACATGTGTAGGTGATGCGATGCCAAAGTTAGCAAATAACCGCGAGGATTATAATGCATTTAAAAGTAGTTGGCCCGCGTCACCATGGAACGGCTATTAGGACTTGGTTCCGCAAGCCGTCGACGGGCTCAGCTCGCGCCAGAGCACCGTCCCACATGATTCCCTGCACTCTGCCTTCAGGATTGATAAGGCCTGCCATAGGAGTGACTGATAGGAGTCCATGTGTCCATTTTAGGGTTAGGTGTAGGAATACTACACCTACAGCAACGGGTGATTACACCACGTTGCCCCAGCTGTCGTGCAGCCAGTTGTGTCAGATTTGGGCGGCCATTCCAGGGGTGGCATAATACATGCTGCAGCCCCTGGTAGGCCCTGGGTACACCGATGCCCTGGATACCTGAGGTATGCTGAGACAGGGACTGACAAGGCGGCCCAGTTCCAATTGGTGGATGCACCTAATGTACATGTGTGTTAATTTCGAGAGAGAACAGCTAGGCTGTGGGTCTGATTGGCAGGCCCACAGCCGGGGAAAGTCGTAAACCAATGAAGCAAAAGCAAAAAATCTGGGTGATCATAGGATTGCAGACCCTACTCTCCTACATGACCCCCCCCCCAAACTTTGGGACAATAAGCTAACCTTGACCAGGTGAGTCTTCTTGCTCTAAGTGGAAATACCTGGAGAGCCCATCTGCATTGCCATGATCAGTGCCAGGTCTATGCTCCACTGTGAAGTCCATCCCCTGTAGGGAAATGGACCACCTAAGTAGTTTGGGGTTTTCACCCTTCATTTGATTTAGCCACAAGAGGGGCTTATGGTCGGTCTGAATCTTGAAGTGAGTGCCAAACAGTATGGCCTCAGCTTCTTCAGGGCCCAAACCACAGCAAAGGCCTCCCTCTCAATAGCTGACCAATTCTTCTCTCTGGGGGTCAGCCTCCTGCTAATAAAAGCTATGGGCTGGTCATGACCATCAAAATTCAGTTGAGATAGAACAGATCCCACACCCAGCTCCGAAGCGTCTGTTTGGACAATGAATGGTCTGGAGTAGTCTGGACTTTTTAGGATAGGTGCTGTGCACATGGCCTGCTTTAGGTCATCAAATGCCTTCTGACAGCTTGCTGTCCACTGAACTTTTTTGGGCATCTTTTTACTTGTCAGGTCGTTTAGCGGGGTCACAATGGATCCATAATTTCTGACAAACTTCCGGTAATAACCAGTCAGGCCCAAGAAAGCTCGAACCTGAGTCTGGTTGGTTGGAGGAGCCCAGTCCTGGATGGCCTGTATTTTGCTCTCCAATGGCTGAACCTGGCCTCCACCTACAAGGTGGCCCAGGTATACAACCTGTGTCTGCCCTATCTGGCACTTAGTGGCCTTGATAGTGAGGCCTGCCTTTTGCAGGGCCTCTAACACTTTCCTCAGGTGGACCAGATGATCCTCCCAGGTGGAGCTAAAGACAGCGATATCGTCCAGATACGCCGCGCAGAAGTCGTCCAACCCAGTGAGAACTCGATTCACCAGCCTTTGGAAGGTGGCAGGTGCATTTTTCAAACCAAAGGGCATTACCACGAACTGATAATGCCCACCCGGGGTAGAAAATGCTGTTTTGGGCTTGGCCTCCTCAGCTAACCTGATTTGCCAATACCCAGCTGTCAGGTCAAACGTACTTAAGTAGCTGGCCGAAGCCAACCGGTTGATAAGTTCGTCTGCTCTTGGTATTGGGTGGGCATCAGTCTTAGTGACTGCATTGAGACCTCTGTAGTCCACGCAAAACCTCATCTCTTTCTTACCGCCCTGGGTGTGAGGTTTCGGCACGAGAACTACGGGACTAACCCAGGGGCTGTCCGAGGGTTCAATGACTCCCAGCTCCAACATTTTCTGCACCTCCGTCTTGATGCAGTCTCTGACATGATCAGGTTGCCGATAGATTTTACTCTTTACGGGCAGACTGTCCCCAGTGTCGACCTCATGGGTACACCAATTGGTTTGACTGGGCGTCAGAGAGAACATATGTCGAAAGGATTGAAGAACCTGTTTACAATCCTTTTGTTGATGTCCAGAGAGGCTGCCACAAAAGACAACGCCATCTACTGACCCATCGTCAGGGTTCTGAGAGAGCAGGTCCGGGAGAGGGTCACTCTCCTCCTCCTGTCCCTCATCTGTGGCCATGAGCAAGCCCATGCCCTCCCTGTCGACATATGCCTTGAGCCTGTTTACATGGAGCACCCTGTGTGGGCTCCGGGGAGTTCCCAGGTCTACCAAGTAGGTGACCTCTCCCTTTTGCTCAATGATCGTGTGGGGCCCAGACCATTTGTCTTTGAGTGCTGCCGGGGCCACTGGCTCCAGCACCCACACCTTCTGTCCAGGCTGGTACACAGTCAGGACAGCCTTTTGGTCGTGCCAAGCCTTCTGTAATTCTTGGCTCGCCTCAAGGTTTTTAGACGCCTTTTCCATGTACTCCGCCATCCGCGAGCGGAGACCGAGTACATAGTCCACAATGTTCGATGCCGGCTTTCTGAGAGGTCTCTCCCATCCTTCCTTTACCAAACAAAGGGGTCCCCTTACAGGACGCCCGAACAGAAGCTCAAAAGGGCTGTAGCCAACCCCCTTCTGCGGGACCTCTCTGTAGGCGAACAAGAGGCAGGGTATCAGGACATCCCATCTCCGCCGAAGCTTTTCAGGTAGTCCGTGAATCATCCCTTTTAGGGTCCTGTTGAATCTCTCAACAAGCCCATTGCATTGTGGGTGATAGGGTGTGGTGAACTTGTAGTTGACACCACACTCCTTCCACATTGCAGTCAGATATCCCGACATGAAGTTTGCACCTCTGTCTGAGACGACCTTCTTAGGGAAGCCCACTCTGGAGAACACTCCAAGTAGGGCCCGTGCCACCACAGGTGCTGTCGTGGTCCTAAGCGGAATAGCTTCAGGATACCTAGTGGCGTGGTCCACCACCACCAGTATAAACTTGTGCCCTGATGCTGTCTGGGGTTCCATTGGTCCGACAATGTCGATCCCCACTCGTTCAAAGGGTACCCCCACCACCGGTAGTGGTATGAGGGGGGCCTTTGTCGTGCCACCTGACTTACCACTGGCTTGGCAAGTGACACAGGAGCGGCAAAACTCCTTCGTATCTTCGGACATGTGGGGCCAGTGAAAGTGTGGAACAATCCTGTCCCAAGTCTTATTCTGGCCTAAGTGACCTGCAAGGGGAATCTCGTGGGCCAAGGTAAGAAGGAAACCTCTCAGAGACAAGGGGATGACCAGCCTCCTGGTCGCACCAGGTTTGGGGTCTCTTGCCTCGGAGTACAGGAGTCCATCGTCCCAGTACACTTTGTGGGTACCTGTGGCGTTCCCTGCAGCCTCAGCAGCAGCCTGCTGTCTGAGGGGTTCAAGGGAGGGGCAGTCTAACTGTGCCTTCCCCAGGTCTTCCCTGGAGGGTCTCCCTGAGCCCAGAAACTCAACCTGACCAGGTTCAAGCTCTTTCGGCTCAGTTTCCCTCAGTTCTTTAAGGTCAGCCTCCTCAGAGACTTGATCCACGACCTGGGGCAAGGGGGAAGGCGAAGCCTTACCCTTACTGCTCCTCTTCTTGGAAGGTGTCTGGTCCGTTCTTCCAGGATCCAGCACCTGTTCAGTGGGGCATCTTTTGGCCTGTGACCTGGTCACAGCAAGGACATGTGCTGGCAAGCCTAACATTTCCATGTGAGTCCTCTGCTCCACTTCTGACCATTGTGACGTTTCCAAATCATTGCCCAACAGACATTCTACGGGGAGGTCTGAATTAACCACAACCTTTTTCGGGCCACTTACCCCTCCCCAGGAGAAATCAACAACTGCCATACTGTGATTGGTAGTGACGTTGCTGGCATTGGTCACTAGGTAACTGGTACCTAGCATGATCTGTCCAGGGTCCACAAAGTTAGGCGTCACCATGGTGACACTGGCACAAGTGTCCCTGTAGGCCTGAGCCACTTTTCCATTAATCAAAGGTGTCTGTCTGTATTTGCCCAAAGTATTGGGACTGGCATCAGGGGACATATCCATATCCCCTGTACAGACAAGGACGGCCCGAGTGAGTGTGCCGACTAAGTCGTCACTCCCCTCGGTTCCCAAGGTTAACCCAACTAATGCCTTGGGAGGCGCACTACCACTGCTGACTGTACTAGGGGGTGCAGGTGCCTTAGGGGCTGCAGTGGTAGGAGTTTGCCCTCCTTTCTTGGTGCACTCACTAAACCAGTGAGTCTTACTTTTACAGTATTGGCACCACCTTTTTGACTGGCCTTCTTGAGTCTTCTTCTTCTGTGAAGCCTGACCCCCACCCTCTTTGGTTTGTTGGGGACCTGTCGAAGACTTCTGGTCATTTTGTTCACTCTTGTTACTACCCTTCTGGTCTGCTTTCTTCTGACCACCCTGGTTCTGGTTCTGGTTCTGCTTGACCCTTGTTCTGACCCATCTGTCTGCCTTCTTTCCCAATTCTTGGGGAGAGGTCAGATCCGAGTCGACAAGGTGCTGATGCAACAATTGGTTCTGACAGTTGTTTAAAATCTGTTCTCGTATGATAAGATTGTACAATCCTGTGTAATCAGTAACCTTGCTACCCAGCAACCAGCCTTCCAAAGCCTTAGTGGCACAATCGACAAAGTCAGTCCAATCCTGAGACTGAATTTTCTGGGTGTCCCGGAACAGCACCCGGTACTGTTCCGTGGTTAAGCCGAACCCATCAATCAGTGTGCTCTTCAGGACTTGGTAGTTGTTAGCATCCTCAGCTCTAGTAGTGAGGAGCTTGTCCCTTCCTTTACCTTCAAAGGAAAGCCACAGTATAGCTGCCCACTGACTTGGGGGGACGCACTGGACAGTGCAGGCCCTCTCCAAGGCAGTTATCCACTTGTGGATGTCGTCCCCTTGTTTAAAGGGGGGCACTATTTTACTCAGGTATCTAGTGTCTATACCCCTGTCTTTCTCTCTATTGAGAATGCTGCCACCAGTGGGATCTAACCCACTTAACTTCTGCTCTCGGGCCAGGGCCAGTCTTTCTTTGGCGAGGGCAAGTTCTTCCCGCTCGATCCTCAGATTGACTTCCCTCATCTTCGCTTCATGCTCCCTTCTCTGAGGGGACGTCATTCCTCTCTGAGAAGATGCCTGAGAGACATGTGTATGAACCGATCTGCCAGAGCCTCTGGAGAGAGACCTAGCTCATCCGTTCCCAAGGTTAGGCCTGCTTGAGCGTGGGCCCGGGGCTCCCTCAGTTCCATTCTCATGCCTGCTTAAGTTGGTCCTTGTAAGCCTGCCGACTACCACTGGACCTTTGTCTGCCTCGTCTCCTGATAACTCCTCCTCGTCCTCCTCCTCTGTGTGGAGGTCGAGGTCGGGGTCACCGAGGGTTCCCTCTAAGGGAGGCATGTTCCCATCAGCACTGGGGGGACCTGTGTTGGAGGACCTCCTAGCATCGTACGCCTCTAAGAGACCTATCAGAATTGCGATGGTAGGGTTAGAACCCTGGTTTAGCTTCCTGGAGGCACACAGTTGTCTCATCTCCTTGAAGCTAAGAGTTGCATATCGTGACACGACCTGTGGAGGGTCACTGACCACTAAGGGAGTCTGCGAAGACTCTCCGTGGACCGACATGCTTTTCTAGTGAGGTGTAAGTGATGCACCTACCTACACTATGTGTTTACCTACTGATCCCTTGCTAAGAGTTGTAGTCAGGGTGTGCTAAGCCCTGTTACACTACAACAGCCGGTTCAGTAGAACTCGGAGTATTCTAAGTTAAGTTATATGTACCTGGGTACTTATGTGATCTTTCACTTCGATATTCTTAGGATACGTGTGTGGTAAAACAACAGCAAGCTCAAATCCCAACCGCTGCTCACCAATGTGAGAAGTTGGCCTGATATGTAGTGCTCACTATTCTAGTGATCACTGTGTATCATTCCAAACGACCCTTATTGATGATTGGTTGTAAGTCAACCTTATAGACCAGCTATCCTAGTAGCGTGGATACGAGCAGTCTTAGGCTAAACTCTAGAGGGCGTGTTAAGCCAGCTGTTTACCATCACATATACCCCTTGAACACCAAGTGAAAGGACACCACACAAGTTGTTATGAAAATAAAGGATATTTATTTATAACAAGACTACCCTGGCTCTTTATGAGTCAGGGAGCTAAGCACAATACAAAACTCTTAGGAAAATACTTCTGGTTGCACAATTTACACAAATGCCCGAGGGCACGAAACCATTACACTGCAAGTGGAAGGGGAGAGGTTAGAAAGTCTAAGGTTACTGATTCCGGAGTGATCCGATCAGTGGGACTAAACGAAAAAGGAACTGGACACTTGTAAAGCGAACCTGCGATGGAGCACCGAAATGCTCGAGTTACCTAGCCCGGAGGCTGCGGCTGTGGAAGGTTCGGCAAGATGTCGGAAGTCCTCGTTGTAGTCTCAGGAGCCTGAAAGAAGAGTTGCTGGCAGGCGACCAGTGTCGATGTTCAGCGAGATCCAAGCCTGGATCGGTGATGAAGGAAACCTGAAAGCAGAGGGGACTCAGTTCTCAACCGCTAGCCAGCGATCGTGTGGGCACCAGGAGGGTACCGGCTGAAGTCACCTCGACCAGGTGAGTGGATGACGTCGGACTCAGCTGTTCCTCGGACCAGGAGGCGCGGCGGCGACCAGGATGGAGGGCGAGCTGTCCCACGAAGGTGTCTGCTGTCGATGATGCTGGGCCCAGGAATGGGGCAGCGGATCTTGGCAGTGGCAAACCCACGCGGTGAAGTCAAGATGGCGTCTGGAGTGGACCAGGAGGGTCCGTGGTACTCCTCTGTTGAAGGGGAGCAAGAGCCAGTCTGGAGCAACCAGACTAGTGATGAAAACAATCGTGGTGCGTCGTGAAGAGGGCCACAAGCCGGTCGGCAAGTGGTCGAACAACGCGGTGAACAGCAAGGAGCGGAAGGGCCCCCACGCAGATCTCGTGGATGCTGGGGAGGCAGACTTCGGTGCTGGAGCTGCTCAGGGTTAGGGCTTCTCAAACCCTAGGTGCACTCACTCGAGGGTCCCTCGGTGGGCGTGCTAGATAAGCGTCGTGCAGGTTCTGAAGATGGCCGGTCCCGCAAGTCTCGTCACACCTACGACTCTCAGCTGGGCTGATGAGGTAGGTAAAAGGTCAGAGATGGCAGGGAACTCGGGTCTCGTCGAGCTGGGCAGTCTTGATCAGTAGGAGAGACTTACAGCAAACCGCAAGCGCTTAGGTGGTGCCTGCTGGTGCAGGGTGGCTACTCCTTAGCCACAAGGGAGAGTCTTCAGAAATAGTCAAGAGTTCCTTTCGTGGAAAGTAGTTCAAGATTCAGAATTATCCGAATTATCCGATTATCCAATTTGGGAAGGGGACTCGCTCCTACCTTTATTCCAAGAAAAGGGGCTGGCCCGTGACTAGGTTCTACCTATGGGTGGAGCCAGGAGGGGGGTGGTTACACCCCTATCCTTTGTCCGGCTTTGCCCCAGCTCAGGGGCTGGTGTGCCCCCGAAACTGGTTTGAGCCGGGCTATGCACAGTGAGCACCGGGGTGCCACTTGCAGTCACCTTCCTTTCAGCCCTGCCTACCTGGGATACACAAACCCTGTCTGGGATGGTGCTAACACCGCCCTCGACAGGAAACCCTTTGTCCAAGCTCCCCTCGCTGGAAGGTCTCCCAGCAGCAGGAGGTCAGACTTGTGTCTGGTGGCAGCATCCATTTTGAGATGCTGAGGCTTGAGTCAACTTTAACCGGGGTTCAAGGTTACTTCCATGTCGTGCCCCTCTAAAAGGGGGGAATGCTAACCCCGTCGCCAGAACTGGCGAGGGGTTCGTATTCCAATTCGTATGACACCTTACTCGACATGTGTAGGTGATGCGATGCCAAAGTTAGCAAATAACCGCGAGGATTATAATGCATTTAAAAGTAGTTGGCCCGCGTCACCATGGAACGGCTATTAGGACTTGGTTCCGCAAGCCGTCGACGGGCTCAGCTCGCGCCAGAGCACCGTCCCACATGATTCCCTGCACTCTGCCTTCAGGATTGATAAGGCCTGCCATAGGAGTGACTGATGGGAGTCCATGTGTCCATTTTAGGGTTAGGTGTAGGAATACTACACCTACAGCAACGGGTGATTACACCACGTTGCCCCAGCTGTCGTGCAGCCAGTTGTGTCAGATTTGGGCGGCCATTCCAGGGGTGGCATAATACATGCTGCAGCCCCTGGTAGGCCCTGGGTACACCGATGCCCTGGATACCTGAGGTATGCTGAGATAGGGACTGACAAGGCGGCCCAGTTCCAATTGGTGGATGCACCTAATGTACATGTGTGTTAATTTCGAGAGAGAACAGCTAGGCTGTGGGTCTGATTGGCAGGCCCACAGCCGGGGAAAGTCGTAAACCAATGAAGCAAAAGCAAAAAATCTGGGTGATCATAGGATTGCCGACCCTACTCTCCTACAAGGATCATGTCATTTAGGAAATAATATCAACAAACGATCTGTAGGAATTAAAGTAATTTGACTGTTGTAAAGGATGAAGGTCATAAAGCTAAAGAGACGGTCCACGTAAACGCAAATACTGCCTGTAGGAAAGTGCCCCTTTTTGATGGTTGCCCCCACTTTTTGCCTAATGTTGATGGACTTTGACTGAGTGTGCCCTGGGTTCCTGCCAACCAGGTGCCCAGGGCCTATGTTCTTTGCCTAAAATATACTGTTGCAAAACCCAATTGGCAACTCTCTGGCCACATGTAAGACCCTTGTAAGAGGTACCATCGGTACAAAGGGCACTGTGACCAGGGAAGGCCTCAAAGGGCAGCAGCAATTTTTGGATCACCCTTAGAGACCCTGCACCTATATATATATATATTACCTACTGGCGGTCGCCAGTAGGTAGATATAGTTAGGACCTATTTTCCATAGGAAATCTGCAACATTCTATTTGGAATAACGTTGGCGCCGATTGACGAATCTTTGCGAAATATTCCAAACTTTTGTCCAGCTCCGGTCCGCTCCTATCCTAAAAATTTCACGGTGATTCGTCAAGCGGGGGCCGAGAAAAAAAGGGGGTCCCAAAACACGTTTTCCCCATGCATTTTCCCATAAGACCTGTTGACACAGCTACAGCCCGAACTGCTGAACGGAATTACACCAAATTTGGCAAAGAGGTAGTCCTCAGTTCAGACTCGTGCCTTTTGCTTAAATGGTGTAAATCCGTTCAGTAGTTCCTGAGAAAATTTGAGTTAAATAGATAGATATATCTAGGGCCTCGGAGGATCCGCGCACCCTCCCCGCACCCAGCACGCACCCTGCCGTGCACGAGCTGTATTCTAATTGGCTGTCAACACTCCAGATCAGGAAGTGTTGGCAGCCATCTTGTGCCTCGGTACAACCGAGGCACAAGAAACCTATAAAACAAACGCGAAAAAAGCGACAAGGGGGCAGGGTAGAAACACCCTGACCCCCTAGGCCTGCTCAGGGGGTCCCACAAGGACCCCCAGGGCCAAAAAAAGCATTAAGAAAAAAATAAATGAATCGGCGAGATTCGTGCACCCAGCGCGAATTTCGGCCGAAAATTAAAAAATAAGAAGCGCGGAACTCCCGCGCTTCTTTGGTAATTGGCCCCCGGGGGGGCCAAATCCCGGGGGCAGTAATAAAAAAAAGTGTGGGGGGTCCCAATCCCCCCCAACACTGCCCCGGAGACCGCCACCACCCGGGGCTTATAGAAAATGATTGGGGGGCTCACAGCCACCCCAGCCCCGGGGACCGCCACCCCCCGGGGCTTAAAATTATTTGGGATGGGGGGCTCTCAGGCCCCCCCAGCCACGGGGACCACTACCCCCCCGGGGCAACTTGTCCGTGTGGGAGGGGGGTCACGAGGCCCCCCTTCTGGAGCCTTGAATAGGCCCTGGTGACTGCCCCCCCCCAGGGCCGGCTCCTGCAGTGTCTCGGGGTACCCACCCCCAGGACACTGTAGTTTGCAATGACAGGGCAGGAGCCTCGCGGCTCCCACCCTGTCATTGCAAACTGCTTTGCTTCATTGAAGCGAGAGCAGGGAAACCTGAACCTGGATTGAAGAGGAATTAATTCCCCAACTTAAAATGCGCCTCAGGGCGTGTTTGCACACGTCACCTCTGGCCCGCCCCCTTCCTTTACCATTGTACAAATATTCCTCTAAAATCAGCCGAACTACGAATTACTCAACTGTTCTCAGGAGAGAACCCAGTGCTGACCCTGAAAAATCATTCTAAGCGTACTTACCAGTAATTGTATTTCCTTCCATAGGAATCCATTGTTTGGTTTTCAGCAGAAAAGTTTCAGTGTCCATTTTTGAAACGTACAAATATTCCTCTAAAATCAGCCGAACTACGAATTACGATTTACTCACATGTTCTCAGGAGAGAACCCAGGGCTGCATCTTTAGTGATAACACTACTTACCTGCTAAGTGAATTTTCTGCCATAGGATAACATTGGTGATTCTATGTGAAAAATGTTCCAAGTGTCAATTTTAAAATACAATAATAATCCTTAAAAATCACTACTGTAACCAAAACGCTTTTACTCAACTGTTTACAGGAGATGTCCAAGGACTGAATCTAGCATCCAGTCCTGTGGTTAGAAAAGTAATCCATAAAGTAACTAATTGCATTTGACTAGAAATTCACATTGAGCTCAATGTTGCTTTGTGTTTGAAATTGTGTTGCCCATTGCAACAACTGTATCTACTGTACTTAAAAGTCTATTGCCTATTTGCAAAGTATTTAAACTAAAGTAATTCATTCTGAGAAGGTATAATTTATATTGTAATGTATAATGTAAATAAAAAAATAAAATATCTAAAAATAAACAGTTTAAACAATGTAGTAAATCAGTATCAAAAAATCAGTATAACAATTAATACATTAAAAATTGTCATTTACAAACCCTTTGAAATTCACTGAAAAAACCATAGGTTTCAGGCCTGATATAGTTAGGAATTAGCATTTAAAAAACCTTTGAAGTTCACTGAAAAAACCATAGGTTTCAGGCCTGATATAGTTAGGAATTAGCATTTAAAAAACCTTAGAAATTCACTGAAAAATCAATAAGTTTTAGGGGTGTTATAGTTAGCTGGACATTTCACTCGAACAAAACCATTGAAATTCCTCCGATATAGTTAGTTGTACTAACTACATCTCGCACGCCCGCAATCCACTGCTGATGATGTCACATATTACATCATTCATGACATGGTCAGTGACATCACTGATGACATCTCAAATGACATCACTGATGACATCACTGATGACATCATCCACGTGACAATCAGATACACCTCATCATACACTAGTATAACCTTTCATCACTCACTGTAAAATAGAGAGTGCCAGATTTAAAACCATTGACACACCAATACAAGATTCCTAGATCTATACACACATCTAATCACTTACATATAGATTCACATGCTGTCAATGATCAATAGAACACTATCAAATATACTTATACACCTATATCGACATTACACACCAGCACACATCCTAATCACTTATGAAGTCATCCTACTCACTTATGCAAACAATGGATCATACTTACTTTTACTTAGCTATACACTTATAAAAACACCACTTCATCTATTCATATAGATAATAACTCATACTTAGTGTGTTATAAAAACACTATTACAACTATACAGTTATCCATACAGTCACTCATACAATCACTGAGTCTTATGTATACCTATTTATATACAACAACTGACACATACACTGGCTTTTATTTTTCTAGTTTGTTGGACATGTACCATTGAGACATATATTGGCTCATCGCCACACCCATAAAGATATTCACTCACCCAAACAACTGTTATAACATGTAGTTTTAACTTCAGATACCTACTGAATCAACTATTCACACATCTTTGGGCAGTCATACACCCCCCACCGAACCACACACACATTCACTCTTCCATACAAATACTCAGTTAACTAATCAATAAATAATATAGACTTTCACGTAGCGAGTAACCAACTGGTGCAGCAGTTTACACAACAACTGACAAAGTGATACAGATATTCACACAGTTTTGTCACTATCCAAAATATTTTGTGAGACACTATAAATTAGTCAAGTAAACAGTCAATCACACTGCTACGAAATCCTTCATCCAGATATTTATATTTATATATCCACCCATTCTTCAATGCAAATTGCTATACATATATATATATATATCCTTGCTCACTCCCCACTTCGAACGGAGCACTCGCGGGCGGGTGCAGGCTTGCGGTAGTGGAACCCGCTGATTATTTCGCTTGATTTCTTCAGTCATAAAGAAATACCGCACTCTCGGGGGGCGCTTGAAAGTCTTTTAATTCAGCAACCAACAACAAACAACAAACAAGCGTGTTTCGGCGAAAAGCCTTCTTCGGTGTTCATGACACATCGGAGGAGGCATGTTTAAAAAGCATTGTAATGGAGCACTCAAATTAAGAAGGGACAAGCACTCTCTTACTAACGTGAGTGCCATTTTGAAGTTGTGTGTGTATATACAGTTCTCATGGAAATTCATTGACAATATACTTCTTGCTTTACATGATTATAATCTAAAATAATATTTGTAGATCAAATTGTCACTAATTAAGCAGTGTATCGGCTTTTCTGTATTGTACCACAAAACATCATACTGAATCTAGCCGTGGATTGGCATACGTCCCTTCCTATCGAACTCCATGTTTACACGCTATACATTTTGAATCACATATATTGTCATCATAGGTTCAAAAAACAATCTACATTCTGATATTTATTAACTCAAGAAATTCATGTATCCATTGAAGCTAATATGAACTAAGAGCCTATATGAACAGCTAATTCTTCCCCACTATTCAATCCATAGAGTGGAGACTTCTGAATCAGATTTAACAGAAAATGAGTCAAGTGATGATCAAATGGGAAGACAAGCGGAAGGGAGAAAAACAGTGACCCCTTTTCACGACGAGTTTCAAATAATTCGCCAATCATGGCTACGGGGGGGGCAAGAACAAGCCACCGGAAGGAGGCGTAGATTGTTTTTTGAACCTATGATGACAATATATGTGATTCAAAATGTATAGCGCGTAAACATGGAGTTCGATAGGAAGGGACGTATGCCGATCCACGGCTAGATTCAGTATGATGTTAGATTATAATCATGTAAAGCAAGAAGTATATTGTCAATGAATTTCCATGAGAACTGTATATACACACACAACTTCAAAATGGCACTCACGTTAGTAAGAGAGTGCTTGTCCCTTCTTAATTTCAGTGCTCCGTTACAATGCTTTTTAAACATGCCTCCTCCGATGTGTCATGAACACCGAAGAAGTCTTTTCGCCAAAACGCGTTTGTTTGTTGTTGGTTGTTGAATTAAAAGATTTTCAAGCGCCCCCCGAGAGTGCGGTATTTCTTTATGACTGAAGAAATCGAGCGAAATATATATATATATATATATATCATACATATTTAAATAACGAACCAAACCACATTCACTGGATGTCATCAGTGATGTCATCAGTGATGTCATTTGAGATGTCATCAGTGATATCACTGACCATGTCATGAATGATGTAATATGTGACATCATCAGCAGTGGATTGCGGGCGCGCGAGATGTAGTTAGTTGTACTAACTATATCGGAGGAATTTCAATGGTTTTGTTCGAGTGAAATGTCCAGCTAACTAAAACACCCCTAAAACCTATTGTTTTTTCAGTGAATTTCTAAGGTTTTTTAAATGCTAATTCCTAACTATATCAGGCCTGAAACTAGGCCTGGGCTAAAATTCCGTTCCGCTCGCGGAAATTGCGATAATTTGACATTTTCGCGTTCCGTGGAGAGCGCGAAAATGTCAACATTTCCGCAATCCGCATTTTACCTGAAATTTTTTGCTTGCTCGCGCTGTAAAATAATACATTCTCGTGTGCGCGATCGCCTTACCTGACTCCCCGCGTTCGCCGACAAGTTTTCCCGATCCAGTCGCGTTCTCCACGAGATGTTGGATTGTTGGTAGCCATTTGAGCTGTTTCACGCCCGCAGTAACGTCATTCGTCGCGCGATCACGTCTTTCTTCTCGCGATCATGCACCGCGAGACAAGTGAAAACAAGATGGCCGTGCCCGCGAGCAAACGCATGGGTAAGTTGACGAGCCGCGACCACGCAGAAAATACCGCGAACGGGCGGGAAAAAAACTTCCGCATCTTCGCGATATTTTCGCGTGTTTGCGGAGATTTTTAACATTTTCGCGATAATTTGCGGAAGTGAATTTTGCAAATTCCGCCCAGCCCTACCTGAAACCTATGATTTTTTTCAGTGAATATATATATATATATATATATATATAATATACACACACACACACACCCCTTTGCAGGCTGAGATTTGTGGTGCAGAACAAGGTGAAGAGTCAACATGGCACACAACCCTGTGTGCCATGCTTACAACCTATTGCCCTGGCATATATAAGTCAACCCTCTAGCTGGGTGTACTATACCAGTGGTGAGGGTACAGGTGTATGAGCCCTTTACCCATACAGTGTCTACGTCAATTCTTAGACATTGTTAGTGCAATATTGCCATAAAGAGTATATGGTCTGAGAGTTTGTCATTACGAACTCCACAGCACCATATTGGCCTTACTGAAAACTGGGATGTTTGGTATCAAACTTCTCAGCACATTAAACCCACACTGATGCCAGTGTGGGCTTTATAGAAAAATGCACTCAGATGGCATCTTAGAGATGCCCTCTGAAAAACGGCCTAACTCTAGTGCCCTAGTTGGGTGGCTGCTCACCAGCTGCCACCACCAGACATGTTTCTGGACCCCTGGGTCAAGAGCCTGCCGCTCTCGGGGTCCTGAAAGCACGTCCTGGGGCAAAGTGCCAAGCCTCCTCCCCCAGGATGGGCAGGGTCTACGAAGGGGAAGCTTCAAAGGCTTACCACAAGGAAGGGACTCTTAGGTCTCGGCCTGTACCTCCCTGTAAACACCCGTAAATTTGGTATTTTGGGGCAACCCTGAAACTTGCCTCCTCAGACCAGAGCTGAAAAGAAGAAGCAAGAAGAAGGAGCACCAAACAGCCATGAAGAGAGAAGAAGTGAGGACACCAACTAACTTGGCACCAGTCCAACTGGCCTGTACACCGACCTCAGACTCCTCCAACAGAACCTCGGTGTGTCTTGCAGCCAGCAGTCCTCAAAAACCCGGAGAACCTGCACTGCCTTCGCAACCAAACAGACTCTGTCTCCCGTGAACGAGATTCGCTTAAAAGTAACTGACTCGGACCGATACTGTGAGTCTCCACCACTCCGCTCCTGGTGCCCGAGCCCGAGTGACCCAATACCCTAAGGAGGTCCTCCCCATGTTCCTAGCCTGGATACCAGTGACCCCTAAACCTCTACAAGCTCCTAAAACAAACCTGCAGCCAACAACTGGAAGGTCCCCTCAAACATGACACAAGGCAACACCCTGACCGTCCCGTAACTAAAGCGGTCCAGAAAAAACAGTCGCGACCGTCCGACCAACTCCGTCCCGAATGCTTGCGGTCACAAGACAAGAACTCCCAAAGACCCCATTTGCCTCATCAGCCACTGACTGACTCCAAGGGAACCTCGACCGAATCTGCAGCATCAGCCAAGACCGCATCCTACACCCGGCTGCCTCTGTGCCGCTAGTGGTGTAGTCCTTGTGTTGGTCATTGGGCCCTACAGTGCTGATCTCTACCCCAGGAGCTTTTTGTTTCCCCAGCCTGGTGGCCTGCTCACCGCAGTGCCCCAGCCCACGACCATGCTTGGCCCTTAGCTAACATGTGGTCCCTGCACTCTGCACCTAGCCGCCGATGGCAGTCCAACTCGAGGGCACATTTGACCGAATCCTACCCAAGGGCCCGGAAATCCAGTCCTGCCTTATTGGGATTAAATGTGGCTCGTGAGTAATACTGTAAACCTGTACTAAGTTTGAAAAATGCATTGTCTCCTTTTTCCTTTCTTCAGGAAATGCACCAGCCTAGCAACTAGAGATACCTGGCTGTGTAAGAAAAGTAATTGCAAAGTAATTCTGACTGTCTGCGAACATAAAATAATTATATTTAAACTTATTCACTGCATTTAAACTGTAGTTAAACTGCATATGCTTGCAAAGTAGTTTTTTGTACCAGGCCTGACTTGGATCTAGAAAATATATACAACTAAATAATGTTTTTATACAAACAAATTGGTCAGAGTTCAGTCAGTGTGTGACATCATTTTTTGCCTGAGTGTGTACAATAAATGATTAGCACTACCCGTTGATAAAGCCTTACTGCTTGTCCAAACTACCACACATAGAGAGTAAGGTATTATCTACTTTTACCTCTGCCTACCTTTGGGGTTCCACTGGACTCTGTGCACACTATACCTTCCTTTGATATAGAAAATAACTTCCTACACTGCCTTTTGAAAATGATAAAAGGTGTATGGTTGATACTCTAACTACAGCATGGACACAACTGCGTTTCAGTGCTCAATAGAAACAAAAAGAAATTACACATGCTTATGGAGGTTGAAAAATGGCCTCACTTCGTGAATATATATGTGCAATGAACCTGGACTCTGAGTATTATTTTTATTTTGGAATGCTGATGCTGGAAATAGGTGAGGACCTTTACTATTAAGGCACCCATGCCTCCAGTGCCATTACAATTATCCCTACGCCAACACCTCCTCCCCACCCTTACTCAAGAAGAGCACATGTCCTGAAGCAGTGAAGACATTGTAAGAATGGAACCAGGATGGCCTCTGCACTGGCATAGGAGGAGAAACAACGTTTACAACGCTGTCTCCACAACGCAATGCTATTACAACACAGTCATTAGAACAACCGCGTTCGCAATACCATTACTTTGCAAGTCATTACACCAACTTGCAGTAGGGGGCGCACTGGTATTGGATTTGAAATCCAACACCTACCCTGCTGTTGCGCAAACTGGAGTAGGAATAGTAAATAATATTTTTCCTAAGTCCAGTGAGACGTAACAGTATTGCATACTAACAATGCGGTCGTTGTAACAACTGCGTTGTAATGGAATGTGATCAAATCGCATGCGTTGTAAGGACCTATATTCGTGTAGGAGCCATGTGAGGAGACACATGGGTACCTCCTGCTAACAAGGCAGAAAATGCTATCAAGACATTACGTTCTATTTATTGACATAGCCTGGAAGGGCACAGTCCTTGTACAACACAGAAAAGAGGGTACACATGCTTGTGGAACGCTGACAGCACCTCAAACCCCAAAGGCCTGATGCCGGGTGGTGTCAGCGTTCCAAGATGCATGCAGTCTGTGCAGGTTGGCCCTGCTGCTGGGCAAGTTTGTCACTGTGCCCCAAGGCAAGACCAGAGCCTAAAACATACTCTCTCTACACATAGGGGCTTTGCCATGACAGGAGGAAGCACTTCTATGTGTGCTTTGCCCTTCTTTCCCTACCCTCACCCCCAGAGTAACACACATCTTACCTGCTGGTGATGCTGTTCTGATCCCTGTCACTGAGTGCCACCATGTAGATTGAGAGTCACGAGTATATTGATTTAAAATAATATAGATTGTAGTCAAAGCAAACAATCCACTTAGCTTACAAAGACAACCACATTTGTAGGCAAACTGTAATGTAGCAGGCAGAAGACAGTATCATGGCTGTACACCAGCATGTAGTGACGTGCGTGTGCAAACAGTCAAAAAGAAGTGATCATATTTTTTGCTGTCTGCAGGAACATTTCTTTTTGCCTTTGAATGTTTTATTTATTGTGTTCATTGTGCTCCTTAGCTGATTTGCGATTATTTCACAAAATGCTGGAGGGTCTGCCTATATGTGACCAAGATTCTTACTTTGAGCAAGATTATAGCCTATTCAAATTAAGACAAGAGGACCGCACACTGAACTAAAGCAGGCATATGGCTTGAACTTTCAGTGGCCACCGCAACGCTACTTTCTCACCACTATAACCGGCTGGGCAAGATAGTGTCACCAAGTTGGTTAACCGAGTCCAGACCTACCATGGCTTATTCTGCTTACACCATCTTCAAAATGCTCATGTGGTGTGTAACGCTGAGCTATACAAGTGTATCAATGTCAATTATGTGATATTAGGTGGATCACACCAGTGTGCTAGGTGAGGGAGAAGTTGCTGCAATATTGGGTGTATGCCTATTATAATCATGTTATAAACTCACAGTGGTACTTAGCCTTGGCCTTAAGACCACATTTTATTTCTGCTAATTGTAGGTTGACCAGATTTTGTAAGCCAGAAACCACGACAGGCAATAATCGCTTGGATCATATATTTGTTCAAAGTTGTGCTTGGGACAAGGTCATTGATTTTAGGGCAATCCCGAAGGCTTATGTAACTCAAATGATGGCCTAGATGCCAGGTGCCTCCTATCCAGTAACAGGCGTAGGGTCTTGTGGGAAAAATTAGTCACTTATCCAGCGTTAGTGGCAGAACTTTATGCGCAGGTAATTCCGGTACTGGAAGCTATAGGTGCCTTAACGTTGCAGCATCCCACTACCAAAATATACCAAGAATTCGGGGACCTAAATTTGGAATTAAATGCTATATTGGCTGAGGCCTTTAATCCTATCGCGCCCAAAGACAAAAGGAGAGGTAATAGACATACATGGTATAATACCGCCTGTAGGAAGCTAAAAACAGAACTCCTCAGGGCTGTCAAGCTTCATAATAACAAGGAGCTAATAAGAGAAAAACCGCTAGAATACAAGCAGTTAATATATCATGCCAAGATGGAGTGGGACAATGACAACTGGGCTAATTTAACATCTGCATTAAAATTAAGAGATGCCCGAAAGTTTTGGCAAATTGCTAATACGGGGTCGACTGACCCTTTACTGGCGATTGTACCTAATATCGCTGCTAATGTGTGGGAAGATCATTTTTCCACCCTCTATGGAGGGGAGTATTCCACTAATGATATTGAGCAGGGGGGACTACTGTTCAACTCTACTACCGACTTATATGAGGTCGAGTTCATGGAAGAAGAGGTTTTTGCTGTATTAACTAAACTCCCAGCCGTTAAAGCCCCTGGCCTGGATAAACTTCCAGGTGACCTCCTCAAACACGAACCTAGGGTTTGGGCCCCTTATCTAACGGCTTTATTTAACGCAGTCCAGAGGGGCATGGCGGTACCAAGTACTTGGTTGGGAGCTGAGATAGTCCCTATCTTCAAGAAGGGCTCACCTCTCCTCCCAGCCAACTATAGGCCTATCAGCCTCATTGATGTGCCCCAAAAATTTTTTGCAAGGCGGATTTTAGATCGCCTTAGGGACTGGATAGAAGAGTGCTCCATTCTAAGCCCTTACCAGGCAGGGTTTAGGAAGAATGTGTCTACTACGGACCAGATTTTTCGACTGACCCTGTTATTTTGGAAAACTGTTAAAGTTGAGGGTGGGTCATTATATACTGTTTTTGTGGACCTCCGTGCGGCCTTTGACCTGGTCCCCCGGGCTAAATTATGGTCCGTCCTTTTACAACTGGGTATTCCTGCACCCCTATTGAATATGATAATTCGATTGCATAGGGGGAACTACGCACAGGTCAGGTGTGGGAAAAATGGTGCTCTATCATCCAGATTTCCGGACAGACAGGGTTGTGTTTTGGCACCCACCCTGTTCTGCCTCTATGTCAACGGAGTATTTACACATCTGTATGAGGTTATAAATAGTGATGCTCCCAAGCTCGCTGGATCTCGGGTCCCTGCGATTATGTTCGCAGATGACACGTTATTACTCTCGAAGTCCCCGATGGGCATTCAACGAGTGCTGGATGGTTTTGAGACTTTTTTCCTCGAACGGGGCTTAGAAATAAATACTCTCAAAACAAAATATATGATTTTTAATCCACCAGCAGTGACACGCCCAAACCCGAGTATAGGGAGAGTTAGTCTAGAAAGGGTCCAGACCTTTAAGTATTTGGGGCTCACTTTAAATGAAACTATGACATGGGTCCCACACCAAATTAAATCTCAACTCAAGTTAGCCCAAAAAGCTGGGGGTATTCTAAGAGTTTTAAACAAATCACGTGTCAAACCAATTGGCCGACCTCTTGAAATATATAAATTACAGGCAAGGGGGGCAGTAACCTATGGCGGTGAAGTCTGGGGCATTCACTGCCGTCCAGAGATCATAGTTACAGAAAATAAATTTTTAAGGCAGTTGCTGGCCCTCCCGCCTAGTACTCCCTTATTGCCACTTAGGCTTGATTTGGGCATTAGACCCATAGACGAGGAATTGGGCCTTAAACCTCTAACATTCTGGCGGAGGATTTGGATTACCCCCGAGCTTCAGGATTATAGGAAAGAACTCTTGGAAGTCTTAGGGCTCCCTAATGTGGGGAAACATCCTTGGTTGAGGTTTGTGAAAGAGGAATTGGGGAGAATGGGCCTCACGTTGTTGTGGTCTGATCCGGTGACAGCCTGCACTAGTGTTTCACGTAACCATCTAGTTAATCTGTATTATGAAACCAAACTAACCGCTTCTATACAGAATTCTCAATCCGCTACTCTAACACGAACTTTTATAGTGGTTAAAGATCTTTACTTCTTTGAGCATGTCTTAAATGATATCAGCCCACCTGCAGCGAGGAAATTGTATTTGCAGTGGAGATATGGTACCTTACCTATTAGAGCTCTTACGAGTAAATGGTCTCCGCTCTCCCCCAAAAATTGTCCTGGCTGCGCTTTCGATCAGGAAAATGAACTGCATATACTATTTTTTGGCCCTGCTTATCAAAAGTTTAGAAGGTGCTGGATTGTTCCTCTGTGCAAAAATTTGGGCTTTTCGCATTGTATGCAAGCTTATCGAATTTTGAAAACAGACTTATCTACTGTAATAGTTTTTGCCGTGTCATCATTTCTGGCAGCTATGTGGAGGAAAAGAAGGATCTGTGATAACCTTGTTTGAAACTATATCCTTCCATTATAGTTTCATAGTTGCCATGAGGAGATTCCCTAAACTTTAGATTGTATGGAGGTATAATGTATTGATTACTATTATTGGCATGTCCCATGGGCGCTCCTATTTCTTTTTTGTTATTGTAATAACTGTTTATGTATATTTGTACTAATTTTGTTTTCTTTTTTTTTCTTTAATGTTTAATTGTAAGGATTCTTTTATGACAAATGTCGAAAAAAAGAAAGATGATGATGATGATGGTGTTAGCATAGTAATGCAAAAATAAAGGTGATGCTCATCTTTGAGGGCTGAGGGCCCTGTCTTGCTTTCACTCCAAAATCAAAGAAATGTAGCAGTCCAAAGATGAGGCACTCTGCAAAACTAGAAGAAACACTTGGAAAAGAGACCCAGCACTCACAAAAGGAGGCAAATGCATGTTCAAAAGGCAGTTTCAAAATAAAGTGTGGAGTTTTATTAATACAAAACACTCTTAACAGAAATACTTTCTCAGATGTCAAATGAATCAGGTAAAACTGCATGCAAATGTATATGTATATTTATATATATGCACAAGTTTTATAGAATTATAATTCACTCACAAGTAATTCAACTGACAAATGCTTAAACACAAGCATATAATAATAGTAAAACACATGCAAGTAATAATGGACATCTAATGCAAGAAACAAGCACTGTCAAATGCCAGGAATAAGCCCTGTCAAATGCAGTAAATAAACTCATGAAATATATATTAACCCCTTGTATGCCCATGACGAGCTGGACTCGTCATGGAGCACAGTCGCGCTGTGCCCATGACGAGTCCAGCTCGTCATGAGGCATACCCTGGGGAATCCCTCTGGTGCGGGCACCAGAGGGATTCCCTTTCATGCAAAATAGCCTCAAGAGCTGGGGAAGAGCTCGCGCCGACGTCATTACAGTGAAAGTGAAACTGAAATGAGCCAAGAGGCTCATTTCAGTTTCACTTTCTACGTGCTCAGAAAGTTGTGGCATCAGCGGGCTGACACAAATTTCCTACCACCCAGCGTTCCCCCGGGTCTCCCGATAAAAACGGTGCCTCACTCGTGTGGGAGGCCCAAGTACCCGCGACAGACAAGGGCCCAAAACGTAGTCAGGCGCACTACATTTAGGACCCTTGCCTGTTGAGGCGCAATATGTTTTGGACCCTTGCCTGTCGCGGGTACTTGGGCCTCCCACACGAGTGAGGCACCATTTTTATCGGGAGACCCGGGGGAACGCTGGGTGGTAGGAAATGTGTGTCAGCCCGGTGATGCCACAACTTTCCCACACAAACATGTGTGAAAAAGGTGATTTTTTCAGCTAAATGTGAGGTTTGCAGGGCATTCTGGGTAAGGAAACGTTGGGGGATCCACGCAAACCATACCTCCCTGGAATCCCCCGGGTGTCTAGTTTTCAGAAAGGTGTGGGTTTGGTAGGTTCCCCTAGGTGGCCGCCGAGCACCGGGCCAAAAACCCAGGTGACCCCCCTTGCAAAACCAGGTCGTTTTGAGGTAGGCAATTTTCATGTCGCCTCAATACGTTGTGGGCCCTTCCCTGTCGCGGGTACTTGGGCCTCCCACACGAGTGAGGCACCATTTTTATCGGAAGACCCGGGGGAACGCTGGATGGTAGGAAATTTGTGTCAGCCCGGTGATGCCACAACTTTCCCACACAAAAATGTGTGAAAAAGGTGATTTTTTCAGCAAACTTTGAGGTTTGCAGGGCATTCTGGGTAAGGAAACGTTGGGGGATCCACGCAAGCCATACCTCCCTGGAATCCCCGGGTGTTTAGCTTTCTGAAATGTGTGGGTTTGGTAGGTTTCCCTAGGTGCCGGCAGAGCTAGGGTTCAAAAACTACAGCTAGGCACTTTGCCAAAAAAGGTTCATCTTTCACTGCGAAATTGAGGTGTGTCCACGATGCGTTTTGCGCCATTTCATGTCGAGGGCACTAGGCCGACCCACACAAGTGAGGTACCATTTTTATCGGAAGACTTTGGGGAACACGGGTTGGGTGGAAATTTGTGGATCCACGCAGATTCCAGAACTTTCCACCAGAGGAATGTGGGGAAAATGTGTTTTTTTTGGCAATTGTTTAGGTTTGCAAGGGATTCTGGGTAACAGAACCTGGTGGGAGGCAGTCAAGTCACCCCATCCTGGATTCCCCTGGGTGTCTAGTTTTCAAAAATGTATAGGTTTGCTAGGTTTCCCTAGGTGCCGGCAGAGCTATGGTTAAAAAACTACAGCTAGGTACTTTGCCAAAAAAGGGTCATTTTTCGCTGTGAAATTGAGGGGTGTCCACGTTACGTTTTGAGCCATTTCCTGTCGTGGGCACTATGCCTACCCCTACAAGTGAGATACCATTTTTATCGAGAGACTTAGGGTAATTCAGATTTGTAAAGGAACTGTTATTACCTATTGACTTTCGATGCATTTCTGCCTTCCCCCTTGACCTTTGAGTCTCATAACATACATATCAACAATATACTTTTTTAGGTAAAAGCATGGTTATAAAAATAGGCACACGTTAAAAAAAGTGACATAATAGAATCATAACACATATCACTATGATCATTCCACCAGAAATAATTGAATCTCAAAATAATACAACACCATCTTCATCAAGCTGGACTGTTTCTCTAGTGATCTGGGTATCCAATGCTGGATTTAATGGAAACATCATCAGTCCTAACCGCGCAAATTTACACGGCCATCCTGTTATGCTTAAAACGATATCCTTTCACATTTGTCATACAAAAATACGAACTGTTGAGGACAGTCTTATATATGTTTGTCTTGGAGTTACCATTTTCATTAAGCTGGACTCATATTTCATTTTTGGCATAGGTCTGGTTCAGTTTCATTTGAGCTCATTCAATACATCCTGTAGAAAACAGTGCTATATAATATCGTTGGTTCATCAAAAGGCATCAGTCTGCACGGTCAGGTGGTTATTTCAGGGTAAGGGGCTTCCAGTCCCTCACGGCACCACTGAAACACAGCCACCCACACTCCAGGTGGGGCGCCCAACATGCCAACTCTCCACAGTATGATCTAGCAAAGAAACAAGTACGATTATTCTTGCGAGTAATATTTTTTAGAAAGCACATGTTCTCATTTGTCTTGTTTTGATCTGATAACATGGTATTGTCTTTTCAATCTGCAATGATCTCTGCTGGTTCTGAAGGATGATTTGAGGATTCTTCTCACACTTCAGCCTCTGGGTTCTTGTTAGTAGAGCCAAACCCTCCTTCCCCTCGCATAGTTAGAAGGACTGGGGCAGTCCCCTTTCCGACTATCCCTGCTGAAGAAGTATTCACTGTTGCACATACATACATACAGTTACCCTCGACTATTTGGCACAGGCCCAATATAATCAATCTGACATATTGGTGCTGGTAATTTTCCTCTCCACAACCGGACCCTCACGACCTGTGGTATTGGTCTGTGTTGTGTATGCTGACAATAGGACATTGTATAAACACAGTTCTAATTGGCTCTAGGGGCATATGCATCCCTTTATTCACTACCCATCTGTTAGTGGCTTTCTCTCCCTGGTGACCACAGTTTTGGTGGGTCCACTTTTCATTCCCACCAAATCAGAATCCTGGGTTGTCACCTCGGTGTCTGAGATTTTAGCCTTTTCATCTATAAGGGAATTAAACCGTCCATCGAGTAAACTGGTGGGACAATGAGTGTCTACATGATACACAGTAACTCTGCTTTGTGCTAATGTTTCCCAGATCTCTTGCCACAACTCCTTACCCCACTTCACAGGGGGGCTCTTTTATCTCAGGCACATTCTGTAACACCTCTGTATCTTCCACTGGGACTTGCACCACCGGGACTGCAGTTTCTGGCTGTATGTACCACTTCCATTTGATCACATTTGCTTCTTGTTATGTTATTATTTTTAGAATGCGCTCACTTACCCAAAGGGAGTCCTGGCACTAGCTGAGAAATGACAGAGTGTTATCTCACCATGTGATGTGTTATTGTGTTGAGAAAAGCCACATTGTCAAGGTGTTTCTGAAGGCCAATAGGTTGGACAGGGTTTTAATGTGAAGAGGAACCACATTCTAAGCCTTAGAACCTCCCAGCACAATTCCCTTGCCTCCCCAGGATATGCGCTGGAATCTTGACACTGTCACCAAATTGGCTGTGGCTGAGCAGAGGGATCTGCCCAGCCTGTACCAGTTGAAACCTTTTCTTAGAACGGCTGGTCCCGGGCCATGCAGGGCTTTGGATGTGATGCAAAGTGCTTTAATAACTGTCCTCTGTCTAACTGGAAGCCAATGCAGATCTTGCAAAAAACTAGCCATAGACTGATATTTGGGGAGTTTAAACAGGAGCTGGGCTGCTGCATTTTGCAATACCTGCAGCTTATTTATGACCGTTTTGATGGGCATTGGGGAATATAGCCCATTACAATAGTCGATATTTGCCATCACTAAAGCAGTGACGACTAGTTTCTGCAACTGGGCTGGAATAAATGGTAACATTTTCTTCAACAGCCTAAATGTATACAACGCAGCTGACGTTACTGCATTAACTTGATCCGTGAGAGTTTGTGTATCATTAAAAATGATTCCAAGATTCCTTGCTGTCCTGACCGGGACGGGAGGGAAGCCAAGCTCAGATGGCCACCAGTTTGGTGACCAGATGGATGGGTTTTGCCCCAAAGATCAATAGTTCAGTTTTAGCTGAGTTGAGTTGAAAGCAATTTCTGGCCATCCAAACACTGAATGCTGGAATACATTTGTTGAATCTTTGGTCACAACCCAAAACACCTGGGTTGAGAGAGACGAGGATTTGTGTACCGTCAGCATATGATGTGAACGAAAAATCAAAAGATCTGATGAGCCTTGCCAGAGGGGTAACGGATACATTAAAATGTGTCTGACAATTTGATTATCCTAGTGAAACTCCACAAGGAAAAGTGTAGATAGGTGAAGAGAAAACACTTAGGTTGACAATTTGTTCTCGTTTACTGAGAAAGGAACTCAGGAGTTCTTAAACTACTACAGATAACACCTATCCTGCTCAAGCGATCCATCAGCAGCCCATGATTAACTGTATCAAAAGCTGCTGATAGATCAAGCAGGACAAGGGGAACTTTTCCTCTTTGGCCCAGTGTCATCCAAATTCCTTCGAGCTGTTTCCATGCTGAGTTCATCATGGAAACCAAATTGCGTAGCATCCACGCAGCTATTCTTTTCTATGTGTGTGATTAATTGCATATTCATCACTTTCTCAATAAGTTTTGCTGAAAGCGGGAGGCGAGAGATTGGACGATAATTGTTTGTGGTCAGAGGAACAAGAGATGGCTTTTTTTGAGAGGCAGAACCGAAAGCTTTCGTCCAACAAAGATACCCGTCTCAAACATCTGTTGAAAAATGGTGGTTAGCGTGGTTGCGATAGATTCTGCTGCAAGGCCAATCACCTTGGCAGGACAGTGGTCACATGGCTTTACTTCTTTGATCAGCTTTGTAATTTCTTCCCTAGAAGAAGGGGTAAAGTTGTCAAGCTCAATGTGTTTGACTTGATGATTAGGGTAAATGGGATCAATGGTTATTGCTGCAGTAAAGGTTTCTAAAATGTCTAATGATATCTTCCACTTTAAGGCAGAAGGAATCTGCCACTGCATCATGGAAGGAATGCGAGCAATCCTTAAGAGAGTGAGTGCCAGGAGTGGTTGGTTTTTTTATAGTCAAAAACATCTCTTTAGACAAATTATTGGATTTTTAAATTTTTGCTGTGAAGTAAATAGTTTTCTCTTTACGAATTTGCTCCTTATAAATAGCTAAGCATCTAGTATAGTTGTCTGTTTCTACTTCGTTATAGGCAGAAAATCATTTTTGTCATGTTTTCTGCAGTGCTGCTTGAGGGTCCTAAGACCCTAAGAGAAGCAAAGGGATGATAAGTTGTTCCTTTTTAGCCAAGCTCTTTTTACTGGTGCCAATGCTTGAGACATCCCATCAAGCCATTGAGTATATTGTATAGCTGGTTTCTCTGGTTTGTTAGGGTGGAGAGGGCAGGAACTATTCAAATGTTAGGTAAAATTGTCAGCATGAATTTTGTACCATGCTCGAGATACTGTTGAGGTTGAAGAGGATGTTGAGCCATGTGCATTGTGTAAGTATTGAATCTCAAATAAGTCTGCCCTATGGTCTGGCCAGACTAGCTGAACCATGCTTAAATTCATTATGGCCAAACTGTTTGAAAAGATTGCATCCAGGGTGTGGTCAGTTGGATGAGTAGGGCCTCAATCCGTTGAGATAAACTGAACGCTAACATGGTGAATAAAAGAGAAGTAGTGTCAGGATCAGCAGATGCCTCCAAGTAAAAGTTAAAATCCCCTAAGACTAATAAATCGCTATACAGTGCATCAGTTTCCAAGAGACTACATACTTCTTTGGCAAAGTTAGCCCATGGCCCAGAGGGCCGATAGATAGGAATCCCTTTTAGGGCATGCGTTTGAGATATTTCAACAAAAAAAGAGATTGCTGCGCAGATAGAGGTAATTAATGGAGAGCACCAAACTATTAAGTCGGAGCAGTATATTATTGCAAAGCTACCTCCCCGTTTCCTGGAGTGGTCTGCTCTTAGGATCGAGACACCGTGAGGAAAAGCTACGAGGATTTCCGGGCTTGAAGTGAAAACTACCCAGGTTTCCGTGATGAAATTAAGTTGAGGCTTGAAGGAGTCTGTAAACAGATTAAATTCAAGGCAATGCTACGTTAAAGATCATGCACAAGGTAGACTGTGGCATATCAGGTGAGGGTGAATTGTGGGAAGCAGATAATATCTTAGAACAAGCACCTAAAACACCATACTGAAAACTGCAAGCACCACAAGTAATGTCAATCCTGTCCTGATCTAAGAGGTCAGTCCGTTCACAACTTGAGTTGTTACCTGTCTGGCCTATCGTCCAAAGTGCTGTAGGCGGCTGTACGCTGGCTTCTCGTGCATGCCCTATTCTGTGTGACTTAGGGAAACACATTACCCACTGAATTAGAGGAATTTCATGTCTCAAAATTATATCATGCCCTATTGTCATCTACCCAGTGTCTATCAGAGCACAGACACACACCAGCAACTGCTTTTCAAAGGGAGTAAACCACTCTCCAATATCTGGCAATATTTTAGTCCAAAATCTCAGCAGCACCCTCTTCTTTCCTTGGTTTTGCCGCACACTCCATTTGGCATCCTGCCCCTGGATTGCCACATATCACTTAATGTCTCCTACCTGTATTGGCCACACATTTAAAGCATATTGTATAGCCTCTTTTGTCAAATCAAAAGCACATTGCTGCTCCTCGCCCCAACTTGTTTAAAAATTGCATTTTTAATATTGTTTTCCTTACTTTTCTGCATAGCATCCTTCAATGTAAACCAAGGTTTATCATTCACTGGCCAGTCTGTCTCTGTAGGGTACTTGTGTCTGCATCCAGCAAACGCTAATTGTAACCTTCTCGAGAATTCCTAAATGGTTCCTGTACAGAGGGAGCAGTTAGAAAAGCCTCCCCTGGTTTCTGTTGAATCTGTCTAAAATTCCATTAATCTTTTGCTTAGTAAAGTCCTCCAGACAATTTAATAAAACCTGCTATTTGTATTGTGAATTAACCTGCAGCTTTCATTGGCACACTGGCTGTGTGTGGACAACATTCTTTTCTTCTGACTCACTCTGGCTATCTGAAAAGTCTTTTAATTTAAACTGTGCCACACACACACACGGCATCTCGCTTTTGGCCTGTCTGGTATATCTCTAGTTCAAATTGTAACAATTTATTTTGACACATTACTAAATTAGAATTATTTTTAGCTTCAACCAACTGCTGGTGTTTTTTTTTTTTTTTCATTCTTATTTTTTAACAACGCCCGAGAGTCCATATCATACAAAAACATTGCCATAATTACATTGGTTGAACTGCTTTTGTATTTGATCATCTTCTTTATCTAACTGAACACATTTTCATACATTCTACGAAAAACACTCAAAAGAATCCAACATGTTCTTTCGGATGTGCTAAGCTCTTTTTCCTGCTCAAAGGAAAGTTTCTGCTGACATGCGACCACTTGTGCTGGCTCAGAGTAAGCCCTACATGCATTCCAGTTTTCACTTAGTCCAGCACAATGAGCTCACTCTTGCACAAGCATACCGTAAGGGGCTACTTCTCACCCAGATATTTCATTTGGCATTTGAGAATCTGCCCTTGTTTTTTTGGAAAACATCTTTCTCTTTTACAATTGGACCCCACTCCTGGTACCAAAATGTCTTGCTTTACACGCCAAAATAAAAGAAATTCAGCACGCTCAAGATGAGGTACTCGGCAAAGCTAGAAGAAATACTTGGAAAAGAGACTCAGCACTCACAAAATGTGGCAAATGAACCTTCAAAAGGCACTTTCACTATAAAGCGTGAGGTTTATTAATACAATTCCCTCTAGCAGAAAGACTTTTCCAGAAGTCAAACGAATCAGGTAAAACAACATGCAAATGTATATGAATATCTATATATGTGCACAAGCAAGTAATAATAAAACACTCACAAGTAATCCAACTGTCAAAAGCATGAGATAAAACACAAGTAGATAAAAATAGTAAAACAAATGCAAATAATAATGGACGTCCAATGCAAGAAACAACCACTGTCAAATGCCAGGAATAAGCACTTTTAAGTGCAAGAAATAAACGCATGCAATAGTTATATATAGTGAACATAAAAATACATCACCTATTGAGTTAAACACATCATTCTGGTCAGCTTGACTGGGAAGCTCTTTTCAGTCATCCAGAAAACTCAGTCGGAAACTTCCAAAAATTCCCTGCGACAGTGCATCTACTTCACAGGTGAGCTTCTGTCTGATCGCCAAGATGCTCTGTTTTTAATAACTTTATTAACACAAGAGAGACTTCTAGAAATTCCCCCTCCCTTCATCCATTGCAAAACCAAGGATGAGAGTACAGATCTGTGTCAAGGTCAAGATGGAGGCTGGCCAAACCTCCGGGTTTTGAGCCAGAGACAGCTGTATATTCCTTTCTCATGCTTTCCAATGCGCATCCCACATGTTCTGTTTCAAGCAAGGCTGTTTTGTTCTTTGCTGTGAAGAAAGAAAATATCCCACTCTGAAGCTGCAAGAATGCAAGAGCACACAATGATGAAGTTCATTTAAAATGAAGTCAATTAAAACACATGGAGTCAATGGTCATCAAAATCTTACGATGTATAAATGCATGTAGCCCTTCAGGCCCGCCCACCAGCTTTTCGCAGACATAAAGAGTGTCTGTTAGCTGAGCAGAGGCCAGGCCAATAGACACTCTTTATGTTCAAGTCTGGCAGCTAGGCGCTACACAAGCGCTATAGCTCCTGGCTGCCTTAGTTGGTTTACCAGGTCCATGCGCAGTGAGGTGATCCACACCATTTTGTTTTCTTTTTACTCTGGGACTTGTGTCCCTGGTTTTATAACTAAGCTAAATAAAAACTAGAAGTATCAGAATACAAGGACATTTTTTTTATACTGGAGCAGCTATTTACATATAGACCTGGAAAACTTGGCGAGCTATGGTAGAGTCAGTGGCGACTGCTTTGTCTGGGCTCTTGAGCTCTTCCCTTCTAGTACGTCATAATCACTGGGGTCAGCGTTCATCATTGTGCTTTGCTGTCACTGTCAGTTTCTTATATGGAAGTCTGTGACAGGACAGCACTAGTGCACATGTGGAGGGCTGAACACTGTCCCACCCATCTACAATGGTAATCATTGGGTCTCCCTGCTACCAATGTGAATTCATCCTTAAGCACAAAATTGCTCAGCCTGATGCTGGAAGAGAAGTCACTGACCCGTGTTCCTCTGCTTTCAAGCTTTCAACCCTTTGCTAGTGTTTCACAAGTTGGAGTGGCATCAGCAAAGCTTTCTGACCACACCTGAAATAAGACTGAAATGGGCAGGGTCAGAGGAAGAGTCTCCTCAGTAGCACTGCAGCAGGGACAATGCTAGAGGCCATGATGACACTCAAGTGCAGACCCTGAGCTTTAGAAGAAGAGAACTAGACAAGGGTGCACATTTTACCGATAATGAATGGGTGCTCCACTTCAAAACCATATTTCAGAGCCCACCCAAGCATACTTGTCAATCAGGTCGAGAGGAAGATACCCCTGTATTAACCTTTGGAATGGGGAGGTTGAGGGGGGCATTGCCGGGCTAACAAGTAACAAAGCTCCGGGACCAGATGGTATCCCCCCGGACCTTTCTAAATCTGAACCACCTTTCTGGGCACCGTTCCTAGTTGCCATAATCAATGCCATGGCAAGGAAAGGATGCCCTGAGTCATGGGCCACCTCGACTATAGTGCCTGTCTTTAAAAAGGGTGATCGTGACAGTACACACTGTTACAGGCCAATCTCGCTGTTGGATTCGGTGGTCAAGGTGGTGGGCAGCATGTTACTTGACAGATTGACCACCTGGGAGGAGGAACATGATATTCTTTCAGACGTACAGTATGGGTTCCACCCAGGTTGTTCAACCGTGGTCCAATGCCTTAACCTTACCATGGTACTCAATAAATACATGGTTGCACATTCTGGCACCATTTATCTAGCCTTCATGGACTTGTCATCCGCATTTGATTGCATGAATAGAGCAAAATTGTGGCAGTACATGAAGGATATTGGGGTTGACAGTAACACCATCCATTTTTTAGAAGATCTTCCCCGGGCAACCAAGGCCAATGTTAAATTCTTGCAGGACCTCCGGGTGTCACGGAATATTGATATAAAAAGAAGTGTACGTCAAGGGTGTATTTTGGCCCCCTTCTTTTTTAACCTCTATATTAATGACCTAGACAAAGCCCTCTTATCAACAGGGATAGATTATCCGCATGCAGGGCGATGAGGTCTCCCTGTATTACTCTATGTGGATGATGCAGTTCTCATATCTAGGACTGCCAGGGGGCTTCAAACCCTGCTTGATGCCTTTGCCGACTTTATGTCGGAACGAGACTTATCTATTAAAAACTTACAATCTTATGTCATGCAAGTGGGGAAACGCCCAAACATTTTTTTTCAATTCAGGGTAGGTCAATCAATCAATCAATCATTCGCATTTGTAAAACGCGCTACTCACCCTTAAAGGGTCTCAAGGCGCTGGGGGTGGGGTCAGAGCTCAGAGAGCCAGGTCTTGAGCTGCCTTCTGAAGGAGAGGTGATCGGGTATGCTGCGAAGGTGGCTGAGTAGAGAGTTCCAGGTCTTCGCTGCCAGGAAAGAGAAGGATCTTCCTCCGGCGGTGGCTCTGCGGATGCGGGGTACGGCTGCCAGGGCTTGTCCGGTTGAGCGTAGAGTGCGCGGAGGAGCGTAGAAGCATAGAAGGAGACGCGGCTGTTGATGAGTTTAGGTCCGAGGTTGTGCAGGGCTTTGTGTGCGTGAGTGAGGAGTCTAAAGGTGATCCTCTTGTTGACTGGGAGCCAATGAAGATTCCTCAGGTGTCCGGAGGTGTGGTGGTGGCGGGGTATGTCCAGGATGAGTCGTGCGGCAGCGTTCTGGATCCGTTGCAGTTTCCTCTGCAGCTTGGTGGTGATGCCGGTGTACAGGGTGTTCCTGTAGTCCAAGCGACTGGTGACGAGGGCGTGAGTGACGGTCTTCCTGGTGTCGGTGGGGATCCAGCGGAAGATCTTGCGGAGCATGCGGAGGGTGTTGAAGCATGCTGAGGTCACCGAGTTAACCTGTCTGGTCATGGAGAGGGATGAGTCCAGGATGAAGCCGAGGTTGCGTGCGTGGTTGGTGGGTTGGGGAGTGCTGCCTAGGGCGGGGGGCCACCAGGAGTCGTCCCATGCGTTGGGAGTGGGGCCGAGGATGAGGACCTCCGTTTTGTCTGTGTTCAGTTTCAGCCGGCTGTCTGTCATCCAGTTCGCTACTTCCTTCATGCCTTCGTGTAGTCTGGTCCTTGCTGAGGTGGGGTTGTTGGTGAGGGATAAGATGAGCTGGGTGTCGTCGGCGTAGGATATGAGGTCGAGTCCGTGTTTGCGTGCGATGTTCGCCTGGGGGGTCATGTAGACGTTGAAGAGAGTGGGGCTGAGGGAGGATCCTTGGGGTACGCCGCAGATGATCTCCGTGGCTGTAGATCTGAAGGGGGGCAGGCGGACTCTCTGAGTTCTTCCGGAGAGGAAGGAGATGATCCATTCCAGGGCCTTGCCTCTGATGCCGGTGTTGCTGAGGCGGTGTATCAGGGTATGGTGGCAGACCGTGTCGAAGGCTGCGGAGAGGTCCAGGAGTATGAGGGCCACTGTTTCTCCCTTGTCGGTCAGGGATCTGATGTCGTCCGTGGCTGCGATGAGGGCGGTTTCGGTGCTGTGGTTAGCCCTGAAGCCGAACTGTGTGGGGTCAAGGGAGTCGTTGGATTCCAGGGCAGTGGTGAGTTGAGCGTTGATGATTTTCTCAATCACTTTGGCGGGGAACGGTAGGAGAGAGATGGGTCGGTAGTTTTTGAGTTCGGTGGGGTCCGCTGTGGGTTTCTTCAGGAGGGCGTTGAGCTCTGCGTGTTTCCAGCTCTCTGGGAAGGTGGCGGTGGTGATGGATGCGTTGATGACGTCTCGGAGGTGGGGTGCGATGATGTTGTTGGCCTTGTTGTAGATGTGGTGCGGGCAGGGGTCGGAAGGGGATCCAGAGTGGATCGAGTTCATGACTCGGGTGGTTTCCTCGGTGGTGGTTGGGCTCCAGGTGAGGATCGTGGTGATGTCGGTTGCGGGTTCCGGGTGGGGGGTTCGTATTGGTAGTGGTGAAGCTGTCGTAGATGTCAGTGATCTTGTGGTGGAAGAAGGCAGCGAGGGAGTCGCAGAGGTCCTGTGAGGGAGGGATGGAGTTGTTTTCTGCGTCCGGGTTGGAGACGATGCCAAATAGTTCCTTGCTGTTGTGGGCGTTGTTGTCGAGTCTGTTCTGGTAGGCTGTTTTTCGTGCGGCGCGGAGGCGTTGGTGGTGTTGGCGGGTGGCATCCTTGAGAGCTGACATGTTCTCCTCGGTCTGGTTGAGGCGCCACGCCTTCTCGCTGGTGCGGCATTCTTTCTTGGAGTCCTTGAGGTCGGGGGTGAACCAGGAGTTTTTCTTGTGGTTGTTGGTGTTAGCTTGAGTCTTAAGGGGGGCCAGGAGGTTGGCGCAGTCGGCGATCCAGCTCGTGAGGTTGTTGGCAGCTTTGTTGGGGTCGGTGGTGCTGGTGGGTTGGTTCTGGGAGAGGGATGATGCGAGCTGTTCTGTGGTGATTCGATTCCAGTGTCTTCTTGGTGGTTGCTGGGTGTGGTGATGCACGGTGGTCTTCTTGAAGCTGAAGTGGACACTGCTGTGGTCCGACCAGGTGAGTTCGGTGGTGTGGCTGAAGGTGGTGTGTTTGCTGGAGGAGAAGATGGGGTCGAGCGTATGTCCGGCGTAGTGGGTGGGGGTGTTGACTAGCTGTTTCAGTCCCAGGTTGGTGAGGTTGTCCAGTAATGCGGTGGTGTTGTTGTCGGTGTGGTTCTCCAGGTGAAAGTTGAGGTCTCCTAGGAGGATGTAGTCGGTGGATGAGAGTGCGTGAGGATTGACGAAGTCTGCGATGTCTTCGCAGAACTTGGTGCGTGGTCCTGGTGGTCTGTACATGAGGGTGCCTCTGAGAGTGGTCTTGGGGTCGCTGTGGATCGCGAAGTGGAGGTGTTCGGCGTCGGGGAGTGAGTTGTCGGTGTGTGTCGAGATACGGATGGAGCTTTTGTGTGCGATGGCGATGCCTCCTCCGATGCGGTTGGTGCGGTCTTTCCGGATGATTTTGTAGCCGTCGGGGATGGCTATGGCAATGGCGGGTGCCGAGGAGGAGTTCATCCAGGTCTCTGTGAGGAAGGCGATGTCCGGGTTCGTTGAGTTGATGAGGTTCCACAGTTCGATGGCGTGCCTGTGGACGGATCGGGTGTTGACCAGGATGCAGTGGAGATTGCTTCCGGGGGAGTCGATTTTGACGGGAGCGGTGTGAGTCCGTAGACAGGTGAAGCGGCAGTTGCTGCAGGTGAAGGGTTCGTGGCTTCGTTTCGGGGTGGCGCGGTGGCGCCACCCCGAAAGGTAGCCCGCACAGACGCCTTTTCATATTTAGGGGTCATACTGGATGACCAAACAAAATGGGGGCCGCTCAAAGAAAGAAAGAAGGGGGATTTGGTGCGGGTGAACGCGGCCATTTGTAAGTTTGCTTCTAAATTAGGAAATAGACCTATCGCAGCCGTGTTGAAGATCTACCAAGCCAAGAGTGTAGCTGTGGCCTCTTATGGGAGCGAGATATGGGGGCATGACTCCTCTGATGTTTTACAGGTGATCGAGAACACATTTTTGAAGTGCTTGTTGGGTGTTCCCCGTTGCCTGTCCAACTTGGTGGTACACGTGGAACTGGTGGTGCCTTACCTAAGTGACACTCTGGCACTTTGCCCCCTAACGCTCTGGCTAAATATCTGGTTGAATGAGGGACTATTGTTACCAAGACTGGAGGTAGGCTAACGGCAGTAAAGCTGAGCCTCTATTAGATTGAACGAAAGAAATGCTAGTACTGCACTGTTTCTTAAAGCTCCATTTTATTTAGGAGGACATTTTTTGAAGAAGAAACAAAAAATGTCATGAGCTTATTCTTTTGCTTATATTAATCAATATTTCATTAGATCATGTGAAAAATTACACCTTCCTATTGCTAAGGCGATTTGTTAAAAATACAAAAACGAAGCAATTTAAACTCGAAAAATCACACCAATTGTTCACTACTCAACTCACATACTACTATTACATACCAAACATTCAAGTCCACTCATACATTCACACAGGCTGTGGAATCGAAAAACACAAAAAGAACTACAAATTTTGAACTTTTTCAGTTAAGACCACAGAGGAGTAAGTATATAAATCTCTGTAATTGATTCTTATTTGTGGTTTTTCTTATTCTTGTGGTCTTTAAAGAAGGTCTACGCGTTTCAAGACCCGTAGGTTACTGGGTCTCTCATCAGGACCTGTAGGGTGATAAAGGACAAAGGAAAAAGCCTGTAGTAGGTCTGTTGGATGGCCCCTATGCCCTGTTAACCAGAATTGTGAAATCGGAGTTACCTTTTTTAGAGTGAAGACGAGCAATTGGAGTGGAAAATCGTGAACCTGGGTGAAAAAAGTGAAAAAGGAAATTGGAATCACATACATTAGGGGTCTCACTCATGCGGATGAACTGATTAAGATGTTGGCTTACTTGTTTAATGTAGCAGACGGAAGGGTACAGCTGTGTCTGCAAAGTAGAAACTGGCCTCGTTTGGGTGCTGTGGATAAGTTCAAAGAGTGTATTTAGGTATATTGAAGAAAAGCAGTAGTTCTAATACTTCAGTTTGTGTAGGGGACAAATTTTTGTGAAGTTTGAGAGATTACCTTCTTGGGCGGCCGAGTTGGGCGCGTCTCGTTTTATCGCTGGGTTGTGACCATCATATTAATTCCAGTATAAGTATCCGTTGAGTTATTTTTCATGCTGCAAAAAATAGAGCCGTTGGTTAGCTTGAATCCTGAAGATTTCGGAGTCGTTGTTGTAGGTATTTGCTTCCTAAAGCTTACCCGCGTTTGTTTATTCGTTATTTCCGCATTATGAGGGACTATAGCACAGCCAGTCGATTTTAAAAGAGTGTATGACCCTCGACTATGCGCTCAGCATACCCTGGCTTAGATACATCAATAGCAGCTTTGAAAAGTTAGGACGAGTTGAATTGTATACCAACCCTGAGCTAATAACCAAAAAGGATGTTGAGATAACAAAGGAGTCCTTTAGCAGTTCAAGGGAACTGGAGAGGGAGGAGCTGGAACTGCGGAAACCTTGTCTCCGTAAATGTTTACTGCTAAAGACAAAATCACTAGCCGAGCCTTATCTTCTAGGGCCTTTATCGGTTAATGAGCGGTTTTTATTGACCAGGTATCGCCTGGATTTTGTTCACCTTATGCTTGCGATACCGAGGGCGAGCATTAGAGATCAGTTGTTAGCACCCTGTGGCTGTGACGGAGAGTCTCCACAGGACTTGCTACACTTTATGTTATTTTGTAAATTTTATGAGGTCCCCCAGATGTTTTTTATAGTTCCGATTTTAAAGAAGATGAATTTTAAGCAGGCTCGTCCGGCTATCCTGTACCTACAACTGCTGAAGGATTAATGTATTTTCTTCGTCCTTGGTTACTTGAAATCTGCAGTGAAGTCTAGGGCTTGTCTTGACTAAAAGCTAATGAGGGTCAGGGTTCAAGGTCATTTCATAAGACATAAATATTTTTGTGGGTTGGGATAATTTTATTGGGGAGCGCTGACAAAAGGAGGAGATTACTTGTATTTGAAATTTTCACCATAATGTTACAGAGTACAATGGGTTGCTGTGCAATGTATTCTAATTATGACTAATTGTGTTGATATTTTATGAAATCCTGATATTTTATGTAATTCTGATGTATTGCTAACTTTTATGGTTTTATATTTCTGAAACCGAATAAAGTTCATCTGAATATGAGTATAGGAAATGTAACGTAAGACAGAGGACTACAAGGTGTACGAGTCACATGTCATCCATACTGGTAGACAGTATAGTATAATAGTGCTTGGTCTGGAGAAGCATAAACTCAGAATTAAAATGTAACACCATTGTTGGGGGTTCGCTTTAATAATCTGAATTATTTCTATCCAAATGAACCCTTTTTAAAAGACTGGGGAACAAATCATAAAGCTCTAATTTATACTTTGTAGTTTGCATGCAGCTCTTTCATGAGAGTTAATTGCTCACTGTTCTCATGTTAGTATTGTAACTTACAAACTGAAAGTACCAAAAGGATCCCTCAGACAAAAGCAATAACCCACTGATGTATTTACATTATATGCGCTTTGTGATCTGCATGGTACACGTTCTTTGTTACAGGCATATTAACCCACTACGCTACCTTACCATGAGTCAAAACTTTCACTAGGCAAGCTCCAATCTCTTCCTTGGAAGAACATTAATCATAGGAGTTAGCTTGACATTGTTATTACTGCCTTTAAATTGCTGGAGGCCAGAAACGCTGCTGCAAATGCTTTTCAAACCATAATATACTTGCAAACACGGCGCCCCGACCTGAAGTCATCACCCGCTGTGGTTGCAACGGTCACACTGCCCTAGAGCCAGACCAGACTGAAATCCCAGCAGGTGTGGGGACCAAAGATGTAATTATTCCAAAATAAAAGCTGCTGGGACAGATGGGGATTGTTATGGCCTTAGAGAGATACAGTGAGGATGCAGAAGGAGGAGACAATTGAAAGAGAGAAAGGGCGACACAGAGTGACACATAGGGTCATAGATGGACAGAGAGTGACAGATAAACAAAGACATATATGTGTAGATACACATATATAAATGTATTATATTTGTGGTAAATGTGTAATGTGGTCCAGTATTGGCATCAAGGGGTTCTGCTGACATAAACCATAAATCAAAAGATGTTTTTATATCACCTGTTTATTTTGGGTAGCTTGAAAAAAGCTGTTTTATTCAAAGTGCATCAAACACTGACATGTGTAGGGCACACATCAACTCCAGAAAACCGAGCCCGGGGTACCAACAATGGCACAAGGCCCTTAAAAAGGGTGCACCAACACTTTTACTTGCTCACTGCCACAGGGAGCATCAACATTGACATGGGTACAGTGACAAAAGTAGCCTGCTGCTTGGACATTAACGAGGGGACACCAGCAAGAGGCAATGTGAAATAGGCCCTGTCACTAGAATAAAGACACCAGAAAATACACGTTGATGCTAGATCACTTGCAGAGGAGACACTGAACCAGGAGCACCAATACTGCCATAGGAACAGTGACACTGGAGAGCTGACACGGGGCACAACCACTAATCCTAGGACAGTGACATGGGGGTGCTTCAGTGGGACACTAAGACAGGGACTCAAGGCACAAGGACAGTGACAGTAGGACACAATGCCCTTACAGTATTATGAGAAGTACGCTGACTGGCAGGAAGAGACATTAGTGTGCTGCCATATGGATAATGCCAAGGCGCCGCTGATACAAAGACACTAACATGGAGACACTGACACTGGGGTATTGCCACTGTGAAATAGACACCAGAAAACTAACACAGAAACAACAACACGAACATGGGGATTATGACATAGAGAAAGTGAAACTGGAAGACTCACATGGGTCACAAACGGGACATGACACAGGAACACAGACTCACGGTCACCAACAATGCCACTGGAACACTGGCACAAGGGCACCATCGATCACACCACAACAATGATACAAAGACACGGTCACTGAAACATAGACACAAGAGCACCAATGCTTACATGGGATATTGATTTGGAATAAATGGCACTGGAGTCCTGACAGGGGCACAAACATTCATTCTGGAACAATGGTGGCCGCAGTGATTCTGGGAGATTGAAAAGGGGATGTAAGGATACTCACAGTAAATTACTAATGCTAGGACACAACACTAGGACAGTGGAATTACACAGGAAACAAACAAAATGAAACTCACTGGAGAGACACTACATTGGGGTACTTATCTGTGATTGCGGACATGGGTCACTGAGGCTGGAACACTGCCATGATAGTGACATTGAAACACTGACTGAGGGACACTGGAATTTATATTGACACTGGGTTCCTAACATGGACACTGGGCTTAGCAACACTCCCAAGAAGTACTGCCACAGTAACACTGCTTGGTAACACAGACACTTAGAAAAGATGTAGGAGAGTAGGATCTGCTTCTTATAGTTAGCCCCACTTTTTGCTGATTTTTCACTGTTTTTCTACTTAGTCAGACTAGGATCCTGCTAATCAGGACCCCAGTCTATCTGCTTTCTACTCTAAATTGATTACATGTACTTTAGGTACACTCCAGATTGGATTCTGGGGTACCCTTATGTGTCCCTAGTTTATGGTATACTATATACCCAGGGCATAGGTACCCCAGAGGCCTCTTAGGGGCTGCAGCATGTATTTTGCTACCCCTGGGAGACCATTTAAAATGACACAACAGGTCAGCTACAGCAGCCTGTGTAAGGAGGTGTATGCACCCCTTACTGAGGTATAGGTTCCCTATATCTCTCCATATCACTGCACATATAAACCTATCAGTCACCTCTATGGCAGGCATTAACAATCCTGGAGGCAGGGGGCTGGGTTTTATGTAAGAGGGTGTAACTGCATGAGCAGAGCCCCTCTGCAGCCTTCGGAACCTTTATTCCGGGGTTGTTTGTGATGCAGCCAACCATATACGCTTAAGTGCATTATAACCTCGCGGTAAATGCTAACTTGAAAACGGCTGCATGGAAACATGTCGTGTTTGGTGTCAAATACCTTGGAATCATACCTCCACACCAGTAACTGGTGTGGAAGGTATGATTCCACCCTACTAGAGGGAGAAACATGGCACCACTGGTATACCCGGTACCAGCATTACAGAACGCTGGCATCACAAAATGGATGTTGCCAGCCACAGACACGAGTCTGCCCTCCTGCTGCTGAATGAAACGCCGGCAGGGGAGGCTGGATAAAAGGTTTCCTGCCACCTCCCAGACAGGCTTTAGTGTATTGGGGCTGGGTGGGTGCACTCCAAGAGTGCTTTGATGTCTGCACTGGGGGCACATTTGGTGTCCTTGTACATAGTCCAGCCCAAACTGGTTACAGGAGCTACCAGCCCCTGCTCTGGCGTGAAATTGGACAAAGGAAATGGGTGTAGCCACCCCTCTTTCCTGGCCCTCCCATAGGTGGGTCCCCAGAGTTTGTCCCATCCCTTCCTTGGGTATAAAGTAGGAACCCCTGGCTAAAGGACTTTAGATATTACCCGGATTAAACTCTGCTACAGAAACCAAGTACTTTGAACGATCTGCACGACGCTGATGACTGGAGAATCTCCTTTGGAGTAAAGGAGTTACTCCCCTGCAGGGCACCTGAAACGCATCTGACCGGTTTGCATCTACGAAGCTCCTGATGGACTCCGAAGATTTTGCAACACAGGAGCTGGGTTCCCAAGCTTCCCAGAGGCCGACCTGTGCTCTCAGTGAACCTGAGATCCGTAGCCCTCGTGGGGACTGTGGAACCAAAACCCCTGGACAACGTGCACATTTACAGCAGCATATGCTTTTTGGCGATCCCTGAGACTGTGCTTTGGGCTACTTGTAGTCCAAGCCCCGAGCAGTGTTTCCACTGAAGATTACTGGCCTACACTCACCAAGTATCCTGTGGGCTGGTATTGTGTGATTCCTCTCGAGGTCCCTTCGCGATCCCTGGTCCGTCAACTGGTGGGTCCCTGAGAAGGCAACTCTAACTTTGATTGGTCTTACCTGGTTGCTCCGTACTTGCCTGACTCTCCATTGCTTGGGGAGTCCCCTGCACCTTGCTGGTCCGCACCGAAGCATCTCTTCTCTGACCGCATGGGTTGCCATTGCCAAGGCTTGTTGGTGTTCGATCCGGACACTGACCCCCCAGCACTCGTCATCCTTTGTGGGACAGCTCACCTTCAGACTTTGGTCATCCTCAACATCTCCTGGTCCCTGTGGCTGCAGATTCAAGCTTCACCTCTTCACACCTGAAGCACCCAACATCGGTGGGCATTTGTCTATCGTGCCCCTGGTCACTGGCAAGTGACCCAGACTCTGCTTTCAGATTCTTCACAGCTCCGATCCAGGCTTGGATCACACCAGACACTTTTCCTCTACCCGGCAGCAGCACTTTGCCGCCCACGCCAATTTAAACAACGACGATTCCCGACACAATTGACACCTATGTAACCGGCTTCCCTGGGTGAGGTAACGTGATTACTCCGGTGCTCCTGTGGGTGCTGGCCTTAGAACCTTCTAAGTCTGAAAGGGTTTGCTCAAAGGCCTCTCCTAAGTCTCCTTAATCTTTAAAATTCCAACCGCGACCCATAGAATAATACGGAGCTCGCGGCTGTGTTCTCACACTCCACACGTCCCCCGTTAGTCCGCTGTGTCACTGCCTTGGGTGGTTCCTTGGGGTCCCAGCGATTCAACGTGTTCTAGGCACTGTGTCTAGTCAAGTCCTGGTTGTTATACCACTTTCTTAATATATGGTTTGGTCTCCCCCTGGGACCCACTGTGTATTGTGCTATTTAGTGTCGTTCTAGTACTGTGATATTGTGTAACTTGTTCTCTAATCTCATAAAGAGGTTAGTAGAGAGTGTATAGAAATAGATACATATATTTTATATATACCTTGTGTGGTTCTCCTTTCATTTGGTCATTCAGGAGGTTATAATCTGGTAAACCAAGCTGCTTTACATTCCTTCGAGACTTAGCCTGAAGGCTGCTCTCCATAGCTACCACTAGGATAGCTTTCAATAAAGGTTGTCTTAAACCTAATTATCAATCAGGGTTGTTTGGACTAGTACAAGGAGCCCACTATAACCAGTGGACAGCATATACCAGGCCAACTTCTCACAAAAGAGAATACTGACACAGAAACACTGATATTGGAACGCTGCCATTGGTGCATGGACAATGACACAAAAGAACTGACGTGGGGACATTGATCCTGGGATACGGATACCAGGTACTGACACTAGAGAGACAGAGAAATGAAAGCACTGAACATTGACAGGGAAAACAAACAGAGGGACAATAACATATTTCCAGTAACACTGACATGGGGACACTTACCAAGGAACACTGACAAGTTCACAAATACTAACACTGAGACACTGACACAAGGGCACCAGCATTGAGAAACAGATGAAGGATGCCACAACACATGGAAACTAACAAAACACTGGTCACCAGCGTGGGGGCACTGACAGTGTGCTGTTGGCAACAGAGCACCGGAATTGACAGAGGGAAACTATCAGGGGTGAAATTTATTGGAGAACTATCACTTGCACATTAATACTGAGTGGGGGCACACTGGCATAGGGATACTTACACTGTATGCATGTATTAATATATGGCTATGTCATTTCTGTAGCTCCAACCTTGCCAAAAGGCAGACGAGTGTATGGGGAACTGGCACAGGAGCACTGATAGTGATGCATCGAGACAGAATTATCAATATTGATTCTGGAACACTAGAATGTATATGTAGAAGACCATTGCTACCCCTGACGCACAGACCCAGATACTGTGGGACACTGAAACTGGGATGGTTACTGGTGCCTGGGGCACTGACATTGTATAATGGTGATCCTGGGACAAATACAGAGACATTGAGATAAACACATTGAGACCAGGACACTGACACTGAGACACATGGAGATACTGGCTCTGTTACAGTGACATTGCCATTGGTACACTGATACATGGACATTGTGACTGACACTTATATTGGAAGACACTGCACACTGACAGTGAACTCGAGATAGGCTCTGCAACCAACTCCCCCGGGGTGCCCACCTCCCAGTTAGGGGACAACTCCTATGCTGCCCACAGACTTAAGCCATGCACAGTGGTAGTTTTGCCCTGCACCCAACCCACTGCAGGTAGACAACACCCACTACACATGACCTGCGAAATGGCAATTTCCTCCAGATGCCCAACCTCCTGCTGTGCATGGCCTTTAGCTGTGCACAGAACGCTATTGGGCACAGGGCCTGGCATCTGGCTATGACTTGGGCCTGTCCACCCCTTTGGTCAGGCCCTGCACCCAACACCTCATGACCACCAAGCCTAACTCCCAGACATCTACTCCGGAAGGCCTTCGGCCAAGCAGAGCAGGACTCAACCTGGCATGGGGCTGAACCTGGAAGTGTGCACCTGTAAGAGTACTATGGTACCTCACGAGAGTGCTGCTATTCAAAGAATCTACCCAACACCTTCCAAAAATATTCATTCACCTCAACTTTACACTGCTTCATCAAAAGGGGCTCCCAAAACATTGATTTCCCATGTTAAATCATATAAGAAACTTTGCTGTCCACTACACAAAAGAATGTACTTTTTCTGATTGGGTGGAAATCCATTTAGTCACTTTTGAGAAATTTGCATTTAAAAGGGTGCTGCAGTTGTCATGAACAGGTTAAAAAGTTAAGTGGTATGCACAGTACCGAAAATCTAAAAAAGAGGTTGCGGCTTCCATTATAGGATTATGCGACTTGGGCCATGTATCTTGAAAATCATTTAGAAATAATGTGAAGGGGAAACGGACTGCCTGACCCTCAGGGGCTTGTGTGGGGGACCCAGAGGTATCCTACAGGGGACAAATATTTTTTTTCATGCCGCAGGTGCTGCATAACTCTCCCCCTCTGGTCCCAGAGCTGGCCTCCTTTGAGGTATTGCGGTACTCCTGTAGGAGTCGCAACTCAAGATTCAAGCCTCCATGGTACCATGGTACAGAGGAGGCTTGAATGGTACTGTGGCACTATGGGGTAAATCTTGCGCAGCGGCTACCTCAGGCGTATCATGGTATCCAATTTTGTTTTTTTTAAAACAGATTGAGAGATGGGTGTCTATGGGCTTTGAGCACAGGCAGGGTGGGGCACCGGACCTTGAAGAGCGTCATTTCATATGCCATCAGTGATGTAATTTAACACATCATGAGTGATGCAATATATGAGGTCATAAGCAGTGCATGGCGGAAGCACTGTTAATTATTTGTTCAATAAACTTTTTGGTTCTTAAACATTAGTTTTTATCTTGTTTTAACACCTAATTATAACGTCATTCTAACCTTTGTTTTTTCTCAGTAAATTTCTAGGTTTTTGTTTTACTGGAACTAAAATCTTATCAATATACCCAACTACAACGTTACTTTAACCTTTGGTTTAAATACATTTATAGATATATTTATATATGAAAATTGTTCTCCTCATTTAGTGAAGGCATGCACTCAAATCTTTGGGACATTTCCATTCATTTACAGGCAACACTTGTAAACTGGAATGCGTTCTGCGTGATCACACGGCCTTTGCCAACTATAAAGTGCACCCATTATTTCACCACTTTTAAAGTTTAAAAGTATGTTAATTGAAGAAATATTAAAACGTCAGTACATAGAACAATGTAATGCGAAAAGATACATAAACAACAGTATAAAATGAGGAGTAATACGTAGTCTGGGTTAAGAAAAGGCTAATCCGTATAAGAAGACAATGTGGACATAAATTATCAAGGTAGTAAAAGTAAACAAATTAAAACAATATTGGTGTTAGTAACTGATAAGTCAGGGAGGCTGGGAAACTTCTTGCTGAGCAGGTGTAGGAGTAAAGGAGCTTCTTGCGTTGTCATCTAGGAACGGTATAATAGGAGACCATAAATGTAGACGTTTTACAGCAAGAGAAGTAGGGTAAACAAATGCGGTATCCAACCTATGATTATGACAGACTGCATACCACCATAGTTAGAAAGATAACTTGGACAAGTCTTTCCAGTTCCTTGTGATCTGCTGAAATGCATCTTCTAATAACAAAGCTAGAATTCGCACTTTGGATGCGTGTATGCCCCAATCCATGGATAGGCTTCACAAAAAGATATTAACAAATGAGAAAGGGACTGCGGTTTGGAAAATTGTATTCATTTGGTTCCATACTTGTGTCCAAATATTAAACATAAAAGAACAGGTGATAAGTAAATGTTTTGAATCAGCATGTACTAAAGAGCATGACCAACATGTATCAGGGAGTTCAGGATGCATTTTTTTGCAAGGTCCTGGAAGATGGCAGAAGCCTATTCTATATAAAGTAAAGGGTTTGTGTGATGTTTGTCACTCTAGAGGATTTTCTAAGTTTGTAAATAGAGGAGGCTTTAGAATTTGTGTCTAAAAGGTTGTGCCATCGAGGATCCGAGTGAGAAGGGGGGAGGATTGGAGGAGAGAGTAGGTTCCGTGTACTGCTTGTTGTGAAGCTTGGAATTTGCTTTGAAAAGAAGAAGGAAAGCGAAAGCGGGAGCAAGCTTATGAGAACGAGAGAAGTGCATCCTGATCAAAGAGTTGATGCACCCAAATTAGTCCCTATTTCTCCATGACTTCCAATAAATAGATTTGTTGTTTATTAATATACGTTTATTGAGCCAAATGGTGGAGTCAAGAAAGTTACCAAGATCTTTAGGCGTGAAATGATTTATTGAATCAAGTAATTTACAAGATTATTTGAGAACTGGTGTAGATATAGTTTGTGGTTTGTGCTCGAAAGATAAGTATTCTTGGAAAGAGAAAGGGGAAAGAAAAGACTTTTCAAGGTCAACCCATAATGGAGATTCAAAAGAGGAATCTGAGAGCCATCGAGAAGCTTGATGAAGCAAGAACGCCTTATGATTAGGGGTGGGCGGAATTTGCGTCGTCGTGCCACGCAAATCTCCGCAAAACGGTAAAAAATCTCCGCGAGCACGCAAAAATTCCGAGAACACGTGGAATTTCTTGTTCGCTATGCTTTTTTCCTGTTTGCGAACGTTGTGTGCGTGCTCGGGGGGAAATATCCTGCAAACATGCATTTTGAGAACGTGAACGAGCAAAAAATTCCGCAAAGCTGCGGAACGCAGAATTTTGGGCAATTCCGCATACTCCTCGGAACACGAAATTACCCAAATTCCGTGAGCGGAACGGAATTTACTGCCCAGGTCTACTTATGATACCCATAAAAAAATAAAAAATGTACACTTCCTTCCATTTTTGGACAAGATTATCATGGCAACGATATACAAGATTTTTTGTTATTCCAGAGGAATGAGGTGAGTATAGAGTTAATCTTTTGAAAGGATTTAAGGGGTATATTTAAGTGAAAGTTAGAAATAATATAAAGTATAATAGGAGTCAACATCATTTTAATGGTGTCAAGTCGACCCCACCATGACAGATATAGCGGGTGCCATTTCATAACTAGAGTGGTTAGTTTATGAAGACATTTATCAAAATGTAAAGAAATGAATGTTTTAATGGCTGGAGTGAGCCATAAACCAAAGTATTTAAAATGTTTAGGACACTACATAAAATTGGAGACTAAAAAATCCTCTTTAAAAGTAAATTTAGTTAAGGGCAATATTTCGCACTTTTCATTATTTAGTTTATATCCAGACACTAACGTGTATTTATCAACTTCTTGCAGGACAGCTGGGAGTCAGGACTGAGGCTGGGAGAGGAACAATAAAACATCATTAGAGTAAGCAGCTAGTTTTAATATGGTGATTATTAAACTTGAAACCCCAAAATTGGTTCTAACGTTAAATTATAAATAAAGGGGGATAGAGGACAACCTTGGTGAACACCTCTATTTAAGGTAAAATATGAAGAGGTAAGGTCATTTGCAAAAATAGCAGCCTTCGGAGAAATATAAAGAAGGGAGATGAGGGATATTATTTTAGGACCGAATCCAAACCATTGGAGAGTGTGAAAAATAAAAAGAGAATATACTCGATCAAATGCCTTTTCAGCATCTAAAGCAATTGCTGCAAGGGCATCTGAGTAGTGTGACGCTTTTGATAATATATAAAAAAATAAACGGGTGTTATCAGAGATATATCATCCTTTTACAAAACCGGATTGTTCTTTGCCAAGTAATTTAGGAAGGAAGGAAGGAATCAAGTCGAAGGGCTAAAGCCTTAGAAAAGATTTTATAATCAACATTGACTAATAATATAGGTCTATAGTTTTTGCAATAATGAAGATCTTTCTACTCCTTAGGGATAAGACAAATTAAGGCATCTAAAAAGAGCTTGAAGATTTGTGTGAGTGTGAAAAAGAAGTTATGAGAGCATGTAATTGTGGGAGAAGTATCTGTGCAAAATGAATGTAAACCTCAACTGTAAATCCGTCTGGACCTGGGACGTTATCTTTTTGAAGAGTAATATATGCATTGTGTAGTTCTGCTGGTGACATATCAGTCACAATTTATGACTTATAACTCCATCTCTCTTACCCTCACCTGGCAAAAAGAAAACATCACCTATCCAAACCTTCTTCAAGTTTAATGATTCAGTTTCCGTGAGATACGACGCTTGAATAGAGCAATACTGATATCTTTTAGCTAAATACCATAAAACACGCTGTCCCTTAATAGGGGAATTCAAGCCTCTGCCATTCCAAGAAATTATTTTCAGAGACATGAATCAACCATATGAAAGACGTAACAAAATAAACCAGACACAATATAAAGGGTGTACAATATAGACCAAAAGACAACTGTTGTGTACATAATTACGTTAAAAGGGGTGAGGAATGAGAGAAAATAAAGAGTAGAGAAAAAGTAGCAAAAAAGAGTACAAAAGACATTCTGAAAAAGATATGAATGAAATTGAAAAAAGAATAATAGTAAGAAGAAAGAGAATAACATTCCTACATAAATTCCAGAAGGAATAGGGGGTGAGATCACATGGAACAGGTGACACGTCCGGTCTTCATGGGAAAGGCAAGGGAGACTGCAGCACACATGGCAAGAGGTATAGGAAGGCCAAGAAATGAGAGGATGGTACCTGTAAGGAAATAAAAGTTTCTTTTTTGTGTTGAAATTGTTTATTAGCATTTTATAAATATAATACAGCAAAAAAGTCTGTAAGACAAAAGTCGAAATTACATTGCAATAATAGTAGAAATAGTAAAATATATCAATTCATAAACGTATATATAAAGGTGGAAATTAAATAATAAAGCCATAAAATCCAGGAAATTGATATAAGGTGAAATAAAAGATTCTTAATACATAAAAACTCTAATAATGAAACAATATACAATTGAAAGGTGTAAACTGATACATGAATATCACAGTATGACTTTTCTTTTCTGTCCCTCTTTTAAGAGAAAAAAGTCCTAATGAATAGCAAAGCCAAAGTCAATTATGAAGTAGATGGTATCGAGATATCTATAGTGCTAATCGTGCAAGCATTAAGAAAGCTTTTCAGTTTGACAGGGTCCTCGTATGTGGTTGTTTTGCTATTGTATGTTACTTTAAACGGACAGGGATGAAAATGGTGGAAGCGGGCTCCAAGCGAATGAAGATCCAATCTCATGGCAAGAAACTCTCTGCGTCTGTCAGCTGTGCTCTTTGCATAGTCCTCAGAGAAGTACATACGATTGCCTGACCATAAAACACATTTCATGGATATGACCGCAGACCAAAGTTTAAGAAGATCAAAGTACTCTAAAAAATATAACATACCTCCTCTTGGTCGTCTTGAAGAAGAAATCTTGGGTTGAGGGCCCAATCTATCTGCACCCTGTATATATATGCAGTCACCGCACGCATTCTGTCTCGACTGGACTACTGCAATAGTCTCTATATTAACATTCAAGAGAGTCATCTGGCCAGACTCCAGATCGTGCAGAAAGCGGCGGCCAGGCTGATTACAGGGACACCTAGATTTGTTGCGGTAAGGATGGGTCTTAGGACACTCCATTGGTTACCTGTCAAATAACAATTTCAGTTTAAGGTACTGTGCATAGTTTTTAAGGCACTCAGTGGAGCCGGTCCTGATTTTCTGAAACATGCCCTTCAGTGGTATGCTCCCGGAAGAGTCTTACGCTCGGCTCAAGCCAAACTAGTGACCCTTCCCCGCCATAACAAAGCTAATTGGGGAGGCAGGAGTTTCTGCCTTTGTGCTGCTAAGGTATGGAATAGTTTGCATTTCCACCTTAGAAACATCACTGAGCTCCTCCCATTTAGAAATGAATTAAAAACTTGGCTATTCATATAATCACCTTTTTCAGCAATAACCACAGGTTAATTTCAGGTGGGTAGTGCACAGCGCCAGGACACCTCTGGGTAACAGAGCGCTATAGAAATTATTTTAACATAACTAGGGCTCCCTGTTTTCCGTTTTTACTGATTTTTACAGATACATACAGACAGAAAACTATTTATATTCCTGTCTGTATTTATTTTTAAATACAGATAAATACGGAAAATAGGCCTTCTTGGATGAGTTTTTTCTACTGTCAATCATGAGTGCCAGGTCAGTAGTTGTACCGTTTGGATAGTAGGGGAGATGAAAAAAGACAATAGATTTCTTAATTAAGCTTAATTAAGAGCAGTTCTACAGTTATTTATGCTATTCTACAATGCATGTGTTTCCAGACAACGCTATTGCACTGTATACCGTTGAAACCATTAGGACATTCATATGCGAGTATACATTTACAATTTAAATAAATGTGGAAAAATACCTATTGCCGCTTCATTTATACGTTAAACATAAAATAAAAATGGATAAATACAGAAAAAATGAGCAAAAAATAAATATAGATAAATACAGACGGATATGTTGAAAAAATAAATACCATAAAACCGGGAGCCCTAAACATAACATAACATACTTTTATCGGAATTGCACTAATACCTTGCACTCAACTTGAAAGTATGGTTTAAATATTATGATTTTTTTTGCATATATATATAAGATTTTAATATTTTAACTCTAACATTCATATAGTAAATATGTGGTTTTTATTAACTCAAATAAAGATATTTTGATGGTACGCCCAAAAATCAATAATATTATGCTCTATTTTGAGGGAAAAAATTTGTAACAGATGGTAATTACCAAACCCACAAATTCCATAAATATTGTTGTTAGTTTTAATCAGGCGCAATACATTTTCCAGCCAACACCTGCCACTTGCAATGGGGACCAGGTGAGGAGGAAACAAAGTGGTCATGTAGGGTCTATTGGGAGACACAGCTAATGCAATACAGTGCCTAATTAATAAAGTATCTAGGGAAAATCAATCAGCAACGCAAACACACATCCAGGGTAATACACTGCCGGCTTGCATGCACACCCATAACAACCACAGAAATAAAGACTCTACATGGATAAACAACAAGGGCAATAAATGGTCTACTCTGAGCCCCATCAATAGTACCAAAGGACCCAATGGCAGATACACAACAGACAAAACATTTCCAATAGAATAGCACACCAGGAGGTAATAAATCACCAATGAAAGAAGACACCAGGGGAAAATCAATGTCCCTACCAGTACACAGAGCCAGGTGAATTCATATTTACTGGTAGATAGGAGTCATTTGGGAGACAAACAGGGGACAAAACAAGGCCTACCAGGGTAGAGGGGAGACAAATGAAGAGCAAAAGAAGAGCCCTGGCCATGGGAGAGGGACAATGAGGGAGAATAAGGATAGGAGAAAAATAGTTTGGGCGGAAAGACAGTAGATGCAAAGAGCTCCAGGGGAAAGAGAATATAAAGCTGGAGGGGGAAATACTGAAATAGGACTATGGTGATGGATAGGAGTAGTGGAGAGAAGCAAAAACAAGCATTGAAAATGCAATAGGTCTCACATTTGTTGGAGTTGGAGCTATTCCCATTGTAAATGGCAATTTGTTTACTTATGTGTTAAGGAGTGTATGTATGTGGTGTGTTGTGCAATTATGTGAGTTGGATTGGATTATTTAGTTGTGTAACTGTGTAGCGTATAATTGTGTGGAGTGGATTTATGTATCTGAATTGTGTGGCATGGTGTGTTTTGGAGTGTAATTTTGTGGAATGGTATTTTGTGTTGTAGAGTGGAATGTAGTGTTACCCTGGGCATAGTTTGCATAGTAGCGCTACGTGTAGCTACGTGAAGTGCACTTCGCACTACACACGCTACGCTTAGCTACGCGATCTGCATAGTGCGGTAGGGAAATGCTGTTCGCACTGATTGCACAGTGCCGGATGCTTGTCTGCACTGTGCAATCAATGCAAATGGCATCTTGCACAGTGCAAGTGGTCGGTTTCTGCCACTCGAGTAGATTTGCACTAGAGCGGCAGCTTTCTCAACGCGGACTGGTAGTTTCTCATCGCGAGCATACACAACCACTCTCAATGAGAAACCTGACCTCCCCGCATTGAGAATCTCGCCGGGAGGTTTATTTTCCATGCTTGCAATCGGCAACTTGATGTTGCTGATCGCGAACGAGGAAAAAGTCTCGCCGGGATGTTGATTTTGCTTTCTCGCGGTCACCAACTTCACATTGAGGACCTCAAGCAGGCAAAAAATGCCCGCTACGCATTTTTGCACTGTGGTACGTGCAATTTGCGTAGTACGTAGTAGCTCAAACTACGCACGCTCCGCGAGCGTAGCATAGCACTACACCCAGAGTTAGTAGTGTAGTGGAGTTTAATGATGTGGTGTGCTGTTGAGAGCTGCCTTCCCTAACACAAAAACACCAAAAAATAATATACTTTTAAAATTGCATAATACATGATGTAAAGAGCCAAACATTATTGTACTTGGTAAAAATATGCTCTCCCCACCTTAATAAAACAAAGAACTCCGTAGTGTGTTTTTTTCTGTAGAAATGTGTACAGCATGCTCCTTACTTAGCGAGTCACAGTGTGCAGCTGCAAGCGTTGTATAAAAATTAGATGGACTAGGTTTAACTTAAAGGTAACAATGCACTATTATATTTTGTACTTCTCTCCTCCCAGTCTTGCTTTTTTCACAAGGAATACATTTTTCTTCCTGAAAAAAGACATCCATTACTCTAAACCTCCATAAAACACGTGTTTTGCTGTCCCCAACACCAAATTTTGCACAGCCAGCATTTATGAGCACTGGCATTAGTCTCAAACTCTGGGGTGGATTGACTCATGAAGATTATGTCTCGGTTCACATCCTCCACACATCAAGGAATACATTAGTTCACACCCCTGCCACTATATTCAGCTCTGTAGAAAAGCATTTACACTGTACTAAATTGCATAAAATACCGATTGACTATTGCGATCTTGGTTGACAAACTAAAAATGACTTTTTTGCTCACACAAATAAAGATTTGATGCACAAAAAGATTCTGAATTGGGCCCACAATAACGACAAATAAGATTTCCAAAAGCCCTAGGGCTCCTGTTCTTCAGTGTAACCTGGTATAGGTTCTTGCCACAGTTTATATGAGTGTGTATGTCAGTTGCAGTCAAGTCTAGAAAATTTTTCACAGCTGCATTTCTGCCAAGAATTTAAGGGCAGAAAAGAATCAGAATACTGCCTGACTACTTGTGTCAGTGTGGACAGTTTATTATTATTATGGGTGCTGGGAAGTGTGAGAGAAAAAGAGAGAGCAAGGCAGAGAGAGTGAGAAACAGAGATAGTTCTCACCCCCGCCCCCTGAACTGATCGTGGATAGAGAGAAGTTTGCGGACCACCTTTTGACCAAAGTGCAAAGAGGTAAAACAAAAAAAAACATGATTATAGGTAATAACTTTTCAACAATTTTCCACCAGATTCCCCAATTGGCAAAATTCAAAGTGTGACAATGTCAGTCAGCCTACAATATAAAGACCAACAACATTAACTCCGCTCCAAATAGACACACTGGAATCTCCATGCTCTCCCAAAACGCAGCAATGTTAGCTGGAAAGGTGGACCCCAAGCTTCTCTGCCATAAGGTAACTGAAACGAGAAAACTCTAGATTTCATCCACTTTGAATCACAAGATGTTTAGGGAGACCACTCAGTTGCCAGGTCACGTATGTGAGCACATCCGCTGGATTGGAAACCACAAGGATGATGCAGTTGGGGCTTTACTTCACAACTTGAGGAATGAGGTTCTTGAAGACATTGACATGCCTTTGGACTAAATTGACAGGCTTCTCTGTAGTGTCGCGCTCTAGTCTTCACGGTGTGAGTGATGACGTAGAGCGCGGCGGCCATCTTGTGCGATGATTATTAGCGCGGAGCCGAGGAGCTTATCGGACGTCTCCCGGCGCTCTCCGTGATACTTGTAAATTAATGAATAAAAGTAACTTACCTACAAATCTAAAGTGCCAGAGTCCTTTCTCCTTGTGGGCCCCCAAAAACACTACAACTGGCGATGAGGCTGGGGATCATAGAAAAAAAAAACCAGGAGCAGCCCAGATACCACGTGGGACAAGGGGCAGCACACCTGCAACCTGAGGGAGCAGAGGCCGACTCACGCAGGCACAGACAGTAAGGAGAGCGCGGCAGAGGGGAAGCGCTAAGCCAAACTAGCGCAAGAACAGTCCAGAGCATAGCTGCTATATATAAGCCAACTGTAGCTGGTGCAAGCAGCCACGTGCAAGAGGGGAAGGAAGTAACCACCAAGCCACACCCCAAGGCACGTGGAGAAAAGGAAGGGGGCGAACGCAACAGGACAGACACTGCCCACAAGTGAGAAGAGTAGTGGGTCAAGACAGCGACCGGGGAAGTGCAGAGTCTAGGTTCCTCGTTCGCGGAAGACAGACGGAACGCCTGAGGCCCTGGCAGAGCAAGCAGAACACAGACCAGAGGGTGGAGCTGTGTCGCAACAAAGCCCCCCACGCCTACCCAGGCAAAGCGCGCCAGGCAGCCCGAGGGGTGAAGAAGAGTCACCGGGAAGAAGAGCAGAAATGTGTGCTCAACCGTCCTCACTCACGACACCCATTCCCTTCCTACCAAAACCAGGAGATCCATCGATGAAGTGGGAAGACTGGAGAGAATACTTTATGAACTATCTGGAAGCCCTGGAGGACGAGAATGGAGAAGCATTTCCCAGCAAGAGAAGGAAGAGGATATTACTTCACAATCTCTGTCCAGAAGGCATCAGAGCGTTCCAGAACATAGTCCCGACTCCACGACAAGCGGCAGATGATGACGTGTTCCAGCATGCTATTGATGACCTGAATAAACATTATAGGCCAGCAGTGTGCACATCCATAGACAGATACAACTTCCAACAGAGGAAACAGGCAGTGGGGGAGTCCATAGACGAATATGTGGCAGCGTTGAGGAAATTGGCGGCCACATGTAAATTTGGCATGTTACACGATGAATTCATCAAAGATCAGCTCGTAATGCACACCACGAACGCGACGATCCAGGACAAGCTGTGGGTAAATGGAGACGCGACTTTGAAGGAAGTCATAGTCATGGTGAAGAAAGCGGAGCTGTCAAAAAGATGTGCGGAGGTGGCGAAGAGAGAGACAGCCGCTAGGCCCATGGTGAACAAAGTCACCGAAGCAGAACCACCGGAAAAAAGCAAGGGAGCTACGGGGGACACGAGAGCACAAGCCAAAGGGCCGCCCAAGTCAGCACCGGTGAAGAAACCGGGTAATGAAAGCAAGAACATGTGTTACAGGTGCGGCAGTCTGTCACATCCAGCCTACGACAAGCGATGTCCAGCCTTTCGAGCCAAATGTATGTTTTGCGGGATTGTAGGGCACTACGAGAAAGTATGTCGCCGTAAGCAAAAGAGAGCAGCAGTAAAATACGTTGCACAAGAGACAGAGGCGGAAAGTGAAGGTGAAGAAGAAGAAGACGGCGTGTTGTGTATAGAAGAACACACACTTGGGATCAATGCAATCGTTCCAAGAAACCCCAGTGCGACCTGGTGATAGGAGTTATACAGATAAAGATGGTGGCAGATTCAGGATCCCCGTACACCATAATACAATGAACGGTATGGGATGAACACTTCAAAGAGCACTTGGGGCATCACATGGAACCCCCAGATATTCGTCCAGTCACATTCACAGGAGACCCTATTCCTATGGTTGGATACAGAAAATTGAAATTCGAATTTAAGGAACGAAGAGCAAGATGCAAACTATACGTGGCGGAGAAAGGCCCTTCAGTTCTGGGGTGGGTCGACCAAGGAGATCTGGGAATACAACTGAACCCCGGAGGCGCCACACAAGTCCTGATGACCAGCGAAGAACAACAACCGGTCGCAGGAAAACTGAAAGAAGAATTTCCCATCGTTTTTGGAGGCAAGGTTGGCAAATTAACCAAATTCACACATAAGATCGATCTCAAAGCAGATGCGAAACCGGTGTGCCACAAAGTGAGAAATATCCCGCTAGCAATTAGAGAGAAAGTACAACAAGAATTACGCAGACTAGAGGACAACGTTATCATAGAACCGATAACCAGTGCGGAGTGGTTGGCTCCCTTGGCAGTAGCAATGAAACCAAACGGCAAGGTGCGTCTGTGTATAGACTTGAGAGAATTGAACAAAAACATAATAGTAGAAAAATGTCCACTACCAAGGATAGACGAAATGCTGGCGAAGACCAAGGGGGTGAAATGGTTCTCTACCATCCACCTCACATCAGCCTACCATCAGATAGCCCTACACCACACATGCCGAAAACTGACGTCGTTCATAACCCCGTTCGGATGCTACCAGTTTCGCAGGATGCCACTCGGACTGGCCTCGGCAGCTGCCGTATTGCAGAAACTCATACACAAGCTATTCAAAGATGTAGAAGGAGTTCAGTATTTCCAAGATTACATCTTGGTGATGGGCAAGAACAAAGCAGACCATGACGCCAAGTTGTCCAAAGTCCTACATGTCTTGGAGCGCAATGGGCTCACAGCAGAGTGGGACAAATGCCGGTTCGGGATGACATCGGTCACATACTTAGGGCATGAGATCAGCGACCAAGGCATCACACCTAAACAATCCAATGTCAAAGCAATATGTGATGCGCCATCCCCGGGGACCAAGGAAGAAGTCAGATCATTTCTAGGCATGGATGAATTCTACAGGCAATTTGTACCGCATTTCGCCACTAAGACCCACCACTTACGCCAAAACCTCCGGGATAAAACAACCTTCAAGTGGACAGAGGAGACTCAAGAAGAATTCCAGAAGATCAAGACAGATATCAGCACAGCAGTTCCCTTGAGCGGATATGATCAGCAAGCTAGATCAGTATTGACAACAGATGCGAGCGAAAGGGGCCTAGGAGCGGTCCTAATGCAAGAGACGAAGGAATGGGAACTAGCCACCCTCAGCTTCGCATCCAGATCCTTATCGCCTACGGAGCAAAAGTACAGTGTAATAGAAAAGGAGATGTTGGCGGCAGTCTGGGCCATGGAGAAGTTCCGCCAATTCTTATGGGTACAAGATTCAAGATAAGAACAGACCATAAACCTCTGGTCAAAGTCCTCACATCATCTGGACATGCTAATGCGACCCCCCGCATCGCAAAAATTACTTTGAAATTATTGGATTATAGGTATGATGTAGAACACTTCCCAGGAACCAGAAATAAAGTAGCAGCCTACCTCAGTCATGCCGCAGCCATGGAGGAAGCTCCGAGTGAATCTGAGGAGGAAGACATTGGCGTTCACGGAAGATCACGAACGAGTGATAAGTGAACAGGAGTGGAAGGAAGCGCATGAGACCGACTCGGATACTAAAATATTTCAAATAGGGTCTTTGTAGGATAATTATGGTCCGTAGGGTCTTAGGACCATAATTATCCTACAAAGACCCTATTTTAAATATTTTAGTATCCCAGACAGACCCGCAAATAAAGGGATACTGGGGATCTGTCTGAGGTTTTTTAACTTTCTAGCCCCCCTGGTCTATCACATCTTCAAAGAGCTCCCAACATTGTGGTTGAGCCCACCCCGACTTTTAGGCGTCGGGGTGACCCGATGATGAAGCATGACACCACTAGGGTGTGTGAGGGTAACTAAATCAAAAGGAATTGCTTCCTTGCTCACCTCTTGGTGAAGTTAACATTTCCCCACAGTAGCTTCATCATAATATTCCATCCACGTATATTGATGTTGACCGGTTATTGGTCAGTTGGAGTAAATTTATAGTGACACTGATTATATAGGGAGGTATTACTCTGACCTAGAATCCTCTCCACCCTTTTGGCAAATGAAAAACGTTTTTCAATAAGCCTTATGTGTATACATTAATCCACTATATTCAAGTCCAACATGTGCCAGGAGTCTAAAACTTAAACGTTATTGATGGTGCCTTCTTAAAATCAATTGCATTTGTACTCGCGTGTTATTGAACTGTTATTTTGAAAATGTTTTGTTGTTACTTAAATACTTAAAACCTACTTTTTTTTTAACGTAATTCGATACTTTAACACACAATGCTGCAAAAATGTTATTATTTGAAATTAAATCCTTGGAGTCAGCAATTGTATTGACATTATTATTTTTTTTAACCCCTTCGCTGCGGCGGAAATTCCGCCGCAGCGCTGGGGGGTGCGGGGGGGGCAGCGCGGTGGCCCGGTGCTCATGACGGAGCCACGCCGTCATGAGCCACGGTTGGGCTGTGCTCATGACGGAGTGGTTCCGTCATGACTCCGCCCACAGCGCTAATCGCCCGCACAGGCGGGGAATTAGCGCCGCGTGGGCGGCGCGGCCGCCAACGGCCGCAGCATGACGGAACCACTCCGTCATGAGCACACGGCAACCGTGGCTCATGACGGCGTGGTTCCGTCATGAGCACGGAAGGAGTTAAACGGAATGTGTGGCAATACTATTATGAGTTTATGATGTGGGTAATATGTATATTTATGAGATTTAAGGTTTTCATCGTTTTTAAATTGTTGAATACAGGATGTTTTAAACACTGTGGTGTTAAATTGACGTTACTTGACTTGCACATTTAGTAGTAGCTGAGATGTGCGACTAGTCTTTGCAGACCTGCGAGATTCAGCTGAAGCACAGCGAGGCACTGTGGGCCCGATTCACAGAACTAACTTAAGACAAAATCCTAAACTTACTACCATTTTGGTATTCACAGAAGGCACTTACTCATTTTGGTATTCACAGAAGGCACTTACTCATTTCGGTATTCACAGAAGTTAGGAGTCCTAACTTTAGGACTCCTAAATGCCTTCTGTGAATACCGAAAGTCTTAAAATTAGGCAATAGTTTACGAAACAGTAAAGGATATACAGTTGGTGAGAAGAGACAAATGGAATGATGACAAAGAAGATTATGAAATAACTAGAGACAGCAGAAGAAGTGGGTGAAATCAGACCTGAGAAAGTAGCAGAGGGAGAGGATTAAAAGAGATATCAGAACAGCATAATGGAAAGAAAAGATGCCAGGCTGGGGGAGAGGAGACCTGAAGACAGCAGAGTGGTGACCACAGACGTGGTCTGACAGCAGACAAGGGGGGAGGGAGAAGAAATGAAATTGCCCTTAAAGGTGAATGCAGACAGGTGGCACGCGGTGACAGACAGGGCTGGTGGAGGGGGTAGAAGAGAGGTGGGGTGAGAAGATCCCTAGGGTCAGGAGAAGAGACAGAAAGGAGACGGAGTTGAAAAGAGATCGAAAGGGCGCATACAACTGAGGAGAGAAGGGCACAAGAGGATGGGAAGAGCATGGGGTCTGATGGAAGGAGACAGAGAAGGCAACAAGGTGTCCACGGTCACTAGAAAAACCAGAAATGGGGAGAATAGTGAAAACAGTTCTAGGGACCGCAGGAGAGATGCAGAGTGACAAGTGAAATAGAATCAGTGGAGGAGACGGGGGTTCATCAAATACATGAAAAAAAAATCAAATGACGAAGCTGACAAAGAAAATAAGAGACAGGAAAAGACATCGGGTGAATAGATGAGGAACCTGGTGATGGAGGAGACCACTGGGAGGGAGGCGGGGGCAAGGAGGGGGTAGAGAGGAGGAGGGTGAGATGCGTGAATGAGAATGAGTCCTGAGAGAAGACGGGGAAATAAGATGCAGTTTTCAGAGAATGAGATGTGAGAGGAACGGGGAGATGTGAGAGGAACGGGGAGGCGTTCGGCGTCCAGGGAACGAGATCAGAACGCTGTGCAAAAGTGGCATGTGCAAGGATTTGGCCATGCTATGTAATATGTTACTTCGGGCGCTAGAGGGTTATACAACTGAAAAAGGAGTGACAGGAGAGGAGCAGAGTAGCAAGCGACGAACAAAAGGGGTGACAGAGATCATAGTGGAAAGGTAAAAGAATAGCGACTAGAAGGGATAAGGCAATAAACAGGAAACGGTACAGAAGACACTACACAGGAGAGCGTGAAAGCGTAGACAGTAGGACACCGGGGGATGAGAAACAGCAGGGAAGGGAGGAGAGAAGGACTAAAGGACATACAAGAGGGAGAGCGAGCAGGAAAGGGAGGAGAAAATGACTAGAGGACATACGGGGGGGAGAAATGAAGTGGGAGGAGAGACAGCAAGGATCTTCCACCCTAACATCTGACAGCACTCTCTTTGGAGGGTCAACGCGTTAAGGTGTTGAGCACGCATCGTTCTCGAAACGAATACCCTCCTATCAATGAGGTACAATAAATCACAACTTATACCCCACACTGACAAATGACCTCGCGTGTGACACATACCAAGGTGGAGGGAAGATACGGAGACTCGATTCCGGCGGTTGTGTAAAAATAGAAGTAATCCGCGCATTAATATCCATATGTTTAAGGCACAGCAAAGAACTCGGCTGGTAGAGATCCCGGTGCTGACAGACCCATTACCTGCGTTTACATAACACCAAATAGAGGTCTAAGTAAGAGCAGCGGTTGGCAATCCATTACTTTGGTTTATTTTGGTTTAAACCAAGAAGTACTTTTCCCGTGTGAGAAAGAGGCCGTGAAACAAATACAAGATTTCAGACGGGGGCGAGACTCGCACAGCGGTTACCTTGCGGGAGCGAGCAGCGGCGCCATCTTTTTCCAAAGCGCGAGTGCGATAATTGCAAACAGATGGCGCCGCTGCTCGCTCCTGCAAGGTAAACTCTGTACAAGCACGAGTGCTCATTGGAAACAGTGCAGCACATGCACGAGTTTCCAATAAAGCTCGGAGTGATTCCAAGAGGTCACTCCAAAGCAACGCTTGCCCGCTGCATAGGCGAGACCTAAAAAAGAGGAGTCTCACAACTGCTGCTTATTCTGGATTCTTGCAGTGAAAGTCAAGGTGAGAATTTGCCAAATTGAGGCATGAAGGAGTTAAATATACTTGAAGGTAAGCCACTCAGGTAGTGAGAGAGATTTCAGCTGCTCAAAATAGCGGGTGACATTCTTAGGAGAGCGCGTAGCTGGGAAATGCTGATTTCTGACAACAGTGGTAGAAAGGCAATTCACGCGGAGGTTACATCTGACATCTCCGACGGTTGTTCTACAGGTTCCTCCAGTCAAAGAGTGGAAAAGATGCTGTAGTGCTGACGGCACCCGTGCCGCCATCTTCCGTGGGCGCAAGCCACTCCCCCATTTCTCCACATTTAAATGCTTTCCACAGGTGTTTCCACTTGCATGCACATGAAAGAGTATATCTCGTTCTCATAATTCTGCACAGTAAAAATGTCACTTGTAAAAAGTACAGCGCTTAGCCTTCAGCCATGTTCAGTGGGGAGTTGGGTGCATGGCCTGGTGGCCTACCTCCTGCTGTGCATGGCCTTCAGCAGTGCACAGCAAGGGGTTGGGCACCAGTGGGGGATTTGGTGCACGACCTGGACGCAGGCCAGGCCCTGCACCCAACTCCATGCCACACACAGCCTTCAACTGCACGCACGGAATTGGATGCAGGGCCTGGCCACAGACCTGATCCTGTGGCCAACTGCACAGACATGCACGGCCAGGGATGACATTACAAATAGCAAAAAATATTACTTTACGTTTAAGAAACCCTGGACATTCACTGAATGAACCAAAGGTTAAAGTAATGTCTAACCAGAATTACAACACATTCGGGAGAAAGTTAGAAATTTATGCATACATTTCATTATTAGGTGTAAATCCGTTTTGGAAAATTTGCATTTAAAGAGGCCCGCGGGTGATCATGAAGAGGTTAGAAAAGTAGATAAACCTAAACAGTCGGTCCTGTGAGACTCCCACTGTACCATAAATAAACAAAGGGGGCTTTAGTTCCTGTCAAACCCAAAGTATCTCTCTGCTCCAGTAGGACCTACCTATCTGATTGGCTGGCAGCAATATGAAAAGAAATGTTGCAGCCACCATTAGTACCCATGTCCTGAGTTCTTAAAAGCAAAATAAGATATAAGGGTGCAGAGTAGGGATAACCTGAACCCCTCATACTTGGTGTGAAGTTCAGAAGGGACCCTCGCTGGTGCCAAACAATTTGTAATTCCACGGGACCCAGTGTGCCCTGTGTGTAGTACAATGGGACTCCTAAGTGAAAATTGTACAGTCTCATGGTACCACATGTGACACTTCAGCTGTGATACAATAAACAAGTGAAAGAAAACAAGAAAAATGTTGGGTGGAGGGCATTTGACTGTGTACAGCGTGGGTTAGTCGTCTGTGTGGATTTGGGCACAGGACCAACGGCACGCTGTGAATGGTAATTAACTAAGCTTAGGGAGGAAGTTGGGAAAATATGATCATGCTCAGTGAGGGATATGGGTAAATAACCCAGAAATTAACTGAAAAAATGAAGGTTAAAGTGATCTTATAGTCCGGTATGGTAAAAAGATCTTACGTTACATCTTTCAAAAAACCTTATAAATTCACAGAAAAAAATAAGGTTAAAGTGACGGGATAGGTAGGTATGGTAATATGATCTTACTTACATTAAAAAAAGCCTCAGAAATTCAGAGAAGACACATAGGTTAAAGTGATGTTATAGGTAAATAAGATATCAAGATTTTCGCTATAAAAAAAAGCTTTACAAATTCATTGAAAAAACAACTGTTAAAGTAACACTATAGTTAAGTGCTGAAATAATACCAAAAAACAACTTAAAAACCAAACCATCAAAGAAATGCACAAGTCATATTGCACTGAGCAAACTATAACTTGCTCCACCACCATGCATTGCATAAGAGCCTTCATATTACATGACTCATGACATTGTAAATTGCATCATTGATATCATCATTGATGACATCTCAAGTGCCATCATTGGTGACATCACTGATCACATCTTTGATTACATCATCCAATGGATGTGGCAGCTTTCTATAAGCTTTTTGTACTGGAAGTTATTCAGGTGCAATTTTTCATAAAGTCCGTAGTACTAATAGGCGTATCATGTCACAACAAGCAGAACAACCAAAATATTAGGCATATCTGTAAAATAACCTACATGAAGTAGATATTAAGCCATTACTTCTTTACTGGTACTGGGATGTGTAAGAAATGTAATGGTTCTGTAGACATTAATGAGATCAGCAAACTATTCAAACTTGAATACTTCAAAAACAGTGTTTGGTTATTATTTACCTTAATAACTTGTGCTTGTTAAATACCTCATCTGACATAGAATTTGAAGAGAGCGGCTTCACTTCTATACATTAGCCACTTATAAGGCATGCACTACCAGGCACAATGGATAACCCACCATCATATATTAAAGTATTGTACACATATTCCTCAAATGAGCATAAAGGTGTGCACTATTTCAACAACTTTAGCAATCATACTGTGACTTGAACTGTCTATTAGTGAGTGACCCACAGATTATACATTCTACAACAGTGTAAAATGTCTCTAAATGTCCACTGAACTTTAGAAAATAAATATCATCACATTGGAAATCCACGGACCACGCACGCAACCTGGGGGTCATCCTCGACTCCACTCTCTCCATGACTAGGGAAGTCAACGCCGTCTCCGCGTCCTACTTCAACACCCTCCGTATGCTCCACAGGATCTTCAAATGGCTCCCCCTCGACACGAGAAAAACCGTCACCCAGGCCCTCATCACCAACAGACTCGACTACGGGAACGCACTCTACTCAGGAACTACAAACAAGCTCCTGAGACGACTCCAACGCATCCAGAACACCTTGGCCCGACTCATCCTCGACGTCCCCCGCCGCAGCCACATCACACCCCACCTGGGAGGCCTTCACTGGCTCCACGTCAACAAAATGATCACCTTCAAACTCCTCATCCACGCACACAAAGCACTGCACAACACCGGACCCACCTACCTCAACAACCGACTCAGCTTCCACACCCCCACCCGAAGCCTCCGCTCAGCCAACCTCGCCCTCGCCACAGTCCCCTGCAACCGAAAAACTACCGCCGGCGGCAGATCCTTCTCACCGCCAAGACCTGGAACACTCTCCCCCTCATCCTACGACAGACCCAGGACCTGCTGGCCTTCAGAAGACTCCTCAAGACCTGGCTCTTCGACCAGTAGCCCCCCTTGAGACCCTCTCGGGTATGTAGCGCGCTTTAGAAATGCAGTGATTGATTGATTGACTGATTCAGTTTATATAGAAATTGTCTACATGGCAACTCTTTATTGTTAGCATATATATATAAATGCACGGGTGAATAATGTATTGTAAGAAGAAGCTTTAGTTTTTCTGACATATTTTTGATAACAGGCCTTTGAATTAAGGCATAAGCTATTGAAATGTATGTCGACAAATGGCAATAGTTGCACTCAGTCTCTCCCTTGTTTAAATCAAGTACTGCTTGCAGTTAAAACTTCACTGGAACCTAAAGTGTGCACCATATATTTTTAAGCAAGCTGAATGATGTTTAACTCCAGCACTACACTGTTTCTATTTGAGGAGCAGTAGCTTGGATGATGTCATCATTGATGTGATCAGTGATGTCATCAATAGAGATGGGTGAGCAGATTAACAGGGAGAGCCGAGCCAGAGCTGAGCCAAGGGTCTGGCTCGAATCTTAGACCCTGTGTTTGAGCTGTGCCCTGAAATGTTTGCTATGTAAATCATACAACAAACATCAGGTAAAATATGATGAAGTATCTTCAAAATTAAAAAAACATATATTTCCTTAACATGTGGAAGATTTGACATTAGCGCATCTCATTATAACACTGCACTGAAAAGTACTCATTAAATGTGATAGTATTTAAACATGTACCATTAGTGAACTAAGAGACAAGACAATTATCATGTAAACCATGTACCTGGCACAGATTATTATAGAGAAACATTACAGTTCTATTAAATCAAACATAATAGGTGGTATTCTAAACTCACATATTTGTAAATACTTTCATACGCGATAATAAAGAAAAAAGTGTTTAGGTGATATATTTTTTTTGCCTAAGATCACACAATTTAAGCAGATTCATCCAGGTTTTCTGGCTTCACTTTGCACAAATCCATCACTAAATAGGCATCTCTTTGTCTTTCTTTACGTTAAGGCTTTGTTTTTACCTCTGTGCATTTTTCTGCAGTTTTATTTTAGTGTGAACTTGGAGCACTGTACATGAGCACCAGTTAAATTAAGTTACATTTATTGATATGGGTATACGGATATGAAGCACTTTGTCTGGGATCACATGACTGAGCGGATGACAACAGTCAAAATGGTGCCTCAATTCCAAAGTTATAATGAAGAAAATAGCAGTGGTAATGCACTCTGTTTATAAATGTTAAACAAATAATGTTGTTCAATATACACAATTATCAACGTCGGTGTGCGCCTGTTGTGGTGGTTGTGGTAGGCATATTAACTGTTGTTTTTATAAGAGACCATGACAATCCTGGATGGTTTAACCATAGTTTAAGATTACTTTGTGCATAGAATTTAGTGACAGTGTTTATTTGACATACATGTATTTGTTTGTAGATTTCCCCTGACGAAGGGTGCTTGTTCACCCGAAATGCATTGGGAGTGATGAATCTCCTTATACGGGAACAGTTTACACTTTAAGAATTGTCACAACTATGTTGAAGTTGCTGAATAAAGCATCGTGAATATGGACTTGAAGACAATCCGTATGGTTTATGATTTCAAGAGACACATCTATGGACTCATGGATTATTGTGGTTTAACAATGTAAAAGCTTTTCTCGGTTGATGTTTGAATATTGTTTTGCAATTTGAACCTAACACACTCATTTTGAGTTTTAGGGTAGCGCGCCTCTTGTTTAAGACCTCAGTCTTATTAGTTCTGTTCAATTCCAAAGTTGGCAGCTCTTGCTGTAACTCCACATCTTGGGTACAGAGAGGCAGACAAGCAGAACCCACATGAATGTTCGGCTTGTTATGAAGTCGAGGTTCCAGCAGGACCTCGAGCTGTGCCAGAGACAAGTTTCAGGCTCGAGCCTAGCTCGAGTTTTCAGTGGCTTGCCCACTTCTAAAAATCAATGATGTCATGTGAGATGTTATAAGGGACATCATCAATAATGTTATCTAACATGCCATGGGTGATGTAATACGTGAGGTCATAAGTAGGCTATGGTGGAGGCGGAAGTTATAGTTAGCTCAGTAAACTATTACTGGTGAATGTCAGTGTTTTTTGTTTTTAAATGTTAGTTTTTGTACTTTAACCTTAGCTATCAATGTGTGTGTGCATGTCTGTGCATGTGTGTATGTGTGTGTTAATTTCTCTATATATTTAATGATAGATAGATAGATAGATAGATAGATAGATAGATAGATAGATAGATAGATAGATAGATAGATAGATAGATAGATAGATAGATAGATAGATAGATAGATAGATAGATAGATAGATAGATAGATAGATAGATAGATAGATAGATAGATAGATAGATAGATTCAAATAAGTTCTAGAATGAAGGGTGGTTGACCATATTTAAAACAGTAAGATCTCTGATGGTTTGACATCTGTGAATGGAAGATTTGAGGCAATTTAGTTTAATAAAAGGCTCTGAGAAGTGAAGGTGAAAAGCAAGAGGCAAAAGAAAGTGAGGTAATAAAGTGTCCCAGTGAGTGCCAAGTATTTGGAAGGTGTTTATGCCTGTGCATTATGACTTATGGAGAGCATTGGTTCATGCTCATTGTCGGGAACAATGCAGGAAAAGTCCAGTATAGCTCAAGGGATTTTAAAATCTATTCTGTACCAAAGCATACATTATTGCTTATTTCTATTTTGCAGCCTTCTGAACATTATGGCAGAATCCTCTATAGACATTGAGTTAGAGGTCTGCAACAGCTATGTATGCAATCTGACCTGACCCTCCTCACCCAAATGATGTAAAGGACCCGGTGACGAAACACCTTGAAAATTCTACGCTTTATGAATAGAAAAAGGATGCGTGGTGAATATGTTGCAGCTCTGCATCTCTAAACTGGTATACACACTAGTTATTATACAATATACCACTATGTAAAGGAAATTATGCCTACCTCTCCTTTTGTAGGTAAACCTGCGTTCTAATTAAATAAATAATCATCAGCATATAAGTTTGCATGTTGTGGGGTAAGACTTCATTGAACACTCGTACGTGTCACCAGGTCTAATCTGTCTCAAAATAGTGCTACCTTCCTAGCAGTGCACTGCCAACCCCAAGAGGGCAGAAGAAAATGTCTGGAATCACACGGCAACATTCGTTCACATAATAGTAAACATCATAGTTGAATATGTACTGAGTTTCAAAGACAGCTACCAACAAAGCAAATATGTGAAAAACACTGTTACACATTTTCCAAAGGCTGAATCTCCTGCACCCCAGGGTAGCTGTAAACAACAGTGTGTCCCCCCCCAGGAAGATTAGGGGCGGTAGTACAGTCTGAGACCGTGCCGGGTTTGTCTATTTTTGGGCATGTTAGATAACCTGCTTTGTTTATACCCTCAGTTCATTTTGGCTACAGATCACCATTTTCTCCAAGGTGACCTGGTGGCTGGCAGAGTTTAACAAGCATTTACAATGCAATGGTCTCGGCATTGGTAAAGTTAGAGCTATTGGCATTGCTCATGACATTATTTTTGTTTATGTTTTTGTTTTTAAAACATTTAAAGAAACGGCATTGTCATGAGCAATGGCAATAGCTCTAACTTTAACAATGCCGAGACCGTTGCATTGTAAATGCTTGTCATGTCTTGTTAGCCTCTGTCTGTGAGCGCACCAAGGCCACCCCCTGTGCCCCACGGCCAGTCCTGTCCTGGAAGTACCCCTATGCCCTCTTGCATTGCCAGTCCCGCCCTCCCTGTAGACCAGTCCAGCCCTGTCCTCCTTTCTCCCCCACTTGCACTCCTGTTTCCACCCCCTCCCCCACCCTATGCTTCCCTCCTGTTTCCACCTCCCTCCACCCTATCGTTGTTCTATTTTTTGCCATCTGTGTGGGTAAACATTCGTTTGAAGGTCTGAAGTGACTTCTTCTGTTGCTGTGATCGGGAGTACCATGTCACGACGCCCATCCGTGTCACGATGCCCCTCAAGGCCGAGCTGGCCCTCGGAGGGGGCTGGCTGATGATAGATAGCGCTGATGGCGGATAAGGGACGCCAGACCCCGCCGCTGGCCTCCTTCCCAGGTGTGGAGGTGTGGGTATGGGGGGCCTGCTCCAGAGCCCCCCGCCTCTCCCTCCTCGGGGTACGCCTGCAGGTGTTTCCTGCTGGAGGAGTTGAACTGAGAGGCCTGAGCTTGGACGGGGGGCGGGGGCGGGGGGGGGGGGGGGGGTGGCGGAGACGTCTGATCCAGCGACCGCCTCCCTGGCGCCCCAGCAGCACAGCGCCAAGAATGGTTCTGAGTCGAGGCGCTCTCCTGAAAACGAATATTGCTGAAATCTCACTGTGAGCGTGACTTGAACGAGAAGGCAAGCAGTTTTACTGGCTCGGCTACTGACTTTATAATTTCAGTATTTGTTTTTAAATAGCGCCGCCATCAAGCCTTTGTCAAGCATTGTAGTAGCAGGCAATTAAAATGCTCATAGCAAAAGAGTTTTACAGACGGTACAAATTATTAAAAAGCCCAAGCGACGTCTTTCTCGGAAGTCCTAATGAGTGGGTGGATTTGCAGATTTTTTTGTACAGACCCCCTTAACCGAAAAATGCACACACGCAACTTTTGGGCGCCCTTGAAAGGGAGGTGTTTAAAGAGACGCGGAGTGCATTTACCACATAAACTACATTCTAGCAAAGAGATTTTACAAGAGGGACGGGGATTTTATTTATTTATACATTTTTAAATAGCGCGGGTATTAATCAGAGGTACTGGAGCGCTTTACAGTAAATCGATATGAGGAACAAGGCAGAGCAAAATGCACACCACCGCCTTTCTCCGAGGCACAGCAGAAAATGCCTCGGAGAAAGGGAGCGTCCTTTTCGGATTTGGGGGCGTGTTTTGCTGTTGTCTCCTCCCTGAGACTTCTCGCAAAAAACACGCCCCCCGATCCGAAAAGGACGGGGCATAATCGGAGTGACTGGACCTCTTCTCCAGTGGCTGGCCAGCATTTAAGAGGCCAGCCAATGGAGAACAGGAGAGAAGAGGGGCGGGTGCAAGCCCCTCTTCTCAAAGACATTAAATCTCCGGACTTCCGGTCTGCCGACCCGATGGTCCGAGACCTAAAAAGGGGTGAGGGTTGTGAGGTGGTTAGTAGGTTGTTCGTTATGGCAGAGCAGGGGGAGGATAAGGTAGCCCAGGCCTTGAGGCTGCTATGCAAGGCAGGGTAACTTGTTTTGCTGGCGGGTAGCTTGGAGGCAAGCTTTAGCCATCTAACGCACAGGGCCTCGGAGGGAGTGGACAGCCATGGTGTTGGCATGTTTCCCACGAAGCAGGGATGCAAGTAAGGCGGTGATACTGGCCCAATCCCAAACATGGCGAGTAGTCCTGAAGGCACGGGTGGGTGTGTCAGAGCAGGTCGAGGGGGAGGCAGTGGTATCTGCCTTGGGACCCCAAGCATGCCTGGTGATGGTGATCACTCAAAAGGCAGCCGGTGGAGGAGCGCAGCAGAAGGATGCTGTGCTCAGCCTGTACGAAGGAAGCAGCATCGTGGGGATGCCGCATGGTGCAGTGCCTGGACGGGCCAGCACTATTGGAGACATAGCAATAAGGCACGGGACAAGCTTCTGTGCAGGCCTATGTCCTCCGTCAGTGCAAGGAGTGGGTAGGGTTCAGTAGGGGGTGGGCGGAGCTTAACACTCTGTCTAGGGAGCGTGGCCAGAGCAGCAGCAGGACAGAGACTAGCATGATGATGAGGTGGGCGGTATCCGGGGGGGCCCCCCATGGTTTATGGAGCTGTCCTTGGCCAAAAAGGGATGGTTGGACAGGGCCCTGCAAGACCTTGTGAAACAATGGGAGGGGATGTCTGGCTGGATGGAGGAGAGCGGAGAGTTGCACGAGGACTCAGCATCTTTGAGGAACATGACCAGGGGGTTGAGATCGAGGTGGCTACTGGCCCCGCTTGGGCCCGAGTTGGGGGCAGGGCTACGGCCTCTGTGATTCTGGACGCAATGTTGGAATGAAGTGATGAGGAGCTACACATTTTTCATACATTGTCCTAAATTTGCACAATAACATTTTTGCTGTGGCCTTTTGCAAATATTTGAGTGCGCAACAAGTTTGGATTAGTTTCTCTGAAACTACTCTGTTTTTACATCTAGCTTCACATAACATTATCACAATGCCCCGAACACATTGAACAAAGCCTCTTGATGCACTATGTACAAATGTTGTACTATATTCATCCACGGGGTGACAGGGCTATCTATATATCCATAACATTGCTAATCTATTCACACATCACAAGGATGCTTTGTATTATAAATAATGAGCATACCAAAAGATTAGCTGAGGAGGCACTTCACTTGACACCGAGGGTCCCTACATGCTGAGACTTCACCACACAGTGGTCTGACATCTCTGTGAGGGGTGTTCAGTTCATAACCAGGACGGGGTCCTACATTCTCTCCCACCAGGTAATGGGTTGGATCGTCCCTTTTGGGGGGATTCTTGGCTCCACACCTACACACACTCTAGGTACACACAAAGTAGGGTTTGCATTGTAGGAGTACACCTGATTACTGCCTTGTTTATATGCCTGTATATATACACTGTTTAGCACCATGGTAGAACTATATCTATTATTCACTCCTTTTGTGCTTGTTATCACTTACATCTGCTTCTGTCTACTGATTATCACAGCACATGTATTCTATACAAGACTAACATTGGTTCAATAAATATATTGAAAACGTCGCAGTGGTATTCTCTGTATATTTCTCTGAGCACAAGTAAGCACAAGTGACTAAACAAAAGGTTGTTATGTTCAGTGCTTGCCAGAAACTATTCGCTCCCTGGTAAGGATAGGGGGGCTTATGGTAGCACTGTGAACTAGCTAGTCTCTAGGCTAACATATCCTTTGGGGGTTCACGGAATCAGTCTAGGTCCCTTACTCAAAATTGATGTTGTCCAACAAATGTGCAGGTCCTATGGATTAGTGTAACTACACGACATGGCGCTGCCAATGTTAGTTGGGTTCTTATTTAATGGACTATCTGAGTAGTTCAGTTGTGTTTTCTCAGAGACCCCTACTCACCTCCATACTGGAGACATCCTGGTGAGAGGGAACTCCGCCTCAGCTGACTAGCTATATGTTATATCCTGACTTCATGGTTATGCATGCCCTGCCTGTAGAATCCTACAGTAATGACATGGTTTGGAATGTTGTCAGTCAAATGAGTCACAGTTGACTGGGCTGAGCTGCCTGTTGGCTGCTCCTGGTGGGGTCTTACCCTGATCTCTAGCTGATCTACTTATGGTCTCTTTGTGATCTTGTACCATCTTCAAATAAACCTCCTTTTCATCTCAACTGCGTGGACTTGATCACTACAGAATTTTGGCGACGATCTTTAAAGAACCTACTTCTGTCACCTCTACAAGGACTTCAAGCAACTTAAAAGAAAGAACCTTCTGCAACTCAAGTCAAGTTACCAACTGGCATCCTGACCCCACCAGTGACCTCCAATCGGTCGCCCACAGCAGTCTGCTAGTTGTTCCTATATGTCTGCGCAAGTGCTGTGCCCTCAGTGAGAGTAAGCCTGTCAACATCTTTAATATTTTCGCTTTGTGCTGTGCCTTCAGTGAGGGTAAGCCATCCTTTCAACAACGTCTGTCTTCAGTGCCACGCATCATTGTCTACACTGTCTGGTAAAGAAGTATGCTGTTTCATATGTCTGCTAGCCAACCTGTGATGGAGACTGCCATGCCCACTTCACTTTACACTCCTTACATTTATTGATGTTTCTTGCGCTTCAAGCTTTGACAACTTATTGTAATTTGGCTTACAACGTACAGCTGCTGCCATTCAACAGAAATCTGGTTTTATCACACTAAGGCAAGCTGTCTTTGTTTCACGCTGAAGCTTTAACTCGTTTTCACATGTATCTGGAGAGTTATTTTTTTTGAAGCTGAGATTTATGGTCACTGACAGCGTATGGGAACAAGCGCAATCTACTGAGGCTGCCTGTGTATTCTGACTGGCTCTACACAAAAGGTTTTTCTCCCATTGCTGCGAGCACTTTGGTGATCTGTGTGTTGCCTCTAATAACACGGTCGGCGGTAGTGGGTTTTGGAAAGTCACTGCCATCTAAGTACAGGTCAGACTGTTTTTTTTTATGCCTGCTCGTGTTTTCGTTTAAAAATTAAAAATGGGCATTTTCAAAGCGCTTTGGCAGTCATTTCAAGTATTGCCGTTGTCTTTGCAACATTTAAACACACCACGAGGCACTTCTCACCTCGAGCCTTGGTCGCGTGGTTTTCCTTCAGCTGGTCTCCCAGTTTCCAAGGAACTTCCTCTATGACGATTCCTCTTCGTGTCATTACTGCTGCTTGGCAATTTTTAAAGCACGCTGGTGCCGTAAGCCACCCTGCAGTGCGTGACACAGCGTGCCGCCATTTTGGGTTTGTCCCAACACCAGTGTACATTGTCGAAGATCTCAACCATGTTTTTGGAGCCAACCACGTTGTCCGTGTTTATAAAGTTTCATTCAGTTTCAAAGGTGTCTGTTGGCTTTCCATTTCAAACATTGTTGCAGCTCTTGCAGTTCCTTCGCTACAGGTACTGTATCTGCTTTAACACTTGCTGACTCCTACGTGTCATTATATTTGGGTTGCTGGATGATTTCACTAAATCTATCTGCTTTGCTCTGCCAACCACGTTTTAGATCCTGATCGAAACAGCACTTCAACATTAACAGTGACTCATTTTATCCTTGTTTATTCAAGTGGAATGTGCTAATGTTCGAAACTGTGGACTGAGTTTTGTTTTTGCGCAGCTATGTTCTTCTGTTTTCTTTGCCAGAATTTCGTTGCCATCTAGTAGCTAAATTAGTTTGGAGACTTTTCATATTATTTACAAGATGACTTTGACCACGCATAGCATCAGTTATGTTTCTTGTTTTGAAAGACTGCGTTTTTTTTTCTTCAAGATGTGTGTGTGTTTCTCTGACATGTCATACGAACGTTGGTATCATTCTTCATGTTGGGTTCTCTCACCACCATGACTGCATTCCAGTAATGTGTTTATGCATGTTCTCTTTACAGTTGTAAAGGTTACAGTCTTTTTGCAGCAGTGCGGGTTCCTACCTGTACGCTTTCTAATGTACCTGTCTACAAGGTGCGTCTATGCAGAGGTTGTAGTCATTTTGTATTAATCAATTTGCGGGTTCCTACCCCTGCGCTTTCTAATGTACCTGTCTACAAGGTGCGTCTATGCAGAGGTTACTGTCCATTCGCATTAATCAATTTGCGCGTTCCTACCCGTGCGCTTTCTAATGTACCTGTCTACAAGGTGCGTCTATGCAGAGGTTACTGTCCTTTCGCATTAATCAATTTGCGGGTTCCTACCCGTACACTTTCTGATGTTCCTATCTACAGGGTGTGTCTATGCGAAGGTTATATTCTGCGTCAACACCTCATTGCTTGGGTATGTTTGTTTCTATCCCCGTAACAGGCACTCCTGTGACTGTTACATTATATTTCGTTTATGGTGCAATTTGTTGACATTCAAATGTTTTACTTGTACATGCTCAGTGGGACCATTTTCTCTCACGAAATCACATGTACGTTGGCGGCAATGTTATCTCTTTATACACCTGACTTACGCAAGCCTGAGGTATTTTCAAATTGTAACATTATCTGGTGCACAACATGTTTGCCTCTACATGAGGTGTTTCACAGGGGTTATATTCCCATTTAGTGCGCAACAAATGACCTCCACTAGAGGTGAGTAGTATGGGTCACAGTCCCATCACTGCAGTGTACGACATTTGACCTTTACAAAAGGTGTGTCGTTCTTCTCAACAGTGCACAACATTTATTGTCTTTACCCGTTGTTGGGTATTAGAGTTTAGTCTCTTCACAACCGTGCACAATATATTTTAATGTGGTGTGTTTATTGGGTTTTATCTCATTAGTTTAGTGCACAGTGTGCACCCGTTCATCACCCGTTTTTTTTTATTTCCTTCACAGGGCATTTGGGCTTAATACATTTATCCTACATAGGGTGTGTTTGACCCCTTTTGGTGCACAACTTTGTTAGACCTCCCTCCAGGGAGCTATGCATGGGTGTAATTAAATATATGGGTTCTCACCCATACCATAGGGGTATTAACGCTAGGTTTTGTTCTGATTTTATTTCCTATTTTTTTACACTCAAGGCGACTATGCATAGGTCAATGTCCCTTTGCAACTCATGTATTTTACTGTCACTAGAGATATGTTTTGGGTGTACAGTTTACAGTCCAATTTGCTCCACGCAGGGTGTACGTTATGGGCGTCAGTCCCATCTGCTTATTTGTGCATGAATCAATCAATCTGACACACTGTCTGACGAAGAAGTATGTTTGCTCATGTGTGTACAAGTCAACTAGATTTCATCATATGCAGAGGTTATTTCCTCATATCAAGCATTCTTGGCATTTGTTTTGTTATTGTCTGCTTGATTTTGTGTTCCTTGTCGAGTGAAGTGCTCGTCTAGACTTAGAAGCCTGTTGGATATTGTGTATTCAACCGAGTGTTGTGTGTTCAATTGTTACAAGGGAAATACATTTTCTATAACGTTTTAAGTAATTGATTTTCAGCGAGGCTACATGGCAGTTCATCTGCTGTGTTTTTTTTAAAACTCCTCGTGCCTCTCTACCACGCACATTATCTCTCACTCAGCCATACAGAGTTTCTCTTGCCTCCGGGGTGTTTGTGCACAACGTCTAGGTTTCAATCCTGGGTGTTTTGTCATCGGTGCATGTGCAGCTTAACAGATCTTCACACAAGGTTCATGGTTTGGTTAATATTTTGTCTCATAGTACATTATGTGTACATCCACTATGCACAATCTCTTGACCTCTCCGGAGGTGTGTTAGTTAGGTTTTTGCCTTTCATCCCGTACGTAACATATGACCTCCAGTCGAGGTGCGTCCTAACTTGGACATTACATTACATGACGTATACATTCACTACAATGCATGTTCTTATTTTACTTAAGGTGGTGTTTTTTTTAAGGGGTTTGACAGTTTGTATTGGTTAATAAGTTAGGAAAAGTCACACGTACATGTCTTATTTAGTAAAACACACCAACCAGCTGGGTTACTAGGTGATTGAAAGACAGCACCCGAGTATTCTGTCTATTCAGTATTACCTTAAGATTTATATGAAGAAGTGTATTGTGTGGGGTGGTATAGTGTTTGTATCATCTTCGCAAAGTCTTCATGCATATTTGTAATATTTTTTTTATAGTGAACTATGTTTTCTACTGTTTCTGCTCAAATGCTTATATGCGCCATATAGATACTGGGGAACGTTAGGCATGTTTATGTCTTGTCCCTTATGCTAGGGTGCCTTGTGTTTTCTAAAGCTCGGGTGAGTAGTCGCTCACCGGCGTGGGATCTGTCTTCATCACTTTTGTCCATGGACCCTAGGTATACGCCAAGTTAGTAAACACCGTCAAGAGTCCATTTCACTATTCTGTTTTCACTTTCATGGAGGATCTATGTAAAGGTTCTCCATCAAGAGTCTCTTTTTGCATGCTTTTTGCTTCCCTACTCTAGCTCTGCATTGTGTTTCAGTTGTACAATGATTTTCTTGGATTTACATTGTGAGTTCAAGGACCCGAAGTTCTCACTTTTGGAGTCCATTGTTCATTTGTTATTTTCACATTACAGTCTGTTTTCACCATTTTTTTTCTTCATGGTATTGTACGATTAGTTCAGTTGTTCTACATTGTACGTTTTGCTATGGGTCTTAGTCCCTTTAGCACATTTATGCATTATATTGGTATATTGTTGTTAACGTTCTCCACATGCTGTTCAAAGATTCTTTGGTCATGATCCATATACTGTCTTGACATTGACGAAGTTGTTTTTTTGTTATTGTCCCTTGTCCTTCCTTTTCTGTGTAAAAGGGAGGATGGGTTGTGCCTATTTTCTTCGCTTCATTCTTCTCTTTACTTTGATATGTTCTATTTTCACTCGCTCTCCCTTTTCGTTTTCTTTCCATTTTGCTTTTCTGTTTTTCCTCTTTCTGGTTTCTTCTTCCAGTTTCTGTCATGGTTGTTCTTTTGTTTATTTGGGAGAAAGGGGGGTATGTTATATCCAGACTTCATGGTTATGCATGCCCTGCCTGTAGAATCCTACAGTAATGACATGGTTTGGAATGTTGTCAGTCAAATGAGTCACAGTTGACTGGGCTGAGCTGCCTGTTGGCTGCTCCTGGTGGGGTCTTACCCTGATCTCTAGCTGATCTACTTATGGTCTCTTTGTGATCTTGTACCATCTTCAAATAAACCTCCTTTTCATCTCAACTGCGTGGACTTGATCACTACACTATACCCTACGTATTGGCTGTAGGTTATTCAAGCTTGTAGGATAAAATCTTCCCACATTGTGCTAACCCTAAAATCATTTAGTAAACTTTCTTTTCTCTTCTCACAATGTCTGTAAATGGAGATCCAAGTGAGGACATTGAAAAACAAGTTATTACTCTAAATAATACAGAAAATTGCAAACATGCAATTACTATGATATTATTATAATATCGTTTCCTGGCAATGGGTGGGGACCTTACCTTCGTTGTTGAGGCACACAAAGCATTCAAAACAGAGGTTTTCTATTCTTGGGTTAAGTTCCCGGCTGTGGATACATGTACATAATTGTTTCACCCTTACATTGAAGATGAAACACCAGAGGAATACTTTCCATATGTGGACATAGAAATTCCATTCACTTATAGAGAACACATAAATTGGTTAAAAGGCCCCCTCCCCCATACTGTAGAAAATGTGAGACTCGGTCCACTCAACAAAGAAGGGGCAACTTGGCTGGCCCGAGCTGCTTTTACACTGCATCCTAATCTTGCTAATTTAGGTTGCAGTAGAAATAACAATACTATGCAAAGATCTAGCAAAGATTTACAAAAATCTTAACCAGTTCATAATGGAAATACTCACAATTAACTCTGCATGGACTGCTGTGGCTGCCACAATTGGCTACTACAGATAACAGCCCACAAACGTTGAATACCGTAATAGGAAAGATTCACACCAGTTGTGAGCAAATTCCTTCCTGGATAACACAGAAAACAATCTAGCATGAAGCAGTTTTTCCCTACATGGGCCTGCAGGAAAAACACAGAATTTTAACAATTTGCTTGCCAATGGGGATGGCTCCCCTGGGGGAAGATTGTACCACTTGAGGTACAGTATTCCCAGCAGTTTTACCTGAAGTACTGAAATAAGTAAGCCTGGGCAAAGCACTACGCTACGCTCGCGTAGTTTGCGAAGTTCGCGCTACTTCGCACTACGCAAATTGCACGTAGCACAGTGCGAACACGCGTAGCGTAGTGTTGCGTAGTGCTGCGGTCATTTTTTGCTTGCTCGCGGTCCTCAACGTCAAGTTGGCGACCACGAGCAAGCAAAATGACATCCCGGCGAGACTTTATCCTTGTTCGCGATCAGCAACATCAAGTTGCCGATCGCGAGCATGGAAAATAAACCTCCCGGCGAGATTCCCAACGCGAGGAGGTCAGGTTTCTCATTGATAGTGGTCGCGTATGCTCGTGACCGCTCGCGATGAGAAACTACCAGTTCGCGTTGAGAAAGCTGCCACTCGAGTAAAAATCTACTCGAGCAGCAGAAAACTACAGCTCGCACTGTGCAAGATGCCATTTTCAATGATTGCACAGTGCCGGTTGCTTGTCCGCACTGTGCAATCATTGAAAACGACATCTGCCGCAGTTCGCAAAGTGCTATGCGTAGCTCGCGTAGTGCGAAGTGCACTTTGCGTAGTTTCGCGAAGTGCTACTTTGCGAACTACGCCCAGGGTTAGAAATAAGTACAGAATGAGTACGGAGAAGCACCTGCCCTGGATAAAAGCTGATAGGCAGTTTTGCAGCAGTATCAGCCATTATGTTGAGTAACAAAGGGGCAGCATTGACTTTACACCTGAGGAAATTCACTCCTGCACAGCAGGAGCGAGAATTGCCTAAAATTATTGAAGAAACCTATGCTATGCTAGGTAGAGATAATTTTTTAGCCAAACCTGGGAAACCACAGGTTAAGAGTAATTCTGAAAAGAATACTCTAAGCAAGCATCAGATTCTTCAAAGAAGAAATGGGACAATAAACAAAAAAATAAACAAAACAAAGCACAATCGTGGGGTGGGTCTCTTCAACAGAAAACCACTGAAAAGAACTATAATTTAAGTTGAAAGAAGAAGGTAGCTGGGATTAAAATAAGACATGCCCAGGGTACTGAGGACTCTGCTTCTAAATGGGGAATGGGCAGTGATGATGCTGGACAGCGTGGCAGATGTCACAATAGCTCACCGGAACCTGATGGATTATCTGGTGGTAGTAGCGCTTAATGAGCATATCTTCTTATAAATACCTGATACAAGGGTAAGTGTCCCACATCAATTTACGAAATAACACTCCAAATGGAGGGGGACATACCCAAAAACATCAAGGCTCTCTTTTGGAAGAACCTTGCATATGGTTACAATATTGTTTTGGCTGAAAAGGATTAGCCACCTGAGTTCATAATGGAGTGCCCAGTGGGGGAAATGGTAATTGTACCTGTTTTCTCTGACCTCAATCAAGAATGAATTAAACATTCACACACCAAGGAGTGGGCATTAGCGCTTGCTCTTGCACTTTACCGTGTCATGTTGGGTGGGATGTTGAGTCTTCTCATCATGAAATCCCATTAAAATCAATCCCTCAACCCCAGAGACAGTGCCTCAACCCCAGAGACAGCATGAAGCTAAAAGACAAGTTAGGGAAATCCTTAAATAACTTGAATACCAACGTGTGATAGACAAGTGCACCTCATCCATGATTAATCTCTTATTTTCTGTAATGAAACTGGACAAGCCATACTGTCTGGTCTTAGACTACAGACATTTAAACACATCCACATGCACATTTGCAGTGCACAATGCACACAGTGCCTCACTGATGAATAACATTGTACAGAAATAATACAAAACAACATTAGACATCTCGTATGAATTCTTTTGCCAGAATATATCACCTAAAAGCATTTTCAGTCCTATGTTCACAATGACAATTTTGCCATTTATCTCAGTGGTATAAGAATAGCCCCAGGCTGTTGTCAGCTAGTGTGACAGAGTTACTTCAAATTTTTGATGAGGAGACATTGTCCTATGAAGATGATATCGATCTGATGGACGATGAATTAATGGAACACTTGGATAGAGTTAGACCGCATAATCCTGGGGTTTGCTCACTTGGGATATAAGTTGTCAAGATAAGTCAAAAGCCTGGCAGCACTTTTCTTTTTTAATGTGCATTGCTACAACCTCCAACGACTCTGAAAAGACAACTATCCATTTTTGAATTTCTACATTTTGTCAGAACATACATTTTGGATTACACAGAACGAGTAAAACCATTCTACGATTTAATCATATCTGATTTTTCAATCAACCATTTGACGCAGAAACATCCAAACATTTTACGTTCCGTACCAACTGACATGATAGCTCCCAAACATTTGCACACACGTGTAAACACAACCAACCTGGTGATCCCCGTAATCGCTGAATCAACCGGGTACACCTATATCACTTTCAATGAAGGTGATACAAAACCTGCTGCCTACAAATCACATTTGTACACTAACGCTGAAATGCGTTTTGCACCCTCTGAGAAAATTCTCACAGTGGTACAGACTGCTATAGTGTGTGAGAGAGAGAGAGAGAGCACTAACACAAGGGAAATGAATAATTGTTGTTACCATAGTACTGATCTTAGAGGCCGTAACCAAAGCAAGCGTTCCAAATGCAAAAGCTTTACATCCAGGATGGATACAATGGGCTAACTCTCTCACTGCAACAGATGTAGATTACAGCTTCGATTCTACACTACAAACACAAGCAGTCCTGCAGTATGAACAAGAATATCCTCTGCCGAATTAAATAATGACTCTAGATCGATATGATTACATCATTTATACCGATGGATCTGCTCAGCCTGTAGTAGAACACAACACCAATTTTCAGTGTAGCATGCACAATCGTAAAGGGGCGCGGGCATGATGGAATGTTCTGTCCAGAAAAAACACACACACAGTCCCTAGGGGATTGTACAGCTCATCTGTCATAACTAATTGCCTGAATTCTGGCACAACAAAGTACGGATCACGGATTCCCCACACTTGGAGTGTTCTTCGTTATTGAGGCCAGAATGAATTTCGAAATTCCAAGAGTTGCCAAATCAAGCACAAGCTGCTTTGGCAACAAGTGGCAAAGCTGAAAGAATGCTTGCCACAGGCTCATGTTATCCACACATTGAGTCATCAACATGTTGGCGTTCACGTTGAAGGGAATTCCATGGCTGATGAAGCTGCTAAGGCAACAGTTCACGCTGCTGCCTTTGCTGCAATCACTCGTTCCAGTACGAGATTAGACAGAGACATTGTGGGTGTCAATGCTGCTCACAACAAAACCCACCTGCCGAAAGGCTTTTCACTAAAGTTCTCCTGCAAGTTAGATGCACAAAACATTCCCTATGCTCAGATTCCTGGAGTGGAGCTAGAGTTATAGCAAATACTGATCACAGATTTGGGATTAATACTACCTGCACATGAGGGTCTGGGTTCAGCACACGCAGAGGTTACTTGTACATTCTTGTTACTGAAACAGTGCTATTGGTGGCCAGGTCTAAGGAAACAGACCAAGGACGTGGCTTCAAATGTTACATCTGCCAACAGATGAAGCGCTCAACTGTATCACATCCACCACAGACACCTCTATTGATCTCAAACAAGCCTTTGGCTTCTTTTTATTTGGATCACTGTGGCTCCTTACACTCAGGTGAGGCCTACAAGTACATCTTGGTGGCAGTGGATTCATGCTCCAGATTCCTGTGGGTATGGCCACAGTGTTCTGCTGACACTCAAAGTATAATAGAAGGATTTGTGGGTCATTATTAGGACATATGTAATTGGCATTCTACATTCTGATCAGGGCCACGCTTTTAGCTCTCAGGCTTACGAAGAAGCAATGAGGAGTTTGGGTGTGGCCTTGTGGTACTCCTCCCCCTATCTTTGTGAGGAAAAATGCATTGTCAGCATTCCGTCCATCATTTGTTTGCTGTAACACTTATCGCCCTCTAAGTGGGATGGGTATGCCCAGACGTGGGTCCCTTGCTCACTGCGCCACTGGATTCAAGCTAGCCTGGCTGAAGAAGGGTGACATACCCTGAAACCGGTCCCAGGATGCTAGTTTCCAGTCCAGGGAGGACCTGGCCTGGCAGTTCGGTCTGGACTGTTCCCATGGGGCACAGGGTCAAGACTGATTTGCATATGGCTGGGTCCAAACTGGGGTGGCGTAGTGGGCAAAAGAATGATGCATTTAACCCAGATCTTTTGACTGGGGGAGAATGTTTGCATTGTCAGCATTCCATCCATCATTTGTTTGCTGTAACACTTTTCGCCCTAAGTGGGATAGCTATGACCAGACGTGGGTCCCTTGCTCACTGCGCCACTGGATTCAAGCTAGCCTGGCTGAAGAAGGGTGCCATACCCTGAAACCGGTACCAGGATGCTTGTTTCCAGTCCAGGGAGGACCTGCCCTGGCAGTTCGGTCGGACTGTTCCCATGGGGCACAGGGTCAAGACTGATTTACATATGGCTGGGTCCAAACTGGGGTGGCGTAGTGGGCAAAAGAACAATTGATTTAACCCAGATCTTTTGACTGGGGGAGAATGTTCGCATTGTCAGCATTCCGTCCATCATTTGTTTGCTGTAGCACTTTTCGTCCTAAGTGGGATGGATATGCCCAGAAGTCGGTCCCTTGCTCACTGCGGCACTGGATTCAAGCTGGCCTGGCTGAACAAGGGTGACATACCCTGAAACGGGTCCCAGGATGCGTGTTTCTGGTCCAGGGAGGACCTGGCCTGCCAGTTCGGTCTGAACTGTTCCCATGGGGCACAGGGTCAAGACTGATTTGCATATGGCTGGGTCCAAACTGAGATAGGGTAGTGGGCAAAAGAACGATGGATTTAACCCAGATCTTTTGACTGGGGGAGAATGTTTGCGTTGTCAGCATTCCGTCCATCATTTGTTTGCTGTAAGAACTTTCTAAAAGTGGCATTTTTTCAGACCTGCATTTTAAAAACCAACTTCACTAAAAGATGTATTTTGTAAATTGTGAGTCCAGAGACACCAAACTTCTATCAGCTCCCAATTGGCAGATACACTTGTAGGATGTTACAAGGCAGCTCCAATCCTAACCTATTGGAGAGATAGGCCTTGCTGTAGTGAAAAAACAAAATTAGCAGTATTGCACTACCTGGACATGGAAAACACAACAGTACATGTCCTACATTTTACATACACTGCACCCTGCCCAAGGGCCTACCATGGGCCTACCTTAGGAGTACTTTACATGTAATAAAAGCAAAGGTTTAGGCCTGGCAAGTGGGTGCCCTTGCAACATCGAAATGGCAGTTTAAAATTGCACACACAGACACTGCTGTGGCAGGTCTGAGGCATGTATATCAGCCCACTCATGTGGGTTGAATGATCAGTGCTGCACGGCCACTAGTAGCATTTGGTTTACAGACCCTGTGCACACGTAGTGCACTATACTAGGGATTTATGAGTAAATCAAATATGCCAATCATGGAGAAATCAAAAATAACATGTTTTAGAGGAGAGACCATGTGCTTTTAGCACTGGTTAGCAGTGGTAAAGTGACCAGAGTTCTAAAGTCAACAAAAAGAAGGTCAGAAAAATAGGAGGAAGAAGGCAAAAGGTTTGGGGATAACCCTGCAAAAAGGGCCAGGTCCAACAAGTATACTGCCTCGCATCTCAATCCTTCTTTTTTCATTCCCTTGCTGGGCTGCCAGCCTGTAAAGATCATTAATTATAGAAGAATGACATTGCTTGTTTCTTCCTTCAGGAAAGAGAAGATGCAAAAGGCAAATGTGCTCCATGCTTGGAACAAGTAACGTCTGCACCAATGAGTGATTTATAGAGTGATTGATGATTCGTGTGGTGGCTCGAAGGGTGTTGTTGAACTAATTTGTAAAATTGATTTGCAGTGTTTGGGGCTAGTGGATTATTCTGCCTGAATGGTTGCCTTGCTTTCACACATCAGTTTAATTACTTACATTGTCCACTCCTCTCCTTTACTTCTTTTTTTCAGGTTCTTCAGAGACCAGTCAGTTTAGTTTACAAAACTACGTAAAATGCTCAAATTCTTTACTCTTCTTTTTCATTAACATTAGGTGTGAGAGGTAAACTCTACTCCTCTGGTGGAGTTTGTGGGGTCTTGCAAAAAACTCAGCCAACCACCTCGTGGCAGAGTTTACCGTCTACCCCTATTTGTAACCTGATTGTCTTCAAGCACGTAGAGGAAAGGATGGCTAGTTTACGGAACCAGCTCTGTCATTAGCACACATAGGAGAAAGGAAATAGTTTGCAAGTGAAATAGCCAAGGCAACCATATTTGTTTATGGATTATGTCGCTTAAATGACACAATTCAGCGCAACCTGCACTATTTCAGTTCTATAGAGCAGGGTCAAAGGCTCACTATCATCAAGCACCATTTTAATTATTGTTTTCAGCATCTACAATGATACACTGCCATCTAGCGGCATCACAGTTAATTCACCACATTCCTTCAGTGTTACTGTTAAATAGAGTTTGCGATCTGTAGAAGAATAGACAACCGGTTTATGGGAACCAGGTCTGTCTGTCATTAGCACACAAAGGAGAAAGGAAATAGTTTGCAAGTGAAATAGCCGAAGCCACCCATATTTGTTTCTGGATTTCGGCGATGAAAAGATGTGAACACTGGCATTCCGGCCCCTCCTCAAACGGAAGCCTGTTACTGAATACTGAAACCGCATAAACCAAGGCCATAACCCCCATCATGTGTGTGAACATTAATTAAGAGCAAAGGATGGCTACACTTTAATGAATGCACCAAATGTTCAAGTACTTTTCCTACAGGAATTAAATGCTTTTGAAGTGGGAACATTCCAATTTATAGGGTTTATATTCCTCCACACTTGATGGAATGGTGTAAATTTGCGAAGCCACAAATATGACCGCAGAAAGAGTACAAGAGCTTTGAGATTTTCGACTTGTACATATGCTGCCCTGTAAATAGCGCACTTCATTATTAAATAATGTAAGTTTTATACAATCTTTTAAGGTTACTCGCAGGTCATTTGTTATTCCTCCAAGCTCTGTTTTATTGCCACTTAGGTTAACGTGTATTTTGAGCCATCCAAGGCCATCTTGTAAAAATCCCCATCTGCTCTTTCAGCAGTATATTCCCAATGCAGCTTTCTTTGCTTGTGCTTAAACGTATGACGCCCGACCTTTTATACTACATTGTTGGTGACACCATGTGTAAGAGGTAAGTGACAACTAGCTGCCGAATTAGAGGTGCAGATAAACCACTGCTGGACATCCCCTCTGTCTCACAAACCCAACACATCTGTGGGATTCCTTTGCTGGCTTTGTTGTGCTCACCACACCCAGTAACAAAAGCATTGTTGGAGTTTAACACTGACTTCCTTATTCATATGCCGGTGTTCCTTGAAGGGACACACTCATTACAGTGCTCCTGGGATATCATTACACCTGGGGAAACTCTTCCCGTAGCATTCAACTGCTGAACTCCTTGGGCATGCATTAACTTTTGTGAAAAATACCTGCTTGAAGAGGAGTGAAGCCACAGCAGGGTAAATGACAACTTGCAACCACCTTTCTTCTCACGTAAGAATCAGAACAAAGGGAGGAAAAAGAATCCAAATGCACCGTCCATTTTGGCGTTTATATACAGTATTGTGTTTCTCTTCTTAACAATAACAATTTGTAGAACTGTGTGAGTCCTCCCTATTTTGTATTTTTAAAACCTAGGTAATAGAACAATTAGATATCTTTGGACTCTGCGGCTGAAGCACATTTGTGTTTAGTAACTGAACTGTGTCATTCTTTGATTTCCTTCCACTGTGTCATTCTTTGATTTCCTTCCACAACAGATATGATGACGACGATGATATGCTGCTCAGCGACTTGATGAATGTTGTGTTTGTCTTTGTCTCACCTTTCCCCAACTCCCTGTTCCCATCCATATATCAAACATTTAACCCTATCCCCCAGGCTATATGATCTATTTAGGTGTGACTTAATAATTTACACCATAAATGGATCAAACACTTAGAGGGACAGATGTGGTGAAAACAATGCTAACTCACTGTTACAGGATCTTCTTAACTAAACAATAGCCCACACCAGCCCCACTGCCTATCCTGGCATGAAAGGGACATCATCATAGTAAATGTAAATAAATGTAGTGCATTTATATAGCACTCCGCACACCCCCAAAAGGGTCTCTCAGGCGCTGTGCACATACTGCTGTGGAACCCTTCCTGGCCTTTCCCTGTGAAATGCCCACTCCTGGGCACCCCCAAGGTGAAGCCAGGCATCCTAGCGCTTTTGGGGCTGTTGTGGAGATTAAGCAAGCTATTGCCCAGAGTTGCAGCCATGATTAGAATAGGCACCGAGGAGAGAATTATCGGGTCTGGGGAAATTGAGCCCAAGACCCGCCGAGGTGGGAATTGAACCCTGGTCCGGGCCAGACCTCTGCATCAGGGTCTGCCGCTCTAACCATTGAGCCACACTTCTCCACATAGTGTGAGGCTTAGAACATTGTCTGTCCCAGGATAGGAGGTACTAGTATGCACTATGTGGTCTGATTCACAAATGTATAGTTACACTTTTGGTGTAAGTTTACTCTTGCAGTGTAACTGCACTCCAATAATTTTATGAATCGTAATTTTACGATGAGTAATTACCTAGTAGTAATAGCAACTCCTTTTAAAGTTAGAGGAGTTACTTACTTCCCAAGTTACTAATTGGAAAGAAAAGTTACTGATAGAAAAGTTACTACTCATAAATATACACTGCAAGAGTACAGTAACACCAAAGTGTAACTTACTTTGCCTTTCTGAATTAGACCTTGTGTTGCTTACTAAGGGCCTGATTTAGACTTCAGCAGATGGGTTACTCCATCACAGACATGATGGGTATCCCTTCTGCTGTATTACAAGGGCATTATATCCAATGGCACTTGGAATATGGCGAATGGGAAATCCGTTGTGTTTGCGATGGAGTAAACTGTCCGCCAAACTCTAAATCTGGCCCAAAATCGATGCAACATGCAGTAACCTTCTCCTGAATCCTGACTCCTGACTCAAGGTTTTTGTAAACTTTGTTTAAATTTTTTAAACAAATTAAATATTTACTAGCTCCCCAGATTACTTAGAAGTTAACTCTGCTTGTTGTTGTTTTTAATATGACTTTTTTCATGGTGGTGTGGCCTCAGTCTTTGTTTACCCACTAACTCTATGTTTACTTTAAGTCTACTTTCCTTTAATGGATAATCCTTCTAACGATCCTACAGTTGAGGTTCACCTCGCAAGCATCATTGGTATTAGGTGGGAGTGGTTAGACTGCTGCAGTGTGAGAGAGAGAGAGCACTAGCACAAGGGAAATGAATAATTGTTGTTACCACAGTACTGATCTTAGAGGCCGTAACCAAAGCAAGAGTTCCAAATGCAAGATGGATACAATGGGCTAACCCTCTCACTGCAACAGATGTAGATTACAGCTTCGATTCTACACTACAAACACAAGCATTCCTGCAGTATGAACAAGAATATCCTTTGCCGAATGAAATAATGACTCTAGATCGATAGGATTATATCATTTATACCGATGGACAGCCTGTAGTAGAACACAACACCAATAATCAGTGTAGCATGCACAATCGTAAAGGGGCGCTGGCTTGATGGGAAGTTCTGTCCTGAAAAAACACACACACAGTCCCTACGTGATTGTACAGCTCAGCTGGCAGAACTGATAGCCTGAATTCTGGCACCACAAAGTACAGATCACGGATTCCCTGATCTTAGAATGTTCTTCATTAGTGAGGCCAGAATGAATTTTGAGATTCCAAGAGGTGCCAAATCAAGCACGAGCTACTTTGGCAACAAGTGGCAAAGCTGAAAGAATGCTTGCCACAGGCTCATGTTATCCACACATTGAGTCATCAACATGTTGGCGTTCACGTTGAAGGGAATTCCATGGCTGATGAAGCTGCTAAGGCAACAGTTCACGCTGCTGCCTTTGCTGCAATCACTCGTTCCAGTACGAGATTAGACAGAGACATTGTGGGTGTCAATGCTGCTCACAACAAAACCCACCTGCCGAAAGGCTTTTCACTAAAGTTCTCCTGCAAGTTAGATGCACAAAACATTCCCTATGCTCAGATTCCTGGAGTGGAGCTAGAGTTATAGCAAATACTGATCACAGATTTGGGATCAATACTACCTGCACATGAGGGTCTGGGTTCAGCACACGCAGAGGTTACTTGTACATTCTTGTTACTGAAACAGTGCTATTGGTGGCCAGATCAAAGGAAACAGACCAAGGACGTGGCTTCAAATGTTACATCTGCCAACAGATGAAGCGCTCAACTGTATCACATCCACCACAGACACCTCTATTGATCTCAAACAAGCCTTTGGCTTCTTTTTATTTGGATCACTGTGGCCCCTTAAACTCAGATGAGGCCTGCAAGTACATCTTGGTGGCAGTGGATTCATGCTCCAGATTCCTGTGGGTATGGCCACAGTGTTCGGCTGACACAAAAAGTATAATAAAAGGATTTGTGGGTCATTATTAGGACATATGTAATTGGCATTCTACATTCTGACCAGGGCCACGCTTTTAGCTCTCAGGCTTATGAAGAAGCAATGAGGAGTTTGGGTGTGGCCTTGTGGTACTCCTCCCCTATCATCCTGAGGAAAAATGCATTGTCAGCATTCCATCCATCATTTGTTTGCTGTAACACTTATCGCCCTCTAAGTGGGATGGGTATGCCCAGACGTGGGTCCCTTGCTCACTGCGCCACTGGATTCAAGCTAGCCTGGCTGAAGAAGGGTGACATACCCTGAAACCGGTCCCAGGATGCTAGTTTCCAGTCCAGGGAGGACCTGGCCTGGCAGTTCGGTCTGGACTGTTCCCATGGGGCACAGGGTCAAGACTGATTTGCATATGGCTGGGTCCAAACTGGGGTGGCGTAGTGGGCAAAAGAACGATGCATTTAACCCAGATCTTTTGACTGGGGGAGAATGTTTGCATTGTCAGCATTCCATCCATCATTTGTTTGCTGTAACACTTTTCATCCTAAGAGGGATGGGTATGCCCAGAAGTCGGTCCCTTGCTCACTGCGGCACTGGATTCAAGCTAGCCTGGCTGAACAAGGGTGACATCCCCTGAAACGGGTCCCAGGATGCGTGTTTCTGGTCCAGGGAGGACCTGGCCTGCCAGTTCGGTCTGGACTGTTCCCATGCGGCACAGGGTCAAGACTGATTTGCATATGGCTGGGTCCAAACTGAGATGGCGTAGTGGGCAAAAGAACGATAGATTTAACCCAGATCTTTTGACTGGGGCAGAATGTTTGCGTTGTCAGCATTCCGTCCATCATTTGTTTGCTGTAAGAACTTTCTAAAAGTGGCATTTTTTCAGACCTGCATTTTAAAAACCAACTTCACTAAAAGATGTATTTTGAAAATTGTGAGTCCAGAGACACCAAACTTCTATCAGCTCCCAATTGGCAGATACACTTGTAGGATGTTACAAGGCAACTCCAATCCTAACCTATTGGAGAGATAGGCCTTGCTGTAGTGAAAAAACAAAATTAGCAGTATTTCAGTACCTGGACATGGAAAACACAACAGTACATGTCCTACATTTTACATACACTGCACCTTGCCCAAGGGCCTACCATGGGCCTACGTTAGGAGTACTTTACATGTAATAAAAGCAAAGGTTTAGGCCTGGCAAGTGGGTGCCCTTGCCACATCGAAATGGCAGTTTAAAATTGCACACACAGACACTGCTGTGGCAGGTCTGAGGCATGTATATCAGCCCACTCATGTGGGTTGAATGATCAGTGCTGCACGGCCACTAGTATCATTTGGTTTACAGACCCTGTGCACACGTAGTGCACTATACTAGGGATTTATGAGTAAATCAAATATGCCAATCATGGAGAAATCAAAAATAACATGTTTTAGAGGAGAGACCATGTGCTTTTAGCACTGGTTAGCAGTGGTAAAGTGCCCAGAGTTCTAAAGTCAACAAAAAGAAGGTCAGAAAAATAGGAGGAAGAAGGCAAAAGGTTTGGGGATAACCCTGCAAAAAGGGCCAGGTCCAACAAATATACTGCCTCGCATCTCAATCCTTCTTTTTTCATTCCCTTGCTGGGCTGCCAGCCAGTAAAGATTATTAATTATAGAAGAATGACATTGCTTGTTTCTTCCTTCGGGAAAGAGAAGATACAAAAGGCAAATGTGCTCCATGCTTGGAACAAGTAACGTCTGCACCAATGAGTGATTTATAGAGTGATTGATGATTCGTGTGGTGGCTCGAAGGGTGTTGTTGAACTAATTTGTAAAATTGATTTGCAGTGTTTGGGGCTAGTGGATTATTCTGCCTGAATGGTTGCCTTGCTTTCACACATCAGTTTAATTACTTACATTGTCCACTCCTCTCCTTTACTTCTTTTTTTCAGGTTCTTCAGAGACCAGTCAGTTTAGTTTACAAAACTACGTAAAATGCTCAAATTCTTTACTCTTCTTTTTCATTAACATTAGGTGTGAGAGGTAAACTCTACTCCTCTGTTGGAGTTTGTGGGGTCTTGCAAAAAACTCAGCCAACCACCTCGTGGCAGAGTTTACTGTCTACCCCTATTTGTAACCTGATTGTCTTCAAGCACGTAGAGGAAAGGATGGATAGTTTACGGAACCAGCTCTGTCATTAGCACACATAGGAGAAAGGAAATAGTTTGCAAGTGAAATAGCCAAGGCAACCATATTTGTTTATGCATTATGTCGCTTAAATGACACAATTCAGCGCAACCTGCACTATTTCAGTTCTATAGAGCAGGGTCAAAGGCTCACTATCATCAAGCACCATTTTAATTATTGTTTTCAGCATCTACAATAATACACTGCCATCTAGTGGCATCACAGTTAATTCACCACATTCCTTCAGTGTTACTGTTAATAGACTTTGCGATCTGTAACCAGATCGTCTTCAAGTATGTACAAGAAAGGACAACCGTTTTATGGGAACCAAGTGTATCTGCCATTAGCACACAAAGGAGAAAGGAAATAGTTTGCAAGTGAAATAGCCCAGCCACCCATATTTGTTTCTGGATTTCGGCGATGAAAATATTCGAACACTGGCATTCCGGCCCCTCCTCAAACGGAAGCCTGTTACTGAATACTGAAACCGCATAAACCAAGGCCAAAAGCCCCATCATGTGTGTGAACATTAATTAAGAGCAAAGGATGGCTACACTTTAATGAATGCACCAAATGTTCAAGTACTTTTCCTACAGGAATTAAATGCTTTTGAAGTGGGAACATTCCAATTTATAGGGTTTATGTTCCTCCACACTTGATGGAATGGTGAAAATTTGCGAAGCCACAAATATGACCGCAGAAAGAGTACACGAGCTTTGAGATTTTCGACTTGTACATATGCTGCCCTGTAAATAGCGCACTTCATTATTAAATAATGTAAGTTTTATACAATCTTTTAAGGTTACTCGCAGGTCATTTGTTATTCCTCCAAGCTCTGTTTTATTACCACTTAGGTTAACGTGTATTTTGAGCCATCCAAGGCCATCTTGTAAAAATCCCCATCTGCTCTTTCAGCAGTATGTTCCCAATGCAGCTTTTTTTGCTTGTGCTTAAATGTATGACGCCCGACCTTTTATACTACATTGTTGGTGACACCATGTGTAAGAGGTAAGTGACAACTAGCTTCCGAATTAGAGGTGCAGATAAACCACAGCTGGACATCATGTCTGTCTCACAAACCCAACACATCTGTGGGATTCCTTTGCTGGCTTTGTTGTGCTCACCACACCCAGTAACAAAAGCGTTGTTGGAGTTTAACACTGACTTCCTTATTCATATGCCGGTGTTCCTTGAAGGGACACACTCATTACAGTGCTCCTGGGATACCATTACACCTGGGGAAACTCTTCCCATAGCACTCAACTGCTGAACTCCTTGGGCATGCATTAACTTTTGTGAAAGATACCTGCTTGAAGAGGAGTGAAGCCACAAAAGGGTAAGTGACAACTTGCAACCACCTTTCTTCTCACGTAAGAATCAGAACAAAGGGAGGAAAAAGAATCCAAATGCACCGTCCATTTTGGCGTTTATATACAGTATTGTGTTTCTTTTCTTAACAATAACAATTTGTAGAACTGTGTGAGTCCTCCCTATTTTGTATTTTTAAAACCTAGGTAATAGAACAATTAGATATCTTTGGACTCTGGGGCTGAAGCACATTTGTGTTTAGTAACTGAACTGTGTCATTCTTTGATTTCCTTCCACTGTGTCATTCTTTGATTTCCTTCCACAACAGATATGATGACGACGATGATATGCTGCTCAGCGACTTGATGAATGTTGTGTTTGTCTTTGTCTCACCTTTCCCCAACTCCCCATTCCCATCCAAATATCAAACATTTAACTCTATCCCCCAGGCTATGTGATCTATTTAGGTGTGACTTAATAATTTACACCATAAATGGATCAAACACTTGGAGGGACAGATGTGGTGAAAACAATGCTAACTCACTGTTACAGGATCTTCTTAACTAAACAATAGCCCACACCAGCCCCACTGCCTATCCTGACATGAAAGGGACATCATCATAGTAAATGTAAATAAATGTAGTGCATTTATATAGCACTCCGCACACCCCCAAAAGGGTCTCTCATGCGCTGTGCACATACCGCTGTGGAACCCTTCCTGGCCTTTCCCTGTGAAGTGCCCACTCCTGGGCACCCCCAAGGTGAAGCCAGGCATCCTAGCGCTTTTGGGGCTGTTGTGGAGATTAAGCAAGCTATTGCCCAGAGTTGCAGCCATGATTAGAATAGGCACCGAGGCGAGAATTATCGGGTCCGAGGAAATTGAGCCCAAGACCCGCCGAGGTGGGAATTGAACCCTGGTCCGGGCCAGACCTCTGCATCAGGGTCTGCCGCTCTAACCATTGAGCCACACTTCTCCACATAGTGTGAGGCTTAGAACATTGTCTGTCCCAGGATAGGAGGTACTAGTATGCACTATGTGGTCTGATTCACAAATGTATAGTTACACTTTTGGTGTAAGTTTACTCTTGCAGTGTAACTGCACTCCAATAATTTTATGAATGGTAATTTTACGATGAGTAATTACCTAGTAGTAATAGCAACTCCTTTTAAAGTTAGAGGAGTTACTTACTTCCCAAGTTACTAATTGGAAAGAAAAGTTACTGATAGAAAAGTTACTACTCATAAATATACACTGCAAGAGTACAGTAACACCAAAGTGTAACTTACTTTGCCTCTCTGAATTAGACCTTGTGTTGCTTACTAAGGGCCTGATTTAGACTTCAGCAGATGGGTTACTCCATCACAGACATGATGGGTATCCCTTCCGCTGTATTACAAGGGCATTATATCCAATGGCACTTGGAATATGGCGAATGGGAAATCCGTTGTGTTTGTGATGGAGTAAACTGTCCGCCAAACTCTAAATCTGGCCCAAGATCGATGCAACATGCAGTAACCTTCTCCTGAATCTTGACTCCTGACTCAAGGTTTTTGTAAACTTTGTTTAAATTTTTTAAACAAATTAAATATTTACTAGCTCCCCAGATTACTTAGAAGTTAACTCTGCTTGTTGTTGTTTTTAATATGACTTTTTTCATGGTGGTGTGGCCTCAGTCTTTGTTTACCCACTAACTCTATGTTTACTTTAAGTCTACTTTCCTTTAATGGATAATGCTTCTAACGATCCTACAGTTGAGGTTCACCTCGCAAGCATCATTGGTATTAGGTGGGAGTGGTTAGACTGCTGTAGTGTGAGAGAGAGAGAGAGAGAGCACTAGCACAATGGAAATGAATAATTGTTGTTACCACAGTACTGATCTTAGAGGCCGTAACCAAAGCAAGAGTTCCAAATGCAAGATGTATACAATGGGCTAACCCTCTCACTGCAACAGATGTAGATTACAGCTTCGATTCTACACTACAAACACAAGCATTCCTGCAGTATGAACAAGAATATCCTTTGCCGAATGAAATAATGACTCTAGATCGATATGATTATATCATTTATACCGATGGACAGCCTGTAGTAGAACACAACACCAATAATCAGTGTAGCATGCACAACCGTAAAGGGGCGCAGGCTTGATGGGAAGTTCTGTCCTGAAAAAACACACACACAGTCCCTACGTGATTGTACAGCTCAGCTGGCAGAACTGATAGCCTGAATTCTGGCACCACAAAGTACAGATCACGGATTCCCTGATCTTAGAATGTTCTTCATTAGTGAGGCCAGAATGAATTTTGAGATTCCAAGAGTTGCCAAATCAAGCACGAGCTACTTTGGCAACAAGTGGCAAAGCTGAAAGAATGCTTGCCACAGGCTCATGTTATCCACACATTGAGTCATCAACATGTTGGCGTTTACGTTGAAGGGAATTCCATGGCTGATGAAGCTGCTAAGGCAACAGTTCACGCTGCTGCCTTTGCTGCAATCACTCGTTCCAGTACGAGATTAGACAGAGACATTGTGGGTGTCAATGCTGCTCACAACAAAACCCACCTGCCGAAAGGCTTTTCACTAAAGTTCTCCTGCAAGTTAGATGCACAAAACATTCCCTATGCTCAGATTCCTGGAGTGGAGCTAGAGTTATAGCAAATACTGATCACAGATTTGGGATTAATACTACCTGCACATGAGGGTCTGGGTTCAGCACACGCAGAGGTTACTTGTACATTCTTGTTACTGAAACAGCGCTATTGGTGGCCAGATCAAAGGAAACAGACCAAGGACGTGGCTTCAAATGTTACATCTGCCAACAGATGAAGCGCTCAACTGTATCACATCCACCACAGACACCTCTATTGATCTCAAACAAGCCTTTGGCTTCTTTTTATTTGGATCACTGTGGCCCCTTAAACTCAGATGAGGCCTACAAGTACATCTTGGTGGCAGTGGATTCATGCTCCAGATTCCTGTGGGTATGGCCACAGTGTTCGGCTGACACAAAAAGTATAATAAAAGGATTTGTGGGTCATTATTAGGACATATGTAATTGGCATTCTACATCTACATTCTACTATGGCCGACCTCTGGTCCTCCGACTGGTGGCCTGACACTCTGGGCGACTGCCCTCTCCCAGTGGGGAAAGTCAAAAATCTTGGTTTTATCTTCGATGACAAATTGACGTTTAATTCCCAGGTCAACAAGGTGTCATCCTCCATATGGCACACCTTGAAACTGATCAGAAGAATATGCCCATTTATCCCACTGGATTCATGGAAAACTGTGGTTACAGCGCTTGCCTTGTCTACATTGGATTATGGCAATGCCTTATACACAGGGATCCAAACTCAATACCTTACCAAACTGCAACGCCTCCAGAATGCGGCAGCAAGACTGGTGCTGGACATCCCTAGATTTGAATCCGTGTCTAACAAGCTAAAGGACCTACACTGGCTCCCCGTGGACAAAAGGATACAGTTTAAATCCTTGTGCCTGGCCTATAAGGCACTTCATGGCTCAGGTTCACATTTCTTGAGAACCCAATTCCAATGGTATGTCCCAGGCAGAAGTCTCAGATCCGCCAACACCAAACTTGTCCAAGTCCCCAAATTCAGGCAGAGTAGATGGGGAGGAAGAAGTTTTCTGCTAAGGACAACCAAGCTGTGGAACCTTCTACCTTTCAACATTAAAAACAGCCCTACTCTCTTCGCCTTCAGAAAGGCCATCAAGACATGGCTATACCCCTGCTAGTCATCCTCACAGAATCTCCTCGCATCCAATTTCAGCGCCAAGACGCCTTCGGGCATGCGTGCGCTCTACAAATATAAAAATCAATCAAATCAATCAAATCAATCAATCAATCAATCAATCAATCAATCATTCTGACCAGGGCCACGCTTTTAGCTCTCAGGCTTATGAAGAAGCAATGAGGAGTTTGGGTGTGGCCTTGTGGTACTCCTCCCCTATCATCCTGAGGAAAAATGCATTGTCAGAATTCCGTCCATCATTTGTTTGCTGTAACACTTATCGCCCTCTAAGTGGGATGGGTATGCCCAGACGTGGGTCCCTTGCTCACTGCGCCACTGGATTCAAGCTAGCCTGGCTGAAGAAGGGTGACATACCCTGAAACCGGTCCCAGGATGCTAGTTTCCAGTCCAGGGAGGACCTGGCCTGGCAGTTCAGTCTGGACTGTTCCCATGGGGCACAGGGTCAAGACTGATTTGCATATGGCTGGGTCCAAACTGGGGTGGCGTAGTGGGCAAAAGAACGATGCATTTAACCCAGATCTTTTGACTGGGGGAGAATGTTTGCATTGTCAGCATTCCATCCATCATTTGTTTGCTGTAACACTTTTCGCCCTAAGTGGGATAGGTATGACCAGACGTGGGTCCCTTGCTCACTGCGCCACTGGATTCAAGCTAGCCTGGCTGAAGAAGGGTGCCATACCCTGAAACCGGTACCAGGATGCTTGTTTCCAGTCCAGGGAGGACCTGCCCTGGCAGTTCGGTCTGGACTGTTCCCATGGGGCACAGGGTCAGGACTGATTTGCATATGGCTGGGTCCAAACTGGGGTGGCGTAGTGGGCAAAAGAACAATGGATTTAACCCAGATCTTTTGACTGGGGGAGAATGCTCGCATTGTCAGCATTCCGTCCATCATTTGTTTGCTGTAGCACTTTTCATCCTAAGAGGGATGGGTATGCCCAGAAGTCGGTCCCTTGCTCACTGCGGCACTGGATTCAAGCTAGCCTGGCTGAACAAGGGTGACATACCCTGAAACGGGTCCCAGGATGCGTGTTTCTGGTCCAGGGAGGACCTGGCCTGCCAGTTCGGTCTGGACTGTTCCCATGCGGCACAGGGTCAAGACTGATTTGCATATGGCTGGGTCCAAACTGAGATGGCGTAGTGGGCAAAAGAACGATAGATTTAACCCAGATCTTTTGACTGGGGAAGAATGTTTGCGTTGTCAGCATTCCGTCCATCATTTGTTTGCTGTAAGAACTTTCTAAAAGTGGCATTTTTTCAGACCTGCATTTTAAAAACCAACTTCACTAAAAGATGTATTTTGAAAATTGTGAGTCCAGAGACACCAAACTTCTATCAGCTCCCAATTGGCAGATACACTTGTAGGATGTTACAAGGCAACTCCAATCCTAACCTATTGGAGAGATAGGCCTTGCTGTAGTGAAAAAACAAAATTAGCAGTATTTCAGTACCTGGACATGGAAAACACAACAGTACATGTCCTACATTTTACATACACTGCACCTTGCCCAAGGGCCTACCATGGGCCTACGTTAGGAGTACTTTACATGTAATAAAAGCAAAGGTTTAGGCCTGGCAAGTGGGTGCCCTTGCCACATCGAAATGGCAGTTTAAAATTGCACACACAGACACTGCTGTGGCAGGTCTAAGGCATGTATATCAGCCCACTCATGTGGGTTGAATGATCAGTGCTGCACGGCCACTAGTATCATTTGGTTTACAGACCCTGTGCACACGTAGTGCACTATACTAGGGATTTATGAGTAAATCAAATATGCCAATCATGGAGAAATCAAAAATAACATGTTTTAGAGGAGAGACCATGTGCTTTTAGCACTGGTTAGCAGTGGTAAAGTGCCCAGAGTTCTAAAGTCAACAAAAAGAAGGTCAGAAAAATAGGAGGAAGAAGGCAAAAGGTTTGGGGATAACCCTGCAAAAAGGGCCAGGTCCAACAAATATACTGCCTCGCATCTCAATCCTTCTTTTTTCATTCCCTTGCTGGGCTGCCAGCCAGTAAAGATTATTAATTATAGAAGAATGACATTGCTTGTTTCTTCCTTCGGGAAAGAGAAGATACAAAAGGCAAATGTGCTCCATGCTTGGAACAAGTAACGTCTGCACCAATGAGTGATTTATAGAGTGATTGATGATTCGTGTGGTGGCTCGAAGGGTGTTGTTGAACTAATTTGTAAAATTGATTTGCAGTGTTTGGGGCTAGTGGATTATTCTGCCTGAATGGTTGCCTTGCTTTCACACATCAGTTTAATTACTTACATTGTCCACTCCTCTCCTTTACTTCTTTTTTTCGGGTTCTTCAGAGACCAGTCAGTTTAGTTTACAAAACTACGTAAAATGCTCAAATTCTTTACTCTTCTTTTTCATTAACATTAGGTGTGAGAGGTAAACTCTACTCCTCTGGTGGAGTTTGTGGGGTCTTGCAAAAAACTCAGCCAACCACCTCGTGGCAGAGTTTACTGTCTACCCCTATTTGTAACCTGATTGTCTTCAAGCACGTAGAGGAAAGGATGGATAGTTTACGGAACCAGCTCTGTCATTAGCACTCATAGGAGAAAAGAAATAGTTTGCAAGTGAAATAGCCAAGGCAACCATATTTGTTTATGGATTATGTCGCTTAAATGACACAATTCAGCGCAACCTGCACTATTTCAGTTCTATAGAGCAGGGTCAAAGGCTCACTATCATCAAGCACCATTTTAATTATTGTTTTCAGCATCTACAATAATACACTGCCATCTAGTGGCATCACAGTTAATTCACCACATTCCTTCAGTGTTACTGTTAATAGACTTTGCGATCTGTAACCAGATCGTCTTCAAGTATGTACAAGAAAGGACAACCGTTTTATGGGAACCAGGTGTATCTGCCATTAGCACACAAAGGAGAAAGGAAATAGTTTGCAAGTGAAATAGCCCAGCCACCCATATTTGTTTCTGGATTTCGGCGATGAAAATATTCGAACACTGGCATTCCGGCCCCTCCTCAAACGGAAGCCTGTTACTGAATACTGAAACCGCATAAACCAAGGCCAAAACCCCCATCATGTGTGTGAACATTAATTAAGAGCAAAGGATGGCTACACTTTAATGAATGCACCAAATGTTCAAGTACTTTTCCTACAGGAATTAAATGCTTTTGAAGTGGGAACATTCCAATTTATAGGGTTTATGTTCCTCCACACTTGATGGAATGGTGAAAATTTGCGAAGCCACAAATATGACCGCAGAAAGAGTACACGAGCTTTGAGATTTTCGACTTGTACATATGCTGCCCTGTAAATAGCGCACTTCATTATTAAATAATGTAAGTTTTATACAATCTTTTAAGGTTACTCGCAGGTCATTTGTTATTCCTCCAAGCTCTGTTTTATTGCCACTTAGGTTAACGTGTATTTTGAGCCATCCAAGGCCATCTTGTAAAAATCCCCATCTGCTCTTTCAGCAGTATGTTCCCAATGCAGCTTTCTTTGCTTGTGCTTAAACGTATGACGCCCGACCTTTTATACTACATTGTTGGTGACACCATGTGTAAGAGGTAAGTGACAACTAGCTTCCGAATTAGAGGTGCAGATAAACCACAGCTGGACATCACGTCTGTCTCACAAACCCAACACATCTGTGGGATTCCTTTGCTGGCTTTGTTGTGCTCACCACACCCAGTAACAAAAGCGTTGTTGGAGTTTAACACTGACTTCCTTATTCATATGCCGGTGTTCCTTGAAGGGACACACTCATTACAGTGCTCCTGGGATACCATTACACCTGGGGAAACTCTTCCCGTAGCATTCAACTGCTGAACTCCTTGGGCATGCATTAACTTTTGTGAAAAATACCTGCTTGAAGAGGAGTGAAGCCACAAAAGGGTAAGTGACAACTTGCAACCACCTTTCTTCTCATGTAAGAATCAGAACAAAGGGAGGAAGAAGAATCCAAATGCACCGTCCATTTTGGCGTTTATATACAGTATTGTGTTTCTTTTCTTAACAATAACAATTTGTAGAACTGTGTGAGTCCTCCCTATTTTGTATTTTTAAAACCTAGGTAATAGAACAATTAGATATCTTTGGACTCTGGGGCTGAAGCACATTTGTGTTTAGTAACTGAACTGTGTCATTCTTTGATTTCCTTCCCCTGTGCCATTCTTTGATTTCCTTCCACAACAGATATGATGACGACGATGATATGCTGCTCAGCGACTTGATGAATGTTGTGTTTGTCTTTGTCTCATCTTTCCCCAACTCCCCATTCCCATCCAAATATCAAACATTTAACCCTATCCCCCAGGCTATGTGATCTATTTAGGTGTGACTTAATAATTTACACCATAAATGGATCAAACACTTAGAGGGACAGATGTGGTGAAAACAATGCTAACTCACTATTACAGGATCTTCTTAACTAAACAATAGCCCACACCAGCCCCACTGCCTATCCTGGCATGAAAGGGACATCATCACAATCATCGTGCAAGTCTTAGTTAGAACATTGTCTGTCCCAGGATAGGAGGTACTAGTATGCACTATGTGGCCTGATTCACAAATGTATAGTTACACTTTTGGTGTAAGTTTACTTTTGCAGTGTAACTGCACTCCAATCATTTTATGAATGGTAATTTTACGATGAGTAATTAACTAGTAATAATAGCAACTCTTTTTAAAGTGAGTTGCTAATTGTAAAGAAAAGTTACCAATAGAAAAGTTACTAGTCATAAACATACACTGCAAGAGTAAAGTAACAGCAAAGTATAACTTACTTTGCCTTTCTGAATTAGACCTTGTGTTGCTTACGAAGTGCCTGATTTAGACTTCAGCAGATGGGTTACTCCATCACAGACATGATGGGTATCCCATCCGCTGTATTACAAGGGCAATATATCTAATGGCACTTGGAATACGGCGAATGGGAAATCCGTTGTTTTTGTGATGGAGTAACCTGTCCGCCAAACTCTAAATCTGGCCCAAAATCTATGCTACATGCAGTAACCTTCTCCTGACTCCTGACTCCTGACTCAGGTTTTTGTAAACTTTTTTTACATTTTTTAAATTAATTAAATATTTACTAGCTCCCCAGATTACTTAGAAGTTAATTCTGCTTGTTGTTGTTTTTAATATGACCTTTTTTTCATGGAGGTGTGGTCTCAGTCTTTGTTTACCCACTAACTCTATGTTTACTTTAAGTCTAGTTACCTTTAATGGATAATCCTTCTAACGATCCTACATTTGAGGTTCACCTCGCAAGCATCATTGGTGTTAGGTGGGAGTGGGACTACGCTTTGTGATGTCTACCCTGTTAGCACTAGACCATTACTACCCCCAGCACTAAGAAGGCCCTTTGGGAAACACTGCAATAAGGTTTGGGAAGAATGAGAGAGGTAGCAGATGTCACTTAATCTATTTTGGTAAGAACTAGTTAAGAACTTAGTACTGAAGTTGTAGTCGGAAGAAAGAGATAGATAAGATTTATATTTTTGCATGTTGTTGGGAGACCTAATTAATGGTCAATAGTTCAGAGGGTAGGACAAAGGCAGTAACTACCTAGTATATAGTATCATTGATAGGTGGCTGGATGCTGAAAAACCTCATCAAGCAATAAAGCCAAACCGAATTAACCAGTTTTTTGTTCCCAGATTCACTTCGGTAGCAGAATATGCTGGACTGCTGGAAGAGGTAAGTAGCCTCCTGAATATTAAATACATGGCAAAGGACCTCAGACAGGGAAAGTCTAGGAGGAAAAGTTGATGTACAGTATAATTAAGGCTCCCTGTTTTCCGTTTTTACTGATTTTTACAGATAAATACTGACAGAAACTATTTATTTTACTGTCTGTATTTATTTTTTAAATGTGGATAAAAACGGAAATTGGGTTGTTTTTGATTGATTCGATATGCTGTCAATCATAACCAGGGCAATAGCTGTGTGGGGTGACAGGCAAGGGGATTAAAAAAATATAGGGATTTTAGCAAAGAGTCTTAAACAGCAGTAGATTTCCACAAAATGGATACTAAAATGTACATATTTTCTTACAAGTGCACATTTTACCATCTGAATGTGTATATATCGCTGAAACCTGTCAGGCGTTCAGGCACAAGTGCTCATTAACTGGTTAAATAAATGCAGAAATAAACACATTTCAGCTTCATTTTTTCACAAAACCTAAAATAAATATGGATAAATACAGGTAAAATTAGCAAAAAATAAATATCGATAAATACAGACAGGAATGACAAAAATATAAATACCATAAAACCGTGAGCCCTAAGTATAATGTGTGGCAATTTCAGAGGACAACATCTTGCTCTTGTTACTAAACCACCATCTTACGCTAACTAGCAATCCTTGGTCCCCTAGGGCACTGGAATTTAATTTGGATGTGATAAATAGGCACAAGGGACAAGTTTTTCCTGCACATGCATCACATATTGCAATAGCACTGGGTGCAAAGAATTAAGCCAGAGCACCAACATAATCAAAAGATGATTCTAGCCAGCTTCTTTCGGGATAATCTGGGGTCTGCCTCTTTGCACGTGGTCTGGGACACCTTTAAGGCCTGGTTGAGAGGGACACTAAAAGGAGCGGTCGTGGGCTGGGTTAGGACCGAGAGGAAAGAACTAGTGGATTTAGACGCACAGATAGCAGGGGCAGAAACAGATTTAAAGGGGAGCGATCCTCTTGGGATAGAAAACAATAACTTAATAAAGAGAGTGGAAGAGTTGCAATTGAAGTTTAGACTTAAGTCCGAGGAAGTCTTCCTCCAAAAATGGGAGGCAAGTAAAATGCGGGACTTTGAGCAGGGAGAGAATTGTGGTAAGATCCTTGCAATGACGAGTAGGGTTGACAGATCTAATAACTATATCACTAAGATCAAATTCGGTACACAATTTATAGAGGACAAAGGGAATATAGAACAAGCCTTTGTACAATTTTATCAGGAGTTGTACCGTGAAGACCTCCATGTAGCAGAGGAACATATCGACGGGTGGCTCAAAGTGAAGCAACTTCCAAAAGTAAGTGAGGCCAGTCAGGGAATCCTCACAATGGAAATTACAGGTACTGAGATATTATCTGTTTTAGATACAGCTAAGAAAGGGAAAGCGGCAGGTCCTGATGCGATCCCGATTGAGGTCTATGCTATCCTGAGGGAGGAGGTTATCCCGGTTTGGCTGAAACTGTATAATGAGATCTTGGATGGTACGTCACCTTTGCCTGACTCTTGGAGCGTTGCAGTTATTGCTCTGATCCTGAAGCCCGGGAAGGATCCAACTCAGTGCCAGTCATACCGGCCAATTTCGTTATTAAATGCTGACTATAAGGTCTTTGCTGGAATTCTGCATAACCGGCTTAGTAAGATCGTTGGCCCCATAATTCATGAGGACCAAAAAGGCTTTCTACCGGGGAGGCAGATGTCGGATCTGGTATATACCTTAATCTGGGTGGTCGATCTGGCCACATCACAGGACCTCCCTCTTTCAATCATTACAGTCGACGCAGCCAAAGCCTTTGACCGGGTGAATTGGCACTTTTTGGATAGGGTCCTGAGGATCTTTGGCTTTGTCGACAGTTTTAGGGAAGTCCTTAAAAAGATATATAAGTCTCCCCAGGCCTGGATTTTAGTCATTGGTAATCTTTCCTCTGTAGTCAAGATAGGGCGTGGTACTAGGCAAGGCTGCCCGCTCTCCCCTATCTTGTTTGATTTGTACATAGAACCTTTAGCCCAGAGTCTAAGATTAAACCAGAAGTTCGCCTCTTTTCAAATAAATGGGTTTGTTAGGAAGATAGCGTTATACATGGATGATCTGATTTTATTCTCTTCAAATGTTAACACCACACTCTCCGAGCTTTTAGTTGAAGCCCAGGTTTTTGGGAAACTATCGGGCTATGAAATAAATGAAGATAAAACTGAGGTCATGGCATGGAACATCACTGGTAGGGAGCGGATCCCCGCTAGGGAGCTTAGATATTTTGGAGTTATAATAACTCAGGATCCTGCCCAAATTCCTAAAACTAACCTTGATAGAGTCTCAAATGAGGTTGATAATCTATGAAAAAGATGGCAGAACATTCCACTCTGCCACTATGGTCGGGTCAACTTGATCAAGATGTGTGTCCTCCCGAAATACACTTATCTCTTCAATGATATCCCCCTAGAATTTGCAAAATCTGATATTCTCAAGATTCAGGGTAAGATATCTTCTTTTATTTGGGCAGGCAAAGTGATTAGGCAGTCCTGGAAGAAACTCAGGCGCAAATTACAGCAAGGGGGTATGGGTTTACCAGATCTACAGCTGTATTGTTGGGCCTACCAATTAAAAAACTGTAGGATGCTATTGCTTTTGCCAGATGACTCACTGATAGATGGCATGTTTAAAGCGATGTTAGTGGGTGCAGAGGAGCTTGGATTTATGTACAAATTTGGCTCTCCTAAATTCTTTAAAAAAGTCCGCCTGAAGACTTTGCGTATGGCGGCCAAGTTGTGGTCGGACTGACGAGATTGCTTGGGACTTTCATATTATAGTGACTGGGCCCCAGTCTGGGATTCCCCTGGTACACTGGAGTGTCATTTGGACGCTTTAGCTTATCCATTAAGGAGTTGTACACTGGAGGGATCTCCTACTGGGTAATAAATGTAATTCATGGGACTTTTGGAGTCATACTACTAGCGGATCTCTGTCAAGGTTCACGTTTTATTAGCTTTCATCTTGGTGTAAGAGTCAACGCTGGTCCCTCTTGCTTGACAACAGGATGGAAAATGAACTACATGACTTAGCCCCAAGGAAGAAAGAAGTGGGGCAATGGTATAACCACCTCCTAGCAGCAGTAGATAGAAAGATGGAACAGCCATACTGGGTCTGGGAGAATTACTTGCCGAGCGAGGAGTTGAAAGATTTATGTCAAGTATCTCTGGACATTCTTTACCCCCTGATAAATCTGCTGCACTCAGAAGAACCCACTTTTTCACACTCCATAGGATCTACTGGTCTCCCCTTATGATATCCAGGAAAAAAGCGGTGGAGAAGCTAGTTGTCTGAGATGCGGCTGTCAGAATGCAGATGATGTCCATGTATTTGCCTACTGCTCAAAGATACATGAATTTTGAAGAAGCGTGGGTAAGACTACCTCCAGGGTTCTGGGTATCGTTGTAGAGGTAAGCCCACTTTTTATATTATTTGGTACTGTTCCTGCATTGGGGGGAGTGGCGGGCCTGTCAGGGTTGCAACAAAATTAGTGTTCTATCTGATACTGCTGGCCAGGAGGGAGATTTGCAAACTGTGGCGTCAGGCGGTACCTCCTACTTGGAATGCCTGGTGGAACTCTGTAAGATATTTCAGAACTTTACATCAAAAAGTAAATGCTTATAGAGAAAGGCCAGAGATGGGCTTGTTTTGGAATTTATTGGATGATTCTTTTACTGGATGAGATACACTAGATTAGGGATTAGGGATAGGATAAGTTCCAATGATTAAAATCTCTGGTCAGCTCAGGTTGTGTGTTACGTGTACTTCCTGTAAAGAACATCAGCTGAGAGTGGATCCACCTAGCTATATGCGCCAGAGGTGGAACAGGTCGAGTGGTTGCTACATTTATGGAGGTCATATGAGGAATATATATATATATATATATATTTTAATGATTCTCGTTTTAAGGGTTTAATAGTTCAACTGAACAGACACGTTATGTGCATTAATAAATGTACTAGCTGCCATTAATGAGTAAGGGACATATATGCTGCACAATTAATACTTGGATTTGCAACATTAATGGAGCCATGCAGCATGTTTTAGGGCAGCTGTAGCATGTTATGTTATCAATTTATAATTCCAATCGTGATGTGGGTAACAGGAATATTGCCTGGCACTAAACTATCAGTACACTGGTAACCTGCCAGTGTGGTAAGTGTAATGCATGAAAAAACAATTCGGAGATGGTAAAAATATCATACAAAGAATTTGTTGTGACGATTTCTTTATTCATTCATGCGGTTCATTTAATATCAAATCATGGGGACCCTAGGAGTCTCATTCTTTCTCTTAAGTTCCCCATGATATGGGACTTGTCTCCACTCTTAACCTCCTTCCTCTGGTCCATTTTCAGTGCACATGGGGAACCTAGGAGAAAGAAGGAGAATATCTAACCTTTACACTATTGAGTTGCTTCGAATCAAGGAAGCTTAATAATAACAAAATAGAATTACTTATGGAGTGGACAACGATAACTTCAGTATACAGCACAGAATCTAAATTGCACATAAAGTGATATAAACGGTATATAAATCAAAGAACTATACAGAGATTGAAAATCCATATCACAAAAGATTGGGGAACAAACTACACATAGGGAGGGATACATGAGAAGATAAGGTGTTCGCATATGCGCTGAAGAAGAGCAGTGCATGAAAAACATTTTGGCTGTATTAAGAAATGCACCACGTGAATGAATAAATAATTGATCACAAGAAATGTTTTTGTATTATATTGTTACTATCTCAGTATTGTTTTTTCATGTGTTATGTTATGTTACAAATATTTCTAGAGCGCACGTTCACCGATCGGTTTCATGGCGTTAAGGTAAATAAAACATAGCATGCAACAGATCGTTACTCATATGCCAGCCTAAAGAACCACGGGCCATATGTAGGTAGAATGGAATTTGCGAATCGGAAATTGCGATTTTTCGCGAATCGCAAATTCCGAATCGCAAATAGCTATGTAGGTAGATTTTAGCGAATAATTAGCGATGCGCAAAAATTCGCAGAATTATTTTGCGATTACCCTAATAGCGATTCCTTAATTGCGAGAACGCTATTAAGGAATCGCAAATCTGGGAATCTGCAATTCAGGTGCAGAATGATGACATCACAACCAGGAAGTGTGACTGCCCATGCTGCACCTGATTGCCAGCAGCTGTGTGTGAGCCAGTAGCTGTTTGAGAGCCTGTGTGGAGAGGAGAACAGTGAAGCTCTGCATTTGAAAACCAGTCAAATGGATTCCCAGGGGACTGAAAAGCAGCAGGAGGAACCATCAAGGAAGAGGAAACAGAAATTCAGTGAGAGGGAGCTGGAGGTCCTCACACAGGAGGTGGTCAGCAACCATGATCTCCTATTTGGGAAAAGTTCCCTGAGAGTACCTGAGGCCAGAAAGCGCAAGATTTGGAGTGACATCCAAGAGAAAGTGAATGCCATTGGTGTCACACACCGCAGTGTGGAGGACCTACGTAAAAGATGGTATGACATGCGGCAGAGGTCAAAGGAGAGGGTGGCAACAAGACTGGCAGAGGCTAAAAAAACCGGTGGGGGCCCTTCCACTGCAACCGAACCGACACCCCTGGAGGAGCTGGTGGAGGGCACACTGCAGCCTGAGAGCGTGAGTGGAGTGGCTGACCTGGACAGCTCAGAACACCCAGACACCAGACAAGGTAAGGTGCATGGCAAGACCCCCTGCTACATCCCCAAACCACCCACATCCCCCAAAAGGCAACCTGACTGCAACTCCAGTAAATGTCACACAGCACACACAGTAATGCATTATGGGAAACGTAGTCACATGCACTGATAGCTGTGCCAGTGAGACACAGACAGGTGGAATAGGAAGGACTCCATCATGCAGAGATAGAAATAGACCGATAGTACCCATGAGATTCTATTGCTTGAAACTAATGCATGACAAATACCACACAGGACACAGTACTAATGTGTGTCATTTAATCCACAGCACCACCACCAACACAGGATAGTGAGGCTGAATGTGAGCCAACAGTTGAGATGGAGGACCAGGCATGCCAGAAGGATCAGGGCGCAGCCACAACTGCCGACACAGCACCATGCAGGCGTCGCATAATTGTCCCACCACTACCACTGTTGGAGACACAGGCACCAGACACAGCAGAGGAGCAACAGCCAGTGCACAGGCAGCGTGCAGGACTGCAACAAACACAGTCCCCTGAACAATCAAGAGTAGGGAGAGGGATGAGACGCAGGGAACGGCCGTCCACCAGCACTGCTCCTGTTGAAGAGGACACGGTGTTCTCGGGCCTGGAGGGCAGCATGCTGAAGCAGCAGCGCCTGCAAGTGAAGGGAATCAGGTCAATACAACGGCAGCTGACAGCACATAACCACAACATGACCGAGTTGCGCGCAGGAGTGATGGCCATGACTGGTGCATTGGAGGGACTGTGCAGGGAGATAGCGAGGGACAGGGCAGCGCGGCGCCGGGACAGACATCGCCTTCACACACGGCTGGACCTATACACAAGGGCTGTGAACCGCCACACAACCGCCACATCCTTGCTGGCCAGAAGATGTGTTGGCATGCAGCGCGAGATGGCCCACTGCTGCCAGGACGTGGGCAGTGTCTTGGTGCAGGTCACACATGCGGTGGACCAGATGCGCGCAACCGCCACAGGTGGCATAGGTGCACTTGCAGCCACGGACACTGATGAACAATCGAGCAGGAGCAGCATCACTCCCCCAATACCACAGGAAAGACGCAGGAGTGCACGACAGAGCACAGTGGAGGATGAGTCAAGGGAGGGCACAGCGCGCACACAGCGAGGCGCACCAGGCCGTGCACGTAGGAGGTGAAGGGACACAAGGGACTAATGGCCATGTGTGATGCAACACAGTCCATGTAGACTCAGTGTCTGTTGTTACTCTTTGCACTGTGACACAAACAAGTGCATGCAGGGACTTTAACGTCACAACGTGAGATCACTCAATGCCTGATGACACAGAAATAAACATCCCTGTCAGTCACCAATCAGTGTCATTGTGTCATCATTACTCACTTAGAAGTAGTTTTGGGTGATCTCATCACGTCTCATACGTCCGGCAGCTGCACCAGCACCTCCTGCGGGAGCGCGATGTGGTGCTGCTCCATCCTCATCTGATGATTCAGAGTCTGTCAGGTCCACTGGGGTTCCTTTCTTGGTAGCGATGTTGTGTAGCATTGCACAGGCAACCACTATTTTGCAACACGTCTCAGGGCTGTACTGTAGCGCTCCACCACTCTTATGGAGGCATCGAAAACGGCTCTTTAGGATTCCAAATGTCCTCTCAATGGCACAGCGTGTAGCTCTGTGTGCGCTGTTGTACCCCCTCTCACCTGCAGTTGATGGATTCAGGTACGGTGTGAGGATGTAGTCTCGTACAGCATACGCACTGTCACCTGCGGGGCATAAGCAGATTAATGTTCAATAGTGTCCTGCCACTGCATCACTCTACTGCCTCTGTGTGTGTTTAACAGGCATTTACCTAGCAGATAGCCCTCTCCAAAATCACCATTTGTGAGTCTGCGATGTAATGCACAGTGGCGAAACATGAATGAGTCGTGTGTGCTTCCAGGGTATTTGGCCACAATATCAGTGATTAAGTGTTGGGCATTGCACACTACCTGGATGTTCAGGGAATGATATGACTTTCTGTTGCGAAATACATACTCATTATGTGAGGGGGGTGAAATAGCGATATGTGTCCCATCTATGCAGCCAATGACATGGGGGAATTGTGCAATTTGGTAGAAATCTTGCTTGGTCTGATCCAGTGCCTGTGCTGTGCTAGGAAATTGTATGTGGTGATGCAGCCTCTGTACCATTGCATCCAGGAAAGCGTGGAAGAAGCGCGAAAGTGCACTTTGGGAGACACCTCCTGCTGTGGCAATGACCCCCTGGAAACTACCTGATGCCAGGAGGTGCAGTGAGCACAGCACCTGTACATGGGTGGGAATGGAGTGTGCCCTGCGTGTGGGGTGGTCAAGTATGGGTGTCAGTTCAGCAATTAAATCCAGGATGCTGTCTGGGTGCAGCCTGTAGTTGACATGGATCTCCTCATCGGTCACTTGGAAGAGGGTGATGCGTGCTCTGTAGATCCTTTCCTGGCGTCTCCGTCTCTGTGTGGCATCCCTGATTCGCAGCCTCCTGGCTATCACGTACAGCCCAGCCATGGTGGAAAGGCCCTGTGGCATTGTGGGCCTGTTTAAATAGGTTGCAGTAGGTTACCACCTGCTCAGTGTTGATGGTAATTGGGAAGTGCAAAATTGCGAATTTTGCATAATCGCTATTTGCGAGTTTTCTGAACATGTCATTTTGCGCTATCGCTATTTGCGAGTTCGGTAACAGCGATTTTCGCTAATACTGGTGCGCAGACTGCGATTACGCTGATTTATTCGCAGACTCCACTTTCCGCAAAATAGCTAATCGCTAAATTAGCGATTCGCACAGCTCTTCTGCGTATACCTTTCCTACATGGCTCAAGTATGTTTTGCGATCGCAAACACCCAGATTCCTGCGAATCGCACTGTTTGCGATCGCAAAACTGTTTCCTACATATGGCCCGATATCTTTAGGAGTTTACTAAATGCAGTATAGCAGGAGGGAAACCTGGTTTCCGGAGGAAGAGCATTCCAGACGCAGGGAGCCAGTACTGCAAACCTGGAGCCACCCTGTTCTTCTTCTTTTTTTTTAAAGGTACAGATGGTAAGAAGATTAGCATGCTAAGACCTCAGGTTACACATGGGGATATGTTTATGTATACAGGCAGAAGCAAACGTGGGAAACCAAATTACGAAGTGATCTTAGTGGCTACGGAATCCAACTTTGCCCACCTCAGACCTTTTGATGCTGAAACCAACAGCCTAATCAGGAGCTCGATGACCATATATCAAACTTCGAGGGGCCTTCATCAGCCTCAACCTTGGCCGTCTGACTTCAAATTCAGAGACTAAGTCCTAAAGAAAAAACTTTGTATGGAATGACCTGCTTGGTGCATCCAACCTGTGCTCCATCTAGGTCAGCCTGAAATTGTGCTTAGGTCCTGGTCAACCATGAATTGTTATTTTTCAACAGTGCTTTAATTTTTCTAGGTGCTTTGTGACTTAATAATGTAAACATCTTTTAAAAGGAATAAGGGTACCTTACTTGCAAAATAGCACAACATAGATACATAGAAGTACATTGAGATCTGTGTAAGATGTCCAAATGGACAAAACATTTTTTTATTTTGTTACAAATTAACAGCACATTAATAGAGCAGGAAACCAAACACAAACAGGCACATGCATCATCATAGGGTTTTGCGATTCCTTAATAGCGATTATTAAGGAATCACAATTAAGGAATAGCAAAACCCTATGCATGTAGGAATCGCTAAAGAAATAGCGATTCCCACAAATTCCTTAATTGCGACTAGCAAATTGCGAGTCGCAATTAAGGAATGTCTTCCCATTCATTCCTATGGGCCACCAGGCCCATAGGAATGAATTAGAGATTGCGGGAGCAATTTGCGAGTACCAGTAGGCACTCGCAAATTGCTCCCGCAATGTCGATGGTGCAAGGGTGTCAAAATGACACCCTATTGCACCCATGTATGTTCACTCTGCACAAATGTTGCATACACACATGCTCTAAGGGCATGTGTGTGGGCAACATGAAACTTAGAAAAATGCAAATAAGTGCATTTTTCTAAGTTTTCGCAAATTACCATGAGGTCCAGCCTCATGGTAATTTGCTCACGCTAATAGCGAAATCGCTATTTTTTAAACTGTAATGCATTGCATTTAAGGAATCTCAATTAGGGATTCCTTAAATGCAATCGCTATTTAAGAAATCACAATAATTTGCGATTTCTTAAATTGCGAGTGGCAAGTTGTTTCATGCATCGCAAAAGCTATTTTTGCGATCGCAAACGGCCGATTTTTGCGATTCGCGCCGTTTGCGATCGCAAATAGCTTTGATGCATGTGCCTGAAAGGAAGTTAAAAAACTTCCAAACTCTGCATTACTTTATGTGACTACAATGAAAACATAATAGGTAGGTCACAAATAATCTTTAAGTACCCATGCACATGTAAACAAATACAAATCATGGTACTGAGGTTGAAGTTTCGATCCCCCAACATGGTTTAGGCATCATCATCAGTACATAACCAATTATGCCTGAGAGAACTTTGCCTGCTAGCAAAGGATAAAAGATGGGGGGAAAAAGAGGGGGGAAGAGAAAATATGATTTAAAGATCCTATCCACTGCATAAAGGATCAATCCACTCATGCCATGCATGTGTGACAGGTGACAACATGCGTCTCTAACAGGCTATATTGTGCCAATAAACAGTGGCTATGGTCTGCAGTAGCCGTGGTTGTTGTCAACGCAGAAGCTTGCTAGCGGGGAGATAGTAGAGTTGATAAACAATACAGCAGGATTCCAATTGAATCGAGGGTCACAGAGGAACACATGGAGTAACATCAATAGATTGACTAACCGCCAATTGGTTTGAAAACGTAAAAACCAAAGTGAGTGTAAAGTCAAAGGGTCAGAGGTCTGTGTGGCCGTGAATGAAAGCTTGTGCTGTACCTGGGATAAAGCCCTGAGAAAACATGTGACCCTCTGCTGACCCTGCCTGCCACTAACGCAACATTGCTATATCAGAAGGGGTTTGAGGCACATGGTGCCTATTGTTCTGGTTATATTTACGAAGCAAAATAGAAATAGACATGTAAAATGAAATGTGAATTGCTAAAACTTCTACAGTTTATTTCATACAATAAATATGTGTAAATTGCTTTCAAATAAGTGAAAACAGCAGATAGGCAGACAAAGTGTAAAGTGCGAAAAACATCCAGACACAATAGCATATTACTCCTCCCTCATGGCTTATATATCGTTGCCATTCAATGACTTACATAGCATGTGTTGTACCCATTGCAAGAAAAGACAATTGTCTTGGAAGCCTGCTGCAGAACCTGTAGGCTCAGATGTCTTGATGATCAGGAATGCTGTAGATAATGATTTGGCTGGAAGATGTTGAATGTGAACAGGATAAGCCTTAGGGAAGAATGAAGTGATGATGCTTGACATCAAATCTGTGGTTAAGTGCTGGCCAAACAGACAACACCTTGAATTAAAGGTCCAACTTTTTTTTTTTATAAATTAATGATGTAAAAAATGCTGAAGGATAGTAGCTTTTGCATGGCTGCAAATTTGGATTGCAAGAAGGATTGAAGGCAACCCTATCAAAACTTCTCACCATGGGCATTCTGGCACAATGTCCTTGCAGAGGGTATTGAGAAAAACCTTCTGGACATCAGGACATTTAGGCAAAACCCCAAGAGGATATTGAGAAAAAAATTGATGGACAGGGCTAGACCTTTGTGTGGAGGGCTTTTTGGTTGCTCCCACAACTTATTGTCATTGGATTTATGAAGAAGGCATTTTTAGGGGAAGGAATAATGTCATTTACGAACAACGTTGGGCAGTTTAGCTATGACTGTAAATTTTACTTTGAGAATGCACAGTTAGACCATGGCATATTGGACAATACCAATTTAAATGTCTCAGAAACATGGAACCTTTTTATAGCTCAGTCAGATCTAACACTAGGTATGTCCTACTAAAAGAATTCTTACATGCAGCAGCATGCCATACCTGCTGTTCCCCATATCAAAAACGTCACCAGAGTCCTATGAACCCAAATATAGCCAAGTGTAGTTCCAAAATGGCATGAATGTCTGCAATGCATGGTGTAATAACTCCCTCATATTTCAGTCCATGAAAATACGATCACAAGTAAAGAATGACCTTACCAGAGTAAATGATCTCTCCTCCTTAGACGCCACTCCTCAGGATCTGAGTTACTAGTCTGGAACATCCGTTCCCTAGATTTTCCCCAGTCCCCTTTTGCTTTCTGTGAAATCCACATCAATGTACACTGTTATGAGTCTACATCCTCCACTGAGTTTCTTCTACTTAAATGTAACCTTCTGTTGCTGCCCTTTGATATGCACTCTAATTGTTTCCACACGTGTCCGCCGCTATACTGCATCAGCTGTTACTCATTAGCTTTTGTGCATATACACATTACTTGGCAAGCTTTGCTTTTTACTGATCCACTTTTCAGAGTGTTACTATTCAGAGAGGTCATGGTAACATGTTTAGACATACAGGGGCCTGTTTACAAAAGCATATGGTGCTCTTTTACATGATCTTGCATGTCTTCATGAATTCAACGCAGAGTATCTAATATGAGAATAAAAAATATAACTATTCATAGAATATCCATATACAATTAACGAAAGCAAAAAGGACAGTGCCCTTTTTGCACTTTACTAAACAGGAGCTTGATGTGTTGGGGCTGATTCAGAGAAGGCAAGTAAGATTATGTAAAAGTTTACTCCTGCAGTGCTGCTCCTCAGAAAAATTGCTATTGTGAATCTACTCGGCAGTTTGTGGATTTGATGTATACAGAAAGAAAAGCTGGGCAAGGTGAGGTAGAGAAAGACAGAGGGTAGGGTAAGGAGCACCATGCTGGGGAATAACATGCACAAATTAGTTTTTCAATTGGATTCCATTCTACTACATTTCAGCAACATCAGTGCTCAGCTATATGGTAAAATTCTTCTTGATGATGTTGGAGACTTTGTTGGAGGCTGCATTGTAGGACTACAATGAACAATCAGCCAAACTTGCATCTAAACTACAGGATCGTATATACCCCCGGAAAATCATCGAGAAAACGAAAAAAAGAGCCCGCAACCAAAACCGCAAAGCTCTATTAGAAGACACAATACGGGAGGCAACTGGCCCACCCATGACCTGTGTCACTACCTACAATGCAGCCTCCAACAAAGTCTCCAACATCATCAGGAAGAACAGGCGCATTATAAACTCAGGAACTAGGAATTGGGATCTACCCCTGTTTGCCTTAAGGACAGATTGGTGTCCACCCGCCCCAAGACCCCTCAAAAATCCACCACCAACACAATCCTGACTACATGGGGCCTCCTTAAAATCATGGGACATTACCCCTGTAATTACTGCAGTGTGTGCCACCTCACATGTCCTTCGAAAACTCTCGAGTTGGAACCAGGTAAAACCTGGAAACAGTCACAGCACACTAATTGCAACTCTTCCAATGTTGTATACTTAATCCAGTGCCCGTGTGGCCTTCGTTACATAGGCATGACAATGCGCAACGTCAGGACACGAATAGTGGAACACAGAAGCACAATACGATGCAAAAAGAACATCAGTCTCCTTACGGACCACTACCTACAACATGGCCATCCCCAAACGACATGTCATGGACATTCATTGAACCATTTGATTACACCAATAAGAATAACGACAAATTCTTGCTCACCAAAGAACAGCGATGGATTTACCGTCTTTCCACCCAACATAACGGACTAAATGACTCCATCCCTTGGCACAGCATAAATACATACGTTGACATTCTGAATTACCCTCTCTGTTCCTCACCACCCTGGGGTCACTACCACCACCAGTACCGTTCTCTAGAGACACGTCAGTCACACTGCTGGAGATGACGCACTCTGTTTAAACGGTAGCACCCCACTGCATGGGAGTCCAATAACTATATGTGCTATCCCGGGCGCGTGACCACAGCACGCTGTGGAGCTAGAGCCCCTCACTATCTGGCTTAAACACAACCTGTTGCCAGTCTTCTAATAGGGACCCTTTTGATTCATGGCTGCCCGGCAGAACCTTGCCCGGCGTCACGCCCACAGACACACCCCCACTGTTGCCTTTAGCCTTCTGTTACTTTATATCCCAGCGCGGACCGCTTTTGGGCGCCACACACACTGAATCAGAGGCTATTTCTGGAGATTGTATACACAACACCCTCTTTTCTCCACGTGGAGCGCGAGGCCTTTCTCTCCCCAAATTTGCCCGTAATAATAACTTTAATCCTAATAAGCATACTCTGCTTTTCGCATTAATCCACCACATCTTCGTTATTATTAGGGAACATTTACTCCAGGAATCCTGTTCTCCATGATGACCGACCGCATGCATTTCACCCGGCGCACGCAGTCTGTTGTCTCTGTCTCTTTCTCCCACAGACGCTACTCATGCGTAACTGATCATGAGACACAGCTGAACAGCCACATGTGTACTTAAACAGCCAGATCTCCCGAGTCCAGTATTCATGGAGATCCAAAGCAGCAACAGAGGTGTTTCCACAGGTCCTGGGCATTCAAGTAGTAAGTAGACCTCGAGGCACAGCTCTCCCGCTATGAACAGGGTAAGACCTTTTGCCCTTTCAGGTTTTACAAAAGGCGACCGCGCCCTCCTCTCCTTCTTTTTCTTCACACTGCCAGTACCTCTGCCGGAATCTCATGGGGCATTTATAGCAAATCGCTAGTGTGAGAATAACCTTCTGTTTATACTATTCTCACTCATTGTGCGCTTTATCACACACAATAGCGCATACCTCGATAATTATCACTCAATATTGCCACAACGCTAACACCGCTCCGTTATTTTACCGTTTTTACCACGACGACTATGGTAATCTATGATGTGATTCAGCCACTGTGCCTATAATCTATCTGTGTGTTTGTTTGTCTTTTTATGTTTGTGTGTACAGGAATGCTTTGAGAAGGAACTGCCTTATTACACATAGGGCACCTTAGCGTGTGCCACACATATTACGATCCATACACAATACACAGTATAGATCGCACTTTTTCACGTTTCTAGGTCCTGAGGAAAGCAGGTTTATATTAAAAGCCTGGCTGAAACATGTAGACTACCCACTGGATGCAGGAGTCTCCTAATTACCACTACACCTACATCCGCTGCCTTGTTTTTACTGCTGCCAGAGGCCCAAAGATTAAAGTTAATCCCTTCTGGGTAATTGGGACCACTGGACAGCTTTTAAATCTCACTTTCACGTCGCCTACACTGCACACTCAGTAAGTATACCAGCTCCGCTGTAACACAGGCATTGTAGCACACCAGGGACACACTCGGTGTCACCAGGTGGGCCCAATGATGAAGCATGCCAACAATTAGGTTGGTGGGTGAGGGCGTCATAAAAAAGAAAGAAGAACTTTCTTTCCCCTTTTTTGGTAACAACACACTAATTAGAGTTCCTTATCACGTCCTGACAGACTAGTTCTCATTGATTTAATATATAACCTAGGGGATATGGACTAGCTCTTTAATATCCTCACTCTCCCATTGATACCCTTACAGCAATATACTACCAGCTGCCGAGGAATCTGCAATAATTTCAGTCATTCTTTTAAAGCCTGGAAGCAGTTGAGGATCATTCAGCGTGCTAATATTTGTTGGTTCTGTTTTTGATTGTTTGTATCTCTCTTGATGTATAAACTGTAAAGTACTCTGATACCCTTGGTGATCATGTTCACACTATAGAAAACTTTCAAAATAAATAAAATAATAGACTACCAATTAAAGCCCTTATACGGGAGGTGCCAACAAGTTGGAAATCAACCTAGTACATGTTGTAACATCTTTTCGAGCACTACAGACCAATCACCGACTATACCCTTCAAAGAGAAGGGGAAGCAACTGGGAAAAGCATGGCAATAGAGGTGGAAAAATGGAACAAATCAAGTGCCTGACATAAGTGCTACTTCCAATTGAGGTTTTCACATGGAAAGTCAGCAAGGAGGACAGTACGACGAGCCAAGCAATCCCACTGTTGCATCTGCTACAAAACCATTTGAAAGAGGTGGTACAAAGGTTTGCTGGTGTGAATGAAGAAGCATTTGAGTTGGTTCATTGTTTATTCCTTCCTTTGGCTGTTAATCTAAGGCTGCCATGAGAGATTGTGTCCTCCAAAGAGTACATATGTGCCACATTACTTGATCCACAATACAAAAGAAAACTGGCCTCTTTCATTCCTTTTTCAGAAGCGATATTTCACTTCACAAGACTTGGATTGCTGATCAAGCGAAATACCTGAAAAGAAGAATGGTTGGAAGTTAGAGGGCTGGGCTGAAGTTCTGTCATGAAGCCTTCAACCTCTAGAGAGGGCAACGCTGTTGTCTCACTGCCAGCACAATCATCACCAGCAACACCAACAACAGACGAATAGGACCCAACCTCTGAAAAGACTTGGTTTCAAGTGGCAGGCTTAAGTCAACTGTAGAGGTGAAGGCAACCGAGGTTGAGCAAGTGCCAGTAGCAATGACCATTCAGAGGATGGTTCACGACTATCTGGATAACCCAAAAGAGGTCTACCTTGATCAAAACTCATTGGTCTGTTGGTATGGAAAGGTGCGAAATGGCCGGAGCACAGCAGTCTGGCAATAAAGGCTCTGGCTTGTCCAGTAGCCAGTGTGTCTTCTGAGCATGTGTTCGGTGCAGTTGGCACAGTTGTCACAGTCAGAAGGACTAGTCTCTCACCTCAAAACATGGAGAGAAAGACCATAATAAAAGTGAAATAACACTACATACCACAAACTTACACTGGTCCTGAAACAGCACAGGATGAGGATGATTGGTCAGACTCAAGTGTGTTAGTTGAACACCTTCTGGGAGAACCCCCTGAGTTTGAGGACAAACTCTACTTCCCTGACTAGAGCCACTTCAGAACTTTTAGACATTAACATCAAACTGCTTTGCAAAAAAAGAGATATAGAAGAACATCTATATATTTGGTGCCTGACTTATGCATAATCATTTATTCACATGTATTGAGTGGAGTTTGTCCAGTGTGCACAGAAGACGCCTTCCCATTCCCCAGTACCTTGGAGGTGTCCTGAAAAAGAAAGATGATGCAAAACACAGGGGAGGTGAGGCATCGTGGAGACTGATGTGGCGTTGGTTCCTTGCTGTTGCAGGGAAGGTGATGTGTTGGTTCCTTACTGCCCGGCAGGGTACGGGTTGAATCAGTTCCTTACTGCTACAGGGGAGGTGATACAGTGGTAGCAGGTGTGGTACCTCAGTTCCTTACTGTTGATGGGCATCGATGAGGTGACGAAAGTCAAGCTGTGAGGCTTCTGTTTTGCAGCATCGATGTTGAACCCGGCCATGGGTGTTGGAGCGGTGCGCCACTGACTTCGGTGCTCGATACTCCTGTAGTAGCGGATCTTCTGAGGCACTGCATCATCATTAGAGCCTGAGTGCAAGTCGCAGTCAGCGCACTGAATGGCACCATGGCTCCGGTGCAGGCAGCGGCGCAGCATCAGCTTTGCAGACAGGAGCCAGTTCTGAAGTTGATTGGTGGCAATGCCTTGGGTCTGGCTTAGTAACACCCCACACTCACTCTTCCCAGGAACTAGAATTGGCACCACTTGGCAAGTAGGGCTCCTCAGCAGAGTGGTCCAGGGATTGGACGTGAAGTCTTTGATGGCCCTGAGACTTCTTAACAGGAGGCAAGCTCAACTCAAGCTCTTGGAGAAACTTGGAAGCAGGATGTAGAAAGCAAAGTCCAGTAATTTCACTCCCAGAAAGAAGCAGCAAACAGCAGGCCAACACAGCAAATCAAACAGCAAAGTTGCAGTCCCTCCTGACACCTATCCAGCTCTTCTTCCTGGCAGAATGTCCTCAACCCAGAAGTGTTCTGAGTTTATGGTGCCACAGGTCCAGTACTTATTCCCATTTCAGCCTTTGAAGTAGGCAACCTTCAAAGAAAATACTTTGTAGTGCACAAGACCCTGTCCTGGCTCCAGACACACTGCAGGGGGTTGATACCTCTTTGTGTGAGGATAGGCACAGCCCAATTCAGGTGTCAGTGTCAACTCCTCCCAGCACTCTAGCTCAGGATGCCCCTCAGCCTGGTCAATAGCCAGGTCTGGTGGCTTAGTGGGCTAATGTGTCCACTGCAGAGGCCTGTGTTCGACCTCATGGTCACAGGTGCAAATCAGCTTTTCATCCTTCTGAGGTCAATAAAATAACTACCATTGAGTTGGGTAGGAATAAACATCTGTGATTCAATGCCAAGAGGCATATGGTTGAACGTGTGCTTACAAATACAAATTATGTTATACTTATGGGCCAACAGAATTTGCAGGCTACACCTCAGCTCCCTTCATGTGACTGTCTAGAGTGAATGCACAAGCAGCTCAATTGTCATCCTGACCCAGACATGTATTCAGAGACAGGCAGGGGCACAGAATAGATAACATAAGAAAAATGCAAACTTTCTAAAAGTGGCATTTTTTCAGACCTGCATTTTAAAAACCAACTTCACTAAAAGATGTATTTGTAAATTGTGAGTCCAGAGACACCAAATTTCTATCAGCTCCCAATTGGCAGATACACTTGTAGGATGTTACAAGGCAGCTCCAATCCTAACCTATTGGAGAGATAGGCCTTGCTGTATCAAAAAACAAAATTAGCAGTATTTCACTACCTGGACATGGAAAACACAACAGTACATGTCCTACCTTTTACATACACTGCACCCTGCCCAAGGGCCTACCATGGGCCTACCTTAGGAGTACTTTACATGCAATAAAAGCAAAGGTTTGGGCCTGGCAAGTGGGTGCCCTTGACAGGTCAAAATGGCAGTTTAAAATTGCACACACAGACACTGCTGTGGCAGGTCTGAGGCATGTTTGTCAGCCCACTCATGTGGGTTGAATAATCAGTGCTGCACACCCACATGTATGACATTGTCCTGCATTCTGTCCATCAACTGTTGTTTTTGCATTTGTCACCCCGAGTGGGAAGGGTATGCCCAGACATTGGTCCCGTGCTCTCCATGTGTAGGAGAGTAGGGTCTGCTTTCTATGTTCACCCCCACTTTTTGCGTTTGCTTTACTGGTTTTCGACTTAGATGTGGCTGTGGGCCTGCTAATCAGACCCACAGCCCTGCTGTTCTCTCTCTAAATTAATACTATGTACTTTAGGTGCATAACCCATTTGGATAGGATCACCTTATTGGCCCCTGTACAGTGTACCCTAGGTACCCAGGGCATAGGTGTACCCTAGGCCTACCAGGGGCTGCAGCATGTATTATGCCACCCCTGGCCTGGCCTTCCATTTTGACACAACTGGCTGATCACTCAGCTGGGGCAAGGTCGTGTAATCACCCCTTGCTTAGGTGTAGTATTCCTATACCTAACTTACATATAGACACATGTGTACCTATCAGTCACTCCTATGGCAGGCCTTGACAATCCTGGAGGCAGAGTGCTTGGTAACATGTGAGATGGTGCTCTAGCTTGAGCTGAGCCTGTCTGCAGCTTTCGGATCCTTGTCCTTATAGCTGTTCTATGATATAGCCTACCATATACTCTTAAAGTGCCTTATAATCTTAGACGGTTATGGTAACTATGGTTTGGCTTTATCGAAACATGTCGTGTAAGGTGTCTAACACTGTGGAATAATACCCCCATGCCATTTCTGGACATGAGAAAATTATTCCCCCCTTCTAGAGGGAAAGACATGTTAAAATCATACTTCAACTGTTAGCCTCTGACCAAAGCCTCAGCATCACAAAATGGATGCTGCTGCCACGACACAAGTCTGACCTCCTGCAGCTGGGAGTGATCCCAGCCAGGGAGGCCTGGACAATAGGTTTCCTGCTTGGGGAGGTGCTAGCACCTCCCCAGACAGCCTTTAGTGTATTGGGGCAGGGTGGGCTGAAAGGAATGAGACATGCCTGGGGCACACAAGGTGTTCCTTGCATAGTCCAGTTCAAACCGGCGCTGGGGCACTCCAGCCCCAGCTCTGGCGCGAAACTGGACAAAGGGAAGTGGGTGTAACCACCCCCTCCCAGGTCCCACCCATAAGGCGTGACCTAGCAGGTATCCCAGCCCCAAAGATTAGTATAAGAGTGGGAGTTGGGCCTCAAGACTTTAGATTATCCTGAACCTGCAAAACTGAACAGAAACTCTGGACCTTCGACATTCGACGAAAGAAGAAGACTGAAGAATCTCCCTTGTAGCCAAGGAGTGGCTACCCTGTGCAAACAGGCACCATCAAGAGACTACCCTTTGCTTTGCCCACGTTCTACGAGGAACCGACTGCAGAGCCCGACCAGAACCTTGACTTCCAGACTTCTCCGACCCTGATCCACATCCACAGCAAAGCTGAGATCCGTGGAGGCGACGAGCGACGTGGGACCGGCTACCTGGAAAAAGTGGCTAGTAACTTAAAGCGCAGCTTCTGAGGTACCCTCGAAGTTGTGCACCGGGGATTGAGAAGCCCCAACCCCAAGCACCATCTGCACCAAAGATCAGCCCCCCACACTCCACGAGTCCTGCGTGGGGCCCTTCTGCATTTTCCTGCTTGCCACGTCGGTTCGGTTGCTTGCCCGCTGGCTAGTGGCCTTTGTGACGACGCACCCTGAAATCTTCTGCGCTGGTTTGGCTCCTCCAGACTGGCTCCCGCTTCTCTGCAAAGAAGAAGCACCCCAGACCTTCCTGGTCTGCACCAGAAGCAAGTCCTCCGTTCTTCGTGGGTTCCGCTTGCCAAGGCTTGGTGAGTCCTAGTCCAACTTCGACACCGCCGACAGCAAGAGCCTTCGTGGGACAGCTCGCCTCCTGGTCCTGGTCGTCCTCGACGCTTCCTGGTCCTCCTGGCTGCAGCGACAAGCTTCACCTTCACCTGCAATCTTCACGACATCGCCTGGTTCCTTCCTGGTTCCACGTGGTCACTGGCTAGTGACCTTGACTCTGTCCCTTCTGCTTGCAGGTTTCTTCTCTTCTTGATCCCAGCCTTGGGATCCACCGGACACTCTTCACTGACTGCCTGTCAGCATCTTTCTTCAGGCATCCATAGGAGTCGACGACGAAAACGACGCATCTTCACCCCTATGCACCCGCAGCCTGTGGGCTAGGTAACTTGGGTACTCCGGTGCTCATCAGGATAGGGACTATCCTAGTGTCTAGTTTTCAAGTCTCAACTTCCTAGCTACTCCGGAAGTGTCCTAAATCTACCGTTTTCTAAACTGTACTATTGCTATTGACTTTTACGCATTACGCGTGAGTGTTTCCACTCTGCACACGAATCCCGTGGGCCTCCCACTTCCTAACTAACGCTAGTGTAGTGTAGCCCCAGCGATTCCCTAGGCCTAGGCCTATTCTATTTCTGTGACAGTGGTCCTTATACCACTTACTTAGTATATGGTTTGCGTGGCCCCTAGGGCCTAACTGTATTACTTACCTGTGTGACTTAATGTATGCTTAAATAAGACTGTGTTGTACTTACCTCTAATCTCATAAAGAGTGCTGAGGGTTTGACTAGAATAAATACACTTTATTTTATATATATATCTGTTGTGGTGTCCTTTCATTTGGTATTCAAGGGATTATATATGGTATCACAGCTGGCTTCACATGCCATTCAGAGTTTAGCCTAAGACTTCTCTTGTCCATGCTATCACTAGGATAGCTGGTCTATAAGGTTGACTTTACAACCAATCACCATAAGGGTATTTGGACTGATATAAGGTGTACACTAGAACTAGTGACATCATACATCAGGCCAACTTCTCACATTGGTGAGCAGCGGTTGGGATCTGAGCTTGCTGTTGTAATACCATTGTAATCTTGAGATACTAAATTGAAAGATCACACAGATATTGTCTAGGTACATATAACATAGATTATAATACTTAAGTCCTACTGGACTTTGTAGTTGTAGGTTGAAGGGAGTAACACACCCTGACTACAACTACTAGAGAGGTTTAGTAGATACAACTAGTGTAGGTAGGTGCACACACCACACCCTCACTAGATCATGTCTCTGAGAGGAGATCAAGTAGATGCTCCCTCAGGAGGATCAGGTCTGCAAAAGACCCCCTCTAGATATGATACCTTAACATTCCAGGAGATGAGACACTTGTGTACCTCCAGAGGAATAAAACAGGGTGCAACCCCTAGCCTCCTTCAGTTAAGACAACTCCTAGAGGAGTATGACATTATTAGGGCATCTCAGGCAGGTACCCTAGGTACAGAGGAGGGTCTACCCACCACAGAGGAGTCAGAGGAGACTTCAGATGAAGAGGTAGACAGCCAGGGCCAAGTAGGAAGACTTAGCCAGGCTAACCTAAGCTTACATGGGAGTTTGAATGGGGTCCCCCCTTACAGACCCCCAAGTAGGCTTACACAGAGAAGCAGGAGGGACAGATCCCCTTCAAGGGAATCCATCCACTCCCATGTCTCTAACATCTCTAATGCTTCCTCTCACAGGGGAATGACTTCCCCTGAGAGAAAGGAGCATGAAGCCAGAATGAGGGAAGCTAATCTGAGGATTCAGAGGGAAGAACTTGCCCTTGCCAAAGAGAAGCTTGCTCTGGCTAGAGAACAAAAGTTGAGTGGGTCAGAACCCACTGGTGGCAGCAATATCCCTAAGGATAGAGACAGGCACTATGATAATAGAAACCTGAGCAAGATTGTCCCTCCCTACAAGTGTGGGGATGACATCCACAAATGGATAACTGCTTTGGAGAGAGCTTGCAAAGTACAGCAGGTACCCCAAAGTCAGTGGGCAGCTATCTTGTGGCTCTCCTTCTCTGAGAAAGGCAGAGACAAGCTCCTCACAGTTAGTGATGAGGATGCAGATAATTACACTGTCCTGAAGAGTGCTCTGATTGATGGGTTTGGCCTAACCACTGAACAATACAGGTTGTTGTTCAGGGATACCCAGAAGACACAGACTCAGGACTGGACTGACTTTGTAGATTGTGCCACTAAGGCTCTGGGAGGCTGGCTAATGGGAAGTAAGGTTAAGGACTATACAGGATTGTATAATTTGATCATGAGAGAGCAAATACTTAACAACTGTCAAAACCAGCTATTGCATCAACACCTGATTGATTCTGATCTGACTTCTCCCCAAGAATTGGTAAAGAAGGCAGATAGATGGGTCAGGACTAGAGTTAAGCAGAAAAACCAGAACCAGGGCGGTGATCAGAAAAAGGCAGACCAGAAGGGTAATGAGCAGAAACAAAAAGACCAGAAGTCTTCACCAGGCCCCCAAAAGGCTCAGGGGGAGGGTGGTCCCAAAAAGGATAAAAAGAAAGATGGCCAAAAGAAACCATGGTGCAACTATTGTAAGTCCAACTCACATTGGTTTAGTGAGTGCACCAAAAAGGATAAGCCCCCAGCCACCATTGCCCCTAAGGCAACTGTACCCCCTAGTTCAGCTGTAAGTGGTGGTTCCCAGCAAAAGGGTGTAGTAGGGTTAACCCTGGGAACTGAGGAGGATTCTGGCCTAGTCAGAGTACCTACTCAGGCTGTTCTGATCTGGGGACTTAGCTTTGTCCTCTACTGTAGGCCCCAGTAACCTGGGCAAGTACAGACAGACACCTTTTATCAACCAAAGAATGGCTCAGGCCTACAGGGACACTGGAGCTAGTGTCACAATGGTGACACCTGCTTTTGTGGACCCTGGACAGATCATACTAGGTGAGAATTACCTAGTGACCAACGCTAGCAATGCCACTACCTCCCATAGTGTGGCTATTGTTAACTTCTCCTGGGGAGGGGTAACTGGCCTCAAGAAAGTTATTGTTAGTTCAGACCTTCCTGTAGAGTGTTTACTGGGCAATGATCTTGAAACTTCAGTTTGGTCTGAAGTGGAGTATAGGACCCATGCAGAAATGCTGGGGATAGATGCACATGTCCTTGCTGTGACCAGGTCACAGGCTAAAAAGTGCACCACTGAACAAGTGCTGGATCCTGAAACTATGGACCAGTCACAACCCAAGAGAAAGAGCAGTAGGGTTAAGGCTGTGCCTTCCCCCCTGCCTCAGGTGGTGGATCAGCCCTCCCAGGAGGATGATTCTGAGAGCCCTGAAGGAACTGTCCTAGAAGAACTTGAACCTGATCAGGTTGAGTTTCTTGGGACAGGGGGACCTTCAAGGGCAGATCTGAGGCAGGCTCAATTAGACTGCCCCTCTCTTGAACCCCTCAGACAGCTGGCTGCTGCTGAGGCTGCAGGGAATGCTCAAGGTACCCATAGAGTGTATTGGGATGAAGGGCTACTGTATTCAGAGGCTAGAGACCCCAAGCCTGGTGCATCCAGGAGGTTGGTCATACCACTGAAGTTCAGAGGCTTCCTTCTTACCTTGGCCCATGATATTCCCCTTGCAGGACATTTAGGCCAGAACAAGACTTGGGACAGGCTTGTCCCTCACTTTCACTGGCCCCATATGTCAGAAGATACTAAGGAGTTTTGTCGCTCCTGTGTCACCTGCCAAGCCAGTGGCAAATCAGGTGGCACCACAAAGGCCCCCCTCATACCACTACCTGTGGTGGGGGTCCCCTTTGAAAGAGTGGGCATAGATATTGTAGGACCAATGGACCCACAAACAGCATCTGGGCACAGATTCATACTGGTGATAGTGGACCATGCCACCAGGTACCCAGAAGCAATTCCCCTGAGGACCACAACAGCTCCTGTTGTGGCAAGGGCCCTGCTTGGAGTATTCTCCAGAGTGGGCTTTCCAAAGGAGGTCATTTCTGACAGAGGTACCAACTTCATGTCAGGATACTTGACTGCAATGTGGAAGGAGTGTGGTGTTAACTATAAGTTCACCACACCCTATCACCCACAGTGCAATGGGCTTGTTGAGAGATTCAACAAGACCCTAAAGGGAATGATAAAAGGATTACCAGACAAGCTTAGGCGAAGATGGGACATCCTTTTACCCTGCCTTCTGTTTGCTTACAGAGAGGTCCCACAAAAGGGGGTTGGCTACAGCCCTTTTGAGCTTTTGTTTGGGCATCCTGTAAGAGGACCCCTGTGTTTGGTGAAGGAAGGATGGGAGAGACCTCTCAGACAACCCAAACTAGACATAGTGGATTATGTACTTGGTCTCCGCTCCAGGATGGCAGAGTATATGAAGAAGGCTTCTAAAAACCTTGAGGCAAGCCAAGAACTCCAAAAAGCTTGGCATGACCAAAAGGCTGTACTGACTGTTTACCAGCCAGGACAGAAAGTGTGGGTGTTGGAGCCAGTGGCCCCAGCAGCACTCCAAGACAAATGGTCTGGACCCCACACTATTGTTGAGAAAAAGGGAGAAGTCACCTACTTGGTGGACCTTGGGACTCCCAGAAGCCCCCACAGGGTGCTTCATGTCAACAGATTGAAGGCATATGTTGACAGGGCAGACATGGGGCTACTCATGGCTACAGATGAGGGGCAGGAGGAAGAGAGTGACCCTCTCCCAGACCTGTTGACTCAGAACCCTGATGATGGCTCAGTTGATGGTGTGGTCTTTTCTGACAGCCTCACTGTCCATCAGCAACAGGACTGCAGACAGGTTCTGCAATCCTACAGACATATGTTCTCTCTGACCCCACGTCAGACAAACTGGTGCACCCATGAGGTGGACACTGGTGACAGTCTGCCTGTGAAGAGTAAAATCTACAGGCAACCTGACCATGTCAGGGACTGCATAAAAGTTGAGGTACAAAAGATGTTGGAGCTGGGAGTCATTGAACCTTCAGAGAGCCCTTGGGCTAGTCCTGTAGTTCTTGTGCCAAAACCTCACACCCAAGATGGTAAGAGAGAGATGAGGTTTTGCGTGGATTACAGAGGTCTCAATGCTGTCACTAGGACAGATGCCCACCCAATACCTAGTATGAGAACAGTGGTCCCAGTGTATAGAATCATTTAATACAAAACATTTAGACAAACAATGTACCAAGAAACCTTTTTAAAGGGGTTCAAATGCCTATTTAATCACATTGAACACAAATAATTTGTTATTACTGAGCTCCATAGTACAGACAATATTTGAATATCATAACAGTGCCCAGGAAAGAGGAATGGGGGTAGGGAGGTGAGTGATAAAGTGTAGGATTTGGAAGGAAGTGAATACAAAAATGAAATGCATTAAGAACAAAATCAAATTTGTCGGCAAAATTAACTCTCTGCCGTATTTACATTCCGATCAAATCATGAATCTAATATCGACAATTTTTGAAAAAGCCATATATATAAAGAGAATCACAGTACATCCTGAACTGGTGATAATATTGGCAAAGATGTTGTGTCGACGTTTCGACCCCTTAAGGCATGTAGGTACTCATTGCGACCTTACGGGATGGGGTCTTCATCAGGACTGGGGTGCATGTGGAAGGGGGGTGTGTGGGCACCTAAAAAACAAAGTTAAACAAGAGTAAGGCTATTGGATCTATAAAAAGGAAAAGAATCTAATTAAATGGTTTTAAAAGAAGGTTACCCTATCTGTCAGAAGACAGGATTCTGAGATGTCAGAGGATCATCAAAGGTAGAGGGTAACAGACTCCTCGAGGGTAACGACAGAAGCGGGAAAGGCCGATGTATCCACCTAAAACGAACATGTGAGTTAGTGGATAAGGTGGAGATTGAGATTTCAAAAAAGTTCGCTCACTTATTGAGCGCATAACTTACTGCGTCGCAGAAGAGCTTTTCTGTCGAGTTACATCAGGAGGCTCCTATTAATCAGCACTCCCGGAAAGAAATCCATTGTGAGCAAGGCAAATGGGGATAAGTCACCACTAATTCACCATCAAGGAATTAATCTAGTAAAGGGAAGGGAGGGAGGGAGAGGAATTAACAACCAGAAGTCAAACAGGACCTGCATAGATCAAAAAACATGAATGAACGCCCCTAATGTGCGCTTTGCTGTCAGAATCACGAAGGTGTCGTGATCTCAGAAATAGGACCCCGAGGGTTCTTAGGTGTATTAAAAATTACCCAAAAGGTTGGCCGGTCACTGCAGAAGGTAGGACCGTGTCGAATACAAGAATAATCAAAAGTTAAAAAGAGCGGCTTAAGTCTAGGGTGGACACAGCACTACATTAAAAAATATACAGTTGTCAAGGAGTTAAATGGGCAAACTGTATAGAGCATTGCCGAAATCAGATTGAGCGAAGCTACAGCGATGCTCTTACCCTGCTTCTCCGGTCCCGTGTGAAGGATGAAAGGGGAAGCGAGCCGAGTGATCGTAGGTTTACTTAAGACGCGAGATCATCACGTGATCTCCGTTACCGTGCTGGCGCTAGATGCCCGTGACTTAGTGTAATGGAAAACAGACTTTGGTTGGAATGATTAACGGGAGCGGTGGACGTAGTTCTGTGGTTGGCAAAATTCTCTACAAGGTGAAAGTTGTCCTAGTATGGTTCCAACAAAGATAAACTAAATGTATATATACACACGTTATAGCAGCAAATAATAAACATTGTTCATAGGTAGTTTAAATATAACAGTCAAATATCAAGTAAAGTTTATCACAAAATCATATCGCATATGACAGTAGTTCCTACAGAAAGTAAATGAACTAAATACTCGCTAGTATTAGTTGAGAAACAATGAAAAAAGAGGTAATTAGGAAACGATGCAGGAAAAAGTTACAAATCCCTAGGATGGCCCAAGAAGTTAAATTCTAAGGACTGCTAACTGGGCATAGCTACCATCAAGTTCATTTAATCCATTGATTACAGTGTCCATTTTAGTCATCCATTTAGATTCTCTTACATTTAGAATAGCTGAGAGATTGCCGCCTCTGGGGCCCACTTTTACCTTTTCCAACACCAACCATTTGAGATCATCAGGCTTGTGATTTTTTATGACACAGTGTTCAACAAGGGGTGCACCCATTACATTACACCTAATACGGCTGTGGTGTTGCAGAATGCGAGATTTGACTTTTTGTTGTGTCTGTCCAATGTATAAGAGTCCACAGGGACACATAATGCCATAGATTACATGAGTAGAGTTGCAATTGGTAAACGAGCTCAAAGTGATCGAGTGTTCTTTGTAGCAGAAAATTTTGGTGACAACAGTAGATTCACAGGCCTTACAATGACCACACTTAAAATGCCCCAACACCGGTGGCAAGTTCCAAAGCTCTTGGATGGTTGGCACTGTAGCTGTTTCAAGGAAGGACCGAACTACATAGTCTTTCACACTTCTGGCTTTCTTGAAAGAATGCATAGGTGGGGTGTGTTGGTCGATGTCATCCGCTACCAATTTCCAGTGTTGGTTAATCACTTTCTTGATTGCGTTGCTACGTGTTGAAAATGTAGTAACGCAAATCATTCTCTGCAAAGCCGAGTCTTGTCTAACCTTGGGTGTTAGGAGAGTTTCTCTCGGGTTGTACCAAGCCCTCTTACGTGCTCTCTTGATCAGCCTCCTCGGGTAACCCCTAGTGATTAGTCGGTTACTGAGATCTTCAGATTCTTTGAAATAGTCATCCTTTTTGGTACAGTTTCTGCGGATCCTCAAGAACTGACCAAAAGGTAGATTATCCCTTAGGCCACGTGGATGATGGCTGTTGTATCTTAGTAGGGAATTTCGTTCGGCAGGTTTGCGGTACAGTGTTGTGTGCAGTTTATTGTCCTCACTGTAAATCTTAATGTCCAGGAAAGGAAGCTCATTGGCATCGGAGTGTATGGTGAACTGAATATTATCATTACAATGATTAAGCCACTCGTGGAAGTTCGCCAGATCCGCCGCATTCCCATTCCAAATCATGAGAATATCGTCGATGTAACGTCTCCACAGATCAACTTTGTTAGAAAATGGATTGTTATTGAAGATGAACGACCGTTCAAAGTGATCCATATAGAGTATTGCTAAATCTGGAGCAAAGGCAGCTCCCATGGCTACGCCCTTGGTTTGGACGTAGTATTCTCCTTGGAAAACAAAGAAATTCTTATTCATAGCAATCGTCAAGAGTGAGATTATGAACTCCGTTGGTACTCTCATCGGGGTTGGTCGTTTGTCCAGAACTTCACTAATCACAGCCAAAGCAGGTATCTGTGGAATACTTGTGTAGAGGGACACGATGTCACAGGTCACCAGTAGCTGGACGTTGGGATCAAAGGCTAATTGATCAACCAGGTTGATTGTCTGCATCGTGTCCCTTAAATAGGCTTCCGTGTTTTCCGCCAGTGGTTTCAGGAAAACATCCACATATTTGCATAAAGGTTCCAAGATGGAGCCACATCCTGACACGATAGGACGTCCAGGCGGTTTCTGGAGATCTTTATGTATTTTGGGCAAGGTGTATATGGTAGGTAAACGGGGATGTCTCTGGTTGAGGTAGTCAAACTCCAGTTTACTTAGAATACCTTGCCCATACGCTTCAGTAGTGACTTTCAGAATTTCCTCTGCTAGGTCATTAGTCGGGTCAGATCGTAGTTTGGAATAACTGACTCCATCTTGAAGCTGTCTCAAAATTTCATCTTTATATGTTGATGTATTTTGGATAACGATGGCTCCACCTTTGTCGGCGGCCTTTATGACAATATCTCTATTGTTCTTCAATTTAATAAGAGCCGCCCTTTCCAGTTTGGTAGTATTTGGGATGGTATATTTGTGAGTGGCTAGTAATTTCATGACATCAGTTAGTACCATGCTCTCGTACGCCAAGATTTTACTGGTCATTGCATTGGCGGGTGGAACAAAGGTGGAAGGGATCCTCAATCCTGTAACTGAGTGTGGTAAAGTAGACAGGGACTGCTTGAAAAAGTATCTTAAACGGATCTTCCTGAAAAAAGCATGCAGTTCGACCCTGATGTCAAAATCATTTGGATGGGCTGTGGGTATGAAAGAGAGTCCCTTGGATAAAATGCGTTCCTCATCTTCAGACAGTATGTACGATGAGATATTCACCAATGGGTTCTCCTTCTCTACCATCTGTATACCTTCCTCCTCGTTGATATTTCTCCGTGGTTCTCGGTCTGGAAGCGAACCTGCTTCCCTGCGGATGCTCTGCCCCTCTCCCAGTTCATAGTGTTGGATTGGCGGCCTCTCTGTTGTCCCCTCTGCCAGGTGCCTCGTCCCCTGGGTGGTCTCCATTGGCCTTCCTCTAAAAAAGAGGGAGGGTAGTAGCCTTGAGGAGGATACCAATTGTCGTGGTAGTTCTGGTCAGAGCTGGTGGATGGTTGCTCGTTGTCACTTCCAGAGCTGATGGAAGAATTAGAGAAGGTAGTAAAATTTCTTCTGCCTCGGTACGAGCCTCTACCCCTACCTGTGAATCTCCCTTGGGTGTCTTGCTTGTAGTAATCCTCGTTAAGATAAGGGTAAGTGTTCTTTTTCTCGTAGAAACGAATATCTTTAGCAAGTTTATCCAACTTCTTGCTCTGAGTTGTAAGTTCAAAATCTTTTAAACTTTTGGTCAGGTTAGCCAGAGCTTCTTTAGCATTGGATAAGGTGGAATCTGCTGCGATCTCCTGTTTGAGGGAGGCAATTTCTCTCAATAGTGTTTGTACCTGTTCAGCTGCAGTTTCCACTCCCAAAACCATCCAGTGGCGTGAGGCGTTGTTGGCAACAAAACTGAAGCCTTCCTTAAATTTAGGAATGTCAACAAAAATTGCTGGCTCGTTTTTTATCTGGAGTCCCACAGGTAACACATTGGCCTGAAGGTATTTGCTGAGTAAATGGCCATGAAGGCGGGTACGTATTAGTTTTTTCTCAAGACGTTCTAAACGTGTAACCTTGTCATTCAGGGTAAAGTCAATATTGGGTAAAGTCAATATTGGGGGTGTCTGAGGATAGGAATTGATTAGCAGGATCCTGTAACAACTGATTGATATATTCCTCTGTGTAGGAAAGAGTCTCGCTTTCTGCCATCTTATTAAGGTGATAAATCACCAAACGGAACCTCGCAGGTCAGTACCTGCTCTGAAGTAGTCAAAATAAAGGGTAAACCCATATATAGTCACTGGGACCTGGGTATAGAACAGTATGAGAACAGTGGTCCCAGTGTATAGAATCATTTAATACAAAACATTTAGACAAACAATGTACCAAGAAACCTTTTTAAAGGGGTTCAAATGCCTATTTAATCACATTGAACACAAATAATTTGTTATTACTGAGCTCCATAGTACAGACAATATTTGAATATCATAACAGTGCCCAGGAAAGAGGAATGGGGGTAGGGAGGTGAGTGATAAAGTGTAGGATTTGGAAGGAAGTGAATACAAAAATGAAATGCATTAAGAACAAAATCAAATTTGTCGGCAAAATTAACTCTCTGCCGTATTTACATTCCGATCAAATCATGAATCTAATATCGACAATTTTTGAAAAAGCCATATATATAAAGAGAATCACAGTACATCCTGAACTGGTGATAATATTGGCAAAGATGTTGTGTCGACGTTTCGACCCCTTAAGGCATGTAGGTACTCATTGCGACCTTACGGGATGGGGTCTTCATCAGGACTGGGGTGCATGTGGAAGGGGGGTGTGTGGGCACCTAAAAAACAAAGTTAAACATGCGTAAGGCTATTGGATCTATAAAAAGGAAAAGAATCTAATTAAATGGTTTTAAAAGAAGGTTACCCTATCTGTCAGAAGACAGGATTCTGAGATGTCAGAGGATCATCAAAGGTAGAGGGTAACAGACTCCTCGAGGGTAACGACAGAAGCGGGAAAGGCCGATGTATCCACCTAAAACGAACATGTGAGTTAGTGGATAAGGTGGAGATTGAGATTTCAAAAAAGTTCGCTCACTTATTGAGCGCATAACTTACTGCGTCGCAGAAGAGCTTTTCTGTCGAGTTACATCAGGAGGCTCCTATTAATCAGCACTCCCGGAAAGAAATCCATTGTGAGCAAGGCAAATGGGGATAAGTCACCACTAATTCACCATCAAGGAATTAATCTAGTAAAGGGAAGGGAGGGAGGGAGAGGAATTAACAACCAGAAGTCAAACAGGACCTGCATAGATCAAAAAACATGAATGAACGCCCCTAATGTGCGCTTTGCTGTCAGAATCACGAAGGTGTCGTGATCTCAGAAATAGGACCCCGAGGGTTCTTAGGTGTATTAAAAATTACCCAAAAGGTTGGCCGGTCACTGCAGAGGGTAGGACCGTGTCGAATACAGGAATAATCAAAAGTTAAAAAGAGCGGCTTAAGTCTAGGGTGGACACAGCACTACATTAAAAAATATACAGTGGTCAAGGAGTTAAATGGGCAAACTGTATAGAGCATTGCCGAAATCAGATTGAGCGAAGCTACAGCGATGCTCTTACCCTGCTTCTCCGGTCCCGTGTGAAGGATGAAAGGGGAAGCGAGCCGAGTGATCGTAGGTTTACTTAAGACGCGAGATCATCACGTGATCTCCGTTACCGTGCTGGCGCTAGATGCCGGTGACTTAGTGTAATGGAAAACAGACTTTGGTTGGAAGGATTAACGGGAGCGGTGGACGTAGTTCTGTGGTTGGCAAAATTCTCTACAAGGTGAAAGTTGTCCTAGTATGGTTCCAACAAAGATAAACTAAATGTATATATACACACGTTATAGCAGCAAATAATAAACATTGTTCATAGGTAGTTTAAATATAACAGTCAAATATCAAGTAAAGTTTATCACAAAATCATATCGCATATGACAGTAGTTCCTACAGAAAGTAAATGAACTAAATACTCGCTAGTATTAGTTGAGAAACAATGAAAAAAGAGGTAATTAGGAAACGATGCAGGAAAAAGTTACAAATCCCTAGGATGGCCCAAGAAGTTAAATTCTAAGGACTGCTAACTGGGCATAGCTACCATCAAGTTCATTTAATCCATTGATTACAGTGTCCATTTTAGTCATCCATTTAGATTCTCTTACATTTAGAATAGCTGAGAGATTGCCGCCTCTGGGGCCCACTTTTACCTTTTCCAACACCAACCATTTGAGATCATCAGGCTTGTGATTTTTTATGACACAGTGTTCAACAAGGGGTGCACCCATTACATTACACCTAATACGGCTGTGGTGTTGCAGAATGCGAGATTTGACTTTTTGTTGTGTCTGTCCAATGTATAAGAGTCCACAGGGACACATAATGCCATAGATTACATGAGTAGAGTTGCAATTGGTAAACGAGCTCAAAGTGATCGAGTGTTCTTTGTAGCAGAAAATTTTGGTGACAACAGTAGATTCACAGGCCTTACAATGACCACACTTAAAATGCCCCAACACCGGTGGCAAGTTCCAAAGCTCTTGGATGGTTGGCACTGTAGCTGTTTCAAGGAAGGACCGAACTACATAGTCTTTCACACTTCTGGCTTTCTTGAAAGAATGCATAGGTGGGGTGTGTTGGTCGATGTCATCCGCTACCAATTTCCAGTGTTGGTTAATCACTTTCTTGATTGCGTTGCTACGTGTTGAAAATGTAGTAACGCAAATCATTCTCTGCAAAGCCGAGTCTTGTCTAACCTTGGGTGTTAGGAGAGTTTCTCTCGGGTTGTACCAAGCCCTCTTACGTGCTCTCTTGATCAGCCTCCTCGGGTAACCCCTAGTGATTAGTCGGTTACTGAGATCTTCAGATTCTTTGAAATAGTCATCCTTTTTGGTACAGTTTCTGCGGATCCTCAAGAACTGACCAAAAGGTAGATTATCCCTTAGGCCACGTGGATGATGGCTGTTGTATCTTAGTAGGGAATTTCGTTCGGCAGGTTTGCGGTACAGTGTTGTGTGCAGTTTATTGTCCTCACTGTAAATCTTAATGTCCAGGAAAGGAAGCTCATTGGCATCGGAGTGTATGGTGAACTGAATATTATCATTACAATGATTAAGCCACTCGTGGAAGTTCGCCAGATCCGCCGCATTCCCATTCCAAATCATGAGAATATCGTCGATGTAACGTCTCCACAGATCAACTTTGTTAGAAAATGGATTGTTATTGAAGATGAACGACCGTTCAAAGTGATCCATATAGAGTATTGCTAAATCTGGAGCAAAGGCAGCTCCCATGGCTACGCCCTTGGTTTGGACGTAGTATTCTCCTTGGAAAACAAAGAAATTCTTATTCATAGCAATCGTCAAGAGTGAGATTATGAACTCCGTTGGTACTCTCATCGGGGTTGGTCGTTTGTCCAGAACTTCACTAATCACAGCCAAAGCAGGTATCTGTGGAATACTTGTGTAGAGGGACACGATGTCACAGGTCACCAGTAGCTGGACGTTGGGATCAAAGGCTAATTGATCAACCAGGTTGATTGTCTGCATCGTGTCCCTTAAATAGGCTTCCGTGTTTTCCGCCAGTGGTTTCAGGAAAACATCCACATATTTGCATAAAGGTTCCAAGATGGAGCCACATCCTGACACGATAGGACGTCCAGGCGGTTTCTGGAGATCTTTATGTATTTTGGGCAAGGTGTATATGGTAGGTAAACGGGGATGTCTCTGGTTGAGGTAGTCAAACTCCAGTTTACTTAGAATACCTTGCCCATACGCTTCAGTAGTGACTTTCAGAATTTCCTCTGCTAGGTCATTAGTCGGGTCAGATCGTAGTTTGGAATAACTGACTCCATCTTGAAGCTGTCTCAAAATTTCATCTTTATATGTTGATGTATTTTGGATAACGATGGCTCCACCTTTGTCGGCGGCCTTTATGACAATATCTCTATTGTTCTTCAATTTAATAAGAGCCGCCCTTTCCAGTTTGGTAGTATTTGGGATGGTATATTTGTGAGTGGCTAGTAATTTCATGACATCAGTTAGTACCATGCTCTCGTACGCCAAGATTTTACTGGTCATTGCATTGGCGGGTGGAACAAAGGTGGAAGGGATCCTCAATCCTGTAACTGAGTGTGGTAAAGTAGACAGGGACTGCTTGAAAAAGTATCTTAAACGGATCTTCCTGAAAAAAGCATGCAGTTCGACCCTGATGTCAAAATCATTTGGATGGGCTGTGGGTATGAAAGAGAGTCCCTTGGATAAAATGCGTTCCTCATCTTCAGACAGTATGTACGATGAGATATTCACCAATGGGTTCTCCTTCTCTACCATCTGTATACCTTCCTCCTCGTTGATATTTCTCCGTGGTTCTCGGTCTGGAAGCGAACCTGCTTCCCTGCGGATGCTCTGCCCCTCTCCCAGTTCATAGTGTTGGATTGGCGGCCTCTCTGTTGTCCCCTCTGCCAGGTGCCTCGTCCCCTGGGTGGTCTCCATTGGCCTTCCTCTGAAAAAGAGGGAGGGTAGTAGCCTTGAGGAGGATACCAATTGTCGTGGTAGTTCTGGTCAGAGCTGGTGGATGGTTGCTCGTTGTCACTTCCAGAGCTGATGGAAGAATTAGAGAAGGTAGTAAAATTTCTTCTGCCTCGGTACGAGCCTCTACCCCTACCTGTGAATCTCCCTTGGGTGTCTTGCTTGTAGTAATCCTCGTTAAGATAAGGGTAAGTGTTCTTTTTCTCGTAGAAACGAATATCTTTAGCAAGTTTATCCAACTTCTTGCTCTGAGTTGTAAGTTCAAAATCTTTTAAACTTTTGGTCAGGTTAGCCAGAGCTTCTTTAGCATTGGATAAGGTGGAATCTGCTGCGATCTCCTGTTTGAGGGAGGCAATTTCTCTCAATAGTGTTTGTACCTGTTCAGCTGCAGTTTCCACTCCCAAAACCATCCAGTGGCGTGAGGCGTTGTTGGCAACAAAACTGAAGCCTTCCTTAAATTTAGGAATGTCAACAAAAATTGCTGGCTCGTTTTTTATCTGGAGTCCCACAGGTATCACATTGGCCTGAAGGTATTTGCTGAGTAAATGGCCATGAAGGCGGGTACGTATTAGTTTTTTCTCAAGACGTTCTAAACGTGTCACCTTGTCATTCAGGGTAAAGTCAATATTGGGGGTGTCTGAGGATAGGAATTGATTAGCAGGATCCTGTAATAACTGATTGATATATTCCTCTGTGTAGGAAAGAGTCTCGCTTTCTGCCATCTTATTAAGGTGATAAATCACCAAACGGAACCTCGCAGGTCAGTACCTGCTCTGAAGTAGTCAAAATAAAGGGTAAACCCACGAGCCAGCAATTTTTGTTGACATTCCTAAATTTAAGGAAGGCTTCAGTTTTGTTGCCAACAACGCCTCACGCCACTGGATGGTTTTGGGAGTGGAAACTGCAGCTGAACAGGTACAAACACTATTGAGAGAAATTGCCTCCCTCAAACAGGAGATCGCAGCAGATTCCACCTTATCCAATGCTAAAGAAGCTCTGGCTAACCTGACCAAAAGTTTAAAAGATTTTGAACTTACAACTCAGAGCAAGAAGTTGGATAAACTTGCTAAAGATATTCGTTTCTACGAGAAAAAGAACACTTACCCTTATCTTAACGAGGATTACTACAAGCAAGACACCCAAGGGAGATTCACAGGTAGGGGTAGAGGCTCGTACCGAGGCAGAAGAAATTTTACTACCTTCTCTAATTCTTCCATCAGCTCTGGAAGTGACAACGAGCAACCATCCACCAGCTCTGACCAGAACTACCACGACAATTGGTATCCTCCTCAAGGCTACTACCCTCCCTCTTTTTTAGAGGAAGGCCAATGGAGACCACCCAGGGGACGAGGCACCTGGCAGAGGGGACAACAGAGAGGCCGCCAATCCAACACTATGAACTGGGAGAGGGGCAGAGCATCCGCAGGGAAGCAGGTTCGCTTCCAGACCGAGAACCACGGAGAAATATCAACGAGGAGGAAGGTATACAGATGGTAGAGAAGGAGAACCCATTGGTGAATATCTCATCGTACATACTGTCTGAAGATGAGGAACGCATTTTATCCAAGGGACTCTCTTTCATACCCACAGCCCATCCAAATGATTTTGACATCAGGGTCGAACTGCATGCTTTTTTCAGGAAGATCCGTTTAAGATACTTTTTCAAGCAGTCCCTGTCTACTTTACCACACTCAGTTACAGGATTGAGGATCCCTTCCACCTTTGTTCCACCCGCCAATGCAATGACCAGTAAAATCTTGGCGTACGAGAGCATGGTACTAACTGATGTCATGAAATTACTAGCCACTCACAAATATACCATCCCAAATACTACCAAACTGGAAAGGGCGGCTCTTATTAAATTGAAGAACAATAGAGATATTGTCATAAAGGCCGCCGACAAAGGTGGAGCCATCGTTATCCAAAATACATCAACATATAAAGATGAAATTTTGAGACAGCTTCAAGATGGAGTCAGTTATTCCAAACTACGATCTGACCCGACTAATGACCTAGCAGAGGAAATTCTGAAAGTCACTACTGAAGCGTATGGGCAAGGTATTCTAAGTAAACTGGAGTTTGACTACCTCAACCAGAGACATCCCCGTTTACCTACCATATACACCTTGCCCAAAATACATAAAGATCTCCAGAAACCGCCTGGACGTCCTATCGTGTCAGGATGTGGCTCCATCTTGGAACCTTTATGCAAATATGTGGATGTTTTCCTGAAACCACTGGCGGAAAACACGGAAGCCTATTTAAGGGACACGATGCAGACAATCAACCTGGTTGATCAATTAGCCTTTGATCCCAACGTCCAGCTACTGGTGACCTGTGACATCGTGTCCCTCTACACAAGTATTCCACAGATACCTGCTTTGGCTGTGATTAGTGAAGTTCTGGACAAACGACCAACCCCGATGAGAGTACCAACGGAGTTCATAATCTCACTCTTGACGATTGCTATGAATAAGAATTTCTTTGTTTTCCAAGGAGAATACTACGTCCAAACCAAGGGCGTAGCCATGGGAGCTGCCTTTGCTCCAGATTTAGCAATACTCTATATGGATCACTTTGAACGGTCGTTCATCTTCAATAACAATCCATTTTCTAACAAAGTTGATCTGTGGAGACGTTACATCGACGATATTCTCATGATTTGGAATGGGAATGCGGCGGATCTGGCGAACTTCCACGAGTGGCTTAATCATTGTAATGATAATATTCAGTTCACCATACACTCCGATGCCAATGAGCTTCCTTTCCTGGACATTAAGATTTACAGTGAGGACAATAAACTGCACACAACACTGTACCGCAAACCTGCCGAACGAAATTCCCTACTAAGATACAACAGCCATCATCCACGTGGCCTAAGGGATAATCTACCTTTTGGTCAGTTCTTGAGGATCCGCAGAAACTGTACCAAAAAGGATGACTATTTCAAAGAATCTGAAGATCTCAGTAACCGACTAATCACTAGGGGTTACCCGAGGAGGCTGATCAAGAGAGCACGTAAGAGGGCTTGGTACAACCCGAGAGAAACTCTCCTAACACCCAAGGTTAGACAAGACTCGGCTTTGCAGAGAATGATTTGCGTTACTACATTTTCAACACGTAGCAACGCAATCAAGAAAGTGATTAACCAACACTGGAAATTGGTAGCGGATGACATCGACCAACACACCCCACCTATGCATTCTTTCAAGAAAGCCAGAAGTGTGAAAGACTATGTAGTTCGGTCCTTCCTTGAAACAGCTACAGTGCCAACCATCCAAGAGCTTTGGAACTTGCCACCGGTGTTGGGGCATTTTAAGTGTGGTCATTGTAAGGCCTGTGAATCTACTGTTGTCACCAAAATTTTCTGCTACAAAGAACACTCGATCACTTTGAGCTCGTTTACCAATTGCAACTCTACTCATGTAATCTATGGCATTATGTGTCCCTGTGGACTCTTATACATTGGACAGACACAACAAAAAGTCAAATCTCGCATTCTGCAACACCACAGCCGTATTAGGTGTAATGTAATGGGTGCACCCCTTGTTGAACACTGTGTCATAAAAAATCACAAGCCTGATGATCTCAAATGGTTGGTGTTGGAAAAGGTAAAAGTGGGCCCCAGAGGCGGCAATCTCTCAGCTATTCTAAATGTAAGAGAATCTAAATGGATGACTAAAATGGACACTGTAATCAATGGATTAAATGAACTTGATGGTAGCTATGCCCAGTTAGCAGTCCTTAGAATTTAACTTCTTGGGCCATCCTAGGGATTTGTAACTTTTTCCTGCATCGTTTCCTAATTACCTCTTTTTTCATTGTTTCTCAACTAATACTAGCGAGTATTTAGTTCATTTACTTTCTGTAGGAACTACTGTCATATGCGATATGATTTTGTGATAAACTTTACTTGATATTTGACTGTTATATTTAAACTACCTATGAACAATGTTTATTATTTGCTGCTATAACGTGTGTATATATACATTTAGTTTATCTTTGTTGGAACCATACTAGGACAACTTTCACCTTGTAGAGAATTTTGCCAACCACAGAACTACGTCCACCGCTCCCGTTAATCCTTCCAACCAAAGTCTGTTTTCCATTACACTAAGTCACCGGCATCTAGCGCCAGCACGGTAACGGAGATCACGTGATGATCTCGCGTCTTAAGTAAACCTACGATCACTCGGCTCGCTTCCCCTTTCATCCTTCACACGGGACCGGAGAAGCAGGGTAAGAGCATCGCTGTAGCTTCGCTCAATCTGATTTCGGCAATGCTCTATACAGTTTGCCCATTTAACTCCTTGACAACTGTATATTTTTTAATGTAGTGCTGTGTCCACCCTAGACTTAAGCCGCTCTTTTTAACTTTTGATTATTCCTGTATTCGACACGGTCCTACCTTCTGCAGTGACCGGCCAACCTTTTGGGTAATTTGTAATACACCTAAGAACCCTCGGGGTCCTATTTCTGAGATCACGACACCTTCGTGATTCTGACAGCAAAGCGCACATTAGGGGCGTTCATTCATGTTTTTTGATCTATGCAGGTCCTGTTTGACTTCTGGTTGTTAATTCCTCTCCCTCCCTCCCTTCCCTTTACTAGATTAATTCCTTGATGGTGAATTAGTGGTGACTTATCCCCATTTGCCTTGCTCACAATGGATTTCTTTCCGGGAGTGCTGATTAATAGGAGCCTCCTGATGTAACTCGACAGAAAAGCTCTTCTGCGACGCAGTAAGTTATGCGCTCAATAAGTGAGCGAACTTTTTTGAAATCTCAATCTCCACCTTATCCACTAACTCACATGTTCGTTTTAGGTGGATACATCGGCCTTTTCCGCTTCTGTCGTTACCCTCGAGGAGTCTGTTACCCTCTACCTTTGATGATCCTCTGACATCTCAGAATCCTGTCTTCTGACAGATAGGGTAACCTTCTTTTAAAACCATTTAATTAGATTCTTTTCCTTTTTATAGATCCAATAGCCTTACGCATGTTTAACTTTGTTTTTTAGGTGCCCACACACCCCCCTTCCACATGCACCCCAGTCCTGATGAAGACCCCATCCCGTAAGGTCGCAATGAGTACCTACATGCCTTAAGGGGTCGAAACGTCGACACAACATCTTTGCCAATATTATCACCAGTTCAGGATGTACTGTGATTCTCTTTATATATATGGCTTTTTCAAAAATTGTCGATATTAGATTCATGATTTGATCGGAATGTAAATACGGCAGAGAGTTAATTTTGCCGACAAATTTGATTTTGTTCTTAATGCATTTAATTTTTGTATTCACTTCCTTCCAAATCCTACACTTTATCACTCACCTCCCTACCCCCATTCCTCTTTCCTGGGCACTGTTATGATATTCAAATATTGTCTGTACTATGGAGCTCAGTAATAACAAATTATTTGTGTTCAATGTGATTAAATAGGCATTTGAACCCCTTTAAAAAGGTTTCTTGGTACATTGTTTGTCTAAATGTTTTGTATTAAATGATTCTATACACTGGGACCACTGCTCTCATACTGTTCTATACCCAGGTCCCAGTGACTATATATGGGTTTACCCTTTATTTTGACCACCCAATACCTAGGGCAGATGAGCTCATTGACAGACTGGCAGCTGCTAAGTTTTTGAGCACATTTGACCTAACAGCAGGCTACTGGCAAATCAGACTAGCTGAGAGTGCAAAGGCCAAAACTGCTTTCTCGACCCCAGGAGGACATTATCAATTTGTGGTAATGCCCTTTGGTTTGAAGAATGCACCTGCCACTTTCCAAAGGTTGGTGAATCAAGTCCTTACTGGGTTGGATGATTATTGTGCAGCTTATCTTGATGATATTGCTGTCTTTAGCTCCACCTGGGAGGATCACCTGGTCCACCTGAGGAATGTTTTAGAGGCCCTGCAAAAGGCAGGCCTCACTATCAAGGCCACTAAGTGCCAGATAGGGCAGAGCAAGGTTGTATACCTGGGCCACCTAGTTGGTGGGGGTCAGGTTCAACCACTGGAGAGCAAGATCCAGACCATAAAGGACTGGGCTCCTCCAACTACCCAGACTCAGGTCAGAGCTTTCTTGGGCCTGACTGGGTACTACAGAAAGTTTGTTAAGAATTATGGGTCCATAGTGACACCACTTAATGACTTGACCTCCAAGAAGATGCCAAAGAAAGTTCAGTGGACAGTAAGCTGTCAAAAAGCATTTGATGACCTGAAGCAGGCCATGTGCAGTGCACCTATTCTGAAAAGTCCAGACTACTCCAAAGAGTTCATTGTCCAGACAGATGCTTCTGAGTTAGGTGTGGGAGCTGTTCTTTCACAACTGAATGTAGATGGTCAAGACCAGCCCATTGCTTTTATAAGTAGAAGGCTGACCCCTAGAGAGAAACGTTGGTCAGCTATTGAGAGGGAGGCCTTTGCTGTGGTTTGGGCCCTGAAGAAGCTGAGGCCATACTTGTTTGGCACTCACTTCAAGATTCAGACAGACCATAAGCCCCTCTTGTGGCTAAATCAGATGAAGGGTGAAAATCCCAAACTTCTTAGGTGGTCCATTTCCCTACAGGGGAAGGACTTCACAGTGGAACATAGACCTGGGACTGACCATGCCAATGCAGATGGACTCTCCAGATATTTCCACTTAGAACATGAAGACTCAACTGGTCAAGGTTAGTTTAATGTCCCTAAGTGTGGGGGAGGGTTGTGTAGGAGAGTAGGGTCTGCTTTCTATGTTCACCCCCACTTTTTGCTTTTGCTTTACTGGTTTTCGACTTAGATGTGGCTGTGGGCCTGCTAATCAGACCCACAGCCCTGCTGTTCTCTCTCTAAATTAATACTATGTACTTTAGGTGCATAACCCATTTGGATAGGATCACCTTATTGGCCCCTGTACAGTGTACCCTAGGTACCCAGGGCATAGGTGTACCCTAGGCCTACCAGGGGCTGCAGCATGTATTATGCCACCCCTGGCCTGGCCTTCCATTTTGACACAACTGGCTGATCACTCAGCTGGGGCAAGGTCGTGTAATCACCCCTTGCTTAGGTGTAGTATTCCTATACCTAACTTACATATAGACACATGTGTACCTATCAGTCACTCCTATGGCAGGCCTTGACAATCCTGGAGGCAGAGTGCTTGGTAACATGTGAGATGGTGCTCTAGCATGAGCTGAGCCTGTCTGCAGCTTTCGGAACCTTGTCCTTATAGCTGTTCTATGATATAGCCTACCATATACTCTTAAAGTGCCTTATAATCTTAGACGGTTATGGTAACTATGGTTTGGCTTTATCGAAACATGTCGTGTAAGGTGTCTAACACTGTGGAATAATACCCCCATGCCATTTCTGGACATGAGAATATTATTCCCCCCTTCTAGAGGGAAAGACATGTTAAAATCATACTTCAACTGTTAGCCTCTGACCAAAGCCTCAGCATCACAAAATGGATGCTGCTGCCACGACACAAGTCTGACCTCCTGCAGCTGGGAGTGATCCCAGCCAGGGAGGCATGGACAATAGGTTTCCTGCTTGGGGAGGTGCTAGCACCTCCCCAGACAGCCTTTAGTGTATTGGGGCAGGGTGGGCTGAAAGGAATGAGACATGCCTGGGGCACACAAGGTGTTCCTTGCATAGTCCAGTTCAAACCGGCGCTGGGGCACTCCAGCCCCAGCTCTGGCGCGAAACTGGACAAAGGGAAGTGGGTGTAACCACCCCCTCCCAGGTCCCACCCATAAGGCGTGACCTAGCAGGTATCCCAGCCCCCCAGATTAGTATAAGAGTGGGAGTTGGGCCTCAAGACTTTAGATTATCCTGAACCTGCAAAACTGAACAGAAACTCTGGACCTTCGACATTCGACGAAAGAAGAAGACTGAAGAATCTCCCTTGTAGCCAAGGAGTGGCTACCCTGTGCAAACAGGCACCATCAAGAGACTACCCTTTGCTTTGCCCACGTTCTACGAGGAACCGACTGCAGAGCCCGACCAGAGCCTTGACTTCCAGACTTCTCCGACCCTGATCCACATCCACAGCAAAGCTGAGATCCGTGGAGGCGACGAGCGACGTGGGACCGGCTACCTGGAAAAAGTGGCTAGTAACTTAAAGCGCAGCTTCTGAGGTACCCTCAAAGTTGTGCACCGGGGATTGAGAAGCCCCAACCCCAAGCACCATCTGCACCGAAGATCAGCCCCCCACACTCCACGAGTCCTGCGTGGGGCCCTTCTGCATTTTCCTGCTTGCCGCGTCTGTAGGGTTGCTTGCCCGCTGGCTAGTGGCCTTTGTGACGACGCACCCTGAAATCTTCTGCGCTGGTTTGGCTCCTCCAGACTGGCTCCCGCTTCTCTGCAAAGAAGAAGCACCCCAGACCTTCCTGGTCTGCACCAGAAGCAAGTCCTCCGTTCTTCGTGGGTTCCGCTTGCCAAGGCTTGGTGAGTCCTAGTCCAACTTCGACGCCGCCGACAGCAAGAGCCTTCGTGGGACAGCTCGCCTCCTGGTCCTGGTCGTCCTCGACGCTTCCTGGTCCTCCTGGCTGCAGCGACAAGCTTCACCTTCACCTGCAATCTTCACGACATCGCCTGGTTCCTTCCTGGTTCCACGTGGTCACTGGCTAGTGACCTTGACTCTGTCCCTTCTGCTTGCAGGTTTCTTCTCTTCTTGATCCCAGCCTTGGGATCCACCGGACACTCTTCACTGACTGCCTGTCAGCATCTTTCTTTAGGCATCCATAGGAGTCGACGACGAAAACGACGCATCTTCACCCCTATGCACCCGCAGCCTGTGGGCTAGGTAACTTGGGTACTCCAGTGCTCATCAGGATAGTGACTATCCTAGTGTCTAGTTTTCAAGTCTCAACTTCCTAGCTACTCCGGAAGTGTCCTAAATCTACCGTTTTCTAAACTGTACTATTGCTATTGACTTTTACGCATTACGCGTGAGTGTTTCCACTCTGCACACGAATCCCGTGGGCCTCCCACTTCCTAACTAACGCTAGTGTAGTGTAGCCCCAGCGATTCCCTAGGCCTAGGCCTATTCTATTTCCGTGACAGTGGTCCTTATACCACTTACTTAGTATATGGTTTGCGTGGCCCCTAGGGCCTAACTGTATTACTTACCTGTGTGACTTAATGTATGCTTAAATAAGACTGTGTTGTACTTACCTCTAATCTCATAAAGAGTGCTGAGGGTTTGACTAGAATAAATACACTTTATTTTATATATATATCTGTTGTGGTGTCCTTTCATTTGGTATTCAAGGGATTATATATGGTATCACAGCTGGCTTCACATGCCATTCAGAGTTTAGCCTAAGACTGCTCTTGTCCATGCTACCACTAGGATAGCTGGTCTATAAGGTTGACTTTACAACCAATCACCATAAGGGTATTTGGACTGATATAAGGTGTACACTAGAACTAGTGACATCATACATCAGGCCAACTTCTCACACCATGCCACTGGAATCAAGCTATCCTGGCTCAAAAGGGGTCAAACCCCGAAACCAGTCCTAGGATGCTTGTTTCCAGTCCAGGGAGGATCTGGCTTGGCAGTTCGGGCTGGACTGTACCCATGAGGCACAGGGTCAAGACTGATTTGCATATAGCTGGGTTCAAAATGTAACGACATGGTGAGCAAAAAAAATGTGGATTTAGGCCCAGATCTCTGGGCCCGATTCACAGAACTAACTTAAGACAAAATCCTAAACTTACTACCATTTTCGTATTCACAGAAGGCACTTACTCATTTTGGTATTCACAGAAGACACTTACTCACTTCGGTATTCACAGAAGTCAGGAGTCCTAACTTTAGGACTCCTAAATGCCTTCTGTGAATACCGAAAGTCTTAAAATTAGGATTTTTCTCAGTTTAGGAGTCCTACAGTTAGGACTCCTAACTTTACTACTACTAAACTGAGAAGAATCCTAATTTTAAGGCTTTTGGTGTTCACAGAAGGCATTTAGGAGTCCTAAAGTTAGGAGTCCTAACTTTACTACTACTAAATTGAAAAAAATCCTAATTTTAAGACTTTCGGTATTCACAGAAGGCATTTAGGAGTCCTAAAGTTAGGAGTCCTAACTATACTACTACTAAACTGAGAAAAATCCTAATTTTAAGACTTTCGGTATTCACAGAAGGCATTTAGGAGTCCTAAAGTTAGGACTCCTAACTTCTGTGAATACCGAAATGAGTAAGTGCCTTCTGTGAATACCAAAATGAGTAAGTACCTTCTATGAATACCAAAATGGTAGTAAGTTTAGGATTTTGTCTTAAATTAGTTCTGTGAATCGGGCCCTCTGTACTGGGGTGAATGTATGACATTGTCCTGCATTGTGTCCATCAACTGTTGTTTTTGCACGCCCACTAGTAGCATTTGGTTTACGGACCCTGTGCACACGTAGTGCACTCTACTAGGGATGTATGAGTAAATCAAATATGCCAATCATGGAGAAATCAAAGATAACATGTTGTAGAGGAGAGAGCATGTGCCAATTAGCACTGGTTAGCAGTGGTAAAGTGCCCATAGTTCTAAAGTCTACAAAAAGAAGGTCAGAAAAATAGGAGGAAGAAGGCAAAAGGTTTGGGGATAACCCTGCAAAAAGGAGGGGCGTGGCTTGAACGCCGAAGGAAATGGCCGCTGCCTACCGGAGCTCCGTGACGGAGTAGTGCGTTCGTCTTCCTCCAGGGCTTCTTCCCTTCATGGCGAACTCCCCAGATTGTGGAATCATGCTCCGGATTCCTGCCTGCACTCTTTGTGACGTCCATGGGGTCTGAATAACAGCGGAATCGGCTGCTTTTTGGCTTCCTGCGTCTATCGAGGCTCCGTGAACGCCGCGGCCGCCATTTTGGATGTTCCGGTTTCCCGCGTTTCGTCCTTGAAGGCTTTCCTCACATCCATCTGTCTATGTGACTAGCGGTGAGCGCTTTTTTGGCCTCAATTGTCTACAACTTGGTTTCTATGTCTTCCTGACGTCGTGGTGATGTCAAATTACTGAAAATTACTGACTTTTGGCTTTTGGTATATTCATGAGGTAGGTTACTCATCTCTGCCTCATTGGTTAATTTTTTAAAAACAAGCTATTTTACCCACATTTCTTGGTTTTCCATCTCTGGAATTGAATGGCAATGCCTCGCACTAGCCGTGGTGGCGTCCAGCAGCCCAAGTCTTTGTCTATGGCGGACCCTAATCCTTACAGTGTGTTGCAGGAGTCGGTGGAAGAGCCCGGCTCTGAAATTACTAATTCTGCGCCTCTGGCTTCCGTCTCTTCATGCTCCAGTAATAAGTCACTCTCTAAGATTCCCTCTGCCTCTTCTGCATCTTCGGGTAAAAGAACAAAAATCAACCCTCCTTCTCCTCCTAATGTTTCACCTACGCTTTCAATGGAACTTTTATTGGACGAAATTCGCTCTCTTAAGCCATACATGACAGAGACTAATTTTCGCCTCCAACAACTGGAAGATAATTGGTCAAATACGGAGAAGAGAGTTGATGCACTGGAAATTCATGTTGACTCTATTCAAGCTGCTACAGACCATATTCCTGAGATGCGAAGGGAGATTATGCATCTGACACAACAGGTGGAGAATTTGGAAAACAGGAATAGGCGCAATAATCTACGCATTTATGGTCTTGCGGAAGGAAGTGAAGGCCGCGACCCCTTGCTATTTTTCCGTTCTTTTTTGCCAAAACTTCTTGGTTTTCCTGCCACACCTCCTCTCAACATCCAGCGAGCGCACCGCTTGGGTCATATGCCGAATTCTTCTGCTTCGTCCTCTCCTTCGTCCTCTCATGGGAAGCCAAGAGGTGTTATTTTATATTTTTTGGAGTATACCGACCTACTTAAAGTCTTACAAGCCGCCAAGCAGAAAGGAAAGATTCTTTGGAATGGTTCTAACCTATTTTTTGCCCAAGACTATTCTAAAGCCACGGCAGATCGTCGGAAGAAATTTTTGGACATGAGGCCTGCTCTCCGTAATTTGAATGCTCGTTATGGGTTGTTTCATCCATGTCTGTTCAAAGTCACGTATCAAAACAAAACAACTAATTATGAAGATCCTGCGCTTCTTCAGCATTTTTTGGACACATGTAGGGATGAATCTATGGACATGTCTCGCTCGTAACTCCGGCCAATGTATTTTCCTTTGTTGTGTTCCTCTGTGTTATGCTTAGTTTTTTGCACTTTCTTCCCTATGTCTCGTATATAACTTTGGTGGTTAACATTTTTTCTTCTTGTTTCCTTTGTAGATATATTATTGATTCCCTTCCTCCTGCCTGTTTCATTGTCCCTGGAGGTCGTCGTCCTTCGTACCTTCGTCAGTCTTGGAGTTGTCCGTCTTGGTATGCTGCCTTTTCCTATGTGGCTTCACCCTCCCCATCCTCAATGTTTACCTGTGGTATGTCTTTATGATGCATTATATTGCGTTCTTCTACCATGTCTTTTGGTTCTTTGTTTTTCTCCTCGCACAACGGCGTTGTTTTGTAAAGTTTATTCTCTCATTACTTTTTCCTCAGTTTCTCCTTTTCCCATGTTCTTTCTTTTTCTCCTCTTTTTTTGCCGTTACATTGCACATATTGCTGGCGTTGTTTCTCTGTTTCTTGTTCTAATTCTCTTTACTATCTCTTTTTCTCCTACTGTTTTGCTAGTTTTCTCTTTATCTCATTTTCAAATATGTTCCTGGCATTTATTGCATCTCTTATTTCTGACTCTCTCTCGTTTTTTCTTATCTCTTTCTATTTATATTTTCTTCTTTTCCTTTCATTCTCTTATCTTAAATTTCTGTGCTACATCCTCTCATTTTTCTTCTAATGCTAATGTTATTTCTCTCCAATCTTTATATGATGATTGTTTGAATATTCATTTACTTGATTGTCCTATACACAAGAGTTATTATTGTTATGAGTCATATATTTAGATGTCGTTAAGTATATTTACTTGGAATGTTAAGGGTTTGGGTTCCCCCATTAAGCGGCAACGAGTTTTGTCTCATCTAGCAAATTTAAAGGGAGATATTGTACTGTTACAAGAAATCCATATACAAGAAGTGGAAGTTGCCAAGTTACGCCGTAACTGGGTAGGTCATGTATTTGCGTCTCCTGGTTCAGGGAAACGTAATGGTGTCGCAATTCTCTGTCATAAGCGGTTAAATATTAAGCTTATAAATCAAGTCAATGACTCTGATGGTAGATGGGTCATTGTATCTGTATTAATTGATAAAGTCCCTCTAACTATTTTTAATTTGTATGCTCCCTCCACATATGATAAATTATTTTGGCCCCAGATACTAGTCTCGTTAATGCAATCTTCTGATGATTATCTGATTTTAGGAGGAGATTGCAATATGGTTATGGATCCCCTACTAGACCGCAACTCACACTCACGTTTCTCACCATCCTCCATACATACTCAATTTACATCCACTATATCCCAACGCTCCCTTGTTGATTCTTGGAGACTCTGCCATCCTACACTTCGTGAATATACATATTACTCACCAGCCCATTCTTCACAGTCCCGGATCGACTACATTTTTGTCTCTAAAGCTTTGATCCAACATATTACCAGATCTGAAATAGGGTCCATCTTAATTTCTGATCATGCTCCAGTTTCTCTATGCCTCGATCTGCTTCCCCCCATAAAAGGTACCAGGAGGTGGAGATTTAATAATTCTCTCCTATTAGATCCCAAATTCACTCCAGCTTTCCTTGACTTTTCATCCCTATTTTTTACTGAAAATGAGTCTCCTTTGATATCCCCTCAGGTACTATGGGATACTTTTAAAGCTGCCTCTAGAGATTTCATTATCTCATTTGTTTCCCATAAAAGGCGCAATGCTTCCCATTCCTTACAGTTAATTAATACACAAATTAAGCAATTAGAGCATTCTTATTATTTAACTAAGTCTCAGTCTGATCTAGATAAACTTCTCAAGGCCAAACTCTCCTTTAATAAACTCTCCACGGAATCTGCTAACCTAATCCTACTTAAATCCAGTGCCAAATATTACTGTGCGCAAAATAAGGCAGGCAATCTTCTTGCCAAGTATCTTAAAGTTAAGCAAGAACGCACAAAAATTGAGTCTATCGTCTCTTCATCGAATCTCATTCTTCGCAAAGATGAAGATATTCTGGCAGAATTCACTAATTTTTATCAAACTTTGTATACTCCGGAATCTCCTCCTCTGTTAACAGATATTGATCGTTATTTATCTTCCATTCCTCCTCCTTCATTTCCAGACACTGACTTTGCCCCGTTGGAGGCAGATATAGACTCTAAGGATATTTTAGAGTCCATTCGAATAATCAAAAAAGGTAAGGCTCCTGGGCCAGATGGCTTTACGATAGAATTTTATTTACATTTTGCTAAATTGCTTGTTCCTAAACTTCATCGATTATTTTCATTCTTTATATCGTCCAAAAAATCTGAAGGGTCTTTTCAAGAGGCCTTAATTTGTCTCCTGCCTAAGGACAATAAAGACCATACTTTATGCAAAAATTATAGGCCCATCTCTTTGATCAATTTGGACTATAAAATTTTCGCAAAAATTCTTGCACTCCGCCTTGATAAAATTTTACCTAGCATAATTGGTAAGGAACAATGTGGTTTCATTAAAGGTCGTCACCTTTCTGACAATACTCGCCTCTTTTTTAATGTACTGAGTAAATCCCATTCCTATCAACATTCTTTAGCCGCTGTTGCGTTAGATGCTGAAAAAGCATTTGATAGGGTTAACTGGCAATTTATGCTTGCAGTTCTGGTTTGGTTTGGTTTTGGCCAGAAATTTCTTGCTTATGTCTCTTTGTTATATTCTTTTCCTAGGTCCTTTATCTTGGCCAATGGTCTCGTCTCCTCTTCGTTCCCCCTCTTCAGAGGTGTCCGACAAGGCTGTCCTCTTTCTCCTCTTCTTTTCATTTTGGCACTAGAACCATTCTTGATAAAAATTCGCATGAATACAGAGATTACTGGTTTCCCATATGGGGATAAGTATTTGAAACTCTCTGCCTATGCAGACGATATTCTCTTATTTATTTCCAATCCACAGTCCTCTATTCCATCCTTTTTATCTGAAGTATCTAATTTTGCGAGAGTCTCAGGTTATAAGCTTAATGTTGATAAGTGTGAAATTCTCCCCCTGAATAAATTTTGTTTCCATGCAGACTTTTTGACTTCTTCCTTTCATTGGAGTCCGGTTAAGATAAAATATTTAGGCCTATGGTTTAAATCCTCTATTAAAGACACTGTAGCGCTTAATCTTAAAAACCTACAAACATTGTTACTGGATTCTACGACTCGTTGGCATCCCTTGTTTTTATCCTGGTGGGGAAGACTAGACTCGATTAAAATGATGTTAGTTCCCATTATTTTGTTTTACCTCTCTAACCTTCCAGTTAATATCCCTAAGTCTTGTTATAAGAATATTTATTCTACGCTCTCTAAATTCCTATGGCAACATAAAAAGGCTAGAATGTCCTTTGCAAAACTTAAATGCCCTAAGCAGTTGGGTGGAGTTAATTTTCCGGATTTTGCCTCTTATCATTCTTCATTTTTCCTTAAACACTCTATCCCTTTATTATCCGGACAGGTGTCCGACGCCCTGTCAAGACCTTTGTGGGTTGAGATTGAATCATCTTTTTTTCATCCTTTTACCTTTGACGAATTTGTATCACTGTCCCATATTCCCAATAAATTCTCTCTCCCTATTCTTAAAAATTCTCGGAAAACCTTTTCTCCTCTCTTATTAACTGGTTTAGATGACCGTTCGCGTTTTTTACAATCTCCCGTGTGGTATAACCCTCTTATTAAACTTCGAAATAGGATACTTTTTTGGAAGGACTGGTACGACCTTGGTATATTCTGGACCCATCAACTGTTTGATGAGGGCACGTGTATTCCTTTTTCTATCCTCCAATCTCGTTTTTCTTTGCATGTATCACATGCATCCAAATATGAGCTTTTACGTGAGGTTTTGCAAAACAGGTACAATGTTCTTTCTGACTCCATCACCCACACTAATTTTTCTCCTCTCTCTATTCCTTGCTTACTGGCTTCTTCTTCTGCTTCCCAGATATATGCAAAATTGAGAGATACTACTAGTATTCGCGATAAATCTAAAACAGAATTGGACTGGGAGTCAGATGTAGAGGACACTTTCTCTGTCTCACTGTGGTATAGGATCTGGACTAAGATAAGGAAAACCTCTAGAGCAGCAAATACGACTCAAACGTTATTTTTTATATACAACAGACTTTTGATTACTCCCGCCAAATTACATTCAATTGATCCTTCCATTCCCTCCTCTTGCTGGTCTTGTTCAGCGTCAGGGGCGGATCTTAAGCACATGTTATTTAAATGCCCGAAGATTCATAAATTCTGGTCTGAGGTATGGGCTCAGATTAATAGGATTTTTTCCACCTCTTTCCCTCTTACACTTTCACATATCTTTTTAGGTAGTCTTTCAGACATATGGTCCTCTCTTAACATTAACACGTCCATTATTGATTTACTTTTGGCTGTAGCGTTTCAGCAAATCACTAAATCTTGGAAAGATACCTCGTGTGTTTCCTTTCAGGCTTGGTGGTATGGAGTTTGTTATCATCACAGACTTGATAGAGCCTATGTTTACCCCATTACACTTGCTATTAAGCGCGATTTATTATGGCTCCCCATCACAGATTTCTTAGATGTGTCTGCTCGATCCCTACCCCTACATAATCCGTGTACAGAAGAAGTTCCCAAACCCCCATGATGGCATTCCTAATGGTTTTTTGTACATACTTTAATTGTTTAATCTATAACTACTTGTGTATATCTTTATTGGAAGAGTTTTTGTACATCTGATGCACTTTTTCATTTTATGTATAGCTCTGTATAGCAATGATTACATTTCTACTGCAATTGCTTTTGCTATATCTGATGATGCCTTCTACCTTTTTCTTTTCTACCTCTCTCTCTTGTCTTTTCTTGCTCTCTCTTAAATATGACTTTCTATTTTTCTACTTGAGATAAGTTTTAATATTATGCTTTGTTGATAATATGTTGTAAATGAACTTTAATAAAATCCTCTTTAAAACTCAAAAAAAACCCTGCAAAAAGGGCCAGGTCCAACAAATATACTGCCTCTTATCTCAATCCTTCTTTTCTCATTCCCTTGCTGGGTTGCCAGCCAGTAAAGATTATTAATTATAGAAGAATGACATTGCGTGTTTCTTCCTTCGGGAAAGAGAAGATACAAAAGGCAAATGTGCTCAATGCTTGGAACAAGTAACGTCTGCACCAATGAGTGATATATAGAGTGATTGATGATTCATGTGGTGGCTGTAAGGGTGTTGTTGAACTAATTTGTAAACTTGATTTGCAGTGTTTGGGGATAGTGGATTATTCTGCCTGAATGGGTGCCTTACTTTCACACTTCAGTTTAATTACTTACTTTGTCCACTCCTGTCCTTTACTTATTTTTTTCAGGTTCTTCAGAGACCAGTCAGTTTAGTTTACAAAACTACGTAAAATGCTCAAATTCTTTACTCTTCTTTTTCATTAACATTAGGTGTGAGAGGTAAACTCTACTCCTCTGGTGGAGTTTGTGGGGTCTTGCAAAAAACTCAGCCAACCACCTCGTGGCAGAGTTTACCGTCTACCCCTATTTGTAACCTGATCGTCTTCAAGCACGTAGAGGAAAGGGTGACTAGTTTACGAAACCAGCTCTGTCATTAGCACACATAGGAGAAAGGAAATAGTTTGCAAGTGAAATAGCCAAGGCAACCATATTTGTTTATGGATTCTGTCGATTAAAAGACACAATTCAGCGCAATCTGCACTATTTCAGTTCTATAGAGCAGGGTCAAATGGCTCACTATCATAAAGCATCATTTTAATTATTGTTTTCAGCGTCTACAATAATACACTGCCATCTAGTGGCATCACAGTTAATCCTCCACATTCCTCCAGTGTTACTGTTAAATAGACTTTGCGATCTGTAACCAGATCATCTTCAAGTATGTACAAGAAAGGACAACCATTTTATGGGAACCAAATCTGTCTGTCATTAGCACACAAAGGAGAAAGGAAATAGTTTGCAAGTGAAATAGCCCAGCCACCCATATTTGTTTATGGATTTCGGCGATGAAAAGATGTGAACACTGGTATTCCGGCCCCTCCTCAAACGGAAGCCTGTTACTGAATACTGAAACCGCATAAACCAAGGCCAAAACCCCCATCATGTGCTGTGAACATTAATTAAGAGCAAAGAATGGCTACACTTTAATGAATGCACCAAATGTTCAAGTACTATTCTTACAGGAATTAAATGCTTTTGAAGTGGGAACATTCCAATTTATAGGGTTTACAGTCCTCCACACTTGATGGAATGGTGTAAATATAAGAAGCCACAAATATGACCGCAGAAAGAGTACACGAGCTTTGAGTTTTTGACTTGTACATATGCTGCACTGTAAATAGCACACTTCATTATTAAATAATGTAAGTTTTATACAATCTTTTAAGGTTACTCGCAGGTCATTTGTTATTCCTCCAAGCTCTGTTTTATTGCCACTTAGGTTAACGTGTATTTTGAGCCATCCAAGGCCATCTTGTAAAAATCCCCATCTGCTCTTTCAGCAGTATGTTCCCAATGCAGCTTTCTTTGCTTGTGCTTAAATGTATGACGCCCGACCTTTTATACTACATTGTTGGTGACACCATGTGTAAGAGGTAAGTGACAACTAGCTGCCGAATTAGAGGTGCAGATAAACCACTGCTGGACATCCCCTCTGTCTCACAAACCCAACACATCTGTGGGATTCCTTTGCTGGCTTTGTTGTGCTCACCACACCCAGTAACAAAAGCATTGTTGGAGTTTAACACTGACTTCCTTATTCATATGCCGGTGTTCCTTTAAGGGACACACTCATTACAGTGCTCCTGGGATACCATCACACCTGGGGAAACTCTTCCCGTAGCATTCAACTGCTGAAGTCCTTGGGCATGCATTAACTTTTGTGAAAAATACCTGCTTGAAGAGGAGTGAAGCCACAAAAGGGTAAGTGACAACTTGCAACCACCTTTCTTCTCATGTAAGAATCAGAACAAAGGGAGGAAGAAGGATCCAAATGGACCGTCCATTTTGGCGTTTATATACAGTATTGTGTTTCTTTTCTTAACAATAACAATTTGTAGAACTGTGTGGGTCTTCCCTATTTTGTATTTTTAAAACCTAGGTAATAGAACAATTAGATATCTTTGGACTTTGGGGCTGAAGCACATTTGTGTTTAGTAACTGAACTGTGTCATTCTTTGATTTCCTTCCACTGTGTCATTCTTTGATTTCCTTCCACTGTGTCATTCTTTGATTTACTTCCACAACAGATATGATGACGACGATGATATGCTGCTCATCGACTTGATGAATGTTGTGTTTGTCTTTGTCTCACCTTTCCCCAACTCCCTGTTCCCATCCATATATCAAACATTTAACCCTATCCCCCAGGCTATATGATCTATTTAGGTGTGACTTAATAATTTACACCATAAATGGATCAAACACTTAGAGGGACAGATGTGGTGAAAACAATGCTAACTCACTGTTACAGGATCTTCTTAACTAAACAATAGCCCACACCAGCCCCACTGCCTATCCTGGCATGAAAGGGACATCATCATAGTAAATGTAAATAAATGTAGTGCATTTATATAGCACTCCGCACACCCCCAAAAGGGTCTCTCAGTCGCTGTGCACATACTGCTGTGGAACCCTTCCTGGCCTTTCCCTGTGAAGTGCCCACTCCTGGGCACCCCCAAGGTGAAGCCAGGCATCCTAGCCCTTTTGGGGCTGTTGTGGAGATTAAGCAAGCTATTGCCCAGAGTTGCAGACATGATTAGAATAGGCACCGAGGCGAGAATTATCGGGTCTGGGGAAATTGAGCCCAAGACCCGCCGAGGTGGGAATTGAACCCTGGTCCGGGCCAGACCTCTGCATCAGGGTCTGCCGCTCTAACCATTGAGCCACACTTCTCCACATAGTGTGAGGCTTAGAACATTGTCTGTCCCAGGATAGGAGGTACTAGTATGCACTATGTGGTCTGATTCACAAATGTATAGTTACACTTTTGGTGTAAGTTTACTCTTGCAGTGTAACTGCACTCCAATAATTTTATGAATGGTAATTTTACGATGAGTAATTACCTAGTAGTAATAGCAACTCCTTTTAAAGTTAGAGGAGTTACTTACTTCCCAAGTTACTAATTGGAAAGAAAAGTTACTGATAGAAAAGTTACTACTCATAAATATACACTGCAAGAGTACAGTAACACCAAAGTGTAACTTACTTTGCCTTTCTGAATTAGACCTTGTGTTGCTTACTAAGGGCCTGATTTAGACTTCAGCAGATGGGTTACTCCATCACAGACATGATGGGTATCCCTTCCGCTGTATTACAAGGGCATTATATCCAATGGCACTTGGAATATGGCGTATGGGAAATCCGTTGTGTTTGCGATGGAGTAAACTGTCCGCCAAACTCTAAATCTGGCCCAAAATCGATGCAACATGCAGTAACCTTCTCCTGAATCCTGACTCCTGACTCAAGGTTTTTGTAAACTTTGTTTAAATTTTTTAACCAAATTAAATATTTACTAGCTCCCCAGATTACTTAGAAGTTAATTCTGCTTGTTGTTATTTTTAATATGACTTTTTTGTCATGGAGGTTTGGTCTCAGTCTTTGTTTACCCACTAAGTCTATGTTGCCTGTAATGGATAAACCTTCTAACGATCCTTCAGTTGAGGTTCACCTCGCAAGCATCATTGGTATTAGGTGGCAGTGGAACTACGCTTTGTGATGTCTACCCTGTTAACACTTGACCATTACTACCCCCAGCACTAAGAAGGCCCTTTGGGAAACCCTGCTATAAGGTTTGGGAAGATTTAGAGAGGTAGCAGATGTCACTCAATCCATTTCGGTAAGAACTAGTTAAGAACTTAGTACTGAAGTTGTAGTCGGAAGTAAGAGATAGATAAGATTTAGATTTGTGCATGTTGTTGCCAGACCTAATTAATGGTCAATAGTTCAGAGGATAGGACAAAGGCAGTAACTACCTAGTATATAGTATCATTGATAGGTGGCTGGATGCTGAAAAACCTCATCAAGCAATAAAGTCAAAGCGAATAAACCAGTTTTGTGTTCTCAGTATCACTTCGGTAGCAGGGTATGCTGGACTGCAGGAAGAGGTAAGTAGCCTCCTGAATATTAAATACATGGCAAGGGACCTTACACCGGGAAAGTCTAGGGAGGAAAGTTGATCTACAGTATAATGTGTGGCAATTTCAGAGGTCAGCATCTTGGTCTTGTTACTAAACCACCATCTTACACTAACTAGCAATCCTTGGTCCCCTAGGGCACTGGAATTTAATTTGGATGTGATGAATAGGCAAAGGTACAAGTTTTTCCTGCACATGCATCACATATTGCAATAGCACTTGTTAGACCTGACATCCTTGGCGTGGGTTTTTCCCATATCTTTTGCCTCTGCTACCTGGATTTTTGATGCTGTGCTGGATTTCGTTTTTGCTGGTTTAGATGCTTTGGACACTCTGCCACTGCTAATCAGTGCCAGAGTGTAAGTGCTCCCTGTGTAAAATATCATATTGATTGGATATACCTGATTGGCATATCTGTATCACCATGAAGTCCCTAGTAAAGTGCGCTGTGTGTGCCAGGGCTGGTGATGACAGATGCTACTAGTTTGTCTGCAGCGCTGATTGCGCCACCCACCGGTGTAGCCCTAAAATGGTGTCTCAGGCCTGCTGCCGCAGGCCTGCCTGCAGTCCCCGGACTGCCATGTCCTCCTGGCCAGTGTCCCCACTGGCCGGGCCTAACCCTTCCCTTTTTGTGCACATCAGTCATCCCTATGGAAGGCCCAAGGTACCCCCCTGGGCAGGGTGCAGTGTATGTAAAAGGTAGAGCATGTACTAGTGTAGGTACCATGCTCTGGTAGTGAACAGCGGCCATTTTGTGTGTTCACTGCTGCAAGGTTATCTTGTTCCATAGGCTAACATGGGGGAGGCTGGTGCCAATTAGGCCTGGGCAAAAATTTCGTTCCGTTCGCGGAAATTGCGATAATTTGACATTTTTGCGTTCCGCGGAGAGCGCGAAAATGTCAAAAATTCCGGTTTCCGCAGCTTGGCGATAATTTGTTTCTTGCTCGCGCTGTAAAATGATACATTCTCGCGCGCGCGCGATCGCCTTACCTGAATCCCTGCGTTCGCCGACAAGTTTTCTTGATCCGGTCGCGTTCTCCATGAGATGTTGTATTGTTTTTAGCCATTTGCGCTGTCTCGCGACAGTTCGCGCCCGCAGTGACGTCATGCGTCGCGCGATCACGTCTTTCTTCTCGCGATCATGCACCGCGAGAACAACTCAAAACAAGATGGCCGCGCCCGCAAGCAACCACATGGGTAAGTTGGCGACCCGCAACCATGCAGAAAATCTCGCGAACATGCCGGAAAAAAACTTCCGCATCTTCGCGATATTTCTGCTTGTTTGCGATAATTTTAAACATTCTCGCGATAATTTGCGAAGGTTAATTCCGCAAATTCCGCCCACCCCTAGTGCCAATGGCTATCAGCCTATCTTCTCATAGGAACAAGATAAGACATGAGTGTTTGATATCCCTGAGCTCAGCATTTAATAACACATCTTTTAGGAGAGGTTGTTTTTAAATCCTGAGTTGGAGAATAGTACTTTTTAGAGAGTAGCTGTTCTCTTGTCTGACCCTTCTGTGTGCCTGGGCATGCTTGTGGATTGACTGTCTGGTTTGAGAGTGACAGGGGCTGGGGATCCCGCAGGAGGTTGGCTGAGTCAGCCCTTTGCTGAATGACGACATTTGCAAGTAGAGTGGAGGGAGGAGGTAGCACCTGGGAGTGAATAGGGATGTGCCTGCCTGCCACAGTGCTGGCTCCACCTCCTGCTGGGCGGCTGACGACTCTGCCCCTCACTCTGAAAGGAAAGAAGAAGCCAGGAAAACAAAGTGCTCCAGCAACACCCAGAACTGGATCAGACCGGGCTCAGGACCCACTTGCACAAAGACTTCAAAGACTTTTAGGGGTATAAGTAAAGGACCCCTGACAACAGATTTTTAGATTCTACAATCAAGAGGAACCTCTGCTGAAAGACGGACTGCTGAAGGACTGAAGGAAGATTGCCTGGCTGTGTGCTCTAAGGGCTGACCTGTTCTGCTGTGCAACTGAAGCTGAGGAGGAGAAGGGGCCTTGCTGTGTGCTGTGCCCCTGCCTACTTGACCTAACAAGACGTTGCTGTGTGCTGTGTCTTCAACTCTGAATCTCCAAGGGCCTGAGAAGAGCTGGCCTCCTGTTTTGCAACCCAGGGATAGAAAGGTTGCCAAGATTTTTAAGACTGCTGTGTCCCCTCTGTGCTGCTGTGTGCTGCAAGGACCGTGGACTGTTCTACCAAGCGTCTAACCATCTGCCCCGGGAAGTGCGCTGGCTGCTCTCTGTTTTGCTGGAGAGTGCCGCGCTGATTCTGGCCTGACACCGGCTGCCGCCCTGAGAAGACCGACGTGCTCATCGGCACGTGTATTGCTGTGGCTGCAGGATTGAGGGCGACCCCCGTGCTAACTAAGCCGCTGCGAGGCTTGGCGGCGTCACGATCGACCCGCTGACACGGGGCGCCGTGGAATACCCTGCCCGCGATACACCACCGCGGCCCGGGGGCCTGAAACTGATCGAGAGCTGCACTTCCCCGCTCTGCAAAGCCGCGGAGAAGAGAACGGGGAGCCGCGACCTGATTGGCTGCTGGTAGGAGGCTTGGTCGGAAGAGCCGCGCTGCGAGTGGCTGACTCCGGTAATGTCGACATCGTCACTGGGGGCTCATCGAGGGAGCCGCGACCGGATTGGTCCATCGCTCGGGATCTGTGAAAGCCCTGCACCGAGCAGCCCGAGAGGAGCGCTTTAGTTATAAGTGCAAGAGGCACCGCTGGAGGAATGTGGGTATTTAAATACTGAAAGCCTACGAACTTATTCTTTTTCTTTGAATACGAAGTCACACGAGAGACTAGAGACTATCTTTTTACGCTCCTAACAACCTAAGAAAACGATTAATGTGCAACGCTATGATAATTGATTTACACTGCTGAAACTAGATAAAGTTATATTCTTGATACACTTACCTGTGTGGTCTACGTTTGTGGTGTACTAGGGGGGGTCATTGTAGATGTTAAGTGCGAATACCTTACACATTGCCTTGGGGATAAGCCTGTCTGCTCGAGCCAAGCTACCTAGAGGGTGAGCAGGGGTTATCTACCGTATGTGTCCCTGTACCCTGACTAGAAGCAAGGGTCCCTATTTGGTCTAAGGTGCTTACCTCTGCCAACTAGAGACCCCCAGATCTAACAGCACTGAGTTCAAAGAATTAAGCCAGAACACCAACATAATCAAAAGATGATTCTAGTTTAAAGGATTTAATAGTAAAACTGAACAGACACTTTATGTGCATTAATAAATGTACTAGCTGCCATTAATGAGTAAGGGACATATATGCTGCACAAATAATACCTGGATCTGCAACATTAATGGAGCCATGCAGCATGTTTTAGGGCAGCTGTAGCATGTTATGTTATCAGCTTAAAATTCCAATGGTGATGTGGGTAACAGAAATATTGATTGGCGCTAAACTCTCAGTCCACTAGTAAACTGCCAGTGTGGTAAGTGTAATGCATGAAAAAACAATTCTGAGATGGTAGCAATATCATACAACAGAATTTGTTGTGATGATTTCTTTATTCATTCAAGTGGTTTATTTAATATCATATTATGGAGATCCTAGGAGTCTCCCCCTTTCTCTTAGGTTCCCCATGCTATGGGATTTGTGTCTCCACTCTTAGCCTCCTTCCTCTGGTCCATTTTCAGTGCACATGGGGAACCTAGGAGAAAGAAGGAGAATATCTAACCTTTACATTATTGAGTTGCTTTGAATGAAGGAAGCTTAATAATAAGAAAATAGAATTACTTATGGATTGGACAACGATAACTTCATATACAGTAGTGAATCTAAATTGCACATAAAGTGATATAAAAGGTATATAAATCAAAGAACAATACAGAGATTGAAAATCCATATCACAAAAGATTGGGGAACAAACTACACTTAGGGAGGGATACATGAGAAGATAAGGTGTTCGCATATGACCTGGAGAAGCGCAGTGCATGAAAAACATGTTGGCTGTATTAAGAAATATACCACGTGAATGAATAAAGAAATGATCACAAGAAATTCTTTTGTATTATATTCTTACTGTCTCAGTATTGTTTTTTCATCTGTTATGTTATGTTACAAATATTTCTAGAGCTTACGTTCACAGATCAGTTTCATGGCGTTAAGGTAAATAAAACATAGCATGCAACAGATCTTTACTCATATGCCAGCCTAAAGAACCACTTCTTTAGGAGTTTACTAAATGCAGTATAGCAGGATTTCTGGTGGAAGCGCATTCCAGACGCAGGGAGCCAGTACTGCAAACCTGAAGCCACGTGTTCTTTTTTTTTTTTAAAGGTAGGGATGGTAAGAAGATTAGCATCTAAGACCTCAGGTTACGCATGGGGAAATGTTTTTGTATACGGGCAGAAACAAACGTGAGAAACCGAATTACGAAGTGATCTTAGTGGCTACGGAATCCAGCTTTGTCCAGCTCAGAACTTTTGATGCTGAAACCAACAGCCTAGGCAGGAGCTCGTTGACCATATATCAAATTGCGAGGGGCCCTCATCAGCCTCAGCCTTAGCCGTCTGACTTCAAATTCAGAGACTAAGTCCTAAAGAAAAAACTTTGTCTGGAATGACCTGCTTGGGCCATTCAACCTGTGCTCCATCTAGGTCAGCCTGAAATTGTGCTTAGGTCCTGGTTAACCATGAATTGTTATTTTTCAATAGGGCTTTAATGTTTCTAGGTGCTTTGTGACTTAATAATGTAAACATTTATTTTAAGGAATAAGGGTCCTTTACTTGCAAAATAGCACAACATAGATGCATGTAAGATGTCCAAATGGACAATACAATTTTGTATTTAGTTACAATTTAACAGCACATTAATAGAGCAGGAAACCAAACACAAAGGAAGTTAAAAAACTTCCAAACTCAGACATTACTTTATGTGGCTACAATGAAAACATAATAGGTATGTCACAAATAATCTTTAAGTACCCATGCACATGTAAACAAATACAAATCATGGTCCTGAGGTTGAAGTTTCGATCCCCCAACATGGTTTAGGGATCATCATCAGGACATAAGCAATTATGCCTGAGAGAACTTTGCCTGCTAGGAAAGGAAAAAAGATGGGGGGGGAAAGAGGGGGACGAGAAAATATGAATTAAAGATCCTATCCACTGCATACAGGATCAATCTACTCATGCCATGCATGTGTGACAGGTGACAACATGCGTCTCTAAAAGGCTACATTGTGCCAATAAACAGTGGCTATGGTCTACAGAAGCCGTGGTTGTTGCCGATGCAGAAGCTTGCTAGCGGGGAGATAGTAGAGTTGATAAACAACACAGCAGGAATCCAGTTGAATTGAGGGTCACAGGGGAACACCTGGAGTAACATCAATATATTGACTAATCGCCAATTGGTTTGAAAACTTAAAAACCAAAGTGAGTGTAAAGTCAAAGGGTCAGAGGTCTGTGTGGCCATGAATGAAAGCTTGTGCTGTACCTGGGATAAAGCCCTGAGAAAACATGTGACCCTCTGCTGACCCTACCTGCCACTAACACACCCTTGCTATATCAGAAGGGGGTTGAGGCACATGGTGCCTATTGTTCTAGTTATATTTACGAAGCAAAATAGAAATAGACATGTGAAATGAAATGTGAACTAATGCAGTTTATTTCATACAATAAATATGTGTAAATTGCTTTCAAATAATTGAAAACAGCAGATAGGCAGACAAAGTGTAAAGTACGAAAAACATCCCGACACAATAGCATATTACTCCTCCCTCATGGCTTATATATCGTTGCCATTCAATGACTTACATAGCATGTGTTGTACCCATTGCAAGAAAAGACAATTGTCTTGGAAGCCTGCTGCAGAACCTGTAGGCTCAGATGTCTTGATGATCAGGAATGCTGTAGATAATGATTTGGTTGGAAGGTGTTGAATGTGAAGAACAGGATAAGCCTCAGGGAAGAACGAAGTGATGACGCTTGACATCAAATCTGTGGTTAAGTGCTGGCCAAACAGACAACACCTTGAATTAAAGACCCAACTTTCTTTTATAGATTAATGATGTATAAACTGCTGAAGGATAGTAGCTTTTGCATGGCTGCAAATTTGGATTGCAAGAAAGATAGAAGGCAACCCTGTCAGAACTTCTCACTATGGGCATTCCGACACAATGTCCTCACAGAGGATATTGAGAAAATCCTTCTGGACATCAGGGCATTTAGGCATAACCCCAAGAGGATATTGAGAAACAAATTTATGGCCAGGGCTAGACCTTTGTGTGGAGGGCTTTTTGGTTGCTCCCACAACTTATTGTCATTGGATTTATGAAGAAGGCATTTTTATGGGAAGGGATAATGTTATTTACGGACAACGTTGGGCAGTTTAGCTATGACCGTGAATTTTAATTTGATAATGCACATTTAGACCATAGCATGGAACCTTTTATAGCTCAGTCAGATCTAACACTAGGTATGTCCTACTAAAAGAATTATTACATGCAGCAGCATGCCTCACCTGCTGTTCCCCATATTAAACCAAAAACGTCACCAGAGTCCTATGAACCCAAATATAGCTAAGTGTAGTTCCAAAATGGCATGAATGTCTACAATGCATGGTGTAATAACTCCCGCATATTTCTGTCCATGAAAATACGATCACAAGTAAAGAATGACCTTACCACAGTAAATGATCTCTCCGCCTTAGACGCCACTCCTCGGAATCTGTGTTACTAGTCTGGAACATCCGTTCCCTAGATTTTCCCCAGTCCCCTTTTGCTTTCTGTGAAATCCACATCAATGTACACTGTTATGAGTCTACATCCTCCACTGAGTTTCTACTTAAATGTAACCTTCTGTTGCTGCCCTTTGATATACACTCTAATTGTTCCCACACATGTCCCACGCTATCCTGCATCAGCTGTTACTCACTAGCTTTTGTGCATATACACATTGCTTGGCAAGCATTGCTTTTTACTGATCCACTATTCAGGGTGTTACTATTCAGAGAGGTCATGGTAACATGTTTAGACATACAGGGGCCTGTTTACAAAAGCATATGGTGCTCTTTTACATGATCTAACGTGTCTTCATGAATTCAACCCAGAGTATCTAATATGAGAATAAAATAACTATTCGTAGAATATCCATACACAATTAACTAAAGCAAAAAGGACAGTGCCCTGTTTGCACTTTACTAAACAGGAATTTGATGTGTTGGGGCTGATTCAGAGAAGGCAAGTAAGATTATGTAAAAGTTTACTCCTGCAGTGCTGCGCCTTAAAAAAAATGCTTTTGTGAATCTACTCGGCAGTTTGTGGATTTGATGTATACAGAAACAAAAGCTGGGCTAGGCGAGGTAGAGGAAGACAGAGGGTAGGGTAAGGAGCACCATGCTGGGGAATAACAGCCAAAAATTAGTTTTTCAATTGGATTCCATTCTACTACATTTCAGCAACATCAGTGCTCAGCTATGGGGTAAAATGATAATGTGATCAGATGAGTGAAAGTATTGATAGACGGGTGATGATTGCTCATTGCAGATGAACACAATGTTCTAGGACTACCTTTAAATTAAGCACTAACAATGAATCTAGTTATAAATCCTACAGAAATCATCAATCACCATTTTACAATCTGGTTAGGTTTGCTGACACACCAGCCAGGGACGACTTATACTTTTGAATGACAACAGAATTTGGAGAAATGGCATATCATTGAAAACATGTTACAGAACATTTAGATCATCTCCACATATTTTACAAGACCACTCTGCTCTCCCATACATGACATGTAATCCTGATTTCTGAACATTTACAGATTGAAAACTAGCAAATTGAAGCCATAGCTCCTTATATTAATATGATTGGCCGCTAGGCTAGCTCGTAAGATTGCTTGGTAGGTTTAACCTCGGTCCCATAGGTCTGTGTGTAACCCAAAGGTCACAGGTTTGGATCCTTCCTCAGCGATACAATGAGCGGCCTTCATTGGGGATAATGTTGGAACCTGTTATTTATTCACCCGGTTGACATATACCAAGGGTCTGAATCATACTGAGGTTTCTGTGAGTAGGGGTGGCTCACTCCAGACTCACTTGAAATTACCATATGTCACACCTACTTGTGCAAAAGAGGTTTGTGAATCATGCCTATACTGAATATTGTTATTATTGATCAAGGAATGCAATATCGTGGCGTAGAACACACCCTTCGACGTTGGAGATTGCCAACCAACAGAGACTGATTGTCACAAGATGTTTACATTGTTCACGTGATTTCTGAAATAATTCGAAGAAGAAGCGGTTTGTGTAATATGTTGTTGACCTTCTTTGTAGGTAGGTGTCTTTCACACACCAATAAAAAGATTTGGATTGAAATTGTCCATTGACATACCCTTCGCAATTGGCTGAAGGGTTATTTAATTTAATGTCCCATGAAATATGTTTCCTGCAAAATGCTAAATTCTTTATTCTTCATACAGTACCAAAAACAGCTGCGGTAAGCAGCACTATTTCATTCTCTCCACTTATAAAGCCGCAGTGCTACTTTAAGTAATAGCTTTTTCCTCGCTGGTAAAGATATTTTATTCTGGAGGGCAGCCAGGGTCATCAAACCCTCCACCGCTCGCTCAGCTTTGATCAATAAAAGAAAACGATCACTTGTAGCAGGTCCCTTCAGACCGTCTCCCTTTGCTGCACTGTTTGGCGAGGACGCGCAGAGGTCGATAGAGAGGATGCAGAGATGCCAGCACACTTGGTTGAAATGCAAATCCTGCCAACTTTTAATCTAATTAAAGAGTAGGCAAAAGGACTCGGACAGTTAGGAAGATTGATGGCAGCAGCGAGCCCCAGAAGTGGAAGAGTTCTCAGGAGCTTGATGTTGTGTTCAATCTTTCATATCTAGCTAGCTTTAAAATTAATTATGTTTGCTTTCAAATCCTATTTCCACTTTCAGAAAGTATTGGATTTTACATTTCTATATGTATACTTCATATGCACCGTATTTGGAAGGCCTGGTATCAGAATCCACAGTTTCATCATTGAGGCCACGTTACTCTGATAGGGGTATATTTCTTGTCATATTCATTTAAATCAGGGGCGTAACACAGTCCCCCGCAGCCCCCGCGGTGCGGGGGGGGGGGCCCTCAAGCTCCAGGGGGCCCCCTCAGCACAGTACTCCAGCCCGGGAGCTCCTGATTGAGCCCGAAGGGGGCCCCTCCTCGTACCTTGCTGGGGGGCCCCCTTAAGTTTTGTTACGCCATTTAAATGCATACCTGAGAAGCCCCATTGCTATTTGTTATTGCTTGCATGCATTATCTTGGCAAGCATGCGCAGCTACTGCATCAGAACCAGCCCTTCCTGCACCTCTCCTAGCCAAAGCACCAAGATTTAAAGCCATGCAATAGGAGTAACGATAACTTTCACTGGGACAATGTGCTACAACACTGGTCAATAGTAACTAGAAGGAAGGGAGCGGTTAAATCAATGCTGAAAATGAAAAAATACTCTAAGATCCCACAATTTGAGGTCGGGGTGGTGGCAGTGAGTGGGTTGAATCAGGGTCAAGGAGAACCAGAAACGAAATAGTGAAAACTGTAAAAGACTGTTTCATAAACAATGCGCTTTTTTGTTACTTCCCTTAACACAAATGACCCGTGCCTCCACAGAAGCAGAGGGGTAACGTAAAATGAGCATAAGATACCTTTCACTGCTTTTCTGATTAACTTGATTTTTGTTCACGTCACAAGCTGGAATTAAAAATATTTTAATACAAGCGAGCTGGTTGTCAGCGCAAAATGATTTAATTTAAATGATAGTGAATGTTTTTGCCATGAATTGGGAAATAGGATGGAAGGATGGGACATGCTCCCCTCTCCACTCTCCAATACATAAAAGAGTGCCTTTCATGGGGGCTATATATGTCTGGAAGAGAGCCACACATTTCCACTGCATCCAGACACTGCTGCCTGCCACTCTTCAACACCAACTGCTGCTGTTCCTGTCTCCTGGACCCAGTGATGCCGAGAACTGAGAACATCAGGGCCATCCCTTCACCACAGAGGAGCTGGAGGTCCTGGTGGACGAGGTGCTTTCACAGTATGGGAGGCTATATGGTGCTCCTGATGTAATGTTAAGTGTTTCAGAGGGAAAGTTGGAGAGTTCAAAGAGTGCACACATGAAGTTGACCTGCTGTACTATGTGCCTGTGAGTGCAAGTTTGTGTGATGCACTGCCTAGCGTGCTGACTTCATGTCAATGGGATTTGTAGCCTAATTTCCACAGATCCATGGCTGCATTTAAGGATGGGAGGGTCATGCAGTGTTTTTGCAGCCATACAGTAACACTGCTGGTTTGGAAAGTGGAAGTCAGAACAAACATTGCCTTTGCTAATGGCTGTCAGAGTCCATGAGGTTTTCACATGCTAATTTGTGAAATTCCAAATATGTTTCGTCCAGAAGGTACTGAATGATGTGTATACAATTTTCATATTGCCACCACAGATATGCAAGCATCATGCACAAGATTGAAATGCCTGAGGGTGACACTCTTTGTGGAAATTCACCCATGACACATCAGATTGATGTTCTTCTGAAACATCCTCCTTCCATTGTTTTCATTATGTGTACTGACTCGCATGTGTAGGAACTGTTTGCCCTCTCATATTGTACATGCATGTCAATGTTCTGATGGCCCACGTTTAACCTCAGTGTGAGTCCCCCTGGCCTGCACAGATACTGCCCAATTTGACAAGGACCCATTAGTAAATGGACAAAGTGAAACATATGTGTTGTCTGTCAACCTATTTCTCAATGAGCTATCTTAGGCCTGAGGATTGCACAAGACAGACCTTGTGAGAAGGGTGTGAGAATGTAAGATCATGTCCCTAAATGTGACCTCCATGACAGAGTGAGCCATTCACAGGCCAAGGACATTGAAGGGTGTGTAGTGTTGGACACAGTGAGTCTGCCCCGACACATCATTTACAATGTAATGTATGTCTTGCTCACTCACATACTGAATCACAGATGAGGGCCTTCTTCACATTGCTTTCTGTGCTGGCATTCTGCATGTGTATGAGATGGCCAGGTACTGTGTCCATCCTCATACCTGCATGCATTTCTATGCGATTATCTGATGCAAATGTACTACGTGTCATGCTTTATGGCCTCTGCTCAACATTTCTGTATAGCTGTGGTATGTTTCTGCATGCTCCTGTACTGAGAAACTGTGGTACATAACGGTGTCACTGAAACTTTCTCTTCTTGTCTCCCATGCCTGCAGCTTAAAGTCCACCAGGGTAAGGCCTTATGGAGGGCCTTTACACACAAGGTGCGGGCTCTGGGTGTCTCCAACCGACGTCACACACACTGTCACAAGAGGTGGGATGACATCTGCCGGCTGAGCAACAACGTGGCAGAGATGACGCTGTGGGTGCTCCCTCGGACTGGAAGGTTGGCGCGCAGGAGCATGACACCACAAATGGCCTGCATCTTGGCAGTGACACAGCCAGAGCTGGATGGACGTTTGAGGTCCCATCAGAAGCAAGTTGGGGGTGAGTATTCTGCGAAGGGTGACTTTGGGTGTGAGTGACTGCTTGTATCCCAACCCTGCGGTACAAAAGGGGGTGGAGATGGACGGAGCATCAGAACCAATCAAACACTCACACCCAGTCAACAGATCTGGGATTGATCCATCACCGTTCTTTAGCCCACTCTGCCACCCCAGTTCAGACATGGCCATATGCAAATCAGTCTGACCCTGTGCCTCATGGGAACAGTCCATCCCGAACTGCCAAGCCATGCCTTCCCTGGACCGGAAACAAGCTTCCTAGGACCGGTTTCTGGCATTTCAGCCGTCTTCAGCCAGGCTTGCTTGAATCCAGCGGCAAAGTGAGCAAGGGACTCAACGTCTGAGCATACCCTGCCAACTTATGGCGAACAAAGCGGTACAAAAGGGGGTGGAGATGGACGGAGCATCAGAACCAATCAAACACTCACACCCAGTCAACAGATCTGGGATTGATCCATCACCGTTCTTTAGCCCACTCTGCCACCCCAGTTCAGACATGGCCATATGCAAATCAGTCTGACCCTGTGCCTCATGGGAACAGTCCATCCCGAACTGCCAAGCCATGCCTTCCCTGGACCGGAAACAAGCTTCCTAGGACCGGTTTCTGGCATTTCAGCCGTCTTCAGCCAGGCTTGCTTGAATCCAGCGGCAAAGTGAGCAAGGGACTCAACGTCTGAGCATACCCTGCCAACTTATGGCGAACAAAGCGGTACAAAAGGGTGTGGAGATGGACGGAGCATCAGAACCAATCAAACACTCACACCCAGTCAACAGATCTGGGATTGATCCATCACCGTTCTTTAGCCCACTCTGCCACCCCAGTTCAGACATGGCCATATGCAAATCAGTCTGACCCTGTGCCTCATGGGAACAGTCCATCCCGAACTGCCAAGCCATGCCTTCCCTGGACCGGAAACAAGCTTCCTAGGACCGGTTTCTGGCATTTCAGCCGTCTTCAGCCAGGCTTGCTTGAATCCAGCGGCAAAGTGAGCAAGGGACTCAACGTCTGAGCATACCCTGCCAACTTATGGCGAACAAAGCGGTACAAAAGGGGGTGGAGATGGACGGAGCATCAGAACCAATCAAACACTCACACCCAGTCAACAGATCTGGGATTGATCCATCACCGTTCTTTAGCCCACTCTGCCACCCCAGTTCAGACATGGCCATATGCAAATCAGTCTGACCCTGTGCCTCATGGGAACAGTCCATCCCGAACTGCCAAGCCATGCCTTCCCTGGACCGGAAACAAGCTTCCTAGGACCGGTTTCTGGCATTTCAGCCGTCTTCAGCCAGGCTTGCTTGAATCCAGCGGCAAAGTGAGCAAGGGACTCAACGTCTGAGCATACCCTGCCAACTTATGGCGAACAAAGCGGTACAAAAGGGGGTGGAGATGGACGGAGCATCAGAACCAATCAAACACTCACACCCAGTCAACAGATCTGGGATTGATCCATCACCGTTCTTTAGCCCACTCTGCCACCCCAGTTCAGACATGGCCATATGCAAATCAGTCTGACCCTGTGCCTCATGGGAACAGTCCATCCCGAACTGCCAAGCCATGCCTTCCCTGGACCGGAAACAAGCTTCCTAGGACCGGTTTCTGGCATTTCAGCCGTCTTCAGCCAGGCTTGCTTGAATCCAGCGGCAAAGTGAGCAAGGGACTCAACGTCTGAGCATACCCTGCCAACTTATGGCGAACAAAGCGGTACAAAAGGGGGTGGAGATGGACGGAGCATCAGAACCAATCAAACACTCACACCCAGTCAACAGATCTGGGATTGATCCATCACCGTTCTTTAGCCCACTCTGCCACCCCAGTTCAGACATGGCCATATGCAAATCAGTCTGACCCTGTGCCTCATGGGAACAGTCCATCCCGAACTGCCAAGCCATGCCTTCCCTGGACCGGAAACAAGCTTCCTAGGACCGGTTTCTGGCATTTCAGCCGTCTTCAGCCAGGCTTGCTTGAATCCAGCGGCAAAGTGAGCAAGGGACTCAACGTCTGAGCATACCCTGCCAACTTATGGCGAACAAAGCGGTACAAAAGGGGGTGGAGATGGACGGAGCATCAGAACCAATCAAACACTCACACCCAGTCAACAGATCTGGGATTGATCCATCACCGTTCTTTAGCCCACTCTGCCACCCCAGTTCAGACATGGCCATATGCAAATCAGTCTGACCCTGTGCCTCATGGGAACAGTCCATCCCGAACTGCCAAGCCATGCCTTCCCTGGACCGGAAACAAGCTTCCTAGGACCGGTTTCTGGCATTTCAGCCGTCTTCAGCCAGGCTTGCTTGAATCCAGCGGCAAAGTGAGCAAGGGACTCAACGTCTGAGCATACCCTGCCAACTTATGGCGAACAAAGCGGTACAAAAGGGGGTGGAGATGGACGGAGCATCAGAACCAATCAAACACTCACACCCAGTCAACAGATCTGGGATTGATCCATCACCGTTCTTTAGCCCACTCTGCCACCCCAGTTCAGACATGGCCATATGCAAATCAGTCTGACCCTGTGCCTCATGGGAACAGTCCATCCCGAACTGCCAAGCCATGCCTTCCCTGGACCGGAAACAAGCTTCCTAGGACCGGTTTCTGGCATTTCAGCCGTCTTCAGCCAGGCTTGCTTGAATCCAGCGGCAAAGTGAGCAAGGGACTCAACGTCTGAGCATACCCTGCCAACTTATGGCGAACAAAGCGGTACAAAAGGGGGTGGAGATGGACGGAGCATCAGAACCAATCAAACACTCACACCCAGTCAACAGATCTGGGATTGATCCATCACCGTTCTTTAGCCCACTCTGCCACCCCAGTTCAGACATGGCCATATGCAAATCAGTCTGACCCTGTGCCTCATGGGAACAGTCCATCCCGAACTGCCAAGCCATGCCTTCCCTGGACCGGAAACAAGCTTCCTAGGACCGGTTTCTGGCATTTCAGCCGTCTTCAGCCAGGCTTGCTTGAATCCAGCGGCAAAGTGAGCAAGGGACTCAACGTCTGAGCATACCCTGCCAACTTATGGCGAACAAAGCGGTACAAAAGGGGGTGGAGATGGATGGAGCATCAGAACCAATCAAACACTCACACCCAGTCAACAGATCTGGGATTGATCCATCACCGTTCTTTAGCCCACTCTGCCACCCCAGTTCAGACATGGCCATATGCAAATCAGTCTGACCCTGTGCCTCATGGGAACAGTCCATCCCGAACTGCCAAGCCATGCCTTCCCTGGACCGGAAACAAGCTTCCTAGGACCGGTTTCTGGCATTTCAGCCGTCTTCAGCCAGGCTTGCTTGAATCCAGCGGCAAAGTGAGCAAGGGACTCAACGTCTGAGCATACCCTGCCAACTTATGGCGAACAAAGCGGTACAAAAGGGGGTGGAGATGGACGGAGCATCAGAACCAATCAAACACTCACACCCAGTCAACAGATCTGGGATTGATCCATCACCGTTCTTTAGCCCACTCTGCCACCCCAGTTCAGACATGGCCATATGCAAATCAGTCTGACCCTGTGCCTCATGGGAACAGTCCATCCCGAACTGCCAAGCCATGCCTTCCCTGGACCGGAAACAAGCTTCCTAGGACCGGTTTCTGGCATTTCAGCCGTCTTCAGCCAGGCTTGCTTGAATCCAGCGGCAAAGTGAGCAAGGGACTCAACGTCTGAGCATACCCTTCCAACTTATGGCGAACAAAGCGGTACAAAAGGGGGTGGAGATGGACGGAGCATCAGAACCAATCAAACACTCACACCCAGTCAACAGATCTGGGATTGATCCATCACCGTTCTTTAGCCCACTCTGCCACCCCAGTTCAGACATGGCCATATGCAAATCAGTCTGACCCTGTGCCTCATGGGAACAGTCCATCCCGAACTGCCAAGCCATGCCTTCCCTGGACCGGAAACAAGCTTCCTAGGACCGGTTTCTGGCATTTCAGCCGTCTTCAGCCAGGCTTGCTTGAATCCAGCGGCAAAGTGAGCAAGGGACTCAACGTCTGAGCATACCCTGCCAACTTATGGCGAACAAAGCGGTACAAAAGGGGGTGGTGATGGACGGAGTATCAGAACCAATCAAACACTCACACCCAGTCAACAGATCTGGGTTTGATCCATCACCGTTCTTTAGCCCACTATGCCACCCCAGTTCAGACATGGCCATATGCAAATCAGTCTGACCCTGTGCCTCATGGGAACAGTCCAGCCCGAACTGCCAAGCCATGCCTTCCCTGGACCGGAAACAGTTCGGGATGGACTGTTCCCATGAGGCACAGGGTCAGACTGATTTGCATATGGCCATGTCTGAACTGGGGTGGCATAGTGGGCTAAAGAACGGTGATGGATCAAACCCAGATCTGTTGACTGGGTGTGAGTGTTTGATTGGTTCTGATACTCCGTCCATCACCACCCCCTTTTGTACCGCTTTGTATCCCAACCCTGAGCCAGTGCAGAGCTCTGTGATGTTTCTAGTGTGAGGCAATGGCTTGTTAGTGGCCTCTGTGTTGAGTGCAGCTGTCATGCATTTTCACTACATGTACTTTCTCATGTGTTTAATATAATGGCCCTTGACATTGCAAGATGAGATGTGGCCTTATGACATCTGCTGCAGTATGGGTGTCATAGGCATCACCGGGCAGTGAACAGCAGTGTGCATCATCTTAGTGTGCTTTTGTCGATATGTGCAGTGCCTGACTTGGAAATTGTGAGAACTACACATCTGACACCAATGTGCAGGTGGACATCAGTAGCTCAGGGCCATTGTAAAAGGACATTTTAGAGTTAGTATCCGTGCTGTCCCCTTAAAGTGGCTTCATATGTGACTGAGACAACATGTTGAGATGTATATCTATCTCACCTACAGGCACATAGGTATGCTTACAGAGATCAGTATGTTAGGTTACAAGGAGGCACGGGCCAGCTATTTGGCTGTGTGGACGTCACATGGGTCATTAATGTCAACTATGCATGTTTCCATGCATCTTCTGAGTTTTGCATTAAGGTTGCACATGCAGACTTCACAGGGTGGTGAGCAACATGGGGGTATCATATTATAGTTTTGTGCTTTGCTTGCATATGCTGTTTGTGAATATGGCACTATACTGAACCTACGTCTCTGTCTATTGCAGCATCTACCGAGGGCATGGAAGGACAAAGGACGGACACCAGTAGTGAAGCTTCTGGCATGACTGCTACACATGAGCTCACTGACACTGATGTGACCAGCGCCTCAGAGGGCGATAGGAGTGTCCTGGAAGAATCACGCAGAGAAACACTAACCTCAACATCATCTGACTCCAGTGGTGGCTCCTGGATGTTGGCGGGCACAGGGAGTGGGAAATATGCCTCTTCTTCTACCACACATCGTCGAGTGCCTACCCTCTCGGCTACTACCACTAGTGCTGTCCATGCCCGCAGCACTAAGAAGGGTAGAGTGTCCTTTCCCCCAGGCACCGCTGCCCCTGCCCCTATCTCACCTGCTGCCCTCAGTGTGGAGGCGGTGGATCTTTTGCGCCAGCTGTGTGTGGTCAGACTACTCTCCTTAATGCCTTCCAGGATCATGTCAAGAAGCTGAAACAGGTAGTTACCTTCATGAAGGGCATTCATTCTGACGTGGGTGGGCTACACAGAACAGTTCCGTTTTTTTCCTCCACAGTGATGGCAGCCATTCAGCTGTCACAGGCTCAAAGTCCAGCTCCAGTCCCTTGAGCAATCACCCTGCCAGTGGCAACATCTGACGAGAGTGACCACGCACCACAGCCCTCAGGTTCCAAGTACTCCACATGCAGCACACAACAGCAGCACTCCAAGCGGCCCAGTCTGAGGCAAAGTCCCCCTCCCAAACCCATCTCTACCACAGCGGTGCCTGGACTGCCCATTTGAATCCCCGGAGCTGTGGTGATTCCCATGGCAGTGTATGGTGGTAACCATTCCCTGTGCAGTTTCTCATGCACACATGTACATACTTTGAACTATGGACTGGCCAATGGCCTGCTGTTTGTCACTTTGGATGCCCATTCCCTGTGCAGTCTCTCATGCACACATGTACATACTTTGAACCATGGACTGGCCAATGGCCTTGCTGTTTGTCACTTTGGATGCCCATTATCTGTGCAGTCTCTCATGCACACATGTACATACTTTGAACTATGGACTGGCCAATGGCCTGCTGTTTGTCACTTTGGATGCCCATTCCCTGTGCAGTCTCTCATGCACACATGTACATTCTTTGAACCATGGACTGGCCAATGGCCTTGCTGTTTGTCACTTTGGATTCCCATTCCCTGTGCAGTTTCTCATGCATCCAAAAATCAATAGGGGAGTGGATCACTAGTCCCAAAAGAACCAGGGTGTGCAAAGGCAGTATAAGGTACTGTTAAAAAACCCTCAATCACGTTATACAGAGATCGATGTTAGCGGTATATTTTCATTCTCCGCTTCGTTATTTGTAACGTGACAGCATCATCATTGGGTTTGCTGTAATGCTTTCTCCACCCGGAGAACGTACCACTGGTTATATTGGTAGTGATCGTGGATAAAAAAGAGAGTGAATTTTGGTGAAGTGATAAGTGGTGAAAAGGATATATTTAAAAGCCCACAGAGCCAGTAAAAAATCTTTAATTGTACTGGATGTAGGAGGATTTTATAGGTCTTTGATGTGCACTCAAGGGTGAGTTAGGACCCTGTGCATTCTAAAAAAGTGTCCATAAAAAAGGTCGACATGTTCCAGCCCTTCTTATGCCCCGGAGGGTCAAACGGGCTTTCTTCAGGACCCAAGTAGTGAAAAAGACCTGAATATTCACAGGATCTTTACAGTGAGGAGAGTTGGGTTAATTAATCCCAAGAGTAACTGTTCATTTGAACCTATAATTGTTGTTCCGAACAGTAAAGGTGGGGAACAGAGTTGGGGGAAGAAAACAGACCTTGTTAAAACAGTGAAGGATTCATTAAGATAAAAAACAACAGAAAACAAACAATTAAACATTGCTGGGTTTAACTCAGACGTATTTTGTGTCTGCAACAACTAAAAAATGGCAATTCTTTCTTATATCGAGGTGAGACACTAAAAAGTTTCCTCGCTCTATGTGGCAAAATTCGTCTCTCCTTTCAATACTAGTAAGAGAACACACATTCCATCTTGTCATACGAGGTTCAGATAGTACTTGTTGTAATGGTACTATTCCCTTCTTTCAGTGTAAGCAAGAGAGCACACATTCTGTCTTGTCATACGGAGTTAAAAAGGTATTAGATGTAATAATACTATAATGTTAAGAACTATATTTTTATTGGTCAGTAACCCCACGGTTTGTTTGAGAAAAAAGGGGGGGGGGTAATAGTAGGTCCACATGCATGAACGTATCTACATTATTGAGATAACTAAGCAGTACGGCTAACATGCGTATTAAAGGTCGTTACTGGACACAGAGGTAAAAATGCGACCCAGTATGTTATCAAGGGTCACAAAACCACTTACGCGCTTGATTATGGCTTCACAGAAATGGTAACGAGCTAGATTTTAAAGACGCGTAATGTTTTACACCAGTTAGGCGAGCGCGGCAAACAGTAGCGGGCTAGATTGGAGGAACGCATTACGTTTGTAAAGAAGTTAAAGTATTTGTAGGCACCCAGAGGAAAAGAGCAACCATACCTGTATCCTGTTATTGTGGGCAACAGCGGGTGTTGTTAGGGCGGTCGCTCACGCTCTTAAAATAGAAAAAGAAGGTTTGTCAAGTATTTGACCAAGTTATACGTTACGGTTATTCCGTGATGTTAGCCGCCATCCTTCTGACCTCTTCGGCGCCGAACGTTGGTTCTGTGCTGACTCTGCCCTCGATGACCCGGTACTACAAGGGGAGCCTGTGCACTAGCGTTATAAGAGGTGAAGAGGGCATGGAAAAAGAAGAGGGACTAACATGGACTAACATGGTAAATGATATTTCCATATCGGTGTGTAGTTGTCTCTAATAATTTATATAGTCTCATCGGATTTATGAGGTAGAGGCAGATTAATTGGAAAAAAAAAAGAGAATGTTGGTCATAATTCGACGTACAGATGGTGTTACATTATTATGGTAACAGTGTTTTAGATAAAACGAGTGCATGATAGTAGTCTATAGTAATTTATACAGTCTCATCAGATTTAGGTAAGTTAATGGGAGAAAGTAAGAAAGCTTCTCTTACAGGGGAGTATATAATTTGTATGTTAGATACAGAAATGGGAGATGGTGCAGTGACTAAGTGTACTACCCCCTTGGATGTCTCCCGGGTGATGTTTTATCAACATGGCCTTATGCGTAGGTGGTGTCTATGTCGTCTGAGCAGTTTGTCAATAACAGATTTTCATTATCTCAAGACGCTCAACCAAGGTATGTTATCATTCAGACCCTGAGTATTTGTACAAAGCCGGTGGACCCATCTTTGTTCTTTTTCGAACAACACCTTTTCAGCATGGTTGTTCTTGATGGTGAGAGTTTCCAAGATTACCCAACGAAGATCATTGACAGTGTGTCCTAGCTCCAGATAATGATTGCTCATCTTGGTAGTGCTTTTCTTGCACTTGATGTTACTGCGATGCTCACAGAGTCTTTGTTTTACTTTCCTGCAGGTCATTCCGATGTAGCGCAAACCACATGGGCAAGTGATCATTTAGATAGCATGGGTGGTATTACAATTAGTGTGGGTTCTCATGGTCCATTTTAGATTGGGTAATAGTTGTAAATTTTTTGTTGCCGTTGTTAGGTGGCAGACTGAACATGACCCACATGGAAAATGTCCTGTAACAGTTGTATTGTGCCAAAGTCCCTGTTGGGTCTTCGTAGCTGGTTTTTCCAAAGGTCTTGTATGTACGAGGATGTCTTTAAGGTTTTTGGTCCTTTTATTTGAGAACCTAGGTTTTGGCCATTTAAGGGTTCCTGAAGTTAGAATTCGCCAGTTCTTATTGATGATTTTTTTGACATCATTTGTCACTGTGCTGTAAGTGCTCACACAGGTCATCAAATCCGTTGTAGGTTCTTTGGTCGTTTTGCCTAGCAGGGTCTCCCTTTGTTGGTTCCTTGCCCTTTTCTGGCACTTTTTGATGATGTTCAAGGGATAATCTCTGATTTGTAGTCTCTCACTAAGTTCCTTCGCTTGATTTTTGTAGTCTGTGATGTTGCTACAATTCCGTCTGAGTCTAAGGAACTGTCCATAAGGAAGGTTTTCCCTCAATGGGCGTGGATGGAAGCTTTTATACGACAACAAGCTGTTCTTGGCCGTTGGTTTGAAGTAGGTCTTTGTCTGTATTTTATCCCCTTCAATGAAGATAGTGACATCTAGGAAGTCCAGTTTATTTGAATTTGCTGTATATGTAAACTCCAAACACTCATCTCTGGTATTGAGCCATTGATGGAATTCGCTCAAATTCTCATTATCTCCTTCACATATCAGGAGAACGTCATCTATGTAACGTTTCCAGAAGACGATGTGGCTCAGGAAGGGATTAGAGGGGTCATGGATGTGGGTGGCCTCAAAATCACTGACGTAAAGCCCCGCTACGCTCGGCGCGAAGGTACTTCCCATGAAAGTACCATGGCGCTGTTTGTACATGACTTTATCGTACTCAAAGTGGTTTTCTGTAAGCGCTAACCTACAGCATTCGAGTACGAAGTGTCTCGGTATTCTGTGTTCCCATTGTTGATTAAAGAGTAACGTCTCTAAGGTTTCCAAAGTTCTCTGTTGTGGAAGGCTGGTATACAAACTTTCAACATCAAGCCCCACTAGTAACATGCTGTCCTCTGAGTATTGTAGATTCTTTAGGAGATTAAGGAGATCTTTTGTGTCCTTTAGATAGGTGGGAGTTTGTTGTACTAGTGGTCTTAAGTAGTGGTCAGTGAATTGTGATAAGGGTTCTAGAAGAGAACCAATACCAGAAACAATGGGACGTCCGGGTGGTGGTCGTCGTTCTTTATGGATCTTTGGCAGGGAATAGAAATAGGGCATCCTTGGTGTCTTTGTTATAAGGAAGTCTGCTTCAGTCTTTGAGACTCAATTGTTGGTTTCTGCTTCGTCAACCATAATTGCGATGGTGTTTTGTAAGCGTGGGGTTGGGTCTGTTAGAATAATTTCGTAGAACTTCTTGTCAGAAAGCAACTCAGTGCACTGTTGATGGTACCCTTCCTTGCTAAGTAGTACGATACCACCTCCTTTATCCGCTGGTTTGATTACTAGTTCTTCGTCCTGCCGTAGTGTATCTAGTGCTCTTTGTTCAGCGTTGGAAATGTTCATAAAAGGTCTTTTAGTTTGATCCTTAAGATCTCCCACTTCCTTCATTATTGCCTGTTCGAAAGCTAGTATTTCTACTGGAACTTGGTGATTCAGTGGACAGAAATTGGATTTACGGCGGAGTGTCGTATCGCCGTCTTTGGTTACTTCATCCTGTTTGTTGAAGAAGGCTTTCAACTTGATTTTTCTACAGAACTCTGCCATTTCACACTGGAGTCTGAAGATGTCTAGAGGTGGTGTGGGTACATAGCTAAGACCTTTGTTGAGAACATCTTCTTGTTCTTTTGTGAGTGTTACGTTAGTGAGGTTAAAGATCAGGTTGTTGTGCTGGTCCCTGGTTTTGCGCCCGTCATGCTCCTTGTGTGGACTTGGCGCTGCTGGTCTGACCAGGTGACTCCCTTGCGCCTTGACCTTTTGGTGGTCTGGCCTCTCCCTAAAAAAGGAGGTCTATGTGTGTAATTGAGTCCAATATCAGACATTGCTGGGGGGCCCATGGGTGGAGGACCTGGATAGAAAGGGTTAGCCCAGCCTGAGAGGTTAGGGTTAAATGGAGCAAAGGGCATTTGAGGTGTTTGTGTGCCAAAATAAGGGTTAAACCAGGTGTTTGGTCTTCTTCTATTTTGGCGTCTGTATTGGCCTCTGTTTCTTCTCGGCGTGTAGGATTCCTCACCACTCCAATCAGAGCCATTATTTGTGGAGCCCATACTGGAGTTGCTTGAATTATCAAATGTATCATCTGGGATTTTGTAATCCTCTGCGCTGTAAGGGTGCATCTTTTCCATAAAGAATCTTTTTAGATCCTTCCCCAATTTTTGGATTTTATTCTGTGTAATGTAATCTTTTGTTTCATTGATTTCTTTGTTAATTTCTTCCAACCTTTTTTTGTATACAGTCAAGTGTACCATGCTCTTGATTTTTGTTTCTAGCACTTGTATTTTAATCGTGAGTTCTTCTGTAAGTCGTGTAGCAGTTTTGATTATGAGGACTAGATAGTCTCTAGTGCACTTCCAGGAGATGGAAGACCAGTCTTTGCGAAAGACTAGGTCTTGAAGAAAGATGCGTGGAGCATTGTTTACCCAGAGTCCTTTTGGTGCTGCGTTGGCGCGCAAGTACTCGGTCATGATGACGCCATGGATGGCTGTGCGTACTTGTTCTTTCTTCGTTTCTGACAATTCTTCCCAGTCGGTAGTTTGGGCTAGGGTCTGTGTAAGATCCTTATCTTGTAGTAGTGAAGGAAGGGACAGAATCGCATTAATTTCTTCCGTGGAGTAGCTGAAGCCCAGATTTTCGGCCATGATTGTCTCCACTGGTGGTAGTATAAGGAAAAGTCTTTAAGTTTTTAGGGGGAACTCCCACAGCTGCACGCTGCTAAATATTATAATAATCAAACTGGAGGGAGAAGGAAGAGCTTCTGATCCACGCAGCTTCCTTGTCTCATGTACAGACTTTGAACTATGGACTGGCCAATGGCCTTGCTGTTTTCTACTTTTGATGCCTATCTGGCTAATATGTAATAAAGACAGTTAATCATGTTGTCTGCTTTGTCAATGTCCTTGCTAAATAAAATATTTTATGTATGGGTATGGTTTCATGTGACACATGCTCTGTATACAACTTTAACATTGCCAAATGCTTGTTTTACTTTTTCAGAGTTTGACAGAGGTGACAGGCACTTTAGTTCTTCTTAATTCTGAGGCTTGAGGGTGCAATGATGGTTGTTTGTGATGATCTACTAGTATCCTAATCATTCTATGGTCAGGTTTGCTAAATTGTACACATGTCATGTTAGGATGCAATACCAGAACAGAGGTGAATTCTATCCACAGGATTTCTTGTGGGCTGGCCAGGGTCCATCATATCTGTGTGATCTTTCCTGATGTGTGAACAGCAGTGTTGATGTGTGGTCATCTTGTGTAGGCCTGTCTTCCTAGTCATGTGGGTACATTTGAATATGTGAACGTGAGTGGTCATTCAATGTGAATGAGCTGTCATTGTCAGTAGTGTTAATGTGTGTGTGCCCCTGCAATGCCAAATGCACACATGTATGATCCAGATAATGAGTGCCTGTTTGTTTCAATCAGCCATGTGCTTCAGATTGTGGGCACATGTAGGAGTTGTAGGTTGGGCACTGTGCAGTGCGTCGGTGTGTCATTGCACTTTTGGGGGACAGCTACTTGTTGTTGCTGCCAGTTGTGAGTGTGTGACTGCCAAGCCTGTGTTGTGTTTTGTTGATCAGCCATGTGTCTTGTTACTGTTTGTGCTCACTGTGCAGACCTGCTCAGCCACACTGACATTATGTGTGAGTTTTCTCATGCATTGCTGTCACTTGACCCATTTTTGGCTCCAGTATGGTATGTGGTATGTTGGGTCATGCCATCCCCTATATGTGCTTCTGATGCCTACCCATTGTAACTCCTCTATGTGTTTGTGCACTGTACACTGCTCACCTGTCCACTAATGAAGTACACACCACTTCAATCTCATGTCTTCCACACCATGGCTTGCCAGTGTGTGAGCCTCCCCACCACTTCATAGTGTGGCACTATGCCGTGTGAGGCTGATCTGTGTACAGGACCAATGTGACGCTCAGGACAGTTTCACAATTAGTTATGTGTTATTTTCTTATACTGGTTTGCTGTTATGGCTGCTCATGTGCAGTGCATATTTTTTAACAGCACAGTCCTCTAGTCATGTTGTTTGCATCTGGGTTTTGTCTGAGTTGTGCATCTGTGGGTGAAGGCTAAGCTGTATGTGTGTGCTGAGGTACTGCTACCCTTCCTGAGTGTGATGTTATCTGTGTGCTGTGATGATTTGTGTTGTGGGAGTTCATGGTGTGGCACTCAGATATGTGTGCTACTGGTTTGGTTGGTATGCACTCACTGCTTGGTGTGCATGCAGTGCTGTCGGTGTCCGTTGCCTTGTATTTGCCTGGTGTGCATCCCCCTGATGTCCAGCGGAGTTTGCAATGTGATGGATTGGTATGGGCATCTGTTGTGTTTTTGTTGTGGATGGATGCAGTGTTTGGCCTGTGTTGGCTCTTTCTACTGACAGATGCTATGTGTGTGTGATGTTCTATTTGCATGACATTGTGTGTGAGTAGTTGTTGCTATGTGATACATTCAGATGTGTGTTGCAAGTGAAGTGTGCATTACTTGTGTGTTTGTCACATGGAGCAAGGTGGATTCTTGTTCATTTGCTTGTTTTGAGTGCACATTGGTGGTTTGTACTCCTATTTTTGACTTGTCAGGATTGTGCATGTGCATGTTTGAGGTACACTATGACACCATGTTCATTTGATGAGTGATGTGGTGTCTCTGTCTGTGTTAGCTGATGTGTCCCATTGATCCCAGTTAGTGTTCATGATTGTTTTTTGATGATGCAATTCTTGTTTGTGTTGGGGTATGGTGTCTGTGCATTGGCCCTGAGTGACAATGTTGTGTACTCCCGTTCTGTCTAGGGTCACATTGCCTTTCCACTGTTTGGCTGCACATGTCTGATCTTGTTGGACTTCTGTGGATGTTGTTTGTGAGCTTTGCGTTTGGCTATTGTTTTAGTGTCAGCATTGGTTCGGGCATCCCTGAGTGTGAGTCTGATATTTGTGGATGCACCACAGGGAGTGTGATTGGTTGTCATTGAACTCACAGGACATCATTTGTACCATCATGTGTGTTTCTCACAGGCGCTGAGTGTTGCAGGTGTGAGGTGGGTACATGAGGGGCATGTGTGAAAGTCCTACTTGTGTTTGACAGTCAGGGAGTATGACAATGAGCCATGTGTGTTGTGCTGATGACATACACATGTCTAGTAAGTTGACATAGATGTGTGGCTGGTCACTGTATGACTTCTGACACTTCCTGTCATTCCTGTGCCTATGCATGGCTTGGCTTGATGTCTCCCTGAGTTGTTTCACAGAGGTCACTTTGGTTTAATTTTACTCACTGTGCCACCTATGTCTGATTTGATGGCCTAAGGGTGGTGTGATATGTTCCTTCTCTTGCATGTGATGTACAGATTCTATGTGGCTTGCCCCATGGTTTTCCAGTACTGTCCACTTCACTTTTGCCTGGCACAATTATTGTCCTCCATTTCTGCTGACCTATGGTATGAGTATGTGGCTGGGTGTCAGTGTTGGGTGTTTCTGAGTGACTTGGCAGGCAGTGTGAACAGTTAAGTGGATGTTCATATGCAGTGTGAGTCTTCATTTTGTAATCATACTCAGTTTGCTTCACATGAGTGAAGATTAGTATGAGGAGGAGGATTGTCCAGCCCCTGTGCATCTGTACAGGGTGTTCCCCTTCACACCCACCGCCCCAGTCAATCTCCCTTGTCCTTTGATGTGTAAGGTGTGAGGTCTGGCTACACCTGGCAGATTAATTGTGCAGGGGGGCACAGGAGGAGCACACAGCATGTTACCAAATGGGTGTGGGAAACGTAGTGTGGAAAGGGAGAAGGTGGAGCCCTGTGAATCTTGGCGGACTGCCCATGCATGGCACAGGCCCTGCCTACTACATTGTGCGCAGGTTTTCCCTGTGTCTTCAATGCTGCGGTGAGGTGACCGGGACATTTCCGTCATTTCGCGGTTGATGGGTGACCTGGAAGCGGAGGGGTGAGTTTCTGACAGGTAGGACATGTGTGGGTACACTGGGGGATATGTTCCTGTCCCCACCAGAGAGTCTAATGTGGACAGGAACCGTATGTCATCACATATGTTGTATGTTGTGGTTGTGAGCGGAGTTGTGTATTTCCGTAACTGCTGCGTTGTCCGCGACGGTGTATTATTTGCTGGTAGTGGATGAGCTACTGCAGCGGAAAGGCATGAAGAGCTGGATCCATTGCAGTCAGGACCAGGTGTATGGGACCGGGAGTCTGGTATCACTCTCCGCAGTAGTGCTTCCGCCATCTCCGGGTGGGTGGATTCTACGCTGCTGTGTGATTGGCTGTTTGCGGAATCAAGATTTGTCTGGTGGACGTGTCGTACTTTAATATTCGGGACCGCGTAGGGGACAGGGCCCTACCCCTGTCTATCTTGGTATTAGCAAACCGCAAATGGTAAATGCGGCATGTACGAGTGCTTTATATATCGTTCTAGCTATGAATGCACTGTGTACACGCTATTCTGCTTCCCTACGCGGGTTCCATTTTGGAAGCAGTGGCCATCTTGTCATTGCCCTCACATAGGCTATAATGGAGTAAATACGGGCCTCGCAGTACATGGGCTTCTCCTCTGACTTCTCTGTGACCTGGGCAGCTGGCTCTGCTGCCCCGGGTCAAACTGGTCTCACGAGCTCCCCTTCCTCCGTCCACCTCTGATTAGCATCAGGGCTTGACCCGTCATAAAACCCTTTCATTCTACACAATCCTCCGGCTAATCTCTTCCACACCTGCTTGTTCCTGCTTTATGACTTGTTTCCCGAAACAGGAGATGCTCATGTTTATTGGGGGGCCTATTGATATCAAATGTGGGATCTGAACCTTACTGTGTAAATCATTGTGGGCTGGCCGAACTGGAATGTGGGATGGTCATCATGACTCTGCCTTTTCTTTGTAATGTACACTTGTAATGGCCGTATCATAAACCTAGGAATGTATGCTTGAGGCAAGAAAAAGGGTATTTAAGATGAAGTCCGTTCCTATGATTTTCAGCAGTCTCCTGAGAACATACACGCTGTTGTACTTCTAGGATACCTGTAATTGGTCTGCAGCCAATAAACGAATCTTTGACTTCACCCAGAAGACTCTGTGTTTCTGTAGGTCTGGAACAGGGTGAACCCAGAAGTCATAGGGTGTGTGCCCCTGCACCGCTGGGACTAAAATACCCAGTACTTCAGTTTGGCGCCCAACGAGGGGCGATTTCAGCGGTACCAGTCCAAGCCAGAGGTTCGTGAGGAGCTTCGTGTGGAAATTCCGGAGGAAGGCCGCCACTTCATCAACCCCTGCATGTCGACGTGGTCCAAAAGTCTTTTCTGCGAGGTTCTCCGCGTCCCGACGGCTACGAAGGACTGCTGCCCTGATTAATCGACCTGTTTTGGACCCTTGACGAGTTTGAGAGAGCGAAACAATCGAGAGAGTCTTCTGGTGACGCCATCGATCGACAATATTCAGTTAAGTATAAGTGGAGCGTCTCCCATTTGTTTTTGGTATCCTTCGGGATCGTTTGATTTGGTAATTTGGTAATTTGGAGTTTGCAAACGCCAAAGCCAGAGGACTCGTGTATTCACGAGACTATCGTAATCGATAATCCTTTGACGTTTGGATCTAGACTAGTGAGCGAAGATGCCTGGTTCTGGAATATTTGGTAGATTATTCTGTTTGGGTTGTGGAAAAGATTTCCAGCTAGAGGAATCATGTCTGGTTCCTCCGGTTGGAACTCCAACTTATGAGCTCTATGTAAAACATGGCGTAGGCCCCATTGCATATAACGAAGTGTGGATCCACTACACCAGGAAAGACGGTGTTTTAAAATGGCCCCAAAATGGTAGTTTCGATACCGATATTTTAGATAATTTGGAAATTAAATTGTTTAGGAAGAAAGCCCGGCCGGCGATGTTTGACTCTTTCCGCTTATGGCGAAAGGAAGCGTAACAAAAGGAAATTAAGTTAGCGAAAAAGAATAAAAGAGAGAGAGGTATGACAGTAATACAAGCAGCTGTACAATTTAAAGACAATGAGGAGGAACAGATGAATGAGCAATTGCACAGACAACGTAAGTTAGGGATTGACAAATGTTACCCAGCTTTACCACATTCTAAGCAGAATGAGTTAGAAGAAAAGGAGAAAGATCCCCTGATGTCACATTTGTTGAGTTCGCCACCCCCGTATGCTCAAAATGCCATGGCACCTCCCCAGCTTGTGAATATGCCACCTCCAGTGAATATACTGCAAGCCTTGCCGCTACCGCCAGCTGCTGCGCAGCCAGCTCTTATCCATATAGCGCAGCCCTCTCAAGGGCCGCCAGCTGTGTTCCCGACTGCCCCCGCACTCCCTGCGACTTTGCCTAATTCAGCAGCTGCCTCCCCTGACACTCTTCCTTCCACCACTCCAGTACCTGTTTCTACATCCTCTTTTCTTCCCTCTGTTTTCCCCCCTGTTCTCGCTTCAGCTTCTCCTTCAGCGTGACAGCGCTTAGCTAATGTGGTTACTACATTAATGTCGCCTCTCTTTGAGTCATCTGGTGCGACTCCTGGTTTACAGCGTAAGCAATTGCGTAGCCAATTGCCTAACCCTGATGAGAAAAAGGTAATAGACAGCATGGCGCGTAGATGGATTGTTCTCCCTTCATTGTATGATGTGGAATCAGTTGTCAACGTTTTCCATCAGTGGGATGCCCCAAAACAGAGATATGTGTTCGAGAAAATGTGCGAAATTCTCTGTGAAGAATTGGAAGATAGTGGTAAAAATCCGAACCCGCAGGAGTTGTGTAGAGTGAGGTTCGATTTTGGAACTGGTATAATTGTGGACCGCGAAGTAGATAAAGCAGTTGCGGTTGTATTGTCCTTCAGCAAGGATGATTGTCAACAGTCATTGTTTGAACAAGATGTCCTTGTGGGGAAAAAGGTAAAAGCGCGACAATACCCCATGAGAGAAGTCCCCCCGGTAAGGAAGCAGTTGCAGCTGATGCTAACACCGGTATTGCCGCTGCGCCAGCGCATTTCCAGCGTGTTTGGGTGCATGTTCCATGGAAAAGATCTGAGGTGTTAGCGCTTAAGCAGTCATTGCCTGATCCCCGTAAAAACCCAGCAGGTTATTATAAAGAATTGTCACAGACGGCAGGGTCATGCGTTATGAATCTGGCCGACATAGACATGTTGTTTGGTAATGTTGTTCCACAGCCTCTATGGGGATCAATTCGTAATGCAGATCACGATGCAGAACTAGGGGATACATGGGCTAACATCATTGCTGCGGATGCTAGACAAACTGGTGGCGCGAAACCAGAACCTTTAATAGCTGAACTGCCTGGTAGAATCATCACGTATATGAAGACAATAATGCCCGCGATGCGCGTAAATTGGGACAAGTTATCTGCATGCAAGCAGAAGAAAGATGAGACAGTGTCAGACTTCTTTACTAGGTTTGAAGAAACCTTTATTGACCACAGTGGGCAGGATATGAGTACTGAGGGTGGCCAACGGTTATTTGTGGATAAGTTTGTGCAGAATTTACTCCCTGACCTGTGTAAAAAGTTGAAAGACTCAGAGAGTTCTTGGGCTGTTTCTTCTTCAGCGCAAATACTGGCTACTGCACAGTATTATGAAAATAGAGATAAAGACGAGAAAGATAGAACAGAGAAGAAAACGAAGGAATTAAAGACAAAAGTCCTTTTACAGCAGGCTTACCCACCACGAGGAGGTCAGAACAATTATAGACAACCCCAAGGTGTCTATCAGCAACCCCAACAGTTTCAGAACAACCAGCAAATGAATGGGTATTATCAACCACGTGTCCCTGTAGGTCCCAACCAATGTTCATACTGCAAAGAGGAAGGTCATTATAAATATAGTTGCCCTAAATTAATGCAGCGGAACGGTAATGCGTATGGCGCAAGAGGTAGGGGTGGTCAGCAAGCTCCTAGAGGCAGAGGGCGTGGAAGTGTTCCCCAGAACGCGCGTCCTCTTCCGCCCCAAAGCGCCATTAATAGCTTTGATCAGCAAGCTAACGCGACTAGTAATACTGCCCAGTATTATAATAATGATTATTATGTAGAGGATGGTGATGCAGAAAATAATGATTATTAGGACAGCCGTAGACAGAGAGAGGGAGTTGTTTCAGTGCCAGTGGATCAGAGTGGACCGTATGTTGAGGTGACTACAGCAAATGTAACGGAGCCTTTTCTGCTAGACACTGGTGCTGCAAAGAGTTCAATCATGCATTCAAAACTCCCTGGCGCACCTTTGTCTGGCGATATAAATGTTTCAGTAGGTTTTTCTGGCGCCCCAGTTAGGAACCCGATTTCTAGTCCCATGTCACTTTCTGTTGGACCTTGCGAACTGAAAGCACCCCTGATTCTGACAACAGGTTGTGGTGAGAATTTACTGGGATTAGATTTGTTGAAAAGATTGCACGCTACACTGTATTGTTCTCCTTCAGGAGTACAACTTACATTAGGCAAGAAAGTGATTTCCCCAATGTATTTGTCTAAAAACACAATGCCGCCTGAATTGTCATCCCTTCCGAATGCCCTTTGGGCTACTGGTCCCAATGATGTGGGCCTCTTGGAGATACCGCCATATGTGGTGACTTTACAGGCTAATGTCAGACTGCCACGTATTCCCCAGTACAAGATCTCTAATGAAGGGCAGAAAGCATTGTTAGACATTGTCAGCGACTTGATTAATAAAGGTGTGATTGAAGAGACAAGAGGCAACGTTTGCAATAGTCCGATTTTACCTGTCTTAAAACGAACGGACCCTTCACAGCCACCTGTTTACAGATTTGTGATCGATCTTAGAGAGGTTAATAAGATTGTTGTGCCACAGTTTCCGGTTGTCCCTGACATAACTGCCTTGTTAACGATGATTCCAGCCTCTGCTGCATGGTTTTCAGTGATTGATTTAAAGAATGCTTTCTTTAGTATCCCAATTGCAGAAGAGAGCAGAGATATTTTTGGCTTTAGTCTGGGAGGCCGAAGCTTCCGCTTCAAACGCGCTCCCCAGGGCTACTGTGAAAGTCCATCAATATACAGTCAAGCTTTGAAAGCGCAGCTTGATGCACTTGTTTTACCTAGTGGCACTATCCTGATTCAGTACGTGGACGATTTACTAATTGCTGCGGATACTGAAAAGATTTGTAAAGAAGCCACATTGTCATTGTTGCGCCATTTATCTGCTTTCCATCACAAAGTGTCTCTCTCTAAGCTGCAATATTGTCGACAAGAAGTGACCTACTTAGGTCATCTCTTATCGAAGGAGGGAAGGAAACTGACCCCAGAAAGAATTCAAGCCATTGCACAGTTGAGTGTGCCGAAAACACAGAGAGAAGTGCGTGCTTTCTTGGGCATCACTTCATACTGTAGGCATTGGATCCCTAGTTTTTCTTTGTTGGCAAAACCTTTAGTAGCCTTAACATGCAAAGACACACCGAATCCTATCCCATGGTCTGAAGAGTGCCAGAGAAGTTTTGTGGAATTGCGTAATGCATTGTGTTCGGCTCCTGTGTTGGGTACCCCTGACTACAGTAAGCCTTTTACATTGTATGTTCACGAGAAAGATGGTTGTGCGTTGTCAGTGTTAACACAGCCTTTTGGTGACAGACCGCGCCCATGCGCATATTTTTCATCAACCTTGGACCCTGTAGCGAGGGCATTGCCAAGCTGTCTGAGAGCGACAGCTGCTGCAGCAATGTCTATCCGACAATCTGCTGGTTTGGTAATGGACAATACATTGATCGTTATGGTTCCACATGCTGTAGACACATTATTAAATAGGACCAAGACACAACACTTGACTAGTGCGCGATTATCAGGCTATGAGCTTACACTGTTAGCAAATCACATACACATAAAGAGATGTAATACGCTGAATCCAGCTACGTTATTGCCAGTCCCAGCAGACTCAGACGAGATTGAGCAACATGACTGTCTGTTCAGAACAGAAGAAGAGACGAAAGGGAGAGTAGATCTAAAAGATACTCCCCTGACTGAGTGTGATGGTACTTTATGGGTGGATGGTTCATGTTTCAAACTCCCTAATGGTGACACGACTGCTGCATATGCTATCACGACTTTACACACGGTCGTGGAAACCGCACGAGTGCCACATAATTCGGCCCAAGCAGCAGAATTAATCGCCCTCACGAGAGCATGTGTGTTATCTGAAGGAATGAGAGTGAATATATACACAGATAGCCAGTACGCCTTTGGCGTGGCTCATAATTTTGGGCGTTTGTAGAAAGAGCGTGGGTTCCTGACTTCGCATGGAGCTAAAATTCAGAATGGCAAGTTGGTGAATGATCTCCTTGAGTCACTGACCCTACCGTTGCAAGTTGCGATCATGAAATGCAGTGCGCACAGGAAAGTCACAGATGATGTTGGACGTGGGAATGCGTTTGCTGATGAGACTGCGAAAGAAACAGCACAGAATGTGAAGATTAGAATGTATGTTGCAGGCTCCGCAAGATGGGTTGACGATGTTGGGATGTGTGAAAACACAATAGAGAGTGTGAAGTCGCTTCAAGCTGAAGCCACAGAGAAAGAGTTAAGCAAATGGAGAGAAAGTATGGGTAAGTTGGATGAGAATGGTTGTTGGATTGATCTGACAGAACATAGGCGATGGTTGTTACCTGACGCATATGTGCTTCCAGTGGTTACTATGGCACATGGAATGGCACACATCAGTACGAAAGGAATTTGTAAGTTGTTGGCTCCAGTATGGCAGAATGCTGGGATTCCCAAGTGTGCAGAGAATGTGGTCAAGAATTGCATGGTATGTCTGAAGTATAACCCTGGTAGGGGAACCCCAACTCCAGCTGGTCACTTTGCACCCCCATCATGTCCATTCGAAGTTTTGCAGCTGGACTTTATTCACATGGAAAGATGCAACAACCTGAAATATGTACTGGTGGTTGTTTGTGCTTTCTCAAAATGGATAGAGGCTTATCCTCTGAAAGATAACACTGCCCTATCCACAGCCAAAGCCCTTGTGAAGGAATTTTTCCCTAGGTTTGGGATGCCAAGAATGGTGTGGTGTGATAATGGAAGTGAGTTTGTGGGTAAAGTGATGAAGAATGTATGTGAAGGGCTAGGGATAAAGCAGAAGTTCCATGCTGCAAATCAACCCCAATCAGCTGGACTAGTAGAACGCTACAATGGAGCCTTAAAGCTCAAGCTGGCCAAAATCCAGGCGAGCACCGGTCTTAAATGGCCTGACGCTCTGCCTTTAGCACTCCTGTCCACCAGAATGACCATACACTCACGAGTGGGACTTAGTCCTTACGAGGTCGTCTTTGGCCGCCCGGCCAACGTATGGGGTGTACCGAGGCCTACGAAGTTTAGGGAGATTGAGCATCCAGTACTACTTGATTACTTGTATGATTTGACTGTTAAACTGCGTGTTTTGCACCAACAGGTACATGATACTCTTCCCCAAGCTTCTGAACCTCCCGGACACCCTATCAACCCTGGCTCGTGGGTCCTGGTCCGAAATTTCCAGCGTAAGAGCAACGACGAGCCTCGCTGGATCGGCCCTCACCTTGTACTTCTGTCGACAAGGTCAGCGGTGCGAGTAAAAGGAAAGAAGCACTGGATCCATGGTACCCTCTGCAAAGTAGTCCCCTTGCCTCTGCCATATGACCAGTGGGTCCAGGAGGGTATCGCCGACTCTGAGACAGACACTGTGCCTCGTTTTGTACCATTCAGTGACGCACGCCTAAAAGACACAGTTTCAGACCAAGAGAGTGACAATACTCTGCAGGAAGCTGTGCCACCATCAAATCGACTGGACACCACTCAGCCTGAACTTTTGTTTCAAGACCAAACAGCACCTGGCCGTCTCCGCTATAATTTGAGACCAAGACCCATGGACAAATAAAGATTTCCTTACTATTTCCTTTTTGACATTTTTTACTCTCCCATCTGAAAGACTTTCTTGATTTTTGTTTTTCGAACCACCATCCGGGTTCTGCCGCAGGGTCGCGGTGCCAAGACTTTGGGGTACAGGCCGAAGACGCTAGGTCAACGGTTCTGATTGGTCTAGGGCGTTTCCCTGGACTGACAGGCGTACTCCTTAGCAGAAGAAACTCATCCGCCGCGAGCGGCCCGATTAGAGGATGGAGTTTTTTAAGATGGAGAGACCCGTTGAGGAAATGAACTTCAAAGCAAGGATGTGTAGAATTGTAAAAACTAAATGTTTTGTATTTTTGTGTCTTTTTACACTGTGTAGTATAGTGATGTTTATTGTAGGATTTGTGTTCTTCTCTGCTCAAAAGCCCATTGAACCCACTGAACAGCCTATACCCCTTTCTACTGCCTCCTCTCACTCTTTTCACCCTTTGCCTGAGCACGAACAGACCAGACGATCAGAGTTTGTAAATAACTCGTTTATCCAGCTCTTGCACCAGCACCAACTGGTAATGAATACGACCAATTGTTGGGTGTGTGGGTTAATGCCACATACCATTAACAAGGGTATTCCTTATTTGGTGCTGCCGTATAGTTACAATGGATCGTCATGGGCATTCCAGACCATGTTTCTCTATGCTCTAGATACGTACTCCCCTCGCCAACCGCGTTCCATTAGACCTATCACCAATAATAAGGCTTTGATGAAAGGAGTTGCCGATATGAGTAGGGATATTGATGCATACTCATCCATTCCCAAAGAAGAGCTGAGACCTTATGTAGGATGGAACGCGACGGGGTATAGTATTAGTCTGGGTGAAAGACAGCGAAAAATCTCATCTCCAATCTGGGTCGTACCCCACATGGGTCGGTTCTGCTTACAGGGTAATGGTCAGAATCCTAGAGCTCAACTGGGAAGAAGTGACTGTACTGAAACGTACACTTTCCCGTCACAGTTCTCCCCTGCTTTTTTGGCTGCCAAGGGCACATATTTCATCTGTAATGACCGAGCATATACATGGCTGCCCCCTGATTTCTCGGGCACATGTTATATTGCGAACTTGCTACCGCCGACATTTACTGCCGCCTCTGACTATCACAAGACCAGAGTTGTGAGAGGTGTGATTAGTAAGGAGGATACTGCTGGTCAGGAAGCGGGAGACTTCTTCTTGGGTTTCCTGCCGTTTTGGGGACCTATGGTAAATAGTAGGAACCTGAGACAGCTGACACGTGTGGTTGAATCCACTATAAATGTAACGGCTGGTGCCCTTGGTAATCTGACAGCTGAGCTCCAAGCGGATCGCCTCATGACTTTGCAGAACCGCATGGTTCTAGACGTTATTCTCGCAGACCGCGGTGGGGTATGTAAGGTTATTCAATCTAGTTGTTGCATTTTCATACCAGATAACGCTCCAACAGTATATCAGGCCATCTCCAAACTCCATAAAATATCTGAATCCATACACGTGGATAAGGGAGACTGGTCACTGGTGGGGTGGTTCTGGGAATTGATATCTGCCTGGGGTTGGAAAGTTCTGATGGTCATTGGAATGATCTTAGCCATTCTTTTCCTGTTCTGTCTGTGTATACAGTGTGCTCCTACGATATGTGGCCTCTGTGCTACCTTATTTGTAAGGAAACCTGTATCGAGGGACGAGCTAAGTAATAGGATGATGCTACAGCAACATCTCCATGACTTCGTGAACATCGACCTAGACTCGGATTAATATGAGTATAGTGATTGCCTATGTAAGGGCAAAAGGAGGGTCTGTCGTACTTTAATATTCGGGACCGCGTAGGGGACAGGGCCCTACCCCTGTCTATCTTGGTATTAGCAAACCGCAAATGGTAAATGCGGCATGTACGAGTGCTTTATATATCGTTCTAGCTATGAATGCACTGTGTACACGCTATTCTGCTTCCCTACGCGGGTTCCATTTTGGAAGCAGTGGCCATCTTGTCATTGCCCTCACATAGGCTATAATGGAGTAAATACGGGCCTCGCAGTACATGGGCTTCTCCTCTGACTTCTCTGTGACCTGGGCAGCTGGCTCTGCTGCCCCGGGTCAAACTGGTCTCATGAGCTCCCCTTCCTCCGTTCACCTGTGATTAGCATCAGGGCTTGACCCGTCATAAAACCCTTTCATTCTACACAATCCTCCGGCTAATCTCTTCCACACCTGCTTGTTCCTGCTTTATGATTTGTTTCCCGAAACAGGAGATGCTCATGTTTATTGGGGGGCCTATTGATATCAAATGTGGGATCTGAACCTTACTGTGTAAATCATTGTGGGCTGGCCGAACTGGAATGTGGGATGGTCATCATGACTCTGCCTTTTCTTTGTAATGTACACTTGTAATGGCCGTATCATAAACCTAGGAATGTATGCTTGAGGCAAGAAAAAGGGTATTTAAGATGAAGTCCGTTCCTATGATTTTCAGCAGTCTCCTGAGAACATACACGCTGTTGTACTTCTAGGATACCTGTAATTGGTCTGCAGCCAATAAACGAATCTTTGACTTCACCCAGAAGACTCTGTGTTTCTGTAGGTCTGGAACAGGGTGAACCCAGAAGTCATAGGGTGTGTGCCCCTGCACCGCTGGGACTAAAATACCCAGTACTTCAGACGGGACGTCATTCCACACGGTGGTGTGTCTCTATTGGCTCCCGCCACCGCAGTGGCGGGCGCAAATTTCTGGCAGTTCACGTAACATTGTAATATGGCGGGCACGTGGACCGCCGCTGGAGTGCGGAAAAGGACATTTTACGCCACCGTCTGCACCGCGGATGTGCCTCAACCCGCCATGCTAATAATCCCCGTAGTACCTTTCATGGGTCTTTTGACAAGCACTCAATGTCCAACTTCAGACTCAATCTCTTTAGCATTTCTCTTATAGTCAACATACATTTTATATTTCCCTTGTTTTGCGAGTACATGACTGCAAATTTTTCTATCAAGTGATTCCACATCATCAAAACAATACTCATGAGTAGGCCCCAGCCAATTAGGAAGAATAGGCAAATTGGGATTTCTTCCCCTCAACAACCTAAATGGAGTCACCCCTGTGATAGGGTGAGGTGTAGTTTGACAGGAGCAAACTTTTCTCAAGGTATTTGTCGACACATAAACCAGCAGACATACTAGCGTGTATGCCTTCTTTCAACTAATGGTTGGCCCTTTCCACTCGACCATTAGAGGAAGAACAATAAAGTGCTACCTGCATGTGTTTAATATCATGCGAGAACAAAACATCACACATTGATCATCACAGTCATGACCCTGTTCCCCATTGGAACAGTCCAGCCCGAACTGCCAGGCCAGGTCCTCCCTCGACCGAAAACAAGCATACTGGGACCGGTTTCGGGGTTTCACCCCTCATCAGCCAGGCTAGCTTGACTCCAATGGCATGGAGAGCACGGGACCCTGTAGTGCTAGAGGCACTCTTGTGGTCTGACACCCTGTAATGAACTTTGACTACCATTATTTTCATTGTAATTGACTTTAGTGTGTTATTTTATCCTAGTCTGAATGTACAATGTCCTGCATACACCTTGCTTCTCTTACAGGTTTATTTCTTATAATCTTGCAGTCTTTCAGTTGGAGCTTTCAAGGAGTAGGACAGCCTTGCCAAGAAAAGAACGTGTGGGATGTGCATTTGAAAGCGTGAGAGGGAGAGAGAGTTGTGGAATGTTCTTTTTGGTCTTGAAGTGCAGTGTTGTGGGCAGTGATGCACACATGTGCTCGGTGTTGTACATTGAGAGATGAAGTATGTGACTCTATTAGCAGTTGTGCACAATTGTGTATTGTGTTGTACATTGATGAGAATTTTGAAGTTCTTACTATTGGCTTTGACATGGCCTAATGTTATATTTTTATCTGACTCTGCCTTGTTTGAGCTTTTTCTGCGTGCACAGCAGTGCTTGCAAGTTGTTTGGGTTATTCATGTTCAAGGATTATTTTTGTTAGAAATTGTTTAATGTACCCGGAAGGCTTTGTGAGCTTCGTCAAAATGAAGGCTGGAACATGCGAGATTTGGAGAAGGGGATGTGGGAACTCATTCCTGCCATGGAAATGCTTTCTTGGAACCTGACCAGTTCTGGTAAGATTACTCTGGCCCGGGGGGAGGTCTTTCTCAAACTTTCTAGTGTGTTTTGAGATTATAAAGCTGAGGGTTGTTGACTTAGACACCGGGAGTTTGGAATCCGAAATGGGGAAGGACGTGTCTACTTTGGAGCGTGGAACTCTGGTTGCTGAGGCTCTCAAACATGGCTGTTTAACTTCCCCAGTCAAGAGTGGGCTGAGATGCAGTGTTTGCACCAAGTGAAGTATTGTCATTGTGATGTTTGGCCAGTGGCTTTGATCATTTGATGTGTTTTCTTTGTGATGTGTGAGTGAGTCAAGGTGCACCTTCAAAGTACTCATTTGGTGTATTCAGTGTCTTTCTGATCTCTTGCAGGACATCCAGCATACTATATTTTCTTCAGTGTTATCTCATATTATTTGCTGCTTGTTTATTCATGGTGGTGTGTTATTATTGCTTGCATATAAATATATACATATCTACATATATTTCAATGTTCTGCATTTGGCATCTGGGAAAGCCTTTCTGTTAGAGAGCATTGTGTAAAATAAAATCCCAAGTCTTATTCTAACGGAACGGAATGCATGCTCCCATTATGAAATGCAGGGGTGCAGTTCATCCCTGAACACTGTGGCAGGCACCTCAAGGTGTCTGCCACCGGGTGCAGGGATCAAAAGGGGGGCACCATTTGGCAGCCTCGCACCTATTAGGGCCCTACTGGGGGACCCAAAGACAGTTTCCAACTGCCTTTTCGTGCCGGAAAGACCGGCACGAAAAGGCAGAGGGAAACTGCCATCCTACTCCCTCGGTCGGAAAGAGGCGGCTGGAGGAGTACTGAAGGGTTTCCTGATGGCGGATTGGCTCTCTGAGCCTGTTGTAAGCCATCCCAAAATCCGAGTCGGATTCCTTTCCGACCGAGCCCATCGGAATGGCTCGGTTGGAAAGGAATCTGAACAGCACGTTCCGATGCGGGCTGAAGGGCTCTGACCGTCGGTCGGAGCCCTTCCATCCGACATCGGAATTGGCCCCTAAATGTTTACAGCAAATGACGACTTTGTGGTAAATTTTTACTATGAATGTTGTGTAATTATGTGAGGTAGCATACCAGCGCAATTTTGGGAATTTTGGGTAAAAAGTGTAAAGCAAAGTTCCTGAAATTACATGAATTACACCTGAATAATTGAAATTTCACCCAGGACTAAAAGAGACATGTTTTAGCACTTTACAAAAAACCTTGAATAAATAAATAAAATATGTGAAAAGTTAGAAAACCAAGGGAATTCTGCATCCTGAACTTACTACTTGGTTATCTCAAAGTAATATTGACACATCAGATTTTTCCATGCACTTAAAGTGAAGTGACATATAGAATGTCTGGCCTGTTTTGTGTATTTTTAGGGAGTTCTGTTTAATATGTTCTTTATGGAGTTTTTTTTTTAAATGGTGCATATCTGGGCAGTATTGGATGCACTTGCTGTATTGAGTTCTGCTGGAAGTATACGTTGGTTTTCTAGGCATCACATTGTGAAGAAGATGTTGTGCACAAGAACAGACACTTGGGAAGCTCATTGAAGTTTATCACATATTTAATGCCCAAATAGCCAGCAAGCATAAACATCTGATCAGTTGGAGCATTTGATGTTCAGTTCTATACCTTTCAATGCTACATTTTTATACACTTTTTCTCAATGCAATTTATGGAGGAGAAGGCAGGTAATTAAACAAAAATGTCCGCATAGACACACAGGGCCCGATTCACAGAACTAACTTAAGACAAAATCCTAAACTTACTACCATTTTGGTATTCACAGAAGTCACTTACTCATTTTGGTATTCACAGAAGGCACTTACTCATTTCGGAATTCACAGAAATTAGGAGTCCTAACTTTAGGACTCCTAAATGCCTTCTGTGAATACCAAAAGTCTTAAAGTTAGGATTTTTCTCAGTTTAGGAGTCCTAAAGTTAGGAGTCCTAACTTAACTCCTCCTAAACTGAGAAAAATCCTACCTTTAAGACTTTTGGTATTCACAGAAGGCATTTAGGAGTCCTAAAGTTAGGAGTCCTAACTTTACTACTCCTCAACTGAGAAAAATCCTAATTTTCAGACTATCGGTATTCACAGAAGGCATTTAGGAGTCCTAAAGTTAGGAGTCCTAACTTTACTACTCCTAAACTGAGAAAAATCCTAACTTTAAGACTTTCGGTATTCACAGAAGGCATTTAGGAGTCCTAAAGTTAGGACTCCTAACTTCTGTGAATACCGAAATGAGTAAGTGCCTTCTGTGAATACCAAAATGAGTAAGTGCCTTCTGTGAATACCAAAATGGTAGGAAGTTTAGGATTTTGTCTTAAGTTAGTTCTGTGAATTTTGCCCTAAGGGCCTGATTCTATTGCGGTTAGGACGGTCTCCTAATGGCATTTGCTCTGTCCAAATCTGATCGGGAATGTGTCTTTCAAACCGACTCGGAAAGTTTCCAACCGATAGAGTATGATGCGAGTTAGGCATTAGGAATATCCCAATCCAAACTCGACGACATTTGGATTGACCAAGCCGTACGGAGCAGAATTGTATGTCTCTTTTGGCCCCGTTTCCAAATGACCGAGTACGATGCTGGATTTGGACAGCCTTCCCAAATCGTGCCATCCGACTCGATCGGCAGTCGGAATCAGACTTTGGGGGCCTGTAGTTGGTCCTCCTGCACCTGAAGCCTTCCCAATCAGGCCTGTGGCGGTACACATGGGTCTTCTCTTACCAGCCATGCACAGTGTGGAATGCACCAGGGGATGCTGCCACAGGGTGCCTGATTTTCCCCAGCCACCCCTTTCTTCAATGGGAGCCTATGCATTTGGTCGGAACAAAGGCTCCCATTGAAGTCAATAGGAGTCCAACCAAATCGTATCTTGAAGCATCCAGATGCATCGTACTCGGTCGGTTGAACTCTCCCGATCCGATTCGGTTGGAAACCATTCCTAAACCCATTTGGTTGGAAAGCTTTCCAAACCACATCAGAATCAGGCCCTAAGAAGCAGGTGGGACTCTTCTTCTGAGGAAAAATGTGAAAAGATAATGAACAATGATAAAACAAACAATGGGGAAAGGCTTACTTCACAAAATCTTTCACTTGCCTATGCCAGCTTCATAATAAGGCTATGCTTACTGAAGCAGTTAGGGTAAATATTCAGCATACAACACAGGATAATAAGACTGCAGTCCATTTAAAATGTACATAAATGTGCAATAATACTAAGGCTCTAGGAGTGATTTAAGAAGGTATAAAAACAAGTTAAAAAATGTTATTATAGACAGCTGGATACATGTATAGATAGATGAAAAAATGTGTTTTCAGTCCCCTGTATTTCAGTGCAAGGTGAAACTTACAATTCAATATATCCTTATTATTTCAGTTGTAAAATGTTTTAATGTTATATTGTTCGTCATCATCAATAGCATGTCAAACAGACAAGCCTGGACAATGCCCTTAATTTTGTAAGCATGCTGAATGAGTCATAGGCTCAGTTTAACCAATATGTAAATGGTTAATACAACAAGAATTAGTATCATTACTATTTCAAAAATCTTCATTCCCCATTTTCCAAATAATCCTGTTATCCAAGTTCATTGCTGCTTCCATTGAGGTCTAAGCCACATTTAATCTTGTGCATTGCAATTTTGCTAAGAGAGGTTTTAGGGATGTGAGTGCAACATTCATACCCGACTATGGCACAAACACCCTCTTAGACATCAAGGACATAATCTAGGTCCACTCTGCTCTGCAGGAGCATGTTTCTCTGGACATCTAATTGACTAGTTATCAGGTGAAAAGAAATAGCAGTGTCATTGGCATCTTCTTCCAATATTTCAGCATTGTGTCTAGTTTCTCAGACAGCTTTCCCTACACCATAATTGGGAAACAAACTAGAGAAAACTACTTCTCTAATATTGGTACACAAATTAGAGAAGAAGCAGTTCTTTTAGACACATCAGAGAGTCTCTTCAAGTTTTTGAGGGAATGTCCTGCAAGTTTCTGAAGCTAGAGACTATATAACAAGCATAACAGAACCCGGCTCAATCTTTATGAAGCCAGGGATAAGCTTTCTTGCAACAGATATAATGACCATGTTCCATTTGATATCAACATTAAGGAAGTGGTGTTTATAGGGGATGCTGTTGTGATGCATAGCCTCTAACACTGACTCACATTCGCTATGGCTCACAAATATGCCCCAGTTAGTAGTAGAATGAAGAAGCATGAAGAAAGATTAATCGCTTAGCTGTATTTTTTCAAGCAACAGCAATAAGTTGTTTGCATACAGAGAACAGTGGCTCCATCCAAGGATAGGTACAGTACAGTTTGCGCTTCTAGCAACTCCTCATTCCACAGTCATGAGATAAATCACTTTGAGTCAGAGGCTGAGGCTGTGGCAAAAAGAGCTGACAATAATTATAGTCCGATCCTGTATCTGGAAAGCAGTTGCTTACCTCAAACAAAGGTGGTAAAACGGAGAGGCGATGTGCCCATTATTGGGTAGGCTGGCTACCTTCAGGAAGAAGCAGGGATGGCTGATGTTGGGCGTCCAGCGAGCTGCAAGAGCAGATCTGCCAGACACACCTAGCCTAGGGCCCGGTGCAGGACCGGTGATGATCACTGACGGGAAGGCATCTCGTGGAGGTTCAACACACCTGCACTAGGAGGTTCAGCACACCTACACTGAGAGGAATGGACTCACATCAGCATTAGACAACACTTCAGAGCTGTGTTGGAGATGAGCAGAACAAGGTACAGCCTTTTAAGCAGGGCTGCAGTGCATTCTTCCTCTGGTACACCTTCACAAAAATCCAATCTCCTGACTGAAAGGTGTGGCAGACCTCAATGGATAGTCGGATAAGGAAGATTAATACTGAGAATGGAAATGGAATTCAGCAAATTAGTTTTCTGCAGTACTGGAGAACTGCATGATCATGTAATGGCAGGTCTAACATAGCAACTGGCATTGTTGGGTTTGAAGGCATCATCATAGGACCTCTCATAACTATTTTGTAGGGCCTCAGCTTGGTTCTCTGCGTTTGGTGGCTCTAATTGACCAGAGTGTTGAGTGCAAGGCATCTGGCCACTTCAGTTGGGATTCATAACCGATCTTTGCTAATTTGTTCTTAAGAGTGCCATTATTTATTTCTTACTTTCCTGCTAACTCTGGGTGATAGGCACAATGGAAGTATTGACTGAGTGCTAAATCTTTGCAAATCTCCTGTACTACTGCGGAAATTAAGTGTGTTCCCCGGCTGCTCAAGAGGCGACTCAGGATTCTGAAATGTGGAATGAGGTCCCTAATTAAGTGCTAAGCTACAGTTATGGCTTCTGCTCTTGTACATGGATATGCTTCCACCAAGACTGTAACCATATCCGCTATCACAAGTCCTTAAGAATAGGAGGCACAAATGGGCATCAGAATTAAATCTATTTGGAGATGGAGGTGTGGGACCCAAGGAGGTAGATGGGCAGCATGAGAGGTCTTGATCCCCTTATCAATAGTATGCAATTGACAGATGACACAGGATGGCGTGGTAATAGTGCTGGGCAACAAAGGGAAAAAAGAGTGCATACCAGTGTGTTGCTGTGGCAGCTTCATGATAACTGGGTAAGGCTGGGAAGCTGAAATGTTAGTGTGACTACACACCCTGAACTGTCTTTCCAAACTCCTTCCAGGTTCCTTGTCTAATTCTGTTTGGTCCAGTTACCTTTAATTTGTAATTGATAAATCTTCTTATAAAGAAGGAAAAACATTTCCTACCCATCACCACTCTAAGTTTGAGATATACAGATATAGCCTTGAAAAAGTCTTAAGTTGGGACAAAACACGTTGGCTGCGTCATCTACGAAACAACATAATTGTAACATCTATAGTGATTGTTTTAGGTTGTACTGAGAAGTAGTAAAAACACCACCCCCAATGCTATATCAAGTCCTGCATAAAAGTGTCACTGACTCGATACAGAGAAGCCAGAAGCCTTTTTAGCAACAGAATCAGCAGTGCATTCCCTCTGGGAACTTCATCATGAGAACTTTGGTGGGCAGAACTTTTGGCAACAGTGATTCACTGGGCTAAAGGTACGGCCTTAAAGGAGTGGTGCAAATAAAAGTTGTCATTAATCAGGGTACCAGCAGAAGTTAGAAAATCTTTTTGCATCCAGAGAACCCCAAAGTCCAAACGCGTACTTTGATACTGTGAAAACAGTTACAATATTTTTTCCAGTGAGGGTTTAAGCTCCGTTCAGAGCAACAAGTTCAGCAACCATGGCAGATCTCTATTTGGACAGGTGGCAGCTTTCGGGAAATTGATATACAGTGCACACAGTGTATTTGAATCCAGCTCACCTTCTTAATTTCTAAGACACGGTCTATCCACAAAACAGACTAACTCCCAGTTTGGTATTGGTGCATCAGTAAGGCCAAAGCCGGGCTCTGTTACATGTTCAGTTATGACAAGACAGTCATGGTGTCTCTCCTCCTCACCAGTAGGCGTTAAAGGTGTTGGGTTCAGAATGGGACAATGGATTAGGGTGATATGGGAAGCAGCCATCAACAGAATCTCGGATCAGGACAATTCGGTAGTGAGATGTGCTGGGTCTAGGTAGTGAGGAGGAGGTCAACAAGTGAAGTATAGCAACAATCAAAGTTAAATACAATATTTTCAGAGGCTCCAACAATGTGGATCACAGCAGATAAAAAGCAGAGACTTGAAGGGAGCCCTGCTGCTACGGGATAGAGCAGAGAAATGGTATGCTGTGGACTTTTCTGATTTCCATGATCCTACACAGGTATCCCAAGAGCAAATCCATCATGTTCATGACACTACATTTTAAATGGTTTGTGCATAATCTGGGAGCCCTGTGGGGGACACAGAGGCAAGAGCTTGCTTAATTTGTCAATACGCATTCTCATCTTATTTTGATCAATACAAAGATTCGGAAGTATCCTTTCTCATATAATTTTGCAACAATACTATCATAGCAGACTATACAAGACTCCACTGTCTACAATACCCAGCCATGCTCAAGAAAGTTGGTCGCCAGAAGAATCACTGAATGTGGTAACTTACAAATGAATTCAATTCTTTTGGTTGACATTTAGCTCTGTCCTGCAGAGATTTTGTGACCCAGATAGAGGAGAGAGAATTGATGTTTCTCCTCTTAAGCCTTGTGCCTTTTCTTAGGCAATTCAATGAGGAGGTGGACGGAGCTGGTATTACAGTGGTCTAAAGTTACAGAGGCTATCAAAAGATCATCTATCTACTGTACTAAAGTCGAGTTCATGGGAATAAACAAGATGTTCAAATCTTTCGTAAAAGCTTGGAAAAAGAACAGTGGAGACTCCATTAAGCCTTGAGTGAGGCTCCACCATGCAATCTGAGATCCTCAAATTAGAATGTGAAGGGAAACTTGCTCTCTGTGTGGATGGGTTTATAGGCGAAGGCAAAACACAAATCTACTAACATAAACCATTGGACATTTGCGAGGATACTGGAAAGGATGGTAGTTGCATTAGGGACTATAGGGACGCTAGGGAAAGCTACATTATTGATCAACCTCAGAGCTTGAATAAATATGTAGGCAGTGGTCTTTACCACCTTTTAAATAGAAACTAAAGGAGTATTGCATCTGCAAACAATTGGTACTAAAACACCTTGTTAGTTAAGATCCATGATATGTGGTCTAATTCGTACTTCGGCTTTTGTGAAATACACTGTAGTCATAGAATTTAGCTTCACTTTGACTGAGTCGATAGAGCTCATAATCCCGATAGCATTGGCCCCTGTAGACCAAAATGTGAAGGGCGCTTGTGCAAGTGGCTCAGAAAAGTCAAAACTATTGGTAAAAACCTGACAATCTGTTTCACACAAACGGACAAGGTGCTCGTTTTCTCTGCTCTGTGGCACATTGATGTATAAAACACAACAGTTCAGGCTTATATCACTACCTAAACGATTAGCCAGTGAGGTACAGCCTATGAGAAAATCATGCTTTTATGCGACAGGATCAAGAGTTAGAGAAACAGAATTAGAAATGTGGTGTGGAACACATTCGAAATTCCCACTGTGTCCATGCAGAACCTGGAGGGGTAATGAAGAAATTCACAGTTTTCCAAAGACAGAGCAGCTTGCTCTAGTGTCAGAAAGGCAAGTAGTGTATTTCCATGTATCATATAGAAACCCTTCTGATCTATGGAAATCATGACATTTATGGTACATCGGCGTCTCATGGGCTGTCCTAATATTTAGGATATGTATTCTGTTTAACTTGATTAAATTTGCTTGGGTCGGAAAGATGGGGCGCATCATTTCAAACAGAATTAGGATGATCTATTTTCCAATGCACCAACTGCCCGCAGGTAAAATGTCGCCCTCCAACAAATAAGATTTCTCCCTACTCCTCTCGTTTCCCCTCTCGCCCCAACTTGCTTGAGATCCTCATCACCTTCCCTTCACATTCTGTTGCATAGTATGTATTTTCTAAGACATTAGTTTAGATTCAGCTGATTCTTCCTTTCCTTTTTGTGATACCATCACTAGTTCAGCCAGATTTGTAGTTTGCCACTGAATACAAATAGCCATGAATTGATTTTGCACATTCTGGAACATACCTGTTGAAAGGCAGCACCTAGAGTTTTCTGAGGCATCTGTGTCTACGGGCAATGTCCGAATACTTTTCAAACACACCAATGAGCATGTCTAGATAATAATCTGGCGATTCTCCTTAATTCTGCCTACGATTCGAAATTTTAGTTCAATCTGTTTCAACAGGACACACATTCACAATTGCATCCAGGATCCTGTCTCTGCCAATCAGACTGGTCAACCAATTGATCTCTCACTTCACTGGGCACCGCAATAATTGATTCACATGTGTCCAGTATGGTCTTTACATTCAAACAAACTTTTCAGTTCTTCTCAGAACTGGGAAGGGTTTTCTCTAATACTAGGGCACTGTCTCATAATGCTCATTAACTCAGAAGGGGTCCAGGAGGCATGGACAGCATTTCTACCCTGAGGCGTGGTAATTTCTCAATATAAGGAGCGTGTCCGGACTGGTACAATGGGATCTTTGTTGTCTGTGTTGCCAAGATGAGGGGAGCCCTCTCCCTTCTCGCTTTGGATCTAACTCCTAGCCATTCGATCTGCAGTTCCTCTTAAGCTGTCTCTAGTAATACTGGGACTGTGTTCACTGGGATCCTTACACCCAGCTCAGATTGAACACACTCTTGGTCTAGACCACTCCACGATGCTGGAACCTTCATCCCATCTAGCTACTCCTGTACCCCTTTCTAGCACTCTGATACTCAGTTACTCATATCGGAGCCCTCGCTTGTGTGTTACCTTCTTATGTTCCATACGCCAGCAGGCCTGCTGATGCTGCCTCCTTCCTGTGTGCAGCCACAGAGTGGCATAGCTGGTGGAGTGTGGGGGGGGGGAGGCAGCACCACCACTGAATCCACTGACGCACACTCAGTATCTTCTGCCAGCATGGGGTAAACATCCATCAAATGCTTGTCCCCTTTCCGGAAGTGAATACGTTTTGGGGCACACAGTACACCAGGTACTGTGAAAGAAGACAGACACTAGAGAAAGCTCATACATCATACATATTTAATGCAAAAATAGCCCACAAAAATCAAAAATATTTGAAGTGCAACTTGCCATTTCGTCTGAACAGTTAGAGCATGTAATGGTAAATACTATATATCTTAGTGCTACATTTATACACTTTTTCCCAATGCAATAAGTGTAGTACTGAACACAGTCGCGCAACGCACATAGGGCTCAAGGGGCTTCAACTCCCCCGCCATTTCCCCCCCCGTCCTGTGTGTCACCCCGGCCTGAGACAAATTCCTGGAAATGTACACAGACAGTTTTTGGGCTGTTGTGGTCTGGCGTCTGTCTTAATGCAGCCGCACTCGAGTACTTCACAGGTTTTTAAAATACCATTTACTTGTTAACGAGGCTTTGTTGTGTTTTTCACCCCTTCCTAGAGCCCCTGCATCTCCACTCTGCCTATTGCTGGAAAAATTAGCCCCCACCCTGAAATTTTTATTAGTCCCCCTGATGGAGCAAGGTCTCGTAGAGAAGAGACCTGCTCGGAAGCAATCCACTCATTTAACTCATTAACAAGTTAATAATAAAGTTTCGTGAAAACTAATATGCACTACATGAACACGCGGGTCAGTGAAGCTTGCGTATGTGTGTACTAATGCGGATAACAATGAAAAAGAACTAATATCGCTTTAAACGGGAAATCTGTTTTGCGCATGCGTCAACTACATCTACGTAGGATGACGAACTAATGCTTGGAGGGAAATTCTGGCGCAGAAGCATTTAAAATGGAGTCTTGGAGGCTCACATGCATAGCACCTGCTTAGCTGAAATGAAAACAAGCTATTTTACTAATGCTAATGCGTGGAAAAGTATTAATAAATGAAATGGGATAGAGTAGAAGTGGGTGGTATTCAGTACAAAAACTTTATTTGTGAAATTAATATTTGTCTTTCTGACATTATTATTAGTGCGTATTTGGGTCTCTCTCGCATAACTGAATTGAGATGGGTGACGTCTGCGCATGTCCACTGAAAGTGAATCGTGAACAATGACCAAGTATTTGAATGGGAGCCAAAGGACAAGTGTTACAGCATGGGAACAGGATGGTGCAGAGATCAACAATGAAGAGTTGTATTCATAATGAAATAAAATGTTTCCATGTAGATAAAATGGTTGTATGGGAATAAAATTTATGAATACAAATTAAGGGGATGGGTTTGCGAACAATAGTTGAACTAATTTGTGTGACATGTAAGCATGGTGTGATGGAGCTTCCCCTTGCCTGACCAATCAAATTTCGTATTTTTACGATATTGAAACTTTAGTGGGTGGAACATGGAGAAACGAAAGGTATAATTAAGATAGCTTTAGTTAGTTAGAAAGCAGTTGCTGATGGGTAGCCGACTGCAGAATCCAAAGCAGAACTTTCTATCCTAATTAATTGGATTACATCAGAAGATTGCGAAAGAATCTCGAGGAGGAAGAGAGTGTCAGAGAGGGGTGCGGCGCAACCGTCGGTATTCTAGAGGGGTCAACTATCCTCACTTGATTCCTGTCCTGAAGTCTTTGTCTCCTGACCTATCCAAGGGGACCCTTACCAGCCCTTTGCCCAGGGGGTTGGTCTTCCACACCATCCTTGGTAATTATAATTTCTCGTTATTTGCTGATGTTCTTTTCTCTCTGTCCTCTCCCTTTCTGAGCATTGATTATTGTATGAGTCCGAGGTATATGCTTGGTGTTTATGAATTGAATTTTCTCTCCTATGAATGTTGGTGACCACTGTATTTCTGAGATGGTTCACATATATTTAATTAAGATAAAGATTTCAAACTTTCCTGAATCTGTAGTTATTTACTTCAATAAATAAATGAATAGTTAGAGTTATGTTAATTATCACCATCACCTAGTTCAACTAATGGTCCATGACCAGAGGAAAGAACTTCTTGATCAGTGAAGGGTTAGTTAGAGATGAACAAAGGTACCAAATAACTAATCCTGAATATTATGAAATCTATAAACTTGACACCAGCGGTTTACTCAAATGTTAGTTTATGGGCCCAGGTGAGTATATGGTAGTGGAGTATCTGTTGTTGGTATACCGCTGGATCACCCCCACCAAAATGTGGCTCTAGTTGCGCCTCTGACTGAAAACATCGTTAAACAGAAACTCTAGTTAGACACTAATGAGCAGGTACCAGGCTATTCTCATCTGAAGAATATTCAAAGACCTTGAACAATAATGGAACAAGCTACAGCAAATGAATCTACATTTTCTTGTTTGATTATGCCAATTTCAGAATTGGGCTGCACTTACTTGAAGAGCCAAGCTAAAGATGGAGTGTACATGGGCTAACAAGATGGCAGTGTATTGGAAAAGTGTGTAAATGAGCAATAGCGTGAAGCTTTAAAGTTGCTTCAAGCAGATATAAAAACAAACTCACAAATGTTATCCCAGATGGCTGGCTTCATACATAGATATATAAAAACTGTGCTCTGAATATGAATATTACTAACTATATCGTGAGGTAAGGTAACCCAACATGGAGGGCCAACCTTATGGTCTTGGGTTCTCATAACCCTCAGCCTCTGAACGTGTAGCTGTTCCACTGTTTTCCTTCTCACTCCTCTCTGTCTTGGTGTCCGTGAGTGGCATGATGCTTAAAAAGAGGACTTAAAAGGTTCCTATGATGGTGGGGAAGGTGTCTGGCCAGCACCAATAGATAGACCATAGATGAAGGGTGGCAGATCAAGGATGACAGAGCGCAGTTTTCATGCTCTGGAGAGAATAGGGAATGTAGACTAACAGCAGCGAGAAAGACACTGTCGGAAAGTAAGGCGGGGCCGGCATCGGACACGCCACATGTATGGCGGTCCTGCCGGCCCCCGATGACCACACAGGGGCGGGCCTGTAGCGCGCAAGGGTGATGTGACAGGCGCGTCCCGCCAATCGTGGGTCTCTAGGTGTTTGGGGGGTGCCCCGGAGGTGATTGCAATCACTTCCGGGGCACGCATCGCATCAAGGCCAGGCCGGTTAGAACCGGCCTGGCTCGAATCGTTTGAATAAAAGGCTGGGGAGCGGCGGAGTCTACCTCTTTGCTCGCCGCTCCCACAGCCTGCCCCTTAAGGGCAACAGCCTCGCTAGGAGGCTGTATTTTTATTTCTGTCTTTATCTTGCAGGAATCAGCATGGAGCCATGGGCGGATCGGTGCCCGTAAGGAGGTCTTGGAAGACGGTGTCCTCGCGTAGGGTTTTATTTTCAATTGTTCTTTGTTTTACAGGCTGTGATCGGCGCGGCAAGAGAGGCGCTAGTAATGCGCAACAGAATGGTATCCAGTCTCGAAATGGAGAAATGGACGCCCGCGCCTGCTATGTATGTTTTTCGGGGGATTACATTCGGAGGCTCCGCTGGTGGGCAGCTTGATCCACATCGGGACTGCGTTCGTCCCAACGGCCTACTGGGGGCATCAGCGCGTTACTCTGCGGAAAGCTTCGTTCACTGGCTGCACCCGATAGCAATCGGAGTGTAAGTATTCCCGCCGCAGTATGGGGAAGATGCTGGGGAAGATGCTGCACGTATTTGTTGGGCATTGTATTGCAGCGGGCGCAGGGACGGCAGACAGTTATTTTAGTACATGGGCATGTTGCGTTTGGTCTGCTTTAGTTGTGGTAGCGGTCGGCGGGCGGATTGCTGACCTTATTTCCCATTTTTTACAGACAGCGACACAATTTATTTTCTATTTTCTTTTATACTATTTTAAACGACTCGCTCACTAGCACTGAGCTTCTTTCACCACCGTTCATTATGGTTTGCGGCCTTGGGTTTGAATCCAGTGTTTCATACACAGACTTTCATCCTTCAGCTTCTGAGGCTAGGAGTGCCACTGAATCGATGTGTTTTTTGTTAAAACGGGCGGGTTGTAAAAAGGGTGTGCGCATTGGGGGGGGCTGTTTTGCGCGACTAGGTGGTGATGTGCAGCGCCTCCATCCAGCGGCCCCCGGTGTGGTCAAGGCATGTTCTTTGGCGTCTAGGTACACAGGTGGGCAGGGATGCTGACGATGCCTGAATGGGGTGGTGTGTGCTAATTACTATTGTCTGCCCCTCCATGCCTATGCGTACGAACAGCACGGCTCCTTTTAACAAAAATCTGAACTCACGCAGACACCATCATGCGACCCTCAATACATAATTAAGTCCTGTTAAAGGACTACGTTATTGCTTGCGTACTGCGTTTTGGAAAGTGGCGCTTTTGTACACAGGATGTGGAGGGATATGCAGGCTTGGTTTGTTTTCAGTTATCACCAGGAAAGGGAAATATGAACCCGAAGTCGGGGTAGAGCACCCACTATATGTGAGGGGTATTATAAAAATGCAAGGCATGTAGCTACCAATTTTGCATCAAGAAAACGTAAAACATTTCTAATAAATGTGTTGTGACTAGAAGATGGGAACATAAAGTCCTTTCCGGAATAGGTCATAGCAGTCAGTTAATTATAGTTGTAGTCACCTGCCGCATCATTTGGACGAACATAAAGAAATGGGCTGTTTATGAACTTTCTGCCCTTTGTAAGGAGCCGTCTAGTTGGAAAATAGTATTCATGTATTATGTGCACCTCGTAAATAGTGAAGTTGCCATAAGGAATGCTAAAGTATTGAGTGCAGCTTGTCATACCATAGTAGTGGGCAGCCGCGAAAAATGAATCGTTGCATGTAGCTCTTCATACCACAGTAGTGGCTATTTCTGAGCGCAAAGGTTAACCGTTATTGTTATTACTTAATGTCTGGTTCCCAGTTGCTAGCAGCCCATCTAGGTACATTGAAATGTTAGTTTATCGCTTGGGGGGGTTGGATCCCAGATAATCGAGTGTAGATGCCTGCATTGCTGAAGAGAGGAGTACCACGTGGGGGTTACCGCGTGGGAAAAACGTGTGCTTTGGCCCAGGGCCACAACTGGGGGAGGAGGGTGGGGGAGCAACTCCCTCACTGAACAAGCTGTTAACATTAGAGACAGCCCAAACACGTTATCACTACCTCACGTCATGACGCCTCACCTACACGGGTTACAAGTAGTCACTTTGCTAAATCATAGCCAATGGCCAAGTTTCTTTTTTGGTCAAATCTGAATGTCCTCTAAAAGGAATGGGAAGGGTCGCAGAGAGTAATCTTGCACATGTTTCAAGAAAGGAATTACATAGATACTCGCCAGGAAGCAATTTAAGGGTGATACTGTGCGTGAAAGGAACATATTACACAGGCAATATATCGTCCTGCTCGTTCACAGATCATGAAGCCAGCTTTGCAGGAGGGTCCGTGCAGGCCTTGTATGATCTACAGGGAGTGTGTGGCCAGATATAGTGTTTTGCCCCCAGAATCATACGGGTGATCAAGTGAGGCAGCCACAACTAAATCTCACGCCGCTTGGTGTTAAAAGCCCACATTCAGCCAGCGATCACATTTCCTACCTCGGAGAAATTCTCTGGTCTGTGCCTTAGCTGTATTCCATGGGTTTGCTAACACAGTGATAGGATTAGATCCATTACTTTATCATCCTTGCTGTTAAACTCAGAGAGAATGCATTTTCATGCAAATATTTGAATTAGGTTTCCCAGAAGGTTCTAATTAATTAACAGCTTTATGCTCCGATTCTGGCATTCCAGGAGCTGTAGTCATACAATTTTTTTTTAACTAAGCACGTTCGGTAATACAACTGGTGCTATGCTAAGCGCTCTCAGTGGACAGTCTGATGTTAAGGCACTTTGGGCTATGCTAGGCCTCATTGGAAAGTCTGATGTCAATGTTCTGCACAGTACTTTATGTTCTGAATAGAAAACTAAGAGCAAAAGGTTTGCGCTCCCATGATGGTTTGTAACACCATGTATGAAGGGTGCTTGGGCCGCTTCACAGGGAATGCAAGTATGGATTCGGCATTTGTAGGTTAAATTGAGTTTGAGCTGCTTTACAAAAATGCGGGTTATAGATGCCGCTTTTGTCAGTTACACATTCTTTCCACATTTAGTCCAATTTTGGGGTATTACTGACTGGGGTAGTTACTGTTAGCATGAAGAAGTGGGCTGTTTCATCGGAAGGCAAAGAGCTCAATGTTCAATGCCCATGCGTGTTTTAATGGTCGCATTTCAAGTGCGCCAGCGGCAGGTTTTGGCACCAATGGCCTGGCCGGGGTAAAATTGATTGCCACCAGAATGGCCAAACCATTGGCGTTTGTAGTACGAAATGTGACTTGCCTCTCAGTGGCCATTCACATCTAGATTTCCAAGCTGTCATGTGACAGCAACCCATTCTACGGTTTTGAGGTCAGTCTAGCGAGGTGCTGGCCCAGGTGAAGTCACCCAAGCGCATTATCGCCAAGTTTGATGTCACATCAGTACGTCCCATGCCTTGCTGTCACGCCGTCATGAGTATTTAAGCACGCGTGTGCAGTTACACATGCAAAGTAGAGGACTGCCAACAAGCATCTAGACACCCATTGCAACGACACCTATACATTAGAAACCCGTTAGGTCACAGGGGGGTGCAGCAATATATGCCGGTGGTTGTCACAGGGTACCGGTTCACCCAGGTGCTCTACTTGTATGAATGCATACTACTAAGTTATTGTGTCACACACTATCTCTGCACCCAGGTGCCAGAACACTGGTTCATTGAATGTCAGTGTTGTGGCACACGCTACCGGTCCGCCCTATATACCTGATCACGCACGAGAGGCCTATGGTTTGTCAGGCGGTACCTCTGCACTCGGTTCTGCGATACACTGTACCTACCGCTCATGGCTTGTGCATTTATAGTGTGTTGGATGCCTATAATATCTTGCATTCGTTTTGTGTCACACATTGTATCACACTGTATCTTTTACACGAACACTAATCATCTGTGTTTGATTTTCATTTATGTATGGCTGGATCCATGACTGTTACATGGGAGGCGCTCCACACCACAATGACGGCAGGATGTGGGCAGGCAGGGGAACCGAAAGACCCAGGACGGTAGTGGCAAGCAGCGGATTCAAGGCTGATGGGCGATCAATGGAACAGCTCAAGAGGTGCCAGCGTGCATGGGTGAGATGGTGCTGCCCATGCACTGTATTGGTTGAATATAAGTATGTCAACCATTGGTTGTTGCCAGCCAGGGTATTTACCAGTACGCTACTGTACAGGTGTAGGTGTCAACCATTTGTCATTGCCAGGTGTGGTATTTTTAGCAGTACGCTACTTCACAGGTGTAGGCCTGGCCAGCTCGACTGCACCCAGGTTTTTAAAAGGCGGATCCGACACCCCTGGTAGGGAAAAGGTATTCCGCCATTACGGCGCCTGTGCACGCAGGTGCCATCGTAGGCGAGCTGTTGGGATGCTCCGCGGTAGGGTATGAGGCTTGCGCAGGCCCTATCCCAGAGCATAGGTTGTGTTCCATGATATGTTCATGGGGGATCTTGGGGGCCCTGTAGGGGCCCTCCCGGTGTAGCCTTCCAATGGGGCATTTTCATCGGCAATGGGTATCTGTCTGGGGCATTGTGTCTATTGGGCACATTGCGCTGCTATCAATTGGGGCTGTTTAGTGGCTCCCAGACTATGTCATTTTCCCCTTAGCCAGTTAGCCCCCGCATTATTATCCTACACTCGGGATGGGGATTACCGGGTACGCTTGGGTAATAAAGGAGCTGGGCAAGACACTAATCACAGGAGAAGGTGGGTAGGCATGTCTATGCCCGGGGTACATCTGGGCACTAGGACTGGAAAGATCCCCTAAGGGGAGGCTATCTAGGGCTCCACACCTCCAGAATATAGAGTCGTGCTTCTTAAAAGACGGCATCCATCTGTCAAAAGTTAGGGATTTGTAATCGTTAGGGAGGATCTTCTAGCCGCATTAGTTGGTTATAGGGGCAGGGCATGACCTTTCGGTGAGTTTTTTGGGGGGGGCCTGATAGTCGGTCAACTATGCAGGCCTGTGGCGGTAAGGTCATGATTGGTGAGCAGTAAATTTAAGGTCCTTAGAGGGCGGCGCCATTCTTGAATGGCGTCGCCCAAGGGGGAGGGACAAGTGGTCTCTCATAGAACTCCAGGGGCAGTTACAGCCGGGTGGCTGGATGGGTGCGGGGGAGGGGGAGTCACGCTTTCCCAGTAGGATGCTTGGCCACCCCGCACGTGCACAAGGGCGCAAGTAAATGGCGCATAACTGCAAGGGCCCCTTATGAAGAGAATTTACAGGACGTACGGGGGTGACCTGGGGGGGGGAAGTACCCTCATGGGAAATGGGCCCTCTGCGCATGCGCCCTCCGGTTGGAGGGCGGGCATAAGGGCGTACGGGGGCGACCTGGGGAGAAGTACCCTCATGGTAAACGGGCCCCCTGCGCATGCGCATTCCGTTGGAGTGCGGGCATAATTTGATAAGGATTTGGCACCAGTTAATGACCTTGCCGTAGGCTCAAATTAGGGATACGCAGAAAATGAAATGTTATTGTTATGATTATTGATTATTTAATGTTTAGATTCGGATAGGAATATTTTTGCATTAGAGATAGGTTAAGGTTAGGAACATTACACCTGTACCTATCCAAGTAATCAATGTAATGGTTTTTCTGCGTATTGTTTAAATATTATAATTAAAATTGTTTATTTAATTTTATGTTAATAAATACGGCCGGGGGGTTTACGACTCCCTAATCCAAAAATACAATTCCGTGTGCTAAGCGTGTTACTGTCTTAGTATTGATAAGGGATAAGGGGGTCTCGGCTGTACCTGACCATAAAGTAAGGCGGGGCCGGCATCGGACACGCCGCATGTATGGCGGTCCTGCAGGCCCCCGATGACCACACAGGGGCGGGCCTGTCGCACGCAAGGGTGACGCGACAGGCGCGTCCCGCCAATCGTGGGTCTCTAGGTGTTGGGCGCGTGCCCCGGAGGTGATTGCAATCACTTCCGGGGCACGCATCGCATCAAGGCCAGGCCGGTTAGAACCGGCCTGGCTCGAATAGTTCGAATAATAGGCTGGGAAGCGGCGGTGTCTACCTCTTTGCTCGCCGCGCCCACAGCCTGCCCCTTAAGGGCAACAGCCTCGCTAGGAGGCTGTATTTTAATTTCCCCACCCACCGTCCCCTAAAAGCAGGGTTTGCAGGGTATATTAGTAAGAAGTTAATTTTCAGGTGGCCATGGTTACGTTTATCAGATGTGTGATGATTTTCTTTCCCATTGTTTTAGGAGATGGTTTTTTCTTGAACAGGTCATGTTTATTGTTGTATTTTAGTTCCTTCAATGTAAAGATGGTAATGTCTATTCATATGTTTGATAGTTTCTTTCCCATTATTATAGGAGATTGTTTGCTTGAATAAGTTGTTCATTGTCGTATTTTAGTGCTATTCCTTGGTCAGGCGGTAAGGTCATGATTGGTGAGCAGTAAATTTAAGGTCCTTAGAGGGCGGCGCCATTCTTGAATGGCGTCGCCAAAGGGGGAGGGACAAGTGGTCTCTCATAGAACTCCAGGGGCAGTTACAGCCGGGTGGCTGGATGGGTGCGGGGGAGGGGGAGTCACGCTTTCCCAGTAGGATGCTTGGCCACCCCGCACGTGCACAAGGGCGCAAGTAAATGGCGCATAACTGCAAGGGCCCCTTATGGAGAGAATTTACAGGACGTACGGGGGTGACCTGGGGGGAAGTACCCTCACGGGAAATGGGCCCTCTGCGCATGCGCACTCCGGTTGGAGGGCGGGCATAAGAGCGTACGGGGCGACCTGGGGGGGAAGTACCCTCACGGTAAACGGGCCCCCTGCGCATGCGCATTCCGTTGGAGTGCGGGCTTAATTTGATAAGGATCTGGCACCAGTTAAGGACCTTGCCGTAGGCTCAAAATAGGGATACGCAGAAAATGAAATGTTATTGTTATGATTATTGATTATTTAATGTTTAGATTCGGATAGGAATATCTTTGTATTAGAGATAGGTTAAGGTTAGGAACATTACACCTATACCTATCCAAGTAATCAATGTAATGGTTTTTCTGCGTATTGTTTAAATATTATTATTAAAATTAAAGATTTAATTTTATGTTAATAAATACGGCCGGGGGGTTTACAACTCCCTAATCCAAAAATACAATTCCTTGTGCTAAGCGTGTTACTGTCTTAGTATTGATAAGGGAGGAGGGGGTCTCGGCTGTACCTGACCATAATCATTTGGGTACTTACTTGATGAAAGGGCAACTCAATCTGGAGTCGAGTAGCAGACGATCTGCAAAAGCTGCAGAGAGGCAGGACTGGCCACCCATGGAAGCAAGAGCCACGGTGTGGGTGAGCCAGGAGGCATTCAATGAGCAGTCGGGTCTATACTTCTATTGTCTGTCTGCCCACTGCTATCCCCTGGTCCAGCCCTCCCCTGCCGTCCCCTGGTCCAGCCCTCCCCTGCCGTCCCCTGGTCCAGCCCTCCCCTGCCGTCCCCTAGTCCAGCCCTCCGATAGGTTAAGACTGTCAATAGGGAACGGGTAGTGCAGTAGGAACAGATTGATGTCCATCCTTCTGTGCTTAAGAGATACTCAAATATGCCATGGATGATATACATTCTGATGTACACACCAGCTGCTCAGATTTTCAAATGCATATATTCTTTCTGTGAGTTGCACATGAGAAAAATCACCTTTTTTTTAATCAATCTTTGTAGGACAAGTTGGGAAATTTTTTTTGCAACTCAAGCCGGAGGCTTACCAGTATCTCATTACAGTTATCTTCTAATATCAGGCGTGACTAAAACAGGTTAGCCACCGATAATATTCATTTTTATAAAAGACAAGCATTGAGCATGCCAGTAGGTCTGGCTTTAATGTGCTGCAGCCCCTCAAGCAAGCAGCTTACACTTTATTCACATTGGCAGAGTCATTTACCTGCAGTGTGCTGGGAATAGAAATGAGAACCATGAAGGAGGGTATACCTGCTCTGGTGCAATGAAACATGGACCCACCCAAGAGTGCATGGGAAGAGAAATAAGGGCAGGTACGGCTGAAGCCGATGATGCTCAGAAAAAGTGCCAGAAAGTGACTCGTGCATCATACAGTGTCTTTTGCATTTGGAGGGAGTTTAACTGGAATTAACAACAGCATACTGAGGTGAATTGAGTAACAGATGTGGCAAATTCATGTTGAAGTCAACAAATAGCATATTTTGGAAGGCCAAGCAAGATTACATTACCGCATTACTGTAATCCAAACAGGATGAGATAGATACCACGATCACCAACATTTTCCCTTCAACTCAAAGGCAAGGAAGAATTTTCCTTATGCACTTTGAAGGAGAGTAACATATACCAGCAATCATGTTGACATGCAGGCAGAAGGCAAGGTAACATTGACAGAAACACCAACATTTTTGGTGATAGTAACAAGGGCTAGGGTGGGCTAAGAGCCAGGGGCTATCAAACAGAAGTCCATGTCTCAGGATTTCAGATGGATTTACAAATTGCAACTCCACCCTTTATGAACCTCACAAAGTTACCAGAATTAAAATCACATACCCTAAAGTGCTATCACAAGGACAACTTACAGTGTAAATGCAATGCGTTTCTGATACCTGTTGGGTACCATGCGGCAATTTGCACCTCATCAGGATTTAATCTTAAAAATCATCAGTCTTCTTATATTGGCCTAATGGAAAGCATAAAGCTTATCACAATGATAAAAGTTAAACCTACAGGCTTTGTCACAAGAGTCATTCTGCCCTTGACATGACATTTAAAAAACAATGAAATAAGTCTGTCAACTTTAACATGAAAATAAATAAACATGACCATGGTGTCTTCGCCAACGACACCAATCAACCATTTTCAGAAAACTCAAAGTATGCATTGACATAAACCTCAAATCTCCAATTGGAGATATCAATCTTTTTCTAGTGTCAGACCACTGTTTTTCAATCCTTCCTTATTGCATTTGTGGGAGAGTGTTTACAATGTGTATTCTCCTCCTATTTTATTTGTCAGATAATTTAAAAAAAGTAAAGCCTCTGAATCCTCTTGGTCTGTCCCGGAGTTTACAAAATAAAACCCATATTTGCCAGAGAGTTCACCATCTAAAACCACTTTTGGTTGCATTAGGCTTAGTTCACAATGCAATTCTCTTTCATATTGCATCTGCCAGAGTTTGCAAAGTAAATTCCCTTCATATTGAAATTGTCAGAGTTCATATTGCGAAACCACTCCCTATCATATTTGTCAGAGTTCAAAATATGGTGTTTGGCAAGGAGTTCACAATCAGGGGTGTGGCTTCCATTGGTGCAGCAGGTGCAGTGCCCATGCGGGGCCCATGGAAGGATGACTATTGCCTTTCTTGCACTAGAGCCCATGACATACTGGCCAGGCCACTGTTTGCAATACAAAACCCCTTTCAATTCTATGTACTTAATCCGAACCCAGGCAGTTGGTAGTTACTGGGCCCGAGATGTGTAATTGAGAGTCTTTCTCATTTGGTGCCCTCAAGCCTTCATACCTATTTCTCTCAAACTGGAGACCAAGCACCCCGTTTAGCACTTGAATCTCAGAGTAATGGAGGAAAGCAGTCCGAGGCTGAATCAGAGAGCTGATGTAGGGTAGAAAATCAAACCTCAGCAATGCACAAAAATTACAATAAATCAATGTCCCATAAGTGCTTCTTTAAAAGAAAAACTATGGCATGAGCACTAATGAAATTCTATCCACACAATTAGAAATATAATACAAGACTTCAAGTGGAATTGCAAATCGAAACCCTTTCAAACGGGACTTCACAGAACCACAGGGTGCAAATCATGCACCCTATCAGAAACGGCATCTAACCAGGTGAATCTTGTCTGTTCCTATTATCTGTGTCGTACTAGATGATAATGTGCACACCAACGGGCCTTAGCCCTAAAAACTAGTGATTTATACTTCAAGTCATTCACAATGTGAAATTAAAGGCCTACTTTTTTATCAGCATATTTGAAAATCAAAAAATTAAGCCTATTGAATTTAACATGAACATAAGCATGACCATGTGGTCATGCCTAGCGAGACCCTTTAAACAATTTAGACAGTCCCAAAGTACATATTGACATGAATATTATATATCCATTTAAAATACAACTACTGCAAAGGAGTACTGGAGATTCTGCCTTATTCTGTGGAAGTGTGTTTTGCAATAAGGGACATATTGTGGTTATACTAATGTGATTCTCTGCTATCTTGTCATCTGCATGTACTCCATGTACCATCTTACCAACGTGCACTGTTCTGCATTAAGTTAAAATATCAATATACATACATATAAAACAACAAGCATTTACTATGGCTAGACCTAAAAAGGAAGCACTGTTGTAACCCCCTTCTTATTGTATTTGTCAGATCATTTACAATTCTAAACCCATTCCTTTTATATTTGTCTTACCTATAGTTAACATTTCAGTGCTGTTAAGGCAGACCTAACCAATGGTATACATGGCATATTCTAGGAAAGTATGATCTGCTTCTTGCTTGATGAGATGCTGTTTTTGACCAGTCTGGGATCCTGCTAATCAGGACCCCATTCTATCTGCTTTCTACCTAAACAGTTGTGTTCAGTACCTAGGTACATCCTAGATTAGATACTGGGGTACCCTTGTCAGTCCCTAGTATATGGTACCCATGTACTCCGGGCATTTGTACCCCAGAGGTCTCCGATGGGCTGAAGCATGCATTATGCCACCCATGAGAGAAAATTCAAAATGGAATTACAGGTCTGCCATTGCAGCCTGTGTAAGCTGGTGCATGCACCACTTACTAGAGATATAGGTTTACTATTGTCATGATTCTCCGTGGACAGAATTAATACAGGAGCCTGAAGACTTCAAGTCCCAACATGCCTCGGGACTCACCTGGTTTTCCGAGGCAAGTGAGGCTGCTTCATAAGCCCTTCCCTCAGATCATACAGGTGCTTGTCAATCTTCTTCGAGAGCGTATGTGTCCTGGCTTGTCCTGCATCTCGTCTGCTGTTCCCAGAAGTCGATCGCTCTCCTGTGCTTTGGAGAAATCATGCTTTTGCTGAGCATCGAATAATGGAAGGAGCTGCCTCGCTGCTGACGGTATTCTGAGCTCTGTCGCATCGAAACTTCCTTTGCGTGAGAATAGCTTTCCGGCATTTCTACCTGCCACCTCACTGTTTGCTCCTTCCATTCGCCAGGCTCCACAGACGGGAGCCTACATTTCGACAGCGGAGCTTTCATAGATTGTGCCGCGTATTTGATTTTTGTACGTCTTCTTTTACTTTACCTTTTTTGCTGCATATGGGCAACTAGCTCGTGGCCTGACATTTGGTTTTCCGGTTCCTAGCTGGATTTGGACCGCTCCAAGGAAAGGAGCCTTGTACCTTTTCTAGTTACTCAACTCCACATTAGGATTCCTACACACCTATATGTAGTGCAATTGTAAGTAGTGGGCAGAGCAGCCCCATTACTTTTGAGACTTCATTTTCACAACATGAGCTTGATCACGACACTTCTGAATTACCTGTTTTGTTTCAAATTTTTTTACTCTCTGTATGTTTTAGAGAGAGAGAGAGGAGACGCACGGCTGTGCGCACGTTATTGGACTGGGGTTACTATCCTTCCTTATTCTCTCTGGGGTCGTAATTCATGTTGGATGGTCTGTGCCTTGGACTCCTGCTTGCTTTCCTCATTCTCATCCACCTCACAACCCAAAGTGTTACCAGAGGTAGAGAGAGTAAGTATGTCCTTGGAATGATAGGGGAGTTGGTATTCGATACAAGGACATCTTTGTTAGTCTGATGGTAGTAATACCTGTTGTTTCTGCCTTATACAGGATATATCCAAAAGCTGAGGAATTCTTCTATGCTCCCTTATCGAGTGTTGAAAAAAGGGCCATTCAAGTAGCAGACCGCTATTTTATTTATTTTATCCACTTTCCCTTTTCCCCTGCGTGCTGCCTCCCCAGGGAAGAATTTCATAGCTTCCCGGAAGGGGTAATATGGGGTGGAACTGAGATCTATGCATCGCCCCCGCTGGATTTGTTCCTGAAGGTTAGTGGCTGTCTGCTATTAACCAATCTGAGTTCTGACAACTATATCCAAGGGTCACTGCACTTAAAACCCATAAGTCACCCCTACAGCAAGCCTTTACATCCCGAGGGCCGGGTGCTTGGTTCTAAGTGAGAGGGTGGCCCTGCATGAGCAGGAGACCCCTGCAGCCTACGGAGTCCATTCTCCCAGGTTGTCATGGAAGCAGCCATCTACTATATAGAAGGACAACGCGTAATCCCACGATGACCATCTCGAAAACGGCTGCAACAAATAAACGGTGTGGGAGGTATCATTCCAAGCACTGGAAGAGCCCTCTGTTAGGCTCTCAGTGTTCCCGGTACCAGCCTTCCAGTCCCGGACAGCACAAAATGGTTGCTGCCGATCAGAGACACATTTCTGCCCTCCTGCTTCTGAGCCAAGCTCAAGCAAGGGAAGGCAGAACAATAGGCATTCTGTCACAGGGAGGTGTGACCACCTCCCAGACAGGATTTCATTTATTAGGGCTGTGTGTGTGCACTTACCAGTGCCAGAAAGTCTGCATGAGGGCCACATTTGGTCTCCCTGTGCATAGTCCAGTTCAAATCAGTCCTGGGAGCCGTTGGCTCCCGCTCTGGTGCAAGACTGGACAAAGGACATGGGAGTAACCTTCCCCCTGTCCAAACCCTTCTCTGGGAGGGTCCCCTGAATCTTCCTAATCTGTTCCTCAGGCAACTTAAGGGCTTACCTGCATGTAGGTCCCTAGATTCATCTTGGGAGAAGATTCAGAACTGAAACCCCTGCACTTCTACTGTCTGGGCACTCTGGACTTCGCTTACCTTGGTTTGGGCCTGACTTCATATCCCTTCCAGTATGCTGCATTGTCTGTGCCTGTGCATCATACAGGAACCTTCCAAGGCCTGTGAAGCATCAAGGACAACCAAAGTCATATCCCTTGGAGGGAAGGAGTCACTCTCCTGCATCCGCAGGCACAGCAACGAAGATGATCGGTCTGCAGATCTCGAGCTACTCCAGACTCCGTGGGCTCTGCCACACAGGTGGTGTTTTTCCTCAGCTCTAAAGGCCTGCTCTACCCTCTTACAAAGTTTGTGGCCAGTAGTCCTTGTGGGGGGTTCAATAACTGAACCCCTGGGTAAACATCCCCTTTGCAGTTGCAAAGGCTTGTCGACATCTTTGCAAGAAGGTCTTTGGGCTCCAAGTAGCCCCAGCCTCAAGCACCTCCAGTGACGAGAATCTTCAGCCACACTGCATCGTGTGCATTGTGGCCTGCATTGTTTGGTGAGCTGCTTGAGGGTCACATTTGTTTTCCTTGAGCTCCCCTAATACCTCGGGGTCTATCCTGACTCCCCTGCTTGTGGTGAATCTTTTGGACCTTGCTGGTGCCACCCGTGCACCTTCTTGACTTCCTGCGTGGGTTGCATTTGCCAAGGCTTGAGGGTACTCCGGCTGGACACCGACCCCTCAGCACTGGACATCCTCCATTGGACCGCTCGTATCTGGGTCCTGGTCATCCTCAGCATCGCCTGGTCCTCGCAGCTGCAGAGTCAAGGTCACCGTCATCTTTCCTGAAGCACCCAACACCAGAGGACATTCGTCTTCCAGGGCTCCTGGTCACTCCCGAGTGACATAGACTCTGTCCCCTCTGCTTTCAGGTACTCCTCTTCAAGAATCCATGTTTGGATTCCTTCGGACACTTTCTCCTCTTCCAGCAGCGGCACTTTCCTGAAGTCCTCCATTGGGTTCGACAGCGGTTTCCGACGCCACTTCAAACCTATGCACCCAGCTTCCTTGGGATAGGTAACTTGGGTACCACGGAATCCACGGGTGGGGTGGCTCTCCAGACTTACACATAGACTTGTACAGAGCATGCGGCCGTGTTATCACACGCACACGCTCTCCGTGGGGTCCCTATCTACTTACCTTGGGTGGTTCTGTGGGTCCACAGCAACAGGTGAGGGACTGTCACGAGACCGGTGTGCTGAAGAAGGAAGACCGACTTTGCCCTCCTCATACCAGAACAAAATGATAGCTGCACCCATCATATAAAGAACCACTACAGACAACCAGTTTTGATTTTTCATTTATTTCTCCCTGCAACCACCCTTATGGAGCTCGTGGTACAGTTCAGTGGTCTAATGTACCTGCTGCTGGGAGTGATTCAAATCAGCCCGGGCACATTCAATTCTGCTGAAGAATATGAAATTATGCCATCCATTCAAGTGCATAATGTTGGTATCAGCTTTTTTTAGGATGGATGGGGTAACAAAAAGCCATGGGTGATCCATGGTTGATCTGTCATCTAGCTTGTGTGGTCATTCAATGAGGTTCAATGTTGAAGACAGCCACAGAAGATACTACTCAAAATCAGTAAGGACAGGGCTCACCGTTTGATACCGGCGCTGGGAGCTGCTCAGCCCAGCACCATGTGACTCTGGGCAATATCTCACTTAATCTCCCCAATGGCTCCCAGCGCCTTGAGACCCTAAGTGGTGACAAGTTTGCACTTTACAAGTACCGGGTCAAAAATTCTAAAGGTGCCTTTACCGCAACATTCAGTGCTCTTGGAAAGCGCCTTGGCTCTCGCCAGAGGATGTATGTTCTGCAATACAATTGAGCGACCCACCTATACGAACACCTTACGCAGCGGCTGCCGTGATAGGCAGACAGGTTCAATAGGCACTTACATTTAATTGATACAACTGATTCCAGTGGCAGAATTTCGTTTTTCTGGTTGCACAGTCATTACTGTTAGAGCTTCCCAGGGCTTAACGTGCAGGCTCAGTTTCCACTCTCAGGAGCCCAAACTAGGATTTTATTTTTCCTATCTATACCATTGATATCTCTCAACTGAACCTTGAGAAATCATGTTAAAATTATAGGGTGTAGGCGATAAGATTGAAATCCACTAAAAATGCCTTCCTCATGGAGATAGCCTGTGCGGCTGGTCTCCTTGCTGGAGAAAACGTAATCTGCTGGGCATATGTTTCAAGAGCAATGATTGATATTGCTTGCCTGGTTTCATAATGCACCTGTTGCAGAGATGTATAATTATGGAGTTGGATGGCGTACCTGCTGCAGACATCTGGGCATGATTTGTACTGTACACGGTACCAGTGAGATTGGCACATGGGGTATGCATGTACTGCAGAGAGTCCAAGCAATCTCTTAGTGACATATTCATCTCCAAGGTGAATCAGATGTGGGTATTGTTGTAAATTTGCGGGTCACATCTTCCCGCCTACAGCAGGATCTTGGTGCATGCGACGACTACAGTCTAAATGGGGAAAATAAAGTGCAGCGCAAGAACTTAGAACTTTGTGAAGTGGCCGGGATTAGGGAGGGGCACTGGTTGAGGTTAGGAGGCGTGTCCTAAATATCTTTGCGAGTTTTTTATATGGTTACATGTGCTCGTGGTCTTCTCCTATGTAAAAAAAGGACAAAGTGGTATTCTGGTTTCATCAGGAGAATGTACATTTATTGGCCCATTGTCACATACTTGTGTTCATTTCTAGACATAATCATTAGTAATGCATAGCATGCCCTTTGCGGATGGAGCATATTCAGTGATGCTTCCCAAGTAGGTTAGCTAAGGGAAAGCGGGCAGGCATGTTTTTTGGTTGCACCAGCTTATGAAACCCCTAAATGGGCGCCCGTGGAGCATCCAGTGATTAAAGTATTTTAAAGGCTTTCAAGAATGAATTAATTTGGATACCGCCCCTTTGTTCAGGTGACCAAGCGCAGAGGTTGGAATGGTACACCCCGGACAAAAGGTGCCTGATAGATGTCGGTAAGCTGGATAGGATCTTGGAGGTCTTGAACTGGGTAGGTGAGGCTGAGGATGCAGTAACTTTGTTGTCAGCGCCCCCCCCCCTTTCCTGTAATTGGGTTGGGGTCCAACCAGGAAATCCTCGGCGGTATTTGTACTCAGTAATATTGCATGCTTAAGGGACACTCGGGTAGTCACCAAGGGGATTAAGTTATTCAGGGGTGAGCGGGTGGTGTTTTTGGTATGTGCAGTTAGGGCGACCTATGCATACTTGCAGAAGTGTCCGAGGGTGGCATCAGCTTCACTATTAGTCCCTGCTACAGGTGTTTCCTTGAAATAAATACCAGTTTGCCCATTTTATGCGGGAAGTCCTCGTGGCTCGAATATCCAGGGCACCATCAGCACACATTCCTTTAGGATAGGTGCAGCAACATTTGCAGTGGGAGCAGGCCGTAACACAGGAGCACTTAAGAAGATTGGCAGGAGGAAGTCGGAAAGCTACAAACGCTATGTGCGGCTCAATACGTTATAGGCACAGGAGCTTCTCTCAGGCCCACTGAAGTAACGATAATTTTTTTCCTTCCTGTTTATTTGCATTAGGGCACAGGGCTACAGCTAGTGTGTGGGTCATTGGTCTTACCTTCGTGCGGCGCGCACGTTCAACATTCAGCCGGAGACGTTTGTCCAAGTAGACAGCAGATGCAGGTCTTCAATTTCACTGGGCCGGTAGGGGTAGTCCTTGTCTGGAAGGTTTATGCGGGATTGTCAAGGAGGTTGCAACCCGGGAGCTACCGCTCAGGCACCCATCATTCTGTGCTAAGAGAGAGGGTTTTCATAAACTGTTTTTGTGTCCTCAGTGTGCCACTCTCTTCTGACTCGAGTGTGCCCTGTTTTTGAGTTGCGGTGTCCGTCTGTTAGAGCGGACCTGCCATTTTGTAAGTGTGCGGTCTAGTCTTTTTTGGGCCCACAGCTACAAAGGGACACGCCGGCATGGGCGCGCAGCGTGATAAAGGCAATATTCGTTGTACTGACAGATGTATGTTGCACGGGGAGCTGCTAATTGACTTTTGCGTTTTTGCACATGAAGGGGAAACATTTTTAAAGTACAGATTTTCTTTTAATATAAATGGGGAGCTGCTAATCGATTTATGTTGTGCACATCAATCGAAATAATTGTTTTTAACTGACTCTTGCGTTTTTGCACATGAAGGGGAAATCCTTTTAAAGTACAGACCTTCTTTTAAAAGAAACGGGGAGCAGCTAAGAGAGAGGGTTTTCATAAACTGTTTTTGTGTCCTCAGTGTGCCACTCTCTTTTGACTCGAGTGTGCCCTGTTTTTGAGTTGCGGTGTCCGTCTGTTAGAGCGGACCCGCCATTTTGTAGGTGTGCAGTCTAGTCTTTTTTGGGCCCACAGCAACAAAGGGACACGCTGGCGTGGGCGCGCAGCGGACACACGCAGCGGGCGCGCCACTGGCGCGCCAATGGTGTGCCAAAGGCAAGCCCGTCTGCACCCGTCTGCGCACTGACCGCGCACAGCGCCAGCCTGGCTGCCCGATTCAGACCACAGCAGGATACCGCAGGAGGCTGCTGTATTTGCTATACAGGTTTGGAATTACGCAAGATAGGTGTCCTGGGAAAGGGGAGGGTGGGGTTCAAAATTGAGGAGAATGCGTGCCCTTTCTCAGATTTTGTATTACAAGAGTACCTCCTCTGCGGTTTACTTAATGTAAGGTCTCTGTCCAAGCACTGTGTGGAGATTCAGTTGATGTTGGAGCTCCACAAATTGGATATCCTATTCATGACAGAAACTTGGACACATCCAGAAAGTGACTTAGAACCAGGATTGGCATGTCCGCCGGGGTATAAAGCCTGTCATAAACCTAGACTGAGTGGGAGGGGAGGAGAAGTAGGTGTGATTTTTAAAGAATCATTGAATCTGGCTGCTATTGAGATCGATGTGATAGAGGGGTTTGAAATGCTTGGTTTTGCCATAAAGTACTCTAATGGGCATGTATTGACTGGGTTTGTGTGTTATAGACCTCCAGGGGCCATTAGCGTGCAGCAACAGTAGTCACTGATTGAGACTATCAGCAATTTGGCAGTTACACACACGATAGGTTGGTGGTTTTGGGTGATTTCAATCTTTGGTTTAATGGATCATTAGACTGTGGATTTAAGAATCTACTTCAGTCATGTGAGGGTTTTAACCTACATCAGCAGGTCTCTGAGCCTACTCACAAGGGAGGACACACCCTGGACTTAATTTTCGCAGAGGACCACATATTGGGAATATTTGACATTCTGCAGGTGGTCTGGTCCGATCACTATCTGATTAAATTCCAGGCATATATCCCTAAGGGTGGCAGTCACGTAACTAGGGAAATAAAAAATTATGTTAGCAGAGATTGGAAGGCCCTTCTAGGAAAGGGTAGCACTCCTCCGGTGTTTGCTCTGGATGGCTGTTTTATGTCAGACAGACATGTGGAAGAGAACTATGCGACCCTCTGTAAACAGATCACTTCCACTCTGGATCGGGTTGCTCCACTGAAAAATCGTAGGAAAGTAGGTAGACCCTCTGCCCCATGGTTTAATGATAGACTAAAAGATCTGAAACTAGAATGTAAACAGGCAGAGAGGAAGTGGAGAAGGAGGTATGAAGTTAAGGATAAGTCTGCTTGGAAAACAGCAATTGCTAGCTATAAAAAGGAGATAATTATCGCAAAAGCGGAATACTTCTCCAATTCTATCCTAAATGCTCCTAATAATACTAGAAGTATTTTCAAAATAGTGAACAACCTGATGAGTCCTGATTGCGTCAAGAAGCAGATACCTCCCTCCCAAGCTCTCTGTGATGACCTTGCCAGGTTTTTCAATGCTAAAATTAAAACTATCATTGATGGCCTTGGTAGGGACACTATGGAAGAGGAAGGAGTTGGCCCAGAGTTATATGAGCAGTGGAGGAGGGTCTCTTCTGGCGTTCGGAAAGAACTAGAGACAGAGAGCCCGAATTCCCTGGTGAAATTTGAGATGCCCACTGTGGAGGAATTCGGTCAGGTGGCCCTAGATATTTCCTCGGGTTCACCACTGGACCATGTGCCTCATAAAATTTGGAAGGAGCTGGGAGGAGAATTGTTCCCTGTACTCCACCTTATTTGCAACCAATCTCTTTGCTCTGGAGTAGTACCGAGCAGCTGGAAGCAGGCACTGGTAACACCTCTTTTAAAAAAGTCAACTCTGGATCCTGCCTTTTCTAAATACTATAGGCCAATTTCCTTGGTACCGTATCGAGCTAAAATCGTAGAGCGGATAGTTAGTAGATTACTATCCAAATATCTGGAAACTAACAGGATCCTAGAAGATGTGCAATTCGGGTTTCGTCCTGCACATGGCGCAGAGACTGCCCTGGTGACAGTAATGGATGAGCTTCGTGTGCGGGCAGATAGAGGTCAAGCGGCGGTTCTTATCCTGCTTGACCTCTCTGCCGCGTTTGACACGGTCAACCATGCCATTCTTCTGACAAGACTGAGGGAGGTGGGAATATCGGGGATCGCCTTGAAGTGGTTTCAATCTTTCCTCTCTGATAGGAGTCAGGCAGTGGCGATTCCTCCCTATCAATCTAATTTTATTAATACCTCCCATGGCGTCCCTCAGGGCTCCGCGATCAGCCCGATTTTATTTAATATATACTTGCAACCTCTGATCCCGATCATAAGGGCACACAATATTAACATTGTTAACTATGCGGATGACACTCAAATGATCCTCTCCTTGGAGAGGGAACAGTCCACGTCCCTTGAAGTGTTTCATAACTGCATGAGAGATATAACTCACTGGCTAAGGGAAAATTAATTGCAATTCAATGCTGATAAAACCGAAGTTCTCTATTGCCTAGCAGGGAAGGCACCCCCCCATGCTGCCCTCAAATTTTTGGCCATCAAATTCGGAGCGTCCACCATTGCCTGTTGACAAGGTTCGGAATTTGGGTATCGTGTTTAATAACAAGGTGACGCTCGAATCTCAGGTTAATAAAACCGTGGGGAGCTGTTTTGCTATTATTAGAGTCCTTCACAAAATGTTCCCGCTATTGCTAATCCATGCGCGAATATTGGTAGCCCAGAGCACCATCTTAAGCCGATTAGACTACTGTAATGCGTTGCTGCTGGATTCCCTGAGATATCTAATAGATAGGCTCCAGAGGATCCAAGCAATTGCAGCTAAGGTGGCTTTGGGGAAGTCAAGACGGTTTTCGACCTCCTTGGCTTTGGCAGAACTGCACTGGCTTCTGATATTGCAGAGAATCCAATTTAAGTCACTCTGCATAGCCTTTAAGGCCTTGCATGGATTAGGACTAGGCCTGGGCTAAAATTTCGTTCCGTTCGCGGAAATTGCGTTAATTTGACATTTTCGCGTTTCGCGGAAGGCGCGAAAATGTCAAAATTTCCGCATTCCGCAGCTTGGCGATAATTTGTTTCTTGCTCGCGCTGTAAAATAATACATTCTCGCGCGCACGTGATCGCCTTACCTGAATCCTGCGTTCGCCGACAAGTTTTCTTGATCCGGTCGCGTTCTCCATGAGATGTTGTATTGTTTTTAGCCATTTGCGCTGTCTCGCGACAGTTCGCGCCCGCAGTGACGTCATGCGTCGCGCGATCACGTCTTTCTTCTCGCGATCATGCACTGCGAGACAACTGAAAACAAGATGGCCACGCCCGCGAGAAACCACATGGGTAGGTTGGCGAGCCGCAACCATGCAGAAAAACTCGCGAACATGCGGGAAAAAAACTTCCGCATCTTCGCGATATTTCCGCGTGTTTGCGATAATTTTTAACTTTTTTGCGATAATTTGCGAAAGTGGATTTCGCAAATTCCGCCCACCCCTAATTAGGACCGGAACTCTTGCAGAGGAAATTTGCCTGGTATGTCCCTGAAAGAAGCCTTTGCTCTTCGTCAGCTAGACTAGCGAAGGTGGCAAGATTTAAAAAAGTAAAATCCGGAGGCAGAGTTTTCAGCATCTCTGCCGCCCGATTATGGAATAAGCTCCCATTGGAAATGAGACATTTGGTCGATCTCTTGCCTTTTAGGAAGAGATTAAAAACGTGGCTCTTTCCCAGTGCATGATATAGTTATTCTAGTGTCTTCCCGAAACAGTAGTCTCTTAGTGCATGTATATGCCAGCGCCAGGATGCCTGATAGGTGATAGTGCACTCTATAAATGCAATAAATAAATAAATACATTTAGGAACCGAGATGTGGTCAATCAGGACACCTAAGGGAGTGTGAGAATATGTGAGCAGGAGATCTGTTGTATTAGTAAAAAGTTTACTTTATTAGACTGTATGAATTTTTGTAAATATAGGGAAATGTTATGCAATATGAATACTACTGTTGAATTTTAATGTCGTGTTTATGGAGTGTAATAAATACTGCTACAGAATGGGTACATTCTCAAAACTCAAATCTGGTTGTTTGTTATGGCTTCATAGGATGGGTGCAGCTGTAATGTTGTTCTGGTATGGGGAGGGCGGTTTCGGTCTTCCTTCTTCAGCACACCGGTCACGTGACGGTCCCTCATCTGTGGACAAAAGGGCCACAGCCCCCCTCACAGGCCCCGGAGACAGGTGCGGGCCGGTATGGACCGGTTGACAGCAGCGGCCGTCAAGCGATCCATACCGTCAATAAAATGAAAACAATCAGTTAGCGATTTCTCATCAGCTAGATCTGTCACCATCCACCAACGATGTTCCCAAAGGGCATGCTATGCATTACTAATGATTATGCCTAAAAATAAACACAAGCATGTGACAATGGGTCAATAGATCCTCATTCTGCTGTTGAAATAAGAATACCACTTTGTCTTTTTTTTACATAGGAGAAGACCACGAGCCCATGTAACCGTATAAAAAATACGTATCTGGTTTACATTGGAGATGAATAGAGATTGGAGTCCCCGCAGTACATGCATACCCCTCATACCCATCTCGTACCCATCTCACTGGTACCGTGCACAGTACAAATTACGCCCAGATGTAGACAGCAGGTACGCCATCCAACTCCTAAATTATACATCTCTGCAAAAGGTGCATTATGAACCACCTAAGCAATATCAATCATTGCTCTTGAAACATGTGCTAAGCAGATTACGTTTTCTCCAGGAAGTGGCCCAGCCCCACAGGCTATCTCTGTGAGGAAGGCATTTTTTGTGAATTTGAATCCCATCGCCTACATCCTATCGTTTAAACACGATTTCTCAAGCTTCAGTTCAGAGATATCAATGGTATAGATTGGAAAGATAAAAACCTAGTTGGAGCCCCTGAGAGTGCAAACTGAGCCTGCAGGTTAAGCACTGGGATGTGCTAAATGTAATGACTGTGTGACCAGAAAAACTAAATTCTGCCACTGGAATCAGTTGTACCAATTAAATATGAGTGCTTAGTGAACCTGTCTGCCTATCAAGGCAGCTGCTGCATAAGATGTTCGTATAGGTGGGTCGCTCAATTGTGTTGCAGAACACACATCCTCTGGTGAGAGCCGAGGCGCTTTCCAAGAGCACTGAATGTTGAGGTAAAGGCACCTTTAGAATTTTTGACCCGGTATTTTTAAAGCGCAAACTTGTCACCACTAAGGATCTCAAGGCGCTGGTGGTCGTCAGGGAGATTAAGTGAGCTATTGCCCAGAGTCACATGGTGCTGGGCTGAGCAGCATGCGGCGCCGGGGATCGAATCGTGAGCCCCGTCCTCACTGATTTTGAGTAGCATCTATTGGGGCTGTCTTCAACATTGAACCTCATTGAATGAACACACAAACTAAATGACAGGTCACCCATGGATCACCCATGACTTTTTGTTACACCATCGATCCTAAAAAAAATGCCAATATCAACATTATGCACTTGAATGGACAGCATCATTTCCTATTCTCCAGTAGAATTGAATGTGCCCGGGCTAATTTGAATTGCTTCCCTCAGCAGGTACATTAACCCGCTGAACTATACCACGAGCTCCATAAGGGTGGTTGCAGGGAGAAATAAACTACTACTACTCCCTGCGAGTCACCGTAATGCAGGCTCTCTGCTGCAGCGGCAGCAAAGTCCTCCGAGCATTGCTGCCGCACCCACTCCAGTGGACTGCCCCCTCCCACATCTCCAGTAAAATAAATCAATGTCTAAATTCTTTCTGACACTTCTCATCAGCTTGGTTTATGGATTTCCTGCTGATACAGGACTCGCCTGGTTTACGCTCCCCTCCCTCGCCCCATCGCCAGAGCAGTCCACTGCGCACTTAGGTCCAGCTCATAAGCAACACCTCAAATCCCTAAAATGGCCTCCTCTGTTTCTTATTATTTGCCACCATTTTGTTGTTCTTGTAAACTCATTTATGCATTATACATATAACATATCTGTATGTCAAGCTAACATAACAGTGGGTAAATGCGTTTGCTGCAGAGAAGGAACTGTGCGCAACCTGTGAGACGCGGGTGCAAGCGCCAGAGGGGCCAACCCAGGAATTAATTTGCCTGATTCCGCCGATGGGACCTCCAAATATGGGGGCGTAACATTTTTCTTCAGTGGTCGCCGCTGCCGGAGTCTCCCTAGCAGGCCGACAGAGGAATCTAACTGGTGGTGAGGCTGGCACAGTCAGCGTGCAGTGAAACAAAGTCTCTCTCACGATGGGGGAAGTGTGCACCGGGAAACCTCAGGGGCAGGCAGGCAGCAAGATGCTCATTAGGATGATCTACAGTCTTTTAATCTGTTCTGCTGCCCCTGAAAGCTGCCCAGGCAGCCCCGCTGCCCCTCCCAGGCAACCAATCGTTGCCTCCTGCGGGAAACCTGTCTGCGAAAATGTGAACCCGCGGCCACCGTTGGTCCGCTGCCATCAACCGGTTCATACCGGCCTGCACCTGTCTCCGGGGCCTGCGGGGGGAGCTGCGGCCCTGTTGTCCATTCTACGTCCTCTCGACATTGTCTTGATTTGAGTCGTGGTTCTTATACCACTTTCTTAGTATATTGTTTGTCCCCCCCTGGTGCCCACTGTATATTAGTGCTATTTACTGTGATTTATTTGCTAAAGTATTGGGTGCTTTGTGTCTGTCTCCGTGTAGGAGATAGTGTAACATACTAGATAGTGTTTTATAATAAATACACATTTTTATAAATACTTTGTGTAGTTCTTTTTAATTTAATCTATACTATAAGATTGCATTCTGGTAAAACAAACTGCTTTACACTCCTTCAAGACTAAGGCTGCTCTCCACAGCTACCATTTGGATAGCTTTCTAAGGTTGTCTGAGATATCCTAAATCAATCAATCAATCAATCAATCAATGACACTTATAGAGCGCGCTACATACCCGTAGGGTCTCAAGGCGCTGGGGGGGGGGGGAGGGGGGGTGCATACAAAGACGGTTCAGAGACCGGAGGGTCAGAGGGAACAAGTTTTAAGACCACACAGGGTTAGATCCCCAATTAAAGTATCTATAACACAAAAAACCCTGAGGTCTAAAATAGCCGAATAAGAAAAACGAAAAGGTGGTGTGAAGATGACAAACAAAAAAGCCCACTTCAAGTAATGAAAGGGCAATCCCTTTTAAGGACGTAATCCCTCACTCACCCTGGGTGACATGCTTCATCATATGGGATTCTCCTCCCAGAGAAAAATCCTAGTTTCTCTGGGGGCTACGACCCCCTCTATGAGAGGGAGGAGCTCAGGGATGTTTTGATTATATACTAAAGGATAGACTAAATCCACATATGACGAGCTACGTATGAGTGAGGGGTGCAGTGCTGAACAATTGATAGTGCAGTGAAGGTGTATTAAAACTAGTCACGGGACGGCAAGGAAGATTCTCTTGACACAACCGTGCCGAAGCTAGATTAAAAACGTGGACACCACTAGACCAATGTAAGCCATGGTGTGTGACAATGGAAAAAGGTCGACATGTTTCAGCCTAAACGCCTAAGTGGGCTCGGCTTTCATCAGGACCAAAAGCTACTGCAAGATAAAAAACTGTGTGCTGACTACACAGAAAAAGGATACTGTGAACACCCAATAGTTGCTAGATGGGTGTGTGTCGCTTAGTCATCTCAGGCATCACCTAAATAAAGAAAACTCAGTTTAAAAACCAAGTTGGTTCAAAATGCAAGGTTAAACAGACATCAAACGTGAAAAATAATAACTAATTGCATGAACCACTCACCCGTAAACACTGGGTGCAACTCTAACCTCCACCTGGCATCCGCTCAGGAAGTGGAACACCGCCCTGAAAAATGATGTAAGAAGCTCAGAAGTTGATATCTACATCTCAGGAGCGAATGTTCAATAAAAGGGGTGGACTAATAAACTAGAAATGAGGGAGACCGGTATCTTCACTAATTTCACAAAGTACTGTATGCATGAAGAACCCAAGACTATGCCAGGTTCTCTGAAATCTATGCGCTATTGACAAGTGTCGCTGTGTTAAATGCTTAATTAGAACACATCCAAAGAAAAAACGATAAATCTAAGTTCAAACAATGAATGAACTCGATGTACAAGCACACGAGTGCATAGTGCATAATAACGAATGACCCCTCATACTTGAAGGGACAAAAGCCGCCAAAGAGACGACTAAGTGTAAACCAACACAAGAACTAAATATCAGTTGCAGTAAATTAGAAATAATAATAACGAAGAGCTAATCCAAACGCTTACCTATCCATCGGGGTACCGCGGCTGATATGAGCCTGAAGCCGGAGGTCCCGCGGGACGGGCAAACGTACGATATGAAGCGTCAATGTCTTCGATCAGGGACCAATAGAAAAGCTCGTCCTACAAAATGCGCAAAATGAAGAAGCCAATCACCGCTGTAATGCCGCGCTGTGCTCGTAGTCTAGGCAACGGTAAAAACAGCCAAAGGAGTGGTTTCCACTTAAAGGGACTGTACGCAATGACCAAACTTAAATACAAAACACCAGTGCTGGCCGTGTGTATCTAGGCACTGGACTGAAGATAATACCTAAAACGGGGAGACCTTCGATAAAAGTGCTGGCTCCGATTAGGAAAGTAACAAAAACCAAAAAACTTGATACTGATGAGCTTAACATCAGCTCATACGGCGGAAACGGGGTAAATACAATTAGTCAAAGCATTCGCTCTGTAATTATCGCACGGACGCTCGTCATAAAACGAGGATCCATACCGCCAAGAAGAATATGCATTGTATACAAAAAACCAATCAAAAACGTTCTATTGTGCATGACAGAAAACAGCGAAACACTAAAAATAGTCAATTAACGCAGAGTGTCAGACCTAGTGGTTTTAAAAGGTGGCAAGCGCTAGATAGCGCTAGCCAGGACCAGGGTTAATGACATGGTAAATGAATGCCCAACGTAGATAAGACCTGCTCATAACTGGCTCTTTACACTAATCCCAACTGCTAAATGTGTAGTAATGCGGGATTAGGAAAGGAATGTGTGAATATCATAATGATAGCCAAGGAATGTCGTCATTCAATCCTTTGACATGCGTATTAAGTGTGTAAACCCACCGCTGTTCTCGTTTAAATAGAAAGGAGGAGCAGTCTGTCAGATGGGATGGTATGACAGGTTTGTCAAGGACCGTCCAGAGTAAGTCATTTGGTGCATGATTAAATGCTAAGTAGTGGTTGGTAAGTTTTGTAGCAGTACGACCACACCGTATGGTGCTTTTGTGTTCCAGAATGCGGGTTTTTACCCGACGGGTGGTCATTCCAACATATCGTAACCCACACGGACATGTGATTAAGTAAATCAGGTTGGAGCTGTTACAGTTGCTGTGACTTGTGAGGGTCCATGGCCTGCCAGTGCCAATATCGATCTCTTTGGTCACAGAGGTATGGCAACAAGCCGCGCAGGAACCACAAGGGTAGTGTCCTACGACTGGTGGTAGACCCCAAAGGGTTTGTTGAGTGCCTGTTTGATGAGTACGTGGGCGGGTGTGTACCAATTGGTCCCTAATATTACTGCTGCGCTTAAAAGCAAAAAGAGGTCTCGGCAACTTGACCTCACCTATGTTCAAAATTTTCCAGTTCGTCAAGATGATTTTTTTGATTTGGTTGGAAAACTTACAGTAAGTATGCACACAGGTAAGTCTATTCTCAGTGGATTTAGGGACCTTGGGTTCCAGTAGAGCCTCACGATTGTTATTTGCTGCACGTTTAGAAGCTCTACGGATCAGTTGCTTGGGATATTGTCTGGGGGGGGGGTGCCGCTACTGCTCGAACAGCCAGGTCTTCAGCTTCTTCCTGAAGGAGAGGTGGTCTTGGGTCAGGCGCAGGTCGGTCGGGAGGGAGTTCCAGGTCTTGGCGGCCAGGTAGGAGAAGGACCTTCCTCCTGTAGTCGCTCTTCGGATGCGGGGGACGGCGGCGAGGGCGTGGTTGGCTGATCGGAGGTGGCGTTTGGGAGCGTAGAACTTGATCCGGCTGTTGAGGTAGCTCGGGCCTTGGTCGTGTAGGGCTTTGTGTGCGTGGGTGAGGAGGCAGAAGGTGATTCTTTTGTTGACGGGGAGCCAGTGAAGGTCTCTCAGGTGTCCGGTGATGTGGCTGGTTCGTGGGATGTCGAGGATGAGTCTGGCTGAGGCATTCTGGATCCGCTGGAGTCTCTTCTGGATCTTGGCGGTGGTACCGGCGTAGAGGGCGTTGCCGTAGTCCAGTCGGCTGGTGACGAGGGCCTGGGTGACGGTCTTCCTGGTCTCGGTGGGGATCCACCAGAAGATCTTCCGTAGCATGCGTAGGATGTTGAAGCACGCCGAGGAGACGTTGTTGACTTGCCTGGTCATGGAGAGGGAGGAGTCCAGGATGAAGCCCAGGTTGCGTGCATGGTCTGTCGGTTTGGGTGCGGCGCCCAGGGCGGGAGGCCACCAGGAGTCGTCCCAGGCGGAGGGTGAAGAGCCCAGGATGAGGACCTCCGTCTTGTCAGAGTTCAGTTTCAGGCGGCTGGTCGCCATCCACTCGGCTACCTCTTTCATCCCTTCGTGCAGGTTGGCTCTGGCGGAGGCGGGGTCGTTGGTCAGGGAGAGGATCAGCTGGGTGTCGTCGGCGTAGGAGATTATGCTGAGGTTGTGTTTGCGTACGATGGCCGCGAGGGGGCTCATGTAGACGTTGAAGAGGGTGGGGCTCAGAGATGATCCTTGAGGGACGCCGCAGATGACTTCGGAGGCCTCTGACTTGTACGGTGGTAGGCGGACTCTCTGTGTTCTTCCGTCGAGGAAGGAGATGATCCATTCCAGCGCCTTGTCCTGGATTCCGATGTTGCTGAGGCGCTGTACTAGGGTGCGGTGGCAGACCGTGTCGAATGCCGCGGAGAGGTCTAGGAGGATGAGGGCCGCTGTTTCTCCATTGTCCATCAGGGCTCGGATGTCATCGGTGGCGGCGATGAGGGCGGTCTCGGTGCTGTGATTGGCTCGGAAGCCGGACTGTGAGGGGTCGAGGGATCCGTTCGTCTCGAGGAAGGCGGCCATCTGCTTGTTGACGGTCTTCTCGATGACTTTCGCAGGGAACGGGAGGAGCGAGATGGGGCGGTAGTTCTTGAGTTCAGTGGGGTCCGCTGTTGGTTTCTTGAGCAGAGCGGTGAGTTCGGCGTGTTTCCAGCTCTCAGGGAAGGTGGCGGTGTCGAAGGATGTGTTGATGATGTCTCGCAGGTGGGGTGCGATGACAGCGTCGGCCTTGTTGAAGACGTGGTGAGGGCAGGGGTCGGTCGGTGATCCGGAGTGGATGGAGTTCATCGTGCGGATGGTGTCTTCGGTGCTGATCGGGGTCCAGGCATGGAGGGTGGTGGTGGGGGGTGGTTGTTCGGTCATGGTGTGCGTTGGTTGGTTGTTGAAGCTGTTGTGTATGTCCGCGATCTTGTTGTGGAAGTATGAAGCGAGGGAGTTACAGAGGTCTTGCGATGGGGTGATGTCGTTGTTTCCTGTGCTGGGGTTGGAAAGCTCTTTCACGATGTTGAAGAGTTCCTTGCAGTTGTGTGCGTTGTTGGCCAACCGGTCCTTGAATGCTGTTTTCTTGGCGGCGCGGATCAGCTGGTGGTGCTTCCGGGTGGCAAGCTTGAAGGAGGTCCTGTTGTCCGGTGTAGGTTCCCTTCTCCAGACTTTCTCGAGGGCTCGGCAGTTCTTCTTGGAGCTCTTGAGTTCGTCGGTGAACCACGGGGCTTTCTTGCTGCCGGGTCTGCTGGGCGGGGTCCTCAGAGGGGCGAGTTCGTCCGCGCAGTTGCTGATCCACTTCGTGAGGTTGTCGGCGGCCTGGCTGGGGTTCGCTGAGCTGGCAGGAGGGTGCTGGCTCAGGGAGGTGGCGAGCTGGTCTGCTGTGATCTTGTTCCAGCTTCTGCGGGCGGCCTGTTGCTGGTAGTGGTGGGTCGTCGTTCTCTTGAAGGTGAAGTGGACGCAGCTGTGGTCCGTCCATTGAAGCTCTGTGGCGTGGCTGAAGGCGATGTCTGTGCTGGAAGAGAAGACTGCGTCGAGTGTGTGTCCGGCGAGGTGGGTGGGGGTGGACACCAGTTGCTTGAGTCCAAGATTGGCGAGGTTGTCGAGCAAGGTGCTGGTGTTGCGGTCGTTGTTGTTCTCCAGGTGGAAATTGAGGTCCCCCAGGAGGATGTAGTCAGCGGAGGGGAGGGCATGCGGGCTGACGAAGTCGGCGATGTCCTCGCTGAATTGTGTGCGTGGTCCAGGGGGTCGGTAGATCAGGGTGCCTCTGAGGGTGGTGTTCGGGTTGGTGTGGATCTGGAAATGCAGGTGTTCGGCGCTGGTCAGGGTGTTGTCGGTGTTGGTCGTGAGACGGATGGTGTTCCTGTGGATGATGGCGATGCCTCCTCCCATCTGGTTGGCGTTGCGATCCCTCCGGATGATCTTGTAGCCCTCTGGGATAGCGATGGCGATGTCGGGAGCTGAAGAGGCGTTCATCCAGGTCTCCGTGAGGAAGGCCACGTCAGGGGCTGTGGCGTCTAGAAGGTTCCAGAGTTCGATGGCGTGTCTGTGGACGGAGCGGGTGTTGAGCAGGATGCACTTGAGGTGGGTGCTGCTGGTGTTCGACTTGGCGGGTGCTGGAGCGAGGCAGGTCCGGATGCAGGTGAACTTGCAGGCGTGGCAGCTGAAGGGTCCGTGGGTGCGTCGTGGTGTGGCTTGATGGCATTCTGGGAGTCGGCCGGTGTTGAGTGCGATGAGGGTGGCGGCGGAGTACGTCAGGCGGGTCGGTCGGGGTCTTCGGGGGCCAGGGGTCCTGGCGCTGGTCGCGATCCGGTCGCGGACGGGCGCAGACGGGCTTACCTTTGGCGCGCCTTCGGCGCACAATCGGCGCGCCCGCTGCGCGTGACCGCTGCGCGTTCGCACGGTCGCCATTTAAGGCGAAGTGCGCGGGTGGGCGGAGCAGCTGGGAGGCGGGAGCGGGGAGGGTTACAGAAGAGAAAAAAGGGGCGGGGACAAGCGGCGGTGGCGGGAAGGGAGAGCGGAGGGCGGCGAGGTAGGCGGACAACCAGGAAGGAAGACGTAAACACAGGAACAGCAAAATATTTAAAAACAGGCACAAATGGGGGCAAAAAACAGGGAAAAAACAACACTTGGCAGCAGTAGCAGGGTTCAATCACCATAAGGGTTGTCTGGACTGGTGCAAGGTGTCCACTTACATTAGTGGACATCACATACCAGGCCAGCCTCTCACAATATCTCTCAAGGTCTGTGAGATCAAATTATAATCTATTGTATTTAATAGAGATCAAATATTTTTGGGAGGGTGAGTGTATTTCAGGGAAAGTGAGCCTACAGAAGTCCATGGGGGGCATGTTTCTTGTTTGCAGGGCGAAGACTCCAAATGAGGGTAAAGTTCGAGATATAACATGGGTGTATGTTGTGACTGTGGGGCAAGTGTGCCCCCGACCTCAAGATTCTCCTTATCTGCCCCGTACCTTTGTAGTTCAGTACTGTGGTGGCCACCCTAAATGTGATTTTAGAACCCGAGGGCTTCAAACAATTTTGCGAAGGGAGGGCCATTTTGCGTCACCTCCATGATGGAAACGCAATATAACTTTGTAGACTAGGCACGCTGTACCACGTGACCTTTGTTTACGGTAATTCTTTAATGCAGATGAGCAATCCACATTGCGATTGATTGACTGACATTGTTTGAACAGGTTATCGCTGCTGTGACTTAGAGTCCCTGGATTCTGTTGGCAGTTTGATTTTACACTAGTGAAGAGTGCTGAACAAAGAGATTTTCTTTACACTCTGATCTCTGTTTTACTGAAGGAAGAGCAATGCTTTCATTTCCCTGCAGCTATTCACATTCCTGAGTGATTAAAAAAGAGGTGAGATCACGATAAACACCATCTGTAGCCCGGCGGCGAGACTTCACAAACAAGGCTAAGACACATTTCAACATCGACGATTTGGGTAGTTAACACCTTGAAAAGGAAGAGTACATCGGTCTGCACTATCTGCACAGCTGCATAGCGGCCGGTGTCATGTATCACACCTTCAGTCAGTCCTCGCCAACAGTAAATTGCATTCTGGGGCGTGTAGTTTCACATTTAACCATCGCTCTAAAATCCCCGAGTGCGTAGCGTTTTGTGTCCTGAAAGCCAGAGCTGTGTGACGGTGTCATATGTCTGGATTCATTTTGGTAAGCGTGCGCAAAGGTTTTTGTTGTCTGTGGCTGTGTTGTGAAAAGAGATGTATTACTACACACATAACAAAACTTTTAGCCACACCCTCTGCAAGCTAATGTTTCACCACGCCAGACATTCTATAATCTCTTTTGTTACAAGAGGGCGAGGCTTTCCGTGAGCGCCCCTGTTTGTCAAGCATATCAAACGAGAAACATATCATGAGGAATGTCTGCTCTCCCTGGATTTGGGGTCTGATTTGACTTTCTCCAAGAAAGGAGATCAAAACCATTATCTTTCGGTGAAAGGATGGAGCACCGTTCTGCTCTGCAATAAAATTCCCGATAAAGTGTTTTCCTCTATTCGATGGATCAACGTTAATGCTTTTCCTCAACGAAGGAATATAAGTCCCATCAATAGATATATCAATGAAAACCCATCACGGCTCTAGGAGTCGAGTGGCTTGCATCATAAAACTGCAAAAGACTGATATCAAAGGAAACCAACACTTTTCCTTCTCAAAAGCTGAATAAAAGCAATCGGTGAATTTGTGAAATACCCTTAAGATGCATATCTCGTGCTCGCCTTTCTCTGTCGGTCCTGAACTCAGTACTGAGTGAGCAAAATAAGAGGCTCATTCCCGTAATGCCCCCCCCCCCCCAACACTTCCTACCCCCCTCCCCAGGAATAACCTATCTCCAGTGACAAAAATATGACCTCAAAGTAGTGGGCCATCTTTTTTTTTTACATTATTTGTATTTTCTTAAAAAGCTGAGTTTAAGGTGAACATACCATATTGTCTTTTTTCTCATTGTACGCACTACAGATCACAACATGTTCATACAATAACAACATGTATCTTACGTCTTATTGCATAGTGCCTGCACCCAAATACAAATATCGATATTTTTCAGTGTGTATCTCAAGCATCAGGTGCTCAGCATTACTTCTGTCTCTACCAAGTAAATAAGAATTCATAATTAACTGTTACACTTAACATAGACATTTGCTCAGTTTTCTTCACTGTGGAGGTGAGTACATCGGCTAAAGGTGTTGATGGCGTGGTTCCCCTAGGTGGGTTGATAGTATGGCCAGGAGAAGAGGGGGGTGGAAAGGTGAGGACGAGGGTGATTCAGGAGCTCCCATTAACAAGCATGGGCAACTACAATAGACCGCCACCCCATCATCTCACGGATTAAGGTTGACAGTCCAAAAAGCCAGCGACTACCTCCATCCACAAGTCTGCAAGACTTGCTTACATAACCCTCTGTCATCTTCAGCACATTGTACTGTTCCTGTAGTCACAGCCCAGGCCTCTACCTCCATACACCATCTACAGTGGGGAGGTCCATGCAGGGTCTTCCAGTGGTGTGTGACATCCCCGCCAAGGGCAAGTTCAAAGAATGGTTTGCCTGCTTTTCTCTTGGGCTCTCTGCTATATAGCTTAAGAACACATATCTTGGCTGTGTGTATTTGGCAGCGACCCAGTTTGTGTTCCAAGTCTGTTGTGACCTGCATCAGAAACGCTCTATGTACAGGCAGCCTCACACCATATGGAGAAAGTCTGCATCTGTCAGTGCGCATCTAGGACAACCCAAGTCAGTGGTGTGGAGCATGATGTTCAGTCAATGTGGAGGGCGGTAGGTACAGTGCAGATAATTACATTTCATGAATTCAAACCTAGTGTTACAAGTGAAAGTTTAAGAGTGTTCAAGGGTTTGCCTCAAATCCTTCCCGGTGAAAGCCCTAGAAAAACAACTCTCCCACTTGTCCCTCAAAGTCAGCAGATCATCTATCCTCATAGACAGTATAGTTTTATAAAGCCAGGAGATCAGGTGACTACCCCGGCTAAACAAGTTTGTAAGAGTTCGTGAACAGGGGGTTCTGGGTCTAGACTCCAAAACCCTACCATTGGGAGATTAAGGGGGAGAGGGGGGCAAGCCGACACCAGACTACTTTATTGTGTGTGAAAAAGGCCGCTTTATTGAAACAGGTGCATATCACAATTTAAACTCCTTGGCCACTGCCTTACAAAACTAACGCCTCGCTATACAATAACCTCCTGACCCCTTGTGTTTTCCCCCACCCCTACGATCCCCACATCATTTCCCCCATCCCCCAAAATACAACATAACATTCCATAACCAACATATAACCCAATCCTACACCATGTAGCCTTTCCCAACTCCCAAACTCCCCTGACCGTAACCCCTACCTGCCTTCTGTGCAACTGTAACTATCCAACCTCTAATCTAAACTTATCCAACCTGGATACCCTTTACCTGTCCCTGGACCCAAATTACCAAACCTCTAACAACAAACTCTAGCCAATCCCGGCCAACTGTCAACCACCCCGCTTGCACCTGTTCCAAGCGACAATACATCTGACCGCCCCTATGTACCTGTTCCAACAAATGCTGCCCCCAGCCCGCGAAATGCGGCCCAAGACCCCGTGAACCAGGCCCCCTAAAACCCTTAACCTTAGGGAGGGTGGGTGGGGAAACTTAAAACTCGCACACCCAGCCACCAGGTCACCAAGCCTAAAATGGTGGCTGGGCTGACGCACGGTTTCCCTATATACCCCTTGGGCTCCTATCCCTGGATTTGGGCTACATTTGGGCTATCCCCAAATGTAGCCCAATTATTACAAAATGGCCGTTCGGCCACTCCCCCCCCCTCCCCCCTCCCAATCTGCCCGGGAGGCAGACCTCGCGGTGCTCGGCTGCCCCCCAGGCTCCCATTGGGAGATTAAGGGGGGAGAGGGGGGCAAGCCGACACCAGACCACTTTATTGTGTGTGAAAAAGGCCGCTTTATTGAAACAGGTGCATATCACAATTTAAACTCCTTGGCCACTGCCTTACAAAACTAACGCCTCGCTATACAATAACCTCCTGACCCCTTGTGTTTTCCCCCCACCCCTACGATCCCCACATCATTTCCCCCATCCCCCAAAATACAACATAACATTTCATAACCAACATATAACCCAATCCTACACCATGTAGCCTTTCCCAACTCCCAAACTCCCCTGACCGTAACCCCTACCTGCCTTCTGTGCAACTGTAACTATCCAACCTCTAATCTAAACTTATCCAACCTGGATACCCTTTACCTGTCCCTGGACCCAAATTACCAAACCTCTAACAACAAACTCTAGCCAATCCCGGCCAACTGTCAACCACCCCGCCACCCAGGAAAAAGGGGGAAGTGTCGGCGGCTACGCCTCTTCCTCCCTTTTTCCTGCCCCCCCCCCAAGCACCGCGACCCCGCATGACTTAACGCCTGTAAACTCCCAGCAATCGTGCCAACACCTCCCTCAACTCCAAAAGGTACAGGTCCATTCCCATCCGGGACAAGTGCACCCCATCATCCCTGAACATTTCCCGCGCATCGTAGCGAATGTCCCCATGTGCCAAGCGGCCAATCCCCAAATGCCGGCAAAACCTCACCATCTCCGTATTAAGCTTTCGCCGCGCCTTATCCACCGCACCTGGGTTAACAGCCCCCCTCCAACTCCTCCGGGGGACAAATTCCGTCCACACAATGGAACAACCCGCCCATCTCTCCTTAATCAAAACCAAGTCCTTCTTCATTGCACGCATCAGCGCCAAACCTGTCTCCCTCACCATGTCGTTCTCCCCCAAATGAAGAACCATTACATCTGGGCACCGACCTGCCCTTAAGATCCCGTTCAACACCGGCACCAATTCTTTCCATCCCCCCCTTACCCCTCCACCCCACAGAGAACAAATCTTTATTGAACCCCAAACGTTCCCCAAAATAGCTCTCCTGCGCCTGAATCTGCGCCCTCCTCACGAACGAGTGCCCCACAATCCAAATGGACATTTCTCTGGCCAGGGGTCCCATGACCGAACCTGAAAAGAAAAACAAGAATGAAAACCTAGCCAACACCCCCGTGCAAACTCTGCTGTTCTGATGTCCCCCCCTTTACTTTAAAATTTTTTTTTTTCTTTTGTCACCCCGCCCCCCGTCTCGCTGCGCACATAACGCTGGTAGCAATTCGAAGACCACCTACCCAACTTCATGATGTCCTCCCTGTCCCAACCCCTTGCATGTGCCTCTGACGCTGCCCCAATGCGAAAAGAATGTGTGCCAAAACCCTTTCCATCGACCCCCAAGTTCCCAAGTGCTTTCCGCAGCACTGCCAGCAATTGCAACGCTTTAACACCCCACCCCTGCTGATGGGAAAAGACCAGTCCCCCAAGTCCCCCAGAGCACGAATTCCACCGCCGTCCCCAGCGGAACGGACAAACCGTCGGGGAGCGCCCTTTCCACAGAGTAACCCACTTCCCCCGACTTTTTTGGTCTGTTTTCGCCTTCCGCAGCCAAATGCTCACTACCTGCTCCCCAAAGGATACCTCATCCCAGGTCAAACCCCGTTCCCCTTTCGACCCCAGCAATTCCGACACTCGAAACGCCCCGAAAAACATCCAAGACATGAGCGTGGTGAACAGCAAGGCCTCCCCACCATCCCAACACACCTCGGGCAGAACCCCCAGCACCCTGCCTAACATCTCCCAGGACAGTGGCTTCCTCACCCAGGCCAATCTCCCACATTCCCGCGCCCAGCCCTCCAAGATCCGAGCCCCCAGCTCCCCCGCGGATGGCGCATAGCCCCACAACAATTTTCCGATGAACGCAACCCCTGCCAACTTGCCCACTATCGTCACCCTCGTCAACCCTTTCTCCACCAGCTCCAGTATAAATTGCACGACATCCTCCCGCCTCTCCGCCCCGGAAGCCCGCCATTTCGCCCCCGAACGGACAAACTCCTCCCATGCCGCCCTGTATGCCAGTTTCGTCGACCGCGCTAATGAACCTAGAACCAATTGTAGCATCCTGTATTGCCTACTTCCCAGAGTTGGTTCGGCATCCTGGTCGGGTTCACGTCCGCGTCCTTGGCGAGCCCACGGAATCTCCCCCACTGTGAACGAGACAAGGCATCCGCAATGTCATTGTCCACTCCTGGCACATGCACCGCGCGAAACGCAATATCATGTCTCAAACACCCCAGCACAAAAACCCTCAACAGCTTGAGCACCTGCGCATCCCGCGCCGACTGCCTGTTCACCACCTGTACCACCGCCATGTTGTCGATCCTGAACGTGACCTTTTTGTGGGCCAACAAAACCCCCCACAGTGTGACCGCCACCACTAAGGGAAAGAATTCCAAGAACGCAATGCTCCTGCCTCCCTGCAACCATTCCTCGGGCCAGGGTTCCGCACACCACCTCCCCTGCCAATACAGTCCAAATCCCTTGCTCCCCGCTGCATCCGAGAAAATCTGCACATCCCACACCATGTCCACTTCTCTCATCAAAGGCACCCCGTTAAACTGGTGCAGGAAAAACTGCCACATCCTCAAGTCCTCTCTCACCCCGGCTGACAGCCGCACATGATGGTGTGGAGGCCTCTGCCCCTCCAACGCTCGCCCCAGTCGGCTGCAGAAAGTCCTCCCTACTCTGACCACACTACACGCAAAATTGAGATGTCCCAGCAACACCTGGATGTCCCTGACCGTCACCTTCTGTCGTGTCAACACACTGGTCAACAGGCCCAACATGTTTCGCTTTTTATCCTCCGGGAGGCGCGCCTCCATCCGGACCGAATCCAATTCAATACCGAGGAAAGCCAGTGCCGTACTGGGACCCTGTGTTTTATCCGGGGCCAGTGGCACGCCCATGTCCCCCATGATCTCATGGAAGCTGTCCAGACCCTTCTGGCAGTCCGCGGAGTCTGAGGTGCCGACAAAAAAGAAGTCATCCAAGTAATGTGTCACGCCTTGGTGACCCGTCCGTTCCGTAAACAGCCATTGTAGGAACGTGCTGAAACATTCAAAAAGTGCGCAAGACATGGAGCAGCCCATCGGCAATGCCTTGTCCACATATCAGTGACCGCCGAATTGTATGCCCAACAGATCCCAGTCATCTGGATGAACTGGCAGCAACCGGAAAGCTGACTTGATGTCGCACTTTGCCATCTGTGCTGCTGCGCCCGCGGTCACCACCAGTGCCATAGCCACGTCAACAGATGAGTAAGACACAGTGGCCGCACTTTCCGCAATAAAGTCATTGACCGACCCACCTTCTGGCCATGACAAATGCTGAATAAGGCGAAACTGGCCCACCTCCTTCTTGGGTACCACTCCAATGGGTGACGCAATCAAATTGGGCAACGGCCACTCGCGAAAGGGTCCCACCATGCGGCCCTCCTGTACCTCCTTATCCAGTTTCGCTTGCACCACCTGTGGATGCTCCCGCGCCGATCGCAAATTGTCTGCCCATCTACGGACCCTCAGCCCCTCGTACCCCAACCTGAACCCCTCTTGAAACCCCGATCGCAGCTGTTCTGCCGCCGCCCTGTCCGGATAACCCCCGAGAGCCCCTACTAACTTCTCTACCCTAACCGGTGTACGAGCCTTTTGGCCCAGGCCCCCTCGCCCCCCTCCCTCCTCCTCCCAGCTGAGACTGCTGCTGGGCTCCAGCCTTAGGGGCTCCGGACTGCCACTGTTGACTGCTGTGCCCCGGACTTTGCGTCCCCCAACACTTGACCAGCGGATGTCGCTTGCCACAGCCCGAGCATTCGTGCCAAAATTTACAATACTCTCTCGTGCATAGTCCTTTGTTAAAGTCCCAGCAAGCACCCTTGTCTCCTGTCGTCCCCCTGCCGGCTCCACCCACCCCCCCGCGGGTGGGACCCCCTCGAAAGAGCTGATACACTAGCGGCAGCCCGCTGGCCGTAAAGATAGTCTTCCCCGACCCGGCAAGGACCATGGTATGCTGCCACAGATCCGTATCCAACTCTCCCCACTTTGCCTCCGTATCCTATGCCATGCGCGCCCGGAATTCCTCATCATACTGAGCCCAGGCATATCCACCCCCTGTAATTTGCGCCTTCCGAATGACGTCCATGTATTTAAACATGGCCACTGACCTCTCCGGAAACTTCTCACAGTACACACTGGCATATATCAGAAAAGCCGCTATCCAGTTCTCTATTGTCAGAGGTACCTTAGGCCTCTTTGCCAGCTCAAATTCCTCCTCCTTAAAACCCTCTTTCGCCCTGACCTCTCTGTGCAGGAGTTTGAGCATCTCCACATACTCCCCTTTCCAGATCCTTTCTTTCGTTGCCAACATCAAGTGCGCCCCCAAGGGCTTGGTCACTCCCATATATGGTAACCGCTTTATCTTCAATTCCTTACTCTCCAGTTTTGTCTCCCCTGCCTTTGCATCCCCTGTCTCTTTCTCGTCCGTCCGCTCCGTCTTGGTCTGACCGCTGTCCCCCTTGTCCGTGCCGTCCGTGCCCACAGCCACATCCACCACGTATGTACCTTTGCGCAATCTTTCCCCTACCCCCCCCCCCCTCCACCCCCGCCCCCCCACTCCTCTTGACACCATCCTTGGACGCCCAAGCAAATGTTTATTACCTTGCGCCAATGGCTCCGTCTGCCGCTCCTCCCGGCGTCCTGACTTGGGGGCCGAGCTGCTTTCCCACCTCGATGTCCAACCCGTGGGCTGCGCCTGGCGTCGTGACACCTGCAAGAAACTAGCCACAACATTACTCGGCCCCCCGTCCCTACCGTCCCCCACCTCACGCAACTCTCCTTCCTCCATACTATCCTCCTCATAGTCCAATTCATCCTGCCCTGCACCCCCAGCGCTGCCCGCTGGTGGTGCCACCTGCTTCCGCAGTAAAACCACAGTCTCCTCTCCGGTGCTCCTCTGGGGATGCCCCCCGGGGCGCTGTGACCCCGTGGGTGTTGGGGCTGGCGAGCCCGTCACGGGCCTACTTGTGCCAGCCGCGCCAGGATCCCTCGCTGGTACCGGGCACGCCGCCTGAGGCTCCACCCTCCCTTCTCCTTGGTGTCGCCGGGCCGCTCCCAGCCCTGCCAAGTCCGGCACCCCGCGATGTTCCCGCTGTCGCTCCGCTACCTGCAAAGATAAGGAATGGTCTGGTGTGCTGGGCCTACCTCCCTTCCTCCTGCCATCCCATCCCCGCTTACCGGCCCCCGACGTCTCCGCGACCCACGCCTGTCCCACCGCGCTCCAATCCACAACATCCTCTTCCCCCCATCTCCGTCGTCGCCGTCACTCCACTCCCCCTCCCCGCCCCCCCACCCCCTGTCCGCTCGCCCCAACCCCTACCGCGCCACCCTCCCTTCCCCCCTACCCCCTACTCTCCGTCCCCCCCATCCCGACGCCACCGTCTCCAGCCCCCGCCGCCCCCCCCAACCCCTCCGCCCAGGACTCAAATATGTCCAGGCCTTCCCAGTCCCTCTCACTACCCTCCGATTCAAACAGTACTGGGGATTCCCCCCTTGCTGCTCCCCCTCCGATATCCCCCTCCGCCTGGCCCCTCCCGCCGCCGCCAGACACCGCCACGCTCCTGTCCCCTGCGTCCCGCTCCATACCGCCCGCGCTACGCCCCCCCACCCCTCCCCCACTCTTCCCTGGACGCCTCTTGTCCCTGCCCGCTCGCCCCCCCGCTGGGTCCCGCGCCCCTCCTCTTATCGTCGCCCCCCACTGTCTGCTGCCCCCTCCGTACGCCTCCCGTCGCTCCTTGCTCCAGCCCGCCCGCCCCCGCGTCCCGCAGTCCCTGTCCCCCTACCCCCTCTCCGCCGACCCCACACAGCGAGGCAGCGCGGCGCCGCTCCGCGCCGCCCCATGTCACTCCCGCCGGCAATATCCCCCACTCGGGCACTTCCTTGAGTCCATCGACCTCCTCCGGCTGATCCGCCCACCCCAGCGCTCCCCTCAAGCCTCGACGCGTGACATCCCGGCCCTCCCAGGAGCGTCCCCGCGCCCCCGCCGTTGCCTTGACTACGGCTGCTCCCCTGCCTGAGGAGCGGCCCGCGTAAGATTTAGGCCTCCCGAAGGAGGCACCCGACGCCTTCCCCCGTCGCGTCGCTCGTCCCCGCCCACTCACCGCCTCCCTTCCCACCGCGCGCTCCTCCGCCCCCACCTCAGACTCAGGGGCAGCGTTCCTGGTATACGCGCTGCCCCTTTCACTCACCGCTCTGCCCAACGGACTCCCGGGGGGCACCCCCGCGGACGCGCGCCTCACCGGGCGCCTCGTCCAATTTGCGTCCTGCACCAGGAGGTCCATCCTCCCCGCTTCACTCAGCAGACGGATGGCCTCCAGAACCCGAAAATCGCCAGCCGCCATGACCACAGGTATTCTTTCATACTCGAGGCCTACACCTACAGCAACGAAACTTAAAACTCGCACACCCAGCCACCAGGTCACCAAGCCTAAAATGGTGGCTGGGCTGACGCGCGATTTCCCTATATACCCCTTGGGCTCCTATCCCTGGATTTGGGCTACATTTGGGCTATCCCCAAATGTAGCCCAATTATTACAAAATGGCCGTTCGGCCACTCCCCCCCCCCCCCTCCCCCCTCCCAATCTGCCCGGGAGGCAGACCTCGCGGTGCTCGGCTGCCCCCCAGGCTCCCATAACGCCAGAGTCAGCACCCCGTAGAACAAAAATTAAGTGCCTGGTAAGTTGTTTTCGGTGGTCAACTCCTCAAGTTTTCAATGCAGTCCTCAGAATAGGAGTCCCCGAATGTCTTCACTCCCACCTCCATCCAAGAGGTCAACCGTTGGGTAGTGAAATAGCCTCCTTCGGCTGTTGGGAAACCCACCAGCGGTGTTGCAAGGCCACAAAGCAGGGCCGATCCCACATGGCAGCAAGCCCCTTCTCTGCACCAAAGAGCTATGTGTAAAATCCATGGCCTGCGGGTCGATGTGTACCTGACCCCGAGTAGCATGGTTACGTGTGGTCCCTGTTCAGTCAGATTGAGCCCGGCCAACCAGTGGGCCATCCACAGCAGTTGTGCAGCAAAATACTAAAGTTCGAAGTCTGAGACCCTGAGGTTGCCTCTGCTCCTTGGTCTCCAGATCATGCGTAGTGACACCTGAGTGCGCTGCCCATCCCAGATAAGCTTCTGAAGCAAGCCATTGATAGATTTGAACCATGCCGTCGGTATCCATATCAGCATATTTACAAAAAAGTATAGAAGCCTAGACAACATTACCATTGTGGTCAACACTATGTGGACCGTGATAGGGAGCTTCAGCATCCTCCTAAATGCCACAGTGCTTTGGAGCATACACCTCCGAGATTTCCCTTTCTGATGTCATATTCAGGGTGATATACTCTGACCCCCAAATACCTGAGAACTTTGAGCTCCCACTGGAGTTCAAGGCACCGCACAGATTCTGGGGATTCCATGAAACTTGGGAACACTGGGAAAGAGCAGGATTTCTGCAGATTTGCACAAAATGCAGAGACCTGTTCAAAGTCATCGAATAAGGCAACGCTCCACAGGATACCTGTATGTGCACCCGTCAAAAAGACCATGTTGTCTGCATATTGCGATACCATATGTTTCCTGTAATGCGATATCCCTGCTTTGGCCTTCCAGCTGCAGCAGACAAGCAAACTGTTTGACCACCAGTGCAGACTGCATGGGGAGAGAAGACCCACCTGTTTAGCCTTGGTGAACCCAAAAAGTATCCAAGATACACCTACCATGGCACACACATGCCCGTGCATTCGCATAGAGCAGCGCAACCCATCTATTCCACCCCTTGCTCAGGGCTATCTGCATCATGACCTCCTGCAAATAGTCCCACTTTAATTTGTCAATGGCCTTTCGTATGTCGATAGAAAGGATCAACCCCTCGGGGAACTGGGCATCAGCTGTATCATCTAGAATGCGTTAGAGGCATCGAATGTTGTGAGAGGTGTTGTGTTTGAGGATGAAACCATTTTGGTCCTCATGCACCAGGGTGGTGAGCTGGGGCAGGTTTTCCAGGACCTTCCATAAGATCTTGTAATCCAGATTTAACATTAATAAAGCACAATAAGCGGTTGTGTCTAGGGTATCACTCAAGGGTTTAGGGATGGAAACTATGGGGGTTTCTCTGGTCGTATCCAGAAGGGGCTCCAGTCTAGCGCATTGGCATATATTTTCGCCAGTCTCAGGACTAAGTGGGTAGTAAAGGTTTTGTAAAATTTGTCCGAGAGGCTGTATGTCTCAGATGTTTTGCTGCAAGTCATCCCCTTTATGGCAGCCCTGATTTCAGGATCAGTAATCTGAGCACATAGTTCATCTTGCTCCTCTGCCAGCAGCTGCAGCATGACTACCCTGTTCAAGAATGCATCAAGAATCTGCCACGATACAGGGCTGCTGGCCCCATACAGGTCCTCTTTGAGAGTAGAACATTTCCTACATTATTCCAGTTATTTGCATAATAGGGCTTCCCCTGTCCTCTCACTATGTCAGCAATGACAGTAGCCTGCCCACTCACCCTCTCTCCATGTGTGCACCATTCAGGTATTCCCACCAGTGTAAAGATTGGAGCTTACTCATACTTCTGAGAGCTTCTCTTGTTTCTCCCTCAGGGGGACCCAGAGCTTCAATTTCTAAGTGCTGGATGACAATTTCCATGATGGATAATTCTGCCTGAAGCAAGTGTTTCGCGCCCACTGACTGGCTAAGACAAAGCCTACAAATAACAACTTTAACAGCATCCCTTTCAACGTTGGCATGAGAGGACGTATCAGCATTAGTGGTGAAATAGTCTGCAATTCCTTTATTTAGGGGGGGGGGTCCCTAAAGGTGGATTCAATCAGGTAGCTAAGCGAATGCCTCCAGGTAGGTAAGGGTGCTATACACCCTCCTCAATATTTCTCCACCAAGAAAGGGTTATGGCCGAACAGTGTACAACCCAGGTATTCAGCAAGCTTGACCTACACCTCAAGTTCTGGGGAACACATTTTTTATCTAGGCCTACATGTAAGTCATGCACTGGGGAGTAGAAGGAGTATTCCCTCAGTCTCAGATTCCAGTCACGCCATGCATCTCTGTGGTATCCTGGTTTAGGAGCTATGTATCTTCCCCACTTACCTGTCTTGCTGCTCAGCCAGTGTGGATGAATAGTAGAATGTTGGTGTGTGTGTGATGTTATGTTAGAATGTGGAGTATGCCTGGCGGATGGATGTCAGTTGGGAGATTGGGCTGAGCAGCAAGGGAGCTGCTCCTAGTGGAGCTTTCTATATTACTATACTTAAGACCTGATTCTTCTGTGATCCTGTACTAAAGATCTAATAAACCTACTTTAATCATCATACTTCGGCTACATCCATGCTTATTACATTTGGCGACGATTGGATTGAACCTACACCTGAAGAAATTTCATGAAACTCCAAGATTAAGATCTACAAGCAAGATAAAAGAATTCCTCAAAAGCAACTCAAGATTACTGGCACCCCAACCAAGCCCCACCAGTGACCTTCCACCGGTCGCCCTCAACTTTGGATGTGCCAGTTACTGCCTGCATACAATTTAAGTGTGGCAGTCCCTGACTGTTCACAGCGTCACGCTTCTTCCTGCCTGTCTCTACTTGCCATTGACATCACTACCTGTTCAGTGTGGAAGAGCGTCAGGGACTATTGCAATTTCCACCGGCCTACGGATCCTGCTTTGCTGCCTTTCTTCACCCTTCAGAGAGACAGAACTGGGGAAGGAAATCAGAACCGGAACAAGAAATGTCTACCGGGTCAATGATTCCTGATCTGCATCAGAGAGACGAAACCAGAGAAAGAGACCCAAGATCAAGAAGCGAGCTGAAGAGTAAATTACGTAATTTTATTGTATTTCAGCGGAAACAAGTGGTTACGTGCTGCCACCTGGTGGAGGTATGTTTAACTTGTGTGCCTGCATCTTTGTGTGGGATGAAAGAAAAGCCTATTTTTGCGGCTCGTTTACAACGTGACAAGTGGAGATCACCGGCTCTGCTGCTTCATGTTGCCAGGTGAGGCACTTGTACATTGTTTATTGGGGCAATTTGAGACTTTTTCCCTCAATATCGGCAGTTAATCCGCCTCTGGTTATGGAGCTCATGCTGTGCTTAGCTCGCACATGCTGTGGTGACAGTTGACCGTTACATGTCACTTCATTACCGTCATTGCCACGTGCTGCCTCCAGTGCACGCACACTCGCGCACGCAATGTTACCTCATTCCATTTCTGCCATGCCCCCTTTCGTTCTTTCTCGCTTGTGCTTCCTCGCGAGGTTCTCTGTATTCACGATCGCTTTACAGCATGGTGACGCCGGGAGCCATCCGGCGCGGCGTCCCCCTACGTGCCACCATCTTGAGAATGACAGTCATCTTCCCAACGCGTCCTGCCAACCATGTTCTGCACTTTCCTTCCATCTTTCATTGGGACGATTGCAGCAGACTTTTGGACATTATGATTTATTGCGGTCATAGTCTGTACTAACCCATTACAGCAGTGCCATTTAAATACAGCGCGACCAACTCTTCAGCGACGCGCACGCTATATCATTTGTCAAGATGTTTCCCTGAGCTTACAGTTTACAGCTGCAGCATTTAAATCAAGTTTGTCTTTCTCTTCAGCGACGCCCACACTATATAATTTAATTTAGTCTTCCTCTACATTTCAATTATAAGCAGCAGCATATAATTCCAGCGCGTCATTCTTTTCAGCGATGCGCACGCTATTTTATTGGTTACGACCACATTTTTCTTTAATCTTTACATTTCGGAAAGTAAGTGGATTTTAAATTCAGTGTATATTTCAAACAACACTTCTGCATTTTTTAACGGTAGTGCCAACAGTTCATTGTGTTTTCTTCCTGATACTTCATTTCATCTACGAAGTGCATGAACTTACATTCTCTATTTCAAAGTCCTATGTCTGCATTGACAATTGGCGCTGTTATAAAAAGTGATCTATTTCTACAGTTTAATTGTTTATTTGAGCATGCTAAAGGTAACTTTTCTACTGTTTTAGTGGTCAAATTCATTTTTATCAATAGGGTTCATTTTGGGAGGTTTCAGTAATTGAAGTTTACATTTGTTAGACCGTGTTCTTCCATTTTGGAATGAATACATCACCTACATTATTAATATAGGTTACTTAACTACATGGTATGGTTGTTCACACTACTTTCTTCTGAGTTTCTGTAGGTGAACTTTAATTAATTAGGATATTGCCTACTGGCTTTCTGACCTTTAGTGCATGATATTACATTTTTTTATTTTACAGTGCTATGCGTGTACTTATGAGCATGTGCACTTCCACCTTTCTTCAATTTAGTGCCCGTGGATTCGTCACCCACTTGTTTTGTACATGTGATTTTTTTTCTATAGTACTTTGCATGTGACTTTCCACTTTTACTTAAAGTACTGCCCGTGGATTAGTCACCTACATGATTCTTACATGTTTGTTCATAAGTTTCTTTATAGGAATTGTTATTAAGTTAGGTATGTGGTAGTAGCGATTAGCTATAATTTTCTATAGGTGTTTTTCACTTTCACACGGTACCTGTGAGTGACTTTGCACCTGCTTACTTACTATCTATGGTTTTATTTTAATGTGGGTACCCCCCTTGCGCCTTTCATTTTCTATTTTCTCTGTCATCATCATCATGCTGGTCTGGCCAACTAGTATGTACTTTTGGTGACATAGAAATCAATTCTTGTTATTGTTTAAAAATATTTTGGTGCAAGATTTATGTATTGCCAGTTTGACAATTACATTCCTTTATTTGATACATAAAGGGGGAAGAGGTGGTCATGTGTTGCGACATTCTTTGTTTATTTGTAGTGGATTCATTTATGGTTTTACTGTAAGTTTCAATTTTACAATGACCATGCTCTATGCTTGTATTATTCATTTGTTTGCGTTCCTTTAAGGGGGAAGGTGTGTGGTATCCTGGTTTAGGTGCTATGTATCTTCCCCACTTACCTGTCTTGCTGCTCAGCCAGTGTGGATGAATAGTAGAATGTTGGTGTGTGTGATGTTATGTTAGAATGTGGAGTATGCCTGGCGGATGGATGTCAGTTGGGAGATTGGGCTGAGCAGCAACGGAGCTGCTCCTGGTGGGGCTTTCTATATTACTATACTTAAGACCTGATTCTTCTGTGATCCTGTACTAAAGATCTAATAAACCTACTTTAATCATCATACTTCAGCTATATCCATGCTTATTACAATCTCCAAGGGTCCAGTGTCCCTACTAATCTTGGAGACCCTGCACCAATCGCATCACAGGAAAGTCCACCAGTGGGAGAGTGGATCTTTCAAGCACCGTGTCCGCAACGCGAAAATAGTTACCTCCCAGTAACATCAGTATTTCAGGGTCTTGAGAGAGGATTCTGGAGAGCAAGGCAAACAAGTGCACCTGTTCATCATTTGGGGTATAGAGGCTGATGATCAGTATCCAGAGCCCACTGAGCCTCCCCACTACAATAACATAGCGTCCTTCTTCATCAATGTATGTCCGTGCAAGCTCTAAGGGTATCTCCAGCCTCAGCCAGATTAACACCCCTCTAGAAAAGGCAGAAAACCCTGCCGAACAGACCCCTCCCCTCCTCCCTCTGCGTAGCACGGAAATTTCAAGTCCAGTCAAGTGGGTCTCCTAGAGGAGGGTCATATCCACACTTCTGTGCTTCAGGAAGGACAGGATTGTGTACCGTTTCCAAGCGGAGCTAATACCCCTGACATTCCAAGTAAGGAAAAAGAATTGTATTCTCCTCTCAGTCATGGTGGATCTATAAGTCACGTTCCTCTTCCCCCTCCCTGACCCCAGCAATCACACAGTAGTGCTTCCACTTGCGAATATTGAGCATGAACATTATAATAATGTCCAACTCCCCTGCCCCACGTCAGAGTACCAATGGCCTTCTGGCCTTAACAAGAAATCAAACACAGCTGTTGGATCCAAATCCCCAATACCACAACGCCTTATGAAGGCTTCTTGTGAGGAGTGGTTGCCATAGTATTTACAGAAGGAGGCTTCCCCACCACTGAACCCCCCTGCCCCCCATTATTGAATGGTGGAGGATCAAAGTCATCCGGAGCCGGCCTGCCCTGGCATAGAGAAGGCCAAACACATGAGCAGCCCTTCATAGACCAGTGGCCTCCACAAATCAAGGACCTTCCCTATGTATGTGGAAAGGAAAGTCAAGGAAAGATGTACAGTGCATCTCACACCCAGCACTAGATGTTGTCAGCAATTTTAAGAGTTATCTGTGGCTCAGTTGTAAGTTTGTCAGGGAGAATGTTAGAGTCCAGGCTCTCAGAGGAAGTCGTCCTCCAGGTACAGTCTCAGCGAGGTCCTCAGGGAAGATGCTACGTTGATTGCTGCTGCCCTCTCCTTCTCTGTTTTCCCTTAGTTGAGTGCATGCTCTAGCGTCTGCCCAGCGTCCCTGGTGGCTCTGTTTCTGTTTTGTTAGTTCCATGCTCTGTACTTTGTCTAGTCCAGCCTTGTAGGTCTCCAGCCAGTCCCATTCCGCAGGTGGGTAATTAAAGAACATTGTGATGTCACAAGTCATGACCTTGAGGTGTACAGGGAACAGAAGCATGCATCAGATTCCAGCATCTCTCATCCCTTTCTTAACAGCAAGGAACAAGACACGTTGGTGTTGAACAATTATAGTATAGTCTGGAAAGATAGCCACTGAGGCATTCCCGATACAGATGCTTTGTGCCTCCCATGCTTTTTGCAGTATCAGGTCCCTGTCTCTATAGTGTAGTAGATGTTCCATCTCAGGGCGAGGACGCGTACCTGGTGGCAGCGGCCTTGTGGGACCCTGTCAGTCCTTTCCATGACAAAGAATGGTGACAGTCCATGCAGAGCGCCCTACTTTGCCAACATGGACGTAAGGAAAGCCACCAAGTCTGCTCCTTCTGTCTTCTTGGGCAGTACAAACATATACACGTTGTGCAGTGACTCAGTCCCTCCACGTCTTCAGCACATGGATCTAGGAGGCCCTCTCAATGAACCAGTTCAGTCACCTTAGCCTGCAAGCCCTTGACAATGAGGCCGACGTCTTCAAAGGCCTCAGCATTCTGCTTCACCCTGTCGTCTGAAAGGATGCTTAAGTCAACAGAGACCTTATCAATTTTGCTCTTTAACACATCACAGAAAGCGTTCACAGCATTCAATAACAAGTCCAATAATGTCTGGGGGGGTCAAGCCGGTGGTGTAGATCCTCATCTTGTGCCTCAATAGAGGTCCCTGGGCCCTTCTCTGCTGGGATATCCTTAGTTGCTTTAGTGCGACCCATGGCACCTGAGTGTCTCCTCCGTGGGTCTCCAAGTAGCAGCTTGCAATGCGTTAATTACAAGTCCCGACTGCCCAGAGGCAGTAAAACAGTGGCAAAGCTTGTGCAGCTCTCTCAAGTTAAGGAGAGAGGGTCTCCAGTCAGAAAGCAAGTCATTGCCACTGTGCTCCACAACAACCAGGAGACCGCCGCCCGCATCCCATCAGATCTTCTGCACTACAGCACATGTACTCACTCAACCAGCAGGATCGTGATGTCCTTTAGGCCTGCGCATTAAGAGGCTCCCAGGTGCATCCCTAGTTGCAATTGCCTTCCAGCGAGGGAAATACGGGTGCTCAACCTGTCATTTAGGATGCAGTTTGCCTATGTTTTGGTGCCCCCTCTAGCTGTGTGCTCTCCTGGGCATGATCCTCTCCTCAGCTCTCTGTCCTGTAGTGGCTGCCTTTATCCCCACGTCAGGGCCCGCTTCTGTAGGCAGCTAGGGTGGCCCTGCACTCCAGAAGATCATGATGGCCAGTGGTGGGCACGAGACCATCCCTAAGATGCAGCTGTTTTAGCATGTGTAGAAACTTCTCAGACACAAAGTGGGTTGTAGAAATAGGTTTATTCAGAGAAAAGACAGCTTAGACATCTACTTCCCAGAAAAACATCAATACATCTCCCAAACGCCGCTACAGAATCCCCCAACAAAGCACTCACCCAACATTCTGATGCCATGTTCCAATACTAGAACACTACACACCTTCCCCTTTTTGAAAATAAAAATAATAAAAAAGACTATATACAAATACTAGTGAACATAAAATACATGGAAGATGAAATCACAATAATAAATTAAAACTGAACAAAATCTTTCATCTTTATGGGTAAATGCTTGGTACATGAACTTTTCCTCAGTTCAATCACATGTTCTTCAGCCTCAGGTTGATTATTACATTGTTCTGTTAGATTATCTGAACCAGAGATAGGAACAAAACTCTGCTCAACATGTTTACTGCTACGACAGGCATCCAATACATTCAAACCAGGAACATTCAAACCATCATGCATTTCCCAAAAACTGGCACACCAGTCTTCATCCTCCTTAGGTTTTGAAACTACAGGCGATTTATTGCTGACACAAGTAGAAGGTTTTTTTTCTTCTAGAAATTTGCACACAGACATATGTCTAAAATTCCATATTTTACCACCTTCTACTCTCACAGCCTTACTAAAAGCCACAACCACTCTTACAGGATCAGACCACTTGGGCCACTTTTTGTTTAATAATCCACCAAATTTAACACGGACCATGTCCCCAACTTTGAATTTCGACTCCTTAAACCGATGCTTAGAAATATCACCCTTCATCTTCTCCTGGTAGCTCTTGACACACTCCCTGACTTTAGACAAATCCATAACGGAGTCGTATGTGTTTTTTCCTTTCAACCACCAGGGCATAAGTCTAGATCCTGGTTTCCTACCTCGCAACATCTTGAACGAAGACAGTCCTGTAACAGAATTGTGAGATGTGCGATATGTTAACAAAGTCTCCTGTAATGCTTTTTTTCTCCACAAAATACCATTCTTAACAGCTAGCTGAATAGATTCCTTAATAACCCTGTTAAAGCGTTCTACTTGACCATTTGCTTGAGGATTATAATTAGACACTCACTTATGTAAAACGCTACATCTTTTAAGAAACAATTCAAGTTCCTTTGTTTACAAACTGTGGACCATTGTCGGAAATAAGTTCTTCAGGTAACCCTTCACGACAAAAAATGTCATCCAAAAATCCAATTACCTGCTTTGAAGTAATCTTCTCCACTATTTTCAACTCAAGACATTTTGAAAAGTAATCCACAAGGACTAAAGCATACACATCCTTGCTACGAAGTGTACCAAATGGTCCAACAATGTCAATACCTAATTTCCTCCATGGTCCTTGAGCATACTCAACAGGAGTAACATTCACAGATAATGGTTTGACAGACTTGTCACTCTTGGTACAAGGAAGACATTCCCTGACCCATCTATCAACCATGCCATCAATACCAGGCCACCAGTAACATTCTCTTATCCTTCTTTTTGTAGTGGACATTCCCATATGACCTTCATGGGCCACAATACAAATAATTTCTCTAAGTTTCCATGGTGGAACAATGTTGTCCCCTCTCATTACGATGCCATGTAAAAACATAAGTTCCTCTTTAATTTTTGAAAAATGAACTTAATTCACCACTTAATTTCCTTTCTTCCGGACAACCTTTCTGCAAAAACGTCTGAACTTCATTTAAAATACAATCTTCTTGCATAGCATCTTTCCATTTTTCTTCAGAAATAATTTTAGTAGATTGTTCCTCCACACAACCTCTATTTACATCATCAATGGTGTAAGCCACATCATATTCTTCCATATTTTTTATCTCAGATACATCCGATAAAGGTAAACGTGACATGCAGTCTGCGTGAACATTAATACGACCAGCGACATATTCAACTACACATTGATACTCCTGCAATTTAGCGGCTAGTCTTGCCAGGCGAGCTGTTAATGTTCTCCCCTCACCAGCTGCTAACATGTTAATCAAAGGTTTATGATCGGTTCTCAACCGAAATATAGTTCCCCACAAGAATTGACGAAAGTGTTGAGGCGCCCAAGTACATGCTAGTAATTCCTTCTCAATGGTGGAATAATTACAGTCAGAATCACGCAGCATTCTTGAATCCTTCTTCTGCATGAGCACAGCACCCAACCCTACACTACTGGCGTCTACAGATACAATACATTCTTTGCCAAACACATATGATTTTAAAAAAGGTGCACAGACTATCTCCTTTTTTAGAAAATCAAATGCTAGCTGTTGATCTTTGCCCCCTTCAAATTTAGCACTCTTTTTCAGTAACTATCATAATGGATGCACTTTAGTAGAATAATCTTGTACAAATTTACCATAAAATTCAGTCAACCCTAGGAATGACAACAATTGTTCTTTAGTTACCAGTGCAGGTGCATTTGAAATACTCTGCACATGATTGAGTTTGGGCCTGATGCCTTCACTAGAATTTTCATGACCTAAATACTCAACTTTGCTCTGTCTGAATTTACATTTTGAAAATTTCAAGGTCAACCCCTTATTTTGTATTCTATTTAACACATCTTTCAAATTTTTGTCATGTTCGTCAAAATTTCTCCCAAAAACTTAAGATATTGTTCTAGAAAGCAATTGATCCCCTACAACCTTCTAAAACCTCTTCCATTAGCCGCTGAAAAATAGAAGCAGAGGCTTGCTAAACCAAATGGCATACGCAAAAATTGAAATATTCCTTCTGGTGTCACAAAGGCTGTTAAACGTTTGGATTTTTCATGTAGTTCCACTTGATGATATGCACCAGCTAAATTTACAGTGGAGAAAACAGAAGCACCAGATAACGTAGAAATTAATTCATGTATATTGGGCAGGGGATGTTTGTCAATCCAAATCTCTTTATTTAGGCTACGTAGATCAACACACAAACGGAGATCCCCAGTACCTTTAAGGGACAATACAATGGGAGATACCCAAGGAGAAGATTCTATGGGCTCAATTATACTCCTTTCAACTAAATCACCCAACATAACTTAAAGTTTGTCTCGATACGCCAAAGGTACATTTCTTACTCTATGTCTGACAGGTATTGCTTCATCTTTAAATATAATTTTATGTTTGAAATTGCCCATATTTCCCAAGAGTTCAGTCAAAGAGTTTTGGGAACATTTTTTTAATTCCACACACAAGCTCTTCACTCTTGGCTGCAACAACATAAACAGGTGGGGTGGCGTTAGGGTCTAATCTTATGCCCATTTCTTGTTGATGAGGCCATCCTAAGATGGGCACACCCTTTGTTGCCACGTATACCTTACCTCTGGTTCTCCTTCCTTTAAAATCCAAATCTGCCCACATAATCCCTTCTAAATCATTTTTATGACCAGAGTATCCTCCAGGTTGGATATCAGGTGGTAGTAATTTCTTCTCACTCCACAGCTCATTGAACAAACTCTTTCCAATAATACTGTACCAAGCACAGGAGTCAACCATCATAGAAACTGATTTACCATCAATTTGCACTGTACATCTAGGAAAACCTTTACAGATGACATCCCCAACAAGCAATAAAGAATTGAATTCAGCAGGTGATTCGTCCTCATCATATGTAATACAGAAATGCCCTCTTTTTTGCATTTAACACAAATGTTGTCCTACGCAGGACACCCCTTGTAACTTCCTACATGATTTAAACTGCCACACCTATAACAAATTATAGGATTTCTTTTCCCATTCAATTTGTTGTCACCACTTTTCACATCTGCATCTTTCTTGAGAGGAATAGACTGATTTTTTTTTAAACTGTTTGATCCTTTACCACTGAAACTTCAGGTCCAATATCTTGAACTTTGACACCTTGACATATGATTTCACTTACAAATTTTCAAGATTGCTCAATTCCCTTCGCAATGTTGACTACAGCACATAGGGAAGATTCAGTACCCAGCCATAGTCTTTCTTGAATTTTCTTGCTTTTAGTTTTTATCATAATTTGGTCTCTTAGTACTTGCTCATAAGTGAGTGTTTCAAAGGCACAAGATCCTGCTAAAGTACGTAGTGCAGAAACATAATCTTCAATAGATTACTCTTCCTTTTGAGCAAGCAAATAAAAATTAAACCTTTCCATGACAATATTAATTTTCCTCCCAAACCTGGTATTCATTTGTTTGATTGCTACTTCAAAAACATTCATGTCCCCAGCACCCTCAACAGGTGGAAGATTATTGATTTCCTTCAAACCTGCACCACCTAAGCAATGCCTTAATAAAGCAAGTTTCCTCTTTGCAGAACAATCATCCTCTTCAAGTACTTCTACATAAGCTAAAAACATAGGATACCATAGTTCCTATTCCATTTTGGGTTCTCCAGGCACTTGTAAATAATGTGGTGGTGCTGAAATATTGGCCATAGCAGTAATAATACACAAAACTAATACAATTGAGAACAACTGCCAAAACAGTTAATTTAGAGCTGTGCCTGTCAGCGTGTATAACAGGCAAATAATGCAATGAAAAACATGAATAGTAGAAGCTGTGCCTATCAGTGTGTATAATGACAGGCAGGCAATGTAACAGGTAATGTATTATAATTTGCTGCCTCAAATATTTGCGTCGCCACAAATTGTAGATATGCATGTTGAAACATTACATCATTAAAGCTGTGCATATCAGCGTGTATACTGACAGGCAAAATAATAAATATCTAGCCTGAAATCTTTGGGCTCAGACTTGAAAATATGTGCGTTGAACGGTAACTAAGCAACGCGCAGCGTGCAGCTTAATCTCTACATCCATATGCGGCTACTGATCATCGCCAATTCATGTAGGAACTTCTCAGACACGAAGTGGGTTGTAGAAATAGGTTTATTTGGAGAAAAGACAGCTTAGACATCCACCTTCCAGGAAAACATCAATACATCTCCCAACCGCCGCTACAGAATCCCCCAACAAAGAACTCACCCAACATTCTGATGCCATGTTCCATTACTGGAACATTACAGCATGCATGTTTTCAAAACCACAAGGGTAACCCATGCACGACTAGGAACCAAGGGTACTTTGCGGTATGACGAACAACGGTCCCTTGTCAATAAATGTGTAGAGAATGTTTAAAGAAACATGATAGTTCCCAATATTTGTTCCAATGACAATAAACAAGAGATTTTTTACTAGAATGCGGTTTATCCACCGACTCGCAGCAATTCTGTCATCATACAGCACGATCGGATTAACCACCCAACATGCGGCAATTCTGCCATCAACTAGCGCGATCTGATTATTTACCCGACACTCAGCAATTCTGACATCGACGAATACGGCTGTGACCGGTGAATCTTCACAGGAACAACAGTGGATCGATGATATTTAGAGACCTCCCCATTGTGTTTTTGAACAGGTTTTACTTTAATGGACCACTACTGGACCCACTATTGTTTCTGTTTGCTTAAAAAGAGACCAACCTGCCATGATTGGCACAGGTAACTCAATCCTCACAGTCATGCTTGCGTCATCTTTTCTGAGGGAGACATCAAAAGGTGTTAATAGTCTCATGATACCATTGAGTTATGTCTTAGGCAAACTATATGTTGTCCCGATGATGATCCCACACTGTTAAGTGATCGAAACGCCGTTGGCCCACACTCTGACCCATTTGATTTTGCATAAACTTTTTGTTTGGGTGCAGAAGTGTTTTTCTGTTGAAATAAGTGACCCTGATTTTTGTATGTTTACCGGTCACATTTTGTTTTCTTGCCTGTATGTTTATTGATGTGTCTGTTTAGCACTTGTTTTGGTACTACCCCGGGGGGTTACACTCCCTACTTCATGTTTTTTTTCTTCAAAATCTAGTAAAAAATCTCTTGTTTATTATTATTGGAAAAAATATTGGGAACTATAATGTTTCTTTAAACATTTTATGCACATTTATTGACTAGGGACAGTTGTTCGTCATTTCACCATCTTAGCATGTGGCAAAGTAGACGGACATCTTGACTGTTGTATGAACTCTGCTACACCAGTGGAACAACCCCTAGACAGAAAGTTGAACTTCTTAATAGCCATGCTCAAAGATGAGGGCAAGCCAAAACTGACTGAGGAAGCTGGGACCCTCTCAAGGGTTAAGGATCTACTTGAATCTTCCAATGAGGCTAAACAGACAAATCTGCAAAAGGGGAAACCATGGACATCATTTCCAACCGGGAACCACCAAGCGAACCAACATCCTGTCCTCCCTGATCTTCTTAACACATGTAATCATGGGAATGGGAGGAAAAGCATACAGCAAGACTTTGAGCCAGTTGAATGACTTGGCATCCACTCTCCACACTTCCAGGCAAGGCTTGATTGTGCAAAAACAAAGGAGCAGAACATCCTCCTTCAAGGCAAAAAGATCTAACCTCGGACACTCAAAACTCTTCTCTAACAGCATGCCAACAGGCGGCCAAACCGAATTCTTTCTTTTTTTTTAAAAGATATTGCCCCCTGCGGGTCCCGCCACATGCCTACAGGCGGCAGGCCCGAATTCAGTCTTTTTTTAAAAAACACAATTGTGCCCAAGCGGGTCCCGCAGCATGCTGAAGAGAGGAAGGCTTGAATTCTTACTTTTAAAAAAAATGGTGTCCCAGTGGGTCCCCTCACATGCCCACAGGCAGCGGGTCTGAATTGTCTTTTATAAAGAAAAATAGTGCCTCAGCGGGTCCCGCCGCATACTCATGGGTGGTGGGCCTGAATTCTGCCTTTTTGGTCAAAAATAATGTCCCAGCAGGTCCCGCCACATGCCTACAAGCGGCAGGCCTCAATTCTGTCTTTTTTTTTTTTTTTAAACGAATTGTGCCTTAGCGGGTCCCGCCACATGCCCACGGGCAGCGGACCCGAAGTCTTACTTTAAAAAAAAGCACTGGCGTAGCCAATAGGTCTCGCCTTTGGGACCTTATAAGAGTTTAGTTATCCAGCACAATACCCTTGGTGCAACAACATCAACTGTTGCATGGCTAAACACTTATAAGGTCCCAAAGGCGAGACCTATTGGCTATACCAATGCTTGTTATTATCTGTGTGTGCAACTCCGCTCTGTTTTATGTATTCAGTAAAATCTTGTTCTATTGTATGCAGTGAGTGCAGCCTTATTCCATATTTTGCAGTGAGTGTAGTAGAACTTTTCTACATTTAAAAAAAAGCTATGTTCTGCATTATGAAGTGCATGCAATTCTATCTTATGCAGTATTAGTTGAGTTATTCATTCTTTTGTTACATTTCCAATAAAGATACCATTTATAAATCATTTTTTTATTTGGTGATTTTATTTAAAATAAACAAACATTAGCAAACAACGGAGGATGTTAAAGGGTGCAGTGTCACAGTGGTGAAATTTGCACAGATCTTTGGGATGCAACACTTACTCAGTTCCCCTTCTCGGAATGTCCCTCTTTTCTTTAAATTTCCCCATCACATTGGGTTCGCTTGAAATAATTTTGGTTGTGATTAAGGCAATGAACATACAGCACTGAAGAAATTGTCTGTTTCCCTTGAATTCATATAAAGACGCCTTATTCATTAAAAATAGGACCTCAATCTTCTCAGACATCTGGAAAGATGAATCATTCCTAATAAATGCCAAATATGAATGTTTTTGGCCCTCTCGTTCCGAAAGTGGCCACCAGTATTGAGAACAAATAAAGCAAGCTGTCATCATATTGTGGTCAGAAATAATGATCCTCAACTATATTGCATCCACAGTATTGACTAACACTATATCGACAAGGTAAATATATATGTTTAACTACAGTTTTTCAAATCTATACTCCACATCAATTTACCTTGGTGATATAGTGGTAGTAGATATTGAGGGTTCAGAAGTTGTGACGGTTGATATTTTGCCCACGAAATATTGACCACCAACCAGGAATGTATGCCTGCAATGCATGCACGCAACTCGAGACACATAGAGTGATCTTGTGAGCTGCTCGCTGCCATTCAAATAAGAGCGTTGTTTTAACTGCTCCGATTTTGTCATCTAAGGCCAAGAGAACAACAGCTGAACACGCTTGTCAACATGGTGCAGTAAATAACGCACCGCAGTGTTGGATAATGAGTACATTTCTACTGGTGCGCATATCTTGGGCAGTAAACTGGGTGATTGAATTTATAGGTGCTGTAATGATTAACGGCGGAGGGTTTTAGTCAACTGTACTTGAGCATGGCGGCACGCGTTGTCTTCAGAGGGGCACGCATGCTATTCAAATCCCTAGAGATTTTGTAGAGGTGTTACAAAATCCTCGCCCCACTCTATGGCCAACTGCAAGACGAACATACCATGCCAACTTACAGTGTTTTATTGTTTTAATGCAGGTGTTAGTGACAAGGAGAAGGAACATTACAGGCTGTAAAATCTAGTCAGAATAGAGGTAGTCCGAAGTCCATTTTGGAGTGCACTCAGATGGTTAAACATGCAAAATGTTAAATTGTATTTTTCTAACAACCATACAAAACAATTCTCTACGTTCCCTCCCAACCACATGAGCAAAGTGCGGGAGTATAGAGAAAAAGGTGACTTTGGACCTCAGTGAGTGAATGAACAGTGCAAACCGAGCAGGGAGGATGAGGCACTCTGCACCGACGCGATGTAACGCGTACCCCAAGCTACATCAAACTCACCGTTTTGTGCGGAGCCGGTCTTCACTCAGCTGACTTATCTGGCAGTACCAAAGCTGGCTATGCTGGTGCAGCTGGACGCGCACCTTCCTCCGCTGCGACCAACGGGCCCCGGGATCCCAGCCCCCGGGGGACGTGCTAAGGGGAGCTCCGCTCCTGCCCTGCACCTGCCCTGGCACCTCCAGCTGCTGCTCACTGCCGCCGGCTTCTGACTTCAGCGGATGGCTCCGCCTCCCCAAAGCGCTGCTCGGAGTTGCTGTGCCTCGCTCCATTAGTAGAGAATGTTTTTATCCCCAAGAGAAGACAGGCGGGCTCGAGCAGTTTGGGGAGACCGAGGAGGAAAAAAGTTGCTGCCTAGCATGGCTGCCATGAAATGGGAGCCGCGCTGAGAGGAAGCAGCACCAACCAAGTACTGTTTAGTTACGCTGCTGGCTTGTTTAGCTGAATGATAACAAGGAAGTAGTCCCTAAATGGAATAATAACAGCCTAGCAGCGTAACTAAACAGTAGTTGGTCGGTGCTGCTTCCTCCAAAACGGAAGCAAAACGGAAGTGACGTTTTGCATGGACAGCCAACCATAAACAAGATAAAGAAGAGCAAGGCAATGTTAAACAAATGGGGAGCAGCAGGACCTATTAGACGCCAATAGGTGGAGTTTCACTCAACAATATAGATTACTTTAAGTCTCGGAGAGACAGCGCATGCGCTGCCTAGGTGAGACCTAAAAATTGTGCCCCAGCGGGTGCTGTCGCATGCCAATGGGCAGTGGGCCCAAATGCTTACTTTAAAAAAAAAAAAAGTGCCCCAAAGGGTCCCGCTATATGCCAATGTGCGGAGGGCCTGTATTCTTACTTGTTTTTTTTTTAAGTGCCCCAACGGGTCCCACCACATGCCCAAAGGCGGCGGCTCTGAACTGTCACTTTGATTTTAAATCGAGCCCCTGCAATCACACCATCCACTCTCAGCCTGTGGATGATGGGAGTACTGAGGGCAGGGGAAAAGAATCAGAGAAACTGCATATCTACCCACCCCGGGACAAAACGTACTTCTGATTTGGTGTCCAGGTTAGGAGAAGCAGCAGTGTTCTTCAGACACATCCAGGCAGGGGGATGCAATGCAGCAGGTGAGTGAACAAACACCTCGCCTGCTCACTGATCCCGTCCTTTTATTTGGCTCAGTAGTCAACACTGGGCCAATAAAAGGAATTTTGCGGGCATTTTTGTAAAAAGCACTGCTTTTTTACAAAACTCTCGATTTTGCAATTTTTTTGCAAGTCGCGAAATCCTGGAGGGCCTGTTTAGTTAGTAAAAACCATTACAATAGGTAAAATCTGCTATAGATAAAAACAGTAATCTGGTAAAATTGTTCTAAAAGGTTTTGCGCAAAAAAAGCATGTGCAATTAGAATATAAATAGGCAGACATTGCGTTATCAAATAGATTAACTAGCATGTACAAAGAAGAGGTTAGAATATAAATAGGCAAACAGTGCAATACAAAGTAGATTAGCTAGCATATGCAAAAAAAGACTTGGCACATTGCGGGGCAAATAGATCAATAGTCGCTCGCAGGGCTGCCTACCCATTTCTGTCTAGATATTTTGTTACACAGGCTGGCTATTTTGAAGTTCTACACAGTCCGGCACAGTAGACAAGGACAGGCGCTGCCTGAAAATTTTAACAAATTTTGCACATCTTGCCAGAAACCAGTAGGCAAACTGGGAAATTAGATAGCGGAAGCTTCCAAGCATGATTGCACCCCAAGGGCCAGGGCTACTGGTCTAATTAATTGTCTCCTTTGCTGATATAGGGTGGGGCAACAACATAGCAAGTGTAGCCATGATTTATTTTGATGAGAACAACACCTGCAGATACTTTTGCCTCTGTGGCTGACCCATGAAGACCTAAATGCTTTAATTGGCAAAGCTAGCAATCACATATAAAAGATCTGCCGACGAGTTTCGGCATTTATAGCTTCCAGTAAGTACGGTTGTGGAGACCCGACAAGGTAGGAAGCATTTAAGATCTATCCCAATGGCAAGTTTTTCAAGGGATGATAGGTCTTGGTCTCTCAAGCTCACCTTTAGTTGCTAATTAATTACTTTTTTCTAGATGCTGAATGAGATGTCCCCTGCCTGGAGGGCACTGATGGAAGTGTATTCACAACGTTCTGAATGGGATATCTTGTTAACAGGAATTCCGAAAATGAATGTTCGTCTACTTCCTTCCATTGCTTCACTTTCCTCTATTTATTTATTTGGTGTTTTATATAGCGCAAACTTGACCCTAATAGGGTATCAGAGCGCTTTACATTCACATAATGTTTCCACTTATAACAACATGAACACCTTGCAATTTCAGTAAACCTAATCATTATACAGTAAGTTACTAGCAACAATTATGCTACAAAGTCATAAATTAGTTGTGCATTGAATTGTGATAGAGACATTTGTGCATGACATACAAATTTACCAAATCTAAATTAAAATGATGTTAGTGGTCGATGTGTGGTACTGTCTGTATTAAACAAGAAGGTCCTCTGATAATGACCGGACTGATGGAGTAATGGCAGGAATTTGCTCATAAGAAAGGTTTTAGCTACGTTTTTAAAAGCAGCGAAGAACAAGATTTTCCTAATATTAGGGGGGAGAGCATTCCAAATTCTTGTTGCTGCTCCAGAGAAAGCGCGATCATGAGTTGTTTTCTTTCGGAAGATGGCCGGTTTCAATAATAGAGCTCCATGACTCCAGGAAACCCGGCAACCTCCTGATAGAGTGATTTTCTGAGCTAGGTACATGGGTGTATTGTAATGTATCGCTTTGTGAGTGACGCATGCCATTTTTAGCTGTATTCTTGCTTCGTAGGGCAGCCAGTTGAGCGCTTTCAGATGAGGGGTTATGTGGTCGAATTTTCTGGATCCAGTTATACGTTTTGTAGCCACATTGAGACAGGCTTTTGTGGAGCTGTTGAAATCTTAGGAACACCGGCTAGTGTAGTGCAACCTTAGTCGATCATTGATATGACGAGTGCCTGAACTGAAGTTTTAAGATCTGTGTTATTTATGAAATGTTTCAGTTTTCTGAGGTAGCTTAAATGGAATCTGGCGTTTTTTGTCATCGTGTTGATATGTGCAAGCATGTTCAGTTTTTTGTCTATTATAATGCCCAAGGATTTGCTTGAATCTACAATCCTCAGGCTACAGTTTAGCGCCGTGATTAGTTTGGTCCACTCCATGATATTCATGGTGCTTTTCTGGGGGGAAATCAAGAGGAACTCAGTTTTCTGTGGGTTAAGCTTGAGGTGATTACTGGTTAGCCAATGGATGGTTTTCTTTAATGCCTGGTTCATGATGCCGATCTCTTCTATCGATGTGATCTTTATGTAAAGCTGTGTATCGTCAGCGTACATGTGGAAGAAGATGTTTGCTTGCTGTAAGATATCAGTGAGTGGCTCTACGTGCAATTTGAATAGAAAAGGGTAGTGTTTAGCCCTGTGGTACCCCAATAAAATTTCTGGATGAAGCAGATGAAATTTGGTTCACTATGAATTTTCGCGATCTGTTTTCTAGGAACGAACTGAACCACTTTAGGACTGTACCCTCTAAGCCCATCCTTTTTTTCAGGCGATCTAGCATTTTGGTATACTTTACAGTGTCAAATGCTGCTGAGAGGTCAAGCAGATTAGGAGACAGGTTTTGTTGCGGTCGAGGGCAAGTAGAGCATTATCCACGATGTGCAGAATTGCGTTTCTGTGCTATGTTTCGGTCTAAATCCTGATTGGAAGTCATTCAGCAGTTTGAATTCAGAGATGTGTTGGCTCAGTTGTTGTACACATTTTTACAGGACTTTGGCTAGAATGGGAATGTTTGTTACTGGTCTAAAGTTGTTCAGGTCTGTGGGATTTTCTGTTGGGTTTTTTAAAATTGGAGTGACTTACCCTATTTTTAGGCAGTCCTGTAATGAGCCTTGCGATAGCGAAGCGTTAATAATCTTTGTCCATGAAGGGATGAGCAGATGGTTTATTGTAGACAAGCAATTTGCAGGTGAATGTTTGGTTTTATGGTCTAGATAATCTTTGCGATATCTGTGTCAGAGACAGGCTTGAATTCTGACCGTATAGCATTATTTTTAGCTTTTTCCAGCATTGATTGAGAATGAGGCTTGGCTAGGGTGTTCTTCTTGATTGAAGGGCAATCCCCTGCCTTTTTGAGCTCCATCTCCATTGATATGGCTTTGGCTGTAAAGAAGGAGGAGAATTCTTCGCGGCTTATGTTTGATTTTGTAGCTGTTGGTGCAGATTTGGCTGTTTTATTGGATTGATCTTTCAGTATTTCGAAGGGTTTCCATGTCTGTTTTTTGCTTTATCCAGTTCTTTTCTGAAGAAGTCTTCTTTTGAATATAGAATGCTTTTATTGTAGACTTTTCTGGCCTGTCTTAGTAGGGTTAAGTGTGGTGAGGAAGGGTGTTGTCGCTATTACCGCTCTGTGAGTCTGAGTGATCGTCTTTCTTCGTTGAGGGAACCGTTAAACCAAGGGTTTTATCTTTGTCTGGGACCCTTTTGAGTTTTAATGGGGCTACGTCCTCAATTATGCTCGTCATTGTATTATTATAGTAATCTGTGAGGTCATTGACGTCTTCAAGGTTATTGGGAGGTTACAATTCTTCCTCACAGCGTGCTGCGAGAATTTCCATATTGAGCCCTCTGGTGTCGGGAATGCGTTTTCTGGGTTTTATTGGTTGTGAGGAGGTTTTCATTTTTTATATGGGGCATTTGGAAGGTAATGATGTGATGATCGGACCAGTCGCAAGGGGTGATCCTGATTTTGTCGAGAGCTTTTTCTTTAGAGATGATCCACTTTAGGGTGGAGCCTTTTGAATGGGTTGGTAGGTGGCATTCTTGAACCAGGGATTGCTCTACAAGGAAGGCTTTGAGTAGATTGATCTGATTATCAGTATGATCCTCTCAGTGAAGATTGAAGTCTCCTAGGAAAATATCATTAGAATGGGGAGTAGAGTTTGCTGTGATAATTTCTATCAGCTGGTCTATGAACATAGTGTTTTTATTGGGAGGGTGGTAAAATGCTTGAAGTTTGCAAGTTTGATTATCTAAGGATCTTAATGACAGACCGAGATATTCACAAGACTCTAAGGGGTCTGATTGTACTTTTGTAATGGCTATATCAGATCTATGTATACAGGCTATGCCTCCACCCTTTTTGTTAGGTCTGTCTAGTCTCACAATACAATAGGTCGAGTGGACTAATAGTTCTAGGCATGGGAAGGATGAATCAGAGAGCCGAGATTCTGTTAGAATAGATACGTCTATTTCTTGGTTTAAGATGAGGTCGGCAATGTCAGCGGCATGTTTCTTTGCTGATCGACAGTTGAGTAGTAGACACAAAATAGGTTTTTGTGGTTTGATGAGTAATGATTCTTGCTTTTCGAAAATTAGTATCACATTTTTAATGTTATTGAAGTTTGGCCTTCTAAGGCTAGTCTGTGCAGCTCTGCTTGCGTTAATTGGGACTGACTGAATGAGATGTTCGTCTAACTTAGTGGGAAGATTGGGGGAATGTTCATATGATAGCACAAGGGTTTGTAGTTCAATGTCTGTCAGATATCTTAGTTTATTGCGAGAGCGGTATAGTCTGTTTGTCACTGCCATTGGGATAGATTTTGATTTATTATGGGTATCGTGATCGGATTTCTGTAGGCGCTCCTGTTTTGAAAGACATTTTTCTGATAAGAGTAGGTTCTTCATATCCCTGATAGCTAGTTGCATGGCTTTGTACGTTTTGTTTGATTGGGAGCTGAGATTATCATCATACTCCGTACTGGGTTGAAGAGAACTGAGGTTATCAGATTCCATGCCAGGTTGCTGAGAGACTGGAGGTAGTATGGGTGACTCTGTTGGGATAGGTTGTCTCTTGAGGGTTTGGGCTACTATTGGGTATATCTATGCATATTTTCTTATATCTTGTTGCTGTTTCGCAGTTCTTAGAGCCTGTCCTATTGAGTACATTTCCAGTTATCCTGGTCAGTGCTTGCTGACTCCATCCTAACGACATTTTCCAATATAGGGGTAGGACCTGTGTTAGGGCTTGCTTCAAAGCTATGGGCTCTGTGGTTAGCAGGGGATAAGTTGGATTCAGGTAAATGTGGGCTGTTACTCTGAGCTACAGAGCATCTGGATTCCGTTTTCGACTGTTGGGGCTCTATAGCGATTGAATCCTGTGCGGGGAGATGGGTTGCGTTTTATTGTTTGGCAGGTTTATTGTGAGAGGGCGGTTAAGAACGTGTTCTTTTAAGGTTGAGAAATATTCGTTGAATCGTTCCAAATCTTTGTTGGCTGCTTGTATGAGACTTGTGCTGGTCTTGTAGCATGTTATATTCAGTGTTTCTCTTAGTTTTCCAGAGGGTGATGTTAGAATCTTAATGCCGTAAGGAAAGTTTCTTACTTCCTGAACCTTCAGCACGTTATTTAGGGTGTTGCGCCATTTAGCCATTTTAGTAGTGTAAAATATTAGGTCGTTAATGATGGCGCCTTTTTTTATGTTGAAGGAGAGGTCTGAGCTTAAGGTTTCTGTTTTTTTCCTAAGTAAGTTGTGTTTAAAGGATTTGGTGGCGTTTTTGGAGAAATTAGGGGGGTATGAAATTGTATAAGAGTTCCTTCCTTCCTTTTTCAGATAGGTCTCCGTCATGATTATGAGTAATAATTACAGTCTTTATTACTCTTGAGTTCTCAGTACTGTGTCTGTTTTGTGTTGGGAGGTAGAATATACATATATCTTCAATTATATGTCTCCATGGTTGTTTAGGGTTCTGTGATGTAGGATATACACTGACAACTGATGCACTACACAGGAAAACTTTGCAAAAGACATTTTATTCCTAATATGTTGTAAAAACCTACTTAAATCCAGCTCCCTGAATGAATCTCTCTTTAATTTCTTCTACCTTATTTTCCTGCACTTTAGCCTCTGGTAGCGCTAACTGTATCTTTGTAGGACAGGGTGGGAAGATTCATTGCTTTAAAAGCTACAGCCATCTGAATCATTTGTCGAAGGCCCCACTTCAGGGGAATCTTCTTTCTTTGCATTGTCATCCTCAATTGTATGCTTCTTTTCCCTGTATTTCTTATGCTACTCCATATCTGTATACTGTGGGCCGAAATAATGCCTTAGACTAGTGCTTAATTTTTAGAAGAATGAGTCCTTGTGCCCAAAGCTCTGCTAATAAGCCCTCAGCCAGTGTTATTAAATACCGGAGAGCTGAATATCAAGACAGCGTAGTCTTGAATTCACCTCAGGCCTCTTTAATCCACTACTAGACACTACCTGTTCCTTTATCTCACTCTAGCCGGATCCTGCTTTCTCCACTTGTGACGGTTTTTCTGTCTTTCTCTTTCTCCTTTCCTGTTTGTGCATGTTCACCTCTCTTGCTCTCGGTCAATATCTGATGAAAAAAAATAAGTGCTGGTCCCCAAACATGAGTGCCAAGGGTCTCCCATCTGGCTCAAATTAAGCACTGCCTGATCTCAAATAACTACATTGATTAAACAAAAACTTCCTACATCTTTTTGTTGCTATGCAACAGCTAGTGACCTCCACAGAAGCATTCATGCGTTACCTAGCAACAAGGCCAAAATGAATGCCCATGTGTTGTCGTTCTCTCAGAGCTTCAACAAAATTGCTGGAATATGCAAATGGACCTTTTGCATAAAAGGGCAAACAACTGGGTCCACTAAAGCAGGGCCTCATTTTTGGGCACACATTTGTCTGCTACCACAGGACCTCGATTATAACACCACATGACTCCACTACAGCAGGACCTCACTTACTTCATTCAACATGGGTCCACTGAGGAACTCATCAAATTATCGATTTGCTAGACATGAAACTTTGATTATTCTAAGCATGTGTAACAAATGAAGCCACTAAGCAGACTATGTATAATAATATAAAAGAGATAAAATACTTACTGGTGCCTCGCAACTTGCTTTATATAAACAAAAAAAATGGAAGCGAGATGGGAAGATTTTCTTTTTATGCAAATTTTGGGATGTGAAAGGAAGTCAGCTATTTAGGAGGAATGGGTATCAGTGTTCAGTTCAGTCTTAAATTCTAACTCCTGGGGTGCACCAGCAGGGCCGGACTGACTACCGGGCATTTTGGAATTCTGCCGAGCAGGGGGCTGATTTCACTGCGGTGGGGGCTGATTTCGTTCATGGAGACCTGCGTGTAGAAATAATTAAAGCAAAACGAATTTCGTTCAGTACACGCAGGTCCCCATCAACTAAATCAGCCCCCAGCTCAGAAGCATTCCAAAACGCCCGGTAGTCAGTCCGGCCCTGTGCACCAGTGCTTAATTTGTGCCATTGATTTCCAGTGCTCAGCACCGGCACTTAAATGTCAACCGCAGTACTTACGTCACTCTGAGACATGGTGGGGCTGTTTGCGTAGTTTGGAGATGAGCACAATAACAGTTGTTTATTAGATCAATATACATAAAAACAACTAATATCTGCTGCACAAGCTATTCTGATAGCCTTGGCGGTCTTGAAAAGTGTGAATTGTCAGACTTGTAGGAGTGTGATGGTTAGTAGTTGTGTAGGTACTGATATTGGCAGCAATGGCAGCAGCAATGGGTGGTGCAAGCTGCAGTGACTTCCAGATGAGGGCCCTGGCACTTATTTTTAAACACATTAAGCAGTGAGGTGAGACAATGCCTGGGACCTGGTGCCGCGTAGTCCTGAACCAGACTTTGGTGCTCCCCGACTGGAGCCGTCACTAACTCTAGCTAGGGAAGTCCATATAACAAGGATTGTCATTTCAAGGCTTTATTTAAAGAATCAATAGACAGATGACAAACATGTCATAAGCAAGTTTAGCAGCAAAGCGTATGAATCATAAGCACAAAGAACTCAGTACATCTCTAAGTGAAATCCGACATAGATTTGCCTTCTAAAGTGGAGAAAAAGAGGTCTCCCTGGTTACAGAAATACACATACATTTATGGGGCTTTAAATAAAGAATTGCACACATTGTGTGGGAATACATGGCTCACAGGGCTTGCACCAATAGGGCAGAGTTAGGAAAAACATTTTACCAAAGACTACATTAAAGGATTCTCTAAGAATAGTAATACATTGAGATTCAGACATTCTCACAGGTGCAGCTGAAGAGTTGGATACCTTGTTTTTGCATGAGTCTTGGACGGTGAGATGCGTCCTTGATGCAGGACAATGAGAAAACCTTTCTGAGAACACTCTCTGCTTACTCATGTGAACATTGGACACACTTTATTTAGAACAAGAATCAGCAGTAGTCATTGCGTGATATATTATGATATTGAGGAGAGGTGGGGAACCATGGGGCCCCCCACCGGCACTGCACAAGGGCGGCAGGCCCCTGGAATGAGAGCTCCTGACACTGTGTTCAGAGCGTGGGGGCCCCCTTCATGTACTTTGAGGAGAGATGGGGAACCATGGGGCCCCCCACCGGCACTGCATAAGGGCGGCAGGCCCCTGGAAGGAGAGCTCCTGACACTGTGTTCGGAGCGTGGGGGCCCCCTTCATGTACTTTGCAGGGGGGCCCTCTCAAGTTTCGCTATGCCACTGCAGCAAATGGTGTGCCTTAAGTATGTGATGAACTTCTACACTCTATCAATGTAACAGAGTGGCTGGCCATTATCAGCAAAGCTCTACAACTGTGCCTCTCAGAGAAGGTTACTAGAGGACTCCGTTATACCAGGAACTCCGTCTAGAGATCTTTGCCTTCCTTTCTAAATTGCTGTTTTAGGTGTGGTAGTCCAATCAGCTTAGTTGAAGTGAACCGAGATAACATCTCACAGAGTGCAAAAGGTTGGTAACAGAAGTCCAGAACTAGAAAATTTCGCCCTCAGTGATGGAGAGCTATGTGCTAGCTTTTTTCCCTCATGCTTCGAACTACTGATGACTTTAGGAGCGTTGTGACCACAAGCAGGTGGGTAAAACAGACTTTAGTTATTGCAAATAAGACAGAAAACAGAGCTCTCAAGTTTGTTTGGTGGATGCATGAGTAGCTCCTCCAGTCCAGGTTTGTTATTTGCGTGCTGGGGCTTCTAGTCTTTTTTTATAATCAGACCAACTGTAGTACATATAACAGAATCTAAAGGAAAAGACTTGAAGTGGACTCATGTATCGAAGTGGGAACCTTGAGCTCTCTGATAAATGGCTGCCCAGCCTAAAGCTATCAAATAATGTCATGTGACTAGGGTGCAATCAGTGCTTTAAATATATTAAAAATATTTTTTAATGAGGAGAGTACCGGCACTTCTCAAGAGAAATGCAATACTTTTAATAGGAGAGTACCGGCACTTCTCAGAAACAAGCAGGTACTCTGCTACTGAGTACCTGCACTTTTATTTCGGGTGTTTTGTTTACAAATGGGTGTTTCCATGTGTGCTAGTTCGATTGGATCAACTGCAGTGAATTCGGGCTGCAACTGAAATTAGACCTAATGAGCCATGGATTCATCCGATAACCTTATTTCACAGGCTCATCTTCATTCAGCATCTGTAAGGCAGGGGCGTGGCCTACCCCAACCACATGTATGTTACTGTATAAATCGAGAATAGTCAGCTCTGCAGGGCATTTTGTTTACCACCGAATTCAGTAATTTGTAATGTAATACCGTCAGGTTCGGACTGGCAAAGAACCAAAAGAAAAGTGGCCCAATCTGAATTAGATGGCTAAAAACGAGGACCATGTTTACAAATTATGGCCGTTATCAACTTGTAAAGATGCTGTAGAAGTGTTTTACGAGGTTTGGTAGGCTGCGTGCATGTGTGATTGCTACAGGGAAATTAACATTAAAAACAGCCCAAGCAGACCATAAAACAGGCTCACTAACAGCCCAAAGACTTTCAGATCAGCCCGTCGGGCAATGCCCGAGTGCCCTATAGGCCAGTCCGACCCTGAATACTATATAATGTATGCCTGTGGTTCATGTTCATTACACACAGGCATCCATTGCTCAACTCATTTCTCGTACGTGTCTTCTTCCTCTCTGAATGTGCCACAATTTGCAACACATGTAATTTTCTTATTGCACGGTATGGTAAACCATGTCAAATAAATTTGCCCTCTCCTGGCCCTGCTCATGCACAGGGTCGGATTGATAAAGCAGGCTCTCTGGCAATTGGTCGGTATCTGAATTGCAGCTGTGGGCCGATTTTTGGGGCAGCGAGGTGGCCAATTTGCGATCTGCCTGTGTGTTGAGTGGCCTATCTAGAGGCCTGTATCTGGAGGCAGATGGGTCTCTGTTACCCTCCCTTTCACCAAGGGGCCGGAGGTGTCATTGCCAGTCCCCCACTGGGCCGCCCATTGATATAAGGAGATGATTTGGGCTGGCTACAGGCACATTGAGGATTGAGCAGGGGACCTGAGCAGATGCAGGTCCAATGATACTCAGGTGTGGTTCACCAGCGTGAATTCCTCCGTGCACGGAATCCAGGCAACATTTCCAATTTTGTTTAGCTCAGTTAAATTAAGAAAATATGCCTCTTTTATAGAACCACTCTTTTCATATCATTTAAAACACTGAAGCAGTGTTTTGCGAAAAGGCACAATGCGCAAATGTGAGCAACTTTGTTGGGGGTGCTCTGGCCCATTTTTTATCCCAATCCAACCCTGGTCGTAAATCGAAGACTAGTCACAGCCCATGGAAGGCTGAAGGGAGCCCCCAGCCCTCCACGCGGGGCTCTCTTCCAAAGGCTAGGGATGAAGCTTGCTTCCCGCGCAAAGAAACCAGGGAATGGGGCGGACCCCAAACAGGTTTCATGAGCCCCTTAAGAGGTTGACGCCGCTCTGCTGTCAGCTGCAGCCCAGAAGCACGTGATTCGGTTGGTCAGGGGCGCGAGCAGGTCTGCGTCGAGCCAGTTTTCGCTGGTGATGATGAATCGAGCAGGAATGACTCGGGTTGCATTTTAAAATTGTTCCTAAGTTTCCAGGTATGATTGTCTAAGAACCCCTGAGCCATGTCACCTCCAAGATCAAGTCCAGCTTCGGCCCAGGTGAGTTTCCGTGCTTCCAACTGCGCGGCCTGTGAGCAGAGTTGACCCATGCCCCCCTCCGCCCACCCCCCTCTGCCCTTCTCCCCACCCCCCTCTAATGAAAGGAGTAGCTGGGGGACGATGGGGCCTTTGACAAACCAGAGTTGTTACAGAGCCAGTCAGATACGTGTGACTTCTTATCCCGCGCCGGCCACTGTCCTTTCAAAGTCAGAAGCGTCTTGGGAACTGTCTAGATTTCGCTCGCTTTCTGTTAACTGGGGCCTGATTATTTCAAGTCGGGTGTGAATTGTTCGGCCGCTCCTGGCGTTTTACCTTGTTTTAAATTGCGTTGTGGTTTTCCTGGGCGCGGCTTTACTTGTATAAGTACTAGAAAAATCAGAACTATTCTAAATATGCATATTTGTTCCCGAGGCCATGGCTGTTTAGTGTATTAATGGTAGTGCATTTTCTTCATAACGCTGCCTCGTTACTGAAGAACGAAATCCATTTTTTTTCTGTGTTGAACTCTGATTTCAGTTTGCCCAGATCTACGCGCGAGAAGCGCATCAGCTCCAGTTTGTTTTTGGCACCCTGGGACTCGTAGTCCTCATTATATGATGGGATCCACAGCAAAACACATTCCAGAGTGCATGGGAAAACTTGTACTGGAACGGGGAAACGTAACTTACTCTGAAATGTGGCGATTTATTTGAATAAGTTAACTTTGTGAATGAAAATACCCACAAATCTGACGCCGCATTAAGAACTGAATGTTATGAACAATATATCTTTTAAAAATATCGTTTGGTTAAGGATCCAGCTTTCATGTAGAGGTAGCACACCCGCAGACAGCGCTGGCCTGCACGCTGTATAATATGGAGGAAATTAGGACAACTCCAACCACAAACTGCTGAGGTGTGGTTTACTCCTTCCGTCTATCTGGGGCAGGCCCGCATGCCATGATGCGCTTGTACACCGTACAAGGAGGCTTTCTCAAATAACCCTGCCATGGAATCCCACACCAGCCCTGGCCTGGGGCTCTCCCCTGACGATCACCTCATTTTATCAGAATATTATCCGCTCCTTTGCATAAGTAAACCTGCTTGACTGGATCAAGGTTTGCCAAAGCAATTGCAGCAGAGACACCACCCATGCAGAAGTCAGCTGAGCAGCAATTGCTGGAGTCTGGTGTACTGGCCTGGAGCTCTTGAAGCAGGCATGCAGGACCTACAAAAGTTATGCAAACTCGTACAAAGTCTGTTTCCTCCTAGAGTCTAGGATGCCAGGATTGTGACTTTCTCTATTGCGGCTCCGCAGCCCTCCTCTGCCATTAACAACATGTCCACGCGGCTGCCCATCACAGAATGAACAGGGAGGCCAACGGCATGGAATGAGCAAACGCAATATTGTGAAGAATTGCTAAGTTTTATTGGGCAAGTAGACTTTTAAAGACTGGAGCTCGTCTCTTCATGAAACCTCAAGGGGGAGGGATGGTTGACAAGGTATCGTGGGCCAGATCTCCACAGAAGTGGCCCACATTGGTTGTGTGGCTTGTGGCCTGGGTGAGCTCTCTCCTCCCCTTGCAGCACTCTCCCCGGACACCTTAAGCACAGCCAGACGGCTCAACATCTCTAATGAGTTAACAAACACATTTGACAAGAGGACTTCCACTGCGTCCTTGTGCATGACAACGCCCCAGGAGGTGAGACGGCACAGACAAGCCAACCAACCTGGCACCAACATACTGACAGATTACCGAACAGAGCCGGTCAAGGGTCTCTAACTGCCCACTTGTGCCCCTCCGTTGCAGGACAACCTCCAGGAGGTGAGGCTCCACAACCAGGCCCAAACAAACAGATAACCAAATATACCGGGACAAAGGTACCTAGCTGCGTGCTCATGCTTCTCTGCCACAGGGTAACAGCTAAGAGATGAGGCGGTGCATACAAGCAACTGGGCCAATCAAACAGAAGTGTGTTCGAGCAGTAGATGCCAAAACTGAAATACCAATCCGCAGAAAAGGGCTGGCGGACAACCCGGTTTCGCAACCCCCCCCCACCGGGATCATCTCTCATCTGGCCAATGGCCTCAAGGCCGCGAGAAGAAGTCAAGCTGGAGAAGTTGTCCCTCACCACTTCAGGAGCTTCTCTTGGCAAAATACTCTATAAGGAGGGTCCTTTTATAAAGCCATGGAAATAGTCACAGAAAGATTGCACGAGGGGCTTCAAGATTGGGTTGACCAGTGTAATTATTCCCAAAGCAAGGGCAATGCAGGAAAACGATCCAGCAGCCTGGCCAGTAGTCCTTTCAATGTTAATCAATTCTCTGCAGAAGCAGAAACTAGGAGATTGGAATACAAAGATGTCACTTGTGTCCTAATTTGAGACAAAGTGACCTCATAACTGAGTCATCAGAGAGGCATCAATACAACTGCATCTGCCAAAGCCAGTTTCCATCAACGGCCATGATAGCACAAAAACAGTCCACATCTTTACATGCCCATTACACCATCCGCCTCTATGCCCACTTCAGAATTAGGACCGAATCCAAACCAGATGACTGTCGCAGCCCGAGTCATTCCCCAGAGCAGACGAGCCCACTACCCAAAATCCAGCAAACCAGTTGGTCTCCACCAGATTCAAAAAGCCCTCTCACTATTCCAAGAAGGGTGAGTTTCACGAATCAGGAACTTGGGTTTCTGTCGGACCGTTTCCTCAATTACATAGACGCACAGATCAATGAAACGCTCAGCCAAACACCGTCAGTGGAGAGGTACTGGAGGATACGGGCCCAGCCCATGGAATATCCGCCATAATCCAATGCACAAGAGCTGGTGGCAATTAGAGCCTCACAAGAACACCACTAAGTGAGGGCTCTTCTTTGGCAGTCAAATAAAATGGAACAACAACTGGACCTGACAAAGTCATTGGTTACCCAAGTCAGAGAACTTGGGTCTAAACTAAATCAACTGGAGCTCCAATTAATTAAACTGTGCTCATGCTCCCCAATTATCAACAAGCTAAACTTCGTACCAGAGCCATTAGGAGCCTTAGTGGGTTTAGTTAAGGCATCTAGAACAAGGACCGAGCCACAGGCTATGACCGCAATCTCCCCCGCTCTTGAGGTCCATAGCCCAATCATTCCAGGCACAGATCTATCACATACTGCCCTACCCATACCACGCAAGCACGGCACCAGTACAAGCAAGAAACCTGCAGCCCGTCAATCTCCACATCAAGGGAAAGACAGGGTGCCCCATGTGACGAAAGTCCCAATTTCCCCTTGGGGAACCATCAGAAACTCGAGGGACCAAATGCGGATGCCGGCAACTATTCATCAAATGCCTTCCCAAACATCAACAACTAGCCTATCAGGAAGGACACACAAAAAGGCTAAAGAAGCAATCCAAGAAGCAACGCCTATTAAAAAGTACTTCAACATCCCATAAACCTTTCGAAACTTAAGAGGTGGCGGAGGGTACCAATCCAGTCACTCGTTCTGATCTTCCTACCTCCAATGAAGCCAAAATTTCAGTTCTCAGCTTCAATGATGGACCACTCTCGGCTTCTATGATGGAATCGGCAGCTGGATATGTGCCCTTACCCGCTATAACTGTCAGTAAAACAATATCTCCAGTGGGGCTCCCAGGCTCTCGTGTAGAACACCTGACCCAAGGTACACAAGCTGATTTGAGTTCCCTTGAAGTGATGTCAGATAGAACCTGCAACACCCCCCCCCCCCCCTCCCCCAGAGGAAGGAGTTCAGCAAAGCACTCTGGGTCAGGCTGCGAGAGAGCTGCACTGTCCACAGAGAACCCTTGCCCACAACTGAGTACGAACAGCAGGGAGGTGGCTAATGGGCCTCCACAGAGGTTTGAGTGCAACAACTTCATTTAAACCAATGAACCAGCTCACTCTAGTCTGGCCAGCAGAGTTCCCTCTGCAGTCAATTTATAGGCTCTGCACCCCGCTCTTCAGCCCATGAATGAGGAGGACGGTTGGGCGTGCTACAAATTATTATTCATCCCCTGACACATCCCAAAAGCCCCAATGGGCTACCAACCTACTACCATTGCTTAGTCATGTTCCAGCATTAAGGAACATAACCTCAGAGGACCTAGACTGGGTAAGATTTGAGCCGCCTCTTTTAAACTCAGCTGGGGAAGTAACTAAGTCAAAATGGATGAGCGAGGCCCAGAGAGATGCAGTGTGGGCAGAAAAAGCGACCTTCGCAGAATGGGGCATTGATAGATATCTATCTATCCCGCCTATAAAATATCCATATGTACTTCTAAACTCACATTCCAGGGAAACTCCAACAAATGTGTTGAAGGGAACAACTGGGGGAATTCAGGGCTGGACCTCGGATAAAGTGGGCTCATGCGCATTAACTATTGTCTGCATGCCAAACCAGAGGGAGGTGCACTCAGACATGCAGAAAGAAACTCTCAGCATGTGGGGGAGCTGGCGCCCGCTGCATTAGTGAAATGGAGGCATAGGCTCTAGCCGCGTTAGAGGACCTTGAAACCAATTAAATCCCTATCAATAATTTTGTGGAATGTGGCAGGCCTCAGGAGCATTAGGTGAAGTGGGGAAGCCTTGGCTACTTGGAAACAAATGATATACCCTGTCTTCAGGAAAATTGAGGGCTTGTCCCCTCACTCTTGCCAGGCTTTAATGAGGTTTTCACTCCCGCTCTACGATCAAGTATGTTCAGGCACCCGCCTGGGTGCCTACCAACCGTCATCAAGCATACATCTGACCTAGAGGCCGCCAAACTCCCTATCGGTAGTAATGTGGCCCAAGCTTTCCTCATTAGAGGTCTGACACTCAACTGGAAAAACCTGGATCTGATAATTGTCAACTGTTACATAAACGCAGTAAAAAAAAATTTAAAATGCAAGCTGACGACAATCCAGGAACTGTTGGACAGCTTAAGATCTCTCATCCTAGATCACCCCACCTATTAAATCATAATATTGGGTGATTTCAACATCGGCAGCCTGGGAGTGCCCCCGGATACCATCTCCCTTGAGAGAGGATAGCAAATAATATAGGAATTTCTTTGCAATTGCAAAAGAAAAGGAACGTTTATTCCCCCCCAAACCTGCAAAGGTGATTCAACCATTAGGTCTTCCTCTACGATTGCCTGGCTAGGCAGTTGGCGCTCTTTGAATTTACAGAAAGGTTGGAAAGTGATCACAGCCCTTTAAAATGCACTCTCAACCTGCAGGTATAACACTCCATGGAGAGCACAACTGTGGGTACATCAACAGGTGAAGAGAGAGTAAACTCAGTTAAAAGAATAAAATGGAGGCCGGAGTAATCCACAACTGTAATGGCTTGGCTAAGTAATCAGGTGCCTGTAACAAACTTGATTCAACAGGACTTCAACCTCAAGTGGTGGGAGAAGATCGTAGAGGGCCTTGGATCCGTCTTGAGGGCAGATTTAACCAGACACTTTCCAACAAAATTTGGTGGGGCCGTGAGGCCAGTACTGCATCAAGACAAAAGCCATCTTCACAGCAAGAACAGACCTCTGTAAAGCTCAGCTGTTTTATAAACAAAAATCCACAATAAACACTGCGGTAGAGGTGAAATACAAGAGACGATCCCTCAAGAAAACAATTTGGGAACACAGGGAGGCAAGTGATCGAAAGGAATGGGCAACCCTAATTCATCGGCTGAAGGACCCAACCACATGTGCTTTTGGGAGCACGTGAACAAACTAAAGAGCTGTTATGACTCAATGGAGAATGGTGTCTCAGTAGCCCCTGGGTCTGCCATGTTAAAATCCTATACACCTACAATTTGGTACCCCCAGCGGTCACCAGCCAGTGGAGAGATACGGTGCACAAGCAAATCTTTCCACCCAGTGAATCGCAGCATGCATGATCTGAATACACAAGGTCTAATGAATCCACAAGCTCAACAGGAAGGAAAGGGCCCGGGGTCCTAATGGTTTACCAGTGTCCCTGTTTAAATGTGCCCCAGACAAATGGGCAAGGATGTTGACCTCACTCTACAACAGCGCATTTCAAATGGCGATGGTTCCTGACAGGTGGAGAGGATCCATCCTATGCCCCATATATAAAAAGGGGGTTTGCCCAGTGCCTTCAAACTACAGCTCAATCGCACTTCTAAATATGGAGGCCAAAATATGCACACGTACCCTGCTGGAGCAACTGGAGGCATGGGCCACGGGCAACAGATCCTACTATTCCTTAAGTCTGGGTTTAGAACAGGGGCATCAAGTGTGGACAACATCCTAGCATTATCTTCCTCATGGCATCAAGTCGCTAACCGCAACTGCTGGCTGCTATTTTGTTACTTTGTCGATTACAGTGTGACATTTGACAGGGTTGATAGGGCAAACCTATGGAGGAAGCTGGACACATGGTGTATACCCACAAAGCTGCTAAACACCATAATCTTGCTTTATTCAGACACATGGGTCGAAGTGACAAACGGCCCTTGCTAGACCACCTGAAAAATCAAAACAAACCGAGGCCTAAAGCAGGGGTGACCTGGCCCCCCTACTGTTCTATCTCCACACAGCCAATCTAGGGAAAATTATGGTGATCTGGCCCGCCGAAGCTAGGATCCACCAAGATTCAAATGATACAATACGCTGACGATATATTGATTATGGATCGCACAAGAACCGGCCTACAGCAGGAATTGAATGCCTTGGTCTCATTCAATCTGGCCAACCAGCTCCACGTAAAACGGGGAAAAACAAAGGTGCTTATCTTCGGAAGGGTGTAGGAACAAAACAAACATCTGTACTTTGGCAGACAAAGCATCAGCTCAGCAAATAAGTATGGTTACCTTGGTGTGTGGATTATCGAAAATAGTACCGCAGTGGCATGGGTAAATGTAATCAGGAAAAAAACGGTACCACGGTTACATAGGGCATTGGCTAATTGAACCGACAATTAAGGAGTGCACTGGCAGCCCCAATATTAAGGGAAATGAAGGTGACATTTCTTACAGCTGTGCAATATGGCCACTTCGCTTCTCCCAGATCCTTAGACGTAGCTTGGAACAATCCCATTGTAGAGCTTCTAAGAAAATCTTTCAACAACCACGTTACTCCAGGCTAAGGCTGGAACTTGGTCAGGTGTCTCAGTTTCTAGGCTGCCAAGCTGCCATGTTGAAGTACTATATCATGATCAGGATGGCCGACACACAATCATTAAAAGGTCCCCTAAAATTCATCTTCGATACCCAGGCAACCCATGGTATGCCAGAGTAAAAAAGCATTAAGAATCCGCCAGATGGATGACATCGCCCTCCAGGCGGGAAATGCTCCATTTAGTACGTGGTAAAAGTAATTAAATAGCAACTAGAGGCTACCTCGAGTGCCCAGGATCTATTAACCCTTGGCACCTTGTCAATGGCACAGACGTTAAATCCTTCCGACCTTGTTGGGGCCCCACAGCCGTACTTGTTGGAAGCATTAAATGCGGGTGCTTGCCAGCAGATCCTTCTATATGCGACTGTTAACCCTGCCAATCAAAGATGTTAACCCTTCCTGGGCCATCCACAGAGGCAAAAGAGTCTGCAGACTTTGCTCTTACCAAAATGAATCAAGGTTACACTTGCTATGTTGTTGCCCAGCCCTAGATCATCAGAAGAGGCAATTAATCCGAGCAGTAGACCTGGCCCTTGGTGCGTGGACATTGCTGGAAGCCTCCTTCATATGTTTCTCCCATTCTGCCCCATGGGTTCTGGCAAGATGGGTAAAATTTGTCAACATAATCAGGCAGCGGCTGTCCTCCACTACGGTGTATGATTGTACAGAAGGACAAAATTGATCAAAACAGCCAGCCTCCGTAGCACTGTCTGCGCGCAGGTCACGGATCCCTAATTGAGGTAATGGCATACCATCTAGAAGTGGGGAGGCTGTTCTGCGAGCGCCGACCTATTGTTTTGCCCTGCAATGCACCAAGTATTTTGCACCAACCTCTAAATCTAATTTTGCAACACTTGTTTCCCTCCATATATTTTAACTTGATATGATTTTTGTACAAAACGTTTAAAAAAACGAATTTATTGATCCAGTCACCCTGTAATGCACCATGTGTCCACTTTACAAGCTAGCAAATTCATCTGAAACGCATGGCCTGTTCATACATAGTTCATTTGCACATGCGCTTTATACAAAACCTCTTCAATTATTTTAATAGATAATTGTTTTTATGCTTTCCAGATCCCACCGATCTCAACCTTTTTTAATTAACTAAACAAAGTTATTTATATACTTACTATTTGGTTAGGGACATTACCAGTCTTAAGGTTAGGTCACTGACAAAGTTGTGCCTTTTGACTTGTTTTGAGTTTCTCTTCGCAATTTCCTTTGGATTACTTGGCACCTTGACACTGACTTTCCAGGCAGTGCTACACTTTGCAGATAAGCTAAAACAAACCAAACGTATTCACATTTGCACTGGCCTCTCTTGACACTCTCCTGGGTACAACTACTTGATGTCTTAAGCAAAAACGATTGAAAGACCGCATTACTGCCATTCTCGCGCTGCAGCTGCCGACCCGCCACTACTGAAGTGTGTGCTAAGAAGGGACATCACAGAGGGAGAACTAGTTCTTTTTCTTCCTCTAGACTGCTATGACCATTGAGGAGAGCTCTGCCGTCACTATGCTGCAAATCTGTGGCTCTTACCTCTTGTCGGTTTTGGCTTTCAGCGCATGGCAAGACTTTTTGAAGTTTCTACAAATAGCTCCTAGTTCTGGAGAGGTTTCTATGTTTTTTGTCTGGGATCCCCTTAAAATTTTACAAAAATTATTTCTTGGAAGGTTTTCTGTTATTCTTTGCTTTTCTTTTTCTAACCCTACGAGTTGCCTTTTTTGGCAATCGCACAAGAATTTCAAGTGGCGGAGAGCAGCAACACACAATTACCCCCTCGTCCCTCTCGCTTAGATTTCTCACCATGTTGAGGCCTGCATGCCTCTCCTGACCTCTTTCCAAGCCTAAAAGTCCCTGCCCCCCACCTTACTTCCTGTTTCTCTTTGTCATTTCCCTTTGATCTTCAGGTGGTTGCAGTGCACTCGCTCCAGCCTTATTGGCAAGTGTGGTTCCTGCACCCGCCAGGGAAAGACTTTGTGAGTGCGGGAACAGCGGCATTTGGACGAGTATGCGGAATTGTGATTGCAGCATCCTCGCATGAGGTGGGGCCACCATCTCTGCCGACACAAGACTGCGTGACGGAGAACTGGTTCAGGGGAGTGCTGTGCCTCTTCGTGTAGCAGGTGTTCCGTGGATGGAGAGTGGGATGTCCCTCCTACAGACGGTTTCTGCAGTGTGACAGGGAGCAGTGGTGGCTTCTCCTCTGGAGGGTCAGACCTGTAGATGAGAAGGGCACATTTATAATTGGAGCTATAGTTTGTGATTGGTTCCCTTTTTTCATTATTTCTCTTCTCCAGCCTTATTGGCAGGCTTTGTATGTAGCTTTCCAATTGAGCTAAGGAGTCTTTCAGGGGGAAATTTGATGCAGATTTATTTTTGGGAGGGTTCCTGCATGTCTTTTATGCTGATGGAGGGCATAAGAAGTGATAAGCAACAACTTTCTTCTTCTACTTCTTCTGAAGGTGAGGTGACTTTACGATACGGTGATAACTATCCTGATGGAACCACTCCCAGGGACGAGTCCTCCCTCCCCCTCCTGCCCATTTTACTGCGTCCCTTTTACCTTTGAATTACACCACTGACAACATGATTTGGTGCCTTTTAAAAGATCACAGTTTAATCAAACATAATCTGGTTGTACATTTGCAACTTTATTGGTCATTCAAAAGATCCATGTTATTGTATACTTTCATTGTCTTTGTTCATTCCTTGTCGTTATGTGTTCCTAGACAGTATAGTTTTGCGGGGGGGGGGGGGGGGGGCCCTTTGACCGGACCTTTGTGTCTGCGGTTCCAGGCTTCAACTTGCTACCAAATTTGGTGGGTGTCCGTCCAGACCTGCCCGGGCTGCAAGTGCCCTTCTGCTTGCCCTGGACCCTTTGTTGGCTCCCCGCTTGCTCCTTAGGGCCCCTGCCGTGTGGCATCCCAAGGACCCTGTGCGAGCATTTCATCTACTCTGCCTTTGGCTGTGTAGTTGTCATTTAACTCTCTCAGTACCCCTGCCATTAGGCATCCCAAGGGCCCTGTGGGAGCCTCCCATCTACTCTACCTGTGGCTGTGTGCCGTCCTTTGCTCCCTCCGTGCCCCTGCCGTGAGGCATCCCAAGGACCCTGTGTGAGCCTTCCATCTACCTCCAGCAATGTTCTCTTTTTTATACCTTTCTTGGGTTTCTTCTGCCACTCTACCTACGGTTTTACGATCGGAGGGAGCTCCCTCCTTTCGTCCTTACAAGAAGCCCATCTGTTCTAGCACCCCCACAATGCATCACTGGAACTTGTGATTGGCTTTTGCTGCCCCCAACAAGCTTTTGCGATTGCACTATGTTGTTGGGATTGCTGGGCGCACGTTTTCAGCCATCCTGCACCCCATAGCCAATGTAACATCCAAGCGGCTTTGTGCCTGTCCTGGATTGAACCAAATCTTTTCCACAAACCTTCCTTAACCAAAAGACCCATTCTCTGTATTACTACTAAACGGGTACGATAATCTTGTATTTTCCCTCCTATTTTGTAGCTGGAGGAAACATACCCATCTAACCCATACCTTCCTGTTCTGTCAGCACTCTTTGATAGCGGCTCATGGCCCACTGGGCTCTATTAGGTTGTAACTTTTGAACTGCCAGCAACAGAAAAACAAGGGTTACTACCACACTATCTATGTAAGCCATCCTGTGCTCTGCCTAATGCCTGTTTCTCCCAGCGGGTATCTAACCCTCTATGATATTGAATCGGAGGCAGATCTGGCCTCATCAGTGGCGTCACTAGGGAGGTGCGGACCACACCAGGTGACACCATCACATGGAGTGATACCGTGACACCAAAATGCAAAATATTGGGACCCCCGCCCTGCCCGCGGACCAGCCTGCATGGGGGAGCCCCACGCCCAGAGCCTAGGCAGGGACAGCATGGCAGCGCTCTGCTGATGCGGCACTCTGAACTGCCCCTTTAAGGAACCCCACCCTAGGGCAGGGCCAGGGTGGAGCTGCTTCTGCTATTGACACCTCGGGGAGGCAGGGAGCTGCCTCCCAGAAGCAGGAAGAAGCGCCCATTGCCGTGTTCAGCTGGGGAGCTGAAGAGAGATTCTGGGAGGAGAGGACCCTTACCCCGGCCTGGCAGGGAGCATAGGGGCAGCGGCGCAGCCGCAGCCTGGTACCCAGATACCTCAGTGGGAAGCAGAGAAGGGCCAGCCCCCACTCCTGCTGGATACCCAGCCCCGGGGTGTGAAGAGGGGCTCCCAGCGGGGTCTCCTGGCTCTGCCATACCTTTCCTTTACATTGGGACATATATTTCCTTTGCCCAGGTAACCAATACTGCAGGATGTTTTGATCAAGGGGATTGTCCCAATTTCCATCACACGCCCTGTCAGAGCTCTCGGTACCTTTTGTAAGGTGGAATTTACAGGGTGAGATAAGGAGGGGTTTGTTGCCACTGGGAAGAAAGAGAAGAGTCTCTCGGACTTAAGCCTCTGGGAGAGACACCCCTGTATGGTCTGGCTGAGACCCCCTCAGCTGGAGTTCGACCTTCGCGTCAAAACGAGGGAGAGGAGGCTGTGGCTGTGTGCACCCCTAGCATGCTCTCCATCGATGGAATGAGCGCCGTCTACTTCCGAAGAAAGTTGCAGGAGGTCGGATGGGGGGTAAGCTGCTCCACCTCTGCTCCCCTCCCCTCCCTTCTCCCACACTCCTCTGCTGCTGGTGCGGGCTCTGTGCAATGCAGTTTCTTTTATAAGGCAATTAGCCAGTTTTCTATGCGACACCAAGTATTTTGCCCAAGGACACTTAGTGTGATCAAGTGGGGGAGCCGGGAGTATATATACTGTGCCCTTCTTTTGTGACGTGCATGCTTTTTCTTTTTGATTGTAGGATAGCAGCTTGATTCGGACATGTGTTCCTTTCAAGTATTCCCATGTCCCTGCTGCGCCCTTTACCCTACTGCTTTCTTCCTACCAAGGTGTACAAGAAACATATACTGTGCAAGGAATGCTGACCCTCACGCACCTTGCATTGGTTGGCCCCTCTGGGGGATGGTACTATGCAAACATCTATAACACTATGCGTTTCATAAAGCGCTTGCTTTTTGATAACTTCGCCGCTCCTTAGAGCTATGGACATCAGCAGTAGTGTAGTAAGGATGCGATGGGCCCTGGTGCATGCAAGTAAATGCCCCTTGACATAATCAGCAATGATTAGGGTCATAGGACTCCCAGGTGCTCTGTGCCGCGGTGCCACTGCATCTGCTGCACCAATTGTACCTACACCCTTGGACGTCAAGGTGTCGCTGTGTTACGCAATGATCTGAGCTCTGTTTAGGTCCATACGAGTGATAACGGGCTGGGTCTGTTTCACTAGATTTGGAGGTGGCGGATTTTAGGTTGCTCACATTGCTGCTGTAAATGCATGCACCGACTAGACTACCTTACTCACGTTACTAGGAGCATAACAAGCTATGCGTGCGTGTGCAAAGCTGCCGGGAAGTAACATGCCAGAGGAGGGCCCCGAAAGCAGTGAGCGCATCAGTCTGGTGACACTGACAGCGAATGTTTTGTGCAGATTAACAAACTATCCTGCGTTTATAAGCATTGGTACATCTCTTACAGGGTTTGATATCAGGGTGAACCCCGACCGCCTCCTAACCCATCGAGTGCTGGCCTAATGTGCTATTTGCAATCGGTGGCGTCCCTATGGGGGTGCGGTGGGTGCGGACTGCACGGGTGACACCATGAGTTACCGCACTGGGTGACACCAACCCTAGTGACGCCGCTGGGCCTGATCAATACTCAGTCCCTCTCCAGTGGGAACGTTTGCTCACCAGCGTTAACTGACCTCTCTATTTGTGCCCGGGACTGTCAATCCAAACAAGGCACTCTGGAGCAGGGTCTTTTAAACCCTTTCATCTCTTAAGGCAGCTCCCCAAGGTTTGCACCAGGTGTGGCTGCATTGCCCCCAACGTTGGACCTGGCTGCTGCCCTCTGTCAGCATCCTCATGCAGCCTGCATTTTAGCCTCCTGGCCCTGACGGATGCTGCCCAAGACTGCAGCCCAAGACTGCAGCCCATTCAACATTGCACCCGTGTGCGCCTTCTTGCCTGGGAAACGAGACCACGAGTTGTAGGCACTGGGGGATTAAATCATCTGTTCAGAATCGCAGAGTGTTGCAGCTGGCCCTTGACCAAGGTGTGGCCAATGTCCCCAAAAATCGGCAGCTCAGGCTGCTACCCACCTTGCCACTACTTAACTTTCTGTCCCTAGCTTAAATTTAGGGGTGCTCAACCCTACAAGTACGAACTCCCTCCATTCAGCATGTCAAGTTTGCACTCCGATTCAGTGCGGAGATGTATGTATGCTGCCTCAACCCGATGTCCCGAAGTGTGTTCAGCAATCATTGTGGGCCCAGGACAGCCTTCATCTACAATAATTATTAATAATGGCAAAGATGACACCAATGAATGAAAGCAAGCTACTTGGTCCACTCCTGCAGGGTGGTGCCAAGGATGTAATTTAGTCATTGAACAGTTCTTAAAATTTTTGCATGGTGCCATCTTACCGGGAGCTCCCTGTCAGCCTAACCTGCGTGATGGCTGGGCTGCATCCAATAGGCCTTCTTCCGGGGCACTGCCGTTCTGGTTGCAGGTGCCAGTATGGCCGGACGAGTGTTCTGTATTCTTTTGTTGCTTGCCTTCCCATAATGTTTGCGCTCCTTCCGCCTGTCGGGCCTCATATCCAGGGATGAATGTTGTGTTCTTCTTGCGCTGGCATCCCAGGCGGAGGCGACATTAACTTCTTCTGGCGACAACCTGGGATCTGGCTTTCAATTAAAAGCTCTTTTGCTGATCGCTCCTGTAGGAGAGTAGGATCTGCTTCGCATGGGTACCCCCACTTTTTGCTGGTGTTTCACTGTTTTTCGACCTTAGTCTGGCTGTGGCCCTGCTAATCCGGATCACAGCCTAGCTGCTTCCTCTCTAAAATGGTTTGCATGTACATTATCTACATATCTAATTGGATTCTGGAGGGCCTTATAAGCCCTAGTATATGGTATACACTATGTACCTAGGGCATAGGTACCTCAGAGGCCTATCAGGGGCTGAAGCATGTATTATGCCACCCCTGGGAAGCACTCCAAAATGGCACCACAGGTCTGCCACTGCAGCCTGGGTAAGGGTGTGCTTGCACCCCTTACAGTGGTATAGGCTACATATATAATGACACATATAACACTATAAGCCACTCCTATGGCAGGCCTTGACAATCCTGAAGGCAGAGTGCTTGGCTTTATGTGAGAGGATGCCCAAGCATGAGCTGAGCCCCTCTGCAGCTTTCGGAAATACTTTCTTATGGCTGTTCTGTGATACAGCCATACCATATACTCTCAAGTGCATTATAACCTCGCGGTAAATGCTAACTTTGTAATGGCTGCATCAAAACATGTTGTGTTTGGTGTCAAACGCTTTGGAATACTACCCCCCTCCCCCTGGTTCTGGCGGTGGGGGTAGCATTCCACCCTTCTAGAGGGAGAGACATCTTCACACTGGTCTAACCCGGTAGGACTTTCTACAGCACTGGCATCACACAATGGATGCCTCTGCCACCGACACTGCTGACCGAAACTCCGGCAGGGGAGGCCTGTACAATAGGTTTCCTGTCCCTGGAAGGTGTAACCACCTCCCCAGACAGGCAGATGTGTATTGGGGCTGGGCGGGAGCACTCTCTGGTGCTTTGAAGTCCTGCACTGGGGGCACACTTGGTGTCCCTGTGCATAGCCCAGTTCAAACCAGTTGCAGGGGCTGCCTGCCCCTGCTCTGGTGCGAAACTGGACAAAGGAAATGGGTGTAACCACCCCTCTTTCCAAACCCTCCCATAGGTGGGTCCCTAGAGTATGTCCAACCCCCAAACTTAGTATAAGTATGGGAACCCAGTCCTTGCGACTTTAGATTACCCTGGACGAAACTCTGCAACATATATCCTGGACCATCGACGTTCTACTTTGACTAGAAGACTGAAGAAATCTCCATTGGCGTCAAGGAGTGACTCCCTGCTTGGCAGGCACCAAAGAAGCAACTGACTGGTCAAGCTCCCGCCGGACACTGAAGTCTTTGCATCACCAGAGGTGGATTTCCAGACTTCCCCCGAGGCTACCCTGAGTCCACAGCAAAGCTGAGGCCCGTGGCTATCGTGGGTGATGTGGAACCGTGACCCCTGGACACCGTGAACTTTTGCAGCAACACTATCTTCCTGGTCCTCCTCGAAGTTGTGCTTTGGGCTCCGAGTAGCCCCAGCCTTGAGCACCTCCTGCACCGAAGATTGCTGGCCTCCACTCCACGAGTGACCCGTGGGCCAGTTTCAAGTGCGACCGCTCGAGGCTCCTTCGCGATCACTAGCCCATTGGCTAACAGGTCCCCACGAAGGCAACTCCTCTTCTAATTGGGCTTCCTTGGTTGCTCCAGAAGTGCCCTGACTTACCCTCGCTGGGTGAGTCCCTCAGATCTTGCTGGTCTGCACTGCAGTCCTTTTTCTGAATTCCAGTGACTTACCGTTGCCAAGGCTTGTTTGGTCCATTCTGTTCGCCGACACCGCAGCACTCGACAGACTTTGGGGGACATCTCGAATCCGGCTCGTGGACTTCATCGACGCCTCCTGGACCTCGTGGCTGAAGAGTCCAGACACCCATCAACTTGCCTGAAGCACTCGACATCTGTGGACATTGGTCCATCCTGCCCTCGGTCACTGGCTAGTGACCCAAACTCTGTCCCCTCTGCTTTCAGGTTCCTTCCATCCTAGATCCAGGTTTGGATGTCTTCGGACACTTCTCCTCTTCACGGCAGCAGCAGTTCTTTGCAGGCTTCCATTGCAATCGACAACGTGACCCGACACCAAAAGACACCTATGCACCCGGCTTCCCTGGGTGAGGTAACTCGAGTACTCCGGTGCTCCCGTGGGTGCTAACCCTAGAACTTCTTAAGTCCAAAAGGGTTTGGTCCTGACTCTATTAGAAGTGTCCTTAATCTTTAAATTTCCAACCGCGACATTGCCCATAGAAGCTAACGGGAACCAGCGGTTGTGTTTACACACTGCATACTGTCCCCGTGGGTCCCCTGTGTCACTACCTTGGGTGGTTCCTTGGGGTCCCAGTGATTCTACAGGCTCTAGGCCTTGTCTATTCCAGTCGTGGTTCTTATACCACTTTTTTGGTATATGGTTTGGTGCGCCCCTAGGGCCCAAACGTGCTATTACTGATAATTGCTAACTTGTAAACAAAGTACTTCGAACTCCAGTCTCATAAAGAGACTAGAGGGGTGTGTTTTAACCTAAATACATATATTTTGAATACATACCTGGTGTGGTTGTCTTTTCATTTGATCATTCAAGAGATTATAGACTGGTAAAACAAGCTGCTTTACATTCCTTTAAGACTTAGCCTGAAGGCTGCTCTCCATAGCTACCACTAGGATAGCTTTCAATAAAGGTTGTCTTTAACCAATTCACCATAAGGGATTGTTTGGACTGATACAAGGTGCCCACTAGAACTAGTGGACAGCATATATCAGGCCACCTTCTCACAGCTCCTTCCTCACCCAGGTTCCACCGATTGTGGCCTGTGTAACGGTGTAGTCTTTTATTCTAAGAGACTCATAGCCCGGAAGGGCAACTACACATTGTAACCCTCTCTGGCCAAGTGTGGCCAGAGAGCTTAAATAAACGGGTGGAGGTCGCACGGGACTTCCGGCCCAATCTGAAACTAAAGTGTGCGTGTCATGTGTATCTGGCTGTAAGCCTTGTTCCCCTGTGCAAAGCCTCTCTACACTGGCGACGACGGTGGGCGTCATCCATACCTGCTCACCGCTGTGCCTCTGTCGTGTGCCCCGGTACCAGCTGTGACCCTTCGCGCCGTTTACTCATTGTGTCGCAGCTCCGAGGGCCGGCGTGCTCCTGCCAAAGCTTGGCGCCGCAAGTGAACAACAGAATCTGATCACCACGTGTGCCTGCGAGGGAAGCCGCGGCGTCACCCTGCTGGCCTCCACGCATCGCCACCAGCCTGCCAACTGTGAGTCTGTGCCCTCATGCTGCCTCATCACAGCACGCATGCTTATCTCTGCAGCGTTTCTCTGCCTGCCACGACCCTCTGTTTCTCTGGTCTACTTCACGGAGCAGAGCTACGCCACCTGCTGGTGTGAAAACGCTACTGCACGCTCACAACGCTGATGCTGCTGTGCTTTAAGCATTTGGCCCTGCATTCGCCTGTTGCCTCTAGCTGTTGGGCACACGTGTCTGGCTGTGCCATGTGGGAAGAAATAATAGCCTGCAAAGAGAGCAGTTTCCATCACCCTAGTATCCTGGGAGAAAGACAGAAGGCTGGTTCATGATGACAAGGCATATCCAGCCAGCTCCTTCCTTGCTCAGTTTACCTTCCAGCAAGTACCACGTTGCTGACGTTCCCTGAAGACCACCATATCAAACCCGGGTGCCCAACAGAACGCGGCCCCTGCTCAACAAGTGGCGCAGCCCACATCACAGCACTCCCAGATTGCAGCGTTGCCTCCGTTCAGCGAGCTGATCGATCCTGCCACGGCTTCGCCCAGATGGACGGTGTGGATCAGCAGACTCAACAATTACTTCACCGCGACTTGCGAGACAGATGGCGAAGTCAAAAGGTCGCTACTGCTCCATTTTGGTGGGGAGGAAATATACAAACTCTTCGCCCACCTCCCGAACACAGGCCCTCCCACTGACTACGATGCAGCCGTCAGGGCACTAAATACCCATTTCGACCCGCAACTCAACCCGGACTACGAGCGTTTCAAGCTCCATTAGGCACGTCAGAGGGAAGGCGAAACGATGGACGCGTTCCACGCTCGCCTGCGGGAACTGGCCAGTACATGCACGGATGACGACCAGAATAAAGAGGTGAGATCCCAAGCAATTCAAGGGTGCCACAACAAACTTCTTCGGGCCCTCATACTGTGACAGCTAGGAACCACCCTGGAAGATAACCTTATCCTAGCAAGATCGCACGAACTGTCCGATGCTAGAGCAACAGTCACGGATGCTGCGCTTGCCCAATAGGCAGAAAACCCCGTAACGATCAAAATGGAGAGAGCAGATGCCTTGCGCACCTCATCCAGAAGCACCCAAGGGTGATGCTCAACCAAAAGCTAACCAGGGCCACGCTGTGGCTACTGTGGGAATGAAGAACACCCACTGGAGGAATGCCCCGCACAAGGTCGGACATGCTCCAAATGCGGTATCCCCAATCACTATGCGAGTGTCTGTCGGGGAGGAGACCGAAGCAGAGGAGCGCGTGGAGGACGACCACCGTCCAAAGCAGTGCGACAGTTGTCGCTTGATGAAGGGGAGAACTCCAAGGCGATGAAAGCAACAGCCAATCGGAAGCAATATCTAGAAGATTCATCCACTGATGGCGGAAGCGTACCATTTCATTCGCGAGTGACTTCAAGATAAGACGGAGGCCACAACCAACGTGCGCCATCGAGATCGCAGGAACATCAGTGACGGCCCTAATTGACACAGGAGCATCAGTAAACGTCATGGTCTGCCAACAGCACTAACAAATTAAGCCAAGACCAACGCAAACGTGAAGATCGTAATGTACGGAAGTCAGAAGCCGTTCCCTCTAAAAGGAAAAATGAAGGTACAGGTCAAGTCCAACACCCATGAAGTCACCACGACATTCCACGTCATAGACCGAGAAGCAGAAATCCTAGTAAGCAGCCACACGGCCGAAGATTTAGGGCTGGTAGCATTCGCCAGCGCAGTCAAGACATTGCGAAACGATGACATCATTGAGCTGTTCCCACAACTCTTTAAAGGTCTTGGGTGCATGAAGAGGCCTCCGGTGAAATTACACATTGATAAGGCCGTGAAACCAATTGCCTTACGACACAGTCGAATACCGTTTCACCTCCGGAAGCTCGTCGAGCAAGAGCTGCAGAGTCTAGAACAGCAAGGAGTGATTATAAAAAAAAAAAAAAAAGTCACCGGACCAACGCCATGTGTGTCGCCCATGGTCATTGCTGAGCAACCGAAGCAGCCCGGAAAGATAGGTCTCTGCATCGACATGCGCATGCCGAATCGAGCGTGAGCGCCATCTCACCCCAACGGTGGATGATATCCTAGCTGATCTCAATGGCTCCAGGTGGTTTTCAAAACTCTACCTCAATGCCGGCTATCACCTGCTGAAGTTGGCAGAAGAAAGTGGGTACATCACAACCTTCTCAACTCCTCTATGACTATGACGCTACAAGAGGTTGATCTTTGGTATTTCTTCGGCAGCGGAGATATTCCAAAACGTGGTCAGAGAAATGTTATCGGGGCTTCAAGGGGTCCTCAACATCAGTGATGACATTCTCATACATTCAGCAACACTAGAGGAACATCACCGTCATCTCCAAGCCGTCCTACGACGCCTAGTCGACCATGGAGTGACACTCCACCGGGACAAATGTCTATTCTTTCAAAAATCTATTGAATTCTTTGGCTACGTATTCAGTCAAGACGGCATACAAGTAAATCCCAAGAAATTGCAAGCCATTCAGCAAGCACCGGCTCCTACCACAGTATCCAAAGTCCGGAGTTTCATGGGCATGGCCACATACTGTGGTCGATTCATACCCAACCTTGCTACAATAGCCGAACCTCTAAGAGCCCTCACCAAGAAAGATGCGGCATGGAAATGGGGACAACAGGAGGACGAAACATTCCAGAAAGTAAAGGCGACCCTGTTGAGCAAAACCACTATGGCCTACTTCGACACTGCACGACGGACGGAAGTTATAGTGGGCGCCAGCCCCGTGGGGTTAGGAGCACTCCTGGCCCAGGAGACAGCCGGGAAAGTGGGCACCACTAGCGTTTGCAAGCAAATCACTCACACCAACCGCAGCTCGCTATTCCCAAATCGAACGGGAAGCACTCGCCATCAAGTGGGCTTGTAACAACTTTCATCTCTATATTAGCGGACACCCTTTAAAAATGGTTACCGACCACCAGCCACTGCTCCCTCTGCACCGCCCCCCAGGATCAAAAGGTGGGCGATCCAACTACAGCATTACCAAATGGAGATAGAGTACCGACCTGGAGCCAAGAATCCAGCTGACTTTGTCGCGACACCTGCTAGCAGAGTGCCCAGAAGATAATGAACAGGAAGAATGTACCGAAGATTAAGTGCACATGCTATCACAATGGGCCTGTCCACGAGCCCTCACCATGGAGGAGATCAAAGCAGAAACAGACAGACACAGTGCTCCAGAAAATACTGGAAGCTCTACGCCGGGGATCGTGGGAAGGATTCCTCCAGGGCATCACAGGATGGAACGAAGAAGGACGAACCCGGCTGGGGAAAATGTAGAGAGTCCATGACGAACTAAGCGCTACTGACCATAGCATGGTGCTACAAGGGTCACGGATTGTCATCCCCATAGACCTCCAGAAACGAGCGACAGTTCAGGCACATGAAGGCCATCAAGGGACCGTGAGGATGGATTCGCGCATGAGGGAAAAAGTGTGGTTCCCTGGTTTAGAAGCGGCTGTGGACACTGTTGTTAGAAACTGCCGGGCTTGTCAACTCACCAGCAGCCCCGAAGCGCCTGTGGTAACAGCGGATCCAGCGCCCTCTCCGCGGTCATGGGTGAGTCTAGACTTCAGGAGCTTCCCTGACGGAAGAGTGACTGCTGTCTTAGTCGACAGTTACACGAAGTACCCTCTCGTGGAAGTCATACCATCCACATCATTCAACTATTTACAGCCCGTACTGGAGAAGGCGTTCGCCCTGTTTGGCCTGGCTCAGGTAATAAAAACCCACAACGGACCACCGTTCCAAGGAGGAGAGTTCAAGGAACTGCTAACACATCTAGGAGTCAAACATCACCGCATCACCCCGCAATGGCCGCAAGCAAATGGCGAAGCAGAACGCTTCATGCCAACACTCAACAAAATACTTCGAATAGTAGTAGCCGAACAGTCGGATACTGAAGTGGCCCTTCACCGGTTTCTAAGGGATTACCGAAGTACCCCACACTGCACCACACAACGGTCACCGTGGGCACTGGTGCTGGCCGGGCCCTGGTGAGAGACCATTCTGGTGGCAGATGGCTGGGTGCCAGAACCATACAATCCAGGTGAGGCACAAAGCCGACGAACTGTGACCAACGACAAAGCTAGCTGCCGCAAAAGAGCAAGACCCCGAGTCATAGCACCAGGGTGCACTGTCCTACTGCGTAACCGCCGCAACTTAGAACAATTCTGCACACTTGATGAGCCAGAACTGTGGACAATACTGAACATCAACGGGACTGCCGTCACTGCTACGAAAGGAGGGGAGACCATCACCCGGAACATATCCTGGTTCAAGCAGGTACAACTAGACAATATGGAGCCGCCGCATCCCAGTGGCCTAGGTGATGAATACCCTACCAATGGCAGTTCGCCGTTGCGTACAGAAGATACTCCGAGCAGACACCACAAACCTGTTACTCTATCCACAGAAGGTGGACAAGACAACATCCGGGAAACTGCATCAGCAGCCAGCCCGGTGAGAAGCCAGCGCGACACGCAGCACTGCTACAACTTGAGACCCAATCCCAGACTGAGTCAGAGACTGGCAGATATTGCATGTTGAAATTCTGGAAGAACACTAACTTGGGATGGGATGTAACGGTCAAGTCTTTTATTCTAAGGGAATCCTAGCCCGGAAGGGCAACTACACATTGTAACACTCTCTGGCCAGGCGTGGCCAGAGAGCTTAAATAAACGGGTGGAGGTCGAACAGGACTTCCAGCCCAATCTGAAACTAAAGTGTGCGTGTCTTGTGTATCTGGCTGTAAGCCTTGTTCCCCTGTGCAAGGCCTCTCTACAGCCTATGACTCGATGTCGATTCCCTGTGCGGCCTCAATGCTTCTGCACTCCTCCGCAGCCTGGGTCATGCCTGCTCATCCTTGGTCCAGTACTTTGTCCAGGTGAGGATTCCCAGCGGCAATTCAATCTTTGCGGCAATTCAAACTTCTCTTGCAGACAAGGGGGGCATTGTGCTGATTCCGGGCCTTGCGCCCTTATTTAACTCCCCTTGCAGCTTACCAACTCTCAACCTGATTGAGAGGGGCTGTGGCCTACCTTGGGGTACCCCCTCCCATTTGCCCACCTTTTTGTGGGCTCCCACAACAGGGGTGGGGGTGGAGGGCTTCCTGCCTCCGGGTGGCGTTTGCCCCAGGCCCCCATTGGGTCCGGCTATGCCTTCCCAGGCCCGGGATTCATCCAAGAGGTTGACAGCCCCGCAGGTTCAGGCCATGCTCGATGAGGCGGTAGCGAGTGCTTTAGCAACCAAGCTTCCCAATTCCAGAAACGGGCCTCTGCACATAACGATGTGGACACTGACCCTGATAATGACTCACTGTCTGATCAGCCTAGTGCATCTAGGGGTACATTTATTTCCAGAGATGAACTGGGAGCTATTTTGCTGCCTGTCAGGGACAATCTGGGATGTAATCCTCTGCCTGCTGTCTGATGTGGGGGGGCTATTTTCACAACATGCCAAGCCTGCTGTAGTGGCTCTTTCTCTTCACCATAAGATTGAGGATGCTGTTTTTTGGGGTTGAAATGAGCCGCATCAATTTCAGAATCCTTCACAAATCCCATACTTCGGAGCAGGCAGATTCTGTGCTCCCTCAATCCATTAAGGTTGATTCAATCTTGGCTACCACAATTGTCAGGTCATCGTTGAACCCTGACGACTGTTCTCCAGTGGATCCTTGGGGGTGAAAAAAGTGGACACTTAATTGAAGTGATGTTTTAGTGCTGAAAATCTGGTTTTGAGGGCAACATCCTATGCTCTCTACTCTCTAGCTGAGGCGATGCAGGAACGGGCGGATGTGTCAGACATTTTTGTTACAGATTAAGCTGCAATCTAAACTCTCTACTGAAGTTTCCTCGGATATCGTCAAAGCTACATCTGTAGTTTCCAGCTCAGTGGTGTTTTCACGGAGGAATCTGTCTCTCTGAGATTGGAAGGTGGATTTCTCTGAAAAGGCCTCCTTCCTGAAGTTCTCATTTGAGGGTCAGAAGTGCTTTGGGGATCAGTTGGATGAGATAAGGGAATCGTTCAACCATAAGAAACATTCCAAGTCCTATATAGATCGTCGTCTGTTAAGAACTTCAAATCCTGGACTCTGGAGCCTAGGGACTATCCCAAGAAGGACTCTAATTCTGTACGCCATCGCAAGTAACTACCCTATAAACATGGGAGGTCGCAGGACCGGTCCAATAAGGTGGGCTCTTCCAGTCAGCGTTCTGACTACTTCATCCCTACGGCCTTTGACATGGTATGGGAAGTTCATAGTCTGTCCACAGTTGTGAATCCTCTGTCCTGGATCGCTGGGTTCTGGACATTGTTCAGAACGGTTACTCTATCAACTTTTACTCTCTCCCTTTAGACATGGGGTGCATCCCTACTTCTGTCCCCAGGGATCCTGGGAATTAAGCATCTTTGTGGGATGAATTTTGGCCTTACTGCTTAAAAACACAATTGTTCCTGTGTCTCCAGACAAAAGGAGGCAGGGAGTGTAAGCCATCTTTTTTCTGGTGCAGAATTTATTGGGGTACTCTTGGCCAGTGATCGATCTCAAGAGACTCAATCAGTGGATCAGGTCTGTTCATTTTTACATAGTAACCCTGCATAGCATCATTCCTGTAGTGTCTGTAAAAAAAACTTTCTAGCAACTAGGATTCATATTTGAATGAATGAACCAACTTCTAAAGCGCAGCAGTGGCTCCAAACAGAAGCGTCCCGGTGCTATGATTTTGTGGGGCCTGCTCGAGTCTGTGGTCAGAATGGAGAAATGGAATGATGTATTGAAAAAGAGGGAGCTGCATGTTTTGGCCTTTGTCAATGCTTTATCTTGGAAAGCAAATAAGAGGTGGACATTGGGAAGTAACACCAAGTTCCTTCTATATGTCATGCATCGACCGCATATGTAGTCTGAGGACAGCTTCCTCCTTCAGTATTGGGATCCTGCCTCAGTGTATGTCTCTCCCTCTTTCGGTGTCTGGGGACATAATGTGGGAACTGGATTGGTAGATGGACCCATTGCATGTCTTGAAAGGGGTCTCTTTGTGTCTTCCTCCTCCATTGGTGATCACTGCAATCCGAGCAAACAAGGGGTTGGGGGCCTGGATATTATCCCAATCAAGTCAAGGGTCTTTGTAATTGTGCTCCGTGTCCAGTCCGCTAGCTAGAGGGAGCTTGAGGCGTTCCAGGCCTTTTCTCCTTTGATTCTTCACCAGGCTGTCTTGATCCGTACCGGCAATACTATAGCAAAATCGTATCTCTACCACAAAGGGGGAACAAGTGAGTGCCTTATCCCTGTCAGTCATTTTGGAATGGAAATGCTCTTGGTGCCAACCCTGTCTCCATTCTCTGGCAGCTAACTATATTCTGGGTCTCCTGAACACTCATGCAGACTCGTTGAGCAGGGTGAATCCCTCCTCCTAAGACTTTTGTGTCCCTCCCACAGTTGTTCATTCAGATTTGTGAGAGGTGGGGGATGTCCTGTGGTGGATCTGTTTGCATCTTCCCTCATCTCTCTTGTACCCTGCTTTAGCTCCAGGATGAGGGAGACTGCAGCTTGGGGATTGAGTTGGTTTCCTCTTCTACTGACGACGACGAGGGCTGGAAGTAGCTGTTGCCCTCAGTCCTGTATCGTCTGCTCTTCCCCTATACTCCAGGAGGAATCTCTTCTTTTTCTCAAATTGATGGTCCGGAGACTGGTCGGGAATGTTTGATTTCTCCATGTTGCTCTGATGCTGTCTCTGCTTCAATTTTGGGAAATGGTGTAAGAAGCAGCAGTTGTAGCCTCTTGCTGCTTCTCTTACTCCAGATTTTCAATTTCTGCAAGATGGGTTTTGATATCCAGACTCTCACTTTAGGTGTTCTTTTTGGTGGCCATTACCTCTGCAAGGAGGTTAGGGGAACGAAGAGAACTTTCCTGTAGAGCTCCATTCCTGACGATCTTTGCAGATTTGGGTGGTTTTGCCCACAGGGCCAGGTTTATTCCCAAAGTTTACTCTTCCTTTTTATTTCCAATAACCTGCTATTTTGCCCGTCATCTGTCCGGATCCTCAGTCTCCTGAGGAAGTTAGTTTGCATTCCCTGAATGTCCGGAGAGCTGTTCTGGTTTATCTGGAGGTTTTTTATGAAGATCAATTTTTTCACCTCAAGGACCCCAACAACTGCAACATGGCAAACCTTCTCTAAAGCATGAAGAACATCGGCCTCACCCAGCTAGTAACCGACCCCCACACACCATGCAGGGGACACACTCAACCCCTATTTTTAAAGCCAGCGACAGTCAAGTACAGACATGTCACAAAGCTCACCTGGACGACTACTGAATTGTCCAATTCACCTTCACCCCTGCCCCTTGCACGCCACCAAGCCGCCCAGCACATCACACTGCAGCTAGAGCTAAGTATCCAAAAGCCAATTGACCGACACCCTCAACACCTGCCACCACACCCAACCTTGAAAAAGCTGTCAAGAACTTCACCACCTGGATCACCGACTGCACCAACAAAGTACCCCCCCCCCATCAAACCCACCCACCCTTCTTACGAGATCCACCATACCTGCCAGTTAGTACACCTCAGAACTGAGAACCTTGAAATGCAACTGCAAGCAACTAGAGAGGAAATGGTGCACTAGCAAGAAGCACACAGACCGCACCACCTTAAAGACCTCGCTCAACCACTACCACCAACTGCTGAAAAAGATGAAAATCTTCAAACTAGCTGACCGCATAGAAGCCAGCTCCAACCACAGCAAAGAACTCTTCAGCATTTGTTAAGGAGTTCTCCAACCCCTCAGCAACCGCTTACATTATCACACCTTCACAAGAACTCTGTGACACCATGGCGAACTTCTTCCACAACAAGATCTCCACCATCCAAAAACACTTTGCATCCCAACCCGCCGCTGCTGACATCCTCCGCCTCCTCACTCCCACAGAATAAGCTCCGTCCACAGGCTCACTGCTTGGGACCAGTTTGCCGCACCAAACACCACAGCTATCATGCACCCTGTCTACTCCGGAGCACCCACGGACCCCTGCCTCACCACATGTTCAACCTCATAAACCGGACCATTGTCAACGAGCTCACTGCCATCTTCAACACATCCATCACTATGGCTACCTTCCCAGAAGAATGGAAGCACGCTGAAGTCAGTCCCCTGTTCAATAAACCGTTTGCTGCCCCTCCCCACCATGAGCTCAAGAACTACCGGCCCATCTCCTTTCCAGCCAAAGACCTCAAAGGGCATCAACCGCCAACTTACAGAATACTTTGAGAACAACTCTTTTCTGGACCCATCCCAATCCGGATTCCACTTGAACCACAGCACTGAAATCGCCCTGATTGTACCCACCGACGACACCAGTACCCTCCTCGACCGTGGAGAAATGGCCGCTCTGATCCTCCTCAACCGCTTAGCAGCCTTTGACAGCATGTTCTACCACACCCAGGTGAAAAGGCTTTATTAGATCGGAATCCAGGAGGACGCCCTCAAATGGACCGCAACCTTCCTTACCGGAAGAACCTAGAGAATCCTCCTTCCACCTTTTACCTTGGAACCCAAGAACATCATCTGCGGCATCCCCCCCCCCCCAAGGATCTGCTCTCAGCCCCACCCTGTTTAAGGTGTACATGATCCCCCCTCCCCCCCACCATCGTCCGCACCCATGGACAGTACATCTCCTACGCAGATGACCACCAGCTCATACTCTTCCTATCTGAAGACCCATCCATCACAAGGGCCAAGTTCCGCTCATGCGTGATCAGCGTCGCCGACTGGAGGCAGAACAACTGCCTCAAACTCAATACAGACAAAACAGAAATACTGATCTTCTATAACACCTCCCGATGGAACAACTCCTGGTGACCCATGAAACTGGAACCCTCACCCACAGACCACACCTGGAACCCTGGCAGCATCCTGGACAACAAACTGACCAACGCAGTCTCCTCAGCCTGCTTCCTCACTCTTCACATGCTCCATAAGATCTCCACATGGCTCCCAATCACCACCAGACACAACGTCACTCGAGCCCTTGTCACCAGCTGCTTGGATTGCGGCACAGCACTCTACGTAGGAATCACCATACACCTCCTGAAAAGATTGCCGACCATACAGAGCTATGGGGCCAGACTTGTGCTTGACCTCCCCAAACGAACCCACATCATGAGATGCCATTTCAAGATGCTAGAGTCTCACAGGGAGGGACGAGGGGCTTGGTAGGTCCAGCATACAGGCCCCGGGGATACTGGAAAGAGAAGAGGGTATGCTGTTCGGGGGGGGGGTGCACGGGCGGGCCAGAGTGAGAGATGTGGCAGGCCACGTCAGTACTGTCCATTACAGACAGGTGCTAGACAGGACAAGATAGTGTGTGTTCTCGTCCTGGGATAGCTCCAGTAAGAGCAAGGGTACTCTCACACCCCGAGGGGTGTTAAGCTTCATTATAAGGCAGCTTCTGGTTGGGCCAGAGCTTCAATGCCCAACGGGCACCTCAGGGGGGCTCTTTGCCGGCGCTCTTCTCGGTTTGCCGTTGTGAAGCTAAATTATGTAATTTGAGGGTGCCTATGTGTAGTGAGTAGAAATGGGATCGAGTGCTTTAAAAAATTACTCCTGGATTCTCAAGATACAGTTTATTCAAGATTTACCCGGGCCAATAATAAAAACAGACTAAAGAGTCTTAGACTGAGGAGGAAGGATTAAACCTGTCTCGGTTCTAAGGTTTTAGTGAGTTGTGCAAGGGGTCGACATGTTTCATGCCTTATTCAGTCTGTAAGGATCTAGCCATTTCTTCAGGACCTATTTATCCTCATCTACTCTGAGGGGGCGGCAAGTGATTAGCCAATGGAAGTAAAGAGTCACGTCCCCTCAAATCGGGATTCAACAGTAGTCCTAATGTGTGGTGAAAACAAGATGTACAAGTATACCTTCTGGAAAATCATGCAGCTAAATAAGGGGGTTGTTCTGCCCCAACAAAGACAGGCCGGGATACTCGCTGGCATTGCAAGAAGGACCAATTTGAGTCCTCGAGGTTCCTAGTATGGGACCTACCCAAGGCCGGCTGTCCCTGGTGTGTGAAGGCCCTTGCTCCTTATTGGAGCTATCCCAGGAGGAGAGCACACACTATCTTGTCCTTTCTGTAACTGACATCAATGAAGAGGCCTGCCACATATCTCATTCCTCCCCGCCCTAGGAACAGCATACTCTCTTCTCTTGACCAATTCAAGATGCTAACCCACGCCTACAAGACCCTGCACAATCAAGGACCAGCATACATCAACCACCGCCTGAGGTTCCACCAACCCTCCAGACACCTGCGCTCCGCCTCCCTCTTCCTCGCTAACCCCCCTTCATCTGCCAAAGCAAAAGATGCTCCTTCTACCTCGCTGTAAAGTCTTGGAACAGCCTCCATTTGCCCCCCACCTCCCTCTTCGGACTGCACCTGAAATTCAGAGGGAAACTCAAGATGTGGTTGTTCAACTGATTCCACCCTAGCAACTATGCTCTCAGCACCCGATACCCTCACGGGTGAATAGCACTGCTTTATAAATCCTGTTTGATTATGTAAAATGCAAGCAAGATGTTTTTTATTCTTCTTCTAGTATTATTTCCTTGTTACTATTATTCCTGATTGTTTGTTTGTTCAGACACCGCACGAAAATATTCTAAAACCATTGGAAGAATGTTATCTACAAGAACCTTCCAGCATTTGTTTCCTCAACAAATTCAGGTCACAACCAAACATTCTGAAGAGGGGAAGATGCTACTAAAGAGAACTGGATAAATCAAGTGTCAACTGAGCTACTTTTTATTCTCTTCTGACATTAGGTTACCTAACGTGGAAATGTACAATGATTGCTTGTTTTCTGTAAGTCACGAAGAAATGCTAACAAGGCTGTTTGACTCTAGTATATGAAATGATCTCATACACGAAAGTCTGGACTTCACTCTTTTGAACTATCATCATGACCATAGGAACATATATTTACTAGCTATATTACTGCTCTTCCTCTTTTTGAATGATGGACACGATAATGGTCATGCTGGGCACATTCGCTAAGAGAACAATTTTCTCCAATCTCTAAAATGCCCACAGCTGCCAAAATGGCTTCTGTCCTTTTTGTGATCGTTCACCTGCATGGTTTACCCTTTAAAGCTGTATTTGTTGGAGGCTTACAATGTATCTTTACATTTGGCACACTTTTGTGCATGCAACTCTGAATTCAAAGTGCGTTTTCGTCTAATTAATTGTAAAACTAATGGGCAGAATAAAAAGTTTAAATTTAACCTTGGAGGACCCAACAAAAGCATACCAATATTGCCCTAGGAGGCGTCTCTTCCTTTTTTGAGCACTACACAAAGTCCCTGGGCATCCGCTTTTGCCAACAAGCCTCTTTAAACCCCCATCAATGTGAATGCATAAATAGTATAACAACGTTGTCTCTTCAGGAAATCAAACTCTTGTATCCCTTTCTAGCTTGCTTCCAAGCTCCCTTACAGCCCCATGTCTTAGCACATAGATGAGATAGCAATGCCCTGCTGACTTTCCTTCTAGACAAAACAATTCCATCTCTGAACTGCAACGAACAAAATTGTCTACACTTCATCATAGTTCATGATTACCTTGACAGGAGCTTGCGTTGAGTCTTTACAGCTCTGAAAATGCTCACAATGAGAGGATGTGATGCTAGAATGCTGTACCTCCTCAAATCACACCCGTGAACTCCCCAGGCACATTCGTATGTACTAATCTCTCACTGTTTCTTACCTTGAAAACAGTACATTTGAGATGGTACTTCTAGGTTTGACTATTCTCACACCTAGAAATCACCAGGACATTCTATCAAATGACAGTACCAGTAGCCGGAGGACATCGGTAGTGTCTTTCACAAAGGATGGGGTGGCCCTCACCAGAGGTTGTAGAAAGTAATTTCAGAACCTTGACAATAGTTCGAGAATAGACCGGATCCCTGAGACTATAGGTCTTCCAGGGACCGGGGTGACCCCCTTATGAATTTTAGGAAAGGTGTAAAAGTATGGGGTCCTCGGATCTTTTGTAATGAGGAAATCTGCCTCCTTTCTAGTGATCCAACCTTCAGTCTCCGCAGTGAAGACCATGGTGGAAATAATGGTGGTGAGTTGTGGAGTGGGGTCTTCTCTCAAGGGTGTGTAGTACTCAATTGTCGCAGGCATTCCACATCATAGTGAACAGTGGACATAATGACTGTGCCTGTACTCTCGAGTGTTGGTTCGAGGCCCTCCGCCACCCGCAGGTTTCCCTGCGCCTCATCCCTGGTGGTCCAGTAGACCTCTGTCTCCTTCCTCTCGCTCAGCTTTCACTCCTTTGCACTCGTTTTCTCCTCTACCCTCTTCTTTCACCTTTCTGCATTTCTGCGTGTTTTCCTGCTTTATTTCTCACCTCTTACACTCCCTTTTCCCTTTATTCCTTTCCTCTATTCCTTCTGCTTCCAGGCTGCAGCTGCCCCCGCGGCCCCTCGCCCCCCCCCCCCACAACGACCAGCGCGTCCAATCCAGCTGCCCTCCCTGACCCTTGCTTAATGGCGGCTGCTGTGTGGCTGCGTGCAGCGGGCGTGCCAAAGGCAAGCCAGTCTGTGTCCCGATCAGCGCAGGAACCCTGGACCTCCGCCCCGCCAACGCTACCACCCAGCGGCACTCCACGCACTCAACACAGGCCACAACAACAACTGCAAGCTAGCTTCGCCAGCCGACAACCAAGGACCCTTCAGCTGTCACCGCTTCCATCAAACCTATAGCACCGCCAGGAACACGGACCCAGCACAACCTGACTGCAAGAACACACCTGAACCTAAGACCCTGCAATGCATCCTCCTCCCCGTCCGATCCCTCCACAAACGCGCCACCGAAATCTGGGACCTCCTCGACAGCACCACCCCGGACGTAGCGTTCTCAACAAAACATGGACTAACACCTCCTCGGGACAGGACCTCGCCATCGACCAAGGATACAAGCGCTCCAGGAAGGACTGCCCGGGAGGTGGAATTGCCATCCTCCACAAATCCACCCTCCGCCTGAGCACACTCCCCGACGAGCCCACAGACCTGATGGAGCACCTTTTTATCAAGATACTGGCCAGCCCTACCACCACCCTCCGAGGAACCCTCATCTACCCACCCCGTGGACCTTTTGCTGAATCCTTCACGGACATCTCCCCACAGGCCATCGCATCCACCAACTACACCCTGCTGGGAGACCTTAACTTCCACCTAGACAACCAACTGGACCCCAGCACCACATCCCTCCTGGACAACCTCCACAACATTGGACTCCGCTAGATCATGACTGAACCCACGCACTCCGCAGGACACACCCTTGACCCCTTCTTCACAACAGGAATCTCCATCACCTTCAGCCACACCACCAACCTCCCATGGACCGACCATCGATGAGTCCACTGCACCTTCAGAACACCCACCATCCACAGACTGCTGAGGCGGTGATCGGCTGGCGGAGCTGCCGGGTCGCGTACTGCCTAGACCGAGGTCAGGCACATTGTTTGCAGACAGTGAAACCCTAATGAGAAATACACCACAGAGTATTAAAACGTATCTACTAAGAGGAATGTGCACTCTATGCAGCGCTTGTACAAAAAGGACTATACTCTTTAGAATAAAAAAAACACGGTCTGAAGGTGCTAAAGATTATACTACCTGTATCCTTCATCCTGTGGTGAGAACTTTAAAAATAGTCCATCTCCTGAAGCAAGAGAAGCTACCATGGGGCTCACAGTCTTCTATGTAGAAACTGTCATGCTGTGGAGATTCTAATATCTCAGGGCTGCTTACGATGCTTAGTACGTAAACTTGTGTGGAACATGCTGAACACAAGTAGTCAACTGTCTCTTGCACACAGTTACTCTTTAATGCAATGGTTTATAACGTGTTCAATACCCCTACACACCTATGATGCATTAGGAGCACATGCGTTTTGAAAAACTCACCGATTTAACTGGACACAGGCTGTTCAAAACCGGGCAGAAAAATAATATGGTAGCTACTCGCCATGATGTAAACGATGACACAAACTAGATCACTCTTTGGATGATGTCATCATTGATGTCATAGAACATGTCATGATTAATGTAATATGTGAGGTTATTAGCAGTGCATGGGGGGGTCTGCAAACTAGAACTGGTGACTTACTGTGGCGTTTTAAGTTCAAAACGTTAATGTTGTCAATGACTTGTTCACTTAACGTTACTTTAACCTTTATTTTTTTCCAGTAAATATATATCGGATATTCTGTGTTTTCATTTGTGGTGCCCTGAAAGGGTTTCGGCAGCAGTTGTCATTATCATATCACGTTTAACCACTGTGTGGTGCAGAGGCATTGACCATATCCTCCAAAAACAAGCTGTCTCCCCGCTGCCAAGCATCCCACCTTCTTCCTATGTGTTTGTGTAAACACTGAAATGTTGTTCCCTACACTAAATGTTTGACATTGTCTAGATGTATTACGTTGGAGGAGGGGGAAAGCGCACGCCATTGTCCCTCATAGAACGGTGTGCTTGTGATGCAGTATGGACGTTTGTAGGAAGAGCCAGCCCTTTCCCTGTAATATAGATATCTCGCTCGGCGTAGAGCTGGCGTGGGTGCCAATAAACTCTGAGCGCCCCGGGGGGGGGGGGGTGCGGGGGAGGACTTTAATTGCTGTTTTATTCTGGGAATCACTAGGGGCTGTTGCTACCCGGAGGCCGGCTGCGGTGTGTCTCCATCTCTCGCTATGTCGGTCTCTCTGAATGAAGTTGTGACTCAGCCGGCAGCGCAGGTGGGCGGGAACCTCTTGCCCATTGACACCTGTGCCAGGAGCCCCCCACCACCCGAGAGAGCAGATCTATTTCCGTCTGCAGCTGCAGCGCAGCGTGAACTACGTCAATTCCTCTCGTTTGAAATACGTCCTTTTATTCCAGCCTATCACAGAAACAAATGCTCGTCAGTGGGAAGGTGTGTGTAGCCTATCCATGGAATACCTTTACTGATCAAAAAGGGCTGCCTTCACTTTGAGTTACAATTCATGCATGCTTACACTTTGGCTTCATTAACACCTCATTGGGACCTGCGTTTTGTAATTTATGCGTAAAGGAAGCGCTACTGTTGGGTGGTGGGGACTGTCAGCCTCAGGATCGCTAATCTGTATGGGTTGCATTCAGGGCTGGGGTTTCTTGAGTGACAGTGACCAATTGTATTTAGCCTCCACAACGATGCTAGTGACCACACCGTCATCCGCTTCATACAACACGCATGCACAGACGTCACCCAAGGATTACACTGACAATTTCATTGTGGGTGAAGAACTGCTGCAGGTTTATTTCATACAACATAAGTATGACGATAAATGGGTTATCTTACGGGCGATCCAGGGCAAGCAGCCCCTTGCTGCTCCGCCCGCCTGGTGAGCCGGCACGCACGGTGGGTCGATGCCCGGCAGTGCGGCACATATTTATTTTCAGATCATCCACTGGGTCACGTGATCTGTTTCCTACTCCCGCCCCTTCTGACAGGGGCGGAGCGTGTTGTGGCACACCCCCGGTTGGTCAGGCCCCCCAACCGCCCGAAGGACTAACGGGGCGCCGTCGCGGTCTTCCCAGAACCCCCTTCGGCTCGTGGACCTTGGCTCGGGCACCCTTACTGTGCCAGACAGGGGTACCCTTACTGTACCGCCTGTCGCAGAGGTACCCTTACTGTACCCGTCTGCCTCCAGATCGCCCTGTAACTCCGCCTGCAACGCAAAAGAAAAACATTAAAACATTCCAATAACGCGCTGTCTCTGCCACGCCGGGTAAGCGGAAAGGGTGGGAATACGCGTGTCCGGGCAGGAGCCGCGCAGGAAGCAGAGGAGGAACTGGGCGAGAGGGACGCCTATGTAGGGGGGGGGCTAGCCTCGCCCCCCTAACGGCCCACCTGCACACTCATTGGGAGATCTCCCCCCTGGGCGCGGCCTCACGCGCGAGGCAGAAGAAGGGGGAAGGCTGCGACGGGCGGCCACTAGAGAGCTGCCCTGCTGATGTCCCACTGCGTGGGACGCGGGCAGCAGCATAGTGACCACACCGTCATCCGCTTCATACAACACGCATGCACAGACGTCACCCAAGGATTACACTGACAATTTCATTGTGGGTGAAGAACTGCTGCAGGTTTATTTCATACAACATAAGTATGACGATAAATGGGTTATCTTACGGGCGATCCAGGGCAAGCAGCCCCTCGCTGCTCCGCCCGCCTGGTGAGCCGGCACGCACGGTGGGTCGATGCCCGGCAGTGCGGCACATATTTATTTTCAGATCATCCACTGGGTCACGTGATCTGTTTCCTACTCCCGCCCCTTCTGACAGGGGCGGAGCGTGTTGTGGCACACCCCCGGTTGGTCAGGCCCCCCAACCGCCCGAAGGACTAACGGGGCGCCGTCGCGGTCTTCCCAGAACCCCCTTCGGCTCGTGGACCTTGGCTCGGGCACCCTTACTGTACCGCCTGTCGCAGAGGTACCCTTACTGTACCCGTCTACCTCCAGATCGCCCTGTAACTCTGCCACAGCTCTGGGGAGGCTACCGTCACTACCAGAGCCCCCCCCCTCCCTTTGCTGTTATATGTGCCCTGCCCCTGCGAGCCAGCTTATAATGGGCTAAATTAGGGGTCCTGTTCTGTAACCCGTAAACGACGGCATTAATTTGCAACATTACTCAGAAGCCCAGGGCAGACTAACAACGGATGTCTGTTGGCCCCACTGCCGTAAGCTTAGACGTGACTGGTGTTCCTAACCTTCTAAGCGATGCCACAGCAGATCATCCTAACGTAATTATGGGAAGATCTAGCACCTGCATATGGAGCCAGAAATGAACCATAGCTGAATTCTTCAATCCATCCATTCCCTTCATATCCTAGCACGAAGGTTTTAATTTCCACTCTATCTACAAATGTGATGTATAGATAGCGTCATGGTTCCTGAGTTGCTGCGGCTACTGCGAGGATTGCATGATTTCTCGGCTGGGCAAAACCTTTTTAATGCAACTGCTAATCGGACGTCTTTATCATGACTCTCAATATGACTGACTGAGCTGCCGAAGAATACATCTCTCAGCTCGGGGACCCAAATTTGTGAATGTTTCCCAACTCCCTGGATCCAAGAAAGGCTGAGCGAGAAGAGCAACACCTAAATCTGTTTCTCACGCTGGGAAATAAGGCATTGGAACAAGGCATAGGTGAATTAGGCACTTATGGACCTGCAATCTTATTACGATTTTTCAATTGGCCAAATTAAGTGCCTTCCTGGCTTGTAATTGTGTTCCCAACAGCTACAGCACAACAAGCAGGGTGAAGGTAGCGTGTGAGTCAGCCACTTTACCTACGTATATAAACACAAGCTGACATCACGGGTATATAAATTTGCTTCCTTTCACATGGTATTATCCTATTGTTTACTGCAAACTGACCCATATCTTAGCAACATCTCCTCGTTTTTGCCTTTCTACTTGCAAATTAAGCTACATTAATTGGACGATAGAGTCTTATACTAGTCCCGCTGTCCATCCCAATCTTTTCCTGCCCTCCACTGGGACAGCGTATCCAATTGCCTCGCTTGTTGAATAGAAGCTAGCTTTCGGACTTTATTGCTGCTGGAAAGGGTCAATAGGTTTGCCTACAGTCCTTGTTATACCGGTGTTGCTGTGCTATAGGTAATTCGTGGCACCGCCATAGTGGCTTGAAAATGAAACGTCTTATTTTATCAAATGATTTGTTGTGAGCCCCAGTTATGATTTCGTTCATACCTTCATAGTTGACAGGGTCTATCTACGCGTGTCCGGGCAGGAGCCGCGCAGGAAGCAGAGGAGGAACTGGGCGAGAGGGACGCCTATGTAGGGGGGGGGCTAGCCTCGCCCCCCTAACGGCCCACCTGCACACTCATTGGGAGATCTCCCCCCTGGGCGCGGCCTCACGCGCGAGGCAGAAGAAGGGGGAAGGCTGCGACGGGCGGCCACTAGAGAGCTGCCCTGCTGATGTCCCACTGCGTGGGACGCGGGCAGCAGCAATCCTGGGTGTAACAAGCCACAGATTTCAATAGCAGAGCGAAACTACAAACCAGTACTGTGGCTGAAAATGCGAGAACTGGCTGATTGTGTCACACATGCCATGGAGTAACTTCTCAGCAGTGTAAAATGCGAATGGGGACATTTTAATTAGGAAAGTGCCTTGAAATGCACTTTTGTCGCCTCCCTCATGATTGGATGGGGCACGGAGTGTTGCTTCCCTTCCGAGCTGCTCTGTCTCATCGGGCTTGTACGTGTGTGTTGGTGGTGGCATTTTCACTCCTGCAGTCCTAGCCCTATCTAAGAATGTAAGGTTTCAGGATGTATTTTGTTTCTTCTGCATGGTAATCTCCCCGCAGAGACATCAGTCAGGCAGACCGGGCGCTCAGTTCCTAGTACGCTTAGTGCGCTTGCGCAATGCAAATCCTAGTTAAACACCACACCAGGATTGCAGGTAGTGTCGGTGGACACGGCAGGGAGCTGTCAGTGACTCGGCTGTCACTCGGTGGCCGCCGGGCTCTCTCGCGCTCCCGAGACGGTCATCCTTGTACGAGCGCCCCCCTCACTGATTGTACGGGTCCATGGTTCTCTGTTTTGCCGTAAACCTCGCGGTCTCCCTGCTCTCTTGCTTCCCCGGGATTGGGTTTTTGTTGGTTACTGCAGCCGGGGGTCTTCTGCAGTCTGGAAGCCTGTTGTCATTGGTTGCGTGCTGGACGCAGCTCGGTCTCGAGCCTTTTGGGCTTTCTCCTTGTGGGGTATCTGGTAATTGCTGTTCGAGTTGGGAAGCCCCCCGAGTATTTTTTGAGGCTACTCTGGACGGTGTCTCTCTGCACCTGGGGAGGCACTGGTAAAAATACTGCGGTAGGCAGTCTCTGTTGCTATGGGAGTCTCCAGCCACTGACTGGGTGCGTCGCTGTTTCTGGGGGTCACTGGTCCTTCTGTGTGGTCACTTGGCTGCTGCTCTCGCTGACCTGCTCTTCGGGTCTCCGCAGGATCCATGGGGCTGAAGGAGCTGTTCTGCGCATTCGACTGTTGGAAGGGGGGCTGCTGCTGCTTCACCGACGCTGTGCACGAGAAGGCGCCTCTGGTCAGGTAAGGGGCTCAGTGGTGAGTGAGGCTGCAGGACCTAGGCTCCCGTGATGGTGGTAGAACTTTCTGAAACACGAAATTGTGTAATCCTCTTTCTGACCTCTACCGCAAACTCAGGAGCCTGCATACTCGACAAGCTTACTTTCATCCCTCCTAGGCACTCACTCCTTCGATCCGGCACTCCATTCCCTGCTGCACGATCACTCCTTTACACACTCAACGTGTGCTCACAAAGCCCCCAATTCCTTCTTTACTTGGGTTTCATATTTCACTAACAGGCCTTGCTCCTCACTGGGTGATTGTTGCCGCTCTCTGATGTGTGTGGTGGTCTTTCTGCACTGGGTGATTGTTTGTCTGCTACTGATGAAGGTGATTGTCATTGTTGCAGAAGCTTCTGCATCTCTCATCTTGGTGGTTGTCTGTCGTTGATGTGGGTGGTTGCCTATGTGTCAGTCATTCGCTCGAGTGGGTTTATTTCTTTTACTGTTGTGGGTGCTTGTTTGTGTCTGCCGTGATTGCTTCTGTCGCTCGCTGCCGTGGTTACATGGAGATCTGCTTACCAACCTGTGGTTATTTTATGTTTGTATTGGGTTACAGTGACTTTATTAATAAAGCTGTTGCTAAGCGATGAATCTGACATGTAGATACACAACAGGAATTTTCTGTCCATGTTCTCATATATTTGAAGCGATTTGTAACACATTACAAATATCTTTAGCAGGATCCGACGCAGGTTACTTCCACTTAAACCATCCATTTGTAAACTAGACACGTAACATGTCTCTCCTAACCTTACACAGCTAAACAACCATATACAACCACTGGAAGGAAATCCTAGCACTGGACTCGGGGCACATTGGTTAAGTAAGTGCCTTGGTGCTACACTAATGATAACAGCACTATACAAATGTATATAACTTATTTTGCCTTCCTGGGACTATGCATCACTGCAGATACAGACACTCCGGCCCTCCCGTCTTCATAGTTCACTGTCTGCTCCAGTGCTTTCAATGGGGAAAAATATGTGCAGGTACTCACCAGATGGACTCATGGCAAGGGGGGGGGGGGGCGTTGAGTTAGGACAGGACGGTGTTGCTAACCTTTCAGGCTTTATATCTAGGAAATCTGCATGCATTGTAAGAATGTTGGGCGAAAAGTGGAGACATGGAATCATCTCAGCAGTTCTACCAGGCAATAAATATGACTGACACCCTATGTTCAGGCACACACAAAATCAACATCTGGGCTTGATGGGGCCGCAACTCCTAAATGAACCCTTCAGAAAACGATTTGGCAGTCCCGAACGATGTTGGAATTTGAGTCACCGAATTCCTGAATTAAATGGCGACTTCCTAATAAATACTTACTACTGTCCGTGTCCTTGTCAATTTCTTTGGGGCAGAGTTTTTAAAACGATCAATCTGTCCACAATAACAGGATATTGAGTCAAACCCGTGAATCAAACCTTGGTCTACAGTTCGAAAGTTGGCAGCTCTGCACATTAGGCCGCAGCTCTTTTGCTGCCCCTGCAATGTTACCGCTCCGGTAACTAGGGCTGGCCTATAGCATGGGTCAGCTGGGACCAGACCCAGGGAGCCCATATTCTGAGAGGCGCATTGAGCTGGGTGCATTAAGGTTATTTCAACAGCAGCGCCATGTCCTCTTGCTCCGTCCTTGTCCGAGTCCCCGAGTGCTCGTTTCGTTTCTCTCTGATTTGCACGTTTAAAACGGCTTTAATCCTTCTTTAAACCATGGGCGATGTCTTTAACGCCCCATTCCTTTCCCTCCTTTCACTCTCTCAACACTGCAGGCACATGAATGCCATCACCAGCCTGTGGTAACTAAGCTCTCGTGATTTGGGTGAGCAGGGGGACATCAGAGATGTTTATGTTCACTGGACAGTCACTCACTGCTTAGCCAGGGACTGACCAGTGAACAGAAAAGGGACCCCCCCCCCCTCCCGCTGCCTCATTTCATTCACTACCATCAGCAAGGGGGGCACATTTTCCTGCTCAGTGTGCAATCTTAAAGACCAGCTCTGCTCGTAACTTGTGTTAGAGTTTGGTGTGTGAGGGATATTCACTGACACTGTTCAAATTAGTGCAAACTTTTCATTGCACAAGGCACATATAGCTGGCTACCCCCATTTTATTCTTGAAGTACAATGCATAGACACATTGAAGGTTAAAGACATAACCGTTTGTAGCTTTCATTGTTGTTTAGAAAGTGTCACTTTGCAAAGAAACGCAGCTGCAGCGCCAATGGCCAAGGCAGAACTAGTCTCCTGCAGTTTACCAGAAAAAGGCGGAATTCTTAATCTTCCTGCTTCCTCCTGGCGTTCAACGGAGAGTCCTGGAGCTGTGTGGTAGTCATCTGGTCCTCGAGCCAGCTGACGTGAATTGGATTAAGTTCTCTCAGGCGAGGCCGGGAGGCACAAGGACAGTCTGACCGAACAGCAGAGGTAGGCTCAGACAGGCACACAGACTCGGACAGACCAAGATTGTGCCTGCAACAGCCTGCAGCCCTACACATCCCACCTTGCTGCAGCCCTACACATCCCACCTTGCTGCAGCTAATTGGATGTATAGGTAGGCTGGGGCTGTGCAACAAGAATCATGGCGCAGGTGCTCCGTGCGTGGTTCATCCTTGGGTTGGGGAATGATTTGAATATACGTTGTGCCCACTGGTGCCTGTGCCACTGCTGGATCACCAGGAGTACCGGTACTCTTATTTGTTCTAGAAGTTTCGGTACTCAAGGGGACAAAACTAATAAATATTTGCAATGCAATTGGTCTCATTTGTGAGAGTTTAATCTATTGGCATTGTAAATGACCATGCCTTTTACTTATCTGTTTTTATAATTAACACATAAATAAAAGGCAATGTCATTGACTCTTGTAATGCGAGACCTATTTCACTTCAAAGAAGTGGGCGGCCATTGTCATTGGCTGCTTGGAAAGTGAAAGTGCGCATGGCACGCTGCATGTTGCAGGAAAGAATGTCGTGCCTGCAGTAGGAGAAACTCATTAAAGAAAATAGTACATATAAACTAAAAAAGACTACCGTGTAGCAACCAAAGTAAAATGGCCAGTCCTCATGGGAGGTTACAAATGAAGACAAGGTGGTACTAAGGAGGAACTAACAAGCCCATTAACGAATCAGAAGCCAGCATTTACAAAGGACAATGATACAAGCCAATGAAAAATATGGGCGGAACTTTAGGGCCATACCCTAATACAGCATGCCTCGCAGAGCAGTGCATGCACTGCCCAAGCTCAATCTTAAAAGTGCCGGTACTCCGTACAGCTGAATCCTGTCCCATTTAAAGCACTGGTCTCCTCGATATGGCATCTTCGGGGCTCGGCAAGTATGCCCCAGCTTGCTGCAGCATGGGATGTTCTCTGCTTGTGCTTGCTCTGCCCTCGGTCACGAGTGTCTTTAAAGGTACTGTTGACCTAATCCTCACAGCTGGCTAATATTAACCCTGCTGAGAAGTGCAATACAAATTGTAATTGCACAGATCTACTCTCTCTGGTCCTGAAGAAAGCCCCTAGACCCGGCTGGGCAAACGGGGTTGAAACATGTCGACCGTATAAATGGACATTTTCAGTGTGACAGACATGGTAACACGGTCTAAAAGCACACGCTCACCATTTTAACTTCTTTAAACTCCCACCCACCAATAAATATTTTCACTCAAGTGAGGATGTTTGAAGAATTTTAATCTCGCCTTACCACAAACATTTTTAAACTTTTTTTTCTCTGGACACTACTGCAAATACCAGTGGTTAACCTCCGGGTGGAGGTCAGCATACCGAACAAACCTTATGACTATGCTGTCACGCTACGTATAGGCGGAGAACCAAGATATACCGCCCCTTTCCATTTCCAGTTCTGTATGTGTATGAGGGTTTTTAAGAAGGAACCACTAACTAACAAACCCTGGTAGAGTGGTTACAAGTGATCCATTCCCCTATTGATTTTTTGCATGACTTTTGGAAGTTGAATGGATCATCAGTTCCCTTCTCTCTCCCTCTCCTTTACATGATTGAAACTAAGTAAGTTACACACCAAAAATAACCTTGCTCACCCCCTTGGTAGCTTGGCACAGAGCAGTCAGGCTGTTCCCCAGAGGCAATGTCTGAAAGTATACGTGTGTGTGTATATATTTATATTTATGTATGTGTGTGTGTGTGTGTGTGTATATGTATGTCTATATTATGTGTACATGTATCCATAGGCAAATAACTCATGGGAACCACTGCCCAAGGAAGGTGGCGCACTAACTGGCGGAGTCAACCGGTTAATAATCCAAACATACAAAAGTCAATGCAGCACCTTCTCGGGCAGAAACGGTGATAGTTCAACAAAAATGGGATTTATTTACTTAATAAACCCTCGTGACGCTTTTCGACCGGTATACGGTCTTGATCACACCTGATCAAGACAGTATACCGATCGAAACTCGGCATGCATTTGTACCCGGGCCCCGCTCTGAGCCCTCCCCCTCACGGTGGGATTGGCTGAGGTCGAGGGGTTGTGCTAAGTAGGCCGTGAGTAGTTTTCAATTGTTAAAAATATTAAATACAAGGTATTACAGTTACATGAAAGTTTTAAAAAGTGAAGCACATGCAGCAGCGGTCCGCGCAGCAATGACACAAGCTCAAATTGTCTGCTCCCGCGCTGTGGCGTGCATTTGTACCCGGGCCCCGCCTCTGTGGACACACTTTATTTTTACAGTGAAAACTGACCCTTTTTATGCAAAGTGCCTAGCTTTAGTTTTTGAACCCTAGCTCTGCTGGCACATAGGGAAACCTAGCAAACATATACATTTTTGAAAACTAGACACCCAGGGGTATCCAGGATGGGGTGACTTGACTGGCTCTCACCAGGTTCTGTTACCCAGAATCCCTTGCAAACCTCAATGTGTAAAAAAAAAAAAAGACATTTTTCGCACATTTCTGTGGTGGAAAGTTCTGGAATCTGCGTCGATCCACAAAATTCCACCCACCCCGCGTTCCCCAAAGTCTTCTGAGGAAAAATTGTACCTCACTTGCATGGGTGGGTCAAGTACCTGTGACAGGCAAGGGCCCAAAACCTATTGAGGCAACATCCAAATTACCCATCGCAAACCAACCTGGTTTTGCAAGGGAGGACCCATTTGTTTTTGGCCCCGGGCTCGGCGGCCAACTAGGGAAATCTACCAAACCCACACATTTCTGAAAACTAGAAACCCAGAGTCCAGCAACGTATGGCTTGCGTGGGTCTCCCAACATTCTCCTACCCAGAATCCCCTGCAAACTTCAAATTTAGCTGAAAAAAATCACATTTTTCTCAAATTTCTGTGCGGGAAAGGTCTGGAATCTGCATGGATCCACAAATTCCCTCCCACCCAGCATACCCGCAGGTCTCCGGATAAAAATGGTACCTCACATGTGTGGGTAGGCATAGTGGCTGCAACAGGAAATGGCCCAAATCGTACTGTGGAGACTTCAAAATTACCTATAACAAAACTACCTGGTTTTGGGGGGGCACCTGGGGTTTTGGCCCCGGGCTCGGTTGCCATCTTGGAACTACCAAACCCAAACATTTCTGAAAACTACACAATGAGGTCCAATGAGGTATGGCTTCTGTGGATCCCCCGACGTTTTCCAACCTAGAATGCTCTACAAACCTCAAATTTAGCTGAAAAAACACATTTTCCACATGTTTGTGTGGAATCACCGTGCCGGCACAAATGTCCTACCCCACAGCGTTCTCCTTAGGTTCCTGAGTAAAATTATACCTTATTTTTTTTAATGTAGAGGTTAGAATTCTCGGTGCTATACCCTAAATCCCTATGTTTTGGGCTCTTCCCAGTCACAGGCCCTTGCCCCACCCACACAAGTGAGGTATCATTTTACTCGGGAGACTCAGAGGAACGCTGTGGGGTAGGATATTTGTGCCTTCACGGTGATTCCACCCAAAAATATGTGGAAAATGTGTTTATTTTTTTTCAGCTAAATTTGAGGTTTGCAGGGCATTCTGGGTAGGAACACGTTGGGGATCCACGCAAGCCATACCTCATGGGACTCCCCGGGTGTCTAGTTTGCAGAAATGTTTGGGTTTGATAGTTTCCCAAGATGGCTGCTGAGCCCGGAGCCAAAACCCCAGATGCACACCCCCCTCCCCCCAACATGGTAGTTTTGTTAAAGGTAATTTTGAAGTCTCGACAGTACGATTTGGGCCATTTCCTGTTGCAGCCACTATGCCTACCAACACAAGTGAGGTACCATTTTTATCGGGAGACCTGGAGGAACGCTGGGTGGGAGGAAATTTGTGGATCCACACAGATTCTAGAACTTTCCCTCACAGAAATTTGAGGAAAAAAGTGATTTTTTTCCAGCTAAATTTGAGGTTTGTCTTGGATTCTGGGTAGGAGATTGTTGGGGGATACACGCAAGCCATACATCGCTGGACTCCCCCGGGTGTCTACTTTTTAGAAATGTGTGGGTTTGGTAGGTTTCCCTAGATGGCCGCCGAGTCCGGGGCCAAAAACTCATGGGACCCCCCTTGCAAAACCAGGTTGGTTTGTGAGAGGTAATTTTGATGTCGCCTTAATAGGTTTTGGGCCCTTCCCTGCTGTGGGTACTTGGCCCACCCACACAAGTGAGGTACCATTTCTATTGGGATACTTGGAGAAATACTAGGGGGTAGGAAATTTGTTGTTTCTTTCTGCAGCGTGAAAGTTTTGGCACAATAATGCAAGGAAAATGTGACAGTCACATTTTGAGGTTTGCAGGACATTGTGGGTATGATAACTTGTTGGGATCCACAAGAGAGACATCACCATGTACTCCCATGGGTGTTTAGTTTACGACCATATCTACAGTTGGTGGGTTTTTCTTAGATGGAATGTACACCTTGGCAGAGAGACAAAGACAAAAATTACTGCACAACCACCTATTCCTCAAGCACACATTCATCCCGGTTGGATTTGGCACGAGGGTGAGTGATGGTTCAGTATATACAGTTGTATTAACCAGAGATTTCACAAAAATGAAATGCACTGTTAATAATTGAAAGGACAAGAAACGGAACCATTGACTCGCAGCTCGTGAGCTGTAAAGCCACGACAGGGCACCAACCTCTTTACAGACCATTTATACACCTTTCATACATGTGACGCATACAAAACCATTCACACCGCCAGCCGCGGGCCCAGCACATTACAACACTCGCACCAGCAGACAGTGCCATTCAAGGGCCCATCACTTTTACACACCCACATTCCTGACACAGCAACCACACCAGCTCACGGATCGCGTGGAGTGGCGTTTGGTTAGCAGTATGTGTAGTGACCAGCAGCAAGTCCCTACTCGCACACCACCAGCCGAGCGCCAGTCCAAGCACACCGCCAGCCGAGTGCCAGTCCCCGCACACCGCCAGCCAAGCTTCAGCCTAAACACACCGCCATCACATTTAGGATTTTGTTATACAAAACAGAAAACACAAACAAATTGCAAATAGATACAAATCTACTAACACAAAATCTGAAACTAAATACATCGCACAAATGCCAACCTTGAAACTGAACAAGAAAAATAAAACAATAGAGACCAGGCAGTTCACTTTACCACTCATGGATGCTCCTATACATTTTTTTGCGTGTGGGTCATTCTAGAACAAGCAGGCACACATCGCAGGGTTATAAGGACACTCTGGGCAGTACATACGAGTCTCCTTCCGCGTACCTCTTCACCAACAGACTCTACATCTCCTACTGGGAAAGTATATGGAGGGTGTGGGAGGAAGGTGATTAGGAAAGTGGCGATCTTTCAATCTAGCCACATCCTCCACACTCCAACTCTAGGAACACTTGCCTGTTCCACTACAACAAGGCTGCCTATTACCGACTCCTGAAACTTAGCAAAAGTCATCTTTGACTCAGGACAACAATCCTTGAATAAAACAATAGCATTAAAGGTTGCCAAGTGCAAAAGATGGATAGCCAGCTTCTTTTACCAAATGTAAGCCTTACGAAGAGCAGTGTAAGGTTCAAACCTCTGATCTACTCTATCAACACCACCCATGTGCCTATTCTAGTCTAAAATGCACACAGGTTTGCGTGCTTTAGCAACCTGACCCCAAATAGTCACAGGTGAAGTGCTTTCATCATGGATGGTAGTCAGCATGCAGACATCTCTCCTGTCTGAAAACTTCACAGCTAGAAGTTCCTCGCAAACGCACTGCACTGTCCCCGCACAAGCTTTTGGCAAACAAGTTATTTGGGGAAACGTTTATGGTTAGAGCGCATTGTGCCACAAGCAACAGTGTCCACTTTGGCCAATTCCTTGAACAACCGCACATCAGTGTAGAAGTTATCTACATATAAATGGTGACCTTTGTTAAAAAGTCCTCTACCAAGTTCCCACACAATTTTCTCAGTCACTCCAAAAGTGGACGGACAACTACGGGGGTTAATCCTTGATTACTTACCGGTGTACACCCTGAAATTGGAGACATATCCAGTCCTACTGTCACACAGCATATACAGCTTAATTCCATAGCGTGCCCTATTACTAGGAATGTATTTCCTAAAAACCAAGCGGCCCTTGAACAAGACCAAAGACTCATCCACTGCTATTTCTTTCCCTGGAGCATAGATCTCAGAAAATCGATCTACAAAGTGATCAATGACAGGCCCAATCTTAAAAAGACGGTCATAATCAGGGTGATCTCGTGGCAACGATAAACCTTTATCGACAAAATGCAGCATCTGAAGCAGAAGCAAATACTTATCACGACTCATGACTGCCGGAAATATAGCCGTTGCCATCAAGGGACTAGAAGACTAATATGAAGACATTGATGGCTTTCTTAGCAAGCCCATCAAAAAAGTTAAACCCAAGAACTTCTTCATCTCTTCCAGATTTGTGGGAGTCCACCGGGTAGCTCTAGAGTGGGGCCGAAGGGTGGCACTGTTGTCCCTCAAAAACCCAGAGGTCATAACTTCCAACGGGAAGCCTTGCAGCCCAGATGCCTCTTGCTGCACTATTGCACATCAATGTCCTCCTCTAAAACGGGCACTTCATCTGCACTAAGAGTAGCTTCAACCACACTGAGAGTAGCTTCATCATCCGATGATTCCATGTGGAGAGAAAACTCAGTGCCTGAATCTTCCACTCCCTCCTCTGCCTCAGATGCAGAGTCAGTCTCTGAACCATGGTCAGAGGAAAACTCAAAAAGCATACCAACAACCTGCTGAGCAGTAATCCTGCGGCTAGCCATTATCCTTACTAAGAAAGGAGACTGCACAAACAAGTCAACAACAACCAACACTGGAAAATAAGTAAGTAAAAATATGTGTGCCTGTATCACAAAGATCTATATACTCAAACTATACAATTCACTTGCAAGAGACAGCTACACTCGCAAGCACCTACCAAAAACCAATGATATCCCACTAGAAAGAAAAAAACAAAACCAATTACTCACAAGACAACAAAATAAACATCAAGCAAAAATGCAAAAAGTTTTTGCAACTCAAACAGCAGCCAAACATACTGCTATTATTACACCATTTGCAAAAAACACATTCATGCAGAGAAATGAAACTCATTACATTGTACAAAAAGTCTCTTACCAAACACATGCAGCTATACAAACAGCAGAACCACCAGTAACGAAACAGCAACCTGGAACAGTCTACAGAGCAAAAGCCTTGAACTAGAACAAAAAGGGAGAAATAAAGCATTACAATTGCAATTCACAAGAAATAAAACATTTAACATTATAACACGCTATGTCACTACCCAAATGGTCAATCTGCCAGATGGGCCTTCAAATAGGGCTGAGAAAAATGGGGGGTGATCTTGCCCAAGGGATCAGGTGAGGTTGTCTGCCAGGCCGATCTGTCTTCCAGGTGTGGCAGAAAACCGCAGACAGAAATGTGCCCCCCTTGCAAAAGAAAGAAATCGATGGAGCCTAGTAGGGTTTTCTGCCTCCCCCCTTCCGCCTAGGTCAGAAAGGCCAAAAAAAGGGGCAGATCTGTCCCCAGGAGGGGCAGAAAAAACATTAACCAAATTTTACCCCTTGAAAGCAACCATATTGCTTCCATTACACACAAAACAAAATCCCAGGTGCCTAGTGGGTTTTCTGCCCTGCCCCACCTTGGGGGCATAGAGGCCAAAAAAAAGGACCAATCTGCAGAAGACACATATAGAAAAAATATGCCCCCCGGAAGCGACCCTTGCCCAAGGAGTCTCTTCCATTTTAATTTTAAAGAGGTCCCTGGTGTCTAGTGGAGCTTTCTCCAGGCCAAAAGAAGAGCCATACACATTTAAAAAAAATATATGCCCTCCCCCCCCCCCCCCCCCCCCAAGGGGTGGCTTCCGTTTTATTTTTTTAAATATCCCTGGCACTAGTGGGATTTTCCGCCCCACCCTGGGGCCAGAAACACCCCAAAACTCAGGCAATCTGTCCCCAGGGGGGGCAGAAAAGTCGTACAAATATTTGGCCCCATCAGGAAGCAACCCTTGCCCAAGGAGTCACTTCCTTTATAAACAAGACATCCCTGGTGCCTAGTGGGGGTATTCCTGCGACACTGTGCGCGATTGTGCAGCAGGAATGCCCTGCATTGAGACATCAGGGGAGAGGAAAAACTGTTTCCACTCCCCTGATGCCTCAATATAACCCAAATCCCTACCCCCCCCCCCACCCCCCAGGAGCAAGAAAACCTACCTTGCTCCTCCTAGACGCCTGGAAGCAAATGGCTTCCAGTGCTTCCTGATGACGTCTGGGCGTGCTGTGCACGCTGACGTCATGGGATTGTGGGGGGGGGGTCGAGGTGGCTGCGTAAACTCTTCCGCTGCCATCCCCCTTTTGAGGGGACTAGATGGGCTGCCCATGGGGGGGGGGAGCGGTGGGTGCCATGACGGAGCGGTTCCGTCCTGAGCACACGTCCACCGTGGCTCATGCCGGAACCGCTCCGTCATGAGCACTCAAAGGGTTAAAGGCCTCCCAGAACGTGGCTTCCGTGGCAACGGAGTCCACGTTGAATTCGAAATGGTCAGTGATGGCCGAGCAGAGCTCTTCGCGGAACGCCGCACCTAGAAAGGCCTTACCTGGAAACCTCTACACCGCACCCCCTGGGAAGGGAAAGTTGAACACAATGTACACAGGAGCATGATGGGACAGTGTGCACAGAAGGCAATTTCACTGTACTCATGTAATAATGTCGTAGACAGCAGCCAATAATCTAAGCGTGCCCACATACCATGTGGTGCAGAATAGAAGGTGTGGCCCAATGTTTGGGCATGCATATGCTGCCATGCATCTCTAAGAAAGAACGTGGCACTTATCTAGAACACCTGAAGGGTGCAGGCCTCCCACCTGGGCCACCTGCCGTTGAGTTCTGAGCAGGGTTAATGCATAAGTTAAGGTCGCCCCTCTGTATAACATTGTCTACATCCACCCTCCCCAGCATTGCCAGCAACTCCCAGAAGATATCTGGTGCATCTACATTTGGCACATAAATATTTAGCAGCAGTACTTTCTTACCCGCCACTCGGTCAACCACTGCCCCATACCTCCCCCCCCCCCCCCCCACTGCCACTGAGGCAGTCTGTGAGTGTGAAAGGAATTGATCGGTGGATTAAAATGCAGACTCCACACGAGTACGTAATATAGGTGGGGGCCCTAGGCGGAGGCATATGAGAGGGAGGCTCTAGGAGGGAGATATGCTTCCTTGAGAACTGCAACTTTAACCCCCTGGAGGATCAGATAATGTACGACCAGCTATCCCTTTGTGGGATTATTAATACCGCTAATGTTCCAAGTCCTAAATGTGACCTCCACCTCTTTGGTCGTCATGTTAGGAGACATGGGCATGACCAGGAATTACCAGCTAATGTGGTACACTAACATATCTGCAAAAAACAACCCCTACCCCAACACCACCCCCATCCTAGTCTAAAAAATCCCTGCGAAACCCCATTCTATAGCAATACAAAAGAAAACAAATGCAAACAGTGTAATCACTGCGGTTTACACCTCAAAGGGTGGGCAACGTATCAACAGGAAATCCCCCCCCCCCCCCATTGCATATATAAAATAACAATCTGGTCTGCTTCAGCGTCCCCTTAATGACAGAAACACAGTGACCATCCCGGGACAACTCCCATCTATCAGTCCATGGGGAAACCAGTCCGAGCTGTTTGTTGAGAAAGCGCTTGAAAATCTCCGGGACCAGGTCGGTGCTCCTTGGCATATTTCTTACAGAAGGGCAACACGTGTGTGGGAGCATCCAAGGACTGTGGTTTACTCCGAACATCCATGTGAAGGTGGGCTGGGTACAACATACCGTATTGCAGTCCCAGATCCTTGAGTGCTGCTGTTTGTTCTGTAGACTTTTGACGTGCCTCCTGGACCAACGGGGTGAAATTGGGGTAGGAGACAGTAGCTCCATGGTATAGAACCTGACCCCGCTCCCATGCCAAGTGAAGTGCAGTGTCTCTATCCCAGAAATTTAGCATTCATACAATTCTAGGCTGAGGCGTCGCCCCAGGGGGGGCTAGGGACTGGTGGGGTGCTCCTAGAGGAATGCAGTCAAACTCCTCCTCCCCAAACAGATCCACCAGCAATTTTTCCACGAAAAGGTCCATCTTGCCAGTGGTAGTGGATTCAGCTATGCCAGTGTCCCTCTGTCCCGTCGGTTCGGGCCTGGTGTTGGTCTAGGCGTTTGCCCATGCCGTTCGGCCTACCCTATAATGCATTTAAGTGGTCCTCCATAGCCTTAAACCTCACTCGGATCTCTGCCAACAAGGCCTCAGTGGGGAAGGGTATGCCCAAACGTGGGCCCCGTGCTCACTGCGCTACTGGATTTAAGCTAGCCTGGCTGATGAGGGGTGATTCCATGAAACCGGTCCTAGGATGCTTGTTTCCAGTCCATGGAGGATCTGGCCTGGCAGTTTGGGCTGGACTATTCCTATGACGAATAGGGTCGACTGATTTGCATATGGCTGGGTCCAAACTGGGGTGGCGTGTTGAGCAAAAGAACGATGGATTAAACCCAGATCCTTTTGACTGGGGGTAAATGTTTACATTGTTTAGCATTCTGTCCATCATATGTTCCTTTTGTTAATGGGGCCTCCAAGGTAGCGGGCTGACCAACCCCAGAGAGCCCCTCCGCCGTCTCCGTAGCTGCGCGTTCGAATGGAAGTTTCTGCTGCTTGGGGTCTGTGTGACCCATTCTGCCCGTGGAGCAGGAATAAATGTGGGGAAGAGGAGGGTCAGCACCCATCCATGCCCCCCTGAGCAAGCAATACCGCGCTTGAGAACCAGAGTCCACGCCCCCACAGAGCCCAGACCGCTGACCGGGTCCCCAAGTGACAATTCAAAGGATGGTAATTTATGGGGTCACAACCCTCCACGCAGCAGAGTCTGCCAGGGGCAGGGAGGCTCCCCAGCGCGGAAACTACCAAGGCTACTCGCCACTTTAGCCTGGTGTTACCGCCAACATCCCCTACTCGGGGAGGGGGCGAGCAGTATCGCAACCTATCGATCCTCCAGGCCACCAAGTAGTGCACCTGCACCTCAGCGGCGCGATCCCAGCAGCAGGCAGTTACCGTGTAGACATCCCATGCCCCAACCACATCACCGGCCACCTGAGTCCTATGCTGGCTACCTGTCAACAAAAAAATTTCCTTTAAGCTACTCTGGCACACCTACAAAGACTTCCACAATGCTGGACCTGCATACTTCAACCACCGCCTCTCCTTCTACACTCCCACCAGACATCTCCTCTCCGCCCAACTGGACCTGGTCGCTGTTCTGCAGATCCACAAGACCACGGTTGGAGGAAGATCCTTCCCCAGCGAAGACCTGGAACTCCCTGCCTCTGCACCACAGGCAATCCCTATCGCTGCCGCAATTCATGAAGGACCTCAAGCCCTGGCTCTTCTACTGAACCGCAGACCCAAACCCCGCACCCCCATTTAGTGTATTGAGATCCTCACAGGTGAGTAGTCGCTCTTTATAAGATTACTGATTGATTGGAGCCGGGCCGGCTGGCACAAGCTGGTCCGCCGGACTGCACGTGTCAACTTAAAATGGCCGCCATCAGGGTTACGCCATTCTGCAAGTCTGTGGGCCTCAGAAGATGATCCCTGGTCTTCTGCTCAGCAGGGCACCAATCTACAACGGCATCTCTGGGGCAACAACACGGGAGCGCAGGCAGTAGCAGGTCCCAGCAGAGCTTGGCAGCCCCGGCCTTAAGCCTGTCCCCGGCCCCTGTCACTTGCGGACTAAACCGGGCCCTCACTGCCAGCACGCTCACAACAGACTGGTCATCACTTGAGCCGTACGTCTCCCCGGCCACGGCGAGTGCAGGAGCAGTTACGGGCGGAGTGCATGGTCCTATTGCAGAATTTACCCATATGTGCTGGCGGACCTTCAGCGCTGTGTGGCCATCTTGGTCGCGGCCTAATCACACCCAAGCGGCATTACATTTTAGACACACAGTTCATGCACTTTAGCACTGGTCAGCAGAGATACGGTGCCCAGAGTTCTAAAACCAGCAAAAACGAAGTTCAGCATACAGTCAAGAACAGGAGGTCACGTTCACCAATGTCAAGTAGGCGAGCAAGGAAAATTCACCTCCCGGCGAGATTTTTCCCCGTTCGCAATCACCAACATCAAGTTGGCGAGCACGGAAAATAATCCTCCCAGTGACATTTCTCAACGTGGCGGGCGTCAGGTTTCTCATTGTGAGTACATAAACAATTTATCCTGAGCACCACTCCATGTATATAAATCACAGTCCAATCTGTCCTTGTTCCAACTACGTTGTTTTATTCTTTCAATGTTTTACACTTCTTCTCCAGATGCACATATATCCACATCTTCTCCAAATGCACATATAGCCAACACGTGTTTCATCAGGTAGGATGCATCTGCATCTCTGACTTCATCAGGGCTATAAATGAACCAATAACATATGTCTTGGTTACATAGAAATTATTTGCTTAATGTATCCTGCACCATGACACCCATGTGCTCACTGTGCATATGATATTGCATGAATAGAGACAATTCCACCATAAGTGGACACAATAGTTATTACTGTGATGTGCTTAATTTTGTCACAGAGGAATACATCGCAAAATTATACATTCCTTACTTCTATATATATAGAAAACATGTTTATAAAAAGTGATCAAACTATACTCTATAATCACACCCACTCTATGATCCACCAACTAGCCCGTGCTCAGCATCATTTAACCTAAAATATCAGTTTATGTTTTGGGTTGTTCAGGACGAGAGCTCACCTTAACAATGTATTTCCATTATAAAGGTGCAATACTTGTCGGAAAATTGACTGTAGCCCCCAGTCTCCCAAAAACTTATTAACCCCTTCCATGCGGCGCGGATTCCCCCGCGGTGCTGACCGTTGCTTGCGCGGGCGTGGTCATGACGGAACGGTTCCGTCATGAGCACAGCTCAACCGACGCTCATGACGGAACCGTTCCGTCATGAGCACCGAAGGGGTTAAAGAATATAAATTGATCACAATATCATTTCTCAGACCTGTGAATAAAATAAATATATAAACAATCTCTCTAACCATTACGAGTCCTCCATAAGTGTGACTGCACTATAAGAATTCCGCCTATTTATAATGTCTGCAAAAGCTTAACATATATTGCTGTGCCACTTATTGCCCAAAGAGAATATCCTTACAGACTGTTCAAAGCGACTCACTAGTATAAACAATCAAATACATGACCGATAATATCGATCTCTCTATAAATTATTGTGTCTGCCAAAAACCTATCTGTGAATAGTTATTATATTTGACAATATGTCACAAGCGAATAACAACTTTTGTTAGATGAACTCTCAATATGTGTGGTCTGCACGTTTTACATTATGCATGACACACCTTATCCAGATCTGAGTTATACGCACATAATCATCTTAATTGTCCTTCCGCAACAATAATGAGCGATATCCTAATCTTGTGCTCCGACTTCGACACAGTCTAATTTCATCTCTCTACCAACGCATCCATAAGATTTAAAATATACAATCAATACAAAAACCCTCGTACTTACTATGAGTGGCAGAGAGTACTCCACACTCGTCAACCGGCGTTTTGCTCAAGCGCCATCTTGGATCTCATTGTGAGTAATCGCGTATGCTCGCGAACGCTCGCGTTGAGAAACTACCCGTTCGCATTGAGAGCTGCTGCTCGAGGAAAAATCTACTCGAGCGGCAGAAAAGGTAAGCTTGCGCTGTGCATGGTGCTGTTCGCAATAATTGCACAGTGCGGACAAGCATCCAGCACTGTGCAATCACCGCGAACCGCATTTTTCTACCGTAATCCGCTGCTTGCGGAGATCCGCGTAGAGTGATAGTTTTATTTGCACTTTGTGTAGCTGCTCGTAGTGCAACTCCGTAAACTCTGCCCAGGGTTAATCAAGGTACACCCTGCCTAGCATGATCCCTACCATTAGTTTTTGGAAAACAATAGTTTCAGAGGTTCTCTAGTCTAGGGTGCTATGGTTGCAATTACCCCCTAAATTTAACTTCTCACCCTCTACTGAATAAGGACAGATATCCTGAAACATATGTCTAGACCAGAGAGACACAGCACTTGTTGACCCAACAATGGTGAATACTAAAGACTTTTAAATATAGTGAGTGTTATCATACACTGCATTTACCACCATGCATTCCGAGCGAATTGTGTGCTGTATGTTCCATCCCCCTTTTTGTTATGAGTGTTAGGCTCTGGGAGTTTCCTTAAAAGGACAAAGGCACTCATACACTGGGATGGCATATTTCCCCATTGGGCCCTATTTTTTTTTTAATTTTCAACACCTTCCAATAGGCTAGGTGAACTGAGACCTCATTTTTAATGTACTAGGGTTCAGGTTCTCCTAATCTATTGGAAAGTGTTCTTACACCACCCCTTTTTAGAATGAAGAAGTCTGCTGTATTTTACGGCTAGAGTTAGTGGAAAACAGAATGTTATAAACTTTAACAGCAGTCGGTCAGTAGATAGGAGCTTGTCATGAGCAGTGATGAGTAAGGTTAGTGGGTGGAGGTGGTAGAAAGAATTGAAGCTACTCAGGCTTATGTTTCGACAATACACCTGTTTAAAGCAACGTTTTCTCTTTGTTTTATGTGAGGAGAGTTGACCCTCAGATTGAGAATCCTGTGTGCTTACAGCTACCCATGTTACGTAAGCAGAGACAGATTGGTTGAAGGCCAGGATTGTAGAGATGTTCCTCCGCAGCACCAGTCCCATGTTAAAGCCGGAAGGGATGGGTGACCACACGCAGGGCTGCCGCAAATATGTCCCAGGCAGCTGTCGAGAGTAGAATCAGCCAGATTACCCAAGTAAACACTAACTATGTCCAAACTGAGAGGGTAGCACCTTTGCCAACTGTACAAAAACCCTAGCGCCAGCTCTGGTCCTACGTCAGACTTGCTGCCTGAAAATATGACTTTCTTATACTCTATTCCTTCTTGCCAGGGGTGTAGCTTCAATTGGTACTGCTGGTGCATTGACACAGGGGGCTGAGGAACGTCCTTAACATTGATTATTGGCGTATTCTATATTTCAATAGTCGCCAGGGGTACATTTTCTTCCTTGCACGAAGACCCCTGACACACTGGGTATGGATCTGTACACCATACCTGTGGCTAGCTTTTGCATTGCTCAGTTTGCTATAAGGTGTGCTGAAGTTCACTTTCTGGATTACTCCGTTTGCATGAGATAGGCTGAGGTACTACTCCAAGTGCATCAAAAGCTTGAACCCATCTTCTCCAGCTTGGCTTGGAGTTTTCTAGTGAGCTTTTTACCTCTTAAACATGCAGTGTAGTAGTTTGTAGGATTAGGCTCCTTCTCATGTTCCTTGAAATTTCTGTGAGTTTCAGTCCAGGCGTACTGCACAATAAGACCACAGTTGGAAACGCTGCTTCTTTGACTACCATGCAAATAGGATTGGCTTGAAGCTTTTTACGGATTAGTCCGTGTGGTTGCTCTCAGACTGTGTTGTGCTGAATTTTATATTGTATTCATAGATATTCTGGGCAGTTTCTAGGCATTATGGCGCCAAGAGTGAAATGCTAGATAGCACACATGGCATGTGTGCATGCTGCAGTCCACCTTTCCCTAGCACCAAAGTTGCATCTATGGGCATGGGAATCCCTAAAAGTTTACAGCTCAAAAAATATTACCTTACAAGCACACCCTCTACGTTCTGCATGTGGTTAATGCACAAAAATGTAGAATGCACAAAAACTTTACAAATCCTAATTACCTTTTGTGAAACTGGGAGGAAATCTGGTTAATGTGCATTAAATCTTTGTAATATAAACTCCGATGTTTGTAGCTGGAAATTAAAGTACAAATGTAGTAAGTGAACATAGCAGACTTAAATGGCATCCCCTGTATAAACTGTTTTTGCGACTACTGCACTCTCAATTACGAACATCAAGAGGTCATAACCATGCTCCAGTTTTAGTTCAATATAAATGGCGCTACTGGAATTATACGTCTCTGCAACTGCAGAGTTTTCCACATAATTCTGGATTAGCCGCATTTGCCACATAATTCAGTATCTGCTTCACAATTTGCAGATTTTAACAAAAAAAAGTGTTTCCAGACCAAACAGAACAAAAGTTAATAAACTCTGCCACATATGTTACAGCACCATGGCAGGCCCCCTGGAAAGGATTTATGTATTCAAGTGTTAAATTAATACTAACTAAGTGAAACATTTACTCAGACAGTGTAAATGTGTCAAAATGACAACATAATGAAGAAACCCTGACGCAATATGTGCATCATTACACCACCTAATTAACTTTTTGTTACAACGCCCTCCACTACAGCATAACTCCAGTGGCCCAGAGTATAATTAAACTGTATTCCTGAAGGGACAGCACAATTTTCCAGATGTAGTCTTTCATATAATCCCTTCAATCCACTGCATTTCAATGGCTGTAAAATGCTGGTCAGACCCTTCAAAATGTTTTATTTCGGGCCACTATTTTACATTCCTTTTTTAGGTTTCGCTTGATCAGGGCTTGCGCTGTGCTTGTGAAATCTCTTGTATTTAATATATCTTAAAAGGGGGCTTTTATCAGTTCTCAATGCCAAATTACTGTGTTTATTCGCTTTTGAGTGGAATTTATTTTTTGTTAACTTCCTCTGGCTGCACGCATTTTGGATTCTTCTACTAAACCTGTTTACACTGTTAGGGCTCCATTCATTGTCAAGATGAGATCTCTTCCCATGGAACAGGCAGACAGCTTCTAACATTATGCTGGAATGCTTGATTTGTATTACTTAGTTATGTAAAGCAGATGCTTTAGCCTTAGAACTTTGTGGTATGTCCTATTAATGCTTTAGTGCCTTTCTTTGCACTTTGTTGGCATTATTGGATTGATTTTTTTTTTGTTTGTTTTCCAACGTAATCTATTTAGTCATTATGATCAAATTCTAAATGTTAAAAATAAAGTTAATATACAAAAGCTATGCTATTTACTACTAAACAAGACAGCCACAAGTGCAGTTACCTTGCAGACAACAGGGTCATGATTTGATTGGTGCAGCAGCACCAGGCTCAAAAGTTGTCAGAACTCTTCTAAACGCATACTTTTGCTATATTGGACTACTAAAGAAGTGGTCACAATTGCAGTTACCTTGCAGTTAAAAGGGACTTGCTTTTAATGGTGCTTCGGGTGCAGTAGCACTGGGGCCAAAAGCTCTAGGAACCCCTCTAAATGCAGAATATTGCTAAACGTTACTACTAAACAGGCAGTCACAAGTTCAGTTATCCAGCAGGCAGTAGGACTGTGATTTGAATTTTACAGCAGGTGCAGTGGCACAGGGGCCAAACGTTTTCATGACCTCCTCGAAACACCTCATATTGCTATATTTTACCACTACACAGGCAGACACAATTGCAGTTATTTTGTGGGCACTAGGGGCATGATTTGAATGATGCAGCAGGTGTAGTGGCACTGGGCCCAAAAGTTGTCCGAACTCCTCTAAACACATAGTATTGCTATTACATTAATTCTCTTATCTCCTACTTTCATTATTCAAAATGATGCACTATACCACAATCAACAGCACAATATATTGCCTTTTTGTACATAAACCAGCCATAACACTTTATCAGACTTTCTATAACTTACATCGTACAACTACTCAGCAAGCTTCAGCTTACAACAACAAAAGTTTATTATTAATCACATAGGGAAAACCTAATGCATTTTCGAATGCTTGTACTTAAGTTCAGTTTAATCTTTCTACGTTACCTGTTTGAAAACCAGCATTTGCAATGCAATAGGTTTCGCATTCACGAGGCTTTGAGCCATTGGCACTGCAAATGTCAATAGCTTAAATTCTCGCAAGTGCAAGACATGTTTAATTGCAAATATTGTTAACAAGAGCCCCATGCCGCGCTTGCACTTAATAGAGGCCATGCCCCTTTTAGACAAGCCACGTCTAAATGAAGGGGCATGGCCTCTATTAAGTACAAGAGCAGCATGGGGCGCTTGTTAACCCACAAAAAAATATTTGTAGAGAAATAGGTGTCATATTTGAGAGAGTTTAAGCTATTGTCATTTACAATGCCAATAGCTCAAACTCTCCTAAATGCGAGACCAATGGCATTCCAAAGAAGCTGCCGCCATTGTCAGGCTGCTTAAAAAGTGAAAGCGCGCATGGCGCGCTGAATGTTGCTGCAACGCAGTTTATGCCCTCAGTAATAAAAAACTAAATAGTGCTTACAGACTAACTATTAATGGGAGGTTACAAATGAAGACAAGACGGTACTAAGGAGGGACTAACAAGCCGATTACCGAATCAAAAGCCAGCATTTAACAAGCATTTACAATGCAACGGTCTCGGCATTGTTAGAGTTAGAGCTATTGGCATTGCTCGTGACAATGCCGTTTCTTTAAATGTTTTAAAAACAAAAAGATAAACAAAAATAATGTCATGAGCAATGCCAATAGCTCTAACTTTACCAATGCCGAGACCATTGCATTGTAAATGCTTGTCTTTAAATCCCCCAGAATTTAAAAGGTACTCTCAAATCTAGTGGTAAATTTTCACACGTCTAAATGTACGTTTCAAAATTGTTTCTTTGTGACTCAGACCAGTGGTTGTTACAAAAGGTAGAAATATGAGCAGCCTTTGCTGTGCCTTGCATCGATCTCCCTGTATGACAACGGTTTTATCATTATGCGGCTCCTATCCTCTGGTGAGGGCGTAGTGACGCCATTGTCAGGGGTCGTCTCCTCTGAATATGAACTTTCTAAGAGCACACGCCCACTGTTCTCGATTACAGTTCGCTTGGGTACGTTATAGCACGCTTGGGTAGGTTGTAACACGCACATGTTCAATACCGGTATTAATATTCATACCGCTTTATTTGTATAAATATGGGCGGCCTGGGACACAATTCTAAAAATCCAAGAACTGTTTTTTTCTGGATACAAAGCCATTGCTTTCAGTTGTCTGGGAAACCTGTCTCAGGCCACACAGGGATGCTTCCCGCCCCTATAAATTCTTGCAGATTACCTATCAATGAATCCCACTATACAAAGTAAAATATGAATTGGGGGATACCCCCAAAACGCGAAATCGTAATTGTTACCCAACAGTTTGTGAGAAAATAATTATTGAGAGTGAAAAAGAGCATGAATTACTCTACGAAAACATTAAGTGGCAGAGTGAACAGTCCTCTGGACACATCTGTGAAAGTGATGCCTTCCGCACAGACCGGGTCCCCAGCGCGGCCTCTGAGAATAGCGATAAAGGCATGCTACAGCCATTTGCATTTCTTTAGCGCTTATTTTCACATGCAAATTCGAACGTTTTCACAGGTTCTGGGCTGAATGAAGCCCCCCAGCAGCAACCTTGCAGCTTAACCCGGGCATTATGTTTTAACGAAAGTGTTTGTTTAAGCAATTACAAACGCCGCCACATTGATATTCACCGTGTCCCTCCTCCAGCTTCAGAAAACACAAGCCAGCCCGCCGACCCTCCCCCCTCTGCTGTCCCTTCAGCACAGCGATATGACAACAACAACACATCCAACAATGGACATCCTACAAGGTGACAGTGAAAGCTCGAAACGCAAGGTACGTGTCCAGAGCGTAACCTGACGTACAGTACGCAAGAGGAAAAGGGGAGTGGCCTATGAGCTCATCCATCACCCCGCATGTTAACCTGTTAACAGGGGGTAATCCCCCAGAGCCACGTTTCCTCAAAGAAAATGACATAAAAATGATATATCTCTCTTTTCATGTCTAGTCTGACAACTGGAGTCTTCAGGTAACACAATAGGGCAGGCCGTTTCAAAAAGCCATCTTGTCTCTTCAGTCAATGGACAGAGGAGCAATTTCGGTATCAATTATATTGACATGGCACCGTCCTTGGCAGTACATCTGACTGCTTAACAATACACTTAATTGCATTTTAACACTGTGTCATGCATACACTGTAACCCAGCTAGTATCTGTTACCGAGCGAGGCTGTGACAGGCCTATCGGTTTGCAATATGATGCCACTACAAAGTGACGGCGATTAAATAAAACTGCCGCTTCTCATGGAGGCGGAAGTCTCCTTACCGTGACCCCATCTCCGTCTTCATTTTCTACCCACACAGGTCGCAGAGCTTAAACAGGCATTTACAATGCAATGGTCTCGGCATTGGTAAAGTTAGAGCTATTGGCATTGCTCATGACATTATTTTTGTTTATGTTTTTGTTTTTAAAACATTTAAAGAAACGGCATTGTCATGAGCAATGCCAATAGCTCTAACTTTAACAATGCCGAGACCGTTGCATTGTAAATGCTTGTATCATAGTCGGTTTGGGCTTAAACAGCCCAGTCAGCAAAGGACAGTGCGATAAAAATCCAGAGCTTGTTTATGATGCCGCACGTTTGGTAGGGGTTACATACCTGTTTACCGACGGAAATAAGACGGGGTTACTCACATTTTCCTTTTAAATAAAATGGATTAAACAATACAGAACATGTGCAGGTCACTGCAGAGAAGCATGAGATTCCACTTACTGAGGCCGGCATCGAGGACCTAGGTTGCGCACAGGTCCGTGGTGGTCACCCGGCAGAGCAGCCCCATGTCACCCCTAGATTCTGCCCGGGCCGCCCTCTGGGATAGAGTGAACCCAGAGACTCGAAGCACCATCCCGGGCGGTCGCTAAGGACTCTTTGCAGGTGTAACCAAGGGACGGCGAGCCTTAGGAGCCAAATTACACAAAACGGGTGACGTATAAGAAGGACTCAAATAAAGCATCCGACCTGACGGAGACCGCGGCCATCTTGGAATGGGAAAGCTCTCCGATGAAAGGAGGGTGAGGAGATACGAGTAAAGGCTTAGAGGTGTTGATACATTTTACGTTCCTTTGTTTAATTGACTTCATGAAATGTAGAATTACGGATAAAATGTTTCAATTATGTGGCGGAGTCAATAAAGAAGGCCATGGCCGGGGGCCCATAGCTGCAAAGTTCAGACAAGCATGTGTGCTTTAGTGTGACATTTCCGTGGTTTCAAAGCTTTTCCTTAATATCTCATGCCGAGTTAAAATATGACTCATGAGGTCTTGGGCCATCCCACAATATCCGACACTGCGCGTATTAAGTATGCCTGTAACTTGATGGGGGAGAGGGCCAGAGGTGCGGCGTCTGTGACAGGAAAGTGATGCCTCCTTTAACAAAGAAAAACAAGGAGATCAGGTGAGGGAGCAACGCCGGGACACCACCGCCTTTCTCCGAGGCGCAGCAGAAAATGCCTCGGAGAAAGGGAGCGTCCTTTTCGGATTCGGGGGCGTGTTTTGCTGTTGTCTCCTCCCTGAGACTTCTCGCAAAAAACACGCCCCCCGATCCGAAAAGGACGGGGCATAATCGGAGTGACTGGACCTCTTCTCCAGTGGCTGGCCAGCATTTAAGAGGCCAGCCAATGGAGAACAGGAGAGAAGAGGGGCGGGTGCAAGCCCCTCTTCTTAAAGTCATTAAATCTCGCGAGCGAGACTGCGCAAGCGCAGCCATCGCTAGCCGAGACCTAAAAAGGACAAAGATACAAGCCAATGAAAAATATGGACTGGCAGACAGCAGGCAGGGCATCAAGTGCATACTCTAATACAGAATGCCTCACAGAGCAGCGCATGTGCTGCCCAGGCTCGATCTAAAATTTAATTACGTTTCTGGAGCCAGTCTGGCACCTGACTATGGTGCACCTACAGAATCTGAGGGAGCTGGTCTCATTTTAAGAACGCATTTTGGGTTCAAAGGCACACTAGGTAAGTCAATTGGTTATGTGCAACTTTCAGGTAGTTCTACTTTTTAGCTAACATAAATATGCTTTCTGGGGCTAACTTTTCCCATTTTAATAACAGACGTAAAAGTCACAACACACAAAGGGCTTAGATTTGTGTGCATATAAGCTTTCAGCAGGAACAGTGCGGGAGTAGTGCTCTAAAATAGTGTGTTCTATCCTCTGTTCTTATTTCTCTCCAATTTGCAATTACTTTGGTTGATAAGAATGCAGTCATTAAAAGGAAATTTAAAGAAAAAAAGCACACCAGAATTCATCTGAGACAAGTTACTTAACACACACACAAGTGCCAACGTTTCAAAGACCGCCACTAAAATGCTAGAAGATGGGCCTGCAGTTGTCACAGTATAAAATACTAAACAAGAATTTGTACATACAAACGTATTAGAAGACCTGATTTTGAGCCAGACATGGTTTCTTACCTCCTACTTTGAGCTCTTGCAGGTTACCATTGTACTGTGAACAGTGTAAAAAAAAAAGTCTAGCTTGATGCTCTGAACACAGAATAAACCCATATGATGCCAGGCGTTTTTTTAAATAATCCCCGTTTCATGCAGGGCTGCTGATGTTCCATTGGGGTATCCATTGTGGTCCTTGTTGTGGAAAAAGGTTTGGATCAAAGCTCATCTATCGAGAAACAACAAACGGTGAAACCTATTTGTTTTGAGTGAATCCGTATTTAACATGAAAAGGTCACTACATACACTACTAAAATATGTAAGAGGAAACTGTCAAGGTACTTTTGCCATTAGCATGAAAGTCAGTTTGGTAGTACTTGCATTTCATTAGCCAGTCCACTGAACTGGAAATATTGAAATGAACTTTAAAGTGTCAATATTGTTTTCCAGTTGTATATACATGATAAAAATAAATATATGTAATGTGCTCTAGTGGTAAATATCACAGATTTTCGTACTTTTAATTTTCCCCAATCGATCTGTGTAATTCTTTCCACACCTTAGAGATATTAAGCAATGCTCACTAGGTACAGTGGCTACCCACCACATTTAAATGCCTCTATTGCGGCTAATTTGGTTTACAGACTAGACTACACCCCAGGGACGTAGTGAGATTCTGAAGCACCACTGTTCAACACATATTGTGGCTCATCTGGTTGGATGAAAGGTTTCATGTAAATCCATGAAAGATATCAATGCTGGCAAAGGAGGTTGTCTACCTCCTACAGATTGGTAGTTTGAGATATTCTAGCGTCTCACGCTGGGAATTATCTCTAGCAATTGGCTAAATTATATCACCTGCGTTACATAAATTAATTGATTTTTAAGAGTCAACAACAGGCACAGTAAATTTGACTCACTAACCCAAAATCCCTGATGCTACTTAGCATAGATTCAATATTCACACTATTTCCTAAGACGCTGCACCCATACAAGGCTCTAACATGACAGCTCAGATTTAGAGCAATGTATGGCGCACCTGCATGCCATTAGGTGTCCTTACTCGGTGGACGGAGCGGAGAAGCAGAGCAGCCGGGTTTACGGTGTCCCCAAAGCTGCTCGACACCGAGCCAAAGCTGGCCCAGGGGCTTCGAACCGACCGGCAGCCAGCAGCAGGCCAAAGGCTTACCGCCCGTTTCACGGTGCAGACCACTGTGCGCAACCACCTGGCACTTTGCACGCCTGTTCCCTCCCAGGCCTGCAGCTGAGTACACCACTGGGCACGATCTACACCCAGAGCTCATGCCCTGTCCCGAACAGGGGAGCCTCTGGTTGCCTTGCTCTGCCCACCCCACTTCGGACACTTTGCGTGATAGCACGACTGGCTTCCCTTAGCAGATGCCAACAGACGCCACGTACTGAGGGAGAAACAGGAGTCTTAGAGTTGAGGGGCCTGTAGCCGCAGGATTGTGGCAGCTGTACATGCCACTTATGTGGCATTCCAGATGAATCACTCTCCTTCACGCTGGCCATCACAACACAAGCATTTGCGTGCGTGCAGACAGGGAGGTAGCGAGCGAGCGAGCCGAGCCGTACGCGCATGCACTTCTCCTGGCCTCGCATGCCTGCTGTCTTTTATGCTAACGTTTTCAGCCGTACGCGTGCACATTTCCTGTCTTCTGGGCGCGTGCTCATGTCCTGTCCCCCTTCGGCCAAGAAACTGACAACAATAGATCTCCGCCAAGGCGGACAGCGCATGCGCTGCGTCGCTAGGCAAGACCTAAAAATGCGAATCCTTTTCCTAGCGCCCCCTATCGCACAGTACCAATGTACAGGTACATAAATGACACGTTTGTACTTGTGCATGAAACTCGTTACCACGGTTATGCAGTACCTTAACTAGTTTGTGTAATTAGTTGGGCACTTTGGCACAGTGTAGCATCTTCAAGGAGGGGTCGTTGGCCATTACGTTGCAAGTAGGTACATCAGGAGTTATTAGATTGTGGCCACTACATCGGGAGTAACTTCACTTCGCATAGGCAAGTTAATCATTTTAAATATGGATTTTTTTCGTATGCTTAAACATGTGCATCTCTAGACTTGTAAACCTATTGTGAAAATTCAACTACCTCAATGCTGTAAAAGCCAGCATGAGGCTTGGGAAGGTGGAATGCATGGGGATGGGGATACACCCTGAAAGCACCTCCATAGAGATGTATCTCCCACATCCCAATCTGGGAAGGATGGAGCAAGGGCTTCGAACTGCAGTGCGATGATAGGGGAGCTCCGGTCCTGGCTGAGCCTTCTCTAGTGGCCGTTCCCATTGCCTTTGTTCATGAGTTCTCTTTCCCCACTGGCTACCGCCAGCTCAGTGGGAACACCTCCTTTCTGCCATGAACAGCTAGATAAGCATGCAGAGTCCTAGAGGCTGATGGAGGACAGGCAGAAGCTGGGTTGCAAAATACTAGTGTCCCTGATTATAGAGTTTGCCAGCGGTGAGCTGGAAACCTTCTTCCCCCTCAACTCTTTTTCTGTCATGTCATAAAGGATTGAGTTGCTTTATGAATGTGGTGTGCGTGACGTGGTCAAACACTCAAGGCAGTGCATGCTCACATTTAGGACATTGATAGATTGTGGGAAGCACTTGGCATGCACATTTTGTGTGTGGATGTATGTGTGTGTGTGTATGTATATATATGTTCTGTATTTGGCCATCGGAGTATGAGCTGGCGCACAACACGCCCTCTCAATCTGTAGCACCGCGGTCTTCCTGCACTTCTGGTTGTGCAGGCATCTGCAATGCGGAGCCCCCCAGTACTGGTGATTCCCACTTGGAAGGTCCGAGAACGTGGGGAGAGAGGGGGCATTATTTTGAATGCCTGAGAAGGGGGACTGGAAGAGGCTTTGACTCCGGCAGACAGCTGCGGTGGTGTGGGGATCACCGGCCACAAAGAGTGGAACGTCGCTGAATGTTCGAAATGTCCCATTACTCAATGGGCATTCCTGGAGGACTCTAACACCCAGCATGCAGCAGGGCTGCAGGAGGAGCGCGAGGTGCTTCGTATCACAGAGGTGGAGGAGGGGCAAGCAACCACCTGACTGGGAGTGGTCATAGCTAGATCATCGCAACAGCGGACCCCCATGGAGAAGAGAAGCCACTTGGAACAGGGCACTGATGAAAGCCATATTGGAGGCTGAAACGCGTCTGCCAGTGTTTAAAGGACATATTTACTGAGCGCAAATTACACCAATAAAGCCTCTTCTGAAGCTCTTCCCCCGGAGCTGTGTCACATTCTTCCTTACCTGGGAGAGTAATTGATATATATATATATTTTTTTTCTTTTCCTCTGGAAAAAAACAAAGCTGTTATAGTTACAAAATAGAACTAAAACAACCTTAGAAATTCACTGTAAAAAACAAAAATTACTGGGATGTTATAATTGGGTTCAGATTTTACTCACACAAAACAATAGAAATTCATCAGTTACAGTCAGTGGTCGACATGGGGGTAAATAAGTAGGGGAACTGTGGGCAGGGAATTGGAGGGCAGGAATAACTTGAGGATTGGGTCAGTGGACAGAGTCGGGTGTGGCCAATTTTTTGTATTTGTTTGACATTTCTCTGACCAGTTACAGCTTATTACGTTATTTAAGTGAACCAATGGAGACACATGTATTTAATGTTTAATATAAGTTATTGACATTAAAATACATTCACAAAGTGGGATACGTTTCCAATCACAGAATGTCCGACATATGCTTAAAAGTGGAATCACAAGCCATTTGTCTCTGAGCCATGGAGTTTGTCATCAGTTCCTCTCCCTTTTTCCACAAGAGCATTTCAAACAAAAGGCAAAATATCCTAGTTTGCAAATGTTTTCCACATAATTATGGCTATGCCATATTTGCCAAAAAATACATAATCTGCTGTACAATCTGACGATTTTTACATAAAAATTGTTTGTAGCTCAAACGGATCAAAAGTTACTATACAAGTGTGACTTGTATTGCTGCGATGAGGAGGGCCCATTGCAAATGTTGACTGACTGGTCGGTCACCTTTCTCACTGCTACACTTGCAAATTACGCTGGTACTAATGAGGCAGAATCTTTGCAGAAACTGTTAGTATGTGTAAAAAATATGAAAATAATAATGTATCACATTAAGCAGCAGCCTTTTTTTTTTTTTTTTTTGCTGCTTAATTTAGTCAACACTGCAACATAATGTTGTCCTCCATTGCTGCATAATTCCAACTACCCCAAAGCAGGCAGCACATTTTAAAAGTGCTTGTGCATGAAGCAGAGAGACCGTGAAGTTTGCAAACTTAGTTTGGTGTCCGTGCAAATCCCTCATTGCCAGTCCCTGGTGAATTGCACAATTACTGCTGAAACTAGGCCAATGGAGGTACCAATGGCTGGGGTGGACTGGCCTCAAGGGTCCTGTGACAGTCACTGACGCTCTAGGGTGTGCTGCTTCATAGTACTGCCCGCAAGACTGGAGTTGGATTGTGGTGGATAGGCCTTCAAGGGTAACCCACACTTGCCACCGCTATGGTCCACCTGCTGGTGCTAAGGCACCAGGGTTTCTAAGGTCTAGAATGGGAGTGTGCTCCCACAGGAGTGTGGTCTGGTCATGAAGGCTGCCTGGCTTCCAAGTTCCGTATTTGGCAGCTCTGCCCATAGTGCCACATCCTCTCCCCCTCTGAGCGCCATACTGCCCCACTGAACGAAACTCACACTGCCGTCAGCTACAACCCAAGTGTGCCCCGCTATAAACACCTGGATGCGACTCGATTCTAATTATGCACTGTACCAGAGCAATATGCTACCTGAACAAAACTAGCATTTGCGTTGAAATCGGTCTCACATTTATGAAAGTTAGTGCTATTGACGCTGTAAATGATATTGTTTTTTGCTAGAGGAGTTTAGAGGACTTGGGAGTTATTACCACTGGGAAGAGAGACACAGCTGCAGCACTGTGTGTAGAGGACCTCGAATGAGGAATTACTGACCGAACCAAAGCAGCAGCTGCAGCATTGCCTAGAGGTGTGAATTACTGACCAGTGACCAGAGAAGCAGCTTCAGCACTATGCAAAACACAAAAAAACACTTATGGAAATACTAATATTAAGTGCTTTGTTCAGAATCACAGGATGATGCCGCGCCTTGAACCTAGTTTTAAAGTTCCAAAGTGGGCAGCTTTGGCTGTTAGCCAATATACCCTCCCCGCTTTTCTGTTTTCTACAAAGTTATAAACTCAACATTGTTGTTTAAACACGTAAAGACGCTTGGTTCTGTGTTTCTGAACTCCTAACACTGCAAAAGAGTGAGTAAACAAGTTAAGCATGCATCTGAGTATTAGACCGAGAATGACTAAAATCCGCACATCCACCACCAAACAATCAAAAACTGGATAATCTTCTGGCGGAGGGACGTCCAGCTTCTTCGCTTGGTGGTTCATTGATGCTAGAGTTTTGATGGGAAAAGCGAGGATAACCCATTATTTAACAACAACAACAACAAAAAACGCAGTTACCTGTCGAAAGGCCTTTCCTTAGAGGCCGAAATGCTGGACTCCACTCGAGTGTAGTGCAACTGAAATCAGACCTCACTGAATTAGGAGTTCCACTTTAAATAAACTTTAAATAAACAAAATCCTGTAAAACAAGGCTGGGCACGCACCTCTGTGGCAGGAAACTATCCTGCGAACCATGCTGCTCTGAATGAGTGTGATGCGATGGCTCGGCACGAAAATGGATAGTCCTGCCCAGACTGGAGGAGCGTCTAAGTAAAGAATGTGAGATGTAGGCAGGCACAACATGGTTGCCTTAACGCTTTTACACTCGTTATCCAGAAATCAATGAGTATTTTTGCTTGAAAAGTTAAGGACATGACTACAGGGCCCAGAAGGGCCCTGTTTTAATGTCCTTTGCTTATGTCCTAACAAAGCATAAGCAGTATGGTTTAAAAAGATCACATCCCTGAACACAGAGCAGCGGTACGCATTTTATAAACTAAAATAAGGAAAACTACTGATATGGATTACGTTAAACGTTTTCCATTCCACACATCAACCAGGTATTGCAGTACCTTCAGGAATTGTGCACTTCTTGTCCCGGGGAAAACAATTTTGTTCAAAGAAAGACGAGAAAACGAAAGTAGCGATTCACTGGCAAACTCTGTAAAGTGGTGCTAATGTGTTTGGGTGTGAATAAAACCAATCTGGCCACTTTGTGACCACTCTGTCTTGCTTCATTTAGTAATTTAGTTATTTTTCATATTTGGAACCTTTTTTTTTTCTCCGCCCCGAGTCTGCATGTTGGAATAGAAAAATGTCAAAAACAGACGGCATTTCCATCAAAAGTGTTTCTTTCTTTTTTGACTCCATTTCACAGGGGAATGAATAAAGGAAAGGAGAGGAAAGAGAGGGTAAGAGCCGTTTGTTGAAGTCACGGTTTTTATTCAGTAAGTGAGGAAGAGCGAGATAGAGACTGAAAGAGAGGGAAGAAAAGGAAGAAAGAGAGGGGGGTAACTGACGGTGGCAGAGCAGGAAAAGTGGACACTGAAAAGTGGACACTGTCCTTGTCTTCTCTGGGAAAGAAGGAAAAGACAGTCCTTTTCCTTCTCTGCCCACCCCGCCCATCCCCGAACGGCTGAGCCTTATCTATAGGCCTTGGCTATTTTGGCCATACTGGGATGAATTTAAAATAAAGTAGGGGAACTGATTCTATTAAATTGGAAAAATAGGGGCAATCTGTGCCCTGCTGATTCCGCCCACTTTGACCACTGGTTATAGTTAGTTTTCTCAAGTAACTATAACTTGTGCCCTAAGGTAACTATAACTCGCACACCCTGCCATGCACAGTTTTCTCCTCAATATTTTTAAAGCAAATGTTGCACTGATATCAATGATGTCATAGAAGATCAATCAGTCAAGGATTTGTGAAGTGTGGCAAAACACCCATGAGGGTCTCGGGGCGCTGCAATTGCTGACTGCGCTGTGGTGATCTGTTCATTTGAACAGCTGGTTTTGAGTCCTTTCCTGAATAGCTGGAGTGATGAGGCGGTCCTGAGGTGCACAGGAAGGTTGTTGCAAGCTTTGACCAACAGGTGTGAGAAGGAGCGTCTTCCACCTTTGCCTTTGTGGATCCAGGGGGTGTCTGTGAGAAAGAGGGAGGCAGATCTTAGGTGTTTGGTCAATTGGTCGAAGGTAATGCTTTTGTTGATGTAAGATGGTCCTTCGTTGTGCAGGGCTTTTCATACGTGGATCAACATGGTGAACAGGCATCTGTTCTGGATCGGGAGTTAGTGTAGCTTCTTGAGGTGGGGTGTGATGTGGGTTAGTCTGGGGAAGTAGAGGATGAGCCTGGCTGCTGAGTTTTGTATTGTCTGTGGTCTCTTCAGGAGGCGTGTGGAGATTCCTACGTAGAGTGAGTCCCCAAAGTCCACCCTGCTGGTGCAAGGGCCTGTGTGACTGTCCATCTGGTGTTGACTGGGAGCCAACTGAAGATCTTCTGGAGCATTAGTAGGATGCGGAAACAGGCAGAAGAGACTGTGTTTACCTGTTTCTTCATAGATAGCTTGCTGTCCAAGATGATGCTGAGGTTGTGGCCGAAGTCTGTCAGGGCAGGGGATGGACTGAGTTCAGCAGGCCACCATGCGTTGTTCCATGGGGAGGTGTTGCCCCCCAAGATGAGGACTTCCGTCTTGTTTGAGTTTGAGACAGTTGTCCTTCATCTAGTCGGTGACATTCATCATACAGCTGTGGAGGATGGCTCTAGTGGTGGAGGGGTTTTCTGACAGCGAGAAGATGAGCTGGGTGTCATCTGTGTAGGAGATGTTAAGCCCATGCGATCTGATGGTGTTGGTCAGGGGGGTGGAGATGAGGGATGATTCTTGGGGGATGCAGCAGATGATCTTCTTGGGTTCTGAGTTGAATGGTGGGAGACTGATTCTCTGGGTTCTTCCGGTGAGGTATGAGGCGATCCATTTGAGGGTGTCTCCCTGTAGTCCGATGTGGTAGAGTCTGATGATCAAAATGTGATGGGAGATGGTTCAAAGTCGGTTGACAGGTCCCGGAGGATGAGGACTGCTGTTTTGCTGTGGCACAGGAGGGCCCTGATGTCATTGGTGGCTGCGATCAGTGCTGTGGTTGGCCTGGAATCCGGAGAGAGAGGTTCCAGGTGGTTATTGTGTTCAAGGTGCTTGATGAGTTGCTAGTTGGTTGCCTTCTCGAGTACCTTTGCTGGAAAAGGGAGCAGGGAGATGGGCAGGTAGGTCTTAATCCTCCTGGGTCGCCAGATTTCTGCAGGAGGGGCCTCACTTCAGCCTGCTTCCAGTCCTTGAGGAAGGAGGTTGAGGTGATGGAGGTGGTCAGTACTTTCTTGAGCTCGTTGCCAATCGTCTTGCTCCCAAGGTTGAAGTCATGGTGGGAACAGGGGTCCGTGGATGCACCCAACTGAATTGAGTTCATGATGGAGATTGTGCTCTAGTTGTGAGAGGGTCCCAATGGGTGACTTGGTGTTCGGGGTTTGTTCGTGGGTGTGAGCAAGCTGTTCCTGTCAGCGGTGGTGGTTTGGGGTTTGAAATTATCCTTGTTGACTAAGATCTTGTTGTGGAAGAAGTCTGCCAGCGTGTCACAAAGTTCTTGGGAGGGGGTGGTGGTGTTCCCAGCAGCTGCGGTGTTGGAGAATTCCTTCATGATCGCGAAGAGCTCCTTGTGATTCGTGCTGACTTCTACGTGGCCTGCTAGGGCATTCTTCTTTGTTTCTTTTAGGACGGAGTGGTACTGGTTGAGTGCTAGTTTGAAGATGGTATGGTCTTTGTCTGTTTGCCGGTGCGCCACTTCCTTTCTAGTTGCTGGCAGTTGCATTTGGTGGATTTCAGCTCTGCAGTAAACCAGTTGGCTCTTCTGGCTAGTCCTTTTAGATTTGGATTGCTTGGTGGGTGGTTTTATCGGCACAATCTGTGATCCACTGGGAGAAGTTTTTGGCAGCCTGTTCTGGGTTGGATGTTGTCTCTGGGAGGTGGGAGTTAAGAGTGTTATTCCACTGGTCTTCTGATCTCTTTTTCCAGTTTCTGTGCGTGGAGCTGGGGGGCATAGTGCCAATGTTAGTAGGTCCTAAGATGGCTATGTGGATGCTGCAGTGGGTGGTCCAGGTGAGCTGTGAGACATAGTTGTACTGGGCTCTGTCGCTGGACGTGAAGTTAGGATAGAGTGTGTGTTCTGCAATGTTGGTAAGGTCGATGACAAGTTGCTTGAGACTGATGTTGCCCATGCTTTCCAGGAGGTCCGTTGTGTTGGTGTCACTGGGGTTGTTGAGGTGAAAGTTAAGATCCCCAAAGGAAGATGTAGTGCTCGGAGTTGATGGCGATGAGGTGAGGGTTGGCGTTGCAGAGGCTGGGGGCGTGGTCCTGGTGGTCTGTAGGCGAGGGTTCCTCAGATGGTGCTTTTTCCGTCTGTGTGAATTTGCAAGTTAAGATGCTCCATTATTGGGGGTTGGATCGTCTGAGGAGGCCGTGCAGTGGATTGTGTCATTGTATATGATGGCAATTCTAGCTCTGTGTGTGTTGGTTTGGTCACAGTGTGATATGTTATAGCCTTCTGTGGTGGTGATGGCAATGTCTGGCACACAGGTGGGGTTCAGCCAGGTTTCTGTGAGAAAGATGACATCCAGGGTGGAGATGATATTGTGTCCCAGATCTCTGTGACGTGTCTCTCGAGTCATCATTGAGTAGAATGCACTGGAGTTGTTCCTTGGTGGTCTCGGTCAGTTTAGTGGATGCGGTCATGTTTGCGGTGTCTTTGGCGTTGTTGGTTGTTTCGGTGTTGCAGGTGAAGTGACAGTGCTGGCAGGAGAATAGACCTCTGATGTTCTGTGGTGATGTACGTTGTTTCGGTGTTGCAGGTGAAGCGGCAGTGCTGGCAGGAGAATAGACCTCTAGTGTTCTGTGGTGATGTACTCGCGTGTAATTTGAAAAGACTCCTCACACAGAGTGAAAACAAAAACCGCATCCTTCTAGCCACAAACACTACACTATGTAGCTTGCTATTGGTGTGGGTAAGTACTTCAGTGTCCCACTTAGGGGTAGAAAGTGCTTCAAAATGTGCCACCAAACCTATTCTTCATAGTTGTTCTTTTCACTACATTGAAATACGCTTTACCCCCTCTTTCCAAATCTGTAGCGCCTCCTAAGCTTCTGAGGACTCTTCAATGTCGACTGTTTTCTATATGGCGATACTTTTGATGTGTTTCCTCTTTGTTTCTATCCCAATTTCTTATTCCCTATACTTGAAAACGTATGCATGTGTTTTTTTTCTTCTGCAGGATAGGGAAAACAATAGTAATAATGTGTTCTTTATTCAGTGATTCATTCTGCAGTTTTGTGTCTTAAACAGCAATAAATCAGAGGTGCAACTGTTATGCAAGATAATGCTACTCTATTGACCAACTTCGGATTGAAGTGTTGAATGGGATGGGTTGACCTCAACGGGAATCAGATGTGTGACCTCCTGGACAGAGACATTCTCACCAGCAAGTATGTAATTCACTGAGCCTTTCCTGTTGGCTAATCCACTTTCAATTTTGTCTTCTCATGCCTCCTTCACAGCATCAACAATCCCTTCCCCTCCTACACAGTGGGAGGAGACCTGAGGATAGATGATGACAAGAACCTGTGGAGCTCCCCTGGTGACTTGTCGCACATGGAGGCAGATGATGACCGGGTACTGCAGAGCTTCTTGGAGACCAGGAAGCAGCTGGACAAAGATTCAGAGGTGAGATATCCATTGCCCAAAGAAGCATTCTTCATGGGTGTCCGTGCATGTATTGTGGGATACATCCACTCACGGTTTCTTAAAACAAGTTCTGCTTTCCGAGTTTCAGTGGTGACTGGAAATATTTTATCTTGGGAGAGAGGTCAGTAAGTGCTAATGGGGCTTTTGTCTACCATTGCACCTCAATGCATGATTGTAAAGGCCGCGTCCTTTGAGACTGCCGGATAGCAGAGCACTATCTACTCAAAATGATCACTCTCCGTGAATGTCAGGCATTGTGTTGTGTATAGTCGGGGGTGCGAATTTATGGGGTGGCTAGGGTGTGATTCTCTCTTTCCCCCACCCCTCCCCCCTTTCCAAATAAATGCCTTTTTGTCTTGGTAATTGGGTCCGAGTTCCTGAGTTGGGTCAGGTCTGTTATCTGTTGGTTTTTCACAGTGTGAGCCAAAAATTAAAGACCAAATAGTGACCATTAATGTAAATGAGAGAGACCGAGAAACCATCCGGTGGCTGAATTTCAAAATGTGAAACCAGTTAACCTGAACTCCATACTAGCTTCCCTGCATGTTCAAATATGTGACTTTAGGCAAATATTTTATTTAACAGAGCCTCCTTTTCTTGGTCATATGAGCACACTTTTAAGTACTTAAGTTCGGATGTGCACTGTACAAACACCACTTATGTTTGAATTAATATTCTATAATGTTGATCAATCTTTAAAAAGAATATAGGCCATATTTAGGGTTTACTTGACTGCTGTCGTGCTCAATTCACTAATGGCATTAACGTTGGGGGCGTGAACCATGAATGTTACTAAAGCCTAACACTTTTAATAAATGTGTGTCTGTGCAGACATGTAATCTGTTGTACTAAGGTGAAACACTTCTGCATGTTAAAGAAATACACTTTAAAAAATTTTTTTATTGATTTTTGTCATATTTTTGCATTAGGGTTGTTGCATGATGTGCATGGCAAACATTTTCATGGCTCGTGCATGGACTCTTTGAGCCAAGCCAGACCCATGGCTCAGCTCGGCCCGGCCTATTCATTTGGCTGTGTGCGTTTCTCAATTTGCAACTTGGGCTTAGTGCATGGGGCTGTCAGTCACTTGATAAAATCATTTTTAAAAGGTGAGGACTAGAAACCTAGAACCCTGCCCTCATGCACCGATTTGCCAACTCTATCATCAAGGCGTCTTGCATCGGAGATGAAGTGCATGCGGTGAAGTGATCCCAAGGCAGATTCTCTAGGTTATTGTGTTGTATGAGACCATAGTCATGAGTTCCCAAGAAGAACTACCAGACCCGGGTGCGGCATAGCTTCAGCAGGGTGTTTGGGGTGGGTCTGGGGCCCCAGAGTCAGGTCTACCATGTCTGTTTTTCTTGTCACTCTCATTTCAATAAGAGGGCTTAACTTGTTTATTTTTATGGATCGGGATCTTAACTATATATAGGGACTGGGTTATCCAAAAAGTAGCAAATCTGCACCCATAGAAGTACTCCTTGTACAAATGTGCTACTTTTTGGAATTTGCATACATTGGCAGTAGTAAGCTTGGAAAGCTGTGCCAGGGTCAACTTTCGAGACATACTACTGGAAATCAAGCACCCAAAAGATGATGGAATTAATGCTTGTAAATAGTCTAACCAGTGGCAATCGCTTGGGGTAGCATCATAACACATTGTTTTTCACCCACTGTGCCACCTTCGACGGAGGCCTGCCTAATGCAATTCAGTACTGACCCTGTTCCTCATGGAAACCATCCATAACTCTTGACCAGCTCAGCCCTCCACCTTGTAGTCAACTTTTTGGGGGGAGGAGGGGGATTTGAGGTTCACACCCCAGAATCTCACTGACTAAGCTACCCCCCCTCCCCCCCCCCCCCCCCCCCCTTCCCGGCCTATTGTGCATGACCTAGGACAGCAATTCTAAACAGCAAATCTCTCATTTGCTGATCTTGGCCAATTCCAGTGTGGCCCATGGAAAAGTACCTTGTTTCAGGACTGCAGCTGCAGACAACAGAACTGCACTTTGTTCTCTATGACTGTGACCAATGCTTTTGTGCTCATTGGATAAGGCTCAGCATTTTAGGTTAAAACAAGGTCCAGTTTCACCCCCCCAGATGTGTAGACAAAGAATACCCCTTCGAGCTTGTAGAGTCTGCAGGTTTTAATTATACGCCTGAAAAAATACTTGTGTTACTCTACTATTAGAAAAATGCAAGTGCTATTTATTCTGCTATGCAGAATAACACACGCATTGTTTCAGGCGTGTAATAAAACCGGTTGCGTTTCCTACCTCGGGGTTCAATCGAGCACCATTTCTGAATAGAGTGTGGAAATGGGTGGAGAACACTTCAGATGGGCATTCTGACATTCAGAGCGCAGCGTGGCACATCTGTCGCTTGAATGGCAAGAATGCAACTACTGTATTTCCGTTTAAAATATCTGTTTCTCGACAACTCTGCACGCTTTAGGAGCAGTTCCTTAATTGTTCTCTTGAGTAGGCAGCTGGTGAAATGAACCTGTTGTCTCTCCTTCAGCATTCTCACCCGATATACAGAGGGACGTATCGGAGGTGTGATTGTTGCCCTAAGCTTCGAACTCGTGTGCACTGCGTGCAAAGTAGAACAGTCCTGGCTAGTTGCCCAGTTCGCTGTGATGCAAGTCTGGAATTATTCACTGCGCCTCTTCTAGGAAAAACCTGCCAAGGGCATAATGTCATTGCAGTGGTGTGACGGGCATTCAAGCGTAGCTCTGCGTGCACGGCTTAAATTGGATGACCGGTAACAGATGGAGGCTGAAAATACAGGAAGTGCCGAAAGCTACTTCCCTGATCATGCCTAGACCACGTGAGCAGCTGGAGTCAGTATATGTGAGCAGCGAGAGGTCATGTTTCTCGGATACAGATTCTTCAATGCATGTGATTTTTGCCTGTCGCCCCATTAATGCATATTATTTACTAATTTCACACCTGCCCCATAACACACTTTAGTGAGTACTGTGAAAAGTGGTCTACCGCCAATAACCTCACCTCTCCGCATCTCCATCATAAGCGGTCCATAGCGGTCCATTGTTGCTACTTGTGACTGATTCTGTCTGCCCCCACCGAAGATGTCAAATCAAATGATGTTCTCATTTGTTATGTGGCAGCAAGGGTTTAAGATGCCCATGCGTGCTGCAACTTTGCTGCTGTCTTGGCCGCCGGTAACAATAGTCCAGAATGTAACTTTCTGTTTGTAATAAAAATGCTGGCTATAGCTTTTATTTTTAATATTTTTAAATTATGAAGTTTTATATAGCGTGAACAAGACATTTCTGGTATCATAGCGCTATACAATGGAAAATAAACGAGACTGTACACAGTGTAATACATAGTCACAGGATGATATCAGAGTGATGTGCAATGGAAAAAAATAAAGAATGTGCACAAATATATGTGCACAAATATTACAAAGAGACACAGGGTATTATCCAGAAGCAAAAACTGTTTTTGTTAGAGGTGAAGTTGGGTAGAGAAGCAAATAGGAATTTGGTTATGAGCGCGTTGAGTTTGAGGTGGTTGCGAGTCAGACTCTGCTGAGTTTTAGTCAGGGTGTTTTTGAGAGTGCTGATCTCTTCAGGTAGGCAGTTTTCATGTAAAGTTCCGTTATCAGCCTACATATGGTAGGAGATGTTAGAGTTTGAGGATTTCCCTCAGGAGCTCCATGTACCTGTTAAACAGGGTGGGGAAAGCGTAGAACCTTGGGAGAACGCCAATTGTGACTGGTGTCTGGTCAATTGGGACTTAATTGAGTAGGACTCTTTGAGATCCGTTTTGTAGGAATAAGGAGAACCATTTTAAAGCTGTACTGGTGCAACCCATTCTGGGTACTAGGAGGTTCATGAGAATCTCTTGTTTGACTGTGTCAAACACTGCTGATGGCTCAAGTAGGATTAATCAGCAGGACTAGTTTTGATTAAGTGTAAAAGTATTAACAGTGTGGACCATGCCAGTTTCAGTACTGTGACCCTGTCTGAAACCAGATTGGCTATGGTTGAAGAGTTGGTATTGAGAAATCTGATTGCAGAGTTGCTTATGAACACATTTTTCTAAGAGCTTGGCTAAAGTTGGGATGCTAGAGATAGAGTGGTAGTTGCTGGGATCGTAAAGGTCGGAGCCCAACTTTTTTAAGATGGGGGTGACTTGGCCACTTTTTAGACAGTCAGGAATGGCGCCTTGTGCAAGAGGCATGGTTTATCCTGGTCCATAAAGGCAGCAGGAGGTGTATAGTCTCATTGAGGGAAGATGGTCATTGAAGTGATTTGTGTATTTTATGGATGTTAATAATTGTAAGATGTCCGTTTCATCAAATGTGTGGAAGATGGACCAAGAGGCATTGTTTTTAGGTTTGAAGTGGTGACTACCAGGGCAATCTTCATGTGATATGGAGGTGTAATTTGGTGGAACTTGGATCGGTAAGATATTCACAGCAATCCGGAGATCAAGGTCTATTTTTTATTCTCAATAAGGAGGCAAATGTTTCACAATTTGGTAGAGTTTGAATGTCTGAGGAGGAGGAATTGTGTTTCCCATTAATTTGATTTTTGACAATTTCAAAGAATCTTTTGGGTCGGTTAATGGCCATGTCAAGCTGTTGATGGAAAAAAGATGATTTGGAGCTTCTAATGTGCCTGCTGTAGGCCCTCTGTTTTTGCCACTGAAGTTTGAGGAGTGTCAAAGAAGGGGTCCATCTTCATGCTCTTTCCGCAAGTCTAAGGGAACGGCACTCCTCATTAATGCTACAGGTGAACCAAGAGTTAGGTCTTCTTATCGGGACTCTCTTTAATTGTTTGGGGACAACGGAGTCTCCAAAGTGTTGCACATAGAGCTAAAACAGTGCTCTGTGAGGTCTTGTGTGTCAAACATGTCAGAGGGAGGGGACAAGAAATTGTGGTTCATATCGGATAGTGTAGGGTGGGGGTGTGAGCATATGTTCCTCCTTTTCAGAGAGTATATTTTGGTCAGTAGGGTGAATCCTTATTTAAATACAACCAGGTAATTCAGGTTGATTTGAGTGAGAATGTTTCTTTTTATTCACCACTTGATTAAATCCATTTCACTCGTCTCTAATTTTTCGCAGAATGAGTTAATAGAGAAAGAGAACAGCCGATGCGTGTTTCGCCCGATGTGGCAAGTTGACCCAGGGCTTTCTCAAGGATAGTCATTTCGTTCCAGCGTTATGGTGTCAGACGATTAGTCTGTACATTTTCAAAATTATTTGAGGACAATGTATTTAAACATCAATTTTGGAAGTTGGTCCAATAGTGGTCTTTCGTGGGGTCCCCGGATCTATCCGTAGCGCATCCGGGGCGAAACACGTGTCAGCTGTTCTCTTTCTCTAATAACTTAACTGTTTATACGAGCCTGGAAAGGTCCAGAGCCTTGAGCGAAGTTCCTAGAAGCACTCTAGGGATTCATATCCAGAAACAGGATCTCTGGCCCGTTCGTTTTTCCTTTAACTCATATCAGATAGCATGTCTGGATTGAAGTAGCGAGTATCTGTGACCCACGGTTTGGTTTTCACTGGTTGACCTTTGATGATGGGTGCCTTTTCAGCTATGGAGAAGGTGATGCAGTGGTAGTCAATCCATTTGCAGGGTGAAATAGTCAGTTTGGATGGTATTCTTCTTGGCAATGATTAAGTCTAAGCTGGCCCCTTTAATATGAGTAGGGCTGTTGCAGGTGTGGATCAGGTTGAAGTCATGGGGAAAGGCCTTGAAACAGTTCACTAGCAGATCCATTGGGTTCTTCCAGTGAGCGTTGGAATAGCCTAGGTAAATCTATCATGTGGTTCATTGTCGATAGATAAGATCTACATGATTTGTTCGATGAAAATATGATTATCCCCTGGGGTGGCGGGGGTGGGGAGGAGATTGTGTGCAGAGTGCAAGATGAGATGTCTTTGGTTGAGATGTTGAGCCTCAGAAGTTGCAGGAGGATATTGGCGTAGTATGTGTCTGTTTTAGTGATAGGTTGGTCCAATATATTCAAGTTAGTCCACTCCTGTGGCGGTCTGCGTGGTCCAGCCGTATGATGTCATAGAACTAGGATGTCTAGAATGAGGGATGAGGATTAATTTAACCAGGTTTCTGTGAGAATTAGGAGGTCTAGGTCCAGGTTGAGTATAACATCCTTTTTGTCTGAAGCGTGTTTCACTGCTGACCGGCAGTTTAGTAGTGAACATTTTAGGTACGTGTTAGTAACCGTGGTAGATGTGTGCAATGGGGACTAGTTTGAGGTTCGTTTTATTAATGGATCTCGGTTTAGGATGGTTTTCCCTAGGTGGTTAGGTGATAAGTGTCTGATTTTTTTTTCTGATGTTGTAACCAGATCAATTGGGGGCGGGTTATAAAAGGCGAAAAAGGAGAGGATATGATTGTTTGATAAGTGTCTAATCTGTTGGGTCGGGCAGAATGGTCTAGATTCGGTCTACATCTTCAACTAGGTTGAATAGCTCATTTGTTGGCAGTACTATCAGCCGGATGGCATAAGGGGGTGCGTGTTACGGTTCTGGTGATGGATCAAGTGTTTAAACCAGTTATGTTTCAGGTTAGAGGTGATACTTAGAAGATTAAGGATATCAGCCCGCATCAATAGTAGATCTGGTTTTATAGCATTGGGCATAGAATGGAGCAGGGAGGTACTTTGGAGTTAATATTGAGTTTATTCGGGGCAGAAATTGTGTATTATATTGGATGGGGAAGAGGTCCTCGGTTTAAGGCAGTAGATAAGCGAATTGGTAGTGTCCCAGGGTAGGGTGATGGGATTATGGTCAGAGTTCGTACTTTGAGCTGTAGCAGGGGAGTAAGAAGGAAGGTGGTCATAGAGACCAGATGTGAAGAGATCACAATTGGGCTTCTATCTGGTGGTAGCACTGTCCAAGAGGAAGCACATTAAATATTAGGGGATGGGTGACAGGTAATTTATTAGGAATCACTATAGGTATCGTAGCATTGGATCCGTTGATTGGGAGTGGTGTGGCTCCTAAACTGAATGGGGCAGTGTTGGTAATTGGTTCACTTGCAGGTTGGGTAGGACAGTTGATTAAGTGATGGTTTGGGGTAGAGTAGGGTCTCTCAAAACGAGTTTATATTTTGATATGAAGAGACACCAAGTGTAGGAGAGTAGGTGTCTGCTATGGGAGAGTAGTGGGATGAGGTGGAAGGGGGACTGGGTGGAAAGTAGATATCATTCGGAATGGGTTCTGTGGGAAGTTGAGGATGAGGGGGATGTGGTTTGATCACTGTCTAGCTTGACCTTGAGGTAGGGGAAGAGATTGTTAAAGAGTTCCAAGTTGCGATTAGAGGACTGAATGAACACTATGCCATTATTATAGATGGAGATAGTGGCTTCTGCATTTTACACAGGGGAGGGCGTGATGGTAAGCTTATAGCCGTGAGGTATTTTCTTGGAGGTAGTTTTGAGTATGGAGGATATCACCTTTCTCCATTGAGCATGACGATTATTTAAGAAGATAAGGTCATTAATTGACACACCCTTATTGATGCAAAATTATTGGTCTATTATAAGTGTTTCTGTATTCAGTTCGAGAGTTTTATGTTTGAAAGGTTTTGTTGAATTTTGGGTAGATTTGGTGGATAATTGATATTGAACAAATTATGCCCTGAGGAGGACAACAGGGGGTTTGACCTATAGCTATGGGGTGGTTTCAAGTTCAGAGTTAAAAGCAGGGAGGAGCAGATGAGAGAAAGTAGAGGAGGTTGAGAGCAGATAAAGGCAGGAGCCACTACAAGATGGCTGCCAAGAAATAAGCAGAGGTGAGGGCTGCTTCTTCGATGGGCTGTGAGAAGTCCTATTTCAGTTCTACTTCATGTTGAAGTCCTATTTCGCTGTTTATGGATGTGGAAGTGAGAGGGTTAGAGGACTTAGTTGGGGACCATCTTGGATAGCATAAGACAGAATAGTAAAAAGAGGGAGGGCTGAGATGATGATAACCAGCTGACAATCCGTGATTAGGATGGCGGACTAATGAATTGTAGGTTTACTCCTGGGTTAAGCTTTATTAACATACATATCCAGGGGTTGAATGAGTACCAAACAAGCACAGCGATTTATACTCCTGGTTTTACAGGCAGGGAAGGTAAACAAAAGAAAAACTTGGAGACGCCAGGGCAGCCTCCTGCACATGGGTCTCTAAACATGCATAAACCAGTCACTGGGAGGGGGAGGAAGGTGTGCCTTGCTTGCATTATCTGCAGATTAGGGGAGCCATCGGGTCCAGGTTGTAAGTGTTCGGTAAAGCTAGGGACCACAGAGCAATGTGCACATAACCGTACTAAAAAAAACAAATGTATGTAAATTAACGCAGCCGTTGTCGGGCCAAAACCTAGAATAAGTGAGACCAGTTAGGCAAAACGGCACCATGTTTCTAGAAACAAATGAAGCGCTGGTCTCACAAGGACAGCTGCACTTAGTAGCTGCCAAGCTCTTGATAGCGACCCATCTTGCGAGATGTAATCCCGTAGCGAGAGACACAGGTGACACTGATATGGGGATAGAGGACCCAGGCCAGCATGGAGTCTGCAGACGCAACTGTGTCAATGACTGAATACCCCAGGACCATACTGAACATGTACGGAAGGGGCATACGCCGCTCATGAGTGTAGTGAATTGGCTGTGGTCTCAGTCATGGGTGTAGGGATTGGCAAGAGCGCCTTGAGGAAACTGGGATGGTGCAGCGCAGCAGCATTGAGATGGAATGGCACCGGTTTAGCTACCAAAGGGATATTCCTAGGAATTTCATGACCGTAAACTTTTCAATTTTCACCATGTCAACGTAAGAGGGAAATCCCCTGCCCACCATTCGTCTTCAGTTTGATATTGCTGCAGTCGTATTGGGATATGGCAAAAACCCAAAATGTATTGTATGTCCATTTTAGATGCGAGGCAGGCCAGAAAGTGCAGCTGTACATGGGGAAAGAACTGTGAGGAATGTTAAGTGTGATAATAGGAAGTGTGTGAACTTCAATGGCGTGTGTCTGGGGAGAAATGTTGTACTGTAGAAGTTCCACAAGAAGTGGGTCCGTTGCCTGGTTTAAAACTCTTGGGACAGAAAAGGTTCCCTGCCTGTTATGTTTGCAGTTGAGGTTTGTTTGCCTAAGTAGAACACTAGTCTTCATGACCACACTGTGGCCTGGTTGTTGTATCATTACCATCAAATAATTTGCAGCCCTCTACTATCTGATTCACATCTGTTGCAGAGGCCACAAAATCTACAACTTTGCTCAGTTGTGTATGCTGCTATCCAGCTCCCCCCTTCAGAGCCCCAAACCACATGCCTTCTGTTAGGGTCTCTAGTTGGCAGAGATGTGCACCCTGTCAAACTAGAGACCGCAATCCTAGTCACGGTAAGTCGCAACACAATCCTAAATTATCCTTTTCTCAGCCCCTGGTAGGTTGGCACAGAGCAGGAAGACTTAACTTAGAAGGCAACGTGTAAAGTATTTGTGCAATAACTCGTACAACAACACAGTAAATACACCACAAAAAGACTCCAAAACAGTTTAGAAAAATAGAGAATATTTATCTGAGTAAAACAAGTCCAAAACTATCAAAATCCATCAAGTAGAAGTCGAGTTATTGAATGTTGCATAAACAAATGTAATAAAACGTTTACAAACGGGTCATGCTGAAAAGGTTATTTCAGGTTGCGATGGACCGGTGTAAATCCAAAGTTCAGGCTGACCATGATGGAGCATGGGCTTGCTACAGGGACCCACTTGGGCCCTCTGAACACAGTACCTTGGATCCTGGGGCGCAGTGTGCGTGGTGAGGCTTTGCGTCATCCAGCGTAGTTTTTTAGAAGACTTTGTGGTGCTTCTTGCTGCTTAGCGTCGGATTTTGCAGAAACTCAGCTGCAGAAGCCACTTCTGAGACCCAGAACTTGAGGTAGGTACCTCAGGCAAGGGTAGGACTCACAGGAGGCAGAGTCCGGCAGCACCAACAGAACTGCAGGAAGTCTTTTGTGTCTCTGAGAATTCAGAAACGGGAGGCAAGCTAACAAGCCCTTGGAGATCACTTTGCTGGAAGGAGACCTGGACTCAGCCTTCCCTTTTTAGTCCGAGAGCAGCAGGCCAAAGGGCAACAAGCAGAAACGCAGTCCTTCCAGAAAAACAGTAAATTTGAGTCCTTTGCGCAGTTCTTCTGACCGAGATTCAGTGCAAGTCCAGAGGTGTCTGATGTGATGGGGCCAGAGACCCGGTACTTATACTGAAATGGGCCTTTGATGTGAGTGAAACTTCAAAAGGTGGTTTTGAAGTACACCAATATTAATTTTAATCCCAGCCCTTACTCCAGACTATTAGTGGGGTTTATCAGTCCTTTGTATGGGGTCAAGCCACTACCATTTGAAGGTTAATGGTGAGTCCCTTCCTCCCATCAAACCAGGAAGAGCCTTCAGAATACAGATGAATGCAGATGGGTCTAAATTACACCCAGCCCTTTCCTGTGTCTCTGGCTGTCTGGAAGGAATGCACAAAGGGATCGGTCACCTAGCCCAGACGTGTATTCAAGACCGGCTGTAAGGCACACAGAGCAGTACAAGCAGAGAAATGTCCACTTTCTAAAAGTGGCATTTCTAAAATAGTAATCTTAAGTCTGACCTTACCAGTAAAGAGGATTCATCATTACCATTCCAAAGATAGGAAGTATGAGAAAGCTACTTCTTTCTCATCAGGAATTACAGCTTAAATGTATTTTAAGGAATTCTCAATTCTAGCCGATGAGAGGACTAGGCTTCACAGCAGTGAAAAATGAATGTAGCTGTTTGTCACTACCAGGACATGTAGAACACAGAAGTGCGTGTACTGCCTATTACTTACAAAGGGACCTGCCCTTTGGGTTACCAAGGTTTTTTATAAGGGTTCCTTCTATGTAACAAAAGGGAGTTTAAGGCTTGGCACTTAGTATTACATGCCAAATTGAAGAGGCAGTAAACTGTATTCACAGGCCTGAGACATGGTTAGAGGGCTACTAATGTGGGTGACACAAGCAGTGCTGCAGACCAACCATTAACATTTAATTTACAGTCCTGAGGCACATGTAGTGCACCTTACTAGGGACTTCTAACTAAATTGAATATGCCAATAGGGTATGAGCTAACGTTAACGGAGACGATAAACGGAGTGCTGAAACTTTTGAGACGCTCACCCCCAGTCACAGATCTAGGTAGAATCCATCATTGTTCCTAAGCTCACTTTTCCACCCTAATTCAGACCCAGCCATATGCAAATCAGTCTTGACCCTATTCCTCATGGGAATCGACCAGCCTGAACTGCCAAACCAGTTTCGCGCTGACGCCCCTCATCAACCAGGCTAGTTTGAATCCAGTGACACGGTTACCAAGTTTTAGCGAGAGAGCACATGCACTTTAGCACTGGTTAGCAGTGGTGAAGGGTGCAGAGTCCTAAAGCTAGCAAAAATGGGGTCTGAAAAAGAAGCAGAGGAAGGCAAAAAGTTTGGGGTGACCCTTGAGAGAGGGCCATTTTCCATTTTTTTCATTCCCAAATGTTTGTGTTGGTGGCCACACCCGGATCAGACTGGATCTATTTGTTGGGCCTGGCTACGAGAGTATGTTTTTTAACATTTCTTTGCCTGTGCTAACTATTACATTCCTTTTAAGGTTTGTGAATAGTGAAGTATTTTGGTTCAAAGTCTTACCCTTCATAGGTTTTCTAAGTCCTGAAGTGGAGCACACTTGCACTACTGATAGCGCGGAAAGAGTCCAATTCAATTTCCAGTACCAGTTCAACCTGTGAATTACAAGAATGGGCTCCAACACCCTGCCAATTTCTTCTTCTAGGTGACAGATCTTTGCCACCGTTTTTGAATGGAATCTAAATCAAATCCTTTTTAAGCGACATTAAATTAATCGGTTCTGAACTTCAGTCAATAATGAGTTTTAGATTGGTGTTGAAAACCTTAAAGAGATTGGTAAAATTATTTTCCTTTTTATTCAATTAGTAAGTCATAAAATCTGTTTACAGAAATTTATCAAGAAAGGTATGGTTAGTTTCTATATTAATGAAAAATAGCAAGAGTGTTCCTTAAAGGAATTAATTCCTATTCTAAATAGAGGTAAATAATTAAAATCAAATAGAACCCATAAAGAGTTAGTGAAAAGAGTGAGATCAAAGGAGCATAAAGTTCAAAATCAAATTAAGTAGTTGAACTCCCCATAAAGAGTAGTTCATGAAACTCAGCCGGGTCTCAATATCCAGAGCATCAGTGTACAGTTGCAGTAGTAATCTGTGCAAATAAAGCCTCATCAAGGAACTATGGGGCAACAGATGCAGCAGTACCTCCAACTGTCAGGGATAGGAAAAGGATGGTTAAAAGTGTCCTCTAAAAGTGACTTCACAAAAGAGCTGCTCAAAAGTGGCCTCTCAAGAAGTAGTTCCTGTCTAACTAGAAACACGCACTTCTATAAAAGACAAGAATACATGCAAACAACATTGTTGCAGGTTACATAATTTCAGACCAGCGGAAAGGCCTCTTTCGATGGTGAGCAAACTTTGTTCTTCCTTTCCCAAGAAAATGCACATTAAGTCGGCAATCTATTATCAAATGTGTAATTGCCATCACTAAACTGTAGTAAGGACTCCCTTAATACGTACATACATTGTTAAGTTAGCATAACCGCGTTAGAAGTTAGAAAGCCATCTTGCTGCTTTTGCACACGACACTGCATTTACATGTTATTGCTTAAACGAACTGCTGACTCGAGTTTTGCCTCACACGAGAGCAATCTGTTGTTACCATCCCGAGCTCTGCGAAGCGACCTTGGTCTGCACACGATGTGACAAACAGTCTGAGTTGTTAGACAATGCATGTTTTCCACTCTAGGTTGATCGACCCACTATTTAGCCATAACACACGAGCAGCTGCACATACCTGAAAGTTGGTGCTTTTAATATCACGGACATCATGTTTATTATTCAGACCGAAGACGAGCCTTCCTGCGAGAAGTCTCCTGATGCTCCTGTGATGTGATTTCACTAAGCTGATCTTTGAGGTATGGGGTCCCCTATTCAAGCCTAAGAGACCTTCTGTTAGACTAATAATAATATTAGCTTCTTAGTAAAGGGAAAGTGGTAGTATCCACTGTCATTATAACATGATCACCCCTTTTATATTCTATGGAATTGTAACTATGCTGATGGTTTTGATTTTAATCATTTGTCTGCTTGTATTAGCCAAAGTACTGCATATTAGGACACGTGGTCTATAAAAATAAACTCTTTTTATTTTCACCGTGTCTCTGTTGATTCTTGTTGTGGACTGATGTGAGAATAATATACGAACGGGTATTTCCGATTCCCACCATTCCTGAGAGTATGTACTGAGTCGCGTGTTCTGGGTTGTCTTTTCATTGGGACCGCCGAGCTAAATCTCGGATAACGAATGGGACACTTATGCTAGCCGGACACTGGGTTCTGGGTTCTGAGGTGAGTTTCTGGTACACCACAACTTACTGAGGTCCTGGGGTTCTACGCATAGTTCTGTGTATAAGCAGAATCCCTGCAACATGGCGCACCTAACGTTTGGTCTATGAGTTGAAATGCCTTAGTAGTGCTCGCGTTTGTCCACAACACCCTCACTCTTGTTTCCGGATAACAAGTCTGACGGATTTAAACCTACCTAGGTCTATTGATATAGGTTCTTTCAAGCTTGATAATTAAAAAGGTTAGTGAACCCTTGTGCTACTGATAGTTTCACGAGTATTGTCCTAATGTCGGTGGATATTGCGGCGCATAGCCGTGCGGCTCTGAAACGTCATTTGACGCAGTATGGGGTACCGGACACTGGTATGAACGTCATCTTTGTGGTGGGAGCCGATGCGGCTCATCCTTATGAGTTGTTCTACTCTTGGGTGACGATTCCAGCGGTGGGGGATGATGACACCTTTCATTCTTATACTGCCGCTGCAGTGCCGGCGAACTATACGCCGTATAGGACACAGGAAATACCAATATCTGCTTGGCAGCATCTTATTTGGTTTAATGGCGCCCTTCCCCATGTGGTTATACCACCGAGAATGGGCCCTTTATCAATTGCAGGGGCCACTTGGCCGGTACTAGCCGGATTTACGCCTCATCCCCGTTACCTCACGGTGACTGTGGCTGAGCTGCGTGTACTACACACTGCCCTAATTACGGTATATAGGGCGTTGGTGCAGTATGTGTCGCGCAATATGCAGGCGGGGGCGCCTGCTGTTGCGGGACAGCCTACTGATCATCACGCGGTGGTCATTAGTCCTGTTATGGTCAATTCTGTTATGGGCAAGCACCCCCTTACTAGGGATGATTTCCCCTTTTGGCTTGCTGAGAAATTTGACCAAATAGAAGCGGTTTACCCGAATACTTCACCTGTGGAGAAACACAGGATCCTCACCATTAGTTTGCCTAAGGACTTGGTCCCACACATTGACGATTGTACAAATTGGGGCAAGGTCTTTGCAGCGACGTACGCGCAGTGCTATGGCACTCCGTCTATGTTGCAGCTGCCCTCCGTAATCAAACGAGTTCAAGAGAACCATGGTGCGGAGTCTGCGATAGAGTTAGGGATGCGGCTCCTCGGGCAATTTGACCTGGTGGCTACCATGATAATTGGTAACCTGAAGGGTGATGCTTTGCATTTCCAGGTTCGTAATGAACTGAAACGAATTCCTGAGGAGGACAAACCGCAGGAATTTGCGAAAATAATCGCAGAGGCATATCGGGATTTGGGTCGTAGCTCTTTAGGAGTTAAGCCTGTCATAAAGAATCCCGATCTAAAGCAGCAGGGTAAGGCAGAAACGTCTGGTAAGGACGACCGGCCCTTTTTTCCTAAACAAAAATGGCAGGTTAAACAACAGGGGAAGCAGCAGCAGCAGAAACAGGGCTCTCGGCCTGCCTCTCCCGTACAGTCTAGTAGTGAACGCACTTATGATCTGCGCGATCGTGCTGCTATAAAGTCTCCTGATAGATTTCAGGTTTCTGAACAGCGCTCTCCTCGTTCTTCACAGGAAACATCGGCTACACAGTCCGGTGGCGGAGGTGGTGGCAAAGGTCTGGGTGCTCCACAACAGCGTGACCAGCCCCGACAGACTGAGGGTAAAGGCAAGCAGGACGAATTTCCACGACAAAGACCCCCGTTTCAGAAGAAGAAAGTGGCGGCTCTGATGGCGAGGTATGCCTCAGATAGTGCGGACACAGCTTCGGAACCGGACATGGGCGCTGACGCTCCTGGACAGCGCAGCGGAAATTACCATAGTCCGTCAAGCTCTGCGTCCATTTCTGGCGGTGACAGCAACTGATATTTCAGTTACTGTGGAAACAGCTGACACCAGAGTGGCTCCCCCTAATAGACTTTATGAAATAGTCTTATTAATTGAGGGTGACATACAACGTACAATAAAAGGGATTTTTTGGGATAATCTGACCACTACCTATGATATCGTCCTAGCGGAGGCAGATTGGCCCCCAGCTTTCATTTTAGAGGCTCCTAGAGGGGAGGAAGTAATCCTCCCGTCCTTTGCGCACACAGTGCCTAAGGACCAAGCTGAAATGTATGCTGAGGAGTGGGCGCTTGCGCTTGCGCCGGCGGTGTATCGCACTCAGGTGGGATGGGACAGATTGTCCCCCTGCCATGAGATTCCATTGCGGTCTATGCCCCAGCCTCAACCCCAATATCCTATGCGTCGTGAAGCGAGACCATACGTCGCGGCAATCCTTGAACAATTGGAATATCAGGGTGTTATTGAAACATGTGTGTCCCCTATGAATAACCCTTTATTCACTGTAACGAAGCCTGACGGCTCGTACCGTTTAGTTTTGGATTACCGGCACCTAAACTCCCACTGCCGGACCTGCGCGGTACAAAATACAAATAGCTCGGCTTTGGTCGACAGTCTCGTGCGTAAAAGATTTAAAACGACACTTGACATTTCCAATGGCTTTTTTAGCCACAACCTGTCCACACTGAGTAGCCAGTGGACAGCGTTCACTTCGGGCGGAAAACAAAAACAGTTTACAAGATTAGCCATGGGTTACAAAAATAGCCCTGGCGTCTTTTCTGCTCGCGTGGTTTCTCTTTTAGAAAGAATAGACCCCGAAGCATACTCATATGTTGACGATATCTATCTTACGGATGATGAGCTGGTGCCGCATCTGTCTCGCGTTGACAATATTATCGTGAGTTTTGCAGACTATGGCTACAAATTCAATTTTGCGAAGTCACACATCGCAGAATATACGGTGTTGTTTTTGGGCTACGAGCTCAACAATGAAGGTAAGGGGTTGGCCCCCCACTTTCTGGAAAAGTGTGCACGCTTGAGTGCTCCTACGACACTGAAGAAATTACAATCTCTGCTGGGTTTTCTGAATTTCGGCCGTACGTATATTCCTGATTATGCCCAGCGTATCAAGCCCCTTTACGCCTTGGTACAGCCTTCATTTTCGAAGTCTAGCTGGCAGCTAGAACACTCTGCTATTTTACAGTCTTTACAGGCTGACCTTCTTGCTTCACAATACTTGCTGACACGTGATAACCGCACTAACCTGGTAATAAGAATAGTACCAGGCGCCGTGGGGTTCACGTATTTGACGTTTAATGAGGGCGACACAGTCCCCATTGCGTACAAATCCCACTTGTACACCTCTGCTGAATTACGTTTTTCCACGGTCGAAAAAGTTCTGACTGCTGTGCAGATGGCGATCCTCAAGGAACGCGGACTGTCGCATGGGAAACAGATTCTAGTTGTAACTCCATATCCTGCTTTAGAGGCAGTGACTAAAGCAAGTGTACCCAATTCTAAAGCTTTGCATCCACGGTGGATACAATGTGCTACAACACTGACGTCGCCAGACGTCACTTACATCTTTGATGCCTCATTACAGACTCAAGAGTTCTTGCAGTATGAATTCGTTCATCCGGCACCTCTGTCTTTGCGCCCGCTCGAAGAATACCATTGTGTCATATACACTGACGGGTCTGCGCAACCCGCAATTGGATCGAAGCACGCTTATTCAGCGGCTTGCGCAATTGTCGTAGGTACATTCGTAAATGGTGAATTCCAATCTGATGCAGTGCATACGCAGTCATTGGGTGATTGTACCGCGCAATTGGCGGAGCTCTGGGCTCTAGTGCTTGCACTGGAGTTTGCTGATCCCCGAGTCACTACTCTTATAGTGAGTGACTCCTTCTACTGTGTCCAGTCCTACAATGACAATTTACACTTCTGGTCTCAGAATGATTACCGTGACACTAAAGGTAGCACAATTAAGCATAAAACGCTTTGGGTTCGAGTGGCAGACTTTAAAGACCGTCTCCCACTCTCGTAAGTGTTATACACACTCTTGGTCACCAGCGGCTTGGTGTCCATGCTGTCGGCAACAGCTTAGCTGACGAGGCAGCGAAAACAGCAGTGGCTACATACTTAGTGGCAGCAGTTACCAGATCCAAAAGTAAGATTGATGATGACATCTTGGCAGCTATTGCTGCTACAGAGAAGGGAGGAGATTACCCGAAGGGTTTTCCCTCTCGGTATATTTACCATTTAAGTCCTGATAACGTCCCGTTAGTGAGGATTAACGACGTTGGTGATAGAATAATTCCCAACGCGGACTGCAGACCAGCACTGATCTTGGCTGCACATGAGGGGTTGGCGTCTGCCCACGCCGGTGTGTCAGCTACAATATCTCTGCTACAACAACGTTACTGGTGGTTTGGTTTATATAAACAAGCGCGCGCTTATGTTCTTGATTGTGACATTTGCCAACAGATTAAACCTTCTACTGTTGCGCGCCCACCACAGACACAGCTGTACATCTCTAATAAGCCATTTGGTTGTGTTTATTTGGATCACTGCGGTCCTTTTTCTTCTGATACTGCGTACAAGTACATCTTGGTGGCAGTGGATTCGTGCACACGTTTTCTATGGGTGTGGCCACAAAGGAGTGCTGACTCGCGGACTGTCATCAGGGATTTGCGTGTCTTTGTGGGAACTTTTGCGTGTGGTACCTTCCATTCTGATCAGGGCCCTGCGTTCGCCTCTAAGGCTTACAAGGAGGCTATGAAAAATTTGGGGGTCCTTGTCAAATTTTCGTCTCCCTACCGACCTGAGGGTAATAGTGTGGTGGAGCGAATGAACCGTGACTTAAAGCAATCATTGACAGCACGTGTTTTAGGCACAGGCCGGAACTGGCTAGCCCATTTGTATAACGTTCAACGTGCACTAAATAATCTCCCTAGAAGGTCTCTGGGTGGGCGGACCCCGTACATGATGCTCTTCGGAATCAGAATGTTTGTTCCAGACCTTGATGGTCTAGACATTGCGGCGTCGACCGCACCCTTTGACGTAGATGATCACTGTGCTGTTTTGCAGACTCTACAAGAAGCCAGAGACTCTCTTTCGAAAGAACATTTGCCCTCCACGTCTGAAGCTGAGGTTCAGATTCCGGTAGTCGGCTGGCTACCCCGAGTTGGTGATCTGGTCCGTGAGAAGGTGGAGAACAAGAAGGAGTTCGGCCCCTCTTATCGAGCACCAGTTCCAGTGCTTGGAGTGCAGGGTACAAGAACAGTCATTTTACCTCCACTTCCTGGTCGCAAAGAAAACAGGTACATCTCTATTGACAATGTCAAACTTCAGCGAGTGGCCGATACTTCTTAGTATGACTCCGGCAGTTTCATGCCAGACAATGCAAAGAAATTCAATGATGGTTCCTGCTACTACCACCTTGTCTGATGTTGCAATCGAGATGCATTCAGTTACCGATCCCTTGCTGATGCCACCGGCTGGTGGTTTGTCCGTTGAGACTGAGTATGCTTATCCTACACGTGGACCTTCGCCTGTTTTACAATCTACAGCGCTTGGCCAGTCCCGTTTTTCCTTTGACACTAACTCTTTGCCCTCACCTCCCCCATCAAGCATTGCTGTTTTTGTGAGCTGGTTTAAGAAGCATTTTTTGATAGCTCCTTGGACATACATCTGGTTGATGCTTTTTGGTATTTTTTTGTTTATGTCCATTGGATTTATTGTAGTGTTCTTCCGTTTGGTGGATGGACATTATCTCAAAGAGAGATCGACAATTAGACTTATCAATGGAACTTTGGCCCCCCACTCCTCATCCCACATCATGAAAAGGGACCAGACTTTTGTGAATATTACTGCCTGGCCCGTCATGGATGGAATCGCATGGGATGCTGTTAAATTTCAAATTCATGGGCCTACAGAGGTCATTAATGTGCCTAATGTATTTCGTGTTTCTATGGGTGATGTAGTTAAACAGAACATACGTTCTGATGATTGGGATGTACACGCCATTGAAGCACTGTTTTCAGACTTGAAGTATTATGCCGCCTTTGATGCAGAGGATTTGTATGAGAATGCGGCTAATTATGCGGAACAGTATTGTTTTCAACATTATGGCAATCACTTCTTGCATAAATCAAATTCGTTTAGAAATTTTGTAAATTTTACCCAGTGGGAACATTGTCCCACCCCCTCATTTGGCAGTTCACACACATTAGTTGATAAGTTTACTTATTTTACTGATTTCAGTGTTTCAGCCCCGGCTTCCTTTTATTTTAAAGTTAAGCCTAAGTCTGCCTCCAAGGTTAGACTGACACAGACCAAATTGCTATATTCTAAGTCCTTTATGGATGAGTTGTCAATCAAAGGTTATGATCTATTGAAGGCTACTATTGATCTTAAGTCGGTTTGGGGTTCCAAACCGTGGCAGGTTCAGGGAACTGAAGCTTTACACCGTGCCTGTCTAGTACCAAATCATATGTTGTTTTTAAATGCAACCATCTTCCAAACCACCTGTTTCGGATTGGCCACTTCTAAAAAACTAAATTCGCCTTCTGTGCCGGATCTGGGTGCTTACCCAAATTGGGATAATCACACAGATCTGTCCCTTCCTGCTTTGCAGTTATTGGTTTCCAATTCGTCCTTCAACATTTCGAAATTTAATAGTGAGGGATGGTTAATTTGGCAAAGCAGTTCTGATACCTGTCAACGTCGTTTTCTAGGACTGAAACCGGGGTATACTCAAGATCGAGTGGACCCCCGGTTTGAGTCGTCACATACAGTAACTACATACTCTGTAGGGAAATTATGTCAGTCCTGGCTGCGACATTCCACCTTGGCATCTGTCAAAGTTCATTTATCAAAGTTACATGACAAAATAGATTTGAATGATTTTGTTAAAGGTCCTGTGGGTGGCAGATCCAAGAGATGGGCGTATGCTATTTACAACGAAGTATGGAAACTGTCGCAAATTGAGGCAGCTTCAAGATTGAGAGCTATTGATCAGGCTAATATGGAAAAAGTATTAGCAGTTATTGATAACAGCATTAACACTCTTTCTTCTCGCATTTATACATTAGATAATATTGTATCTTCAATTGTTGATATTGTGCAGGATGATATGTCTGTGTTGTATCATGGTCAAAACCAGTTGCGTTCTGTTATGCAGTTTGCATGGACATTACAAACATTGAAGGCAGGGAAGGTCCCTTGGGACTATCTGAATACAACATCGTTATTTCTTCCCTTTAACCTTACTGACAAACAGCAGTTCATGTCCATGAAAGATGCTACATATTCCCTGCTCCATATTGAGAAATTGGAGCCGTTACCTTTTTCTGTTGCGGAAGTCGATTCCGCTGTGTGGCTCTTACACGGATTGATAAGTCTACCGTTTGCGCTTTTTAAGTTTACCTCTTGTATGAAACACTATGCTCTGGGTAGATATGAACAGCTGGGTACCGCTTTCATACATGAAGTCTGGTCCCTCCCCTTTACGTATAGATGTACAAGGGACGGTACTGAGGTTTATCTGAAGGGTGAAGAATGTACAACGTCACCTGATCATTCTGTTGTATGTTGGCACATTCAATTACACGGTGCTTGTAATGTACACGCTCCTAATTTGGCCTGCGTCCTAAAAGGTATCCCGGTACCAGTGATTACGCCATCTTTCACGTTGCTTGCAAACGGTAGTTATTTAATTTTAAACAATGAAGCTTGTTGCGGGATGTTAGTAAGGATCCCGTATATAGTAACTGTAACACAGAGGGTTGTCTGCTGCAATAACGTCCTGTTTCCACCCCCACATGGGAGGCTGGATGCTTCTATCTGGCCTTCAATTCCAACCTTGAAAGCAGAGTTCGACAAAATGAGCAGAATAAGAGCGCTATTGTCCCAAAAGGAGGTGCCATTGACTTCCTCCCGGGAAACATTTGTCCTTCACGTAGCAAATACGCGCACCGAGGTACAGGCGCTTTTGAATACTGACCTCCCCCTGCATTTTGGTGCTTTGATCCAAACAATTTTCAATGCCTCGTCCACGACTGGCCTGGCTCATTTTTTTAAACTTGTGGGCTCGGGCCTCGTGACCTCTTTCCAAACTATTTTTGGTGTGATTCCGGCATTTTTTCATTCTATTTTCTCCAGCGTCTTTGGAGGTGTCCCGTTAATTCTGGCTCTAGTGGCAGGTGTGCTGCTTTTACTTTTCATCTTGCGGAATGGCTGCTCTTTCTGTGCCACACGTCAGCCTGTCCCGTCTGCAGCTTCTTCGTGACAGGATGCTTGATTACTATGGTGTCCTGCCGTTGGCGACTTTGAGCCTGGCATTATGGATTATCCTTCCGGTATTCCTACTTCATCTGTGTGCAACCTGTCTTCCACTGCCTAGATTGTCCCTTTGAATGGCCTATGGATTTGTGTTTAACCAACATGGTGTCTCCGGACCCGGATTTTGATCGGCTGATGAGGCCCTTAGTGTCTCACGAGTCTGCCTGTTCTGGAGTTCGGATTATGGCCTGCGGTGCGGCACATGGTATCCTGGGTAATTGGGACATCGTGAGAGCGGCATATGACTTCTTGAATATGAGTTACTTGGAAGTACATGCTGGTTGCCCTCTGATGGTGCTAGAGGCTCCGCTGATAGAAGAACACGTATGTTCCTTTTCTTTACTTAACTGGATGGCCGAAACCTTCAGTGGCCGTGCCAATGATTTTCTGCTGGAAGCAGTGGCCACATATGCTGCATATACTTTTATGGATTAAGTGAACTTTCGTCCACAGTGTTTTCCTCACGTGTCTTGAACTGGCCCTGTACGTCTGCACTTCTGCCCGGTGAGGCGTTTTTTCATTTTTTCACCTCCCCGATTCCAGTTTGAATTTTTTTGCTTTTCCTCTCTATTTTTGAGGTTTTTTCCTGTTCGAACTTTGCCTGAACTGACCAGTTCCTTTTTCAATTGGATACGCCTTGTTCTGCTCTGTCGCGCTTGAACTCTGCGTTCTCTCTCTTTTCTTGCATACTAAGTAGTGCTTCGATCAAGGGGGCATGTAGTAAGGACTCCCTTAATACGTACATACATTGTTAAGTTAGCATAACCGCGTTAGAAGTTAGAAAGCCATCTTGCTGCTTTTGCACACGACACTGCATTTACATGTTATTGCTTAAACGAACTGCTGACTCGAGTTTTGCCTCACACGAGAGCAATCTGTTGTTACCATCCCGAGCTCTGCGAAGCGACCTTGGTCTGCACACGATGTGACAAACAGTCTGAGTTGTTAGACAATGCATGTTTTCCACTCTAGGTTGATCGACCCACTATTTAGCCATAACACACGAGCAGCTGCACATACCTGAAAGTTGGTGCTTTTAATATCACGGACATCATGTTTATTATTCAGACCGAAGACGAGCCTTCCTGCGAGAAGTCTCCTGATGCTCCTGTGATGTGATTTCACTAAGCTGATCTTTGAGGTATGGGGTCCCCTATTCAAGCCTAAGAGACCTTCTGTTAGACTAATAATAATATTAGCTTCTTAGTAAAGGGAAAGTGGTAGTATCCACTGTCATTATAACATGATCATCCCTTTTATATTCTATGGAATTGTAACTATGCTGATGGTTTTGATTTTAATCATTTGTCTGCTTGTATTAGCCAAAGTACTGCATATTAGGACACGTGGTCTATAAAAATAAACTCTTTTTATTTTCATCGTGTCTCTGTTGATTCTTGTTGTGGACTGATGTGAGAATAATATACGAACAGGTATTTCCGATTCCCACCATTCCTGAGAGTATGTACTGAGTCGCGTGTTCTGGGTTGTCTTTTCATTGGGACCGCCGAGCTAAATCTCGGATAAAGAATGGGACACTTATGCTAGCCGGATACTGGGTTCTGGGTTCTGAGGTGAGTTTCTGGTACACCACAACTTACTGAGGTCCTGGGGTTCTACGCATAGTTCTGTGTATAAGCAGAATCCCTGCAACAAAACTTTTGTGTTTCTGAGAGGTTGACCTTGGTTCCCAGGGAAGCTTAATACAGGGTCTATTCTATCATTGATTCAAAGTTTCAACTGTTTGACAATCAACTATGCTAAAGAAAAACATTTACTTGAAGATTTCTTGTTTGGTAATGCTTTCCATATTTCATGTAAGTGAGAGTTATTATTAAAAAATGTGATCCTCTATTCAGCATTATATGAACACGAAATAGACAGTAAGTTCAAGCTTGGTGCAAACGAAAACATGTAGCTTAAGGAAGATAAATGCAAAAACAACAGTTGATGGACAGAATGTAGAACAATGTCATACATTCACCCGAGTACAGAGATCTGGGCCTAAATCCATTGTTTTTTTTTTTTTTTGCTCACCATGCCGTTCCAGTTTGAACCCAGCCATATGCAAATCAGTCTTGACCCTGTGCCTCATGGGAACAGTCCAGCCCAAACTGCCAAGCCAGGTCCTCCCTGGACTGGAAACCAGCATCCTAGGCTGAAAGCCCGAAACCGGTCCTAGGATGCTTGATTCCTGTCCAGGGAAGACATGGCCTGGCAGTTCGGTTTGGACTGTTCCCATGAGGCACAGGGTCAAGACTGATTTGCATATGGCTATGTCTGAACTGGGGTGGTGAGCAAAAAAACGATGGATTAAACCCAGATCTGTGACTGGGGGTGAATGTTTGACAATGTTCAACATTTCGTCCATTGTCGTTTTGTGTTTCTGAAGGAAGATAATACATTTATAAAGCCTGGAGCATTTTGGAGTTACGACGAAGATTCTAAGTTACATTAAGTTCAAGCTATCAAATACATTTGCATATAGTTCAGCAATTTCTAAAGCTTATGTTTGTTAAAGGGAAATATAACCGTGGCCTAGCAGTGAACATGGGTGCCTAATGCATTTTGCACATTTTGACTGTTATTTTACAGTTGCTGTCCTTCCCTGCAAGAGTCATTTGGAATGGGCGGACCCCATGTGTGATTTTTTTTTGCTACGACACTCTTCTTATTCTGTGACATTAGGCCGCGGCCTCGCCTGCTGACCTGGTTTTAGTGTTAATGGATAAAACCTGACCTGCCCAGCTTGCTTTTGACTACGGTTTAACGCGCGGACCTGCTTGGAGCAAGGGGAGAACTTTTCACTAACGGAGAATATTGAAACTCACCCCCTCTCCTTGGTGTGGAGAGCGATAGACTCTACTTGAAGTACTGACAAAGTTCATGAACTACCGCAGTGAATCAAACTGGTGTTTGTCGTTTTTTTTGTTTTACCATTGGGAAAGTACATTTTTTGCAGACCGTGTTTGCTGTACTTTACCATTTTACCCCTGGTTGCTTCCTGCTTCTGTGATTGTCTGGCTGCCGGTGATGCCTTGCACTGCAGTCAAACATGTGACAGGTTGTTTTGCATCCGCTTATGGTCATACGGGGAACTTTCCCTGACCTGCCCTGGCCTTGAGCGCATACCTCTGCACGTCTCACGTGTGCCAGAGATGGTGGGAAGGAATCCAGTGAGATAAATTGTACAGTATTGTTTGTCGAGTGAATCAGCAACATTTATATCCAGACTACAAGCAGCTCTGAGATAATAAGTAGCTTTATATGGCAACTTTTGTGATATGTAAATAAATGTGAAATGCACAAACACAGATATAAAACTCGTAATGGAACAGGCACAGCAAGAAATGGAGCTGCATGCAATTCCGATTTATAGGATCTGAGCCGGATAAAAATCACAATGCATGGCATTGTAGGGCCGTCCGTTCCCTTTTATTTGCTACATCTCTTTGGGGGTCAGCAAAGACCTTTTCTGTAACCGACTCACAGACCTTCACAATCAATACACGCATAATATTTCTCCCAGTATTGACTTGCTCACACATACAGCATACAATATTTCACTGGTGTATACATTCGACTCCACATATGTGCTGTGGTAGTGATTCCTAGCCAAACATATATCACAATGGCACAACCTAAACCCAAGTTATTAAGATTCCACTCAGCCTGTGGACAATGGCAAAACTAAGTAACAGCCACAAACAGCCATAATACTGGCCAATAGCAAACGTCAGCAAACCAGAACAGCCTCCCACCAATAAATACACATCAGAAAAGAGCAAATGCTAGAATCCCAAAAAAGTATCGCACATTCAAACCAATCTATACCACCCCTCCACAGACGGCGTCCCAAATGTTGAAAACAAAGATGGACCGTACCATACCATAGCTGTTGTACAATATTTTAACAGCAGGCCTCGAAACCCATCCCAGAAACGTTTGATGTAATCACAACAATGTTTTGCTAATGTTGTCACAGATTCTTGTACCTGAAAATGGGTAACGAAGCTAACCTGTAACACCACATACATAGACCTCGTTCTCATTCGCACAATGAGTGATGAGTGGTTGAGGCACTGACCAGGAGACCAATGAGCCTTACCAGTTACAAATGTGTAGCCCTCTCACACACTGTAACAATATGATATAAAAAGATCATGCAACATGGCACTCTCTCGACTGTAAGACAAAAAATGGACAGAACGCTGAACACTGGCAAACATTCACCCCCAGTATCATCCCTCATCAGCCAGACAGCTTGACACTGGTGGCGTAGTGAGCACGAGACCCATGTCTGGGGATAACCTTCCAACTTGGGGGGTAAAATGCAACTCAAAAAGATGTGACTGGGGGTGAGAGTTTGAAAAGTTTCAACACTTTGTCCATCATTTTATGGTGATACACTCTGTACTGTAACCATGACCTCGAAATTGGTCCTGTGGTAACAAAACTGAAAGGAGACCACTCATGCACTATGCTCTGGCAGTTAGAGAGCCAAAGATTTGCCATTCTGTTGTAGTGCCTAATCGCAGTGACCAAGTAACCATCAACAGGCCCAGACTGGGAACCCAAACCAGCCCTGCCAATTTTGTCGGACCAGCCCACACTGTGCGTAGTGAGCGAGCCAGACCATTGCATGGGGAGTTTAGGGGAGAGGGGTTGAGGGGGTAGGGTGCATGCAAGTGTGAAGCATTGGCTGGCCCAGAGAGGTTGGAAACGAAAGTGTGTGGATTATGCTGGCTTGCTGTTTTTGTTACCAGAGGCCGATATTGCAGCAACACTGCAAAATCAGCCCCCAGTAACAAAACCGGCCCCCACCCGTCCAGCCTCCCTGGTAAACACCTGATGCTTGGTCCCTGAAATGAAAAATTAGAAGTGCAGTTACCCTATAATAGAGCACCTATTTGCTTTTGAGAAGTGTAGGTCCTCGAATTGAGCATGTTGCAACTCTGCTGAGAAGTGCAGGTACCTTCCCTCTCCAAATAAAGAAGTGCAGGTACTCCGTATCTGACCCCACTGGCCATTCTATAGCCATGCTAACCATTGTATGTATATTGTTTCTGTATAGAGCAAATCTTATCAGAAAGCCAGTAGATTACTTTTCAGAGTCAAGGCAGAGATAAAGTTATTGATGATGGTAGGTCTTAAAGCTGGTTTCTGAGAATCCAGGTGAACTCAACCTGGTGATTTCTGGACGTTCTGGGCTTTGTTAAAGTTTTGGGGCTACAGAGCTGTTCTCCTGTTGGTGTAGGGTGACTTCCTGCATTTATTCACGATTCCATTACTTTGTAAACAAACTTTGGATCCTCATGGGCACATCTGCTCCTCACGTCTTCATCGTGCACACCGCACGAGGGGCATACAGGGTTCCCAGTATAGAAGAAGGTCCAGGGATCCTGTTCCCGTATGGTGTACCCCAATTCGGTTTAATTAGATGGAGGAGATTGACTCGAGGCGATGGACCTTACCAGCCTCACGATGTAAGAGTACAGAAGAAATGAGCATGTACTTCTCCTTAATTAATATTTATTTTCCTCTGGTCAAGAAAGAGTCCTAGTTGATTTGTGTTAATTTGGAAATCTTAATTTATTTTAGAACAACCTTTTAGGCTGCATCCTCCTATTCCAGGGTATTGATGAAATACATTGTTGGTGTTGCAGCAGCCAACACGTGTTTTGCCCCAAGTGGTCAATAGGACCAGGGCTTTCTCAAGGCTTTTGATGATTTGGCAAACAGATTGTTGCATTTAGCCAACATTAAGCAGTAGGTCATTCATCAGACAATATAGGTAGGTGCACTTATTTCTCCTGGAACGGTAGGCGGATGGTCCTGGGGAAATCCAGCCAAACTACACTGCCAATCCGTTAGCATTCCATCTGTCAATTTTTGTATACTTTAACCCTCTACTGGGTTATGGATTCATGGTCGAGTTGTCCAGCGGTGTACTCCAGATATTCGCAGGGTGACCGGTAGGAGCCCGTTCTTCCCCTCTGACTCCACTGTGGATCCTACATCAGGTTTCTGGAGCCTGGGAACGTATTAGGGCTACTTATGTCTTCAGAAGTCCTGCACCAATGCCCTCCTGCTTGAGGTTGTCAGATGCAGTGCACTTAAAGAATAATAATAATAAAATACCATTGGGTGCAACCAGGTCATGTGCAGATTTTTGGAGAGGGAGTCTAACTGAAATATCCTTGCCCCTTCTGGATACAGCAAGCCGCTACAGAAATACAACACACAACATGGGTTAAAAGAATATTATCTGACTGGCAGCTGTGTCCTTCTCTCATGAGCCTGCTCACTGTCCCTCGTTTTCGAGGGCACATGGAATCTTATGTAAATCTGAAACCTCTCAGCCTGCAGGCCCTAGAAACGCTCTCCAGAATACAGGGCACTTCCAGTCTGTCCCTCCCCACTTCCTCCATCAGCAGCTGGATTCCAGATCATAACCAGCCTAGCTAGGTCTCCGCAGGCATGGTGTGGTCTCGAATGCAACCATTTGCAAACATTAATTAAAAAATATTTCGAGGGCCAGTGACCCGCTCTCGTAATGATCGTTTATAATTGGAATTAAAAGCTAATGGCCGGCATTACAGCGCTTAATCCTCCTGTTCCCTGCATTCCAATGCACTGTAACTACGCACGATGGAGCTGAACTGTTACCCTCGACCCGCCCCTCACCCCCATCTTTATGTTCTCACGGAAAGCTCGAGGCTCCTGAGCCCCCGAGTAGCAGTGCACCCCAGTCAGCAGATTCGCATCTTTCTCAGGACATTTCCAGACTGACAGCTCCGAGCGCGTGCATGTCGCCCGTGCCGCAGGGCTACAACAGCACCGACTCTTGAATTCCTGGAAAGAAGGGCACGGATTCTGCGAAGTTAGACACTCGGAATTCTTGCCCTTTGTCTTAAATTATTTCCTTTAGGACACTTTGACAACCTTGAGCATGTTTTTATCCTGCAGGTTGCGCGGTGCAGCTGCGACATGTCCAAGAAAGTAGAAAGGTTTCGGCTTTGAAAGTATAAATGGGTTATGAGCGAGGCAGCAGCTAGCCTAAGGACTTCACTGAGAACCCTGTAGGCCAGTATGCCTTGTTCTACAGGAAAATCTCTGCTTAGGAGCAGAGTTTGTGTCGATTTAATTTTTTGGGGAGTTTATGATGTACTAAGTGTAACCTGTTGGATGGTCCAGGGAGTAAAAGAAAGTAGCCGGGTTGAAGTTGTTGGTGAATGTGTCTGATCATGTAGAGTAGCTGCCCGTAGGCGATGTTCTACAGTCCTGGCCAGTGGGAGGCCAGAAGCCAGGTTTAGAAAGTGAGTTTAATTCACTTTTCAGGAGTTTAGTAAAGCTCTTGTGACTGGGCTGGGATCTCGGAGGGCCTGAGGGATATTTAGTCCCCAGGCCTTATTCTCCAAGTAAACGGCCTCCGTGTTTCATCCCCTGAACCATCACAGCTGATCTGTTTAGCTATTGAATGGAGTTTTCTGGCAGTGGTATCTGAAAGAGACACGTTAGTGATAAATTCCTTACCTTACAATTACCCCCCAGGCGTCAGACTGGGTCCGCAGAGTTTTCGTCAGCAGGACCCTGCGCGTCGGAAGGTGGCGTCGTGCGGCTCCGTGTCCGTCGTAGGTGTCATGATCGCCGGGATGACGTTGCGGCAGCTACTTAGACACCGCCCTCACGCGCTGACAATAGTTGTTTCTTTTTCCGCGCCAGCAAGTGCAGATCCGGCGAGAGCGGTACACCCAGTCAATTTTTGACTGAGTTTTTGGGGACTTTTGTCTCTGTTCTTTTGAGTCTTTGACTCCTGGTGTATAGGGATGCCCGGTTTCAAGTCTTGTGAGGCTTGTCCCCGCACGATATCAGTGACGGACCTGCACCGCTAGTGTCTCTACTGCCTGGGGCGCGACCACGACCCCGTGTCGTGCCCCGACTGCCTGGCCTTGGCTCTGAAAACTTTGCGGGAGCGGTCCTGAAAGTTGCTTGAGGCCCGGGAGTCTGCTCCGTGCCATTCAAGGTCCCGGTCCCGTGGGAGGTCAAGTGTCCAGTTGCGGAGCCGCCACCATCGCTCGAAGTCTTCGCACTCGGGGTCAGGTAAGTCGAAGCACAAGAAGTTGAAGAAGCGGCGTCGCTCTTCACCTAGCCTGTCACGCGACATGCCTGAGGGTGCAGGTGGTGCCACCCCCAAGGCTCTGGCAGAGCCTATGCAGATGCTGACAGCCTACCCGCCCTTCTCGGGTCCGTCGGCGACTCTGGCCCAGCTGCAGGAGTTTCTGTCAGCCTTGGCCCATCGGGCCCCGTAGGTCTGACTGGGGGTCCTTGCCCTTCTTCATTGCCAGCTCCAGCCCGACGTCGTCGACGGCTCCAGCCTCGGTGCCGCGAGACGCCCATGGATCCATGCATGGATTCCTGCCGATGTCGGTTGGTCTCATACGACCTTCATCGACATCTACGGCACCGCCGCCGGTGTTGGCTGGCTCCCGGGCCGATGCAGTCCCCAACTTTCACCCCGACATGGAGATGGTGCAGGACCAGTGTCTATCGACACCGATGGGAAATTTCTATCCCTTTCTCCATTTTCCTCTGTCTTTTCCACCTGCCCAGCAGGTTACGGAGGACAGGGAGAACTGGGAGGGGTCTGAAGACTCTCTCGCAGCCCAATGAGAGTTAGACCCGGCCTGGGAAGAGGATTTGGAGGACGCAGGTGAACTGGATTTTTTTCCAGAACCTGGCGCACTGTCTCCTTCTACGGAGGAGGGTGGTACTTATTCAGAGGTGTTGCGTAGGGCAGCCGAGGCTCTCTACCTCGAGCTCCCTACTGTGGCAGTCAGGACTAACCTCCTGACAGTGCTTCGGCTGGCGGCTTCCTCTGCGGAGCCGGTGCTGCTCTTCAATGACTCACTTTCAGATGTTCTTTGGGCACCTGGTCCAGGCCCAACACAGGGGCACCTGTGGATAGAAACGTGACCCAACGCCAACGCCATCGCCTGACTCTGGGCGACCCCCATTTTCCTCTCCCAACACCCTACCCCTGAGAGCTTGGTTGTCCAAGCCTCTGCATCCCCGAGCGCATTCCCTTCCGCACCTCCGGACAGGGAATCCAAGAAACTGGAGCAGTTTTGGAAGATTTTCTCTCCTGCCAGTTCAGGGTTGCGGTCTGTGAACACTGCATGCCTCTTGGGCCGTTATTCCCACTCTGTGCGGGATACGGTGATGCAAGTGCTGCCTCAGTGTCCGGAGGAGGCCCAGACGGTGTTTACCCAAGCTATTGCTGAGGGGAGAGACGCAGCCAAGTTCATGATTCGTTGTGGCCGTGGCACTGCCGACTCGCTGGGCAGAGCGATTTGTATAACAGTGGCGCTATGCCGTCACGCCTGGCTGAGGACAACTGGCTTTTCTGGGGATGTCCAGAATATTCTGATGGACATGCCTTTTGATGGCACTCGCCTTTTTGATGACAAGGCAGACAGTGTGTTGGAGCGTTTAAAGGACTTGTGGGCTACGGCCAAGTCCTTGGGCCTTTTGGCCACGCGCACTCCTTCGGCTTCTGATTGTAGCTCCTTTCGTGGCCAAGAAAGGGGGCGCCCAAACACGTTAGTTTCAAAGCCATAGGCCTGCGCAGCAACAGTCTCGGCGCAGCCACGGATGTGGGACCCGCCGTGGTGGGTCACGAGGCCAGCGGGTGGGTCAGTCCACCACCTCTCCTGCCACCACTGCCTCCAAACCTTCCTAGGTGGCCATTACAAAAATGGGGTAACCCAAGGAGGAAGGACCTGGGTGAATTAGTAATATCAAAAACAATGGTCCTTATCCAATGGTTGATAGGTACAAAACACGTTTTACTTAGTCAGTTAATTAACTTAATCAGGAGCCTAAACACAACTATACTTCAACAGAGGCTCGTAATATTGAATAGCTCATTCTAATCAGTAACAGGACAACAACCAAAAAACACTGAGAGCCGTTATATACATTTATTTTATAATTTTGGCAATTATACTGCAATATTTATAAAACAGAACAGGGTTGCTCCAAGGAGAAAACGTGCATCAGAGGAAAGTAATTGAAAAAGTGCGCAGATAGAACAAGGAATGAAAGATGCATAGTAGTAGGGGTGATCAATGGATTACAATTACAGGCAATGCGAATCGGTTGTGATTCACCGTACACAAGCCAGAAAAACCTGGTCACATTTATTTAGAACACAATTAGTGTAGTTAAGAGGAAAGACCCCATTGGTGGTCTTGCACGAAGAGAAGGAGATGTATCCCAGGTAGCAATGGGTGGGCGTCGACGTTTCGACCCGTCTTGGTGGCCTATGGCGACTTTTAAACCTTGGCCTTGCGGGTCTTCATCAGGACCAATGAGGGGCAACCCGACTGAAGGGTACTTTAATTAACCCACCTAGTGGTGTGGTTCCACAGGGGATTGGGCGCGGGTGAGAAGGCTTGGTTTTGAAGGGTCTTTAATTCCGTGTCGCTTCAGTAGAAAAATCGGAACTGATAGCGAAGTGTCCAAGGTCTGTTCATGAAAACCCAGCGCGGTGAATAAATCAGGTCAGGAAAATTACACAACAAATGTGTTCACACACCGGAGCGTCTGTCTCCGTTAACAGCCCGGCGCGGTGTGAGCTCGTCCGAGGCTCCGTGCGGGTCTTCATCAGGACCAATGAGGGGCAACCCGACTGAAGGGTACTTTAATTAACCCACCTAGTGGTGTGGTTCCACAGGGGATTGGGCGCGGGTGAGAAGGCTTGGTTTTGAAGGGTCTTTAATTCCGTGTCGCTTCAGTAGAAAAATCGGAACTGATAGCGAAGTGTCCAAGGTCTGTTCATGAAAACCCAGCGCGGTGAATAAATCAGGTCAGGAAAATTACACAGCAAATGTGTTCACACACCGGAGCGTCTGTCTCCGTTAACAGCCCGGCGCGGTGTGAGCTCGTCCGAGGCTCCGTGGAGCCTCGGACGAGCTCACACCGCGCCGGGCTGTTAACGGAGACAGACGCTCCGGTGTGTGAACACATTTGTTGTGTAATTTTCCTGACCTGATTTATTCACCGCGCTGGGTTTTCATGAACAGACCTTGGACACTTCGCTATCAGTTCCGATTTTTCTACTGAAGCGACACGGAATTAAAGACCCTTCAAAACCAAGCCTTTTCACCCGCGCCCAATCCCCTGTGGAACCACACCACTAGGTGGGTTAATTAAAGTACCCTTCAGTCGGGTTGCCCCTCATTGGTCCTGATGAAGACCCGCAAGGCCAAGGTTTAAAAGTCGCCATAGGCCACCAAGACGGGTCGAAACGTCGACGCCCACCCATTGCTACCTGGGATACATCTCCTTCTCTTCGTGCAAGACCACCAATGGGGTCTTTCCTCTTAACTACACTAATTGTGTTCTAAATAAATGTGACCAGGTTTTTCTGGCTTGTGTACGGTGAATCACAACCGATTCGCATTGCCTGTAATTGTAATCCATTGATCACCCCTACTACTATGCATCTTTCATTCCTTGTTCTATCTGCGCACTTTTTCAATTACTTTCCTCTGATGCACGTTTTCTCCTTGGAGCAACCCTGTTCTGTTTTATAAATATTGCAGTATAATTGCCAAAATTATAAAATAAATGTATATAACGGCTCTCAGTGTTTTTTGGTTGTTGTCCTGTTACTGATTAGAATGAGCTATTCAATATTACGAGCCTCTGTTGAAGTATAGTTGTGTTTAGGCTCCTGATTAAGTTAAATAACTGACTAAGTAAAACGTGTTTTGTACCTATCAACCATTGGATAAGGACCATTATTTCCAAACCTTCCTAGTCCGGTGTTTCAGGCCCACCAAATGCCAGTGGGCGGCAGGATTCACCATCACCTCTCCCACTGGTGCACCATCACTTCGGACAGGTGGGTTTTATAAATAGTCCGAAGGGGCTACTCCCTCCCCTTTGAGTGTGCCCCCCCAGCCATGCCACCTCAGAACCACCGCATGTCAGGGGATCACTTAGCACTTCTCCAGCAGGAAGTTGCGGCCCTCTTGGCCAAGGGGGCCATCGAGCGCATTCCGACACCAGAAGTAGGTCGTGGTTGTTGCTCCCACTACTTCTTGGTTCCAAAGAAGGACAAGGGCCTGCGTCCTATCTTAGACCTTCGGAACGTCAATCGCTTCCTCTGGAAGGAGAAGTTCAAGATGCTCACACTTGCTCAGGTCTGGTCTTCCCCAGACCCGCAAGACTGGATGGTAGCGTTGGACTTGCAGGATGCTTATTTTCATATCTCCGTCCTGCCGGCGTTACCTGCGGTTCACGGTAGGCCATGAGCACTTTCAGTTCACCGTGCTCCCTTTTGGTCTTACCAGTGCCCTTCCGGTGTTCACAAAAGTGATGGCGGTGGTCGCAGCTCATCTGCGCAGATCAGGGGTTTCAGTCTTCCCCTATCTCGACAACTGGCTGTTGAAGGTGGGCTCGCCCCAGGCAGTCGACTCCCACCTCCAGACTATGGCCGACCTCCTGCATTTGCTGGGGTTCTCTATCAGTTTGCCGAAGTTTCACCTGATTCCCTCTCAGAAGCTCCTCTTTATCGGAGCAATTCTGGACACGGCGCAGTTTCGGGTTTATCCTTCCGAACAGGGAGTCTGGGACATTCGGGCTTTGATTCCAATCTTTTGGCCCTTGTCCTGGGTTTCGGTCAGGATGACCTTGAGGCTGCTGGGCCTCATGGCCTCCTGCTGACTAATCATGCCAGATGGCATATGCTGGCTCTGCAGTGGGACCTGAAGGTCCAGTGGACGCAGCATCAAGGGGACCTGTCTGAGTACGTCCAGATCTCAAAGGGCACTGCACAACAGTTTCAGTGGTGGCTCACAAACAAGCATTGGGTCAGCGGTAGATCACTCTCCCTTCACCAACCAGAGCACATAGTGGTGATGGATGCTTTCCTCCTGGGATGGGGCGGCCACATGGGAAAGGCGGAGATCAGAGGCCTCTGGTCTCTGGCGGAGTCAAGGCTCCATATCAGCCTTCTGGAGCTCCGGGCGATCCTACTTGCACTGAAGGCATTCCTTCCCTCTATCAAGGGGAGAGTAGTGCAGGTGTTCACAGACAACGCCACCGCCATGTGGTACTGCAACAAGCAAGGCGGGTGGGGTCGTGGACCCTATGCCAGGAGGCTCTGCTTTTCTGGACATGGCTGGAAAGTCAAAGCATTTCCTTGGTGGTTCAACACTTGGCAGGTTCTTTGAACGCCCGGGCGGACAAATTCAGCCACAGGTGTATGATGGATCACGAATGGCGTCTTCACTCGGAGGTGGGGTAATGTCTCTTTCAACAGTGGGGAGAGCCTTGGTTAGATCTATTTGCCACCGAAGAGAACGCGCAAGGTCAGCGGTTCTGCACATTGGAATTTCCAAGGCGGCACTCGCTCGGCGACTCTTTTTATCACCAGTGGAATTGCGGACTGTTGTACGACTTTCCGCCTATACCACTTCTGCCCAGAGTGCTGAAGAAGATCAGGCGCGACCGTGCCCAAGTCATTCTTGTGGCTCTGGACTGGGCTCGAAGAGTCTGGTATCCCGAGCTACTCAGTATGACTGTGGATCCCCGATCCGACTGCCTCTTCGGGAGGATCTTTTGTCACAGCAGCAGGAGACTGTCCTCCATCCAACCTGTCCAGCCTCCACCTCCTTACATGAAGATTGAGCGGCGACAGTTGATTCCATTAGACTTGCCTCCTGTAGTCTGTGATATCATTCTGGCAGCCAGGCATCCCTCCACTAAATCGGTATACGCCTGCAGGTGGAAAAAATTTGTGGCATGGTGCACAGCAAAGTCTGTGGATCCCCTTTCTGCCCCTCTTTCAGAAGTCCTTTTGTTCCTTCTCTCTTTGGCCTGCAGGGCTCTGCTCTGGGCACTATTAAGGGCTACCTTCCTGCAATTTCAGCCTTTTTCAGGCTCCCTGATCAGCCCTCTATTTTCAAGTCCCCTTTTGTAAATAGATTTCTCAAAGGTATTACTCACTTTTTCCCTCCTATTCCGTTTGTGATGCCACAGTGGGACTTGAACTTGGTTCTCACATATTTGATGTGTGCTCCCTTTGAGCCGCTTCACAACTGTCCTCTTCGTTTACTGACTTTAAAGACTGCTTTCCTGGTGGCCTTCACCTCCGCTAGGCGCATGAATGAGCTCCAGGCTCTTTCCTGTAAACCTCTTTTTCTGTCTTTTCATCCGGACAAGGTTGTGCTTTGCACTCGTCCTTCCTTCTTGCCAAAGGTTGTTACTGCCTTCAACTACGGGCAAACTATCACCTTGCCCACTTTCTTTCCGCCTCCGCACCCTTCCAGAGAGGAAGAGAGGCTTTACCTTCTGGACCCAAAACGTGCGCTCTCATTTTACCTGAATCGCACACAACCATTCCGGGTGGATGACAAGCCCTTTGTTGGCTACGTAGGTGCCAAGAAAGGCCGGGCTGTACACAAGAGGACTATCTCCCACTAGGTCGTCTTGTGTATCAAAGCCTGTTATTCTCTGGCTAAAAAGGAACCTACGATGGGGTTGCGCACCCATTCTACCAGGGCGACAGCAACTACTACTGCATTGGGACGTAGTATCCCCCGCAAGACATCTGTCAGGCAGCTACGTGGGCCTTGCTGCACACTTTTACTAAGCATTATTGCCTTGACAGTCAAGTCCGGAGAGACAGCTTCTTTGGCCGTTCTGTTCTCCGTGACTTTCTGGTGTGATCTTGGTTCGCAGACCCACCACCGGAGTTGATATTGCTGGGGTATCTATTCTAAGGTAAGGAATCTTTCACTAACGTGTGTCTTTCAGATGCACAAGTTACTTACCTTCGGTAACAATATATCTGTAAGAGACATTAGTTTGTGATAGATTCCTTACCGCCCCACCCGTCCTCCCCGTTCTGTGAACTGATTTCTATGGTTAAGGTCATCCCTGCCAGGGCCCTAGTTTCAATGCACCAGTGGTCAGTATCTTGCATGGCTCTGTGTTCCTGGTGCGAAATGTCGTGTACAGAACTGACGTCAGCGTGCGAGGGTGGCATCTAAGTAGCTGCCTCAACGTCATCCCGGCGATCATGACGCCTAAGACGGACGCGGAGCTGCACGACGCCACCTTCCGATGCGCAGGGGTACTGCTGACAAACTTTACGGATCCAGTTTGACATCTGGGGGTAATTCTAAGGTGAGGAATCTTTCACTAACTAATGTCTCTTACAGATATATTGTTACCGAAGGTAAGTAAATTGTGCGTTAGTGTTCTTTCCAATTGTGCAGCATACCAGATTGAGATCACCACATCGAAATTCCAAAAAGCTTGATAAGATTATAGCCTGCTTAGAGACCTTTGAATTACTGGCTCAAAGTCAGTCAGGACTGGTTCAGTCTTTCATGCTTCCGAGATTATATGGATTTCAAACTCATGGCATTTTCTGGCATAAGAAGGACCTAAAGAAGTATGCCGGGCAGAGCAGGCACAGCTGAGTGGTTGCAGGACAAGGGGATGATGCATTGTGTGACTGAACGGCAGGGAAGAAAGACATGGGAAGTGAGGAAGAATTGTAGGACCAGAGAATAAAGGGAAAAGAGGGCCTTGGATGGAGATTAAATCTTCCTTCTCAGTTTTTCCTACGAATTTAACCATTGATGTCTGTTATTTTAATTATTTGTATAGCTCTTCAAGCAACTATAAGTTCACCTGTTAGCTCTGAGACAGGTGGAAGAGGCAGGAGAAATAGAAAAGAGACCAAGACAGGAAAAGAAGAGACATGGCATAGGAAATAAGGCAGGGCCTTGAAGATAGTGGTATTGCTGATGATTGATACCTGGATAGGCTGCTTCAGTCATCTGACCAACAGTTAGGGAGTGGAGGGAGGGAAAAGGAGAAATGATGGGGAACAAGGATGACCGAAGTAAACCGGAGAGGGAAGGATCTACATGTGTGGGGTGACAGTTAAGAGGACTTGAGATGACCGAGATAGAGACAGGTGTACAGTTCAAGGGAGAAAGAAAAGCCCTCCTGCCATGGGTCACTTTTCCCACTCCGGTGCGGACTCCAGACTATATACTGTATGTGATGCAAGACTGTACCTCCAAAGTATAGCATCCTTTCACCTCTTCGCATTTTCTATGTCCATACCCAGTCTGGATTATACAGTATAAACCCACAGATTTGTTAAAAAAAGGTAGATCTCCTCATGAACTCACAACCGCATCTTTTCTCCTACACTGATGCATAGGCGCACGTACAGACTGGAGCTGCATCATCCATAATAGGCCAACAACAATAAGACTCTTCCCACATAGGTCAGAATGCACTCACAATTTGTGTCCATCCATACACTATCATGCCAGTGGGTTCTACCTCACACTCCTTTTCGCATCAAAATACACATAAGCACAGCAAAAAACGTGGTAAGAGCAAAGTTCGCGTTCTTATCAGGGCACATGTCCTAAAAAAAGAAGTGGGGGAACTCTCCAAGTCAGGTAGTATCACAGGAAGTGACATCACGGCGCGTGACATCACAAGATAGGGAAATATGAAATTAATTTGAGCAGTGGACATGTTAGTGTGTTAGTTGGATTGAACAGGAATACTCCGGGGATAGAAGAGGGAAAGGTCTAGGAAGTTTTGTTTGGAAGTTCATAGCAGTAGGAGGGAGTTAGACGTTACCAAGGCACCTGCTTGGAAGCCCTTCTGTCTTTTTAAACAACTGAACCTGCAGCAATTCAAGAGCAAGGCCACACTTACTGGGTGTCACCTGTAAAAACACGCACTACACATTGCGCACACACACACACACACACACACACACACACACACACACACACACTATCTACATAACCTACCTATGTGGCATATGCAACGCTGTGGAAATACCTTTACATTCACTGTAGCTGCTCTTGCAAGAATATGATATGGTTTATTAGATTCTATGGAAAGGCAGCAATTCCAACCACTGCCATACTTTTTTCAAAGCCATGTTTATTGAGAGGCAGCCACACAAGACGTTTATTTTTGTGGGAGCTGCCACCATTTAGCAACTGCACTAAAAATCTAACAACGTGGACCAGAGAAGCATGTACATGCCAGGCTTCCTGGCATCAACATCAAACATGAAATCAGTCTATGGGGCTTCTCGGTAAAACAGGCAGGCTGAATTGTCAGTAGTGCTTCTCTGCTTCACGCACCGATGCTGCCCTCTTCACTTTGTAAAATGGAAGGGACTCCGGTATGTTTACAGAAATGAGAACAGAACATCACAACATGCACGCGCCACTCATGGAAAATTCAGGATAGGAATTTGTTATCTGAGTGTTTAATTCTGACACCAGCAGAATGTAACTCGAGATAGAATATAAACACCACACGCGCCATCCATTGCTTCATAGCAGTCGACCTGCAGCTGCCGCCCTAGAGGCGGCCGGCAGGCCCTATTCTGCTGATGTGGAGCGCAGGGCCCCAGCTCGCATCCTTACCTGGTACCGGAGGCGCAACTAGAGCCAAATTTCGGGGTCTTTTAATTTAAAGACCTGTGAAGTACTCGGGTGTGGCTGCAATTAGACTGACACTAGACCAGCCAGCCTAAAGCAAGTCAAAAACAGTCTTTGTTTGTGTGTGCCCGGGAAGCTGTCTCAGCCTGGGCTGACACACATGACTGGGGATCTGAAGCCCTTTGAGCCCAATGGGCTCTCCTGGTGCACCATCTCAGTGCATAATACAGGGCAGGAGGGATCGGGCCGGCAGCAGTGGAACAATAAATGACGGCCAAAGGGGGGCGAGGGAGCGAAGCGTGCATGCTCCTGCGACCAGCATCAGCAGCCCGGCAAGGATGCGAGGCGATTGCGGCAGGTTAAAAATGCAAGGGAAGAGCTGTGATAGGTAGTGCAGAGAGATGGGCGGGCAAGTCAATTTATGCCTTCTAAGAAAGTTAAGAGCAGGGGTGTGGTGACCGGCAGACCAAGAAATTTCGGATTCAGCCGCAATCACCTGGAAAAGCTTGGTTGGTCGAGTATCCACCTTTTGATGAGCCGGGTGGACAGCGTCCACCCTGTAAAATAAGTGGGGAGATGCCGTCCAGCGGCATGGTTCTCCAACTCATGCCCTGGTCCTCCCAAGTTGGCTCATTTCGGAACACACCCCCTGTCATTTTGTCTCCTCTATTCTAGGCTGTCCCCTGTCCTGATGAAGACCCGCCGCCACATATCACTTATGCGTTGTCAGGGTTGAAACGTCGACGCTTAACCTTGGTCCAGCCTTAAAAATATCTCTGGGACCCAGTGTTGAGCAATCTAGCCTTGACCAGAGAGATTTTCTAAATCATTGTTCTGACCATCCCTGGAAATTGTATATTTTTGTATATAGTCCCACACTTGTATATATGCACCTTGTAACCAGCACTGAGCACTTATGTCACTTTGCAACACTATTTGAGTGTGTTTTACATGGACAGCCCGACTTCATGTATACTGATGTTGAAAAATCGCTTTTGAAGGAAAACATTTTGTTGAAAATTTAATAACAAGAATGTTTTGCAAGTATTTCTGAATCCTTCATTCTTACCAGGTTGTGTTACCATTTGCTTTGTTGCGCGCACTAATTCTTTCTACTGGACTCTTTAAGTAAATAGAAGTTTCCATACTTCAAATGATTTGTACTTCCCAACAAAGCGATTGCCGCTCCCCGACAGAGCCATTGTGGTTTGCTATACTGGTCCTTATGCACAACATCAAAACACTGCCTACGTAGGCAACATAACAGAGACCTGGTTTTCGGCTCATATGACTGGTACTCAGAAGTTTGCTACCTGCATCTTCAGGGCCATGAAGCACTAAATATATTAAACCACAATTATAGTAATACAACAATTTTAACTCCTGTTTCAGTTACTTTCATTGTTATTATTGTATGGCTTTAGCCCACCCTTAGCACTGTCATCACGTGGATTTTTGGGACCCCTGGAAATATCTGTTTTGAAGGTCCCTATTTGACTCCATTTTTAATTTTATTACCCTTGTTCTGCTAATTCAAGTGACCTAATACAAAACAATACTTAATTATATGCTACTCCTAACAAAAACTGGGACATAGAGAAATAGCCAAAAGCTCCAGCTGCCAGCACTTTTTGGGACAAATTGTAACAAAACAAAAGAATATTGATGAAACTCTTCTCTTTTCTATAGGATCTAACTTTTTGATCGGTCAGCTGTTTGACATTCAATTTAGGGTCTAAAAGCCTGCTTCCCCATTATAGGAAGAACAGGGTAAGAATGACATGGTGGATATTCAGTGGACGTCTGCATACTCTCAAAACAAGACACACGCACATAGACCTTGAAATTATAGCTTTGACAGAAATTCACAGGCAAAAATAACCCCTTTACAAGTGTCATTTTTTGCTGCAATGCTGATAGTGAAAGCACTGCCGTAAGGATTTTCACTATTCAGTGGATGAAATGTGATCATTTTTACCTTCGTTTTCTTGCATGTCCTGTTCCTCCTCTCCTCCTCCCATCCATATATTTTTCTAGCTAGACGGGAACCTCTGGCTCTGAGTAAGAGAAATGGAATCGAGTGGAAGGACCGAAGTAATGAGAATGTTACTGCAAGAGAAATAAAGAAGAGAAGAAGGGTGATGGTGATAGAAATGAGTTAGAAAGATATGCTGCATAGCTAGACATGTAAGTTAAAGAGAGAAACATTAGGTAGCCTGAACAAAGACGTACTAAGAGGTAGGTAGAGAACTAGGTAAAGTTTCAGAGTGATGTAGTGAGAGTTAGAGATTCCGAGCTGGAAATGTAGAAAGAGGTGAAGTCCAGAGAGGTGAGTTGGAGAGAGGTAGAGGTAGTGATGGGTAGAGATAGAGAAGTGAAGTAGTGAGTGAAGTGTACCGATACAAGTTAGAATATGTGTGTCCAATAGAGAGAGTAGTGAGGTACGGAGAAAGGTAGCGAGACGAGGACAGGCAAGAGTTTTAGACAGAGTTGAGGTAGTAGAAAGAGGTGATGTGGCTAATGAGAGGTGGCTTGGGTGTAGAAAGGGTGAGGTAGAGAATGTTGAAGTGGAGACAGGCGAGAGAGAGATGTATAACGACTGGTAGAGAGAGGTGAGGGTGAGTTAAAATAGGCGCTACAGAGAATGAGAAGAGGGAGAGAGCAGGTAATGGTAGATAGAAAAAAAGTAAGTAGAGCAAGAGGGAGTGATCGCATTAAAGAGTACCCTAGTGGTAAAAGTGAGTCTGAGGTATAAACAGAGGGGATGGCTAAGAGGTGAGGTAGCAAACGAATGGAGGGATAAGTTGAGAGCCTAGGTAATGAGTGAGGGGTGGCCTAGAAAGAGGGTATTCGGGGAAATGTAAGTTAGAGAAATAAGCAAGAGAGATATAGGAAATAGTTCTGGGGTAGAGAGAGGGAGAGGTGGGGTATAGTGAGATGGCGAGAGAAATGGAGGTTGAGTTAAGGAGGGAAGAATTTGAGAAAGGTGACATCGATGTAAGTTCAATACAGGGAGGTGAGATGGAAACATACCAGTGAGATGCAGAGGGAGCAATAGGGAGGTAGGGGGATAGAATGAAGAAACGAGTAGAGTCCGAGAGAGGGGTAGATGGAGAAACGAGGTTGAAAGAAGGGCACAATTTTAGTGATTAGTGTCGTAGAGAGAGGTGAAGTACAACATAGAGGTAAACTGAAAGAGGAGTATTATGGAAGGGTGAGACAGAAATGGGAGAGGCCAGGTGGATGGAGGGAAGTTCGGTATATAGTATGTTAAAGGGAGGTATAAAAATAGAGAGGGCTAAAGAAGGGTGAGGGCAGGTATAGAGAGGTAAATAACCGAACAAGAGACCGGGAAAGAAAGAAAAGTACATAGAAAAATGGAGACTGAGTCAGAGGTAGTGGAATGCAGTGAGAAGAAGAGAGATTGAGATAGATAAATAGGTGGAAAGAAAAGAAAGATCATTTTTCCTGGTGAGGAGGGGCCTTGGAATGTATGTGACTTGGGCACTTGTCCTTTTTGCCCATGCCTTGAAAACGTCTCCAGGCCTTTGATCTCCCAGCAAGGGACTATAGCACATTCCGCTAATTGCTGCGAGACCCAGCCAGAGTCCTGGAGAAATTAAAGAGTCCTACTTCTGTCGGAGTTACTGCCCAAGTGCCTGATTTCTCTCCCCCCCCCCCCCCCGCGCCCCCACCAACCCACTCAATTAGTGCATTCTAGGGACCATTCTCGGTGTTTGTAAATACAAGGTTCTTTCTGCTTGCCTTCATTTCGACATTTCTGTCCTCTGGAACATTTCTGAGAGATGATGGACTCTACAAAGCTTTAAAACACTTAATTTGCCATATATTGCTCCAACAATTAACCCTTTGCATATTAACCAAGCAGTGTTTTGAGATTGGTCGTATTCTGTTACCTTTGTAGTCCCTGGACAATATTTTTTGGTCCAAATCCAACCCTGTTGGTTATCCATATAATGACTGCTGCAAACTGGTTTGCTTTTTGTTATTGAAACAATAGTTATTTCCCTACACAAAGGTAATCATTCTATAGCATAGGAAACATGATGGACTGAGCCTCTATGTGAGGTTCAAACTCTTAACGTGCATGTTAACACGGAGCTTAGTAGTGGCATTCTCCCTCTGAGCCACTTGTGTTTATTAATAGCCATATGCCTAGTAAGCTTTCTTGGGTTTCCTGTTTTTTCCTTCTTCAAGAGCTCTGGAGGAAAGTCAAGAATTGTTATGTGTACATTCTTGCTTCATACTGAATTTGTGAGGTCTGGAGAGAGTTGAAGTCCTGTTGACTGAGAGCATTGCAATAGCCCCTGACCCCTGCTCTTCCAAAACATGTCCAACCCTGTTGATGCTTTCAGCATCTAGGCCCCATAATTATCTATTTAAGGACATAAGTATAGTTATCAAACCATCCATAAAGGGTGGCAATGTGATTTTCACGTCAAGAGAACACTGACCATGAGGCCTTATCAATTAGACGAGGGATGTTTTGAACCAATCCAAAGATCTGATTATGTGACAATGATTGAAACTTTCGAACAGTGCTTGCTGATTGGTGGGAGTTTTGAACAGTCAGCATCCTTAAGTACTTACAGTTTACCATATCCCTAAGATCCACAAACATTCCATCTGCCCCCCCCCCCCCCATCCCCCTCAACCGGTTGTCTCTTCTAAAGCTAGCTTGTTGGAGAAATCATCTTTTTAAGTTGATTTTTATCTGTTCCAATTTGTGAAAGACATTAGCTTGTATATTAGGGATATGGGGGACTTTAAATCGTCCTCCCACCAGATTCTGTTCATTTTCTTTTTCTTCATCATGAGAACTCTTGATATTAACAATGTATATACAAGCATTTCACCATAGACTTAATGGAAGCTGTGAAATACTTTCTCAAAAGTAAACCTTTGAAGTATTACCAACACAATCGAATGATTCTAGAGCTCATTAATTTCTGCCTGTATGAGAAACTTTTCCTATTGCTGTGACAGAAAGGATTTTGATAGGGTCAAGGAGGAGAGCACTGAAAGATTCTAAGTCTGATGGTATCCTGCCTCACTATTAGAGTCGGCTACAGAGAGACTTAAACAATATTCACATCTGAGCCACCTTTTAGTGGATACATGTAAATCTGTGGAAGAAGCAAAGGTGAGGTTCTCAAGTGACCTTTCAATAAATACAGCTGTGATTTATAAGATCTTTCGCAGGAATTGGCACATCGTAGGATTGGACAATATAATTGGACATGCGCTCAATGCACATCCACAAATCACATATATGAGCAATATCTCCTTAAGGGATTTTTTAGTTCATAGCCACATTACATCTAATGCTATTTTCCAAACCAACATGTCACAGACAGGATTTTGCCCTTACGTGAACTGCAAAGCATACAAAAACAGTGGGAAAGTGGTCATGTATAAAGTCCCAGGTAGAAAAAAAGTCGAAATTATGGAATTGTACTCGGACTACACAGAATATGGCCTTGTTTGTCCGTGTAACAAACAATACATTGATAGCACTGTACACCCTGCCAAAAAGCTAATTTTAGAACACATGCGGGTAATAATGAAGGGAAGCCCTTTCTACCATGTGGCAATGCATTTCCAGGTGGCGCATACCAATAATTGCAATCTCCTGAAATTCTATTTAATAGATGGGGTAGTCCCTAATGAGAGAGTAGGTAACAGAGCCCTAATTTTACATACATCTGTGCTAGTGAAGGTGCCATTAACATCTACATTTTATGTAGTATTAGGTTAGGAATAGCTGAGAGTACGATCTATAACAATTTGCACATGATGGGTCTGATTGACTACCACATTACATATGTCACCTCTGATGTGTTTGTTTGTTTATTTGACAATGGACTGATTATTTCATTATATTCACCCTTATTTGTATGGTAATGTAATTAATTGTGTTTATTATTTTGTTTCTTTAAATCAGAAGATATAGCACATAGATCTTTACAATGTCTGACCTATCCCTAATCAATTGGTTCAGTTTTTATGGTCCCTTCAGTATATTTAAATGTTTGTCATTGATTTATGTGTAAGGTAGACAGAGGAAATGTATGTAGGTAATTGCTATGTTTACCCATTGGGGACGTGATCGGCATGGATTGCGAAGTTATTTCTGAGGTATATCAATTAATATTACATTGTCTGTATTTCCACAACAATTGTCAATTAGTATTGTTATATATTCTTTTATGAGAAAAGTGCGTAGCACCACGTTGAGACCAAGGCGGCAGAAATATCACTTCTATGTATTTTGCCTCCTTGAGGAATTGAATTCTATAAAGGCAGTGGCAAGGATTAGCCCATTATGGGCATGATTGGTGTAGAATATAAAGTCATTGGCAATTGATTTTTATAATTACATCTTTTAGTGAAACCATTTGCACTTTAAATGTTGTACACTATTGTAATACGGTTTATGAGATGAGCATGCAGAACTTTGATCAGACATCGATGGTTGAAATAATTTGTTGTATAATCATAAAATGATTAACCCATTATGAACATGATTAAAAATAGCCATAGGTATGTGAATAGCATGATTATATTTTTAGAGACCGCTTTTGCATTTTAGTTTATGTATTTCAATGAAATTTGTTTTTTGAGATAAGTATTTAGCACTTTGATTATCTCAAGAAGGACGAAATATTGGTACCTACCTCGTGTACCTCCAAGACCTTTGTTTCTATACCATGAATGTTTGTGTGATACCTTTCACCCCCCCTCTTAAAGTGCCGTGACCAAGGCTTATTGCCGAAAGGCTTCTGTTTGTTCCCATGTTTCCTGAGGTGAATAAATATTTGGAGGAAATCCACCGGAGTGATTTGAAGTTTCTTCTGTACTGTGCATGTTGGATGTCGGAATCCACTTACACGCTATGAAGCACCCGCCCCAACAGGGTGTGCAGCTGCAAGTGGAATTTGGTTGGTGTGGTATATATAATATTTCCTAGTCGCCACTGTGTAGTTCTAGTTAGGTCAGAGTGGCCGATAAAGGAGCGTTTTTTGTTTTGCTAGTACCTTTGTCACTATTTCATGAATCTTCACAAAACCTTCCAAACACAAAGTTCATCCACTCCCGCTCCTTCCTGAAAAGGTTCGGGGTGATCCATCAAGCAGGGGCCAAGAAAAAGGCAAGGTCCCAAAATAAGTTTTCCAAATGCTATGTCCCATAGGAATTTTGGGGAAGCAAAGCATAAAGGCTGAATAGAAGTATACACAATTTGTCAGCAAGCTAGATCTTTCATCAGAATGTGAGCTTTGTGTAACTTGGAAAAAAAATGCAATTTTAAGGACTCGGGTTCTTGCTCCCTATGTCTCCAGTTTAAAAAAATAAAATACAAGGCTCACAGTAGGATTATCCTGGCCAACTCGGGCTCCTATGATCCCTCACCCGAGCCAAAATAAAAATGTTCATGTTGTGGATGCCACTGAACCCGGCAAGGCCTTCAATGAGGACCCGCAAGAGACCCATGCACAGTCATTTCTTGTTTTTTAATAGAAGATAAAATCCTAGTACCTTGCCTAACTACAATGTCACTTTAACTTTGGTTTTATTTTCCAGTTAATTTGTAAACGTTTGTTTTATTGACACATTTGCTTTTTAAACAAATGCAGGCGTTTGGACATTCCATGTATGGTGAAAAGCTGCACCTTTTGTTTGAGCTCAAGAGTACAAATGACACAGCAGAGATCAATTCCACAATATATTGTATTGTAAATGCAACCCACCTCTGCATCATATGGATTAATGCATCAATATAATCAAGATACACAGCAGTCTATATACAGATGATGCATTGGCGGGTCACAGATGCCGATTAAGGTTGACGAGCTATTTACGGAGTGGTCCCCATTTATTACTAGGTCAAGATGTGAGCGGCAGCAGTGTGCTAGAATTGTCCGCAATCTCAGAGCAGGTGGTAAGGTCTCTAAGCCAATGGGAATACCTGGGAACACCTCCTCCTATCCACTTCATAGCTATTCTTCCTTTGCCTGGTAGGTGAGTGCAACAAATTTGCGGTTTGGTTTGAAAACTCCTTTAGCATACCCAAAAGGTGTTATCAGAGGTGAGATCGGCAGATCTGGAATAAACGTCAGCTGGAGTTCTCGCTGACATTTTTGCCAGTAAAAGTAGACTTGCGCATGACCAGGCCATATGTAAAAACTACATGAGGGTGCACATCTTCTGCAGTTTGTGTTCACTGAGAGGCCATAGCACATCATGTTAACAGGGGCATTCTATTCTCTGGGGATAAACTTAACTGAATGAGCCTAAATTTACAGGTGGAGGCAACACTTTTAATATGCAAAATGTATAAAGTTTTTGCTTTTTATTTTTTATTTTTATGTGAGGTATTACCTTGGTCCCCTTACCTAACCTTTGCTTTTTACAATGCACTTGCCCATTCCCAGGATTAATATACATGTAGGAAAGGAGAAGGGGAGACAGCAGGAGAGTGACAAAGATTAAACAAGAGAGCGCAAGACTGAGACCCGATTCGTTTTATCAGTCTTTGCAATCCTGGCCAAGAGTTCTGATGGTCAGTTCATTGGCTATTTGAGGATCCAGTAGTAGGTGTTCAGTTGGACCATGGTCTGGTTCAGCAGTCAGAAGAACCATGGTTAAGGAAGGAAGGGCGTGACCAGAACCTGAGGGAAGACACATAAACAAGTGTACGATGTCCAGAAATGTCGACAAAGCACTCTTGTCAGGGGTCTACTGGAACTCCAGACGATGTACAGGTCACTTACTCTGTGACTCCGTGGTTTATCCCTCTTTTGTGACAACATTCACATAGTTCTATGGGGAAGGGTATACCCGGGAGGTCTTATTATTGCAAAGTTTGCACTTGACTCCTCACTTCATTACTTTAGTTTTGCGCAGCAATTTGTAGTAATGGGAAGCGCCTTATTGCTAAGAGAGCTACACTTGCGATGCATGTAGAGTTCAGCAGGATAGCTGGCATGATAAATGGTTGGGTTTTTATAATTTAATTAGAAGGGCTTTACATTAATCTCATAAAGCAGCATGGAAGATTAGACACCGGAGGGAGTCCCAAATCGTACTTGGTGATCCGAATGTTATTTTTTTTTTCTTTAAATATTCTTTTTATATTGAGGGCAGGAACAGTACATTAGATAAATAATAAAGGTTGTGACCTGTTTAATAGACTACCAATTCAAAAGCTGGAAAATTAATTTGATAGCTATAAAATACTCCTACAAACTATGCTTTTGATAAAAATTAAGTGGTTTTGAAGAGCTGACGCATCAGCTCTGAAAACTTGCTGAGGGCTATGCAAAAGTAACTGATATTGGACAGTTTAGGCCCTGTAAGTCACAATGACGTGTCATAAAAAACGCAACCATTTCATACCTTCAGTAAGTTATATGAAAGCCATCACAATTTATCAAAACCTATTCCATTTCACATTATAAAAAAACAAACATTGAGATAACATATACCCTTTTTGCTTTTTAAAATTTTTTTGAATTAGGAAACGTTTTGCCGCAAAGTTAATTTTAGCAACCCGTTGCTTGAAAAATTAAAAGCTGTGAGCTTAGATGCATTTAAGGTGAAGAAATTCCGCCAATTGCAAAACTAGTAGTAATGAAATCATCAAATTGGGTGTTTTATGGAATGTCTGTATTGAAACTGGAGGGCAGGTTTTAACACGAGAGACTGAAGCCACTCATCTAGGAGGTAAATACTCTATTTCATGTTAGGCCCTTAGGCTACAGCAACAAAAGGTAGGTCCTGCCAGGGTTCTATCCTCCATCCAACTATCATTACTCCCTAGCTTCCACTCCAGACGACACATGAACGTTCTGTTATATCATTCACTCGCAGCATTCCAGATACCAGATCAGAGATGAAGGAAATGGAGACACACAAGATGCTACACACCTTCTTCCCCCAAACAAAAGAAAAAAAGGCTATTCCATTACCAATAAAGTAGAAGGACACTTGTCCACATTCAGTCTTAAACTTGTCTAGCAACTTGTCTAGCTTACACATTGACCGAAAAACAACAACCTGTTAAAGTCTACAATACCCACGCAGACACACAGACAGCAAATGACAGCCACAGAAACTCTACGAAGAGTAAAGACTAGTCTCTCAACTCCTCATGTCAAACAAAGAAATGACACAACTAGGTTGTGGTTACCATTGCACTAAATACCAAGACATGCATGCCTTGACACTTTCTCTGACATGAGGCCTTACCACTGCGTGTCTGCCCGGGCAATATGACCCCATACAATATTCATGCACGCAGGCCATTTAGTCACAGACACCTAGTCATGCAATCGCCAAGGCATGAAACCCACAGGCTTCCTTCAGTAAAGGGATTCTTGATAATACCTGCACCTAATCAGTCAAGATAACCATATATCCCCCCAACTAAAAATTCCCTTGACCAGACTCTGGCACAAAACCTTTCATCACAAGTACACTCCTACACAGTGTTCCCTTACATCAACCTCAAATTACTAATCTACACAACACAGCAAACTCACAAACTGTCTCCATCTTCTATAAGCATCACGCACTTCCTCACAAGGCTAGTGTACTGAACCACACACTCCAACACAAAAGTGCAGCTCAGCGTGCAGTCATGCAGTCACACCAGCTGGCAAAACCAACATGACTGTCCCAGTCGAAAGAAAGTACTTAATCTGCACCCAGTATTATGCCCTCTGGAAACTGCACCCGGCACTGCACTCCCTTGAAACTGCACAAGACAAGGCATCTTCTGAATACAATGACAGCATACAATAGAAGTATACTCAAAAATTGACAGAACAGAACAGCAATGCGACCACTGACATCAGACCATTTCAGCAGGTAAAGAAGTTGCTCGCTTACAACACACAAGCAACATCAAACACTATAAAAAAACAATACTGATTGATTCTATTATCTCAAACTGAATAAATTGTTTTGTAGTGCAATCACAACTGGACTCTCCCTGTGTACTGCACACTTATCAAATCTTCAAATTTGTACAGAATGATGATTGGTCCCAGAGCGCACTAATGCAATACATGTGGCGATCACCCGAAATACTATGGGGGTGCTACACTGCCCGACATTTTCACTCTAGAGGGCACGTCAACTTCTGACTTGGTCCTTCTCCCACATTGCACATAACAGGGTATTGTCCAAAGTATCATCTCACAATAGGGCATTACTCTTCCTCCAACTTAGCGCACTACAAGGGACTCCCCACATGCAGGTAGATAATGTGAACGTCCCAACCTGTCTTGCAATACAAAGCATTCAGCACGCCACAACCTCAAAGTATAAACTGCAGTTCCCAAACTACGTAAGCCCACTTACACTGAAATTTGCTAACTCTACACATGCATTACCAAGAAGATGTATGTGGTACATGTCCATATGCAAGAATCACCAACCAAACTATTCCCCAAGCTAATGAACCTAGTAATTTGTGGGAAACAATGCTCATAGATTAACATGAACTTTATGAATGCCAAATAACACCATTGGTTAGTTAACTGAATGTCCTATTTTAGCATCTCAATAGGAAAAACGCCAGGCAAGCAAGGAATTGACTTCCCTTCACTTCTGGGCATAGTGTAGCCTCTAACAGTCACGTTTCTATCTCTTTGAAGATAGTCCTACCTATCTCCGATTTAACCATGATGACTTGTGTAGTCTGTCTTCAACGTTTCCAGACTGTCCTAATCAGACATCAGCTTGCTACCCTCCTTCATGTTGTCCAAACCTATATAACCAGCTCCTCTACCCTGACATTCAGGTCTGGAATCCAAGACATTGGTGAGGCTTTCACAATCAAATTGTGCTATTTTGCCCCCAAACACCGTAACCTTTACTTCCAGCACCAACTAACTCCTGCCGGAAAGCCCACTTTTACCTGATGCTATGAATTGTCTCAAAACCTCTGTCAATCACTTTGACCACAGCGCTAGTAGAAGCCAAGTTACCACCTCTGGTCACTCCACGCTGGATGCCATTAAATCTGTGGAATGCCTTAATCAGCGCTCCTAAAGATCACAACACTTGAATTCAAATGGAGTGATGCTCATCGCAGTAGACTAACATAACTGAACACATAGGACCCTCTAGAGGCATTGATTAGCTTGGGCCACAGTCCTCTTAATTGAAAAATCACACTGCGCACTCGCCATTGCTGTTCCTTATGTGACCGTCATTTTTTAAAATGTGTAACTGCCTGAACCGCCATGGTCTTTTCAGAGTTGTTGTTTACAGCAAAGGCGATTTCTCATGGTTCCCACAGCGTTCACCTTAAAACACTGTCTCCATAGCATTGCCCTAATTGCTAGGACCTTAAAACACTGTCTCCATAGCATTGCCCTAATTGCTAGGACCATGCACATCTCACCTTATTGCGTCCATGAGCGGGAAACCATTTTAAAACGCGATTGTTACATCGCAGTGCCTTTACCACACACGTTTTTACGTATGGGACTTAGGGCGGTTTTCCCCAAAAAAGAAAAAAATTAAACACACACACAAACGCACACACACACACTTACTTTACTGATACTATGCTTTGTGAGACTAATAATGTGTGGTAAAGGCATGCAATGCTTTTTCCCGCGTTGTTCCGTCATACAACCCCCATGAGCTGGCTCCTTGCCTGACTTGCCCACCCTCCTAATTGGGGTCCTCTTGCACAGCAGATTAAGTTGCCAGTGGATCTAAGGGTGGGTGGCTGCAAAAAAGTCCTCCATGGTCACAGGGACATCTTCCTTGTCACAGCGGTACTACTCTCCCTGCCAGAAATGGGTCCCAGCTGTCATCAGTCTTGCTGTATTTTCAAACAGATTCCATCATAGTCATGCCAATGTTGATGTTGAAGGGCAGATTCATCATACAAGAGTCTGGAGCCACTCACCTAGGAGGTAAGCTATTTATTTCAAGGTGGGTTTGTAGGTTACGGCACCAACAGGTAGGTCCTGTCAGGGCTCCAACCCCCCTCAAACTATAACGCCCTTATAGCTTCCACTCCAGACCACATACCAACATTCTATTAAATCATTCATGCTCAACCTTCCAAAGGCTAGCACATAAATATAGAAGTCAGAGAGAGGGATAGGGATAGGGTACTACAGTCTGTCAATAGTCGTTCCCTGAGGTTAGGTAATAACAAATAACGTGGGTGGTCCCTAGTCCGCGCGTTTCCAGGTCCACTATGTTATTTAAATAATTCACTTTAACAAACCATGTGGAGCGTCTGGCATGCAGATACCGCACGTTCTTCATGCTCAAAAATTGATGCTCCTAATCGATAATTGCAGAAGTGGTAGAAGAATGAGTACTGTCTTAAACTGTGATCCTACATCTGGCAAAGGGAAATAAGATTCCTGAAGTGCAGATAGACTGATATAGCATAATGCGACTGTAGGAAATGTTTTTGTTAAATGGTTAATGGTTCAATGAGCACAAACCTATTTTGAAAATAAAATTACGTGTAGACTAATCTATTGAAAATGAGTATGAATAATTTTCAAGCATTGAAAGCATCCGATATGTGCATGCTTGACACTTGAGGAATATTTGTTCAAATGGTATTTTACCAGGACTCCCAAGTCCATATGCCCTTTTTGTGCTACAAATAAATTCAAACTCTTCCAATTAAATTTCTGCAGGTCTTCAGACCAGGGCAGTTGTGAGCACCTTATTTAAGATATCGCACTATCAAGGAGGAAACAGGTCTGCTATGTTGGGACTAGGAATGTTGAGAGATGGCAGAGGCTTTGACACTTGCAGGTCAACGACAGGCGCCTTCCTTTATTTTCAGGTTGGTTTTGTCTAGTTGTATAATGGGGCAATTTTATTTGTCAGATGAGTTTCCAAGGTGATCCTGGTGCTACCCAGTTACCTCTTAAATGATCTATAGGAACTTCAGTGGAATGTTGGGTTTCTTTTGGGGCGGTAAGGGAGATAGAGAACTTGGCTCACCCCAGGGCACCTCCTTCCACTTAGGTGGGACCGTAAGGTACGTAGAGCTATATTTTTCTTCAAGTAAGGCCTCCAAACCCCATTTAACATTATATTATAATCCTATCCCGCTTTGACGGACGTGGGCTAAGAAAGCCAAACTTTGACATACATTTTCCTAAACATTTATCGGCAACGTTGTCTTAACCTGCCTTACTGGCCATATCCACTTTAAAATGTAGTATCGACCCACAATTTTCGCTAAAATTTCTTTGGCACATACCTCCAGATAAAATGTCAAATTGGTATTCCAATGTACTTCAGAATGGCACCTTTTAATGCAAATGTTTACTAAAATTAGCCCGCATGAATCGCAAAGTGCTTGTATGGGCACTTGTTTTTTCAAAACTTAAACATTTCTTGAAAACGAAAGTAATGTGAGTAGCCATCGGGCCTGGGTAAGAGTGGTTCTACTCTAGCTGTTGATCTTTTTATGATCGGTGTAAAGTCCTGGCCAGACTGGGGTTTCGGATGCGTACTACGTGATAATTTAGTGTTCTGTGACTATCTCACTTTATGGAGAGGGAGTGGCATGATAAGCCAAAAGGCTGTAAAATGCAGTAGTTGTTTTGGGAGATTCCTGCATTTCACAATTTATTACTGTTTGCATTTTATTCTGCCCAGGACTGCTTTTAGAACCTTGTTTTTACCTTTGACAGAATGTTTTTTTTTTTAGACTGGGACGAAAATATTATGCATAAGCATTACTTTTGTAGGAGTCTATGCATTCATGTGTATTTTTGTTTAATTAGCAGCGTGCAGAATGTGGTTTTACATGCACATTCACATGTGTACACTAAGTTCTTTGAAACGATTTTGATATGACTTGTTTAAAGTGCATTTTCCTGGCTTCTGCTAATTGTCCTCAGCTATGTCTCCATGCTATCTTGTCCAAAATGGATGACACATTTACTGTTATTATTTCTACTGCACACAGTCCAACATAGTTATGTTTCTCTATTTCCTATTGACACTGTTCTTGGAGGAAGCTCTCTAGCGTGGGCTCACTGTTGTATTTTTCTGACGGATTCTTCCGCTTGCCGATCGGAGTGTATTCAATAATAATAGTCCACTGTTTTTGTAATTTGTTTATACTGACATTTGTCCTGACATCTGTGGATGACATTAGGGCAGAGCAGAGGGTGCTGAAATAGTATTCAGTAGTGGGTTAGTGCTTACAGCCTTACAACTGTTTGACACTCCATACTTCCATGCTCTAGTTTGCTGAATTTGTTTTCCTTTGCTCTCGCCATGTTAAATCTGCACTTTCACGCTATTCCTATGAGAAGATTTCCCATACAAACCCTCGATCGATTTCGAGGGTGATCCAGATCCCATATAATGAAGTTCCCATGGCACTAGTGATTACTCTTTTTAATGTACATTTGGGTCTTGGAATTTTCACTTTGTTGTCATTTTTCTGTATTACTGACCTTATGGCAATACCTTATGCACCTGCATTCTAATTAGCCTGTATTTTCCCCTTTGATTTTGTTGTTATTAATACTTTACATTTTTCAATCCGCCCTCAACTTATTGAGATGGTCTTTCTTAATCGACTGTATTTTTGTTATGTTGCTTTGTACTTTCTCTTGGGACATATTGCCTCATGAAATTGAGATTTGACACTGTCCCCTGTCTACCTACCTGTGGCTGTAAAGTTCAGGTGTCTTTTGAGGTCCAGGATGTTTAGGGATACCCCATGCCCACAGTTTTATATTTCCCACTAGTAAGGGGTAAAGATTGAGAACTGAATGTGGTATATAGGCTAGCCAGTAGAAGCATATTGTGTAAAACTATTTAATTCCTTGTTTTTCTACTTTTCAATCACCTTCTCGTAACTGAAACATCAACTTTCTGGGATAATGTTGAATGTGGTCCAGGTTGGCAACCATATTATGTGAACCACAGCTTCCAATTTCCACCTCTAGCAATTATCCAATCCAGCTGAGATCATGAAACACTGCATGACAATTGGGTGGAGACAAATTGTGAGGGATAATACGCAGCTCTTTCTTTACGGATTTTCTTATCACAAACAATGGAGATATTCTTCTGTGGAAAGGTGCAAGGGGCTCAAATATTATGAAAGTTTAAGGTCGGCAATGTTTAATTTGAGCCGGTGGTTGCCAGTCAGGGACACTGGCACTTATTTTTCAGTATCAGACATTTGCCAAGAGAGTGAAAAGCAAAACAAAGCAGAAAGACACAGGAAGAGAAATGCTGAAAAACTCTCAAAAAAGGAGAAAGCAGAAACCTTTAAGAGTGAGATGAGGGGTCAAGGGGTGTCTAGTAGTGGTTTAAAGAAGACTAGGGTAAATTTAAGACTATAGAGCCTTCGCATTTGATGCACCAACATTTAGTTGGCCGCAGGCTTCTGAGCAGAGCTTTGGGCTCCAGCACTCATTCTTTTATAAACTAAGCACTAAAGGTCCGTATGCTTTTTCAGATGGATCAGGTTCTCCAAGTGGGAAGTAACTTACTGTGTCCGGGAGCATTTCCTCAAGGCTCTCACACCTGAAAAGCCATGGAAAAGCCAATGCTCTACTGAATTTTCTTAATTTAAAGTAGCTCTGGTTCCCAGAGCAATGTAGCAACTGCAAGTGTAACCTGTTCGCAGATCTGCAGTTCCGATTGCCCACCCTTGCAAACCTCTAACCATACCCAACTTTCTGTTTTGCTTGTAAAGCTGGATTAAAAAGTGGGAGGCATTGTACTCTTTTCCATGTTCTCCCATAATAGAATGCCTTGCTATATGCTTAAAGTCCATACCCTTGTGCCTCTTCTGAAGGACATTAAATACATTAGCATAGTTACATTACTTATACCTGTTATAATTTAGCTTCTCTGCAAGGAATTGGTGAACTAAAGTTGCATTCTGAAGAACCTCCACCAAGGACTGAGAGGATGTCTCCAACACAGGTCCTTGAGGAGTCTGCAGCCTACTGGATTCCTCCTCACGTGTAACCTTTTCATAAGATCTTTCTCTGGTCATAGCCCATGCAAATTCAGATCATTTTACTCTTTACTGTTACCACGTCTGTTGGACAAGAACTTGCTGAAACTGAATCCCAACACTGTTGAAAATACAAATGAATTCTCTGCATTTCCAAGTATTCTTGAACAGTTCGTATAGCTCGACTTTTTGATAAATCACAGTTTTCCTAAAAGTTCATACATAGTCAGCCCTTAACTTGTCCAAACCACTAGTGTGAGAGTGCATGAGGAGACTGAACTGTGGAGCTTCTTGTCAGGAGCGGTTGGATCTGGCTACTTATCTAAACCTACTGGTACGAACCCAAGTACAGCTCACGTGGAACCTGTAAACATGAAGCAACTGAAATATTCAGGTTGGAAACATGAAGACCTGCTTGTGAACGGGCCAGTGCGCTCCTTGACGCCAAAGAAACACCACTCTGTCCAACCTAAAGGAACTGGAACCCACCTACTGTTTCAGATGCCAGCCTGCCACTGCCTGATGGGCCTCTCTCGCCCTTAACTAATGAATTGAATACTGTGCAGCGGTCATCTGTCCTCCCCCCCCCCCCCCCCCCACCTCTTTCTCCCTCGTCATTTTTGAGTGTGAAATAGGCCAGGGTTAATTGCCAACAGCCGATTGTGGCAACTGTAAGCTCCTCCTGAATTTTTTCTCTCTCCATTTTTAAAAGGCATATTTCCCCACCTTTGAAATGAGGGAAGATGGGACGTACATTCCCTCCTCCCTTGGGCAAGGCGGGAGTGGGGTATAAACTACTCTCAGCTCTTGGGCGAGGCTAAGGTGTGAAGCAAAGTAAAGAAAAAGTTCAAGGAAACAACTACTGATCTGTATGGGCATAGGTCAGATGGCATGGAGGAGCAGTAAAGTACAGAAACAACCCTCCCGGCTCTAAGGCGAGGAGAGGCAACTAATGAAGTGCCAGTTGTTCAGTGTCGCAGAAAAATCAGTTATAAGCAGCTGTTTGATTTCTTCCTCCCCCACGCTTGTATAAGGCAAGGGGGGGGGGGGCATGGATCACCCTGCCAGGCTTTTAGGCAAGGTAAACAAGCATTTGCAATGCAATAGGTTGCGCAATTGCGAGATTTTGAGCTATTGGCATTGTAAATGACAATGCCTTTTATGTGTGTTAAAAAAAAAAATTCAATAATACAAGGCATTGTCATTTACAATAACAATAGGTCAAAGTTTCTAAAATGCGAGACCTATTGCATATGTTTGTTGTTTAAAATCACCCCATGCTGCACTTTCACATTAATAGAGGCCGCACCCCTTTCTTTAGACGAGCCATGTCTAAAGAGAGCTCCACGGCCTCTATTAAAGTGAAAGCGCGGTATGAGTCGCTTTTACCAAAAAAAAGCATTTGTTTATCAAGTTCACAACAAATGCTGTTTTGTTTGTAAAAGCGCCCCGTGAAAGAACGCATGGCCTGCTGAATGTTGCAGGAAAGCATGTTGTGAATGCAGTAGGAGAAACCATTCAAGAAAATGGTGCTTAGAGAGTAAATAGGACCGACAGTGTAAAAACCAAAGTAAAAGGGCCAGTCCTCATGGGAGGTTACAAATGAAGACAATGCGGTATTAAGGAGGGACTAACAAGCCTATCAAAGAATCAGATGCCAGCATTTACGAAGGACAATGACACAAGCCAATGACAAATATGGGCGGAGAGTGTGCGAGGCTTCAAGTCCATACTCCAATACAGATTTGCTCGCAGAGCAGCGCTTGCGCTGCCCTGGCTCGATCTAAAAACAACTCTGGGCATGTTAACTAAGTATACGCACAAAAAGCACAGTGCATATTTAAAAGTCCAAACATGTTTACATAGGTCCATGTTAAATTGGAGTAGCTTACGTAAGTCTGTTTTTTGCTTTCTTAATTAAGCGCACTGAGACCAACACAGTACCCCATGTTCTCTCTACTCTACAAATACCACCTAACCCAGCATGTATCAATCGTAACATTACAGAAATAATGTTGTTTAATAACATAGTTAGAGTAGAAAAAGCAAAACTGCAAGTCATAAAAAGCAAACGCCCAAAAAACTGAATAGGGCGCGCAAACTATTGAGCGAAGACTTTACACACATTAAATATCCATGTTTACTTAAGTCCATCTTCATCTTTATAGATTATAAATGAATTTAAAAAACACTACATTTTATATTTTTATGTTACCATATCAGGACTGGCGCATATCCACTAGCACAAAAGTAATCTGTATTGTACGGATGTTTACAAACATGAACTACATTGACAACGTGTGGGTAACAAGCACTGCCACCTAAGTACCAGCTCGTACTGAGGACCTGTGTCCCCGATCCGACCAGGCACATCTGAAGGCACAATAACCCGCTGCTGCTGCTTCCTGTCTCACACACCAGCTTCCTTCGTCCGGGGAGGAGGTGGACATTGTTCCCCGTCTGGCGCTCAGGTTGTCCAGTCAACTGGTTAAAACAAGGAAAATAATAAAACGAGCACGGTCTCCCTGAAGCGGGCGCCACACTCCGTACTAAAGTTTGGAGAAAAAAAAAAATGAAACAAAATGCAAATTAGGTTAGGAAACGGCCGCCATTACCGAAGCTGGCACCCCGTGCATGCTTTGTCCCTTAAGGAAGTAAATAGTTCTCGGAGCTGGTAATGAAAGCTCCTGAGTTAGGACACAGTAAAAGATTGAGTCCTCATGGGCCGTACCAAATGGAGACAGAGCTGTAACAAGGTTGGACTAATAAGCCTGATAATGAATCGGAAGCCAGCATTTACCAAGGACAATGACACCAGCCAATGAAAAGTATGGGCGGAGAGTGGGCGAGGTTTACACAGCATACTCAACTACTGCATGCCACGCTGAACGAGCAGCGCATGCGCGCGGCTGCTAGGCTCGACCTAAAAAGGCAATAGGAAGGAATTTCCTGTCCTTGTGAAAGGCGCTGGGATTTAATGAGGAACATGTTAAATAGCCCACTCTCCATCAATTTTGCAAGGGGCTCAGGAATTATTTTGTACACCCCTACCGTGTGGCAAGGGTGGAGTGTTTTTCTACCTTCTCTTATCCTTCTCATGCCAGGGGGTGCAGTGGTGGGGGATAAAGCCTCTTTTTGGATCTCTTTCCCTGCCTAAAAATGAGGAAATATTTGTACAAATGACCAGGCCCAATGCTAATCACATGAGCATAATAAAATATCGGGTCTCCTAAGGTGCTGCTGCTGAGTTATCGCGAATACCACTTTTTAAGAATCATAAGTATAGGCCTTCATTTTGCCCTATAAGTATATAATTCATAAACTGATTGCCTTATAAGTGCACATTTATCACACTGCACTCCCATGTATTCCTCCAGAAGCAAGAAAGGAGTGTTCATGTTTTTTCTATTCAATAAAAAAACTATAACAAACATTGGTTTGGCTGTAAGCTAGAGGGCAGTGTTTTATGTCAGAAAGCACTTCGAAGGACACCCAAGTAATATACTGACTGAGGTGAACACCTGACAACAAGAGGGATGCTCCCAACTCAGACTAGCTAAAGGAGAGGTATGCAAGGATTTGGGGACCTTACTGGAGATAAGTACCAAGCGGGACTCTGTTAGATACAGTATAAAATGTTTTATTCTTTGCATTCAGTTTCCTAATAAGTGGCTGTGCTAATGTACCAATTATTATCCTTGTTCATTTTTTATACTCCAGATTATCGTATAATCAAGATCTGCTACTGCATGATCGTTGTATTTCTTTCAAACAAATCACCCTGCGATGGTATTTGGCTGCTCTGGAGAAGGGGCAGAATATCCGGGAGACACTGCAAAGAGTGGGTCAGTGAGACTCTGGCCTGTTTTCCTCACTCTGTGGCACCATAGGGGGTCTACACTGGTGTGAGGGGTAAGAGGAGGGACACAATTAGCATTGTCCTCACTGTGTTTGCAAACATTGGTAATTCTTTCGTTTTAACAAATGGGTGGTGTTAATAATTCTTCTTTTTGCTTTTTCCAAATTGTCCCATTGTTCAGAAGTATTAATGGAAAACCTACATATGCATTCTCGAAGGCCATTTTATGTTTTGCTTAGAATTGAAAAAACTGAATGCAATGGCACCAAACCAGTGTATGGCACCAAATGGGGAAAAGCACTAGGTGTCTGTCAAATGTTGTGTACGGACATTCAGCCATGTTTTACTTTGATTTATTTGCTTTGCTCTTCGTCTGGGCCTTGTGGACTATTTGAACCCCCACAACCAATGCTAAGGAACACACAGCACATCTCAGAAAATAACTTGTATTTGTGGCTTCTCGTCTCCGCCACCTGTCTAATGCCGGCACGTATCTACCCTACTTTGTAGTCTCCCTACTCACGGGTGCTTGCTTCACCCTCTGCAACCGCGTGGCTGGAGTCTGACCTCACATTCGGTTGGCATCCCCATTTGACTGAAGACCTTGATGCCACAGCCTGTCTCATGGAGTGGGGGAGGGAGACAGCACTCCACCAACTCTAAGGCAGTTGGTAGCCAGATGATTTTGGACACATTTGCATAATTTTGGGGGTGGGGGTGGCTACCTTCTTTACCACATGTTTTGCCATTTCCTGCTGTTATGGATAAACCAGGCCTTGCAAACTAAAGCCTTGCTCTTTACTCTCGCTTTCCAGGATTGGCAGAAGCTCAACTACGACATCTACGCCCTCAGGCAAGCGCGGCGTGAAGTGAGAAACAGGTGGAAGAGGATCCTGGAGGATTTGGGTACTTCTGGCTTTTATATTGTTTGTGTCACCCATGAGCAGACTAATAGGCGCAAATGTTTACATAATAGGTTTCTTCAAGTTCCCTTCAGTTTCTAAAAATAGTTGAACATATTAAGTAATCACTGTCAATCAATTCAATCCCTATACAAAATGTTGTTCCCATCATGATCACCTTGAAGGCACTGTTTACATAACCGTGCAACACCTCCCTCTGTTCCTTCTTCTTTATGCTCAATACCACTGAGACCAGCTTAAAACAATATTATGGAAGGCACCTGGAGTACTGATGAATCTGATCACTTTTGTTGTCTTTGTGAGTCATCCTAAGTGGAGTGGATCTGCCCAAACATAGGTTCCTTGCACACTACACCAAAGGGGCTCAGCTGCACCACACTAACACCCAAAAGGCTGAACTTTGCAGTGCAAGTGGCTGAAGGGGGTCTGCAGTTGCTTGTTTGCCTGTTGGAAAGGGGCAATAGTACATGAGTCAAGCGTATGACAGCACACAGTCAGCCCTGTCTTGAGATCTTACAGCGCCGGGAGACACTATTGAGTAGCTGTGCGCTTTATAAGTACCCAGTTAACAGAACATGGCATAGATGAATGAAATAGGACAATGTGGATTTAAATGCCCCTAAAATAATTATTACTAGTGGTTTAGAGAAATTCAATTACTTTCATCCATCATTTTCTGCTGCCTCAGTCATCTGTTATACAATTGTCCCCTTTTCGAAGGGAAGTCTTGCTTTCACCACCGATATTTACAGCTCAAGTTTCAGCCAACTGCCTGCTGGAGAAGTCTGATATCTCCGGTGCTACCAAAGCATTCTTACCATGTATTGAAATATACCCAAGTGCATGCTGCACTCCTATCGCTGCTGCTTTCGAACAAAAAAATTACTAAGTGACGCATAACTTGTTCTCAACTTAGACAAAAACACACCATAAACGCATTACTGAAAAGTGCTAAGTATTTCAGACCGCTCATACAGCATTGATTAACCCATTGGCTTTATCCGCCTTAATACTCCAATTGCATTCACAGCAAACAAATGTCCAGGGTACAAACTGACCTGTACTTCTCCCGCCACCTTTTGGGTACTGCTTCCAAAGGAGAGGTACAAGTATCCAAGGGCTAGTGACTGTCCTACTACCCTTTATTCTTCATCCTGCTCCTTTAGTTTTTCACGCTTCCTTTCATATTTACTGGGCTGGTTTCAAGTTCCCTTCACCTCTTCTACCTCGGCCTGCAGTAGCAAGAATTAAAACCCAGCCCAAACCCCTGCTTACTCCTGCATCTCTATCCACATAAACTGCTTATGAACCCTTCCTTCCAAGCTTTTCTTGCAATTTCTTGCCCTGCCATAGCTGAGATAAGGTACTAATCCCCTGTCTCCAACCGAATTTTAAGATGGAGCATCTCAACATAATGGAAAAACCCATGCAAAAGGTAACGGAACGCTCATGGTAGCCCATTTTGCATTTCCGGAACCTAGCTGTCATCTGCCTGTACCCCTTACCCAGCCTGGGTGGGGAACCATCGAAAGGCTGGTGTTGGTCGGATAGCAGCAACCTACTCACTGGATGTGATGCTGCTTCTGGCCGGGTTGGTACCATTTAATGCAACCAACGTTTCAGGTCTATTTAACTCCGAAGCACCCCTTACTCGCTCATTTTTGCACTAAATTCCTTGTCCTACCACGCTCAAGACAATTCTTCAAAATTCAGCTGTGCCTTTCTAATGATGTTCATATGTTGAGAGAAGTCCTTGCGCTTCTCCGGGTTGTGATCCTGTACATATCCGTGTGAATAAAAAATGTGACAGGTAATAGAGTTCAGCTCGTGCAGTTCCTGTTTACAAGCTTATGTCTGAACTCGTTTGGGTGGGGCACACCAGGCACCCAGGTCACTGGGTGCCACGCATGTGGGTGAGAAACATTTATCTCTGGTAGCCATCCTAATGTGGTTCTGCAAACTAGGCCAAGTACACTCCTACCTCACTTGACTTTCAGAGTAGCTATCACAAGCAGTCCAGGCATCTGATTGAGGGAGTGTGGGGTTACAGAGTGCAAATCAACACTACAACCAATAAGTAAATGTCCTGCTCAGTGCTTTTCTTTATGAAAAGTACTTTATTCACACCAAAGCCTAATAGAGTACACAAAGAAGGACCTAGCACTGCTGGGATGATCACCACAGGGTTTACCACACAGTAAAGAGGGAAGACTTTGATTAGGCACAGGTACTGACTTATTGTGGCTAAATAAAGCAGCTTCCAGGCAGCCTATGACCAGTAGGTCAGTCTGTATTGTTGACTAGGCTGTTCTGTTATGCGAGTTGAGGTATTGTTGGGAGATCTCACAAAGCAGTTCTGTTTAACAAGTCCAGTGCCAGTGTTCTCAAGTGTTGCTGTTACCTGATAGTTGATGAGCATTCTGATCATGGATGCACTTGTGGTTCTGCACTGAGTGAACAGACGTGCTGGGCTTTCCTCTGTGGCCCCACTTCCTCCTCTACCCATTGGCTGACTGCAGCCTAGTGAAGGCCACACTGCTCCAGCACTGGTGGTGAGGAATCACTGAGAAAAAGAAAATGCAGCAGCCTTGGTGGGGTGGTCTCACTACACCCAATGAAGAGTAATGGGGCATCATATAAGCAGTGGCAACAAGTCCAGGAGAAGCTGTGAAGCCTACTACTTTTACTTTGCTGCATCACTCAAGCTTACCTAGTGAAGACACTAGAAATTACAGGCCAAGAGTGCCACTAAAAAGAGCAAAGAAGCAGTGTCGTTAGCAAGAGCTCAAGAAATCAAAGGAAATTGACTTCATGACAACGGGGGTCCTGCACTCAGTCCATGGGCTACACAACTTATGTTCTTGAGGAAGGCACCAGATATCCCACTATATCAATCAACTTAATGCCGCAACGAGCTGGAAGAATCGAACTCTGACAACAAAATGAGTAGTCCTCTTAAAGAGCTGAATGTAGAGGCAGTCTCAAACTACTCTGGGGGTGGTGAGGGGTCAGACAGTCTTCTGTGAAAAGCATCCTGAAGGTGACATAAAAAGGTAGAGGTTACTTGAAGGACAACTATGGATTATCAGAGAAAATTGATACATTAAGCGAAACATAGGAGCTTGCCGAATAGTAAATTACAAGATTTGAAAATGCTGTCCAAACACCGAAAACACACCAAGAGAACAAGCTCAGGATACTATGGTAAAAATGTGAAGCTATCAAGAACCATACCACTTGAATTTTTGGATCATACTTGTCCCAGAGCTGTCCAGAAAATTCAGGGAGAAGGGACACATCGTGACCACACCAAAATATTTCTTTTCAGTCTTTCCAGGCGTAGCTTTCAGTCTGCCAAAAGGAGGTGAAAGTAAATGAAAAGGGCTAATATTTTAGGTCAAGAAGGCAAAGATACCAGTGTCTGTTGTTTGAGTCTCAAGCATGAACATATGCATATGAAAGGGAACTGTCTGAGTCTTTCAATCACCCGATGAGGTCAGGAACTTCCCAGTCCAGAACTCACTAATAATTGACTATACAAGCCCCTTGCTAGAGGGAAGAATTGAGAAACTGCTTTATTATTAAGGCTCAGATGATCTCTAGAGATGTTATTTCTCTTCCTCGCCTCGGTTGTTTCCTCGCCTCATTTGTGTCTTTTCTCTTGTAAAGTGGTGGAAGCTTGTAGGAAATAAATCAGACAATGAACATGAGTACATACAATTTTACTTCTGTTAACGCTTACCTGAGCCGTTCGCAGTAGCGGACGTATACGGTTTCCACAGGGATGCCCAAAATACTGGAAGAAGTGGAGGTGCTATCAGCGTTTTCCCCGCACAAAGAGAAGGGAGGGGAAAAAACAAGGAGAGAGAGAGAAAGTGAGAAGTGGGTTGAGAAGGGCCTCATTGGGAAGTGGGTTTCTTAGTTGCTTGGAGTTAAAGTTATAAGCCTGAGTGTAAACTGCCTGCTTATTCCTTTAATGTGGCTCACTATTTCAATACTTAAGACATTCCCAAGCCCATATTTTTTATACTACAAGACACACATATACTATGACCAAAAATGAGAAATATATACGTTGAAAACAAAAATATAACTGGCTAGAATTAATTGTACATTTGTGAGCGACAGTGGCACATCGCCTTACTGTCATTTTTAAGAAAACGAGGGGCTTACAAGTGATTAAGTATGACATGAATACCAAAGGTAGATGAATTGAAGCACAAGCTCTTGTTTATAAGGCTCCTCTTACATTGTTATCCTACTATGACCCTACTGCAGATGATCTTGATGCAGATTAAGCCTCTTTGGGGGGATTTTAGCATTTCTTCGACATACCTAATTCTAGAGACTGGGCAAGTATAATTTGAGGGCGCGTAATAGGGCAAGTACAGGAGCTGATGCTGTACTGCAATCTACAAGATGCATGGAGAATGATAACCAAATAAACTGAAACAGAGATTCGCATGTTCTAGGATCCCAGAGAGGCAGTAGGCTCTATGGAGCAGAAGAATTAGCCACACCTTTTCAGCAGTTTTGCTCCAAATTATACACACACTCTGGACACCACAAAAGACTTAGCAATCTTACTTTCAGAATCAAGCCCTACCCACAATTAGCAAAGAAGGTGCAGGCTTTCTCCAGTCTTCAATAACTAACCAGCATTGGCAACACCAATAGGTCTCACCTATGCAAGAGCTATTCAAGATGCTATTCTATTAAAGATGTTTTCTATAGTGCACAGCCACCCTGAAAGGCCTACCGGCACTGAGAAAGACACACCTGTAAGGCATTCGCCAGCCATGTCAGAATTAGAATAGATGGGTCTTTAGAAGTTTCCTAAAAGATTTCTGTCTGGATCAGTCCCAGATTGACAGGGAGGGTGTTCCACTGTTAGCGGTCAGAAAGGCAAAGGAACGGCAACCGCACCTAGCCTTTTTGACCTTAGGAACGGTTCACAAAGAGGAGTTCTCAGAACGTAGTGATTGCTTGGGCATATAAGGGCAAAGTAGTCTTTGAATCAGAACATTGACATTTATTCTCTTTTGCATAGGGAGGCAATGCAATGCCTCCAATGCCGGAGCTGCTGAATGATTGGGGAGCTAAAAAATTGAGCATGCTGCAGCATTCTGAATGACTTGTAGGCGTTTTAGGCCCAATTGAGGGCTTCCAAAGAATAAGGATTTGCCGTAGTCAAGCCAGGAATTAATTAATCCCTGTTTGATCCCCCTTCTGGTAGAGGGTGGTAACAATTGCTATTGACTTTGCCCTTGTGTTTTAACAATGTTTTAGCCATGTTGGACACCAGTGTGGCTGCTGTTCAGCATGGCAAAGCATTTGTGGCGTAGAGGACATTGGCGTGGAGTGTCGTAGAGTGGAATGGCACGAATGGAGTAGAATGTTGTAGAGTGGCGTGGCAGAGAGTGTCATGCAATGGAGTGGCATAGTGTGAAGTTGCGTAGAGCAGCATAGAGTAGAGTGGACTGGTGTAGAGTGTAGCAGATTATAGTGGAGTAGAGTGCAGTGGCATTGAGTGCAGTTGTGTTGAATTCAGTGGCGTATATTGCAGCGTCGTAGATTGGAGTGGTGCATAGCCAAGTGCAGTAGCGTAGAGTGATGCAGAGTGGAGTGACTTAGACGTAGAGTTGAGTGATGCAGTGGCGAAGAGTATAGTCGAGTGGAATGGAGAGTAGTGTGTAGTGGCATAGAGGGCAGTGGTGTTGAGTAGCAGAGAGTAAAGTGGCGTAGTGTTCAGTGGCAGGGAGTGCAGTGGAGTAGAGTGGCATAGAGAGAAGTGGCATGTAGTGCAATGCCATAGAGTACAGTTGTGTAGAGTGGATTGGCGTAGAGCGCAGTGGTTAAAAGTAGAGTGATGTAGAGTAGACTGTTTCAGAGTAGAGTGAAGTGGCATAGAGTGGAGTGGTGCACGGTAGAGTGCAGTTGCGTAGAGTGACGTAAAGTGGTGTAGAGTGAAGTGGCATAGAGTAGATTAAAGTGATGAACATTGGATTGGCGCAGAGTGCAGGGGTATAGATTTGAGTGTTAAAAGTTAAAGTGCGTTGGCATAGAGTGCAATGACCTAGAATGTAGAGTTCATAGTGGCGTAGAGTACAGTGGCGTTAAGTGAAATTGTAGAGTGGGAGTGGAGTGGAGTAGAGCATTCATGGTGTGGCAGCACATTGTATGTCTGTGCAAATGTAATGGTCATTTTAACGGAAAATGTGTTGTCTTTAATGGCTGTTTTACTAATAAAATTATACAGTTCACAGACGAAAATGTGTGGCAACTGCTTCACCTAGTGTAATGATCAGTTTTGATCATATTAAATTGTTTCTTTCCAACACCCTTCAGAAATAACAAAAAATGTGCTTGCTTCATTTGTGTTCCTAACTCTGATATATTCTGAAATACTTACACAGTTGATTAAAATGTTGCTGTGTGCTAGAAAAAAAACCTTTCCTACCCCCAGTATTCAGCAAGATTGTCACATAAATCCTCTCACTTTGAAGTCTGAGAACGAAAAGTAAACACCAAGTGCCCTCAAAAGACCGCACCTAACATTTTACCTAGGTCTTTCTTTAAATGCACAGCAACTGTGATTAGATAAAAAAAATATTTACAGGCCTGTTTACAGAAAGGGAGCACTTGAAGGATACTGTAAATATGGAAGGTGCGAATTCAAGCTGGACAGCTGAAAACAAATAAAGCCAGCTGATGAAAAGCAAGAAAAAGTGAATTACAAACCACAACGCCAATGTCAACCAGCAGGAAGAATGCATTTCTCGGTCAGCTTTCTGAATAGCCCCAAGATGTCTTTAGCAAACCAGACAGCGGGCTACAACCTAAACATTAGGTGAAAAGAACTAGAAAGAATAGACCAAATGGCAAAGCACCTGGAACTTACTGTTTCAGCTGCAAATTATTTGAAACTTTTCCAGACGACTCTCTAATACACCTGTTGAAGGAATCCTTTTAATTAAACCTGGAAAACAGATGAATTATTTTAACAAAATCTGGAATACAGGCGCTCAGTGTGAGACTTTTAGTACAGGAAATCAGTAGTATGTTACTGAGATACTGCAGAGTTATGAAACTATAGAGGCACAATACACACAACATACACTGTAAACTCTCTCACAGATGTCTGCCCAGGGTCCTGACATGGCATGTGAGTGGTACGTTACCAGTCACATGCCCTGTCTGTACCACTGGTACTTTACACAAGCAGGCCGGTAGGCATTGCGCTCAGGTCTCGGAGCAGGGAAAAGGCCTGTTCAAGCTAATAAATACAAAATTAGATGCTTCCACCACCGCTCACTGAGCATGTGCCGGAGTACAGACTGTTAGTCTTGTGTTGCCAAATGGGTGCCCTTTTTGCACTGCCTACTTAACCTCAGAGTCTTGGGTTCAATTTCGGGCCTAGGCCTCAGTATGCATGCTGGATTTCGTGAGTGCTGGGGTTGACATAACCATTAGCATCATGCGTCAGGAGAGAGGTATTTATATATTTTATTTTTCCGCTTAATGCTCGCCTGCAGTTGACACTTGATGCCCACTCGCTTGCCTCTGGATTTCTGCCCGCTTGCTGTTCGGCTGCATTAACGGACAGACTAGCTTGGGTGGTTGTCTGCAGCCATGCAAAGCTGAGCCGAGTTGGGCCCGGTGGCTCTACCATCTGCAACCCAGTCCCCCGTTCTGGCCCGGTACCTGCTCTTGTGCCCTTCTGCCTCTTCTAATGCTACAGGTCTTGATTTGGCTAGGAGATGAGGTAAGGTGGGGGTAGGCGTTTTAGCCATGCAACAGTTGATGTTGTTGCGCCAAGGATATTCTACTGCGTAACTAAATACTTATAAGGTCCCAAAGGCGAGACCTATTGGCTATGCCAATTCTTGTTTACCCTTTTAGCCATGCTGCAGAGCAACTGTACTGCTGTGCACAGTGGTAAAAATATAGATAAAGCCAATGGCTCTTGAAGGTGAGAGCAACTGACTGACCAATGAGTGTTTTTATAAGGTGCCTAGCTGGGTGTAGTTGAACGTGGAAACATGCAACCAAAACCCCTGTTATCCGAATCATACAATTATTTCTTCATTTATGACCCCCATCCCACCCCTGCAGTCATCTGTAGGGAATAAAACACACATTTCCAGCCCGGCCGGTGCAAGCTGTTTCTAATTGCGGTGTTTGGGGGTTGTGGGATGTCACCCAGGAATGGCTTTGTCAATTGAACACCGATGACCTATTTATTAGTTCTGCGGCGCCAAGTTCGTTTTTCCGACTGGGGAAGTATTGGCTGGAGGGTTGGTAGATCAACCCGCAAAACAACAGCAAGTGAACACATGTACACACGTATACACATAAAGCACTTGACAAGAAGAACATTTTTCACATGGGTAACAATAAATAATGGGTAAGTTGCTAAGCTGAGTCATCATTTAGCTTGTGGTGTGTGTTATAGGGTGGTCCACGTTATTAATGTTATTGTTTTTATTTTCTGAAAATATTTGTCTTATATTATTCACTGCTCAGTGCACATGAATCTTTTAAAGCAAACCAGCTTTGTGTCAGTCGTCATAATTAAACCACGGTGACTTTTATTCATGTGCACACTCGCCCCAGGTCAAAAGCGCAAGAAGTGTGCACTGAAAGGGAGCGAGAGGGTGTTTTGCACAGCACTGTCCTGTGAAGCACTTTTTATGTACCCTTCAAGCAGTTTGGTCTGCTTGATTGCACAGCCCGTGTGCACATTCCTGTTGCACAGAGCTCATGCACGCTTCAAGTGGAACAAATGACACGGATGACATTTCACTCACACCGTCTCTCGATCCATGGGTACCGTACATGCATTCATTCATAAAAGGTCTAGGTATAAACGCTGCTAATAGCAAAGTGCAGCACGGAGCGCAGGACGGGCAATTTATGAGCTGTGCGCGCTGGACTGTGCAGTGTGAGTACACGGCATACGTTGGACAGGCCACTGATAATCACCCGGACTCATCTTTGCTATGGTATTCCTAACGGAACCGATATGCTGTATATCCAGGGGACATTCAAGCTCTCTGTCTCCCCTGCTTCATGTACCTAGAACATTATGCAGCGCCCAGAACAGACTGGGTACTTTGTGCTAGGTACTTGGGCCACGCTATCCAATGTAAAGGGGGACCCCTGAGGGACGGATGGGTAGGCAGGTGGTGCAGGGGAAAATTAAACCACAATATCAACAAAAGATACCAGCTGCCTACATCGTAGGGATATAAATAAGCCCAAAAATGGGTCAGGATTGAATATGCAACCACACCAAGACTGACAATGAGAAGATTAGAAAAGAACACTCAAAGAGGAGTGAAATACACAGTATCAGTTTATTTTAATATAAAGAATCAGGATAATGATCAATAGAAATCAATAATTTCACAAAATAGAAATATATAGGTCCCACACTGAACAAAACAGTCATACTTACATTCATTCCCACAACATACTCATATATTCAACAAACACATAATCAAAACAAATTGGTTCATGGATAGGTTAAACAAATCGAGGTTCAAAGAATAACCGTTCCAATACTCGTGTTCTCCCAGTCGTATAGGGAGACGGGGTCTCCAGGTAACCACGAGACAATGAGAGCCAACGCACGTTTCGGTGTTGGGCCCCCAAGGGGCTACACCTTCCTAAGGGCAGTAGTTATTGCAATCGTGTGGGACACACAAATAGCACCCAAGGGATTAGTAATGCAGCAGGATCATAGCTCGTTCAACATATAAAAGGCCAGATCGTGTGTAAAGGATAAAATGGAAGCGCAAAGATACAACTCCAATGAAAGATTTCAAGAGGCGCGTCAAGTCCGCCAATCAGTTAGTATTTAGCTGATTCCGTTAGTCATCTTGAATCAAAGCGCAGGATAGAGCAACCGGATCACCAGATCAGGAGCGAGTGCTTCCGCATCACATGCCCTTCACCACCCGGACTCATCTTTGCTCTGGCATTCCTAACGGAACTTGTGTTGTACACACAAGGGAAATTCAATTTCTCTGTGTCACGTGCTGTGCTTACCCAGAGTGCTATGCGGCACAGAGTGTTGAGGTACATGGAACTTGCTGGACATACCACTGATAACCATCTCCACTTTCTGCACAATAGCATTCTTCACAGTAGCGCTGTGCTGTGTATCGGAGCGCCCATAAAGCGCTCTATGCCCATGCTGCAGTACATCCTGCGCCATCGAGTGCATGTAGGGCTAGGATTTAGTGAGTGTGTATAGCATCACAGAATGTATTCTAAGTGCTTTATACAAACATGAGATGTGTTTCATGAATGAGGATCCGTTGTGTGCTTGTACCATGTGGTTTTGTGCTGTTCACAGTACTTTGCAATTCAGAGTGTATATCGCCCGTTCCATTGACTGCCCCAGCTCTTCATAAAAATACGATGTATTCTACGTCTGGGCACTCTTAAGATGTCAATGGCAGGAGGCATTGCACAGCACTGTGCATACTGATGGCATCTGCTGTGCAATTTTACAACTAAGACGCAAAGTACATCAGAGCGCGGACGTCTCGCTTCCTTAAAAATACAAGCCATTGCAAAAAGAAACGAGTGGGCACGATAATTCAAAACAGATGTCACCCGTGTGGATAACCGCAAGTAATAGGGCGTGGGCGGAGCAAAGGCGGGACATGCACCCGCCTTTGCCCAATTGCGTGCTGTCTTTCTTAGAAAGACGCACACAAAGCTCAATAGACTATGAGAAAAACAAAAACACACGTGTGGTGAGCTTGGTGAGCTTTCTGAAGCCCCTTACTAAAAGTCTCGCAAGCAGCGCATGTGCGCTGCTCTAGGCTCGACCTAAAAAGCAGTGAGGGTGAAGCAAGGACGAGGTTACAGTGCGTTCGATGCAGTACGAGGGGGTTGAGTGCCGCAGCGCGTGGAAGTGGTCCATCTACGCACAGAGGCGGCATGCACGCCGTCGTTCTCCTCAGCTCCCTCATCCATTCGTCCATTCTCTCAAGTAGCAGTTTAGTCAGACAGATAAAACAGCTCAACTTAACAATTTAACAAACATTCTTACCCCTCAGAGGGGTGAAATAATGTGTGAATCAAGGGAGAAATTAAGGACAAAAAAAGGCCTAGGCTGACCAAACGTATCTGAGAAATTGCACAGAAAGTCAGAAGGTTCCCAAACCAGTGGATGTCTGGTCCATTGCGGCCTCAAAGTGTATCCCATAAGAACTTATGGATGTTGTCATTATCCACATGCACTACCCCAAGCACGCCAAAACAAGTGCAAGGTTTCTGAAGTCAACGTAAACTGTTCTAAGGACGGTATCACAAATGGGTTATAGCTTCCTCAAATAGCACCATCAGAATCAGGCCATTCTATAAAACCAGGCGTAAAGAAAGGCCCTTCTAGATCGCTCCAAAAATCTGAACCAACGATGAAATCTCCATTAATCACCAGGAGCCATGACCAAATAAACACTGTAGTTAACTACAATAGTAATATCCATGCCACTCCATCTGCCATCTCACACGAAGGGCACTGAGCTCTTGCACCTGAACTGCTACCTGTGCTACTTAATGTCTCAACAGCACTAAATGCTCAAGAAGCAGAAGATGCCCTTGGAGTGCCGCAGCTAACATCGTCGTCACCAGAACCAAAGGCACCAAATAGAGCAACATCACACCAGGTATTCCTAGAAACCTTTCCTGGAATGTCATCCCATTCTAAATTTGGTCCTGACCAGGCCCGGTTCTAGCAGGTGGGCCAGGTCCACCCAAACATGACCTTTGGCCCTCCTAGTCGGCAGAAGAGGCCATGAGGACGGCCAAACATTGTGATGCTTTTTCACTTTGTGTACATTAATTATCAATCTGGGGTAACGTGGTCACCTAGCCAAAAGAAAATACAGGCCATTTGTTGTAGTTTTAAGAGCGTGCACAGGCATGGATATGATACTAAATAGAACTATGAATAAAATTGTATGTATACATTTGTACCATTACTTTACTGTCTGTTTTTACTAAATTTAATAGGCAGAAATCCTTGCAGCTCTAGAATCCATTTAAAAGTGTTTTCCATTTATATAAGCTGTTTGAATTAGGTACAGATAAGGGCTAAAAATTCTTGCTTTAGGTGATTTTGCTAATTTTCGTCCCAGCTGGGTTATTAAAATACCGGTCGTGCCAGTAAAAAAAAATCGGTCAGGTGGCAACCCTAGTCAGGTGTTATTAGGGACCTCTAGAACACATTTTAAAGTGCATTATTTTTATAAATACTGTTGTAAGTATGCACTGTAAAGGGGAAAATGCTAACTTTGGGTGATTTTCTCTATTTTTACACTGGCAGAAATATTAAAATATTCATGTAGGAAGAAAACTGCAATGTGGTAACCGTACTTCATGTCGGACGCAAGCTGCAGTTAGGCGGTGTGTATGGGGGAGTGGGGACAGGGTGTTACCTGCCAATGATGCAGCAGGTGCAGTGTCACTGGAGCCCAGTGATCTCCGCAAAACTTTAGATGCAATCGCTAATAGGATCACGATGCAGTCGTCAAAACTTGACAATCACCTGGAGCTCACCAGGCAATTTTCGTCTTCCATAGTGACAATCGATTACGGGATGGCAGCGGTTGAAGATGTCGTAAAGGAAAATCTCAGGATGCATGCCACCCAAAAGGCACTAGAAAGTCCAAATGGTCCTAAATTACATCATAAAGGATTGCAGGCACAATTTGACAATCCTAACAAATGCCAGACACTTCAGCTGAGAACCAGCTTTTGCAAGTCCAACAACGGCCTTAAAGAAAGTATCTTCCATGCAGAATCAAATCAGTATATTAGCAAAGGGAATCCAACAGAAGAACTAAGTATGTCCTATGTGTCCATCACAGTAACACCACACACTCCTAATAAAAAGGTACAAAGGAAGAGGAACAAACTACAGCCAAAGGCTGAAGCCCATGAAAATAAACAAAACAATGGGGCCGCAAAAAAAATTCAAAAGCGTCTCTCCGCCTTTCCAAATATTTCACAGTCTCTTCCTTCTATCTCACAATCTCCAGTAGATCTGAAGATTCGTGAACCAGGCAAGGGTTCTAAAAAGTTTTCCAGTGTAGCAATAAAAGATGAGCAGTTGAAGGTTTTGTAAATCAAAATCTGTAACTGTTGTGTAGCAAAGCATGCACTCTCCATTCACATCTAAATCGAGCACCAACAGGATTCAGGTTAATTCCCATATGAAATCTAGAAACTGGTAGTGGAGATACACCATCAATAATGGAAGACACTAGGATGCCACCCCACACAGAGAGCGAACACCATGAAACTGTTTACCACAGGAAACCCAAGAAATTGTGCGCAATCAAGACGAACAAATGAGCCACATAAATCTATTAACCAAACTACAAATTCCTTGAAGTGTCACAGCCAGAAAACACCTCTGTTGCCCAGCGTCACAGATCAGCAATTCTCATTTAAGATTGCAACCCTCAAATAAAGGCTCCTGCCCATCAAACGAAACAAGGATTTAACAAATAGAACTAGCGAAGCATCAGAAAAGCGATCCTTGGAAAAGCCCAAGATCTGACCACACGTGACTCATCAACTCTACTCTCAAGCTCAGTTAGTGCTGATCCTGTATACCCCCGGGCAAAATTAGCAAACCCCATACATGATACGGTTCAACTATTAATACTGGACACCTGGAGAAATCCAACAAATGGTCCCAGGTAAAGCAACATGCAGACAATCACCTCATTTGACGATATCCAGTGTACCACAAGCACTATTAAAGGGCAGTTCATGATCATATTCTCCCAAGAATATACATTGCGAGGCAGCCAAGATATCCTCAACAGAGTAAACATCCTGCGACTTTATAAACTCCTTGCCACGCCTGCCAAGTACACGATTAAATAATCTGCTGATGGGAAGCTTCATTTAACCAAACAAGCTAGGCAGTAGAGAATCTACACACAGTATGGCGAGCACAAAGATAACCATAGAAAAACTCCACCATGCAAATGTAATGAATGCTTGGGGTATTCTAATAGTCACCAAAAATCGAATTGAATCCATCCGTTTAAAAAAAAAAAAAAACAACACTTTTAGGGCATCCAAGTGCTAACATTTCAGCAGTACAAGTCCAGTCAAGGCTTTAATCCAATTCTGCAAGATGCAGTAATCTCGTACCAACCTCCTCTGCAAGCCAATTCGACCGACCTGAAGTTCTGTATAGCGATCATCGCAGCAAGAAATCAGCAAGCGCTAACACTCTCGGGAACGCAACAAGAAATAGTCTTTTTAAATCAAAGTCTTGATTATTTGCCATTAATAATACCATCACTGGCTGATCAATTAGGAAAACTCCTACTGGATAAACCCAGATTCTCTAATCCGGAAATTGGACCGGAATTATTTTTAAAAATCATGAGCTGGAGTACAGCAGGTTTAAAGTAAAAAAAAAAAGATGAGGACTGTCTTCTTTTTTTAAAAACTGGACATCTGCTGCTTGCAAGAAACCTGGTCCGCTGACTTAGATCTTGGTGGTTACTCAACATATAATTTACCCACAACCAAACAACAAAAGGGTAGACCTACAGAGGCTTTGACCACTTGAATAAGAACAACATTGCCAGCAAACACTGAAATAACCCATACTATAATAATTAAGAATATACAAATCCTTGAGCTAAGAAGAAAGGCGGCGTCCTTTAAGATGCTGGACGTCTGTTTTCCTCCCGGTGGATGGGCCCTGGTCAAGTCTGATGTCATGCTCTTTAAAGTCCAACTTTTGTATTAAAGACTGGAAGAGGTGTCAGTCACAACCCGAAAGCACGGTTTCGGGGCTTACTTGCATTCAAAACAATTGCATAATGGTATTCTGATACTTTAACACAAAATGCGCCCCCTAATGCTGGATCAGACAATAATTGACAAAGCGCATGGAACATCCCCTTATCATCCAAAGAGCATTGCACAAACACAAAGAAGGGTGAGTTTATCTTCAAAGCTCTATTTGAGGGAGGCATGCGCCCATTGAATGGCAGAACACCATCAGACAACCTCCCAAAATCATCATCATCATCATTCTTTATTTCGGTTCAAAATAAAACCATAAAAGATGCATCTTCAATATACACATACAATTGTAAAATGCATGGGACAATTCCGTATATAAATAGTAACACCTCAACATGGTAGGGGCTGCAATCTGAGTGACTAATACATTTTCCGTACCAAGAAATACTATTAAAACAATAAATACATTAAAACTTGGGCATAAAGATTTTTTTTTTAAATGTTAGTAAACTATACACGAGTAATTATTTATTATTCTAATTTGAGCATGTGCATAATTCTATGAAATTTCAATATTATTTCCACCTGGTCATACCAACTTAAAATACTTTTCTATGCAAGGATAAATCCATAATTTAATTTTAGCGTTCAGGCCATAAAGTGCATGTGCAAGTAGTAGTCAGGTTACAGCAGATGGGTTTAATCCATTTGTTCCTCGGTTTGCCGTATGCTGGGCAAAAGAATAGTACGTGTAAGTCATTCTCCTTTAATGCATTTTGACATTCACAAAATTCATTACTATTTCTATCACAGTTTATTGCCCATTTAGATGTGTTCGCATTGATGTGGAGCACACCATACCTAAACTTCATGTAAAGGGCCTTGGCTAGTGGTGGGTATATCTCATCCAAGAAAGGTTCAAAACTGGCTACTTCCTTAAAAAGAAGAAACTCAATTGGTAATGTACCATTGCCTGCACAATGTAACAAGTTGTTTTGAATATGGGTCCAAAAAGTGGATTTTAACAGTTTTTTTACTCGCCATAGTCAGCTGTGTCAGAGCTTCCCAAAAATGTTTCAAACCCAATTTCTCGAACCAGGAAAAAACATGTTTGGTCCACGGAGTACCCCTGCTTATGTCAATTTCTAAAATCTCCTGAAAATCCTGCTTGTAACTGTTCAATTCAGGAGTTGACTAGAGCCATACTCAATATAGTAGGGGTCTTAATATTGCATGGTGGTCCGTTCGTTTGAGGTTTGAATCCATAAGAATGGGAATTAGGGGTGTTCTCACTGGCAAGCTTAAAACCCTTCTGAGAAACTTGTTATCTCCTAATTCAGTGCAGTGTGGACCCCAAATTTCGGCGCCATAAAGAGCGGCTGATTGTACTTTATATTTGTAAACCTCCAAAGCAGGAGTCAACGCCTTCGATGTACTACTTCCATGCATCTTTATTATTGGCAACGAGTTTTGAAGTTGGATAATCATATTTTTTTCTAACTGGTGCTTCCAGGACAACTTTGTGGCCAAAGTTATACCTAAATAACTAAAATCGTATACATACTCTAGTTTTTGGCCACTAACTGCTAGATTCTTTTGAAAAGATTTGTGTGGATTTATTGCCATGTACTTTGTATTGCCGGGATTTATTTCAAGCCCCTTTTTTTTTTTTTTTACAGTAAGTATTAAAAGAATTCAATAGAGATTGTAGACCTTTAGGAGTTTGCGATATCAGTATGGTGTCGTCAGCAAATAAAAGGTCTGGCATCAAATCCCCACCCAACTTGGGCGACTCATGTGTGCACCCAAATAAATTACATATATTGAAAATAGGGTGGGTGCCAGTACACACCCCTGACGTACACCCCTTCTTACCGGAATAGCCTCAGTTAGTTCACCCCTCGGGCCCCACCTTACTTCTGCAAAATTATCTTCGTGCAATCTTATTATTTGCATCAATAGTTCAACAGGGACGCCTTGCTGTTTCAATGATTCCCAAAGTAAGTTCCGGGGTACGAGGTCAAAAGCGGCCTACAAAAGCAATATACAAGTGGCCCTTTTTTTATATTTATATATTTCCAGCATAAGCATAAAATCTAAAAACCTGATTGATTTGTGCTTTTTTTTAATCTAAACCCCACCTGGAATTTTGAGATCACACTATTCTCGTCAAGCTAGTCGTTCAATCTCATTAAGATATGCCTAGAATAATTTTTTTGTAAAATATTGATTAAACTAATTGGTCGGTAATTTGCAGGGTCATGCGATTGCCTTTTTAAAAAATTGTGACAATTTCTGCCCCTTTCCATGTTTCTGGTATTGGCGAACCTGCAGCAATTTCATTACATAAGTAATTAATATAGGGGCCCCAAACACTGCTAGCATGCTTCAATAAATCTCCCGGTATTTTATCAGGGACTGGGGCTTTCCCTGGCTTAACTGCATTTATTGCCATTAATGTTTCCTCCAGGCTAAAGTGAAGATTATTAATAGTAGGGTTGGGCACCGCTATTGTAGTGCAAGGTGTCTCTACCACTTGTACCTCCGCATAGAGTCTAGAAAAATGGTCCGCCCAAGTTTTTGCATCTAGGAAAAGGTCCTTATCCTCCCAACTTGTCTTTCTGCCTTTTGCTATTAAACGCCAAAAGCCTTCTTGATCTTTGGATTTGGCCGCTTCAATTAAATCTGTCCAAGTATTCTCATCCCACGTTTTTTTAGCATGGGCAAGAGTTTGTTTATATTTAATTCTTTTCTCCTTTGTAGCTGTTACATTGTTCTCTTTTATTGACAGTATGAGGTCAGCTTTTACCTCACAACACTCCCTATTATACCATGGGTTTGCTCCTATTTTTGTACCCTTTCCGCTATGTTCCCCATGTAATCTACCTCCCAAAATCAACTTTTAGAACCTGCCATTGGCAAAGTTCCATTGTCTATATGACGATAAATATTGAAGCATGGCCCCTTGTTGTTTATTTGAGAGTCTATGGCCGGATTGAATGTGATCACGGCCCACTACTACTGATCTTGGAACATCGAAATCCGAGCTGTCCTGCACCTACCTCAAACATGCAAGTAGCCCAAATATTGCCCTGAAACTGAGCAGGAAAAACATAATTGACATCAACGATAAATGCCATATAAAGACTTTATGGTGTTTTGGGAATGCGCACCCCTCCGGCCAAACTTGTTTTTATTGGGGTCAATCTCCTAAGAACATTGTGATGTCACTGTCTATCTGTGGGATTGATATGGTTTTTCCTTTTTGTGCATTTGTCTAAGGGTTATGTGTCACCCACCTGTTATCTGTCAATTAGTTGTTTCAGGCTTAGGTCGCAGGGCCTGCCTGACCGCATATTTTTGACTTTGGGCTGATGGGAATGTCATATCAAGTAGATTTGAGAACAGCAATGCAAGTTTGTTGTTAGATGTACATATATCATAGCATACATCGACATCATATTTTTCAGTATTAACACTGGTACAGACCTCTGTGGGGAGGAAAAACAAAATTTGTATTGTATTTGAACACTCTTCTCTTGACTGCCTGGATTGGTACATTGTGGAATGTTTAAAGCTGAATAGGGCTGCGTCCTCCACCCTGAAAAATCAACATGTGTCCGACAATAACAAACAGCTTTTCCGTGATAGCAGGAAGTAGAATAAACAGCTGATAACATTTAAGAAGCACTACTCGCAAAAGGTCTGGCAAGCTCTACTGGCTGTAATACATTTAAGAAAACCCAAGAAATACTGTCAGTTTGTAAGATGGGGCTGTGAGGGTTCTCTGAAGAACGTGGAGCTGAACATAAGCCCATAACTTTGAATAGATCATTTCACACCTCTCTACCAGAAAGACCGTCTATGCATTGTGCAGAACGAACTGCCTAGCTTTGCAGAACCAGGTTGTGGCTGGAGGTCACACCACCCCAAAGAAAATATTACAACCAAAACTGCACAGTGGTAAAACCGTTTCAAAGGTTAACACAAACGGAAATGCCAGTCTAGAACAACTTCTGTATCATTTATTACCTGCAACAGCCATCCCAAAGTCTTGCAATCGCATAACTACTTCTACTAGCACTCTTCTCATTACTCAATCTCTGGTTCAACGGACGAATGCAGCAAAAAGGAAGTCACTCACACAATTCAAGCCCAAAAGTTGCGCAGAGTTGCCAGACCGTACAAACGTTCATCAGTTCCAACGAACGCTATGGTCCATTGTCCTAACTCGATCATTCAGTAACATCTGGTCTCCTGAGGCAATTCCACCCCCATGGAGAAAATCAATAATCATGCCTTTACACAAGAAAGGGCCGAGAGATCTTGTGGGAAACTATTGATCCATTTCATTGTTTGACGAAGTGGGAAAAAGTTTCGGGAAGCTGCTACTATCTCGCCTGGATCTGTAACTGGAAGAAAAAGATTAAATATCTCCATTCCAAGTTGTCTTCAGGAGAGGTGAGAGGTCAGAGCACAGTGCACCAAGTTATTAGATTAAATCTTATCTATTCTAAATTCACACACCTCAAAAAGTCATCACTATATCTGGTTTTCATTGACTTCCAACCCACCTTCAATAGTGTTAACCACTCCACACTGTGGCAAACCCTGAAGGGGCTGGGAGTCCCAGAAAAGATATGAAAGCTATTAATTACACTCCATTCCAGTAACACCACCCGGGGAAGTATAGCACTGATGTGAATATGCAACAGAGATTCCAATACAGCAAGGCTTCAAACAAGAATGCATACTAGCACCAACTCCTTTTAATCGCTACATAAATGACATTGTAAAATCCCTACCAAATCTCAATCTAGACGTGCCCAAAATGAGCAAGGAGCTGATCCCAATACTACTCTTCACCGATGATGTGGTGTTAATGGCCATACAGAACTATCAATGCACCATCTACTGGCAGGATTTGATTCCTTCTGCGCTACCAGAAGTTTAACTATCAATGTTGGAAAAACAAAATACATGATCCTTAACGAAAAAAACAAATTGAGAGCGATCTTCCAGGTCTGCAATAAGCCTCTGGATCATGTGTCCACCAATGACTACCAGGGAATTTGCCTGGATGGCAATATCCTGTGGTCCCCCCCAGCTCTCCAAGAGCAACCGTACTCTGGCACATCAAGCTGGGGAGATTTGTCAAATCATGTGGAAAGCACTCAGTAGACCATGCAATGTTGGCACACAAAGTGGCAGCAAGGACAGCAAACACATATGGTGCACAAATCCGGTGATATAGAAAAACCCCATCTATTCAAATCACTGAAGACAATTTTCTATGAGAGCTACTGCATTTGGGCCGTGGATCATATTGACGGATGCTTTGAGAGCAGATCTATACATTAAAAAAAAAAGGGAGGACTACATAGCATTGGCCCCAATAAAATATTGGATCTGCATTTGATCCAAGGGGGAGCTTGCATCTTACAGATCCAAACTATCGAACATCATGAAGAAGCAAGACCATCACACAATACCATGGTTCGCCCATATTACAAATGTCCTGCATAACATTGCCCTAGAAGATCTTTTGCTCCATCCGTGAATCCTTACGAAGGCTAGACTTGATTTTGGATCTGAAGGCATACTGGGAATACAGCAATCAAGTGAAATTAAGCCGAGCAGGTCCCCTGCTAAAACGCTATATGTCATTTAACCAAGACTGTGGCCTTACTTCTTTCCTAGATGAAATCTTTCCAGCAGAAAAGGGATCTCTCTATTTTAAATTCCAATTGGGCACATTGCCAGTGGCATTAGTAACTAAAAGATGGTCACCAATCACTGATGGGGGAGCAGACTTGTGCCTGTGCTCCAAGGCAGGCCGGGAAACAGTAATTTTCTCCTGTTGCGTCTTCATAAGCTAAGTATACGGATATATTACCGACGGCCACTTTTTTTTCCAAGTACAACACTAGGAAGTGCAATGAAGCAGAAGCTCTGCTTGAGATCAAATGACAAAACACAGTCTTGGATGTTTTGACCTACATCTATGCAGCCTGGAAATCAAATGCCTGAAACCAGGAAAAACTGTGTTCACCGAAAGACCATTCCTGAACATAAAGGCTCTTATGAGCTTTGTATCTGAATGATTCCCAAGAAATCTACTTGGCCGAAACTAGCATTTCCTGATGTTTAACTTACTAATATAGTTATAACCTATAAATGTGGTCTACTGAGTTAATGCACCAAAAAAAGCACTGCTTTAATGGTTCCATTCAGTGCAACAATATTATGTGCACAAAGGGGATATTACTGAGGTAAAGAAAAATATTAGTAATACTATAACAGAGTTTCCTTTTTGGATTCCATCCAACACCCTCTTAGACCTATAATGCACGAGTAGCAAACAATTTTTCAGGGTCCCTGCGTGTTTTCTTCAACAGAGATGGTCCTTTTGTTGATTTTCTCAAGCCAGCTGTAATTAGCCACATGAAGGGTAAATACTCGGGGAAATGCCAAAGCATCAGCACTTTAAGGAAGAAAGTTAATTCCCAAGTTGGGAAACCCATTTTTGTTGCCTCTGTGTATAGAGCTAATACTTATAAAGCCAATTCAATGGTGAACCCATCCTTAAAGGGGAAAAGAGTCCGTCACGTAAAGCTATAGGACTTATTTTCCGAGGGATTAACAAAAACGAAACGAAAGTTGAGGGGGCTCCCCTGCAAGGTAAACGGAGGGGCCCGCTCTGGATTTAATCCAGAGCGCTCTGGCCTGAGTACTGAGCTGAGGGTGCCCCCTGCAGTTCGCCCCCCCCCACTGCGGGGGGCCTGTTACCCCCTGACATCAAGGGTTGCACTAATGTACCTGGGCTCCAGCGGAGAAAGCCAACTCCTTTCTAGACACCTAATCCAGGGCTTTAAGTGGGATGAAAAAACGTGGGGGTCCCTCAAAGGAGCGTGACCAATGTAATTATGGGCGTGGCTTAAAACATGTAAACTAAAAGTCTGTGCTTAGCATAGTATACTGCCCAACTTGTATTTTGCTGCTTCTGTCATTGCATCCAGATATATAATACAACAAGTAATATTACACTTAGAACAAGCCAGGACTATTGGCTTTGTCTGTGGTTGTTAATTGCATATGTTAAATAAGCAACGACTATGGCTTCGTTGTATATAATATTGAAAATGGTTTCGTTCTGAAATGATGAGACTGTGAAAGAACTATAAGGAGTCTCTTTCAAATTACCTCACAGGCAGTGAGTGGTACTGCTGCAGAGGTCAGATTTCTTTTTTCACCCTGATGGTGAGGGCAAAAATGGAGGGCCCGATAGGCAGCCTGCTTATTAGAACAGCATCGGCAGGACCCGGCCCACTTAAAGCTCTGATCTAATCTAATAACTTATTTATCCCAGTGGGGTTCACTCTGCAGTATTTATGTGTATTTGCACTCCATGTCTTTAGTATGCCGTCACAAAACTAACTGTATGGCCCTTTTGAATTACTTTATCGAAAGAAAGCCCCTTCTTCCTTTAAAATATAGAGATCATGCTTTGATTGGTTGCAGGGCTTCTGTCGAGGGAAGCACAAATACACTTGCACTTTAATTGGGACTTCCAAATATGACCTCTCTCTGAAAGTACTTTCTCTCGTTTACCATTAAGTGCTAAGATAGGCGGACCCTTTGCACGGTAGACGGGGGGACCAAACTCTTGAGGGTAGGGCAAACACACTTGCACTTTATGATGATAGTTTTTAAACTGCCCTTACGCACTAAGCAGCTTTGAATCATGCAAGCTTTATCCCATATTGAAATTGCAAAAATATCAGTGGCGGCTCACAGAGGGAGTGCTGCGGGGCGCTGGGGCGGGGGAGGGGCGGAGTGAGGGGATAGTGGAGTCGGACATAGGATGGCCAGGAGTAAAGTAGATAAATAAAACTATTTAGCTTGCGCTCGCTGCATCGTCGAGGATGAGCTTGCTACAAGCTATGTTTGTTTTATTATTAGGGAAACCAACATTAAAAACTGGCCAAGCAGGCCGTAAAACAGGCCGACAAACAGCCCAAAACAAGCATTTGCAATGCAATAGGTCTCGCATTACTGAAAGTTTGAGCTGTTGGCATTGCATTATTATTTGCAACTCCAATAAGTCAAACTTCCAGTAATGCTAAACCTATTGCATTGCAAATGCTTGTTTATCACTGCAAGCATGTGGCATCACACAATTCAAAATAAATACATATGTAAAGTTAAGGGCAAGCTACAGTAGGTACCGCACTATAAAGCATTATTTAATATTTATTGAGTTGCTCTTCAATCAGTAACATTAATACTAGGTAGAGAAAATCAATACCATTCTTGTGGGAAACTGCAAAAGAGTTAAATGATATATGTCAAAACATACAAGTTGCGTATATTGGCTATATATTGGTATAATTCTGCTTAAAGTAGTTACTTGCCAGCAGGTAATAATTGCGAACCACTGACTGAGGGCAAGTGAAGTATAGCCAGAGTCACTGGAATTATGTGGCAGCAAAGGGACACTTTATGCAGCAGGGTTGACTAAACTAAGCTGCAAGATGAAGCAAATTATGCAGCATGTAGTACATTCTGTGATAGTATTTATAATTTTCACATTTTTACACCTGTTAACAGTGTCTGGGCATAGCTTACACATCATTAATGTTGGTTTATCTCCCAAATATAGTAATAAGCAACAGAAAGGTAACCAGTGAGCCTATGCAACAGGCCTTCCACTGTGCAGCAACATATGTGACTGCCTTTTAGTAACTTTTGGACCGTTTAAGCTAAACTATTTTCTGCTAAAATCTGCAGATTATACAGTAGATGATAGATTATGTGGCAAATACGGCAAATTTGTAATTATGCGGAAAAACTCTGTGACAGCACAAACATATAATTCCAGTCACTCTGAGTATAGCTGATTTACGGCACTGCAGGACAAACACCAGTGCTATGCACACCGCCACTGAGTATTGTTATTAAAGTGCTGGTGGCACCATAGGGGAGGGGGGTATGGGTATGCTGAGGAATGGAGAGAGGAAGGATGGATTATGTTTCTGAGTAGCTATGAAACTGCTGCCCCTCTGCATCAAAGTGGAGTGATCTACACAAGTACTATTTAAGTGGCTTACTCAGTTTAAATTGTGAAACGTTAGGATGGCAGCAGTGCCTGTAGTTCGTTCTGCTCTTCACATGGCCACTGTTGCAGGTATGCTTGCAGCCCCTAGTTCAATGCCTTAGGCTTGAGCACAGTGGTTGGTGTTTTCCATAGGTGAACTTTCTCTCAGACCGGAAGGAAGGTCAGTTCTCAGCGAGGGGCAGGAAGCCTGCTAAAGGCACCTGAAGCTTGCTCCAGATAGTGGCAAGGGATGGCCGCTGGACACAGATTACATCAGGAATGCACCAGAGTCACATTACATATATAAACGAGGTATGTGGTCTATTGCGAGTCTCCCCACAAAACTCACACGGCTCCCACTGGCAGCTGTACAGACTGTGCAGTCTTATTTCGGGACTCACTACTGGAGGTTTGACCCGTCCGTACAAATCCATCACCACACCTGACTGAGCACTGCGGAGGCCCGTGATTAGTGGGTGGAACTAGTTGCCAGGCAACAACAAGGCACTTTAAACCATTACCAGTATTTTTTCCTCAAGAGGTTTTATCTACATTTAAAAAAAATGCTTGTTTTGTTTAACAGTGTGAGCCTGGCCCAAAGGTATAGTCCAAAGTGAGCAGCTCAAGCCACCATGCTCATGTCATTGCTGTTTCAAGCAGCAGCCTGTGACCTATTGTCTAAGGTGCAGCGTACAACTACATTGATTAAGGGGGTAGTAGGTTGGCTCTTCCACAAACTGTCTTGTCAGCTGCTGCAATTTTGGGAACCAGTGACTTCCGTTTTGGAGGCCTGGCATGTCCAAGTGCAGAAGAAAAGGAGATAGGAGAGCTGAAGAAAGTGACACATGGGGGCAGAAGATGAGGATGCAGAAGGGGACAAAGAGAAGGAAAGGGACACAGAAGAATAAAAGGGAAGGAAAGGAGCACAGAAGGGGAATTACACAAGAAGCAGATGAAATTGACACATTGGAGACCAAGGACAGGGACACAGAAGGGGCAGACACAAAATTGGCCAGAAGGGAGCAAAAGAAACAAGTATACCGTCAGGTAGTGTGCGGAACCATTAGTTTAAACGTATTCCAAAGGTCCGTTGCTAAAATCACAGTTTGTTTAGGGGTGTGCAAAACTGCATACTTTTTCACGATATTTTGTTTTTAATAGCAGCAAATGCACACAATTGCATTAATGGCTCGAGTTGTAGTTTTCTGGTATCCGAGTTGAAATGTTTTCACACAAGAGCATAAGCTGCATGAAAAAAGTGAGGCAAAATATTTTCAGGGGTCAGGTTCAAGCACAAAATATTCGAGTTTCCCATAAATATTGAAGCAAAATATTGGAATTTCACGAATTGTGCAAAATCCACAAGCATATTTAAATTTCAAACTTGCCAACGTTTTTGTAATTGGTTGCCTTCGAGACCCACATTTTTGTCTTAAATAGTATCATTACCATAGTATAGCTAATGAGCCGGAAAATCCGACATATTTTGTGTAGGATTCCATGTCAGGTTCTCTGTCTGTCTATAGAACACAACATGTCAATTTCAGAACTTGATATCACTTGAAATGGAACACTTGGCAACGTTTTTATGCTCTGGGGGATTTCATTAAATAAGACGAGCACGAAAGCTACAAGCAAGCATAGGTTTTATGGAAAAAAAATGTTTGAAGCTAAGCAGTTTCCACAGCGACGCAACACATTTGCCTGAATCTTTGACCATCTGCGACCTATGCGCTTATTTCAATATATATATTGAAACTGAAGCATCATTTTGTGTTTCCTAATGTAGCCCTTAACTGTTCTGCAAGAATAAATGGAAAGAATAGATGCTGTTTGTGATTGACACATTTTGACTATCAGCTGTTAGTACTGCCACGTGTTTAACGACTGTGAACGAAGAGGTTTAAAGATAGAAAACAGTGCTCGAAAGGAATGAGATTTTAGCCGCTCTAGGAATGTTCAGTTGTGTAACAAGGAACATCCACAATTTTCGAATCCAAATTTGAAACAAAATGAATTTGCTAGGAGCGAATTAGGGCAAAATCAGGACAAGCAAATTGACACTCAGCATAGTGAACCAGCGCGGTGTTACAAAAGAGTGCTAGGATGATAGCAAATAAGCTCATAGAAAGTGCTCAGACCTGCAGTTCTCCCCGGAGACCAGAGCCAGTCCACAACCGGGGCAGCTGCGAGGAGCAGGCACAGACAGCAGTGCCCCCTGCTCTGAGGAAACCTGCAGCACAATCCTCCCTCTCCATCTGCCTGGCTCCGCTGTGAGGCAGACCAGGCTGGAGCATGCTGACTGATTGGGAGAGCACAGAAAGTGGGACGGAGGAGCTGGGAACTACACAAACAAAAAGTGAAACCAGTGTAGCGCTCTTGAAACGGGCGCAGCGCTGATAAAAGTATGTTCAAAATTATTAAAACATGCAAGATGGGGGGTTGGAGCGAAGTGCAAGGAACACAACAGGCTCCCTCCAGACACCTCTGACGATGAGCAGGATACAAATGCTGTGGGTTAACTAGGAAGCAAAACGAGGGTAAAGAGAATGTCTCCATGAGCCTTGTGCTCGGCTGGCACCTCGGGCATGTTTACTACGGGAACACATGGGAATGCAAAGCCATTAATCAAGCAGGATGGCTCTGTCTCCCTTCACGCCCAGGGAGGAGGGAGATGCGAGCAGAGCATCAAAGGGCTGGGTGAGAAGGGAGGGGGGAATGCAAGGGTCAAAGCGGCGAAAGTGAAAGTAATCGAGCAGAGCATCAAAGGGCTGTGTGAGAAGGGAGGGGGGAATGCAATGAGCAGAGGAGCAGCTGTGCACGTGCATGTGATCGTGCACTCAAGGTTTAGGCCAGCCAAAAGACTGTGGGTAGCACTTTGAAAATCCCACATATAAAATGTCTCTTCGAGCCTTTGGCTCGCGAGACCTAAAAAGGTTCACACACTGACTTGTCAGACCAGCCTGTTGGACACTGCCCTGGACACATCTGCCATCAATTCTACTTCTGACCATCTAGAGTGAATGTCTACTAGAATAGCAGCCTAACTGGGAGCCTAGAGCAGCCCCATGAATTGTCCAGTGGAGTCTAAGCATATTTTACACAAAGATAGATCCTCAATATGCTGTCCCAGATTTAGTTCAGTACCGCTTTTGACACCTGATCATAGGCCACCAAAAACTTTCCTTCACATGCCTGGTCGAAGTTGGACTCCAATACCCTTCATGAGTCAAACCAATACGTTTACCTTTTAAGCTCAATGAGGACACAGATCTGTCCCCTTATATTTCTACTCTTCGACTGCACATACAGTTCATTTAATATCTTGACAAAGGAACTCACTATTGCATATCTCTTTTATGCATTCTTTCTTAATTAGCATCTCAAATTCCATGATGACGTGGTCTGCCTTCGCTGCAGCCAACTACTCGCATCGCAAGATTGAACCTCCTCTAAACTCTGAAACATCCTGCACATTCCCTACTACCTCTTCAGTCTCGAACACAACACATCATTTGACAACTGTGCAAGCAATCTGCCACTCTGGTCTACCTATTAGGAATATACACAATAGAATTTATCTCCCTTCCCACCTTGCAAGTCTACCTGATCCATTCACATCTCCACCTGGGATCAACACTTTCACCAGGGGTTAATTATCAGTCCTTATCACTGTTCTCACTTCATTTGAATTCCCAAGTGGCTGCCAATACCTCCCCCCCTCAATGACTGAATAGTTTCTTTCAACCTGGACAAGAATCGGGACGCACATGCCACAGTTCTCTCCGTCGTACAAGTCACTGTGATAGAACTGCACTTGTTCCTATGGCAACATTATCGGTTATAACCACAGTTACGTTTTATTAACCTAAAATTGAGTCAATGTCAATGCTGATTATGGATTTGTTAATGCCCTTGAATACTCTCTTGGGCATGCCCAATACTCAAACACCCTTTTTCTCAATATGCTGTGCCAATCTTCAGTTCTGCTGACCACAGTTATGGATAATTTCATATAATACTCAATTAGACCCACAAACCACCTAATTTATCTTTATCAGCTGGTGTGGAAGCCTCTGCAATCACCTTCACCAAGTATGCCTTTTGCCTTTTTGCTGAAATAGTATCACTAAATAGTCAACCTGTTCCATTAGAAATTTACATTTCTCCTTGTGAAAGGTCATTACAGTGTTTTCTAACGTGCTTTAATGCCTTGTGATCTTCCACAGTTTTCATGAAAGCCAAAATCTCATCTTGAAAAAAGATGACCTTTTCTGGCCTCAGACTTCATGTATTGGAACGCACTTGCTCCAGAAATAATGGCAAAAGGCAGACGGGGAATGAAATACAATTTCCATGGTATTAAATACTATCAAAACCTTGGAATCTAAAATGTATTTACATTTGTTGGCATACTCGTCTCATATATAACTTTGAGAAGTACCGGTCCTCTTTCAGCACTAACACCAACCATGTCATTAATGCTGGGTAGGGAAAGGCTATCCAATACTATGCTTTCATTGAGGCATTGTAAATCCACAAAAAAACTAACTTCTCCTCTGTATTGTTTAGTGATGACATTAGGCGACCACCAAGCAGAGGCTTCAACAGCAATCATATTCTCTTGAACCATCTCTTTCAACATATTTTCCACGTTTCTCACAACAGGTACACACCTCGCTCTATGCATCACAGCCTCTGCACCCTCTTTCAACACTATTTTCTGAACATATTCTTTTAATATTCTAATTCTCTTCTTGAACAATGCTTTGGCATTGCTCAGTATTTCCTCCATGTTTGTGTCCTCTACCACCGTAAACTTATTGGGAGCCTTTGGGTTTATTATATGTGTAGAATATTTATGGACCCAGCTGAGCATGGAAGACCCACCACTTGCCGCAAAGATCTTGCTCTTGATACTTCTTTCCTGGTCTACTGTATCTGTCCATATCAAGGCTATTACATCAGTACTCCCTGGCACCCCTTGCGTAATGTATCTGCAGTCTTCAATTTAAGTGTTTGCCATCTTTCTATGAACATGTCTTCAATGATGATGCTGTACATGATATAGAGGCCACCAACATATGTATTTCATACCCCTAAATTTAAAGTCCTGTTCGCTGAATTATATGAATGTGTTTCCTCCCTTGTTTTTCCCATGGCTCCATTGTGTAAACCTCTATATAGCCTCTTGTCAAAGCTATCCAATGGTCAAAATGTGATTCTACGAACATCCTTGGGTGAAGTGGCCCCTCTTTCGACACTTTCTACACTCTTTGCCCATAACAGGGACGTTTTTCAAGTTTATTTCATGATAGCTCCTTGACCAATGAAACATATTTCGGCTGCAACAAATGAAGAGTGCTTATTTCCTTGTAATAAATACAAGCCTGGAAACCTTTTGAAATTGGCTTGAATACATTTTGTCATTATCTCCGCTAAAAAGGGGAGTGCAAACCCCAACATTCCAGGGTTTTTGACTAGTTCCATTCCAGTATAGGAGTCACCTGAATGCCCACCATGATCCATCTCCTATCCTGACTTCCTGTATGTATCAGATGGAAAATGGGTCTGAGAACACATCTGAACCAGGAAAGTCTCTCAAACTAGATAGCTCTCCTTTTCTCTTGCCAACAAATTATGAGTACTGGAATTAAAGATATGGAGTTTAGTTATTTGTACAGGCTAGCAGGTCAGGTCTGAATAGAAGTGGATGAAGTGGGTAGTGCAATAAAGAGGTGAGTGGACTATAAATTGCAAACCGTAATAGAGCTGATTCTAAGTGCTCCTAAGAGCAAAGGGGGTGGTTTATTTTAAGTTAGTAAACATGTTTCCAGTTAATGCTTGCACTTTCACTTTTCATGGAGTGCTATTTTTGGGAGCACAAGGACTCCTCTTGCACACTTGACTCATGCCTTTTGATGGTTAATGTCTACAGTTTTTTGTTTTGTGCTGATTTGATAGCCATTTAGTCTTTCACCATTGGGTCTATTGAAAATTCAGAGTTTAATGCGATAGCTGTGTGTGCACTTTCACAGTAGAACGTCGATGGTGGTGGTTTTAAAGTGGTTATTTGCATGTTGTTGTGGGGTAAAAAAACATGTGAGAGTTGTACTTCCAAGAAAGATGGCAGAGGGTCTGTCTAATGTCTGTGTCCTACAAGTCTCATTATGTATTTATGGTGGGACTGGGAGTCAGAATGAGGCATCTGATGCAGTTCTATTCACTTTCTAGTGGAAGCTTGACCCATATGATACTTTTTTGTTGTTACACACTCTAAATGCTTTGAGCCATTGTGGGTTGAAGGTCTCACCAAGAAAAATTGGGCTCTATAGCCTTGTTGCAACATAGGCAAATTGGCATCTAGCCGTCTGCCGATGTGTTGATGCATGTGTTGTATTTTCAGTTCTTGGATATCAAACAAATTTCTTCTCACCTTGTTTAATTTGTTGACTGTGACACACTTGAATTGATGACTGTTGTGTTAATTAATATCTCACTAAAGTGGGTGATGCATAAGTTTGGGGCCAACTAAAATTGACAGTGCTTGACTTTTCCTCCCACAGGTCACCGTATAACTAGTGGGCCTGCTGAAATGGACAGTGCATGAGATTTTGCCCTGATAAAATGGTCAATGCATGGGCTGCAGCCAGAATGAAAAATACAGAGGTTATATAGCGGTGTGGTATTAGCTACACTGAAATGACCTCAGCACAGTTTCTAATTTCAGTTTGGTTATATTGGTTCAGAGGTTGAAATTATTTTGTATTGTACTCTGAGGTCTGCGTTATTTTGTATGTGAATATACGTGTTTGTTGTATGGAAGGAAGGTGTGCGTTTTCTTGTAGTTGTTGAAGTTCTTATAGTTTTTGTATTTTTACAAACATGGAGAAGTTTTGTGTCCTGGTCTAGCCATCTTTTTGTTTGAGTACGTAACTGATAATTCAATCGAATGTATAGTGTCAAATTGGTCCCTTAATGTGGAGGCTATAATATGTTAGCTACAAAGTGCAAAGTATACGAAGCCTTCTGGTGGAAAAAAGATCAGGGCAAATGAGAAGACCTTACCAGTTGTGCACATGTGCTAAGTAGCTTCGAAATTGAAAGATTTTTGTGTACAGGCTGTCACTACAAGTAATTAAATAATTAAAAGATTACATATCTTCATTTCTAACACACAAGGTAACAAAAGAGGTACAAATCAAAAAGTCTTTGCTGAGAAGTTGAAACTATCCTGTCCTACAGGTTCATATAGAGATATTCGAGAGGTCGCCTCACCCATAACTTATCATGGCAAGCTTCATCATAGGCGACCTTTCACACTGGCGTAAGATTGTACCACTACAGTGGACTCAACCAAAGATTTCACCATTTGCGTAATATAAACAGTCTTTTATGCAAGTAGCATTAGTCTTTACTGTGCAAAAGCATAAGAAATGAGCCCGCGGAGGAGCCAAGATGGCGACCGGGACGGCAGCGTAGGCTCCCGGCTCCGTGAACCTCCACATCCCGCACAGATATCCTGCATGTGATCCTCAGCCTGTGCTACATGCCCGTGTTGGTGATCGAGAGCGGCAACCGATCGTGTGATCCTGAAGCTTCCAGCGGCGGTACCGCCCGAGAAATGCTCATTTGAAGTTTGCGGCCTGTGCAGCCCTGGAACCGGGACCTCGGGTGGACAACATGGCCGGGCGGCAGTTCAACAACAGCGGCCATTGGTGACCGGGTGGAGTCGGACTACCGAAGCGGCGCGAATATTGGCCTGAATCTCGCAGTGGTCGCTCCTATCACCGAGAGTAGCGTGACGGTGGATGCCCGGGGTGACGATTCCAGGGGTTTATCGGCGATCGCCTGGACCCTCGCCAGTGAACTGATCGGACGCGGCCTGTGGCCCGTCCCGATTTGCGCGGGCTGCTCCCGGTTTTCGCGGACACTGGCCCAGGGGGAGAACGACTGTTACCTGTGGCCGCACACTGTATACACGTTTTGCCTGCCTCCGGACCTTTGTTTGCAGGGATATGGAACTTGCTGCGCACGTGCCTGAGACCCGGTCCCCATCTGGGATGGCCCTGCCCTGCGGCCATCTTGATGGGATGGACTCTGTTATCCTGTACACTGGGTCTCAGCAAGATTGGGTGTGTGTGGCGCAAAGGAGCATGGCGGAGCGAGCGCGGGGGACTGTGCTGGGGTACGGTGACCTTCTAGATGCTCTCGGAGTCCTTCATTCCACCCTGGTCCACGGCGCCCGGGTATTGGGGAGGAAGCTGGATGGTATTGCGTCAGCGTCGGAAAAGTTGCGGTCTGCCTGTCCCCAGGTACATAAGGCTCTGTCTCACCTTCCACAGGAGGAAAGTACCGTGACCGCCTCTGTGAATAAGGGACGGATGGAAACTTTGGACACTGTGGCAGCGTGTGGTCGGCTGGCTGTGGGGTCGGTCTGTTCCGGAGGTTTTGGACTTGAGCAGACGGTGGTGACTTTGTCCCATGCGCGGCCTCCGGCGACCCAGGCAATCTTTACGCAACGATCGCCTGCTCTGGCCGATTTCTCCTTCCTGGACCTTGTGTGCGGCACGGGCCCTGGGGCAGTACTGGGAAAGGTGATCTTCCATGACGATGACTGTGCTGATGTTTCGAAACGTCCTCCCCACATGTGTGTGTCCCTTCCTAGTCTTCTCTGGATGCTCCTCTTCCTTGTAACTTTGGACATGATGGTGGGTCGATGGGTATGCACTGGTGGATTCGCAAAGAGTGGCCAAGGATAAGGCTGATCCTTCCGAGGTGGTCAATTAATAGGCGGGCGGGCTGGGGGGTTGTGTGCTTTCACGACGTAACTAATAGTGTAGCCAGCGCATAATGCTCCCCATTTCTCTTAGATATGGCCGAATTTTTGCTGTTTACTGTTTGCGCTGGGGAGGAATATATTGTGCGGGAGGGAGAAGCCGGGGGCATGGTTGAAGGCCCTCCTCCAGTTTATTATTACTCTCTCCCCTTTTCTGTTAGGGGGGGTTTCCTCTCTTTCCCCTTTTTCTCTGTTTCTTCTATATTTCGGGTCTGGTTCTGGGGCGACAGGCACGCTGCGGGGGGGGGGCCGTAGTCATCTGCAGAGGTGCAGGGTGGGGGGGTGGGGGAGGGGCTTCTTTAGTCCTTTACTTTGTTTCTATGGCCTCCTTTTTCTTTTCTTATTCTTCTTTGTCTTTTTCTGGGGTCAGTGCGGTAGGTGTCCTTCGTGGCCAATCATTGTTTTTCATTTGTGCCTCATTTCAGTGGGGTTTTCTGGGTCCTAGGGCAGGAGACTGCAGGCGCAAACGGCTCGTGATATTCCTCCACATCCTGAACTTTCTGTTTCTGCGCCATTGACTTGATAGCTTGCCATTTATTGTTGACGTTCATTATTCTGCCTGCCTTTTTTCGCTGCTGAGAACTTGATTGGCACCTGATCCTTCTATCCCTTATTGTAAAATGAAAATCTTTTATATCCTGGTTCCCCTCTTGGCCTATTCGGTGGACAAGAGAATACTAGCATGGAAAACCTGCTTCCCGAGGTGCTACATGTGATTAAAATCTGTTTGCTGTTAATTTCACTGCTTAGCGGCCGGCCCCGAGGGTTGTAGGCCCATACTTGTCTTTATTTGCAATGTCAATAAAGGTTTTCCAAAAAAAAAAAAAAAAAAGAAATGAGCCCGCAATGATTCCCCTCTACGGTCCATTCTAGGATGAGTAGTGAGTTTCCAATGTTACACCATACCGTTTTTCTTGTATAAGTGTTGTGGACTCTTTACAAATATTGTGGGGTTCTCCTCATTTTCTGCCTGTTGTGTAGTTAACATACTAGATTTCCCATGAGCCCGTGCTATCATACTTCATGTAACCATTGCGTACGGACGTGCGCACACGACGCAATGCAGCAGCAATAAAAAGGGGTTTGCCTTCCATCTCTCCCTTGTTACAATATGGCATCATGAGGGGTTCTTGGGTTACAAAGTTCTGTTGCATATCTACAATATTAGTATTTTACAATCGGGTTTCCTTTTATCGTCAGCTTTTTGCGATCAATTAGATATACTTGCATCTCTGAGTAATTTTCCCTCTACTTAATGAGTACAATTTATACCCACCTATGCGGAGGACACCAGGGTATAATTATTTACCTTGTTTGTTTATTCTGAAGATGGTATCTTCATGTGACCAGCACATATGTTTCAACCTGTTCATATACCATTTCCTCGGGGAATTAGATTCCCCTCCAATATTCTATAACCTAGTAGTACGGATGAATAGCTTTCAATTTGGCTTGAATAATGGATTTTTTTTTTGTGTTGATCGCTCGATGTACACGTAGAGCGTTAGTACAGAGGAGATGCCCCTCATTTTGAACCATGAAGTCTGAATCTACCCCACAGTTGGCTAAGTGCCCATGCTGTTAGAGTGTTTTTGTGCTTACCACCGGCACTTAAACACACTCTGCCTGTTGTTACAAGGCCAGCTCGTTCACAAGAATCCCTCACTTACCTTTAGAGACTTGCAGTGCTCACTTTAGAGTTAGTATGAGGAACGAGTATATTTTTAGTTTGAGTAACAGTCAATGTCTTAGATGTTTTTTTTGTGAGTATGAGCATATGGAGATGCAGCTGGTTTAAAATGTGTTGAATATTTTGTTTCAATAAAATGCACCTATTCTGTTTTGTTCCTACAGGGTTCCTTTATGTGTAAGGACGTATAGGTATGAGAGCCTTGCCCTCAAGCCTTTTTGCATGGAATGCATGCATGTATGGAATGAGTAGGGAGTTTATTGCCCTGAAATAGACCTTTGACCAGTTTTTGACATTTAGCTAGGTCACAATATGTTGGCATCTCTATCTGGTCAGGTGAAACATTATTTTCTACCCTTCTACCACATCTTTTGATTTTATCCCGTACCACAGCAAACCAATAATAAAGAAAAGTTTCTTTGGGTATATCCTTGGGTATTTTTAACACTTAATCTGGACCTCTGAATTTGTCCTGTGGAAAAAGAATATCTAAGAACTCCCAATTTTTGGGTTGAGTCCACTGGAGTGGTACCATCTTACTGCAGTGTGGGCAGTCGCCTATGAGGAAGCATGTCATAAGTTATAGGTGAGGTGACCTCTCCAATATTTCTATATGAGCTTGTAGGTCAAAATAGTCACTGCACCTCAGTGTAGGTTTTTTTGTATATCTTCTAGGACCCTAGTATCTTGTGTACTGGTATGTTAATTAGAAGGATGTACTTGGGTTTCTTCCTCTTAACTCTCCTTGAGTGAATATATCCTCCTTTCAACCTTGGCCTGAGCAGTTTATTTTGAATTTCGATAGTAGTTTATTGGTACCTCTTTAAAAATCTATGAACATTTGCACTTAAAAGCCAATTATGCATTATCTTTGACCTACATCACCTAGTAATAACTTTGTGTGAAAAAATGAACAAAAATAATATATATGGTAAGCATCAGCGTGCTGGTTTTTTCTTTGATATTAATCACTCCTATAATCGCCTCCTAGTTACTAGATCCTTTTTGATGAACAATAAATGTTACAAAAGGCATCTAACATGTGGTTACGCCTTAAGGATTAATAGAGTGTGCATAAGTCTCCACCTTGCCTGCAGTTCATTTCAGTAAATTAACTAGTCACGCAGTTTTTAATGGCATGCAAGTTAAAACATGCTCAAATTTAAAACTCAAAACATTTACACGGGTGCCACAATTAAATCTGCTAGTTATTTGCTATTCCAGTCTCAATGTATGCTAGACAATGTAGACTACATGATACTTTTGTTCCCAGTGTTGCCAGGTCTCATTTGCTGAAAAGCTTCGTTATCGCCAATTTGTTTTTAATTAAATACCTGCAGCGTTGTTCATTCAACAATCGTGTTCTTCTGCAGTCTTTCCAAGCACATAGTGGAGACGGTGCCATATGAGGTATCCGTCCAATAGAACAACACGTTTTTATCATAGAACAAAGCTATCAGTGGCTAAATCTGTCCTCTGTATTGCCATACTTTCAAATTTGTATAAATCAAAGAGAGGGAGTAAGAAGGAGTTGCGACCCACTCAGCTTCTTATACCAATGCTTAAAAATCAGGAGAGAGTGGGTCACTGGTCCTGAAAGAACCAAAGTTAGAAACAGTAGTTCAGAGACTGTTAAGAAACCCTCAATCACGTTTATTGCAGGTGGTGTTCCAGCGGTATGTTCGATTATCCGCTTATGCTTGACAACGTGACAGCATCATCATCGGGTTACTGTGTGCTTCCTCCACCCGGAGGTTTTTGCCTCTGGTTTTTTCAGTAGTGATCGTAGTGGTGAAAAAATACCCGTGTGTGGTGAGGTGATCTACGTGAGTGTAAGATAAAAGACTCGTCAAACCAGTCAATAATTTTTAATAAAACTGGGTGCGAGTTTTCCATTGTCTCCCATATATCACTGTACTAGTCATTGATAGCACATCCTAGTCTGTTATCCTGCACCATAATTCTAACCTATATACCATCATTTGCCAAAATCAATCTGATGAAATGCAGTGCTACATTTTGTTGCATATTAAAAGTGGGATTTGGATAATCAATATTGGAATAAAAAGGATGGGGGGATTCATGCTTAGGCCAGGGTTTACATATGAAAAATGCTATCATTTTTTTCTTTCCCAATTCTGATCTCTCTCCATTCTTGAACAGTTTACGATTCCTATGGCAAAGCCAGTGAGAAGAGTACAACACAAAGGGCATCCATAGCTGTAGTAATTGGACTTCAGGGTATACTTCAGCTTATAGTTTTGATTGCGGTTATTTTACTGAGTCTAGCCATCCACTTGTAAAAGACCTTCTTGTGATAGAAAGAGAATTGGAAAACCACTCCTTTAAAATCACCTTAAAAGGGACTCCGGATTGTAATTTAATGTGCTTAATTGTACACACTCCTTCCCCTCAGCATTGTTGGTGTGGAATTTACTAACCCAGCTCAGATCTAGGATAGTGAATCAGCCGGAGACTGTGTAGTGGACGTTGTAGCCTTTGATTGTCTTGCAAGGTTTTCCAAGGCCATGTGTACCTATTTCTGGTGTGAAGCATGATCATTCCACATGTTCGCGTGGCCATTCGTTTGGTCATTGCTCCTTTTGATGTCAACTTGACCCACTTTGATGTACCGTGTGCTTCTCCAAATGAGGTCTTGGGTGATTGTCTCACTTGGTGATGAATTATTCTGGGTGTACTGCTGTGGGTCCTTCCTTACATGAGCTGTGCTCCTCGTGGTAGCATGAAATGTAGAAGTTGTATCCTTTGATGGGTGTAGTGGCATTCAGTTAGGAAAGACTGAGTGATAACAGTCTCCTTGTTATTACTGTGTTCTTATTAGTGATGCAACTCTGCTTGTCCCTGGTTATTTGCTGCAGTGGTTTCCTACTAATGAGACCTGAGGTTGATGTGTTTTTGTCTACAGGCAACAGCTGTGCCTCTACCTAGGTGGACTGTCCCTCAACTATAGAGTACAAATACTCCAATTCTTTCTTGTTGATTTGTCTTCAGGCAGTGGTGTTACTGAGTCTCTTCTCCCAAGTAGTGGTGTCTTAAGAAGAAAACCAAATCATCCACATTTTTGGAAAGGTTATTTTTATGAACTGAAGTGGAGCCGGGTAGATTAGGATGTGTGCTATTGCACTTGCCATTAAGCAACGTGCACTTTTGTTAGAAATTCAAGGTGGTATGGCCGGTGTCTATGTACAAAGTATTTTAGCTTTAAACGTTTGGTTACCTACTAGGAATGTAATTAGCCCACTAGCCCCAGTATGTCTTAGTCCATCCATTGGAGTGCAAACCAATACATGTACTGTACATGATGGGGTATGAGGTGTGGTTTTATGAATGGAGGTTTACTAATGCCCAAGCAGGCACAGCAAATGTTCAGGAGGCTGAATTGCGACCATCTTTAATTGACCAAGTTCTCAGAACATCTTCAGTTAAATATTGCAAATATTAATGTGCAGCAGAATGTATAAGGCTCCTACCAAAGCATTGACCTGTGTTGAACACCCACTTTCCGTTTTGACACATGCAATGTCCTCCTTAAGGTGAGAGCTGGGGCAATATTCATCTAGAAAATGACACCATCTTGGACTTGAAGTGCCCGTTATTCCTGTCATATGTTTTCATCTTGAACTCAAATGAGTTTCCTCTGTAGACTCAATTCCATGTAATGTTACTATGTACATGACCGGGTGTTGTAATGCTGGTTTTCATGTTACAACAATGGCTGATCACGCTCCCTTGGTTTCCAGGTTTCCAGAAGGAAGCAGAGGCTTTACTATCGGTTACAAAACTGAGCACCGTCAGTGACTCTCAAAACATGAAGAAAGCCCGGGAGATGCTGAAAAGAGTCACTAGTGAGACCGACATCTTTCCTGCAGTTTGGGGCCTGCCCAAGAGATACCTCTTTGTAATGGTGAGTTTTTGCTTTTGTTTTAATAACCTAATTAATATAAATATCCAGAGGGGATGTGTAAGAAAGTGGATTATTAGTTGGGGTGGATGGGAGTCTACCACAGTGAATAAGGACACAAACTTGTTATGGTAAAATAGTTTCAGCAATTGAAAACTGAGCTCAGCCTCCCTGGAAGCTATGCACACAGCAGCCAGGCTTAAGGAAAATGTGTACAGTATCAGAAACAAAACAGTTAAAAAGTCAAAAACCAACATAATTAAAAATCCCCAAATAATTAAAAGGAAAAATGTAATGAGTAAAATGACACCAAAACAACAAGCATTGGAAATGCAATAGGTCTCGCATTTGTTGGAGTTGGAGCTATTGGCATTATAAATGGCAATGTTTTTCACTTATGCAATAGTTATTTTATTTGTTGGAGCTACTGGCATTGAAAATGGCAATGTTTTGTACTTGTGTTATGGCGTGTATGTATGTGTAGTGTTGAATTATGTAGATTGGATTTGATTAGTTGTGTAATTGTGTGCTGTGACGTGGATTTGTGCATTGCAATTATGTTGTTAGTAATTATGTGGTAATGGGTGTGCTGGAATTATGTGGTGTGGGATTGTGTATTTTAGAGTTTAATTATGTGGAATGTTGTTTTGTGTTGTGGAGTGGTATGAAGCGCAGTTTAATGATATGGTGTGCTGTTGAGGACTGCCTTCCATTGCGCACAAACGCCTATAAATAATACTTTTAAAAGTACATAATACTTGATGTAAATGGCCAAACATTAATGCACTTGGTATGGATATGCCATCCCCACCTTAATACATCAAAGAACTCCGTTGTGTCTTTTTCTGTAGACTTTGTACAGCATGCTCATTACTTATCTCAGCACTTACAAAATAATCAAGGCCCTGAGCTAAACCATCACGTGACCCGCAGTCACAAGAACAGTCCTCATGGAGTGACAGGCTGCTGATTGTAGGTGCTTGCATTTATTGCATAGAGGCACAATGTCTCAAAGATATGCACTGGTACAGCACAGTGGTGTAATCCCATCACCAGATGGAAGGTGGCACTGCAGGTAGGGATAGAGGTTCTCTGGCGGAGACTTGTCAACTTATTAGGGAGTTTGGTCTTCATAGAGGTACATTGGTAGAGACAGTGGTCCTAGCAGTTGGCAGCAGGTAGTGTTCGTCAGAATAGCTCATGGAGGCAGTTTCAGAGCACTGTAGCCCGGTAACTGCTAGGTGGTTGGATGGTCAAGATGAAGGTGCACTGGCAGAGCAGTATAGTCAGTCAATGATTCAGTCACGCGTTGTGGTTCAGAATGTGCGTTAATTGAGTGAGCACAGTGTTCGCAAACAGGTCATAGAGGGTGATCAGGACAGAGATGTACTGTTAGAGGCTTACGGTCTCTTAAAACTGAGGTCAGGGGATGGTCAAATTTGGAGTTGCTTTAGGTACATCCGGGGTGAACTGGCATAACACTGCGGTCCAAGAACTGGTAGCAGGCGATCGGATGGCCTGAATCGAGGTACACTACGTAAACTATAGTGGTCTAAATGTGGAATACTGTGCCCTAGTCCCACAGGCATCACCATTTACATCCCCACCACCCTCATTAAAATCCAGGCTCCGCGCTGGAAACATTTAATTAAAGCGGCCCTATATCTGAAGGCAGCATGGCCGGGATTGGCACTCCGCAGAGCATGCTGTCTAGATTGCACCTTCTCTGATGACAGGCAGGAGTTAATCTGTACCAGGGAGGAGAGTGGGGGCAACACTGCCACCTGAAACTAACGAGTTAAACGAGATGGACTGGATTACAGTAGTTTTCTCCTGCGTTCGGTAGGTTTGCACTGATGTTTGCACTGTGTAACTGGTGAAAAAACACATATTTCACACTAGTGCAAATGGAGGTGCAAAATTGCATTTTTTTGTCAACTGCGAGCAAACTGTTTTCTAACGTGACATCAACAGGCTCAGTCAGTGTGGCTTCACGTGGGACCAGACACAGCTAGTGTGGATATCTCCTGAGGCTCTTAACCAACAAAGGATGACATTGGAAATGCACAATCAGTGTACCTTTACTATTGCTTTGACACAAGCTGTGTGGCACCAGGTCTCGTACTAGCAGTCAGCATGGCATAAACTGTGATGGCACCTATAGGTGTGATTTCTCTAGGGATTAACCGTAATCCTTGTTGGCTCTGCATGGAGAAGCTAATAACTTTTGGGTCACCTGAGAGCGGGCACAACCAGTGCCCCATTTCTGAGGACAGGGCACGAGCGAAGTGACATCACTGCGGACTGGACCCAGGAAGTGGGCAGCTTCATGAACCAGAGATGATCATTGTCGCAACTCAGGACACTAGGCACCGGGTGGCACTAAGGCCTGTTACTTCAACCAGACCCAGAATATGTGGCATCACCGCACACATGGCATAACCAATGTTGCATCACTTACAGCAGGACAAAGCCAGTGCGACACTATATCACGTTTGACCTGCCAAAGCTGCACACCAAAAAGTATTCGGTCAGACATTATGGTGTCACTGGGCACCAGACTGTCTGCACCAGATCCATGACCTGTAAATTGGGCACAGTTTGTAACAAATATATTTATACCACTCGGATCTGGCAGATGTTTGCGCCCTCCGAGCCAGAACCGACCGTGCAGCTCTGGAGACGGCCCTCAGAGCTGTGGCGGCAGCAGATGCTCCACGTTCTGAGGCTGTAGAGATCTTGGAACCGCAAGACCTGCAGAAGAGGGCCGAAGACACATCAACACTTGAAAGGCCTGGCCGAAATTCTGAAAGGAAGAAAACTCTTCATTCCATGTACCGCAGGGCTAAATTTGGATTACCGATTACAATTTTACGAATTAAGTAATAGCCTCCAGGTAGAAAATGAGCCCTGCATTGTTTCGCCAGGAAATTTCAATTTCAAAACAGTGCAAGGAAACTCCCTTTGAAAGCAAACAGTGGCACAGAAAGGACCGCAGTAATGAGTGGAATGAGGGGGTGCGAACGAGGACGCAACTGATGGCCAGAGCTGGCCAACCAAAAGAATCGATCAGTGATGTCCACTGGGAGGGAGCAAAGGACCCAAAAGCAGGACAGATCAACACTATTGACCAACCAGAGTAAAGGAATTTTGAAAGACAGGCCAACCAACCAACCAAAAGCGATGGACGTGTCAAAAGGCCATTTACTGAATACAGCATGCCTCGCAGAGCAGCGCATGCACTGCCGAGGCTAGACCTAAAAATCTTATAAGAGGAGCCGGTGATGAAACTTGTTAAACAGTTAAGGCGAAAAGCATCAAGGAAAAGTAAAGTGCCAATCAGTAGTCACTGTTCACAGTTGACTGGCACCTAAGCATGATTTCAGGCAGACTATGAAGCGTGTCATTCACCTAGCGGGATTGCGCTAGTCAGAGGCTTTTTCATTATGACTTGGTCTGCGAAATGGAAGTTGAAATTCTCCAGCATGTTGAGATTGCAGACTGTATTCGCAGAAGTTCTCCCAGAACTGGATAACTTCTGTATGGAGTCCTGCTGAAGCCATTACTGTTATATTTCATATCGGTACCCTAATAGAGGTCCAGGAACATTGTACACTTTCCCTACATCCACTCCCGTTATTTCATATAAACAAGCCTTATAAGGACACAACTCCAAATAAGGACAGAATGCCTTAGAGGGAGATTACGCCTTATAATAAGGACTGTAGCCTTTTAGGGACTAAACCTTTCACCTAGTTCCATGCCGAGGGTGGGTTTTTTCCAATCGATATTGCTAAGACGTCATCCTTTGCACATATGAATAATTGATGAGTACACTCTCCAGGAGGCATACTTCACCTCTCCCATCGACGCACAAGGTTTAATCCCCAACGTCCTCCTCATACTGAACAATGGGTAACGCACGTACATAGACTGTATAAATACAGCACCTCTTGCTATCAGAAGGCAGGAGGGAACCGAGACTTCAAGACCGACACACTGACCAGAGACGCTGCAGCTTCGGCATGCCATCGCTCTAGCTGACAGTGGTCTGACGATCCCTTGCAGGGTGTCCAGCTCAAGACCAGGACTAAGTCCCACACTCTCACTGTTCAGGTATTGGGGTTTGGCTCAATCCTAGCGAGATTCTTGGCTCATAGGCTCATAGGCTCATAGGCTCTTAGGCGTAGGCTCTGTAGCACCTAGTCACATGCTAGGTACACTTGGGTACTTCTAGTTAGGCATCTTAGGAGTATGCACTTTAATTTATAAATTAATTTCATATCCATGTATATGTTTGTGACTATTGCAAAATGGTAGAACAATACTATTCCTTTTTATTCACTGTACTGCTGGTTCTATATCTCTGCTACTGTGTTACAGTTGTACCAGCGCACTTATTCTACATGAGAAGAACTACGGTACAATAAATTCTTACTGTAAAAATGCTAGGATGTTTCTTCTCAGTATCTCTCTGAGAGCAAAACAAGCAAGCACGAGTGGCTGGGTGAAAAGTAGTATATTGTTTCCATGAGTCTGAGGTGATTGTGTTCTGAGGTTGCCAAAAACGAATCTCTCTGATAGCAGGAGATTCTAGTGGCACTGCGAGCTAGCTAATGCAAATCATAGGCTAACATATGCTGCGGGGGTGCACAGAGTCAGTCTGCCACCAGACCCACAGTATGTTATCTATAAACAGCGTAGGTCCTGCATGACGGGGTACTATTAGGACTACACTACATTACTTTTGGCAGGAGAAATTCATATTATGCAGCAGCCAAAGTCCTCATATTAGGTGGATATTTTGCCCACTTTTGACCAGTCAAGATTTTTACCTGCATACTTGGTCTTTCCTATGGAGCTCAAAATCCCCCAGCCACGCAATTCTAAAGCTGTATCTGGGAAAGTCACTTCAAAATAGGACATCTCAGTTGCAAAGTCCCACTGACTCACCGAAGGTCTTGGAAATTCAGAAATTTCCCATTATTTAGAATTTCTGAAGCAACTCCTCTTGGTCACTTTTAAGGCTCCCAGGAACTCTGGGACAGCAATAGGGATAGCTTTCCAGCATAACCCACCTGCAGGGTCTAGTTGCTAAAGGTCAGGTGGGCACTTCAGGAAAAAGGCTTCTAACCACTTGTTTTGTCCCTGTCCCAGACAACCAACCCTCACAGTCTGCTTCTTAGTCCTGGATACAGGTCTGAGAAGGTTCAGCCCTTCAGGTCTCCATTAGGGTCTCAAAAAGCGTGTCCAGTTTTCGACTGTTCTTCTACAGGTTGAGAGAGTGTTCTGCTGAGCTGTAGGTGTGGTGTCCGCTTTGTAGATTTCACTAGTAAGTGGGTGGGGTAACTCTGGGACAGTCCCTAACCAATGAGAAAGAAGTTCTCTGGGTTGTCCTTCCCACTTTTGCACCGCATTCTGTTCACCTTACTGCAAACTACCCCGCATTGCACCATTCAGAGGCAAACCCAATATGACAGAATCATTCTGCATCTTGAAGGGGGCTTGTATTCCAGATAGAGGTTTGTTTAGGAAAATGAGCACTCTCCCTCTACTCTGCTACACCAAATTAGTTCCAGGACCTGCTCCCTCTCCCTGTGGGCCGATGCCAAACTGGCTGCAGAGGGCCTATGGGACAATAGACTTCCCTAAGTCTCCCTTTACTCTTAACTATGAACGGGTAGGCATAACCCTGGTCCCTTTGAAGTTAATGAAGTTCCTGAACCTGTCCTTTGCCTCTTCATAAGCTGTTGTGCCACATACATCCCAACCAGGTCTACTTGTGAAAAGGAGTAAGCCATTGTTTCTGCTCTTGGAGCAGTTTTCATACCTCAATAAGGGGAAAGCAATTGCAGGGCAATCTGCCAGCAAGCTAATAATAATTAGCCTGCTGGGGTCTCAGACAGACAAGGTTTCACTTTGTAAAAATCACTTTTCCTAAATATTTATGTTTATGTAAATAATTGTTTTTTCTTATTATTAACATTAAATATAGTCATGTTTGAATTATTCCAGTAGCTTGTCCCAAACTGGAGATATCCGGTTTGGGATTTTAATCTGAGCCCTTTTTTCCCTTCTTTTTTCTCCTAGGACAGCTACAGCTTTTTATAGTGAAAGTGGCTTTTGGGTCACTGTAGGTCCTTACCAATATTACATTCTTTCTTTTCTCGTTTTTAAATACTAGGCGCCCCTGCCTTCCACATACAGTACTTACTTAGGGGTTACTTATTTAATATTTAAAAGCAGGGATCTTTCCTGTCACAAAGGGTTATTTTGACAGGGTCCCCTGCAGGTTTAAAAGCGGCATGAGTCCAGCTACTTAAACAGTCCTGTAGCTCAGTTTCCTTTTATCAGCCTAGTACATGGCACAACATGTGCTGCAATCTATAGGTGACATTTACCTTTTCCAATTCATGGGTGTACTTTCTTCGCCATGTATTATGGCCTTACTTGGAACATAAATTTGTTAATTTGGAGTTAACAAATGTTACCATATGTAGGAAAGTGTGTTTTTAGTAGGTGCAGGTAAGTACCTACAGCTAGCATTAATACCACAATCCCTTATAAGGACCAGTCACTCAATAAATTAATTCTTGCTCGTTCCTTAATGGCTTGGCAGACGAGCAGTCAGGCTTTACTTAGGAGATAGGTGTGTAAAGCATTTAATGACACCAAAACAGTAAATAATTAAAAGACACAACACAATAAAAATGAAACACCAATTTATAAAACTAGGTAATATTGTTATCTTTAAAATAACACCAGCATGACAAATTCAATGTAGGGAACCGGAGATAGGAATTTTTAAAGATTCAATTAGAAAAATGGAAAGCACAAACCGCGTTTATCTAGTTGCACTGGACCGGAGCAAAGTCAAAGTTCAGACCGACCCCTATGGAGCGTGGGTGAGATACGATGAGTGTTTGGGCTCGGTCAGGTTTTTACTTAATGACTTATTTGGTGCTTTCTCTCTCTACATCAAGCAGTTGGGTGCTCGTATCCGGATTTCAAGTCGAGGATGATGGCCTGCTGCAGCGCGATGCCTCGTGAGCCCTGGAGGTTTTTGTCTTCATCATCGATGCTGCGGAGCTCCGGATCTTTCAGTGGGGCATACCTGCGTGGTCAGGCTGAGATGCGGTTTAATGTCACTTTTTTTAACTCTCGTCGTCAATGCCGGTGTTCCTCTGGAGCTTTTACACAAAACTTGGTAAAAAATTCCCAAACTTTCAGACGTTCGTCTCTGAAGGTTCCTTGATGTGAGAAAGGGTTCCAAAGCACCAGCCAAGGGTTCAGATGCTCTAGTTTGCCTCTTGGGGTCTGGGAATCCAACTGCCACAATGCACCTGGTCAGTCCAGGAAAATCCATGTGAAGCTGGTCAGTTGAAGATGTCCCATTGGTGGATGTTGCAGGTGGCTTCTTTCAGCACTTTTCTACCTGTTGCTGCTCAGGGAGGCCACTCCTCATCCTTGAAGACAGGCAAACTTCTTCTTGTGTGGAGCCTTTAGAGTGCAGCAGGTGCAGTCCTACTGAGTGCAGTCCTCTATTGTGCATACCAAGGGTCCAGCAGGGCAGTCCTTCTCCATATGTTTCAATCGGGGATCTGAGGGACTCCTGTAGATCTCACATATTTATTCCCCATTCTGGGTTGGAAAGAGGGGGGGCACCCCAACTCTCTGCTATGACCACTTCTTGGAAAGTGTGGCATATTTGTGACCCAGATTACACAGTTCTCAAAAATCTAAACAAATTAACTCTCCTCTTGGAGTGCAAGTCTGTCTAGCCCAACCCACAGGTAAATTGGTGACTTTTCCCTACACTCCTCTTCCAGCCCTTATCCTAATCTAATTGGGGGGGGGCACCCATCTGGATGGGGATCAAGGAAGCAGGGGCTGGCCTGAGTCCTGTTACATCTGTGCTTCTACCTTTGAAGTGGGCTGGCCATAATTGCCAGAGATTCATATCCTGTCAGAACGACATCTATTCCATCCACTTCCTGTGAGGCCATGCAATTTGCTATCAACATTTCCCCCCTGTTTAATTTCAAGGGTATACTAATATATCGTCCTCCAGGATCAAAGACGACCTTCCTGTCCAACATAAACACCATGATGGAATCTGTAGCCACAGAAAGTAGCTTCACGGTTCTAGGTGACCTGAACTTTCTCTTAGATCTAGGTCACCTTACCGATTCTGCCGCCCTCATCTCTGATCTAGGTACCCTAGGGCTAAAACAACTTGTCACATCCTCTACCCATCAAGCAGGCCACATTTTAGACCCCATCTTTTCTAACCTAGAAGGACTGCAAATCACCAATATTTTGCCTATGCCTTGGACCGACCACTCTGCAATTTTTGCAAATATAGCCACCAATAATCACTGTAATAATAATCCTCAACCTATACCTAAACAATCTTTTAAAGATTGGAAAAATATAAATCAAGAAGATTTGAAGCTCATACTAGAACAAACCCACCCAGTGTTCGCTTCAGACCCCAATTTAGCGCTCCAGCAATTATACGACTGGATGGGCCAGGCAACACACCAATCAGCCCCTTCTAAAGAACACTGTAGTAATAGAGCTAAACCCACCGCACCTTGGTACAATGACAAACTAAGGACACAAAAACAGATAAATCGTAGCAAGGAAAGAACTTGGAGAAAAGACTATGATATTAGTAGTAAATCTGTCTATAAGGAATCCTTAGCACTACACAAAAACATGATAGCGGAAGCAAAAAAAGAATACTACAGTGATCAAATTGAGAAAGCTAAGAACTCCAGCAAACAACTATTCTTAATCACCAAAGCATTATCAGGCAATTCCCCAGACCTCACTCCCCCTCCGTCACAATTTTTGTGTGACTCTCTTGCCTCTTTTTTCTACACTAAAGTAGATGATATCTACCAGGCGTTCTCTTCCAAATCACCTCCGGGTTCAATCTCATCTACCACTCTCCCCCCAGCTAACACGTTCCCTTGCTTCCAACCAGTCACCCCGGACCAAATAAAAAATACATTATCTACCATTAAATCAGGTTCACCCCTGGACCCCTGCCCTTTATCTGTACTTAGACCAGTAATGGATGCCATTATACCGGCACTCACGTTGGTTTGCAATTTAATATTGCTGTCGGGCAATTATCCGGACCCTCTCAAAAACACTTTACTAAAACCTCTGCTAAAAAAACCCTCACTGGACAAAAGTGAGTTAAAAAACTATCGACCAATTGCTAGTCTACCCTTCATGGCAAAGATGATTGAAAAAATCATGAATACCCAGATTTCCGAGTTTATTGAAAAACATCAGCTTCTCGACAACACGCAGTTTGGGTTTAGAAAACATCACGGGACAGAGACAGCCTTGATCAAAGCCGCTGATGATATCAGGGTCATCAGGGACCAGGGTGGCACTGCCATACTGGTTCTGCTAGATTTATCAGCGGCTTTCGACACGGTCGACCACAACACCTTGGTCGACCGTGTCCAAGGACTTGGCATCTGCCACACTGCCAAAAACCTAATAGCGTCCTTCCTAGCCAAAAGAACGCAGGCTGTCATTCTGGGACCCTTTCAATCAGCTCAACTCTCTGCTCCCTGCGGAGTTCCTCAAGGCTCATCCCTGAGTCCGACACTTTTCAACATCTATGTGTCGGACCTTGCTAAGACCATCCAAGCACATGGGATGAGCCTAACCTCTTACGCCAACGGCACCCAACTAGTGTTGGCGATTAAAGGCGACGGAGAGCAAGTAGCTGAAAAATTTAAGAAAGGGCTCCTAGATATAGGAGACTGGATGGCTACAAACTGCCTAAAGCTAAACTCGGAAAAAACCGAGGTACTCATCTTCGGTCCACTCTCTCCAGCCTGGTCCACCTGTTGGTGGCCAGAGACCTTCGGTACTCCTCCTACGCCCACCTCGAAGGTTAGGAACCTTGGTGTCATCTTTGATGATGGACTAAATTTCATGAACCACGCCAACAAAACAGTATCAACAGCACACTTGAAGTTAAAAATGATCCGGAAAATACGCCCTTTTCTCCCTGACTCTGCCATTAAGACACTGGTTTCTGCCCTGGTCCTCTCATCCCTGGACTATTGCAATGGGCTATTCCTCAATGCTCAAACCAGAGTAATTGCAAAACTTCAAACAATACAAAATGCGGCAGCTCGCCTTCTTACCGGCAAAACAAAGTTTGAACCCATTTCCAAAAACATAAAAGATCTTCATTGGCTTACTGTGCAAAAAAGAATTCATTTCAAATCACTCTGCATAGTATTTAAAACAATCAATAATCAAGGACCACATTTTCTAAGAGACCAATTACAATCTTACAAACCCACAAGAGCTTTACGATCAGCCACTCTTAGCCAACTGGTCGTCCCTCGCACCAAAACAGTTACCTGGGGTGACCAACGCTTTTTGGTGGCGGCCCCCAGACTCTGGAACACCTTGCCCCTTAACATCAGACAAAGTGTTACACTGCTTCAGTTCCGCAAACTCTTGAAAACCTGGCTGTTCTCTCATTAACCTCTTTGTCTTTTCTTCCCTCACATCTGTTCAATTAACTGGTTTACCCCCTCACATTCCTTAGTCAATATTGGTTTTTAGCGCCAAGACGCCTACGGGTATATACAGCGCTTTACAAATATTAAAAATAAATAAATAAGTCCAGTTTATCTCTCCAGCCCCCTTTGTGTCCCTGGCTTTTCCAGGAAGCAAATCTCCTTCTACCAAATGGCTGTATTGTTTCAGCCCCAGGCCTCTTCACACCTACTCTGGGAGCAGCGTAGCTCATGCTGTCAAAGGCTGGCCAATCAAAAAAGGCTGCTAAAGGGCTGTTAGTAACTTCAGGTTAGTACATTCTAAAACTACTTTCCTGTAATAGTTCTAATCTATCCGACCATGGCAAGTTGTTGGATCTATTGTAACTATTATGTTGACACTTTGAATCATATTGCTAGCTAACTCCAATCAAAGTTAGATTTTAGTAAAGTGTAATAAAGCTTCCCATGTTAGCCTATGGAGCTAGCAGCACTACAATGGGAAAAACGAGGTTGGCTGTTTTTTCCCCACCAGGGCATTTAAAACATATTTTGTAATGTCCCTGCTTTTTATAACAAGGCACCCTACCCTTGGGTCACCTAGGGCAGACCGTAGTGGTGACTTATATATATAATAAAAAGGTAGTTTTTAGATTTTGGTAGTACTTTTAATTCTTAAGTAGAATTTGGACGCAGCTGTAATTTAAAACCAGCCTACAAGGCAGGACTGGCTTTAAAATTACACTAGACTCCACAGTAGTGTACACTTAAGTGCATTAAGTCCACTGGGGTCTCTAAAGCTACATGCCCTACCATAGACTAGGGCCAATTATAATTACACCAATTACCATATACCTTCTATGGACAGAGCACTGGCCCTGGATAACAGAGCCCAGGGCACTTTCAGAGTCTGTAACCACCAGTATCAGTAAAACATGGGGGTGATCAGGGCGAAAAAGATGACTCTCCTACAACATGTTTTAGGGGTCAGAGCACATACACTGAGAATGGACAGCATTTCCCCAATGGGCAGAGCTTAAAAAAAAAAATCTGTTGCATCAGTCAAAAAAAACAAGCATTTTCAAATTAAATAGGTCTGGCCTTGGTAGGCTATGCATTGATCGTTTTTTATTGCTATTAGAATCATAAAGTTAAAAACAAAAGGAAAGAGTAAACATGTGACTACCTAATTGTAGCTGCCGTGTATCCTTCACTGATGTCACCGTTTTACTTATGTTTTAAACCACACACCATTCTGTGGCACACATTTTATTATTATTTCTGAAGGAGAAAATATAAAAATAATAAAAAATATAACAAGCACAATTTAAAGTAGCTTTGTCACTAAAGAGAAACTAACTAATTGTGGGTGGATAGGAACAATGTGCACAGGCTTTGGGCTATCACTCAAAGTGAAGGGAGCCAGTGAGTAAAATGAACTTTACTCTTTGGTCCCTGTGCTGTATGCTGAAGTGGGAGGAATCAAAATTTGAATAACAATTTAACAGGCCTATGGAAACGCCTCTCTATAAATGTATATTATGTATGAATTTTGTGTTTTGGTAAAGCAATAGTCGGGTGGGACAGCTAAATCTTAAAGGCCAGACCTAAAGAAATTCTGTCTCCAAATAGTGAAGTTAGCCCATGGCTGACATGGACTGACTTTTTGCCCTATGCTATAGTGGGCCAAATACAAATGCCAGTATCGCACCAATCAACCCAAGGATGAAGTGGGCTGGATGAAATCCCCAATAATATATAGAGAATGCAATCACTCACTGTAAAGTTAGCAGTGGGTGAAGGGGACTGGCTAGTTGCCCCATGCAGTACGCTGGAGAGAAATATGAATGACACAACAAACCAATACATGAAGAGGACTGACTGAAAGCCCCTATAATATTTAATATTAAAAGGTCTTGGCTAACGTGAGACCTTAAAAAGACGTCAACAGTACTGTGACTAAATGAACAGGAATAATAAATGAATACTGCAGCAAACATAATTCAGCACTGGGGTGCAGGATTAGCAAGCTATTGGTTAGCTAGCTACGTTCAAAATGTTCCTTACCAGAGTATTTTTCATTCTTGGGAGATGTCAAGCACTGTAACAGTTGTGTTCGAAAACTCCTGATGCTGAGTTTGCTCAAACATATTAATTGTACTCTTTGGGTGACATTCTCTCCAGTGAGTCATTTTATTTTGAGAATAGTAACCGAAAAGTATGTTTCAGTACATTTGGTTACTTTGCTTTATGAACTCATCGTTGTGCTTTTAAATGATCTAGGACGATCAAACAACTAGCTGCATTAGGTCTTTTCTAACGGCAAGTTGCTTCCCAAATTAACGGCAAGTTGCTTCCCAAATTCTTTCTCAAGTGGTCAACAAAAACATACCTATGTTTTAATATCAGTCGTATTTTCTTCTAGAGACGTCCAGCAGTAAGATTGTATAAGGATACAACAGACATGTAGTAGCGTCCCGGGGGAGGGGAGGGGGAAGAAGGGAGGGGGAACAGTAGTGTAACAAAGCTGCCATGGACCCAAGTTAAGCAAGCAAATTGGGTCCCCCCATTCTCTTGTTTGATAGCAAATCCCATCCATGACTCTGGTGCAGTAGACTTGCTAGGCCCCCTGATTCCTATGCCGACTGCACCTGCAGTTCTTTTCATGGCTACACCCCTGGCGGTGGGTGGAGTAGAAACATTCACTGTTGATCCGGCTAATGAGGTGCAACTTTACGCAATAAACTGTGTTGACATAGCCCTAAATGCAGACATCAGTAAATGTCAGTTTTGTCTTCATTTGATACATTCCGAATTCAACTGCCACCATGTCTCTCTTCAAACTAGTGGATGTTGTGCTATGCATGCACAACAGTGAAAGTTAGAACAGTGGCATCCGCCAAAATAGGAGGTGGTGGGGTGGGTGGAGGGGACGTGGGGAGCACAAGAGGGGATGCTCGCTGGGGGGGGGGGAGGGTTTAATAAAAAGAGAGAAAAAGAAAGACTTACCTGGAGCTGCCTCCTGCGTCACGCCTCGTCCTTCCTGATCCCAGCAAGCACTAGGGCCACGACATGGACTCACTGCAATGTTCTCGCTGCAGCATGAGATCAGCGCTGGGATTGGCCTGAGCGGCCTGGAAAAACACTCCACTCAGACCAGGGAGTGTGTGGGGGTTTCTCCAGCCCGGCTGTTCAATGCAGAAACCAAAGTACGCATGTGTGTTTTGCTTGGCCTGAGAAAGCCGGCCAAACACATTATTTAAATTATTATTGCAGCATTTCATATTTTTCTGGTATATGGTTCATGCCGTTTTTATGAATTTAAAAAAGAAATGGAGGCAAGATAAAATACACATTGTAGCAGGGCGTAGTTTGAAGTCTATGCTGCATGCAGTACTCTTCTGGTACTGTGAGCAGACAGCGTGTCCATTTCTGATCAGGAAAATGTAAACAGATGACTGATGTGAGTATTTTTACCTCTGCTGGGCTGCTGCTCCCCTGCTTTTCCTCCCCTGGATCACCAGGAAGGGAGATAGGTGACTGAGTGCAAGTGCTCGGAGACTGGAGGCGCTGAAAGTTAAAAAAGCATAAGCTGTGCAAATTTGGAGGCATATGAGGCAAGGTGATGTTGCCAGGAGTGGTTTGTTTGACTGTGGCAATTTCACAGTACTGCAGTAGCGCAGACATGCTCATTGTATTCATGGAGAACAAACACGCTTTCAATGTTTTTCTTTTCAAAAAGCAAATTGGGTAACACGTAAAAAAATACTTGAGTGCCTCAGCAACCCAGGCACGTGAACACTGGTTCTAAAGAGCACTCATTTTCAGGTAGCTGTACAATGTGATCGGGCAAAATGCCATCCATCAGTGCCGGACACTATCTAAATGAAGTGGGCTGATAGTTGCCCAATGCTGTATGCTGTGGTGGGTGGAAGCAAAATTTGATTGACACTTGAGCAGACCTATGGATGAAGAAGGTTGACTGAAAGCACCTTTATGTACTTGTATATCTATTTTATTATGAATATTCTGGAAAGCATGATGCTGGTAAGACAACTAAGACTTAAAAACAGAGGTGACCATGCAATAAGGGGCACTTTCTTACGGGATGTATTAGTACAGACATCCACCAGGTTCAGTTGCTCAAATTGTGATTATTAGGTGGACAAAAGTTAATTGGTTATTTTTATATTTTCAGATCAGTAACTATACCTGGTAATGGTAATTGGGGTAAGCAAGATAAGGGAGTATTTTTGTTGTATAAATCATTTTTATTTAGCATTAGACGCATTATAGTATACCAATGCGGTAAAAAGGTAGACTGACAAACTATGGTTAATTCTCTAACCTACTAGGCTTTTAGAAGCGTTAAGCTATCTGATTAGTTTGATTTATTTTGAGCTGAGTTACTTATCTCTCGGGAGGGTAATGGGGTGATTACTAAGACAGAGTGTTCCAGATGTATCTGTATACTTTCTCAAAAATTATTTTGAAACGGAGACCAGTCTTCTTCCTCTTTCTGTTGCTCATTTTTCTAGTTCATTAGCAGTGAGAAGTGTTGACTCACATGCCTTGTTTGAATGTCATATGTGAGGAATTGCCAATGAATGAGTTCCATGGGCTAGTCTTCACTTTTATACCCGGCTCTGCTTAATTTTGCATTAGATGAAATTCTTTCAGTCTCCGCCAGTGTGGGGAAGAGCGGGACATCTGTACAATGCTGGGATTTTGTGCATGTTGCTGGACGAGAAAATTCAGTGCTCACAGTCACTCTATCTTACTATTTTGGTCATGGTCCCTACACCCACTCCTAAGTTGACCACTGCCTTCAATCTTAAATAATAAACATATGAGTTTGAGGTAAAAGGAATACACCTGACACACATGCAATGTCTATAATTGAAACTTACTTTTAGGCAATCTGCTTAGTTTGTTACTGATGATAAATTGGAGTAGGGGTGGTAGATCCCATTTGTCTAATGGACTAGTCACCCGTGCTTGCTTCACTACTATTTGACACAAGATATTCATAAAGATATAAATTAAAGCAAACACCTGTTCCAGAGGAAGAGTTATAGGTATGTTTAGTTACCCAAAACATGATGGAAGAAGTCATGACAAGTATATATTCTTCACTACCAGTATCTATTGCTGTGACAGATTTCAGAGGTTCACTGCAGCTCTTATCTTTTTTTCTTCAGGATCGTCTGATCACATTGGATGCTGTAGAAGACTTCTTCCAGCTCGCACTCAGGAAGTACCCCAAGAATACATGTGAGAGTCATGAAGAAATACCAGAGGACCCTCCCGAATACCATTCCCTGCCCCAGGACTGCCAGAGGCACCCTTGAAAGAGGCTTCTCCCATGTCATGCTTCCTCCTGTTCATTGTTGTTAATATTAAAGGTCCTTCAGAGATGAACAGTTGTCTTCCCAAAGAATGGAACCTTAATTTATTTACAGCGTGAAGTGACTCTCAATTATTGCAAGATTTTGCAGTTTTACGTGGATCAAGCATGCCTGCAAAAAAAGTGTCGGACCAAATGAGTGAAGTAATTGTAGGGATCGGATACAGGATCAAAATTGGATGCCCTTTTAAGGAAAGGAGACTCTAGGTATGAGAACTTGGACCCTGTAGAGTTGCCTGCCTCAAATTGCTGCTGTGGTGCTGGATGTTTAATTGCCAAGACAGCTCAATAAAGGGTTTAGTCTTCTGAGAAAAGAAAGGCAATACTTTTATTCTAGTTGTGCTAGAATAAAAGAGAATGCCTTCAATAAAATCTTTACTATAGCCACATCCTTACAATAATACTGTACGAGACTGTTCATAAATCATACCTTCCTTCATGCTCTATCTTGTTTAGTGTTCCATAACTGTGTCTGTGTTCTCTCATTTTACTTTCAAAGAGGTGATTCCTCAAAATCCATGGGTTCTTTTTCCTTGCATACCTTGCAGCGTCTGTGACTGTACATTTCTGCCAAGTGTTCTTCACTCTAAAAGTTTATTTCTTAGTGATTCAGTGGAATTGTATGAACATTGCAACCCAGGGTGATAGCTCCCCTTCCCTCTACCTCACAACCCTTTTCTACCTTCAGCCAAATCCTCTTGGATATCAGTGTCTGTATTCCATCTTTTTGTTCTGTCTCCCAGTCACACTCATTGAATAGTCTTAAATCATACGTTCAACTATTTCTCAAAATCAAGCAGCTCTTAATGTTGTCACTACCTTAATGCATTAGATGGAGAGACATTTAAATGCTGACAGTTGTTGTCTGGAAATGCATTTGGGGATCAAATTTCTAATGCGTTTCGTTGGCCCTTCTCAGAAACAGTGCATTAAATGCTGCACCCTTAAATTCAGTGGTAAGTCTGGTCTCCTGACGAGGTGACTAAAGTGTATCCCTATTGCTGATCTCCTTTTCTTCCAATACAGACTTCATGAAGAAGTGACCACCCATCATCTGCATTGCTGTCTTTTGTGCAGCTCTATGTAGCATTGTGCAGTTCTGCAGTCTCTCCGAGATATAGTGCAAATTATAGATTTTAATTGCCAAGTGAAGAACGTGTTGTGTGAAGTAAGCTCGTGGCAACATACTGAATAGCCTATAAAACGGACAATCCGTTATATTCACCATGCTGCACTGTACAGTCAAAATAAACAAATATTTATGGCAGTTGTGTGCTTTTGACCAACGCCACAGCTACACGGACCTAAAATGTCTTTATCTGTATAATGTATGACAGTTGATCAATAAACCAGTTCCCCGTGTAATGTCATGTAACCAAGGACAATGTTATGGGCCAGACAAATACATTACCCTTGAAAAGCTACTGGTGCCTAATGATGTGTGCAACAGTTCTAGATAGGGAAGATCATGTCATGGTCTTAGGAGTTCAGGCCCCTCAACTGTTCCATGACTAGCAGCCATTCTGGCAGCGGCATCTCTATGATGAATCACAGTGTGTGCCCCTGCCACAAGCAAGACTTCCATTTGATATGTGTTCTAGATCCCCCATGGGAATGCATGAAGGTCCTTTGTGTTGAGACCAGCCTTCAACAGAGGGTAGACCAGCTACCTCTATATGATATTTTCTATTTTCCATCAAACACAAGAATCAGACCAGCTTCTTATGAAATGCTTTACTACTTCTTGTTACTATAAATATTACTGATATAATATTAAGACATCAGGGGCCGATACGATGTCTCCATAGGGCCCATTTTTCGCTATATATATATATATATATATATATATATATATATATATATATATACTCCAATTCTAGTGCCACTTTGAAGTCTCTGATTTAGTACCCCCCACTACATATCCACTCTTATCAAGCATCTTCACAGTGGTACTCGATAACCCATTTGACCGATGTCGGGTACCTCGGATTATATCACATACAGAGTCCAATTCTGACCATCATGTGAGTCTTCTTACACTCAAATGACCACAAGGTTATTGACCCCATTACTTTATATTTATTATTTTTTCATATTCACTTTTGCATCTTTTTTGTTATTATGAGGACTATGCACCCACTCGTGATGCAGTCTCTCTACACTTAGGCAGAGATTCTGGGGACAAGATGGCGACCTTTGACGCCTGACGTGACATCGACGCCACAGCCAGCGCGACCTGTATCCCGGAAGCCCTATTCCTTTATATTACCTGGGGCTTCCACATCCACGGTAAGATTCGGAAGCGGGGAGATCCTAGATGAACAGGCATTGCCCTCCTTCTATTCGGTAAGTGTACGATCCGACTGCTGTTACTTTCCGGCACGACCACATTGGCACTTGCAGCATGTGAACGAGATGTTCAAGTACGTCCGCTAATTTGTATCGTCTTCACTTTTCCGACGCTGCCGGCTGCACACTTGTTTCATTGACAAGCTCTCACTCCTAGTTATAGTATCTTTAAGACTAGGTTCCCCCTCACTCTCTTTCCTTAGCCATTACATTTACGAGTTTCGTTCCTTTTCCACAGCACTAGCACGTGCTGTTTTCATAATATCCCGATCCGACATTCCCGGGCGGTATGTCACCATACTTTGAGACCCGCATCATTCCTCATGGACGGGATACTTGTGACATCAATTACAATATTTTATGTCTACGCGCACCTCTGTTGAGAGACAGACCCTCTTAGCCAGACCTGGTCTTATGTGTTTTGCTACATAAGTTCATTTAGCAGTTTTTGCTTTCTGTTTTTCCTGCATTATTTTCGTTTCAGTTGGTTACCCATCAGTACTTGGGCCAATTTTCTTCCCCCCTTCCATGAAGTGGAACTTTCCACCCAGTAAGGTAAGACCCAGCATTGCCATGATCTTTATACCTATTTGTATCTCTGTTTTCCACCCTCTGTGCGTAATAAGGGTATCAGCTGTGGTTTGTTTAGCGCAATTTTTTAGGCAATGCTAGTGATTACTTCCTTAAGAATTTTTTAACTCTATCACTGTACCACTCTCTGGTTATTTCTTGTCTGTGATGGGGATGTGGTTTCTCGACTCTATGTAGGCATATCCCATCATGTATGTGGCCACTGTAGCCCATAGAACTTACTCAATCTGTGTGTATATTTGACTGGACAGGATCCACTCATGTCACTTCTTTTGTCCTCCTTGCCTTTCTTTTCCCTTTTGTCTCCCTCTGTTTAGGTGGAGAGACATGGTAGGTTCCCTACTTGGGACCTACAATTGTTCTAATCACATCCCCATAATTTGGGTTTGTCTTTTTTAGTGTTCTGCATTGGGGATCACTATTATCTACCTTTGGTCCTGAAGAAGTGTCGCTCAATTTTGGAGCTCCGATGACACGAAACATGTCGACCACACATACTCACTAGCTACCTAGGTACCTTATGACCTGCTGGTGGCACCACTGCTTTTACTTAGTCCCAGCCCTAATTCGAATTAAAATATTCATAGGTCTGGATCCTATTTTATAATCACCTATTCACTTCAGCACACACCTAGCACTTGCTGCCCACATACACCCTTCACATACAGCAATCTCAGATCAAAAGAACTCCGCTAAAGAAGCCACCAGGCCCGTTGGACATTGCAGCGCCGGTCTGACGAGGAGCGCCCTATGATGAAGCATGACACCCTAACAGGTGTGTGAGGGCATTATGATCTGAAATTCAGATCTCCCAGCAACAAACATTTCAGGCATATAGTGAAATCTTTCATATGCTTGCCACAACAGAGGAACTGATTACCTTTAGTGTCTTATATAAATAATGCACCATATGTTTGGATGATGCTAATGTGCTTCCCTCCCCCGAGAGGAGCAGACATTGTCTCTAGAACAGAGGTCTTCAAACTTTTGGATACCGAGACCCCCCTGTCAACATTTTGAGGCGTAAGGACCCCCTCCTGACAAAAATGTCTAAACCTGTTAACTAAATTGCGTGGGATGAAAATGTAAATGAGGTTATGTGATGCCGCGTATTTTGGGATAGCATTGCTTCATTATTTTGATATTTGTTACACACAGTAACGCTGAGGAAAGATTTCACCCAATCAGTACCCATTTATAACCAAAATACAGCAATTATCATCAGAAAGATTGTGAAGGGCCTTCCACTCTGCAGCAATACGTGCTGCCACATTAGAAGCTCACCTGGCCCTGACCGGAAGAAGCAGGGGTCCCTTAAAACCCTGGCGGTTTTGTGTAGAGTTAAGCCGTTTACCCATGCAGCTTTCCTCTCACCCCCTCCCTTCCATCCCTCTCTCCTCTCCTAACCCCGGATCCCTCTCTCACTTTGCAGGTCATTTTCTTTCACCCCTTTTTACAACTTCTGAACTCTCCCCATTCAACCTCTCACTTCACCTTTAATCACCTCTTGCCATTCTGTCCTTTCACTGCCCTCATCTCTAACAGTCTCTCACATTTATCTCATGGCCTCTCTGGCCCTGTCACCTCCCGTGCCCCTCAGCACTTCTCATTCACCTAGTCTCTTGATTCAAATTTTTGTCTATTTGTATCTTACACCTCTCCAGTCCCCCCATTCCTCTTTCACATCTCCCCTTTGTTCTAACAGAAGCCCTCACCTTTGGATCACACTCACTTCTTGCGTGTCCACACTTCTCTTCGGCAATTCACATTTCTCCTCATCCCTGACCTCTTCAATCAAATTCTCTCACTCCCTTGCTGTCCTCTCTCATTTTGGGTGCGGATGCAAGTTCAGAATGGGATGAATGAATGTATGATTACTGATGGGCTTGTTTGAGTGAGTTGCATATTGAGTAGTGAGGGGGACAGACGAGTGAAGTGTCACATGAGTGCAGGATGAGTAGTGTACTCGTGTGACTGCAGGTTGAGGTATAGTGTGAGCAGGACAAGTGCATTTTGAGTGCAGAGTGATCACTGTGAGTGCAAGGTGAGCAGGTGAATGGTGCAAGTGCATGGTGATCAGTGTGAGTGCATTGTGATCACTGTGAGTGCAAGGTGAGCGTGACAATAAAGGGCGAGAATGAGGAATGAGTTGTCTGAATGCAGGGTGCGTTCCCAGACCCATGAAGTAACTCAGAATGTTATTGACGGGGCGTAGACTTTAAGATCTAAGTTAAACTATTGCGGCATTAATCGGGGATCGAGAGTGAAGGAAATAAATAATGTGCTGATCCTGCAACAAACTTCCAGTCCTATGGTTAGGGTTACCAGCAGATTATTTTGATGGCCCTGTCGGTACAAAAAAAAGCAGTCACCTAAAGCGGTATTTTCAGCGCTTATCTGTGCATACTTCCCAGGGCCGGCTTTAGTGCTGGTGGTGCCCTGTGCGACAATGTTTGTTGGTGCCCCCCCAATGACCACCCGCACCACGGATTCTCTCACTAGCACCCTTTAACAGTGACCAAGTCTCCATAACCCCACACTCTCAGATGCATTGAATTAGTTTTATAGTGCCACTCATACCAGTGTAGGGTGTCCAAGCACTTTGCATCACACACACATTACACAGAGACAATCATAAGTGTGTAAATCAGTGTATAGGAAATGTTACATAAGCCAAAGGACTAAAAGTATAGGAGTCACATGTCATCCATACTGGTAGGCAGTATGGTTCATGAGTGCTTGGTGTGGAGAAGCACAAACTCAGAGTCGAAAAAGAAACAGCATAGTTGGGAGTTTCCTTTAATAATAAGAATTGATTTCTAGCCAAATTAACCCTTTTTGCAACATTAATCAATGGTCTAATAAGGTATTCTTTGTAGTGTGCATGCTGTTCTAGGATGAAAGTTAATAGCTCACTATTCACTATTAGGACTTTAAGTTATAAATTGCAAGTAACAAAAGGATGCCTCTTTTGAAAGCAGTAACCTGCTGATCTCTTCACATCATACGCACTCTGTAATCTACTTGGTACACGTTCTTTGCAGCAGGCATATTAACCCTCTGCACTTACTTCACCTAAGTCAAAACCTCAACTATACAAAACACTGATCTCTCTCCAGGAAGATAATTAATCACAGGAGTTATCTTTACATTTATGTGAGGCCTGGTAATTGCTGGCGGAGAGAAACGCTGCAGCAGGTGCTTCAAAAGCACAATAAACTTTCACACACGGCGCCCCCAGGAAGCCAACTTTGTATTCCTTTCCATGAAATGCATTCTCACACTACGGCAGTGAATGTAAAATCCAAATGTAAGGAATAGGCACAGTGGGGACCCAGGGGGTACTGGAACCAGCAAAAAAAACCTAAGCCTCTGTAACCAGTTTACAAAGGCATGTTAAAATGCAAATGGTCTTTAAAGACCTGTGAAAAAACACGGGGGTGCCGGAGATAAGACTCCAGACACTGCCCAGCTGAGCCCCCAGCAGCTCAAGTTTCACTGCAGCAGCCCGGGCTGAGACACAGGACGGGGGGGGGGGGGGGGAGAGAAGTGGGGGGGGGGGGGGGAAGTGTGGGGGGGGGGCTGAAGCCCTTGGGCCTGGGCAGAAGTGTGACTGGGAAGGCGCGACCCCCTTTGCATCACTCCACGGCCCCCCTGGGGGTCGCGCCCCACAGTTTGAAGACCCCTGCTCTAGAAGGTGATTTCCTTCTATATCCTGAGGAGTAGAATAGAAGGTGGTCTTCCTCTCCTATCTAAAGCGTACAGCTCATCCACACTGTTCCTATCTTCATTATTATGTATTCCATGGCTTTCTCTAATGCAGCACCTCTCAGTTCCAATGAGGAATCTTTTAGAGGATAATGTTTGCCAGTTTCCATGATGATAAAGGTGTTTCCTGCCAGGTGTTTGCTGAAACGCTAGAACCTTACTGTAAATTGTGTTTCTCACCAAAATTAACTTCAAAAGTAGTATTTTAATTTAATTCCATCATTAACTTGTTCAGATTTGAATGTAGATCATCCACTGACCCCTAATATTGCTTCAACTTCTTCTTAACAAGCTTGATGCAACCTTCATAGTTAAATGAGATGTTATATTATTTTCTCTCTTTCTTCCCCAGTAATGAAAGCTAGTTCTGAATAAAATGGACACTCAACACAATAAAAATGTATATATTCAACCAATTCTCCTGAAGGTTAAATCCTCTTGGTGAACACATTCTGTTTCGTGTTAGTACTCCATGCGGTTGGTTCAGTGTAAACCTAAATATTCATTCCATAAAATTGATGCATAGATGACTTTGAGGCAATCCCACTTTGGAAGGTGGACACCAATACCTTGCTATAGTATGACTAGACGTTTATTTTGGACTCCAAAACAGCCAGGAAAATAAAACGTGGAAATGCACTTGACGTGTTTAGTCTATGAAGTTTTACTCGAAACTGGTCTATAATAGACCACAATGAATTGCAACTTTATTAAGGTAGCCTATACTTGTGATTTCCAAACCTTTGTTTAAGTGTATGTATGTGTTTTGTAAATTTGTTACAATTTTAAGGTGCCCTGTGAATGCTTGTTGAAAGTATAAAGCATTCAATGTTTAAAACCCTGTAGATGCTGTATGGAAAATCTATTGAGAACTGAAATTGCATTGATCAGTCCTACTGCCACCTTCTGTTGAGAACTTTGAGAATGACCATTAGAGGTCTTCATAATTTAGTGAGTGGTTGTGGGTGATATGGGGAGTACAGTTACACAGGCAGAGCATGTTGATGCGAATCACTGAGCCACACTGGATGATATAAATATGAGCTTGAAAAAGTACATAAAACCAAATAGCCTTAGATTGTCAACGTCTTACTTTCTTTTTCTTAACCTATCATCTCTTCACACTTTGTGCCACTGAACCCGTTATCCTCTCCTTCTCTAGCCTCCAAACTATTCCTCCATCTTACCCTTTCTGCCTATGATATATAGTAATCTTTCCCTCCCCTTACTTCAAATCTTTGATGCAAATGGCAAACCCAAGCCCGAACAATGAGTTTCACAACATCCAGCAAAATTAAAACAAAGATTGTGGGCAGGAAAGGCATGAATGATGCTAAATTTAACCAAATGCATATCTGCAGAATCGGCACCTATTCCAGTCCAGTGATTCCATAGAAGTTAAGCATCGTGAAATCCTTCCCAATTTACCCGTAACAAAATATTAATTGTCTACAACACCACAGAAGTGGACTACGTTTCAACTTAGTCTGTTTGACTTTTGGAGAAAATATTCCACCGAGCTGTAAGCATAGTGGTAAAAAGTGAACTATTGAAAAAAGTATGTAGTAAAAAAGAGTGCACTTAGCAACAATGTCTCCACAATGCTTCTTCAGCTTCAGGCGTTTTAATGGGGCTGCTGCAAAGTTTATGAAGTTAATGCAATGCCCCAGACCTCACCTAGCTCCTGGATAGCTGAACTGTTTTATAGTGTCTTTCTGATCATTTACCATAATTGCATGGTTCATGCTTCTTAAAACCTAATTTAAATGTTAATTATTATGATTAAATGCCACTGTAAATATATAACACGTGTTATAAGATAAAGAATCAATATGCTGCTGTAATGAATTTGATCTTACAAATGTTTATGATCTCAGTCCAAGTGCCAATGAACGTTCTTTTTTGTTATTCATTGTTATTTGGTTCTTTTTTGCAAATCCATTGCTGGCAGTGGAAGTGCAGAGCCAGTGGGCCAAAAATGCATACTTTGTATACTGCCTTTGTTTGGTGGATTAAAAATCATATATTGATGAATCTGTGTGTGTGCTTATTTATCTGCTGGCATACATCGGTATTGAAATAGATATAGATAATAAGATAGCGTCTGGTGGACGTTATGTTGGATTCAAAATACTGGAAACCAGAATAACCAAAAGAAAGTTACCAGGTAAAGTGCATGATGTGTTCTGTTACAACTGTTATGTGAATGGGTCCACTGTGAAAACATTTCTTTGACTTCGATAAACTATATCTATATAAATGTCTGATGCGCATTATCTCCATAACCCTGGGCGGAGTTCGTGGAGTTGCACTACGCGAAGCTACGCGAAGTGCCAAAAATATCCGCAGCACTACACAGAGCTCCGTGAGCTGCGGAGTAGGGTAGAAAAATTCTATTTACGGTGATTGCACAGTGCTGGATGCTTGTCTGCACTGTGCAATTAATGTGAACAGCACCATGCACAGTGCAAGCTTACCTTTTCTGCCGCTCGAGTAGATTTTTTACTCGACCAGCAGCTTTCTCAACACGCGCCGGGAGGTTTATTTTCCACGCTCGCACTCGCCAACTTGATGTTGGCGATCGCGAACAAGGAAAAATCTCGCAGGGTGGTGGATTTTCCTCGCAAAAAAAACTCTGCGCCTCGAAGCGGAGTTTTTCAGAACTCCGCGAGCGGAGCATAACGCGGAGTGCAGGAGAGTCCGCGAGCGGAGCGGAGTTCACTGCCCAGACCTATATCACCAGAGGATCACATACTAAGGGGCTGATTCCGATGACGTTCGGAAAGGCTCCAAATGAGATTCGGTATTGCAGAATCCAATTCGGAAACCTTGTTTTCGACCGAATCATACACATTTCGCAACGACTGATTTATGATGCCCGGAAACCATTCGAACAGTCCTAATCTGTTCCGAAAGGCATTCGGACAGCCAAGTCTTTCAGAGCCCATTCGTACAGCTCAATGGACACGGTTTCCGGATGGCGATTACGATGTCCGATTCGGACAGCTGTTCTGATTCAGTCTGTCCAAAATGAAACCGCTGTCGGAATCTGTCTTTGGGGGCCCGTTGCGGGCCCCCCTTCAACCATAGGTGTATGAGTGGGGCCCATGGGTGTACCCAAGGGATCCCTCTTCCCAACCATGCACAATGTAGCAGGCACCATAGGGTGCCAGGGGTTCCCCAACCACCCCTTTTTTCAATGGGAGCCTGTGTTCTCGTTCAGAACACAGGCTTCCATTCTAGTCAATCCAAGTCCTACGGAACGATGTTGGGAAGCATTGTAATCGGTCATCCGGACTCACAGGACCCGATAAGTTCAGAACAGTGTCCTAATGACATCGCTAACCGTTGGCGGAGAACTCCGCTCCGCAAGCAGAGGCAAATCCGCAAGTAGGCAAATCTCTGCACACACCGCAGCGGAGTTGGCCCGCCACCCGCCTCCACCCCCCTATTAAGATATAAGTTACAAGTAATTTAACAAAAGTAAAAACCACTTACCTGTTTACCGCAGCATCCCCGGGCTGCCCTCTTCCTCGCCATAGGGGTGCTGCTTGAAAGAAAATGCACATGCGCAGGCATGTGCACATGCACAGTTCTCTCAAGCAGTTCCCCTATGGCGAGGAAGAGGAGGAGGGCAGCCCGGGGACACCGCGGTAAACAAGTAAGTGGTTTTTACTTTTTTTAATTTACTTGTAACATATCTTAATGGGGGGGGGGAGGCAGGCGGCGTAGCTGAGTTCCAGGGAATTTGTTTCCAATTCAGTGGCCCTCTGCCAGGGTTAGACATCGTACTCCGCTCCTAAGAAGTAGTTCGACTCTGCGGTTAGGAAATTTTGGAGCAGTGATTTCTTCCCTTGTTACGTTGCCATTAGACATGTGAGTTATTTGCTTTTAAACTGGTGCAGTCTTTGATGAATGCACTCTTGAAAAGAACAATGTAACATACTGTGGTTCAATCCACAAAGTAAATGCAGAAAATGCTTACGGTATAGAAGAGTACAATAAATGCGCAAAAAATTATAAAAGAAATCTGAGGTGTAATATGTACTGGTAAGTGCAGTGGTTCCATATATAATGCACCAAACTCAGCCCTTGTGTGCTAACCTATCCAGGCAATCGCCTGAGGAACGTCCGATAAATATTTATTGACCACCCTCCATATTAACAGTAACACCCTACACACTGTGGTTATCCCTTGATTTCTGAATGTACAAAACCCCACTGCAACGCAAACGTTTTCAAATTGGTGTCCTTTCTACATAAAGGGCTCGCGACAAAATGCGACTAGGCTGAATACAAAACAGATTTTTATTTACATTCAACAAAATAAAAATAATTCATAAACACGTGATTCTATCTATTGCTATATTGGTTTACATATGCATATGCAATACTTATTCATTTAGCATGAATAACAGTTGTATCCAACATATATTTCAACATTGGTATCCTCAAACATTCATCTCACCCAGACAGATAGCAGAGTACATTGAATCTATGCAACAATTAAATATTTAAGTGATCATTAATTACATACATTTTTTGCAAAGACCGGCATCTTAGTAATACTTTTGAAGATACATAAATTGGACGAATGCCTTTATTTTCAGTCTTCCAGTGGCTTTCATTTACTCGTGTTTTGGCACAAGAGCCTCAGGAATGCATCCCTTCACATAAGAATAATAGGAACCTGCATTCATGAAATCACATTTTTCCTCACATTTCTATCTGGGATCACTGCACCGGCACAAATGTCCTACAACTCTGCATTCCTCTTAGTCTCCTGAATAAAATGATACCTTACTTGTGAGGTTGGGCCAAGGAACTGCGACTGGGAAGGGCCAAAAACATAGGGATTGAGGGCATAGCACAGCAAACTCTAAGCGCTGTATTTTTTGAAAAATAGGTTTTTGGGCAATTCTGCATTGGACACCCACACAAGTGAGGTATCATTTTTATCGGGAGACCAAGGGGACTGCTGGGTGGCAGGACATTTGTGCCGGAGCGGTGATCCTACACAAATGTAAGGAAAATTAGATTTTTTTATCATTAGTACATTTTGAGGTTTTCAGGGGATTCTGTGTAGGAAAACGTTGGGGGATCCACGCAAACCACACATCCGTGGACTCCCCCGGGTGTCTAGTTTTCAGAAATTACTGGGTTTGGTAGGTTTCTACCTAGATGACCACCGTGCCCAGGATAAAAAACGCAGGTGCCCCCCTTGCAAACCAGGTTGTTTTGTGATAGATAATTTTGATGTCTAAACAATAAGTTTTAGGCCCTTGCCTGTCTTGGTTACTTGGCCCACCCACACAAGTGAGATACCATTTTTATCAGGAGACCTGGTGGAATGCTCAGTGGTAGGAAAATTGTGTGAGCCCGGTGAAAATTGTGTGAGCCCGGTGATTCCACAACTTTCCCACTCAGAAATGTGAGTAAAATGTGATTTTTTTTTTTTTTTTTTCTTTTTTTTTTTAATTTTTTTTTTTTTTCCCTCAGCAAAATTTTAGGTTTGCAGGAGATTCTGGGTAAGAAAACGTTGGGGATCCACGCAAGTCACAACTCCTTGGACTCCCCCGGGTGTCTAGTTTTCAGAAATGGTTTGGACTGGTAGGTTTCCCTAAATGGCCGCAAAGCCCAGGATCAGAAACTCAGGTGACTCCCTCGCTAAACAAGGTCTTTTTGTAATCGATTATTTTGAAGTCTCCACAGTATGTTTTAAGCCATTTCCTGTTGCAAGCACTAGGTCTACCCACACAAGTGAGGTACCATTTTTATCAGGAGACATTGGGGAATGGGTTAGTGGAAATTTGTTGCTCCCCTATATTCTAGAACGTTCTATGACAGAAATGTGAGGAAAATTTGTTTTTTTACAAAGTTTGACGTTTGCAAGGGATTCTGGGTAACAGAACCTAATGAGAGCCACACAAGACACCCCATCCTGGATTTCTCTGGGTGTCGTTTAAAAAAAATGTGTAAGTTTGCTAGGTTTCCTTGGGTGCCGGCTGAGCTAGGGTCCAAAATCCACAGCTAGGCACATTGCATAAACAGGGTCAGTTTCCACTGGAAAAATGTGATGTGTCCATGTTGCGTGATGGGCCGTTTCCTGTTGCAGGCACTAGGCCTACCAACACAAGTGAGGTAGCATTTGTATCGAGAGACTTCGGGAAACACAGAATAGTAGAACAAGTGTTATTACCAATTGACTTTCTTTGCATTCCTGCCTCCCAAATGTAGGACAATGTGTTAAAAAGAAGTCATTTTGAAAACGTTTCTCTAATTCACATGCTTGTATGGGTACCCAATATTTTAGAGATGTGCAAATAACCAATGCTTCTAAACTCTATATTTTGTTCACATTTTGGAAATATAAAGGTTTCCTTGGTACCTATTTTTCACTCTTTATATTTTACCAAATTAATTGCTATATACCCGGTACACAATGAAAAACCATTGCAAGACTCAGCTCAGTTAGTGGCTCTGGGTACCTCGGGTTCCTGGTGAACCTACAAGTCCTATATATCCCTGCAACCAGAAGGGTCCAGTAGACATAACTATATATTGCTTTAAAAAAATCTGCCATGCTTATAAGAACTTACAGGGGAAAACGTTGGCACAAATGGCGGTTTTGTTCAACTAAATTTCACTATTTTATTATTTCAATTGTTCATTTCTATAGAAAAACCTTGAAGAACATACACAAATCGCCCCTTGCTGAATTCAGAATTTTGTCTACTTTTCAGAAATGTATAGGTTTCCAGGATCCATTATTGCTTTTACACTCATTACTACCAGTAACTGGAAGGAGGTTGAAAGCACAAAAAATCGGAAAAATAAGCTATGTCCCAGTAAAATGCCAAAACTGTTTAGAAAATGTTGTTTTTCTGACAAAAGTCTAAAAGTTCCTGAAAGCTGGGAAGAAGATGATTTTAGCACCGCAACCCTTTTGTTGATGCCTTTTGCAGGGGAAAAAACAGATCCTTTCTTTTGCAGCACTTTATACTGTACTGTATTTCGGCCAATTTCTCAGTTCCCATCAGGGGAATCCACAAACCCTTGGTACCTTTAGAATCTTCAGGGTGTTGAAAGAAAGGGACACAAAGTTGGCGTGGCTACCTTATTTGGACAAAAAATTACGGGGGCCATTGCGTGAACTACCTGAAATAGCCAAAAAAGGCTTAGCACACAGGGGCAAAAAGGCCTAGAAGCGAGGGGCTAAAGGAAAAATATTAAATAAGAAAAAGATGATCTGAAATCATGACCACGTTACTTAAGATCAGACCATCAAGGAAACTAGGAACTGTAAGATAGAATACAAAGTAAATCTTTCCAAAAGTAAATCCGAACCAAATCACCTATATGGGACAAATAATGGCAGCTGTTATACAACTTGATACTGAGAAAATTACCCATTTCACCAGGTGAGCCAAACTCAACTCAATGAGACCATGAGTGACCAAAAAGATAACACCTATGATGAGGAAAACGTGTGTATATGCGCACATAGATTATTGCAAAATCAAAAATGAAAAAATACCATTGCAAAGTCAAATTAATGAAAAAACATGTCAAACGATATATTAACCACTTTTTTATCAAGTTAGATTAATTGAAGAAACCGTCACTTCTAATATACCAGTGAACCAAACACTGTTACAAAAGCCACCCGGACGGCTTCACGTGGTCGTTGCAATAGAATTTATTTGAAATTGTGTCTCCTAAAAAAAAAAAAAGAAGGAAACTATTTGGTACTGTAAATAATCCGTATAACGCCCTGAAGACTGGAATTGACCGTCACTGGGATTCCGCACTTACCCCTTGGCAACAATGTGCTATCCAACGTGTTCCTACAAGCTGAAACTCACTATCAGAACCAACAGCAAGCACGCTGAGCAACCCCAGTGAACGGCGTTATAGGCAAAGCTAATCTCCATGAACATTGTCACTCAGAGTCAGGTGACGCGGGCACAGGGCATCCCCAAAGTAAGTGCAAAACGATACTAATCAGCATAGACATTAACAAGATAAATCATGGAGACTGTTGTATGTAAACAAATCCTAATGCAATGGTACAAACTAATTGCTTAAAATAAAGAACCAGAACCAATATAGTTATTTGAAACCAAGAATTTTCCAAGCATGACTTTCAGCAATCTTGAAAATGCAGTAACCGTCCGCTTATAGAAAGGGGAGGGAATATTTTTCATAACCAATATGTCTAGCACCATAGACATAAACAAAATATATAATTTAGACTGTTGTATGTAAACAAATCCTATGACAACAGTCAGTACAAACTAATTTCTGAAAATAAAGTGAAGACTCAGGAACAGAACCAAAATCATTATTTATATAAAAAATTATTTTTCACGCTTGACTTTCAGCCATATTGACAATGCGGCAAACGCCCACTTCTAGAAAGAGGGGGAAAAAATATTTTGCATAACCACTGGCTCACAGCAAGATGTTAATGTGTCTCTGTCTAAGTAGGGACCCTCTACCATGACAGAAACTTATCCAAAGTTCATATTGATTTATGTATAGATTTCCGTGATAGAAAATGAAAAGAAAAATGTAAGTAGAATTCTAAGCAGGCACAGCAGTTCCAGGTGCAGATATAGTTTGTAATTCATGCATCATTGATGTGACTAATATTCCCAACACATTGGATAAATTAGTGTTGCGAGATATAGTTTTAATTTGAAATTACAGTAGCACTTGCAATGTGCAAAGCTGGAAACACTTTTCATAAACAAAGATAGAATCAATTGTTAAAAGTTACAGTCATAAAAAAATACTCATTAAAGATGTAAAAACCAAATTAAGCTTCACAGAATAAATGTGCACATTCATAAATGTAATCGGAGTCTGCCTAGAAAAGACAATTGTATCTCTGAGTAATGTTACAGAGTTGCACTCTTTCATTGTATTAAGTACTTTGGTAATGCTGTCACATCTGAGAATCCAGTGACAGTGTGCACCGATTTAGAATGGCCTGGCTGTCACCTCCACGTGAAGGTCTCTTGATCAATTCAATGATTTTGCAGTTAATGACATTTGCAGAATCATTACATTCCAAAAAGTTAGAAAGCAGTGGGGCAGATATGATTTTACAATGGATTCTGCTTTTGTGTTGTGATAGATGTGATTTCATCTTCTGTGTAGTTTAACACACATAAGTCAAATTGCACGGACACCAGATGGCGTATACAAAATTTTGAGAATTACAATTGTGATCTTTCAAGTAAAATATAATGTCACCATGGATGAACTGTTTGGTGTTATTAGTTGTGGCACATGTTTTACAATTCCCATATTTGAAATGGCCCACGATTTTGTTCTGGCTCTCTAAAGAGGCTAGATCAGATGAAGTTGTTTTCGGAGTATCTGCATGGACCAAGTGGTCTCAAGTTTTTTCCTTTCTTAAAGAACAAGGGTAAATCATTTGATTTGCCTGTTAATTGAATCAAAGGCCAATGTTTCTTCACAATTCTAGTAATGGCGTTACTCTGTGTGCAGAAAGTCGTAATGCACACAATCTTATCCATGTTTTTTTAGCCATAAGGGTCAGCAAAAATGTAGTAATTCCTGTCGTGTTTCAAATAGCTCTTTATTAATCTTGTGGGTTAGAGACTGGCTTCCAATTTGTTTGCTAAAATGTTAGCTTAACAGCAATAGTCACCCTTAAGTTTGCAGTTTCTTGAATGTGAAGAAATTGCCAAAGCGGGAGACCATCCGTAAGACTCATAGGATGGTGCCTCGTATATTGAAGTAACGTCTTACGAGCAGAGGGCTTAGTGTATAATCTTGTAGCCAATGTGCCCGTGTGTGCCAAAATAGTAAGGTCCAAAAAATCAATACTATTCCTAAAATGTGATGTACATTTCAAATCAACAGACAAACAATTTAGCCATTGTAGAAAATCAGTTGGTGAAAGATGATCACCAGTCTGGATGAAGAAAATGTAATCTATGTAACGTTTTCACAGGCCTATATTGTTTAAAAAAGGATTAGTTTCCGGATCATAAATGTCTTTTCACAAAACCATCCTAAAATAGAATGGCAAACTTCGGGGCATAGGGAGCTCCCATAGATGTGCCTTTAATCTACATAGAAAATTGCCCATCAAATTCAAAGTAATTATGTGTGAGACTGCCACTTTGCTAACTGCATTGCTAAGTTATCCTGCTGCCTGCTGATTGCTGTGCTGTAGGAGGGAATACCACTTTGCTACCTGCTCTGCAGTGTTGGCATGATGCCAGCTGCTTCTTGCCTGAGAGTGAGAAGGATTGGACCTGCTCTCTACACCCCTGAACCGAAGATATTCCAAGAGCTTGCTCGCTTCCCACTGTTCTTGCAGTCTCAGGGCCATCAAAAACTTCCCTCAACTCTGCTACAGCTGCTGGGCGCTGCCATCTGGAAGTCCTCCCTTGTCTGAGGTGCCAAATCTAGTCCTAGGCCTCAGAAGTGGGTTCTGTCTTGCTCCAAAATCTATGCATCATCATCTCTGCACTGTTTGGAAGTGATGCAGTGCCCTTCGATGCGGACTCAGTGCTGGTACGACGACATCCTTGCGCGGCTTGACGGCGATGGCAGACCAGGCTGTGAGGTCTGATGACAACAAGCACTGATTCGAGGTTCAACACAGCGCTAATCCTTCTACACCGCTGCAAGGCTCAACGCAGTGCCGACATCTTAAGGGGTTTGACGATGTAGGACCAGACTGCAAGTCTCGACTTCAACACATCGACCCGACTGCGTGAATCGGAACCAATGCAGTGAGTCCTTGACACCGACGCTTGCTCTATACAAGATATTTTTTTAGTGGCTCTGCGTGGGTCCTATAGCCGGCCTGCCCTTCATTCCAGTTGGCCTGAACTTTGGATTTACCCCGGTCTACCATGACTTTAAGTAACCTTTTAATGTTATTGACTTCTAAGCGCTGTTTTTGGATGTAATATTTAAAAATTCATCTCTCTAGTTCTACTGATTGGAATGTTGTTGTTTTGGTCTTGTTTTACTCAAATAAATATTCTCTATTTTTCTAAACTGGCGAGGAGTCTTTTTGTGGTATTTTCACTGTGTTACTGTAATTTAAGTTTTGCACAAATACTTTACTCAAAGCTTCTTAAGTTAAGCCTGACTGCTCTGTGCCAGGCTACCAGAGGGTGAGCACAGGTTCATTTAGGTTGTGCATCTGACTTACCCTGACTAGGTTTCTTGTCCCTTCTTGGACAGGGTGCATACCTTTGGCAACTAGAGACCCAGTTTCTAACAGTGGGTATATCTTTTTACTCCGCAAAAGCTCCATTTACTTGACACTTGTGCCAATTTGTCAGTAACTTTGGCCTTCATAATACTACATTGCCATAGTTTTGAATGGATGATTTAGGATTGTGGAAGTAAGAGACCAGACTGCTACAGCCAATGGTTTGCAGTGGGCCAGACTCCATGGGCAAGGGGATCTCCCATTGCTAAGTGCTGCTGGGAACAATATAGTTGGGAAAGGGAGCTGGCAGGAATGGGACTTCTATTCCCTACCCAGCACATATCTTTATGGTCCTGAGAAGAGTCTTGCAAGCAGCAGGTTGTCATGACTACTTGAAGATGAACAACAATTTTTTGTAGGATTTGTGGTGTTATCGTCCATGGTGCACCTCTCCCTGCCATACACCACATTCATTCTCTTCAGCTCTCTCACACCATCTGTGCCTCACTCCCTCCCTACCTACTTACCTGTCTCAGTGGGGAAAATGAGGAGCCCAGGTATGAGGGACGCATTAGATATTTCAAGAGAGGACCATTAGGTTGCTTAATTCCAGGGTTACAGGTAAAGAAGGCCTGGGCCTTAGCCTATAATCTGCTTCAAGCACCAATAGTCAACCTCAAAACTTGGTATGAGGAGGCATGAGCTTCTATGCCTGTTGAATCCGCCGTCTGACATATATAGGACAGGTCAGAAAAAGGGGTGGGGTAAATCAGCTTTCCCTCGCTTGCTTTGACGTACTTCTGGCCAGAAGCGTGCACATTTAAGGATTATAGTTTCCTCAGATTTATAAAGAATGAGACTGGGAAGACTGCACAGAAATAAAGCTAGGAATACTGAACAGTAATCTCATTCCTCAGATTTCCTCTTAATTGCCCCAGTCTTTAGATCTCCTCCTAACCTCCCATGGTAATTAATCAACTTCACCTTCATCACTTAAGCAACCTGCAGAAGAATGTGTATGTGTTATAGTGTCATTTAATATGTACACCAAGAAGTGGAGAACTAGGTCATTAAATACACCAAGCAGCTAAGTGCCTTTTTGGAGAGAAGGCCTTACCCTCACTACAGCAAAAAGAGAAAATTAGAGCCAGCAGGAGTAGATGTTGTAGAGTGCCACCCAGCCTCTACAATACAATATAACCACACACACCCCTTAAGGACCAGGCCTGGCCCGAAGGTATAAATAAATGGGAGAGTATTTTCCTTTATTTGGCACAGTGTAAGTGCAGAGGCCCTGACATCGTATTTGCCAGACAGCGAACATGACACTGGCGACGAGGGGTGCTATGAGCCCAGTGAGCAGTCTGCAACACTGCTACACCGCAAGTGTATCCCCTCCAGAGCCTGCCGGCAGCATGCGTTGAGGTGTGTCTGTGGTGCGGAGTTATCTGGTCACTTGGCTGAGTATTCAGGGCATTGTAAGTCGCAAAGAGAAAGAGTCCATGTCTGCTTGCCTGCCACGTGGTCCGGGTGAGTGCGCCTGCTGGTTCAGACCATTGGCTGTGTCTCTGGCATCCGCTCCTCGTGGCAGGAGTACGTGGCAGGAGTACTTGGCAGCAGCCTCCGGCTCGAATCCCTCACAGAGGAGGTGTGGCCCCCAGCAGGAGAGCAAAGGCGACACAACTCATCCCCCTTGTGAGGTGCAACACCCTGAAATGCCTGTAGGGCTGGGATGGCCCCTGTGGGGGGATTGGGGGGTTGGAGGGGGGATTGAATCACTTCACCAAGGTGTGTCGAAGTGAAAGGCAAGGGCCCAGATTGGGGTACTCAAGCAGAACAACCACTGCTCTGCATCAACTGTCTCTCGATGAGAAGGAGGCCGAAAGGTTTCCAGAAAGCGGCATGCCGTTTGTCCCACAAGACTATGACGTGGAGAATGAAGTGTTTGTCATCTTGTTCGCTGGGAAGGAGGGCAACTGAAAAATGCCCCCTTCCATGTGTATGGTAGAGATTGGAGGCACCTTTGTAACAGCCTTAGTAGACACAGGCGCATCTTTGAATGTCATGAACCCCATGCAGTTCAACAAGATCACGTCACGCCGCAAGCTGGCCGTCGCTATGGCACAAATCTACACATACGGGGGCACCTAACTACTGCCCTTGAGGGGCACAGTGGAAGTGGATGCCATGAGTGAAGGCCAACCATCGGAGGCACGATACCACGTCACTAAGAGAGATATGGGTACCCTGTTGAGTTGCCATACGGCGGAAGGCCTAGGGCTGGTGTTTTTTTTTGCAAGTCAAGTACACAAATCAATGCGGCTATGATGCAAGAATTTCCCCAACTATTGCGGATCTTGTGCACCTCCAAGTCAAACAGATCTGCTTGCATATTAATGGGGAGATATGACCCACAATGCTATGTCATTGAAGGGTCCCTTTTCACCTGAGACCGCAGGTGGAGAAAGAACTGTGAGACCTGGAGCAAAAGGGGGTCATAGAAAAATTCACCGGTGTCCCCATTAATCAGCATGCCAAACCCCAAGCAGCCTGGAGCCATGAGGCTGTGTGGCGATATGAGGCTCCCAAGCAAAGCCATCAGAAGGGAGCAACACATTACACCGACATTGTGGCAGACCTGAATGGCGCCCAGTGGTTTTTGAAGCTTATTCTAAATGCCGGCTATCATCAGCCAGAGCCTGCCAGCCGATACATCATGACATTTTCCATGCACATAGGCATCAGGAGGCTCAATTTCAGCATCTCTTCAGCCATTGAGGGGGGTTTCAAAATGCCATCAGGATGATCCCTTCGGATTTGGTGTGGGTGCTGAAAATGAGTGATGTTAGCCTGATTTTTTCGGCTAACCTTGAAAAACACCAAGTACGACTGAGTGCCACATTGATGCACCAACAAAAGTCCTCTTTGTTCAAAAACTCTTTCGGGTTCTTTGGTTATGTCTTCTCCAGGGCTGGCCTAAGGGTGGATCCAAAGAAAGTCGAGGACTTTCAATGTGCATCTGTACCTCAGAATGTGACATGAGCTTCCTGGATATGGTGACCTACTGCAGCTGGTTTATCCCAAACCTGGCCTCCTTGTCAGAGCCACTGAGGAACCTGACGAGAGCAGATGCCCAATGGGTGTGGGGATCAAAGGTGGAGAGGGCCCTCAGGCATGTGAAAGAAGCCCTCCTCGATGACATCACTCTGGCATATTTTAACCCATAGCGGAGAACGGAACTCATGGTTGACGCAAGCCCGATAAGGCTGGCAGTGGTGCTCCTACAAGAGAAAACAAAAAGATTGTGGATCCCCATTGCCTATGCAAAAAGGACGCTCTCTGACAAGGAGACATGACCCTCAAATTGAGCAGGAAGCCTTGGCCATCCAGTGGGCATCGCCACTTACACCTATACTTGTGTGAGAAGCAGTTCAGAGTGGTCATGGACCACAAGCCATTGGTCCTGCTCTTCAAAGGCTTTACCCGACTGGCGCACCCAAGGATCAAGAAGTGGGCAGTGCAGCTGCAGCCATACTCTTTTGAGGTGATATACTGCCCAGGAACAAACAGCCTGGTAGACTACCTGTTCGGGCATCTGCCAGCCCCGGAAGGCCAGGAGTAAACGGATGAAGATGAACGAGTCGAGGACTTTATGCAGATGATGGTGTATGGAGCGTGCCTGAAGGCGCTATCAATTGCGGAGATCAATAATCTGCCGGAAGTGTATGAAAGTCTCTGTCAAAGGCGAAAGAGGCACTTTCAAGGGACCAGTGGAAAAATGTCCTTGATGGCTCCAAGTCACTGACGCACTTGGAGCAGATGACAAGGAGTCCGCTTTGGTGAGTATGGAACTAACTGAGTACCAATGAGGAAGATCTGTTGCTCAGGGGCCGACAGATCATGGTACCACCATAGTGTATGGACCAGGGTGATCGTCCTGGCCCATCAAGGTGACCAGGGAGTGGTTAAGATTAAGGCGAGATTACGGGACAATGTGTGGTTCCCCGGGATGGATACCCAAGTAGGTGAGAAGGTGCGCAATTAACACTCTTGTGCCATTACAAGTGGGGACTCGCCCCCGGTCCCAGTTATCACAGAACAGCCAAGCCTGAAGCTGTGGTCAAAAGTTAGCATGGACTTCGGAAGTTGCCCAGCTGGCCTTATGGCAGTACTAATTGACATCCACACCAAGTTCCTGATGGTTGAACTTGTACAGTCAGCTGCATTTTCAAGAGGTCACACTAGTCTTGGAGAAGATGCTTGCCCTGGTTGGCCTTCCTTAAGAGTTAAAGACAGACAATGGACCACCATTTCAGGAGCAGGAGTTCCAAGAGTATCTGGCCTCCATTGCTATTCAGCATAGAAAGGAGATCCTCGAATGACCCCAAGCAAACCGGGAGGTCAAACTCTTAATGAGGACCTTTCAGCTCTCTGAATAGGGGTGAAACAGGGTAAAGATGCCAAGTGCTGCCTTCACCAATTCCTGCAGGCACACCCTGCACAGCTCCACTAACTGTGCTCCGACAGATCTCCTGTTCCAGAGGCCTACGAAGGACAGCATCCTGGCTGGCTCGGAATGGCAGCCCATTATCCTGGACATCCAGACTATGCAAGAGAAGAGAAGTACCACCAACAACCGGGTGAGCCTGGACAGAGGAGCGGTAGTCCCTCGGCTACAGATGGGGGATAACATTATCATGCAGTACCTCCACCCTGGGTGGAAGTTCCTTTCCCCGTTTGAGGCAAAGACCTGACAGGTTGTAAAGATCAGTGGGATAATGGTCACCATCCAGCGGGGACACAACACCTCTGTCAGAAACGTATCATGGTTCAAAAGGGAATCAGACAGTGGAGAAGGAGAGGAGGCCAATTGGGAAGGACTCCCCATGCGAAACTCACTGGGGCAGGACATTCCTGTGAGGCCCCATGGTGCCAACACTTCTCCTGGTGGACGGAATTCGAAACCTTCAATGTCTGGTTCGCAAGCCAACACCCCAACTAAAGTGGACCAGGATACCCCCTTCCTGGCCAGCAGGGGTGACGAGGGGGTCTGAAGTCCGAGATATGATCTTTGCCCCAACCACATGCCCAGCCAGAAGCTGAGAGACTATGTCTGCCTTGTAGTGTAGGAGTGCCTGGACAGCTGGGTACACCCAGTTAAAGTTGGAAGGGATGTACAGTGTCACTCAGCCTCTACAATACAATGTAACTACATGCACCCTAAGGGGCAGGCTCGGCCCAAAAGATCTAGCTAAATGAGACGGTGGTCGCTTGTGGCCACTGGTGAGTTGCACGCAGTGTATTGTGTATGACCCTTTATTTGGCACAGTAGAAGCTCAATCAGCCTAGCATCGTGTTCGAGAGGCCACTTACACAACAGATGTGCCCTTACAGAACTGGGACCCAGGTTCAAGTTCCAGCGTTTGCTCGACATCCCGTGATTTTGGGCAGATTAATTTAATCTCCCCATGCCTTAACAACAACAAAATTAATGAATCTGACCTTGTTTAATGTAATCTGGTGCTCTTGTAAATGCCTGTAATGCCCTTGGGTCAAGTTAGCTCTATAGAAAAGTGAGAAAAATAAAAAAGGGACGGCAGAAACGTTTTTTGTAGTGTATCTGCAATTATCACATTTAATTACTTTGCTGATGAGAAACTATTTTGTAGCATGACATATTGAATGAGCTTCGTGATGAATCAGGTGGCGATCTTTGATGCTTGCACAGCATTATGGAAGGGGCAGCTAAGGTCCAGCCAATGCAACAAATGCCCAACTTGAAGTGGGCAACCGTCTTCGAGCAAGAAGCAAACCTGCAAGCATGGTGTTGTCGTGAATGGAAGAATGCGTTTGCCGAATGTAATACTTATAAAAGTGAGTATATGGTGATGAAGGAATGTTCACCAATGCTTCCATAATACCCATGTGGGTCGTCAATGGAAAACAAAAACAGTAACCTGACTGTTACAATCAAAGATGGATACTCGTAGGTTGTAAAAGAAGTAGGTTTATTAGCTTAGTTGTAGGTTACAGATAAAGCCCCACTAGGAGCAGCATCCTGCTGCTCAGCCTCGCTCACTTCAACTGTCCACTCATCAAAGCACAAACACTCAACATTCCAACCATACAATGACCTCATTCACTGGCTGAGCAGCATGGAACATTAAGATTGTGGAGCGAATGCATAAGATACCAAGAGGCCACAACACATTTTTGTTGCATGTACTACTTATGAAAGTCAGTCGATGGCGATGAAGGAACGTTGTCCGATACATCCTTAATACCCATTTGGGTCGTAAATGGAATAAAGCACTAACCTAACCGTTTTGATTTTTGGACAGTGAACATTTCAGTTTTATTATCACTCAGCCTTTCGTGAGCTCAAGTGAAAAACCTGTATAGAAAATAGAATATCACAATTAATTGTAGCTAAACGGAATCTTGTAAAGATAAGAGCTAAAAGGTGCTAATTGATGCAGAGAGGGGTTTAGCTTCTTATGTTGGTTGTGGAGGAAACAATACATTTCTGGGGGACTACACAGAAAACCTGGGAAGAGCTGAGCTAGGGATATAGCTTTGCTGAAAAAACAGAGCACAAGCCTGACCATCAAAGGATGTAAATCGGGCAACAAGTGTCAATAAAAAATTGATAAAGACTTTAAAATGAAACAAACATTTCTCAGTGTCTGAGTTAATGACATAGGATTATATCAGTGAATTAGGTAGCATTTATTGAAATCCTACTCCATACCCTGATAACATTGCCAAGAGTTGCCAAAAACGTGTCAGTTTGTCATGTTCTCCACTGATATGTCCTATATTGTCATTAAATATGAAGCAAGATTATTCTATATTAAAAACATTTGTGTATAGTGCAGTAGTACTTACTACAAACCTACAGGTGGAAAACCCCACCTCTCTGTTATTTTATTTGGGGAGATCTCTGAACATATAGGCTTACTACTTAATAGTAAATGTGGGAAGGACTAAGGAGAACACACACACAGGCCTCGTCCACCCCACCATTGCTATTCACAAACTACACTTTTAAAGTTACTACTGCCCTAAAGATGACAAAACTGTAGTAAATGTTCTACAACCCAGCCTTACAGAGTGTAGCGGCATACATGGCCACTTACAGGTACTGCAACACACTCCTTTTGAATAAAATGGAGTCAAGGTCTTAATATACCACCCTATAGCAAATAATGATAAAATAAGAAACTATATTGACTTTTAACCCCTTCGCTGCTAGGCCTTTTCCCCTCCTGTGCTAAGCCTTTTTTGGGCTATTTGGGGTAGTGCGCGCTTAGGCCCCTGTAACTTTTTGACCACATTAGGTATCCACGCCAAATTTGCGTCCTTTTCTTCCAACATCTTGGGGATTCCAAAGGTACCCAGGGTTTGTGGATTCTCTTAGAGGGTTCCCAGAAATTAGTCAAAATACAGCAACATTTTGTTTTTTTTGTGAAAAATGGGAAAAACGGGCTGCAATTGAAAGCTTCTGGGTTTTTCTCTGCAAATGGTATCAAAAAAGGGTTTGTGGGGCTGAAATCACCATTTCTCCAGCTTTTAGGGAATGACAGAATTTTGTTAGAAAACCAACATTTTTTACACAGTTTTGGCATTTTTCTGGGACATACCCTATTTTTGATATTTTTTGTGCTTTCAACCTCCTTCCAGTTAATGGTAGAAATGGGTACAAAAACAATAATGGATCCTGGAAAGCTATACATTTTTGAAAAGTAGACAAAGTTCTGAATTCAGCAAGGGGTCATTTGTGTAGATCCATCAAGGTTTCTTTATAGAAACTTACAGGTGAATATAGGAAAAATTAAAAATTTGTTGAGAAAAGCAGCCTTTTGAGTCAACGTTTTCACCTCTAACTTCTTCGAATTATGACATCTCTTTGAAAGCAATGTACCGTTACATCCGGTGGACCTTCCTGGTTGTGGGGACATATAGGACTTGTAGGTTCACCAAGAGCCCAACGAACCCAGAGTAGAAAACTGAGCAGCATTTTGTAATGTTTTTTTTTTTGTTCCGGGTATATAGCAATTATTGTGGGAAAATGTATACATGGAAAAATCGGTATGAAAGACACCTATGTATTTCTGAAATGGAAACAAATTGCAGAGTTTAGAAACAGTGCATATTTGCACATTTTCGAAATTGGGAATACTCATATTTGCATGACAAATATTGGTCATTTTTCAAAATGACTTTTTTTTTACACAATGTCTTTCATTTGGAAGGGAGAAATGCATCAAAAATCAATAGGTAATAACAGTTGCTTTACAAATCTGAACTACCCTAAGTCTCCCGATAAAAATGGTACCTCACTTGTGTGGGTAGGCATAGTGCCCACGACAGGAAGTGGCTCAAAACCTAAGGTGAACGCACCACATTTTCACACTGAAAATTTACACTTTTTTTGCGAAGAGTCTAGCTGTAGTTTTTGAACCCTAGCCCTGCCGGCACCTAGAGAAACCTAGCAAACCTATACATTTTTGGAAACTAGACACCCAGGGGAATCCAGGATGGGGTGACTTGACTGCCTCCCACCATGGTCTGTTACCCAGAATCCCTTGCAAACGTAAAAAATTGACAAAAAAAACACATTTTCCCCACATTTCTGTGATGGAAAGTTCTGGAATCTGCGTGGATCCACAAATTTCCACCCACCCCGCGTTCCCCAAAGTCCTACGAGAAAAATGGTACCTCACTTGTGCGGGTCGGCCTAGTGCCCGCGACAGGAAACGGCGCAAAACATAACGTGGTTTTGCAGTGAAACATGACCCTTTTTTTGGCAAAGTGACTAGCTGTAGATTTTGAACCCTAGCCCTGCCGGCACCTAGGGAAACCTAGCAAACCTATACATTTTTGAAAACTAGACACCTAGGGGAATCCAGGATGGGGTGACTTGACTGCCTCCCACCATGTTCTGTTACCCAGAATCCCTTGCAAACGTAAAAAATTGACAAAAAAAACACATTTTCCCCACATTTCTGTGATGGAAAGTTCTGGAATCTGCGTGGATCCACAAATTTCCACCCACCCCGCATTCCCCAAAGTCCTACAAGAAAAATGGTACCTCACTTGTGCCGGTCGGCCTAGTGCCCGCGACAGGAAACGGCGCAAAACGCAACGTGGTTTTGCAGTGAAAAATGACCCTTTTTTTGGCAAAAAGACTAGCTGTAGTTTTTGAACCCTAGCCCTGCCGGCACCTAGGGAAACCTAGCAAACCTATACATTTTTGAAAACTAGACACCCAGGGGAATCCAGGATGGGGTGACTTGACTGCCTCCCACCATGGTCTGTTACCCAGAATCCCTTGCAAACGTAAAAAATTGACAAAAAAAACACATTTTCCCCACATTTCTGTGATGGAAAGTTCTGGAATCTGTGTGGATCCACAAATTTCCACCCACCCCGCGTTCCCCAAAGTCCTACGAGAAAAATGGTACCTCACTTGTGCGGGTCGGCTTAGTGCCCGCGACAGGAAATGGCGCAAAACACAACGTGGTCACACCTCAATTTTGCAATGAAAAATGATCCTTTTTTTGGCAAAGTGACTAGCTGTAGATTTTGAACCCTAGCCCTGCCGGCACCTAGGGAAACCCAGCAAACCTATACATTTTTGAAAACTAGACACCCAGGGGAATCCAGGATGGGGTGACTTGACTGCCTCCCACCATGGTCTGTTACCCAGAATCCCTTGCAAACCTAAAAAATTGACAAAAAAAACACATTTCCCCCACATTTCTGTGATGGAAAGTTCTGGAATCTGCGTGGATCCACAAATTTCAACCCACCCCGCGTTCCTCAAAGTCCTATGAGAAAAATGGTACCTCACTTGTGCGGGTCGGCCTAGTGCCCGCGACAGGAAACGGCGCAAAACGCAACGTGGTTTTGCAGTGAAAAATGACCCTTTTTTTGGCAAAGTGACTAGCTGTAGATTTTGAACCCTAGCCCTGCCGGCACCTAGGGAAACGTAGTAAACCTATACATTTTTAAAAACTAGACACCCAGGGAAATCCAGGATGGGGTGACTTGACTGCCTCCCACCATGGTCTGTTACCCAGAATCCCTTGCAAACGTAAAAAATTGACAAAAAAACCACATTTTCCCCACATTTCTGTGATGGAAAGTTCTGGAATCTGCGTGGATCCACAAATTTCCACCCACCCCGCGTTCCCCAAAGTCCTACGAGAAAAATGGTACCTCACTTGTGCGGGTCGGCCTAGTGCCCGTGACAGGAAACGGCGCAAAACGCAACGTGGTTTTGCAGTGAAAAATGACCCTTTTTTTGGCAAAGTGACTAGCTGTAGATTTTGTACCCTAGCCCTGCCGGCACCTAGGGAAACATAGCAAACCTATACATTTCTGAAAACTAGACACCCAGGGAAATCCAGGATGGGGTGACTTGACTGCCTCCCACTATGGTCTGTTACCCAGAATCCCTTGCAAGCGTAAAAAATTGACAAAAAAAACACATTTTACCCACATTTCTGTGATGGAAAGTTCTAGAATCTGCGTGGATCCACAAATTTCCACCCACCCCGCGTTCCCCAAAGTCCTACAAAAAAAATGGTACCTCACTTGTGCGGGTCGGCCTAGTGCCCGCGACAGGAAACGGCGCAAAACGCAACGTGGTTTTGCAGTGAAAAATGACCCTTTTTTTGGCAAAGTGACTAGCTGTAGTTTTTTAACCCTAGCCCTGCCGGCACCTAGGGAAACCTAGCAAACCTATACATTTTTGAAAACTAGACACCCAGGGGAATCCAGGATGGGGTGACTTGACTGCCTCCCACCATGGTCTGTTACCCAGAATCCCTTGCAAACGTAAAAAATTGACAAAAAAAACACATTTTCCCCACATTTCTGTGATGGAAAGTTCTGGAATCTGCGTGGATCCACAAATTTCCACCCACCCCGCGTTCCCCAAAGTCCTACGAGAAAAATGGTACCTCACTTGTGCGGGTCGGCCTAGTGCCCGCGACAGGAAACGGTGCAAAACGCAACGTGGTCACACCTCAATTTTGCAGTGAAAAATGATCCTTTTTTTGGCAAAGTGACTAGCTGTAGATTTTGAACCCTAGCCCTGCCGGCACCTAGGGAAACCTAGCAAACCTATACATTTTTGAAAACTAGACACCCAGGGGAATCCAGGATGGGGTGACTTGACTGCCTCCCACCATGGTCTGTTACCCAGAATCCCTTGCAAACGTAAACAATTGACAAAAAAAACACATTTTCCCCACATTTCTGTGATGGAAAGTTCTGGAATCTGCGTGGATCCACAAATTTCCACCCACCCCGCTTTCCCCAAAGTCCTACGAGAAAAATGGTACCTCACTTGTGCGGGTCGGCCTAGTGCCCGCGACAGGAAACGGTGCAAAACGCAACGTGGTCACACCTCAATTTTGCAGTGAAAAATGATCCTTTTTTTGGCAAAGTGACTAGCTGTAGATTTTGAACCCTAGCCCTGCCGGCACCTAGGGAAACCTAGCAAACCTATACATTTTTGAAAACTAGACACCCAGGGGAATCCAGGATGGGGTGACTTGACTGCCTCCCACCATGGTCTGTTACCCAGAATCCCTTGCAAACGTAAACAATTGACAAAAAAAACACATTTTCCCCACATTTCTGTGATGGAAAGTTCTGGAATCTGCGTGGATCCACAAATTTCCACCCACCCCGCGTTCCCCAAAGTCCTACGAGAAAAATGGTACCTCACTTGTGCGGGTCGGCCTAGTGCCCGCAACAGGAAACGGCGCAAAACGCAACGTGGTTTTGCAGTGAAAAATGACCCTTTTTTTGGCAAAGTGACTAGCTGTAGATTTTGAACCCTAGCCCTGCCGGCACCTAGGGAAACCTAGCAAACCTATTCATTTTTGAAAACTAGACACCCAGGGAAATCCAGGATGGGGTGACTTGACTGCCTCCCACTATGGTCTGTTACCCAGAATCCCTTGCAAGCGTAAAAAATTGACAAAAAAAACACATTTTCCCCACATTTCTGTGATGGAAAGTTCTAGAATCTGCGTGGATCCACAAATTTCCACCCACCCCGCGTTCCCCAAAGTCCTACGAGAAAAATGGTACCTCACTTGTGCGGGTCGGCCTAGTGCCCGCGACAGGAAACGGCGCAAAAAGCAACGTGGTCACACCTCAATTTTGCAGTGAAAAATGACCCTTTTTTGCCAAAGTGACTAGCTGTAGTTTTTGAACCCTAGCCCTGCTGGCACTTAGGGAAACCTAGCAAACCTATACATTTTTGAAAACTAGACACCCAGGGGAATCCAGGATGGGGTGACTTGACTGCCTCCCACCATGGTCTGTTACCCAGAATCCCTTGCAAGCATAAAACATTGACAAAAAAAACACATTTTCCCCATATTTCTGTGATGGAAAGTTCTAGAATCTGCGTGGATCCACAAATTTCCACCCACCCCGCGTTCCCCAATGTCCTACGAGAAAAATGGTACCTCACTTGTGCGGGTCGGCCTAGTGCCCGCGACAGGAAACGTCGCAAAACGCAACGTGGTTTTGCAGTGAAAAATGACCCTTTTTTTGGCAAAGTGACTAGCTGTAGATTTTGAACCCTAGCCCTGCCGGCACCTAGGGAAACCTAGCAAACCTATACATTTTTGAAAACTAGACACCCAGGGAAATCCAGGATGGGGTCACTTGACTGCCTCCCACCATGGTCAGTTACCCAGAATCCCTTGCAAGCGTAAACAATTGACAAAAAAAACACATTTTCCCCACATTTCTGTGATGGAAAGTTCTGGAATCTGCGTGGATCCACAAATTTCCACCCACCCTGCATTCCCCAAAGTCCTACGAGAAAAATGGTATCTCACTTGTGCGGGTCGGCCTAGTGCCCGCGACAGGAAACGGCGCAAAACGCAACGTGGTGACACCTCAATTTTGCAGTGAAAAATGACCCTTTTTTTGGCAAAGTGACTAGCTGTAGTTTTTAAACCCTAGCCCTGCCGGCACCTAGGGAAACCTACCAAACCCACACATTTCTGAAAACTATACACCCGGCAGCTTCCAGGGAGGTATGGCTTGCGTGGATCCCCCAACGTTTCCTTACCCAGAATCCCCTGCAAACCTAATTTTTTGCTGAAAAAATCACTTTTTTCACACATTTTGGGGTGGGAAAGTAGTGGCATCACCGGGCTCACACAAATTTACCACCACCCAGCGTTCCCCCAAGTCTCCCGGTAAAAATGGTGTCTCACTTGTGTGGGAGGCCCAAGTACCCGCGGCAGGCAAGGGCCCAAAACGTAGTGAGGCGACATCAAAACCTACCAAACCCACGCATTTCTGAAAACAAGACACCCGTCCGCTTCCAGGGAGGTATGGCTTGCGTGGATCCCCCAACGTTTCCTTACCCAGAATCCCCTGCAAACCTCAATTTTTGCTGAAAAAATCACTTTTTTTACACATTTTGGGGTGGGAAAGTAGTGGCATCACCGGGCTCACACAAAGTTACCACCACCCAGCGTTCCCCCAGGTCTCCCGGTAAAAATGGTGCCTCACTTGTGTGGGAGGCCCAAGTACCCGCGGCAGGCAAGGGCCCAAAACGTAGTGAGGCGACATCAAAATGGCCTATCGCAAAACCACCTGGTTTTGCAAGGGTGGTCACTTTGGTTTTTTACCCGGTGCTCGGCGGCCATCAAGAGAAACCTACCAAACCCACACATTTCTGAAAACTAGACACCCGGAGGCTTCCAGGGAGGTATGGCTTGCGTGGATCCCCCAACGTTTCCTTACCCAGAATCCCCTGCAAACCTCAATTTTTGCTGAAAAAATCACCTTTTTCACACATTTTGGGGTGGGAAAGTAGTGGCATCACCGGGCTCACACAAATTTACCACCACCCAGCGTTCCCCCAGGTCTCCCGGTAAAAATGGTGCCTCACTTGTGTGGGAGGCCCAAGTACCCGCGGCAGGCAAGGGCCCAAAACGTCGTGAAGCGACATCAAAATGGCCTATGGCAAAACCACCTGGTTTTGCAAGGGGGGTCACTTTGGTTTTTGGCCCGGTGCTCGGCGGCCATCTAGGGAAACCTACCAAACCCATGCATTTCTGAAAACTAGACACCCGGCGGCTTCCAGGGAGGTATGGCTTGCGTGGATCCCCCAACGTTTCCTTACCCAGAATCCCCTGCAAACCTCAATTTTTGCTGAAAAAATCACTTTTTTCACACATTTTGGGGTGGGAAAGTAGTGGCATCACCGGGCTCACACAAATTTACCACCACCCAGCATTCCCCCAGGTCTCCCGGTAAAAATGGTGCCTCACTTGTGTGGGAGGCCCAAGTACCCGCGGCAGGCAAGGGCCCAAAACGTAGTGAGGCGACATCAAAGTGGCCTATGGCAAAACCACCTGGTTTTGCAAGGGGGGTCACTTTGGATTTTGGCCCGGTGCTCGGCGGCCATCTAGGGAAACCTACCAAACCCATGCATTTCTGAAAACTAGACACCCGACGGCTTACAGGGAGGTATGGCTTGCGTGGATCCCCCAACGTTTCCTTACCCAGAATCCCCTGCAAACCTCAATTTTTGCTGAAAAAAAACACTTTTTCACACATTTTGGGGTGGGAAAGTAGTGGCATCACCGGGCTCACACAAATTTACCACCACCCAGCGTTCCCCCAGGTCTCCCGGTAAAAATGGTGCCTCACGTGTGTGGGAGGCCCAAGTACCCGCGGCAGGCAAGGGCCCAAAACGTAGTGAGGCGACATCAAAATGGCCTATCGCAAAACCACCTGGTTTTGCAAGGGGGGTCACTTTGGTTTTTGACCCGGTGCTCGGCGGCCATCTAGGGAAACCTACCAAACCCATGCATTTCTGAAAACTAGACACCCGGCCGCTTCAAGGGAGGTATGGCTTGCGTGGATCCCCCAACGTTTCCTTACCCAGAATCCCCTGCAAACTCATTTTTTGCTGAAGAAATCACTTTTTTCACACATTTTGGGGTGGGAAAGTTGTGGCATCACCGGGCTCACACAAATTTACCACCACCCAGCGTTCCCCCAGGTCTCCCGGTAAAAATGGTGCCTCACTTGTGTGGGAGGCCCAAGTACCCGCGGCAGGCAATGGCCCAAAACGTAGTGAGGCGACATCAAAATGGCCTATGGCAAAACCACCTGGTTTTGCAAGGGGGGTCACTTTGGTTTTTGGCCCGGTGCGCGGCGGCCATCTAGGGAAACCTACCAAACCCACGCATTTCTGAAAACTAGACACCCGGCGGCTTCCAGGGAGGTATGGCTTGCGTGGATCCCCCAACGTTTCCTTTCCCAGAATCCCCTGCAAACCTCAATTTTTGCTGAAAAAAACACTTATTTCACACATTTTGGGGTGGGAAAGTAGTGGCATCACTGGGCTCACACAAATTTACCACCACCCAGCGTTCCCCCAGGTCTCCCGGTAAAAATGGTGCCTCACTTGTGTGGGAGGCCCAAGTACCCGCGGCAGGCATGGGCCCAAAACGTAGAGAGGCGACATCAAAATGGCCTATGGCAAAACCACCTGGTTTTGCAAGGGGGGGTCACTTTGGTTTTTGGCCCGGTGCTCGGCGGCCATCTAGGGAAACCTACCAAACCCACACATTTCTGAAAACTAGAGACCCGGTGGCTTCCAGGGAGGTATGGCTTGCGTGGATCCCCCAACGTTTCCTTACCCAGAATCCCCTGCAAACCTCAATTTTTGCTGAAAAAATCACTTTTTTCACACATTTTGGGGTGGGAAAGTAGTGGCATCACCGGGCTCACACAAATTTACCACCACCCAGCGTTCCCCCAGGTCTCCCGGTAAAAATGGTGCCTCACTTGTGTGGGAGGCCCAAGTACCCGCGGCAAGCAAGGGCCAAAACGTAGTGAGGCGACATCAAAATGGCCTATCGCAAAACCACCTGGTTTTGCAAGGGGGGTCACTTTGGTTTTTGGCCCGTTGCGCGGTGGCCATCCAGGGAAACCTACCAAACCCATGCATTTCTGAAAACTAGACACCCGGCGGCTTCCAGGGAGGTATGGCTTGCGTGGATCCCCCAACGTTTCCTTACCCAGAATCCCCTGCAAACCTCAATTTTTGCTGAAAAAATCACTTTTTTCACACATTTTGGGGTGGGAAAGTAGTGGCATCACCGGGCTCACACAAATTTACCACCACCCAGCGTTCCCTCAGGTCTCCCGGTAAAAATGGTGTCTCACTTGTGTGGGAGGCCCAAGTACCCGCGGCAGGCAAGGGCCCAAAACGTAGTGAGGCGACATCAAAACCTACCAAACCCACGCATTTCTGAAAACTAGACACCCGGCCGCTTCCAGGGAGGTATGGCTTGGGTGGATCCCCCAACGTTTCCTTACCCAGAATCCCCTGCAAACCTCAATTTTTGCTGAAAAAATCACTTTTTTCACACATTTTGGGGTGGGAAAGTAGTGGCATCACCGGGCTCACACAAATTTACCACCACCCAGCGTTCCCCCAGGTCTCCCGGTAAAAATGGTGCCTCACTTGTGTGGGAGGCCCAAGTACCCGCGGCAGGCAAGGGCCCAAAACGTAGTGAGGCGACATCAAAATGGCCTATCGCAAAACCACCTGGTTTTGCAAGGGTGGTCACTTTGGTTTTTTACCCGGTGCTCGGCGGCCATCAAGAGAAACCTACCAAACCCACACATTTCTGAAAACTAGACACCCGGAGGCTTCCAGGGAGGTATGGCTTGCGTGGATCCCCCAACGTTTCCTTACCCAGAATCCCCTGCAAACCTCAATTTTTGCTGAAAAAATCACCTTTTTCACACATTTTGGGGTGGGAAAGTAGTGGCATCACCGGGCTCACACAAATTTACCACCACCCAGCGTTCCCCCAGGTCTCCCGGTAAAAATGGTGCCTCACTTGTGTGGGAGGCCCAAGTACCCGCGGCAGGCAAGGGCCCAAAACGTCGTGAAGCGACATCAAAATGGCCTATGGCAAAACCACCTGGTTTTGCAAGGGGGGTCACTTTGGTTTTTGGCCCGGTGCTCGGCGGCCATCTAGGGAAACCTACCAAACCCATGCATTTCTGAAAACTAGACACCCGGCGGCTTCCAGGGAGGTATGGCTTGCGTGGATCCCCCAACGTTTCCTTACCCAGAATCCCCTGCAAACCTCAATTTTTGCCGAAAAAATCACTTATTTCACACATTTTGGGGTGGGAAAGTAGTGGCATCACCGGGCTCACACAAATTTACCACCACCCAGCGTTCCCCCAGGTCTCCCGGTAAAAATGGTGCCTCACTTGTGTGGGAGGCCCAAGTACCCGCGGCAGGCAAGGGCCCAAAACGTAGTGAAGCGACATCAAAATGGCCTATGGCAAAACCACCTGGTTTTGCAAGGGGGGTCACTTTGGTTTTTGGCCCGGTGCTCGGCGGCCATCTAGGGAAACCTACCAAACCCATGCATTTCTGAAAACTAGACACCCGGCGGCTTCCAGGGAGGTATGGCTTGCGTGGATCCCCCAACGTTTCCTTACCCAGAATCCCCTGCAAACCTCAATTTTTGCTGAAAAAAATCACTTTTTTCACACATTTTGGGGTGGGAAAGTAGTGGCATCACCGGGCTCACACAAATTTACCACCACCCAGCATTCCCCCAGGTCTCCCGGTAAAAATGGTGCCTCACTTGTGTGGGAGGCCCAAGTACCCGCGGCAGGCAAGGGCCCAAAACGTAGTGAGGCGACATCAAAGTGGCCTATGGCAAAACCACCTGGTTTTGCAAGGGGGGTCACTTTGGATTTTGGCCCGGTGCTCGGCGGCCATCTAGGGAAACCTACCAAACCCACGCATTTCTGAAAACTAGACACCCGACGGCTTACAGGGAGGTATGGCTTGCGTGGATCCCCCAACGTTTCCTTACCCAGAATCCCCTGCAAACCTCAATTTTTGCTGAAAAAAATCACTTTTTTCACACATTTTGGGGTGGGAAAGTAGTGGCATCACCGGGCTCACACAAATTTACCACCACCCAGCGTTCCCCCAGGTCTCCCGGTAAAAATGGTGCCTCACTTGTGTGGGAGGCCCAAGTACCCGCGGCAGGCAAGGGCCCAAAACGTAGTGAAGCGACATCAAAATGGCCTATGGCAAAACCACCTGGTTTTGCAAGGGGGGTCACTTTGGTTTTTGGCCCGGTGCTCGGCGGCCATCTAGGGAAACCTACCAAACCCACACATTTCTGAAAACTAGACACCCGGCGGCTTCCAGGGAGGTATGGCTTGCGTGGATCCCCCAACGTTTCCTTACCCAGAATCCCCTGCAAACCTCAATTTTTGCTGAAAAAATCACTTTTTTCACACATTTTGAGGTGGGAAAGTAGTGGCATCACCTGGCTCACACAAATTTACCACCACCCAGCGTTCCCCCAGGTCTCCCGGTAAAAATGGTGCCTCACTTGTGTGGGAGGCCCAAGTACCCGCGGCAGGCAAGGGCCCAAAACGTCGTGAAGCGACATCAAAATGGCCTATGGCAAAACCACCTGGTTTTGCAAGGGGGGTCACTTTGGTTTTTGGCCCGGTGCTCGGCGGCCATCTAGGGAAACCTACCAAACCCATGCATTTCTGAAAACTAGACACCCGGCGGCTTCCAGGGAGGTATGGCTTGCGTGGATCCCCCAACGTTTCCTTACCCAGAATCCCCTGCAAACCTCAATTTTTGCCGAAAAAATCACTTATTTCACACATTTTGGGGTGGGAAAGTAGTGGCATCACCGGGCTCACACAAATTTACCACCACCCAGCGTTCCCCCAGGTCTCCCGGTAAAAATGGTGCCTCACTTGTGTGGGAGGCCCAAGTACCCGCGGCAGGCAAGGGCCCAAAACGTAGTGAAGCGACATCAAAATGGCCTATGGCAAAACCACCTGGTTTTGCAAGGGGGGTCACTTTGGTTTTTGGCCCGGTGCTCGGCGGCCATCTAGGGAAACCTACCAAACCCATGCATTTCTGAAAACTAGACACCCGGCGGCTTCCAGGGAGGTATGGCTTGCGTGGATCCCCCAACGTTTCCTTACCCAGAATCCCCTGCAAACCTCAATTTTGGCTGAAAAAAATCACTTTTTTCACACATTTTGGGGTGGGAAAGTAGTGGCATCACCGGGCTCACACAAATTTACCACCACCCAGCATTCCCCCAGGTCTCCCGGTAAAAATGGTGCCTCACTTGTGTGGGAGGCCCAAGTACCCGCGGCAGGCAAGGGCCCAAAACGTAGTGAGGCGACATCAAAGTGGCCTATGGCAAAACCACCTGGTTTTGCAAGGGGGGTCACTTTGGATTTTGGCCCGGTGCTCGGCGGCCATCTAGGGAAACCTACCAAACCCACGCATTTCTGAAAACTAGACACCCGACGGCTTACAGGGAGGTATGGCTTGCGTGGATCCCCCAACGTTTCCTTACCCAGAATCCCCTGCAAACCTCAATTTTTGCTGAAAAAAATCACTTTTTTCACACATTTTGGGGTGGGAAAGTAGTGGCATCACCGGGCTCACACAAATTTACCACCACCCAGCGTTCCCCCAGGTCTCCCGGTAAAAATGGTGCCTCACTTGTGTGGGAGGCCCAAGTACCCGCGGCAGGCAAGGGCCCAAAACGTAGTGAAGCGACATTAAAATGGCCTATGGCAAAACCACCTGGTTTTGCAAGGGGGGTCACTTTGGTTTTTGGCCCGGTGCTCGGCGGCCATCTAGGGAAACCTACCAAACCCACACATTTCTGAAAACTAGACACCCGGCGGCTTCCAGGGAGGTATGGCTTGCGTGGATCCCCCAACGTTTCCTTACCCAGAATCCCCTGGAAACCTCAATTTTTGCCGAAAAAATCACTTATTTCACACATTTTGGGGTGGGAAAGTAGTGGCATCACCGGGCTCACACAAATTTACCACCACCCAGCGTTCCCCCAGGTCTCCCGGTAAAAATGGTGCCTCACTTGTGTGGGAGGCCCAAGTACCCGCGGCAGGCAAGGGCCCAAAACGTAGTGAAGCGACATCAAAATGGCCTATGGCAAAACCACCTGGTTTTGCAAGGGGGGTCACTTTGGTTTTTGGCCCGGTGCTCGGCGGCCATCTAGGGAAACCTACCAAACCCATGCATTTCTGAAAACTAGACACCCGGCGGCTTCCAGGGAGGTATGGCTTGCGTGGATCCCCCAACGTTTCCTTACCCAGAATCCCCTGCAAACCTCAATTTTTGCCGAAAAAATCACTTATTTCACACATTTTGGGGTGGGAAAGTAGTGGCATCACCGGGCTCACACAAATTTACCACCACCCAGCGTTCCCCCAGGTCTCCCGGTAAAAATGGTGCCTCACTTGTGTGGGAGGCCCAAGTACCCGCGGCAGGCAAGGGCCCAAAACGTAGTGAAGCGACATCAAAATGGCCTATGGCAAAACCACCTGGTTTTGCAAGGGGGGTCACTTTGGTTTTTGGCCCGGTGCTCGGCGGCCATCTAGGGAAACCTACCAAACCCATGCATTTCTGAAAACTAGACACCCGGCGGCTTCCAGGGAGGTATGGCTTGCGTGGATCCCCCAACGTTTCCTTACCCAGAATCCCCTGCAAACCTCAATTTTTGCTGAAAAAAATCACTTTTTTCACACATTTTGGGGTGGGAAAGTAGTGGCATCACCGGGCTCACACAAATTTACCACCACCCAGCATTCCCCCAGGTCTCCCGGTAAAAATGGTGCCTCACTTGTGTGGGAGGCCCAAGTACCCGCGGCAGGCAAGGGCCCAAAACGTAGTGAGGCGACATCAAAGTGGCCTATGGCAAAACCACTTGGTTTTGCAAGGGGGGTCACTTTGGATTTTGGCCCGGTGCTCGGCGGCCATCTAGGGAAACCTACCAAACCCACGCATTTCTGAAAACTAGACACCCGACGGCTTACAGGGAGGTATGGCTTGCGTGGATCCCCCAACGTTTCCTTACCCAGAATCCCCTGCAAACCTCAATTTTTGCTGAAAAAAATCACTTTTTTCACACATTTTGGGGTGGGAAAGTAGTGGCATCACCGGGCTCACACAAATTTACCACCACCCAGCGTTCCCCCAGGTCTCCCGGTAAAAATGGTGCCTCACTTGTGTGGGAGGCCCAAGTACCCGCGGCAGGCAAGGGCCCAAAACGTAGTGAAGCGACATCAAAATGGCCTATGGCAAAACCACCTGGTTTTGCAAGGGGGGTCACTTTGGTTTTTGGCCCGGTGCTCGGCGGCCATCTAGGGAAACCTACCAAACCCACACATTTCTGAAAACTAGACACCCGGCGGCTTCCAGGGAGGTATGGCTTGCGTGGATCCCCCAACGTTTCCTTACCCAGAATCCCCTGCAAACCTCAATTTTTGCTGAAAAAATCACTTTTTTCACACATTTTGGGGTGGGAAAGTAGTGGCATCACCTGGCTCACACAAATTTACCACCACCCAGCGTTCCCCCAGGTCTCCCGGTAAAAATGGTGCCTCACTTGTGTGGGAGGCCCAAGTACCCGCGGCAGGCAAGGGCCCAAAACGTAGTGAGGCGACATCAAAGTGGCCTATGGCAAAACCACCTGGTTTTGCAAGGGGGGTCACTTTGGTTTTTGGCCCGGTGCTCGGCGGCCAACTAGGGAAACCTACCAAACCCACGCATTTCTGAAAACTAGACACCCGGCGGCTTCCAGGGAGGTATGGCTTGCGTGGATCCCCCAACGTTTCCTTACCCAGAATCCCCTGCAAACCTCAATTTTTGCTGAAAAAATCACTTTTTTCACACATTTTGGGGTGGGAAAGTAGCAGCATCACCGGGCTCACACAAATTTACCACCACCCAGCGTTCCCCCAGGTCTCCCGGTAAAAATGGTGCCTCACTTGTGTGGGAGGCCCAAGTACCCGCGGCAGGCAAGGGCCCAAAACGTAGTGAGGCGACATCAAAGTGGCCTATGGCAAAACCACCTGGTTTTGCAAGGGGGGTCACTTTGGTTTTTGGCCCGGTGCTCGGCGGCCATCTAGGGAAACTTACCAAACCCACGCATTTCTGAAAACTAGGCACCCTGAGGCTTACAGGGAGGTATGGCTTGCGTGGATCCCCCAACGTTTCCTTACCCAGAATCTCCTGCAAACCTCAATTTTTGCTGAAAAAATCACTTTTTTCACACATTTTGGGGTGGGAAAGTAGTGGCATCACCGGGCTCACACAAATTTACCACCACCCAGCGTTCCCCCATGTCTCCCGGTAAAAATGGTGCCTCACTTGTGTGGGAGGCCCAAGTACCCGCGGCAGGCAAGGGCCCAAAACGTAGTGAGGCGACATCAAAATGGCATATCGCAAAACCACCTGGTTTTGCAAGGGGGGTCACTTTGGTTTTTGACCCGGTGCTCGGCGGCCATCTAGGGAAACCTACCAAACCCATGCATTTCTGAAAACTAGACACCCGGCCGCTTCAAGGGAGGTATGGCTTGCGTGGATCCCCCAACGTTTCCTTACCCAGAATCCCCTCCAAACCTCATTTTTTGCTGAAAAAATCACTTTTTTCATACATTTTGGGGTGGGAAAGTTGTGGCATCACCGGGCTCACACAAATTTACCACCACCCAGCGTTCCCCCAGGTCTCCCCGTAAAAATGGTGCCTCACTTGTGTGGGAGGCCCAAGTACCCGCGGCAGGCAATGGCCCAAAACGTAGTGAGGCGACATCAAAATGGCCAAGGGGGGTCACTTTGGTTTTTGGCCCGGTGCGCGGCGGCCATCTAGGGAAACCTACCAAACCCACGCATTTCTGAAAACTAGACACCCGGCGGCTTCCAGGGAGGTATGGCTTGCGTGGATCCCCCAACGTTTCCTTACCCAGAATCCCCCGCAAATCTCAATTTTTGCTGAAAAAATCACTTTTTTCACACATTTTGGGGTGGGAATGTAGTGGGTCACCGGGCTCACACAAATTTACCACCACCCAGCGTTCCGCCAGGTCTCCCGGTAAAAATGGTGCCTCACTTGTGTGGGAGGCCCAAGTACCCGCGGCAGGCATGGGCCCAAAACGTAGTGAGGCGACATCAAAATGGCCTATGGCAAAACCACCTGGTTTTGCAAGGGGGGTCACTTTGGTTTTTGGCCCGGTGCTCGGCGGCCATCTAGGGAAACCTACCAAACCCATGCATTTCTGAAAACTAGACACCTGGCGGCTTCCAGGGAGGTATGGCTTGCGTGGATCCCCCAACGTTTCCTTACCCAGAATCCCCTGCAAACCTCAATTTTTGCTGAAAAAATCACTTTTTTCACACATTTGGGGGTGGGAAAGTAGTGGCATCACCGGGCTCACACAAATTTACCACCACCCAGCGTTCCCCCAGGTCTCCCGGTAAAAATGGTGCCTCACTTGTGTGGGAGGCCCAAGTACCCGCGGCAGGCAAGGGCCCAAAACATAGTGAGGCGACATCAAAATGGCCTATGGCAAAACCACCTGGTTTTGCAAGGGGGGTCACTTTGGTTTTTGGCCCGGTGCTCGGCGGCCATCTAGGGAAACCTACCAAACCCATGCATTTCTGAAAACTAGACACCCGGCGGCTTCCAGGGAGGTATGGCTTGCGTGGATCCCCCAACGTTTCCTTACCCAGAATCCCCTGCAAACCTCAATTTTTGCTGAAAAAATCACTTTTTTCACACATTTTGGGGTGGGAAAGTAGTGGGATCACCGGGCTCACACAAATTTACCACCACCCAGCATTCCCCCAAGTCTCCCGGTAAAAATGGTGCCTCACTTGTGTGGGAGGCCCAAGTACCCGCGGCAGGCAAGGGCCCAAAACGTAGTGAGGCGACATCAAAATGGCCCATGGCAAAACCACCTGGTTTTGCAAGGGGGGTCACTTTAGTTTTTGGCCCGGTGCTCGGCGGCCATCTAGGGAAACCTACCAAACCCACGCATTTCTGAAAACTAGACACCCGGCGGCTTCCAGGGAGGTATGGCTTGCGTGGATCCCCCAACGTTTCCTTACCCAGAATCCCCTGCAAACCTCAATTTTTGCTGAAAAAATCACTTTTTTCACACATTTTGGGGTGGGAAAGTAGTGGCATCACCGGGCTCACACAAATTTACCACCACCCAGCGTTCCCCCAGGTCTCCCGGTAAAAATGGTGCCTCACTTGTGTGGGAGGCCCAAGTACCCGCGGCAGGCAATGGCCCAAAACGTAGTGAGGCGACATCAAAATGGCCTATGGCAAAACCACCTGGTTTTGCAAGGGGGGTCACTTTGGTTTTTGGCCCGGTGCGCGGCGGCCATCTGGGGAAACCTACCAAACCTACGCATTTCTGAAAACTAGACACCCAGCGGCTTCCAGGGAGGTATGGCTTGCGTGGATCCTCCAACGTTTCCTTACCCAGAATCCCCTGCAAACCTCAATTTTTGCTGAAAAAATCACTTTTTTCACACATTTTGGGGTGGGAAAGTAGTGGCATCACCGGGCTCACACAAATTTACCACCACCCAGCGTTCCGCCAGGTCTCCCGGTAAAAATGGTGCCTCACTTGTGTGGGAGGCCCAAGTACCCGCAAGGCCCAAAACGTAGTGATGGGACATTTGGGATAGGCAATGTTGATGTCGCCTCACTACGTTTTGGGCCCTTGCCTGCCGCGGGTACTTGGGCCTCCCACACAAGTGAGGCACCATTTTTACCGGGAGACCTGGGGGAACGCTGGGTGGTGGTAAATTTGTGTGAGCCCGGTGATGCCACTACTTTCCCACCCCAAAATGTGTGAAAAAAGTGATTTTTTCAGCAAAAATTGAGGTTTGCAGGGGATTCTGGGTAAGGAAACGTTGGGGGATCCACGCAAGCCATACCTCTCTGGAAGCCGCCGGGTGTCTAGTTTTCAGAAATGCTTGGGTTTGGTAGGTTTCCCTAGATGGCCGCCGAGCACCGAGCCAAAAACCAAAGTGACCCCCCTTGCAAAACCAGGTGGTTTTGCCATAGGCCATTTTGATGTCGCTTCACTACGTTTTGGGCCCTTGCCTGCCGCGGGTACTTGGGCCTCCCACACAAGTGAGGCACCATTTTTACCGGGAGACCTGGGGGAATGCTGGGTGGTGGTAAATTTGTGTGAGCCCGGTGATGCCACTACTTTCCCACCCCAAAATGTGTGAAAAAAGTGATTTTTTCAGCAAAAATTGAGGTTTGCAGGGGATTCTGGGTAAGGAAACGTTGGGGGATCCACGCAAGCCATGCCTCCCTGGAAGCCGCCGGGTGTCTAGTTTTCAGAAATGCGTGGGTTCGGTAGGTTTCCCTTGATGGCCGCCGAGCACCGGGCCAAAAACCAAAGTGACCCCCCTGCAAAACCAGGTGGTTTTGCCATAGGCCATTTTGATGTCGCCTCACTACGTTTTGGGCCCATGCCTGCCGCGGGTACTTGGGCCTCCCACACAAGTGAGGCACCATTTTTACCGGGAGACCTGGCGAAACGCTGGGTGGTGGTAAATTTGTGTGAGCCCGGTGATGCCACTACTTTCCCACCCCAAAATGTGTGAAAAAAGTGATTTTTTCAGCAAAAATTGAGGTTTGCAGGGGATTCTGGGTAAGGAAACGTTGGGGGATCCACGCAAGCCATACCTCCCTGGAAGCCGCCGGGTGTCTAGTTTTCAGAAATGCGTGGGTTTGGTAGGTTTCCCTAGATGGCCGCCGCGCACCGGGCCAAAAACCAAAGTGACCCCCCTTGGCCATTTTGATGTCGCCTCACTACGTTTTGGGCCCATGCCTGCCGCGGGTACTTGGGCCTCCCACACAAGTGAGGCACCATTTTTACCGGGAGACCTGGCGGAACGCTGGGTGGTGGTAAATTTGTGTGAGCCCGGTGATGCCACTACTTTCCCACCCCAAAATGTGTGAAAAAAGTGATTTTTTCAGCAACAATTTAGGTTTGCAGGGGATTCTGGGTAAGGAAACGTTGGGGGATCCACGCAAGCCATACCTCCCTGGAAGCGGCCGGGTGTCTAGTTTTCAGAAATGCATGGGTTTGGTAGGTTTCCCTAGATGGCCGCCGAGCACCGGGCCAAAAACCAAAGTGACCCCCCTTGCAAAACCAGGTGGTTTTGCTATAGGCCACTTTGATGTCGCCTCACTACGTTTTGGGCCCTTGCCTGCCGCGGGTACTTGGGCCTCCCACACAAGTGAGGCACCATTTTTACCGGGAGACCTGGGGGAACGCTGGGTGGTGGTAAATTTGTGTGAGCCCAGTGATGCCACTACTTTCCTACCCCAAAATGTGTGAAAAAAGTGATTTTTTCAGCAAAAATTGAGGTTTGCAGGGGATTCTGGGTAAGGAAACGTTGGGGGATCCACGCAAGCCATACCTCCCTGGAAGCCGCCGGGTGTCTAGTTTTCAGAAATGCGTGGGTTTGGTAGGTTTCCATAGATGGCCGCTGCGCACCGGGCCAAAAACCAAATTGACCCCCCTTGCAAAACCAGATTATCTATTGTTCCTACAGCGTGAGAATTTTGGAATAATATTGCAAAGAAAATGTGGCAGACATTTTGCGGTTTGCAGGACATTGGGGATAAAATTTTTTTTGTAATTCACAATAGAGACATCACCATGAACTCCCATGGGTTTCCGACAATATCTAAAGTTGGTGGGTTATTCTTGCATGGAAAGTGTAACTTGGCAGAGAAACTAAAGACAAAGATTCCTGCACAACCATCTATTCCTCAAACACACACACATACTGGTTGGATTTGGCACGAGGGCGAGTCATGGTTCAGTGTATTAAATTTTATTAACAAGAGATTTCACAAAAATGAAATGCACTGTCAATAATTAAATTCACAAAAAACCAAACCAATGACTCGCAGCTCGTGAGCTGTAAAGCCACGTCAAGGCACCAACCACTTTACAGGCCATTCACACACCTTTCATACGTGATACAAACAAGACCATTCGCACCACCAGGCACAAAAGCAACACATTACAAAATTCACCAAAAAGGGACAAGGTACACCCTGCTTCAGAAAGACAAATATTACTGCACAGCCATCTAATCCGCAAGCGCACACACATACTGGTTGGATTTGGCACGAGGGTGAGTGATGGTTCAGTAGATACAATTGTATTAGTGTGAGACCGGCCTCACGGCGTTGCCCTCCCAATCATCCAGCCAACCTGCAACCACCCTCAAGACACGACATCTCCGACTCCGGCTGCCCCAGCCACCCAGATCCGAGGGCAGGCCAGAGCCCTGACAGACTCGACACCCTACCACGCATGTCCAACCAAGGGAGCGGGAAACCTCGAGCCAGACCCCGGGGCGCCAGCCCAGTCACACCTCGGGTCGCCTTCCCCGGGAAGACTCGATCGGCCACCAGGCCCCTGGGGAGCAGGCGCCTCCCCTGCCGAGCGTCTAGGGTCCCTCCCAGACCCACCTGAAAAGACCAAAGAAGTGAGCGGCAGGAAATCCCGCTGAACCCCCTCCGTCACCCCAGTCCCCCCTCTGCGAGGACTCCAGACTTCAAAGAGCAAGCGGAGTATAACAAGGGGTGCCGGGGGAACGAATGCAGAGAAGACCTGGAACCATCCGAGCCTGCTGACGCTGTCGCGGCTCCTGAACGCTGAAGTCACCTGGGCCTGCTGAGTGACTCGCGGCCTCTCGCTATTGAACCATCTGAGCCCTGCTGACGAGGTCGCGGCTCCCGAACACTGAACCACCTGGGCCTGCTGAGTGACTCGCGGCCCCCAGCTATTGAACCATCTGAGCCTTGCTGACGGAATCGCGGCTCCCAAACTCCGACCACCTGTGCCTGCTGAGAGACTCGCAGCGCTCCCCTTGAGGATGACTCGGTAAGAGATCGCCCAGAGACACGACACCCTCCAGCTCGAGGATTGTGAGCTATCCGCAGGGTACTTCGCAGAGACACTATCTTTAAAGATTGTCCCGCTACCCCCATTCCCCACGACCGATTTGTGGTACCTTGTGCCACTGCTGTACTGCTTGCACCTTGGATCATAAAGATCCCTTGAAACCATCGATAAAAGAACCTATCGTCCTACAAAGAATACGTGTGGTGTCACTCTGTTCGTAGTGTTAGCTCAGGGTGTGCGCGTCTGGTTCGGCCTACTTGGGAGAGGTGGGTCAAAGGGGTGGGCAAGACCGGTACCGAACCCCCCTCTGGCGAACGCCTTTCCAACAATTAGCAAGTGATTTCACAGAAATGAAATGCACTGGTAATAATTGAAAGGGCGAGAAACTGAACCATTGACTCACAGCTCGTGAGCTGTAAAGCCACGACAAGGCACCAACCTCTTTACAGGCCATTCATACACCTTTTATACGTGTGAGACATACAGAACCATTCACACTGCCAGCCGCGGGCCCATCACATAACAAAACTCACACCAGCACACAGCGCCATTCAAGGGCCCATCACTTTCACACGCCCACAATCCAGACACAGCAACTACACAGGCTGATGGATTGCGTGGAGTGGCACTCAGCTAGCAGTGTGTGTAGTGACCAGCAGAAAGTCAATACTCACACACAGCCAGCAGAGCACCAGTCCACACACACCGCTAGCCAAACACCAGTCCACGCACACCGCTAGCCAAGCGCCAGTCCACGGACACCATCAGCCAAGCACCAGTCCGCGCACACCGCCAGTCCACGCACACCGCCAGCCAAGTACCAGTCCACGCACACCGCCTGCCAAGCACCATTCCACGCACACTGCCAGCCAAGCTCCAGTCCACGCACACCACCAGCCAAGCACCAGTCTGCACACACCACCAGTCCACGCACACCACCAGCCAAGTACCAGTCCACGCACACCGCCTGCCAAGCACCATTCCACGCACACTGCCAGCCAAGCTCGAGTCCACGCACACCACCAGCCACGCACCAGTCCACGCACACCGCCAGTCCATGCACACCGCCAGCCAAGCACCATTCCACGCACACCACCAACCAAGTGCCAGTCCACACACACCAACAGCCAAGCGCAAGCCTACACACACCGCCATCACATTTAGGATTTTTTTTTTTTTTTAAATAAAAACACAAACCAATTGCAAATAGATACAAATCTTCTAACAGAAAATCAGCAACTAAATACATTGCACTAACACCAACCTTGAAACAGAATCAAATTATCCAAAGAATACAGACCAGGCAGTTCACTTTACCACTCAAGAATCCTCCCAAAAATTATTTCGGGTGTGGTACGCTCTAAAACAAGCAGAGAGACACAGTGCAGGATGAGAAGGACAGTCGGGGCAGTACATACGACTCTCCTTCCGCAAACCTTTTCGCCAACAGACTCTACATCTCCTACTGGGAAAATCTTTTGCGGGTGTGGGAGGAATGTGATCTGGAAAGTGGCGTTCTTTCAATCTAGCAACATCCTCCACCAGTCCAACTCTAGGAACACTTGCCTGTTCCACTACAACAAGGCTGCCTATTACAGACTCCTGAAACTTAGCAAAAGTCATCTTTGACTCAGGGCAAGAATCCTGGAACACAACAAAAGCATTAAACATTGCCATGTGGAAAAGATGGATAGCCAACTTCTTGTACCAAATGTAAGCCTTACGAAGAGCAGTGTAAGGTTCCAACCTCTGATCTACTCTGTCAACACCACCCATGTGCCTATTATAGTCTAAAATGCACACAGGTTTGCGCGCTTCAGCGACCTGACCCCAAACAGTCACAGGTGCAGTGCTTTCATCATGGATGGTAGTCAGCATGTAGACATCTCTCCTGTCTGTAAACTTCACAGCAAGAAGCTCCTGGCAACGCAACGCACTGCACTGTCCCCGCACAAGCTTTTGACAAACAAGTTCTTTCGGGAAACCTTTACGGTTAGAGCGGATTGTGCCACAAGCAAGAGTGTCCACTTTGGCCAATTCCCTGAACAACCGCACACCAGTGTAGAAGTTGTCTACATATAAATGGTGGCCTTTGTTAAAAAATCCTCTTCCAAGTTCCCAAACAATTTTCTCAGTCACTCCAAAAGTGGACGGACACCCAGGGAGGTTAAACCTAGATTCCTTACCGGTGTACACCCTGAAATTAGAGACATATCCAGTCCTACTGTCACACAGCATATACAGCTTTATTCCATAGCGTGCCCTCTTACTAGGAATGTATTGCCTAAAAACCAAGCGGCCCTTGAACAACACCAAAGACTCATCCACTGCAATTTGTTTCCCAGGAGCATAGATCTCAGGAAATCGATCAACAAAGTGATCAAGGACAGGCCTAATCTTAAAAAGACGGTCACAGTCAGGGTGATCTCGTGGCAACGCTAAACCATTATCAACAAAATGCATCATCCGAAGCAGTAGCAAATACCTGTCACGACTCATGACTGCCGGAAAAATAGACGTTGCCATCAAGGGACTGCTAGACCAATATGAAGACATTGATGGCTTCCTTAGCAAGCCCGTCAAAAAAGTTAAACCCAAGAACTTCTTCATCTCTTCAACATTTGTGGGAGTCCACCGGTTAGCTCTAGAGTGTGGCTTAAGACTGGCACAGTTGTCCCTCAAAAACTGTTCGGCACACAAATTAGTCTGCTCAACAATCTCTGCAAAAAACACATCATCCATAAACAACTGAAAATAATTGACCGGCAAAAAGTTTTCAGTATTCACTCTAGACCCTGGAACACCAGTAAACTCTGGCAATGCCGGCTGCACCATGCCAGGGGCAACCCAGAGGTCATCACTTTCAAAGGGAAGCCTAGCAGCCCCAGCCTGCAGCCCAGAAGCCTCTTGCCGCACTACACCAACGGGAAGCCTTGCAGCCCCAGCCTGCAACCCAGATGCCTCTTGCCGCACTATCGGCACATCAGTCTCCTCCTCTAACACAGGCACTTCATCCGCACTAAGAGTATCTTCATCATCCGATGACTCCATACGGAGAGACAACTCACTGCCAGAATCGTCCCCTGCCTCCTCTCCCTCAGATGCAGAGTCAGTCTCTGAACCAATATCAGAGGAAGACTCAAACAGCAAACCAACAACCTGCTGAGCAGTCATCCTGCGGCTAGCCATTATACTTACTAAGATAGAAGACTGCACAAACAAGTCAACAACAACCAACAATGTGCAAACAAAGTAAGTAAAGAAATGTGTACCTTTATCACAAAGATCAATGTACTCAAAAACTATACAATCCAATTACAAGAGACAGCTGCACTCACCAGAAACCAACTCTGCAGTGACACAGCAAAAACCAACGATATCAAACTAGAAAGAAGAAAAAAAAAACAAATTACTCACAAGACAACAAAATACACATCGAGCACCAATGCAAAAAGTTTTTGACACTCAAAAACCAAACATACTGCTATTATTACACCATTTGCAAAAAAAATTCATGCAGAGAAATCAAACACATTTACATTGTACAAAAAAGAGTCTCTTACCAAACTACACAAACAGCAGAACCGCCAGAAACACGGCAAACTGAAAAGAGCAAAAGCCTTCACCTAGAACAAAAAAGTAAAAAAAAAAAACATTACTATTGCAATTCACAAAAAAAAAACCATAAACATAACAACATTCTATGTTACTACCCAAATGGTCAATCGTTATGTTCCAGGTGGGGCAGAAAACAGCAGGAAAAAAAAAGGCTACTCTGTCCCGGGGCGGGTGGGCCAAATACATATTATAAAAATTGCCCCCTGGAAGCGACACTTGCCAAAGGGGTCACTTCCATTTTTATTTACACTAATTCCCTGGTGTCTAGTGGGCTTTTCTGCCCCCCCCTGGGGCCAGACACGGAGCGAAAGTGGACCGGTCTGCCCCCAGGGGGGGCAGAAAAGTCTGTGCAAAAATTATTCCCCAAGGGAAGCCACCCTTGCCCAAGGGGTCGCTTCCCATATCACTATAACGAAATTCCCTGGTGTCTAGTGGGCTTTTCTGCCCCCCCTGGGGGCAGAAACGGACCGAAAGTGGACCGATCTGGGCAGAAAAGTCTGTGCACAAATTCTCCCCCAGGGAAGCGACCCTTGCCCAAGGGGTCGCTTCCCATAACAAAATTGCGAAATTCCCTGGTGTCTAGTGGGCTTTTTTGCCCCCCCTGGGGGCAGAAACGGACCGGAAGTGGACCGATCTGCCCCCAGGGGGGGCAGAAAAGTCTGTGCACAAATTCTCCCCCAGGGAAGCGACCCTTGCCCAAGGGGTCGCTTCCCATAACAAAATTGCGAAATTCCCTGGTGTCTAGTGGGCTTTTTTGCCCTCCCTGGGGGCAGAAACGGACCGGAAGTGGACCGATCTGCCCCCAGGGGGGGCAGAAAAGTCTGTGCACAAATTCTCCCAAATTCAGCCCCAGGGAAGCGACCCTTGCCCAGGGGTCGCTTCCCATATCAATATATCGAAATTCCCTGGTGTCTAGTGGGCTTTTCTGCCCCGCCTGGGGGCAGAAACGGACCGGAAGTGGACCGATCTGCCCCCAGGGGGGGGCAGAAGAGTCTTTGCAAAAATTCTCCCCCAGGGAAGCGACCCTTGCCCAAGGGGTCGCTTCCCATATCACCATTACGACATCCCTGGTGTCTAGTGGGCTTTTCTGCCCCCCAGAAACGGACCGGAAGTGGACCGATCTGCCCCCAGGGGGGGCAGAAGAGTCTTTGCAAAAATTCTCCCCCAGGGAAGCGACCCTTGCCCAAGGGGTCACTTCCCATAACAAAATTGCGAAATTCCCTGGTGTCTAGTGGGCTTTTTTGCCCCCCCGGGGGCAGAAACGGACCGGAAGTGGACCGATCTGCCCCCAGGGGGGGCAGAAAAGTCTGTGCACAAATTCTCCCCCAGGGAAGCGACCCTTGCCCAAGGGGTCGCTTCCCATAACAAAATTGCGAAATTCCCTGGTGTCTAGTGGGCTTTTTTGCCCCCCCTGGGGGCAGAAACGGACCGGAAGTGGACCGATCTGCCCCCAGGGGGGGCAGAAAAGTCTGTGCACAAATTCTCCCAAATTCAGCCCCAGGGAAGCGACCCTTGCCCAGGGGTCGCTTCCCATATCAATATATCGAAATTCCCTGGTGTCTAGTGGGCTTTTCTGCCCCGCCTGGGGGCAGAAACGGACCGGAAGTGGACCGATCTGCCCCCAGGGGGGGGCAGAAGAGTCTTTGCAAAAATTCTCCCCCAGGGAAGCGACCCTTGCCCAAGGGGTCGCTTCCCATATCACCATTATGACATCCCTGGTGTCTAGTGGGCTTTTCTGCCCCCCAGAAACGGACCGGAAGTGGACCAATCTGCCCCCAGGGGGGGCAGAAGAGTCTTTGCAAAAATTCTCCCCCAGGGAAGCGACCCTTGCCCAAGGGGTCGCTTCCCATATCAATATATCAAAATTCCCTGGTGTCTAGTGGGCTTTTCTGCCCCCCCTGGGGGCAGAAACGGACCGGAAGTGGACCGATGGGGCAGAAGAGTCTTTGCAAAGTTTCTCCCCCAGGGAAGCGACCCTTGCCCAAGGGGTTGCTTCCCATATCACTATTACGACATCCCTGGTGTCTAGTGGGCTTTTCTGCCCCCCCCGGGGGCAGAAACGGACCGAAAGTGGACCGATCTGCCCCAGGGGGGGCAGAAAAGTCTGTCCAAAATTTGTCCCCCAGGGAAGCGACCCTTGCCCAAGGGGTCGCTTCCCAAATGGCCAAAAACAACATCCCTGGGGTCTAGTGGGGGCATTCCTGTCCCACAATCGCGACGCTGTGCGCGATCGTGGGACAGGAATGCCCAGCATTGAGACATCAGGGGAGAGGAAATACTCTTTCCTCTCCCCCGATGCCTCAAGGCCCTGGAATTCCGCCCCCCCGCCACACCGCAGCAAAACACCTACCTGATCCGATGGACGCGCTGGAAGAAATGAATTCCAGCGCGTCCAACGCTTCCTGATGACGCCAGCGCGCGCTGTGCGCGCTGACGTCTTCAGGAAGCGTGGGGGGGCTCGGGGGTGGCAGCGGAAACTCTTCCGCTGCCATCCCCATCTGTGGGGGCACGATCGATGCCCCAGGGGGGGAGCGCCAGCGCTTCCCCCAGGGGCTGTGCTCATGACGGAGCGGTTCCGTCATGAGCACAGCTCAACCGATGCTCATGACGGAACCGCTCCGTCATGAGCATCGAAGGGGTTAAATTGTGTGCATGTATGTATTTGTATACATATATATTCACTGAAAAAAACAAAGGTTACAGGGACGTTATAGTTAGGCTGACATTTAGTTTGCACAAAACCAGAGAAATTCTTCAGTTATAGTTATCTGAGCCAACTATAATGTATGCCCCACAATGCACTACTTATGACCTGATGTATTACATCACTCATGACATGGTCAGTGACATCACTCATAACATCACTAATAACATCGCAAATGAAATCATAAGCAGTGCATTGGGGGCGTAAGTTATAGTTAGCTCATCTAACTATAGCTGTTCAATTTCTCTGTTTTTGTACGAATGAAATATCAGCATAACTATTATGTCCCTGTAACCATTGTTTTTTTTCAGTGAGTTTCTAAGGTTTTTAAAATTCTATTTCCTAACTATCAGATCCCTGTAACTGCTGTTTTTCTTAGTGAATTTCTAAGGTTATTTTATTGTGGTTTCCTAATGATAACGCCTCTATACCCTTTGTTGTTGTTTTAGTGAATTTCTAAGGTTATTTAAATGTTATTTCCAAACTGTAACTTGTCTCAAGAAACCACACAAAAACCAACCAGAAGAATGGTAAACCACTCACATACAAGGCAACCATTAATAGCACCCTATTCATTCAGCTTTGCTTTCAAGGTTGCAGAGGGTGTAAAAAAAAGCAACACTGCTTTCATTTAATTTCCTTTCTATTCATATAGCTCTTCTGAATGGTCACATTTCTTAACCCTTTGTTTGACTCCTCTAAAGAGAGTCCAGTTCGTTAGCAGTTTTGGGCTAGATTTGCAGATTCACGTAGAATCTGAGAGTCTCAGCGTGGCTCCCTGTGTAACCTCACAGAGGATCTGTGCGGCAAACCAACATCTTTTTTTAAAACTATTCCTAAACACTACCACTTACACAACACTTCCTACAAATCCCTAAATTTAGACCCAAACAATTCTTATTACCAATTTCTTTCATGAGCAATGTCTTCTCACATTGACATTCTAGGCTATTTTTCTTCCCCGTACTTCTTTAGCTTTGCTTCCATGGTGACCAAAAATGTTACATTCTCTGCTAGCTGTAGGTCAGAAGTTCCCAACTGTATCCACAGCAGCATGGTAATTCCCAAGCCAAATTTTGCAGGTGTGGTTGAGTGCATACAATTACAAACCTACTCCTCATAGCCCATCACACATGTACTTATTTCAAATGTATTGCAGAACCTAGTTTTAATCAATACCTTACTTACACCATCTAATCAAATGTGATGTGTTAAACTTTACTTGCTAGAGTAATTTTTAACTGACTTCATTTCCAAACTGCCTCATTCAGCTGCTGACTTCTCCTGTCTGCTACTGCTCCATCCTTCAAAAGAGTGTGGATTGTGAGTCATAGCTTTGTGTTCCAGGTGATAGAGTTTGCAAGCAACAAAGGGATTGACAGTGACATTGGTTTGCCTAAAGTGGATATTATTTGGTATGGCCAGAGAGGGTTAAAGTGGCATCAACTGCTTCCATTGGTTGAAAACATTATGGAGAACCAACATCCAGACCTCATGATTGGTACTGTGGTGGCAACGACCTGGGCACATTGACTGGGGTAGGACTGGAAATCCTAATGAATAATAGCGTTGAACAATTAATGCAACTTTTCCCTCACATTGCCTTGGTGTTTTCTAACATATGCCAGAGGCAGACATGGAACTGATCTTCTGCATTTTGCCCACAGATAGAGAAAGCAGGGAACATGTTAATAAAACAGTTTCAGCACTCCTCCGAGACCAGGGACTCTGTCTAAAATAATAACCCATGCTTCAACATGCATGAAATATACAGGAAAGATGATGTTCACTTCACAGATAAAGGCAACAGAGTGGTTGTGAACAACTTGCATTCGCTCGGATATGTAGTCATATACACACAATTAACACAACGGCTCTTCTAAGAGCCACCCTATGGCACAAACAATTGTTATTTTAAAGTGTAAATCGTTTTTTAATATATATATTGAATCTGCAGATTCATGTCGAATCTGCGAACCAAAATTCAATGAAAAAGAGCACATTTAATATTTGTACTAAAGGGTTCTGAATGGATCGCCCATTGGGTAAAACAGAGTCCAAATGGGTATTATTTTAGGTGCGTAAGTGGGTTTGTGAATGGGTGTAACAGTGTATTTGTGGTATATCAATGGGTGTGACAATGTATGTATAGGTTTGTAAATGGTTGTACTAGTAACTGTGAGGATTTGTGAATGGGTGTGACAGTGTCTCTATATGTTTGTGAATAGGTGTGATACAGTCTCTATGGGCCTGTGAATGGATATGACACTCTCTGTATGGCTTCGTGAATGGGTGTACTAGTGTGCCTATGTTTTATGAATGGGTGTGGCAGTGTCTGCATGAGTTTGTCAATGGGTGTGACAGTCACCGTATGGGTCTGTGAAAGGTGCCACAGAGTCTCTTTGGGTATATGAATTGGTGTGACAGTCTCTATGTGAATGGGTGTGTCAGTGTCTGTATGGAGATGACAGTGTCTATTTGGGTACATGAATAAGTGTGACAGTATCTGTATGGATTTGTGAATGGGTGTAGTAATGTTTGTTATGGATTTGTAAATGGGTGTGACAATATCTGGGTACATAAATGAATGCGACAGTATCTGTTTGGTTTTGTGAATGGGTTTGACAATGTTTCTAAGGATTTGTGAATAGGTGTACAAGTGTCTCTATGGGGGTGTGAATGGTTGTGACAATGTCTGTATGGTTTGGTTTGTCAGTGAGTGTAGCAGTGTCTCTATAATATATGAATAGATGTGACAGTGTCTGTGGGTTTGTGAATGGGTGTAACAGTGTCTCTTTGGGTACATGAATGTAAGACAGTGTCTGTATGGGTTTGTGAATAGGTGTCAGTATGTGTATGGGTTTGAGAATAGGTGTCACATAGTCTGGATGGGGTTGTGAATGGATATGACAGTCACTGTATGGGGTTGTCAATGGGTGTAACACTGTATCTATGGTATGGGAGTGGGTTTAATAGTGTATGGGTTTGTGAATAGGCGTGAGAGTGTCTCTATGGAGTTGTGAATGGGTGCGACAGTGTCACTATGGGTTTGCCAATGGGTGTAACAATGTCTGTATGGTATATGAATGGGTGTGACTCTGTCGTTATGGGTTTCTCAATAGGTGTAACAGTGTCTGTATCATGTATAAATGGCTGTGACAGTGTATGAATGGGATTGTGAAGGGGTGTACTAGTGTCTATTTGAGTACGTGAATCAGTGTGACAGTGTGCAGGGGTTTGTAAATGGGTGTCACAGTCTCTATGGGTAAATAAATCGGTGTCTCTATGGGTATGTGAATGGGTGTGACAATATCTGGATTGGGGTTGTGAATGGGTACAACAGTGTTTGTATAGATTTGTCAATGAGTGTGACAGTGACTATATGGGTTTGTAAATGGTTGTCACAGAGTCTCTATGGGTATGTGAATGGCTGTACCAGTGTGTCTACGGTTTTGTCAATGGGTGTGATAGTGACTGTATGGGTTTGTAAATGGTTGTCACAGAGTTTCTATGGGTATGTGAATGGGTGTATCACTGTCTTTATGGGTATGTTAATGGTTGTATCAGTGTCTCTATGGGTATGTGAATGGGTGTGAAAGATTCTGTATTGGGGTATGTGAATGGGTGTGACAGTGTCTGTATGGGTTTGTGAATGGGTGTGACTGTATGGGTTTGTAAATGGGTGTCACAGAGTCTCTATAGGTATGTGAATGGGTGTATCAGTGTCTCTATGGGTATGTGAATGGGTGTGACAAAATCTGTATTGGGATTGTGAATGGGTTAACCCTGGGCGTAGTTCGCGAAGTAGCACTTCGCGAAGCTACGCAAAGTGCAGTTCGCACTACGCGAGCTACGCGTAGCACTTCGCGAACTGAGTAGTACCTTGTTCGCACTGTGCCAGATGTCGTTTTCAATGATTGCACAGTGCGGACAAGCAACCGGCACTGTGCAATCATTGAAAATGGCATCTTGCACAGTGCAAGCTGTAGTTTTCTGCTGCTCGAGTAGATTTTTACTCGAGCGGCAGCTTTCTCAACGCAAACTGGTAGTTTCTCATCACGAGCATACGCGACCACTCGCAATGAGGAACCTGACCTCCTTGCGTTGGGAATCTCGCCGGGAGGTTTATTTTCCATGCTCGCGATCGCCAACTTGATGTTGCTGATCGTGAACAAGGAAAAAGTCTCGCCGGGATGTCATTTTGCTTGCTCGCGGTCGCCAACTTGATGTTGAGGACCGCGAGCAAGCAAAAAATGACCGCAGCACTACGCAACACTATGCTACGCGTGTTCGCACTGTGCTACGTGCAGTTCGCGTAGTGCGAAGTAGCGCGAACTTCGCAAACTATGCGAGCGTAGCGTAGTGCTTTGCCCAGGCTTAGAATGGGTATGATAGTGTGTCTATGGGTTTGTCAATGGGTGTGCCAATGACTGAATGGGTTTATAAATGATTGTCACAGAGTCTCTATGGGTATGTGAATGAATGTATCGGTGTCTCTATGGGTATGGGAATGGGTGTGACAGATTCTGTATTGGGGTATGTGAATGGGTGTATCAGTGTCTTTATGGGTATGTTAATGGTTGTATCAGTGTCGCTATGGGTATGTGAATGGGTGTGACAGATTCTGTATTGGGGTATGTGAATGGGTGTATCAGTGTCTCTATAGGTATGTGAATGGGTGTGACAGAACTATACCGGGGTTTTGAATGGGGGTGACAGTGTTTTTATGGGCTTGTGAGTGGGTGCATCAGTGACTATGTGTTTGTAAATAGTGTCACAGAGTCTCTATTGGTATGTGAATGAGTGTGAGGCTGTCTCTATGGGTATGTGAATGGCTGTTAGTGTCTGAATGGTGATAACAGTGGATGTGAGAGTGTCTGTATGAGTATGTGAGTGGCTGTAGCAATATCTGTATGCATATGTGAGTAGCTTTGACAGAAGAGAGAGTATATAAATATATATATGTATTTTTTTCAGCTGCGCTAAATCCGCGTATCCACCGTGAAGTTACATGGGAGTGGGGGCGCGCTGGGCCTCGCGAGAAATACGTGTAGTTTGCAAACTATCCCCCAATAAATTGGTGGCATTTTAATGACCATAATACACCCTCACCCCTCATTTTAAGCAAGGGGTCAGAGAACCTCTCACCTTATCCCTTCACTTAATATTCACTGTATTTTTCAACTCTAGTGACTGTTCCCCGGCAAGCAAAATGGCAGACAGAACTTTTCTCTGAAGGTGTAACCAGCCAATCAGAAGTTCGTTAGTGTACATGAATCCGTGATTACCCGCAGGGGGATCCACGGGTAATCTGCGTTCCTAAATATACAAATGTGTTTTTCAGTTAATATCTCAAACTACTTAACAGATTTACACCCAATCACAAAAAGCACAATCTGAGTACCAAGATCTAGCTTCCAGCCAAATTTGGTGTCATTTCGTCCAGCGGTTTGGGCTGTAGTTGTATTACAGGTCCTAGGGGAATTAACATGGGGAAAATGCATTTTCGAACCCACCCCTGTTTCGCAGCCCCTGCTACATGAAAACACCCCAAAACTTTCTAGACACCATCTGAAGCACTGGGCAATTGTTCTGGGAAAATTTCATGATGGTTGATCAACCGGCAGCAAAGATATAGGCAACCGAAAATCACCTTTTTGACAGACAGTCATAGCTATAACTAACTGCTGTTGACTGCCAGTAGGTAATATTCATATGTGTGTAAAACATATTGGCAGTTTCCACCATATAGTTGGGTCAGATCAGGATTTCTATGGGAAAAGAATTATTGTATCTTTAGTAATGTTGGCGTTGTTTTTGGAATCTGCACAAAAAATAAAGTTAATCGACTTTGGCGCAGACCTGTCAAGCGCAGGCCAAGAAAAAGGGTGGGTCCCAAAAGTGTATAGTCTCAAGTTAATTCACATAGGAAACTTTGCTCTCCAACACAGAAAATATAGTTGAACTAAATTATACCAGTTTGTCAACAAGTTAGAACTTTACTCAGACCCTGAGGCTAACCGCCATTATGTATACTATAGGCCATACACAGTGGGAGTTGGCCTCCTGCATATTGTTGGGCACAGGCCTAACCCACCGCTGCACATCGCTAAAGGGGGGAATGGGTACCCAGAGCAAGTTGCCATTCGTGGGAAGCCTTGGGCACAGGCGCTGTGCCCAACCCCCTGCTGCACATGCCTGAAGTCTAGCGAAGGGGGTGTTGAATGCCCAAAGTGTGGTGGTGCACGGATTTGTCAGAGTTTGGGTACCTGCTCAAGTTTGGGAGCAGGACCTGAATAGAGCAAAGTCCTTGTGGCCAACTCTGGAATAATAGTACGATCACCTTGTACCGCCGTAACCAGCAAGACCTCCAGTGAGGCACTGTAGTTCTGATTCTGCAGTACCAAAGAACCATTTAAAACATTCAGAAGAGTCTTGTCATAGATCAGACCTTGCGGACAACCGCCATTGTGCATGCTGGAGGCTATGCACAGTAGCATTTGTCTGCCTGCAGTGGGCTGTGCACCGGGCCAAACCAACAGTGTGGGGTTGGGTGCTGTCGAGTTGAATGCCAAGCCCTACTGCTAATTCCCCGCAACACATAGCCAAAGTCCATGCACAACAAAGGCTTTGGGTGCAAGTTGCCAGAGGGGGTTGGGCATATGCTCAACTTTGCATATGATAAAAAGAACCAATTAACTCACTGAAAAAAATAAAGGTTAAATTGACAATATATTTAGGTGTTGAAATAAGATACAAACTAAAGTTTAAAAAATGAAAGCCATTGAAATGTGCCTGTTATAGTTTAGTGAACTAACTGTAACCTGCAGCACCATCATGCACTGCTTATGGCCTCATAAACTATGTCACTCATGACCTGTTAAATGAAACAATTTTACCACTGATTACATCTCAACTGATATTGTCAGATCAATGGGTCATCATAAGCACAATTCATAAAGGATATGTCATTGACAGGACATCTGTCCTACTTCTTGGGTAAGAACATTCAATAAAGCAGGAGGCTCTTCAATTCAGAATTCATGATCGCCTCAGGAAGGATGCAACATCCCCGGTCCTGTTGAAGAAGAAGGGTGTGTGTATGTACTCTGTTGTACTCTAATTATGTAGAACATTATGTTAGTAGTGTTCCTTGGAGTGATTCCTGAGAGGGCACGACAGCGGTCGCTTCATTATTGTACAGCTTCATGAATAAACTACTTTGCTACTTAACCTGCTTTGCTGGTATTCACTGCACAACATAATATGGCGACAAGGATGGTGTCTAGGAGGGGATTACTCATTTTCCTAAACACCCCATGTTGGGCCACAGCCTTCCTTCAGGGGCAGAAGGCCTCTGCAACCCAGGATTTCTCTCAGAATAGTAGTCTCTGGGATAGTTTGCAGTAGGGCAAAAAGGATGTGTGTAGGGGTACCCCTGGGAACCGTTTCCTCATTGGTTAGGGAGTGTCCAAGGTTTGTGTCCACCCGCTAGCCACTGAACTTTATAAAAATGGGCCTCACCACCAGCTACTCAGAGCTCTTTCTGGACCTGCGTAATAACAGAAGAAGACTTAACCTGTCTGTCTGAAATCTGTGAAGAAACCTAAAGGGCTGGACCTGCTCCCACTTGTAACCTGGACACAGAAGTGGACTCCAAGGGTCATCTGCCTGAACTCCTGTGACATCAAGATATGCAAGCAGCCTTTTTCTGTGAGTGACAAGTTGCAATTGGAAGAGAATTGGACCCTGCCTGTGGGCTCTGCTGAAGTGAGTCCTGACCCCACAGTGCTTCCCTATTGTCCTGAGGGTAGTTAGAGGTGTCCAGAAGGACATATTCTGAAAGCTCTGAAACATTTGGACTTCCACATCTTTGAAAGACCAGGACCAACCACCCAAGTTAATCTGCCTAGGGCACGACCTCTCTGGGCAAGAAAATCAGTTTGATCACGCTCTGATGCCACCCTCCTGGATACAGCCTACTGCATTGTCCCAACTACAAGAATCGGAGCTCCAAAGAGATTAAAGGCCTGATTTAGAGTTTGGTGAATGAGTTACTCTGTCAGAAACATAACGGATATCCCATCCTCCGATTACAGGTGCATTATATTCTTTGGCACTTGTATTAAGGGGGGCAGGATATTCATCAAGTTTGTGATGGAGTAACCCATCCGCCAAACTTGAAGTCAGGCCCTAAGTCTGAAAGGCAAACATTTGATGGAGGAAGGTGCCAGAAATATCAGGCCAACAAGAGGACTTTGATGGGTGCAAAATTAGACTTTTCCTGCTTGGAGCTTTTCCCGTGGAAGGCAATGAATTCAGTGGAAGCTCATGCAATGCCTGTCCGACTTCGAATGGGTGTTAACTGATACAGCCTGCTGTCTTGCACTGCTGGAACATTTTGACTTCCATTTCAGAATCTACGTCAGAAGGTGACATTTTTGACCACCAACAGCCTATCATGTATCTGACACCCACTCCTTCACAGTCAGCCTGACATTGCACCTTCTAAGACTCCCTTGAATAGTGAGTATTACTTTTTTTTGTTGATGCTTTTCACCTTAAATCTTTAAAAATTCATATCTTTTCTTCCCCTTAATGGATATTTGTTATTTTATTAACTATATTTTACTCCATTTTTATAAACTGGAATGGGATTTCAATTGGGTTGTGTTTTGACTCTTTATTTGTTATGGTACTTCTAAATGATTTACGCATTTTCTTCACATGAAGCCGGCCTGCTTTGTGCCATAGCTCCCAAGGGCGGAGCTCAAGTTTAAACTATTTAAGATTTTCTCTGGAGCAAACAGATTATTGACTTTATTACTTGTGGTGGACTGCCACTCACGACCATTCATAATTCACTCTCTTACTCTGAGTGAGAATCACAAGAGACTCACAAGACAAGAACGAGGAAGAGTGCGCAGTAGCAAATCAAGAAAATTACAATCAATTTATCATATCTTGAGCAAGCACAGGACAACACAGAAAAAGAGCTGTTTATGAGACAAATTCAATTGAAATGCTTCTTTTCCACTCTATATCCAGAAATAGTTGATAAAGCAACAATTTAAACCCAAATGACATTTGAATCACTGATTACACAAATGGTGTTAGATCTACATACACCTTGTGGCAAGAGGTCAAGAGGGGCTTTATACAAATGAATTTACAGCAAATAAAAAAGGATTACAAAATTAGCATGAAAGTCACCAACAAGCGAGGTGCTATTGTCATGAAACATTCATAAAAGAACACGTACAGGATGAGACTTCGTAAATCCTCCTTTGCAGAGATCCTACAACAGAAGTTGGACAGGTTTTAAAGTAGATTCTAGAAAAAGTGCTTTCTAAATGGAAGAATATCTTACCCAAGAATGGCCAAAATACCTGCCACCTATATTTTGACTAAATTACATGAAGACCTGGTTCATCCACCTGCAGACCTATAATGGCAGCAGTAAGCTCATTTCAAGAACCTCTAGAAATAGTACAGCAGCAGAGGCGTATACCCAGGATACAACACATTTCCTGAACAATCTTGAAGATATAACAATTAACAATACAGAAGGATTTCACATTGTGCAGCAACTATTTTAGGGCCCTAAGCAAATGTTATCTACAGGTGACCAGATCATTATTGGGCTTGCCATCATTCACAGTATATGCCAATACCATGAGAAAATCTTAAGAAAAACTCCTTGAACAATACAGTGGGGAATAAAGGACTGAAAGCACTGTTTAGTTACATTGATGATCTGTTTTTAGTGTGGTAAGGTCATAGAGAAGAATTGGAGAGTAAGATACGGAATCTGAATCAACAACACCAGACAATCACGATTGTGTGTACTATCATCAAACAAACAGTTCACTTGTGTGTAGAAGTCTTGCTAAAGCAGAAGAAATGGATTATTAAGCTCAATATAAAAAAAGGGAAAGGAACACGTCCAGAGTTTCCATCCAAGGAAATTAATTGAAAATGTATCTTATTTACAGTTACAGAGGTTAGAAAATAGGTTTCAGAATCAGATGCGTATAAGACACAGGAACAAACAATGAGTAAAAGGATTGAATAGAGACTATACTCAGTGGATACAGTTGGAAGAGTGAAACAAAAATTCCAATTTCAAACACAGAAGAATTTACTCCAAGAAGGGCAAGATAACTACAATTACAAATATTTTTTTGTAAATATATATTTCAAACAAAGCCATAAAATGTAAACGTTACTGTTGAGATATTGGAAAATGAATATAATAAGACCATTAAATAGAAAATTATGAGAGAGGAACCAAAAGTGAAATTAAAAGAACAGATGTTAAGAGTAAAATCAAGGAAATATCCATGCTTTCACAGTATGCAATGCTCAATTACCATCAAAGGACCTAAGGTAATTCATCCTACAACTGGATATATCATTATTCTTAAACATGCTGCAACAAATGACTGAAGTATCTGAATTTACTTTATGCAAGGTCCTTATGGGAAGGTGTATGTTAGAAAGACTTCCCGGAAGAGCAAAATATGGTATTCTGATTAAAGAGAAGTAACATTAGAACTGAAATAAGAAAGCACCAGTAGCTACACATTGGTTAGCAAACATTCACAACATAAACCAACTCAGTTCAAATTCTGGAACAAGTTACAATTTCTGACAGAGGAGGAGATCTAGAGAAGACGTCAATGAGTGAACACTATTGTATAAACAGACTAAATGCCTTGCAAACACGAGAAGTGAACAATAGGATCAATATGAAATGCTTTTTAATAAATGGTCCTGCACGAAAAGTTCTGTATGTTGTTATGCAATCTAAGTTCTTTGACTGTTGAAATATTATTGGGTAATGATGGTCTAAACAAGATAAGGAATAATCATTTACTACCTGGAAACACAGTATAACAAGTTTAACCACAGTAACCGCGTTCTCCTTATTAAATGGCCTATGACACTATCTAGCTGTGAATAATTAATAGTTAACAACTATAACTCAAACATATGAAGTTGAAGATATCTAGCACAATAAACATGAGCAGTTCAGTCCTTCTGGATATCTTAGTTTTATATATCTGTACTAATTGTATATCATAAGTTGCTTATCATGAAACATGAAACATCAGTTGCTTATCTGATCATCAGTTATCAGATATCAGTTATCAGTTGCTTATCATGAAACATGCTCTTGTAGTTAGCAGGAAGTTACATTCCTATAAACACTGTTAGAGTATTAAGCGATACGCTCTGAAATTAACACGCAGTCACGATCCCATAAACACGATCAGACTTAATGGATGTCTATCAATGCTACTATAGAGATCTAGGATAGCTGTTATATATTCTCCTTTAGCAGTGCTTAGCTTTTTGTATTAATTGCATGTCACTGTCTTTTCAGATGCATACTGTATTCCCATTAATGTTCAGTAAAAATATTTTTTACACCAGAGAACACAATAAATGTTCTAGTCTAATGGTTACATATTATGGGCTCGATTACGAGTCTGGTGGCTCATGAATCACTAGACTCGTGGGGGCGCGGCGGTGGTGCCCAGCCATAGCCTCCAGGGAACCTTCGTTCCCTGGAGGTGTTGCCATGGTGTAGAGGCAGCAATATGCTTGGTGGGACTGCCACGGTGCGACCAAGCATATTACAAGTTTCCTCTCCGCCACGGTTTTCATGGCTGTTCCTCCTCCATTAAAACCATGGCGGGGAGGAAACAAAGGGCGCCCTATAGGGCCCCCGTTGCTTCTGGGCCATGGGGTGCATGCAAGGGGGCACAGCATGTGACCCCCTGTGGGAATGGCAAAAACAGTTCCTGCACAGCATGGCCTGTAAAGTCCATGCAATGCAGAAACAGTTTTTTGGCACTCCCATTACTGTGTCCATTTTCTGAGGCACTGCTGTGTGGATGCTAAAAAAAAGCCCACCAGACATGGCAAATACTTGTAATCTGGTGGGCCCAGCACTGCATCGCCCAACTTGTCATCAGGCCCTATGTGTGATGCACAAAATGCTTGACTGAGTAAACACTAAACTGGTGCACCTCAAGGCTTTTTCTTGACCAGACTCAAGAAAGACCTTGCTTTGCAGGTCAGACATACTTAGAAATCTGTCCGATGACTACAAGTAAGTAAATAGAGATGCTATTGCATAATTACTGTTAGAAATACAATTGTAACAAGTTTGTATGTAAATGTTTATGCAGATCACATGGAGCATTTGAATAAATTCTGAACTCTATTTACAATAACATAAGCATTCATTGCCCGAACAGACGGTAAGCTGTGGCATGTGACTTGTTAATTTTGCACACATCAAGCCCCTTATTTTAAGGGTCTGTTTCAGAATAATGTTTGTTTACTTGCTATTATGTCACCTCCAGAGATACCTAGATACGACAATAGGAACAAACACCAACCTACTAAGAAATACCAGGGGTGTTCACACTTATGTATATCATATGTACACTGTATTTTCATTGCTATTTCAAGTACTCTGTATTAGTGGTATACTGAAAAGGATTATAGGTGCTACATTTTCCATAGAGAATCATATAATCAACCTGTATATATAAACCATGTGACGTTCAATTTTCTTGGCTATATATAAGAAAATAATGATTTATCTCTCTATCTTCCAGGTAGCCATAGATATAATAAAATATAGGATGCGTTCTATAGATGCAGTTTGTGTTTTAATTTCGTTAAATTGCAAGTATCAAAAATATGTTTGTATAAGTGAGCTAAGAATTGTAGTTATTAGGAAACATACACTGTGTTCCAAACATTCATTGATTCAAACCCATTTTGAAATGTACTAAGGATTTAATGATTCAGAAAAGGTTTTCTGAATTGTTACATTGGTTTAGGAAACTATACCGAATAGAAGAGGCTTGTTTATGGTGTCCCTTCCATTACCGATTACTTATGGAATGCATCAATGTTCTGTGACCGAAATCCAGTCCCAACACATTAATATTTTAATGACTATGGAAACATAGTGGTAACCCTTTCACAGACTGGAAAGGGTCCTGTGGTAGGGCCGAGCGGATATATACACGCGGAGGCTGAATGTATTTCTAAATGTTGGTGTTTATTGTAGCTTGATGTAAAGAATAAAGGTAGTTTGTAATTATGATTCAGGATATGCCGGTCTTCAAGCAATCCATCTTGACTTGTTCTGTCTTTCCGGGGATCCTCCCCTTGGAATGGTGCCACCTTAGTGCCAAAAAGAAATGAGAAACCGTAGCGGTAAGTATATGTTAGGAAATACTCCTTATCCCTCACCCCACACTGTGGTGAATTTTTAAGACTGAAAAGGGGGGTTTATTTTGGAAGCATTTTGTTTCTGGGGAAAAAACGCAAGTGCCTTGTGGGTTAATGCATCTGTTGTCTTTTCTTATCAACCCCATTCAAATAGACATTGTCTCCTCCCCCTCTCATAGAGTTAATGATCTCTCGCCCGGTTCACCTCAACTTGTTTTAGTTTACTGCCATTTTGTTCCCTCAGTCTTTTCCTCAAGAATCAGTGTGTGTCTACCAGAGGCTACTCAGTCCATAGCCTTCGGTGCAGCTGATGTTAGGAGTATCAGCTTGGTATCCAGAGAAATTGCTGCAAAGTATCACCTACGGCACTTTAAAAATATAGTGCTTCTCCCCTTACCATGACTCATCCTTCCACCATTCCAACCCTGACAACTATCCCACCTTTCCCTCAGTAACTCATCCACTATGCCGCAACTCTCCTGAGATGCGGCAGCTCTTCAGCGTCCTCCAGTGGTGTCCACCACTCCTCGCTCCAGGAGTCGGGAGTCTCTTCCAGGCCGGAAGTTTTCTCCACCTCATAAACTTCACTGGATGGGGTTCTGCTTCGCTGATCTTCTCCGTCTCAGTCTTCGGTTTCCGTTTTCCTCACACTCGCTATCCTTTTTGTGTCGGTGCCTTTTTCTCCTCCTTTGTCTCAGAATTGGCTCTGGTTCTATTTTCCCCACAGGTGTTCTGGTAGTTCCTGGAGTTGGCAGCCTGGACTCGAACTCATAGTAAGTAGCGGGGTTTGGGCGGGTTGTCTCATATCCCTCTTCCCTAACTTTCTTACTAGTAAGAAACAGATCCTGGGGATATCTAGATAAAATATCTGCATTCGCCTGGTCTGTTCATTTCCTGTGCAGGGTCTGAAAGCGAAATGGCTGTAAGGCTAAGAACCAGTGTAGTACCTGTTCATTATTGCCCTTGCTGCAAGCCATCCATTTAACCCTACCAGCACAGACACATGACTTCCCATTTCTTCAGGAGATTAATGTGACAGATGTGGGACTTTTTTGTTGGGATCTAACTCTATATGATAGGTAACAGGAGTCACCTTTTCTGTGATCACATAGGGGGCCTGCCATAGGGAAGAGGTGTGGCGCTGCGGCCAGGGCGACTGACTCCAGAACCTGGGGATCACGGTTTGATCCCCGGCGGCAGATTAGCCCAGCACCATGTGACTCTTGGCAATAGCTTGCTTAATCTTCCCGACGGCCCCAGCGCCTAGAGACCCTTACGGGTGATTGTTCGCACTTTACAAATGTGGATTATTATTGTCCTAAAGGTTTGTGATTGGAAGTAGATATTAAGAGGATGGAATCCCCTGCTTTCAAAGACCTTTCCTTTGTTTTTTTATTGTACTGTTTCCTTTGGGATTCTTAGCCCTGTTCCATATTGGATTTGACTATGCTTCGTATTTGGCCTAAATGGGTTTTTATGTCAGTTACGTACTCCAATAGGGTTTCGCATCTTTCTCTTTCTCCCACTCTTTTCTGGCCATGTCCATGGCTGACCATGAAGGAGCTTGAATGGGGAAAATCCCGTGCTCTTCTATTCTTTACATGTGATAACAAAGAAGGCCAGAGGCAATATATCTTCCCATTTCCCTGTCTCCAAATCTAGCAGTTTTTTAGGGTACTCTTCAAGGTTGCGTAATGGCGTTCAACAAGTTCATCCATTTGTGGGTGATATGACACAGTACTGATTAGTTTGATCCCCAGCTGTTGATAGAACTGCCTCGTGAGTTTAGAAATGAATGGGGCACCTTGATCCATTAGGAACCCTACCCTTGAGAAGATGTTGATCAGAGCTTTGGCTATATCTGTGGTGTTGGGGTGTTTTAAGGCCATGGCCTCAGGAAAGCGAGTAGCATAATCAACAAGAACCAATACGTAACGGCAACCACTGCGGGAGAGTAGGGGAGGGCCTATTATATCCTTTTGTGAAGGGTTCGTCTATGAACTTCCTTTGCAGAGAGATTTTGTAGATTAACTCCTTTCTTCAGTATTTGGTTTACAGCGTATGATAGTCGAAACAAGTCACTCTCAAATAATAGAAGGAATATGTATGGAATACAATGGCCATTTCTAGCATCCTCTGAATATTATCTGGTTGACCTGTACGCAGCTGCTGGTATTTGTATAGGGTGGTCATCATACCAGCCACCTGCTCCAGTGGGAAATAGTTATTGAAAACAGCGAGCCTCTAAATTTTTCTCTCACACAATCATTGGAGCTCATTGTGCCTGTTTCATTTGAAAGAGATACATAGCATTGCCAATAACCTCTTTGGAATGCAGTGGATGGATACTATAGTGTTCTTAAATTTCATCTGATTTGGTTCTATCCACTTTTTTAATCTGTCCTCTTGATGGTAATATTTCATCCTCCATACAACTTACATGTCCATTAACACCGACATGTTTGTAATAAATATTTAGTATCGGGTATAATGTAGCTTTTTTACTTTATTAACATCCACTAATACTTGCCAGATATTTTTGTTTTTGACTGCAACCCATTTACTAGACTAATAAGTAGTTCATCATTATCTCTCTCTACACTTACAGTTTCAATATTCCGTTTAAAATCTAAAGGTAAGTAGACACCTCTTCCTTTAAGGCCTTTCTGTAGCTCTGTTGGTGGTAATTTCCCAGTATTTGGCTCCATATGAACTATTGCTTGAAAAGAGTGTAAAGATTGTATGAGATTTGATTTGTAAATTTTTAATACTCCAAGTTCTTCTGGAATTGATACCAATTCTAACTTATTATGTATTGCTCTGGTTGGCATTTTGTTATCCTATAACTTATCATAGCAATACTTACATATGATTGGCTGTGTTGACAAATCAAAGCGTTCCTCTACAAATAAATATACAGAAAATTCTCACCACTTCTCTCTGTTCTCTTGTTCAGTTTTTGAGAACAAAACAACATTGCGAGTTTGGCTTTTGTACTGAGCGCAGCAACAACGAATACAAACACAGTTTGGTTTCTCTGAAGAAATTGTGTTAAACTTTGCAATCTCTTGTGCAAAGTTATTAATACAAAAACCTGTGTCCTGTTTCTCTATACCTGCACACACCAACTCCTCCTTTTTCATAGTCTCTACTTCAGGACCAAAGAAACAAAACTGAACATCTTCACAAACTTTTTCTACCTCTGCTACTGTACAATGCAATAGAGTTCTATTCATTTCCCCAAATTAAGTCTCCTAATTAAATTTCACATTTTAGAGTGATGAACAGCTAACATTCTCAAGTGATGAAAGTTACTTCTGCAGACTTTCTTCGATAAACATTCCAGTGAATGTCTATGTAAATTATTATGCTTCCTTACTTTGCGTGGAACTAATCCTTGAAAAATGCCAATTTTCTGTTTCAGGCTTGCTTCCCTGATGAACACTGTAAATACTGCTACAGTTACATTTGTATGCAGGGGACTTCTTTCATGTACCTCTTCAGCTATCACTTCCTCTACATTCCTAAGAACAATCTCCTCTTTTGTTATGGGAGTACCATCTTTCACTTCATAACATCGACCAGCTGTTAAAAACTACATGCACTAATGTGTTCTCTTGGTAGTAGCTTTTTTCATTAAACAAAGGCTCAGTACTGGATGTATGCTTCTGTTCTCTGAAAATGTTACAAAAATTACCTCTATTCACAAGTCTTTGTTTTTGGCTTCCTTTATTAATTGACAACACTGTTTTATCCAGTGTTCTCATTCTGTTCAGTATAAAAATAAATCACTTCCTCTTCAAGGCAAATGGCTTATCAACTACAGATTCAATATGTTGTTTTTATTTGACTGCTTCTCTTCTCCTTTTATGCTACCTCATAATTTGTACCAAATTCTGTATTACCCTACAACGAAACATTCTGACTCTTATTTCCTTAAATTGCCTCTGTCTTCTTGTTAAACCATCTGTTTTCTTATAAGATTTATTACTCTTAATTTCACTTAGTTTATCTCCTTTCATTGCCGATTTGAAATCTTGCTTTATATGTGCATGGCTTTGCTCACTTAGCTTTTTTCCACATGCCAGTTTAAGAAACATCTTAGTTTGCTTACCAGGAGCTATTTTCTCTTTAACCACATCCTGCACGTTATGTCACATTTCTCTCTCAGCTGTAAGGAGATAGTATCCTTTTCTCTGTTTCTTTCTTCTTCCTGTTTTTTTGCAGCATTATAACTCTCTGTTTTTCATTACAAGTAGATGTCTGGAAAGAAAAAACATCAATACATTTAACGTTTCTTTATATACTGTTAAATTACATAATTTAAGCATCTAAGTACCTATATCAACAGGTATGTCTCTATGTTATAGCCATTCTAAGTCTGCTACTTTTCATGTTTAAATCAGTGTGTGCCTGGGTGTGTCAGCAAATGCATCAGTGTAAGCCTGTGTGTATCACCGTATGCATCAGTGCATGCCTGGACGAGTCAGCATATGTGTCGGTGAGTGCCTAAACAGGGCAGTGTCTGCATAAGTGAATCCCTGGGTATCTTAATGTATGTATCAATGTGTGACTGGGTATGTAAGTGTACACATGAGTGTGTCTGGGTGTGTCAGTGTAAGCATCAGTGGATGTCTACCTACAGCCTACCCTAGGAGTTTAAGGTTTGGCAAGGGATTTTAAATTACTACTCGATCTTGCAGTAAAACTGCACACGCAATCTGTACAGTAGCAGGCATGAGATATGTTTGTCTGGAAGGTGACTTAGAGTGTCACTACTTGAGTAGATACCTAAAAAGGTGTATCAGTCCCTCTCTGGGTATGCCACTGGATGTGTAAGTAACTATGTCACTATATGACTGGCTCTCTTAGTATATGTATAGGTCTCTATATGTATATGTAAGTGGCTGTATAATTCTTACTGGCTGCATTAGTGAGTATAGAGGTATGTAACTGTGTGTGCAACTGGTTCTCTTACTGCTGGACACATGTGCTGTATGGGCATGTAACTGAATATGTAAGTACCTCTGTCTGTATAACTGGCGGTTTGAGTAGCTGTATGCCTTTGTAAATAGGTATATAACTCAAAGCATGGGTAGGACACTGGATGTATAACTGGGTGTATGAGACTCTAAGTGCTCATGTAACTCACTGAAACTTAAATGTAAATGCCTTACCTTTTAAGCACATATCACCCTGTCCTATGTACAGCCTACCTTAGGGGTGACTAATATGTAGTAGAAGGGATGTTTAAGGCTTGGCAAGCAGTTTTAAATGCCAACTTGACATTGCAGTAAAACTGCACACATAGTCTCTGTAGTAGCAGGCTCAACACGTGTTCAAAAGCTAATTGTCTGGATGGTTGATTTTGTAGTGTGAGTTCTTCAGTACATATCTGAATGAGTGTATTAGTCCATGTGTGGGTGTGTCATTGGATATGTAAGTAACTATGCCAGCATATGACTGGCTCTCTTAGTAACTCTATGGGTCTGTAAATGTGTATGTGAGTGGCTGTATGGATTGCTTACTGCCTGTTTTAGTGAGTATTTTGGTATGTAACTGTGTGCAACTGGCTCTGTTACTGCTGGATAAACAAGTGCTGAGTGGTTGTATGAGTGAATATGTAAGTACCTCTGTCGTTCTGGGTATGTGACTGGCAGTATGCTTTTGTAAATCGGTATGCAAGTTGCAGTATGGGTGGGAGACTGGACGTATTACTGGGTGTATGGGTCTGTAAGTATGCATGTAACTCACTGAAGCTTCAAAGTGCATGTCTTGCCTTTTAAGCATATAGCACCCTGCCGTATGGCCTACATACAGCCTACCATAGGGGTGACTTTTATGTAGTAGAAGGGGATTTTAAGGCTTGGCAAGGAGTTTTAAATGCTAACTCAACCTGGCAGGAAAACTGCACACACAGGCTCTGCCGTATGTTTAAAGGGCTTCTTGTCTGGTGGGGTGACTTGGTTATGACTGTACCTTACTACATATCTCAGTGAGTGTATCAGTCTGTGTGTGTGTGTGTGTGTGTGTGTGTGTGTGTGGCACTGGTATTTAGCTAACTATATTGATTTATGAGTGGCTCTGTTACTAAGTCTATGTGTCTCTGAATGTGTTATATGTGGTTATATGGATTGCTTACTGGCTGTGCTAGTGAATATTGGGGTATGCAACTCTGTGTGCAACTAGCTTATTTACCGCTGGATATATAAGTGCTGTGTGGGTGTATGAGTGAATGTGTAAGTGCCTCTGTTGCTAATTGACTGGGTGTGTGACTGGCTCCATGTTTTTAAAATAGGTATGCAATTCACGGTATGGGTGAGAGACTGCATGTATTCCTGGTGATATGGGTTTGTAAGTGCTCATGTAACTCATTGAAACGTAAAAGCAAATGTCTTACCTTTTAGGCACATAGCACCCTGCCCTATGGCTTACCTATGACCTACCTTAGGGTTGAGGTATATGTAGAAATATGGGTGGTTAAGGCTTGTCAAGGGGTATGAGTGTGTACCTTTTCTTATTACCTTTTCTTTTTGCCCTGATCTAACTGGAGTTTTATCCTCATTATCTTGGTGAATGGATTTTCACTTTCTTACTCGGTCACTTCATTTATTAGTGGTGATTTGTTTTTCATGCTACTGTCGGACCCATTGGGCCTATATATATGAAGCGATTTATTTATGAACCACCAGTGATATAACTGGACAAGTGATCTGGACATTAAAGAATCTAGAATTGTTGTTTGAATATCAAAGTTGTTAAGAGATGAATGCATTAGTGTTTGTCACTTTATGATATATATTTATTTGAATTTTTAGATCGAGTGTTTGCCCCCTATTATCCTTGGTCTACGCCCTGATGAAGGTGGGGCTCCCCCGTGGGCCCTATACCGAAACGCGCGTTGGCGCTTGATTCGATGACCTCCCTTCTTTCTGAAGTACCATCTGGCTTCCTCTGGATGAGATACAATCAATTCATCCATTCGAAATCCCAAGGATAACTTATGTTTACCAATTATTTGTCTAGATGTTATGAATGTGGTATTGACTGAATGTATGTATGGTTAAGTTTTCTAGCGGGGCACTCCCTTTGTCTTTGTCTTTGACTATTGTATATTTATTGTATTGTAATTTTTTGCATTATATGTTTATGTATTTGTCCTATGATGAGACACATTTATACAAATTGAAAAATGAAATTTCCTATAAACAAAAAAAAGCAAAATAAATATGCTAGGTCTATTTTAATACCTACTATCTTCTGAGTACTTTTTGTCTTTGTTGTGTCCACCCTTGTTCCAGTTGTGTCTTGTGCCCTATCAAGGACCTATTTATTAGGCCACAGTCTACAATTATTGAACCGGTTTTGTTTTCTCTTTGAAGTATTTTGCCTTTACCCCTTTTTACCGGTTCTTTATCGCGCCACCGGGGGTCCCCCTTCGTTTATTGGTTGTGTCACTGGATGTGTCATTAACCATGTTAATGATCTGATATGACTGGCTCTCTTAGTATCTCTATGGGTCTGTATAAGTGTATGTAAGTGATTGTATGGTCTTCTTACTGGCTGTGTTAGTAAGTGTTGGGGTATGTAACTGTGCACGCAACTTGCTCTGATACTGCTGGATACATACATAATCTGTGGGCATGTCACTCAATGTGTAAGTTCCTCTTTTGCATTGTTACTAGGTATGTGAGTTGCTGTATAGTTTTGTAAATATTTATCTCAGTGGGTGTAGAACTTGGAATATTGGTCTGTAAGTGTGTTTCTAACCACTGATACTTCAAGCTACATGTTTTACCTTTTGAACACAAATCATCCTGGACTATTTGATACCTACAGCTTTTCTTAGGGGTGATTTATAAGTAATAAAAGAAAAGCTTAAGACTTGACAAGGTGTTATAAATGCCAATTCAACATAGCAGTGTGAACTGCAGACACAGGCCCAGGAGAAACACCCCTTACACATATTTGAAGGGCTACTTCTCTAGGTTGCACAATCAGACCTATAATACTAATTTATTTACAGACCCTGGGCACAGCTACAGGACTGAACCACGTGCTTACAAATAAATTAAATATTAAAATTGTGGATAAGTCAATAAAACCATAGATAGGGGACAAAAACATTCACTTTACACCTATCTACTGCTAATAAACTTTTGGGTCAGCTAATTCCAAGTGAATGTCTGAGTCAGTAACTAGATTTGGTAGTGACTGTTTCTTTGTCCAAATTGGTATAAAACTGATTGTATACATGCATATATCTCTTACTGTACAAATGGACAACTACTAGCGTCAGTATTTCACTTCATATATAATTGAGTAAATCAATGCCTATTTGGGTATGTAAATGGATATGTAACTCACCTTCACATTTCCTTTCATTTAACATTCACTCATCGCTCAGTATATATCTCTCTCTCTCTCTCTATATATATATACATATATATATATATATATATCAAGATCAAGGTTCTTTCGAACCGAAAAGCGTCAGGACCGAGCAGGCAATAAACTACACGTTCTGGCACGAAATTGTGGTCCGTCTCCGTCCATGGTGTAAGCTAAGGAGTGACGGTGTGCTGGAATATATAGCTAGATATATATATATATGCTTTTTACATATACACCGTTATTTATTAATGTACCTCTGAAATCTCTTTGTTGTTCTCCAATTTATAAGGCAGTCTTACTTGAAATGTATTATCATGCACAATCTGAAGTCTAAAGTACTGGAATGGTATACCACTCTGAGTACAAAAGAACCAATAATGGCAACTTTTCCCACTGTCCCTTCTGGTAGGTAGGTCGCTCGCCCCCTGCTGCAGCGCCACCTGCACCCCCGCTGTCTGCTGCCGCCGGTGGAATTTGAGGCCCTCCACCACCCGCAGGCTTACACCTGCGCGTCATCCCTGGTGACCAGTGGTGGCCTTAGGTATGTTTTTCCAGTGTTCCATTGCTGCCTGTTGCCTTGTATCCTGATCGGTGCTCTGCTCTGTGCCCCCTGCCCCCCGCTCGCCGCTCTGCTTTGTGCCCCTCCTATTTTGTATTGTGTATCCTGATCGCCGCTCTGCTCTGTGCCCCCTGCCCCCCCGCTCGCCGCTCTGCTTTGTGCCCCTCCTATTTTATATTGTGTATCCTGATAGCCGCTCTGCTTGTGCCCCCTGTCCCCCGCTCGCCGCTCTGCTTTGTGCCCCTCCTATTTTATATTCTGTATCCTGATCGACGCTCTGCTTGTGCCCCTTGTAATTTGCATTTTGTTTTCTGATCGCCGCTTGCTCTGTGCCCCTTTGCTTTTGTACACCTTCGCTCCTCTGTGCCCCGCGCCGGTCTCCCGTCCTCCGCCCCCACCGCTGCGTCCCCGACGGCCCCACCCCCTCTGCGCCCATTCACCACACCCGTCCCTCGCCTCCCGCCTCCCAGCTGCACCTCCCTCCCCACCTCCCCATATATGGCGGCCGCTGTGCAGTGAGGAGAGCGACCCTTGACCTTCTGGTAGGTCGTTCCCCCCCTCCCGCTGCAGCGCCACCTGCACCCCCGCTGTCTGCTGCCGCTGGTGGAATTCGAGGCCCTCCACCTCCTGCAGGCTTCCAACTACGCCTCATCCCTGCTGGCCAGTGGTGCTCTTAGGTCCGTTTTTCCAGTGTTCCGTTGCTGCCTTGTATCCTGATCGCCGCTCTGCTCTGTGCCCCCTGCCCCCCGCTCGCCGCTCTGCTTTGTGCCCCTCCAATTTTATATTGTGTATCCTGATCGCCGCTCTGCTTGTGCCCCCTGCCCCCCGCTCGCCGCTCTGCTTTGTGCCCCTCCTATTTTATATTCTGTATCCTGATCGACGCTCTGCTTGTGCCTCTTTTATTTTGCATTTTTGTTTTCTGATCGCCGCTTGCTCTGTGCCCCTTTGCTTTTGTACACCTTCGCTCCTCTGTGCCCCGCGCTTGTCTCCCGTCCTTCGCCCCCGCCACTGCCTCCCCAGCGACCCCGCCCCCTCCGTGCCCATTCGCCACACCTGTCCCTCGCCTCCCAGCTGCTCCTCCCTCCCCACTTCCCCATATATGGCGGCCGCTGCGCGGTGAGGAGAGTGACCCTTGACCTTCTGGTAGGTAGGTCGCTCCCCCCCCGCTGCAGCGCCACCTGCACCCCCGCTGTCTGCTGCCGCCGGTGGAATTCGAGGCCCTCCACCACCCCCAGGCTTCCACCTGCACCTCATCCCTGGTGGCCAGTGGTGGCCTTAGGTAAGTTTTTCCAGGGTTCCATTGCTGCCTGTTGCCTTGTATCCGGATCGCCGCTCTGCTCTGTGCCCCCTGCCTCCCGCTCGACGCTCTGCTTTGTGCCCCTCCTATTTTATATTGTGTATCCTGATCGCCGCTCTGCTTGTGCCCCCTGCCCCCGCTCGCCGCTCTGCTTTGTGGCCCTCCTATTTTATATTCTGTATCCTGATCGACGCTCTACTTGTGCCCCTTGTATTTTGCATTTTGTTTTCTGATCGCCGCTTGCTCTGTGCCCCTTTGCTTTTTTACACCTTCGCTCCTCTGTGCCCCGTGCCGGTCTCCCATCCTCTGCCCCCGCCGCTGCCTCCCCTGCGGCCCTTCCCCTTTCACGCCCATTCGCCACACCAGTCCCTCGCCTCCTAGCTGCTCCTCCCGCCCCACCTCCCCATATATGGCGGCCGCTGCGCGGTGAGGAGAGCGACCCTTGACCTTCTGGTAGGTCGCTCCCCCCCCGCTGCAGCGCCACCTGCACCCCCGCTGTCTGCTGCCGCCTGTGGAATTCGAGGCCCTCCACCACCCGCAGGCTGCCACCTGCGCCTCATCCCTGGTGGCCAGTGGTGGCCTTAGGTACGTTTTTCTAGTGTTCCATTGCTGCCTGTTGCCTTGTACCCTGATCGCCGCTCTGCTCTGTGCCCCCTGCCCCCCGCTCTGCTTTGTGTCCCTCCTACTTTGTATTGTGTATCCTGATCCCCGCTCTGCTCTGTGCCCCCTCCCCCCCACTCGCCGCTCTGCTTTGTGCCCCTCCTATTTTATATTGTTTATCCTGATCGCCGCTCTGCTTGTGCCCCCTTCCTCCCGCTCGCTGCTCTGCTTTGTGGCCCTCCTATTTTATATTCTGTATCCTGATCGACGCTCTGCTTGTGCCCCTTGTATTTTGCATTTTGTTTTCTGATCGCTGCTTGCTCTGTGCCCCTTTGCTTTTGCACACCTTTGCTCCTCTGTGCCCCGCGCCAGTCTCCCGTCCTCCGCCCCCGCCACTGCCTCCCCTGTGGGCCCACCCCCTCCGCGCCCATTCGCCACACCCGTCCCTCGCCTCCCGCCTCCCAGCTGCTCCTCCCTCCCCATATATGGCGGCCGCTGTGCGGCCGTGCCGAAGGCGCACCTAAGGCAAGCCCGTCTGCGCCCGTCCGCGCCTGGACCGCGCCTAGCGCCAGAACCCCTGGCCCCCGCACCTGCCAGGACGACCACCTCTGCTACGACGCCAAGACCCTCATCGCTCTCAACCCAGGAAGAACTCGCACCTGCTACAAGGCCGCCCCGAGGCGCACCCCCAGTCCCTTCACCTGCCAGAACTGCAGCTTCTCCTGCCACGAAAGTGCCAAGACACCCACAACAACGGAAGCCAACCAGCTCAGATGCATCCTGATTAACACCCGCTCCACACACAAACACGCCGTCGAACTCTGGGACCTACTCGACACCACATCACCGGACGTCACCTTCCTAACCCGACCTGGATGAATGAAGCCTCCTCGCCAGACATCGCCATAGCCATCCCAGATGGGTACAAGATCACCCGCAGAGACCGCACCAACAGGGCCGGAGGAGGAATCGCCATCGTCCACAAAAACACCATCAAGATCTCAACAAACACCACCGACACCCTCAGCACCGCCGAAACACATGCACTTCCAGATCCACACGAACCCAAAGACCACCTTAAGAGGCACCCTCGTCTACAGACCTCCAGGACCCCGGCCTCAATTCTGCGACTCCATCGCCGACCTCATCAGCACACACGCGCTGACCTCCACCGACTACATCCTCCTCGGAGACCTGAACTTTCACCTGGAGAACAACAACGACAGCAACTCCTCCACCCTGATTGACAATCTCGCCAACCTCGGACTGAAACAGCTCGTCACAACGCCGACCCACAATGCCGGCCACACGCTAGATGTCATCTTCTCCTCAAGCCCCCACATCACCTTCAGCCACGCTTCCGAACTCACCTGGACAGACCACCACTGCATCCACTTCTCCTTCTGAAAACCACCCACACACCACCGCACCCTACAGACTGAAGAACAACTATAGACAAACCTCGCACTCAACCCCCCGACGACCCAACCAACCCGGATGAAGGGGCACTCGCCCTCGAACGCTGGATAAACGACTGCGCCAACACCATCGCTCCTCTGAAAAGCCCCACTAACGCAGACACCAGCAGAAGAGTCAGCTGGCTCACCCCGGAACTCCTTCACTCCAAACGCACCTGCCGAAAACTGGAAAACATATGGCACAATGAAAAGACGCCAGACAGCCGCACCGCCCACAAAGACGCCATCCGCAACCACCACCACCTCATCAGGTCCGCCAAAAGAACCTCCTTCACAGACCGCCTTGACAACAACGCACACAACAGCAAGGAGCTCTTCACCATCATGAAGGAACTCTCCAACCCCAGCTCCAACGCGAACGACATCTCACCATCGCAAGCCCTGCGCGGCTCCCTTGCCACCTTCTTTCACCGTAAAATCACCAACATCCATGACCGCTTCAGACCCCAGACAACCCCTACTGACCACACCGCACCGAACCCACCGCACCCCACCGCCCACGACACCCAGACAACCTGGGCCAACGTGAGCATCGAGGACACAATCAAGACCATGTGAACAGTCCACTCCGGATCCCCATCCTACCCTCTCCCGCACCACATCTTCAACAAAGCCAGCAAGTCCATCGCTCCCCACCTGCACAAAATCATCAACCTCTCCTTCAAGACCGCCACCTTCCCTGAAATCTGGAAGCACGCAGAGATCAACGCCCTACTGAAGAAACCCAAGGCAGACCCGAGCGACCTCAAGAACGTCCGGCCCGTTCCCAGCTAAGGTCATCAAGAAGATAGTAAACACCCAGCTCACCCGGCACCACGAAGACAACAACATCCTTGACCCGTCCCAATCAGGATTCCGCAGCAACCACAGCACCGAGACCGCCCTCATCACCACCACAGACGACATCAGGATCCTGATGGACAGCGGCAAGATGGTGGCCCTCATCCGCTTGGACCTCTCCGCCGCCTTCGACACTGTCTGCCACCTCACACTACTCACACGCCTTCACGACGCAGGGATCGTAACAAGACCCTGGACTGAGTCACCTCCTTCCTCTCCGGCAGAATGCAGAGAGTCCGCCTCCCCCCATTTTGATCCAAGGCCTCTGAGATCATCTGTGGCGTCCCTCAAGGATCCTCCCTCAGCCCGACACTGTTCGACGTCTACATGGCACCACTAGCACGCATCACCCGACAGCACGACCTCAACATAATCTCCTACGCCGACGACACGCAGCTGATCCTCTACCTCACTAAGGACCCCCTCACCGCCAAATCCAACCTCCACCAGGGAATGAAGGCCGTCGCCGACTGGATGGAGGACAGCTGCCTCAAACTGAACACAGACAAAACGGAAATCCTCATCCTCGGGTCCAACCCCTCCGCATGGGACGACTCCTGGTGGCCCATATCACTGGGGTCCCCCCCGGCCCCCACCCACCACGCACGCAACTTGGGAGTCATCCTCGACTCAAAACTCTCCATGACCAAACAAGTCAACGCAGTCTCCTCCACCTGTTTCAACACCCTCCACATGCTCCGCAAGATCTACAAATGGATCCCGACCAACACGAGGAAAACTGTCACCCAGGCCCTTGTCAGCCGCAGACTCGACTACGGAAACGCACTCTACGCCGGAGCCTCGTCCAAGCTCATCAGCAGACTACAGAGAATCCAGAATGCCTCCGCCCGCCTGATGCTCGACGTCCCACGCCTCGACCCCATCACCCCCCACCTGAGGAACCTGCACTGGCTCCCCGTCGACAAAAGAATCCCCTTCAAACTCCTGATCCACACACACAAAGCACTCCACAAAACCGGCCCAACCTATCTCAACAGTGGACTCTCCTTCTACGTACCCAACAGGAATCTCCGCTCCACTGACCACGCCCTGGCCACGGTCCCACGCATCCGGAGAACCACTGTCGGAGGCAGGTCCTTCTCCCATTGCGCCGCCAAGACCTGGAACACCCTTCCCCTCTACCTGCGACAGACCGAAGACCTGCTGACCTTCAGGAGACAACTCAAGACCTGGCTCTTCGACAAATAGCAGCAGCAACCCTCCCCCCCCGCGCCTTGAAACCCTCACGGGTATGTAGCGCGCTTTACAAATTATGTGATTGATTGACTGATTGATTGAGTGATACTGATGTACTTCATGTATGTAAATCATAACTGTTGTTTAATTTTTTTTCTTCCTTATTACACTTTTCAATGGTCATATTTATTTAGCCCTTTCTTAGTATCTTGCTAAAAAGCCCAATCTGGTAGTGTTTGTGGGTGGATGCACAAATCCATTGTGACGCTCAGCGTGGGTCCCCATGTAACTTCGCAACAAATTTGCGATTTTATGCATGAGTTTGTAGTGATTTAGAAAGTATTTCATAATAAGCAATGTGTCTAAACCACTCTCATTTCAACTGTGAAAGTAGTTTATTTACAACCCTTCCTAACACAGTTTCAGCTCAGTTTCCACAGCAACCTGCTTTGGAACACTCTATTGTACCAGTAGATCAAAAGTTCACAACACCTTCTGTGAGCAGCGTACTAGCTTCAAGTTCAACTGTAGCAATGTTTGGTTGTTTGAAAATATAAGCATATCCCCCAAAAATAAATTTTTTTAATTTTTCCAGAGCCATTCACAGCTCTTCTTACTTTTTGCTAAAAAAAGACCTAATTTTAGCTACTTGTGTATTTACACCATTCAATGAATTATGTTCTTTTTAAAATTACATAGCTGCATTCCATTTCAAATATCTCTCATTTTAAAAACGATCTCATTCAGCAGCAGCCTTCTCTTGTGTGAAACTCCTCCTTGCCTTCAAAATGGTGAGTGTGGCTTGAGGGTCATTGCTTTGTGTTTTGGGCCAGAGAGTGTGCAAGGAGGGCAGCATTGAAAGGGACTTGAGTTTGCCTAATATGAACATTACTTGATTTGGCCAGAGAGGGTTTAAGTGGCATTAATTGCTACCTTTGGTTGATAGCACTGCAGATTACCAACATCCAGACCTCATGATTGAGCACTGTGGTGGCAATGACCTAGGCACACTTACTGGAGTAGGACTGGAAATCCTAATAAAGTGTACCTTTGGCCAACTAATGGCACTTTTCGCTCACACTGGCTAGGTGTTCTCCAATACCTGCCAAAGGCAGAAATGGAAGTGATCAAATGGATTCTGTCCACAGATAGACAAAGCTAGGAAAAAATCAATAAAACTGTTTCTGCATTCCTCAGAGACCATAACATGGTCTCAGTATATAATAACAATTTATGCTTTTGAAATGGACAACATCTATAGAAGTGATGAACTTAATTTCATATAGAAATGCAGCAGGGTGTTCCTCAACAACTTAAAAGATTGCATCCGGTTGTCTGGGTAGTTATCATCTACACAAAATAAACACAAATGCTCTTCTCAGAGCCAACTCTTTGCCCAAATACTGGTTTAAATTCTTTTTAAATTCCTTTTTTTAATTTATTTTGCGAATTTGCAACTCTACCACGTCTCCACAAAACCAAAACATACATTCAATACACACCAGCACATTCAGAATTCACAACTGTGTGAGTGGCTCTGTGTACCTGACTGTATGTGTCAGACTAGTGTCTGAAAGGGTCTGTGATTGAGGGTGAGAGTGTCTGAATGTCTCCTCATATCTGATCTTTATTTTGCCTTTTTCGGGTAGTTTCTGACCTTTATTCTGTCTCTTGCTGCTCGTTTCTGACCTCTATTCTGCCTCTTTCTGCTAATTTCTATTCTGCCTCTTTCTGCTCGTTTCTCACCTTTGTCATACCTCTTTCTGTTTGTTTATCACCTTTGTTCTGCCTCTTTCTGCTCATTTCACACCCTTATTTTGCCTCTTCCTGCTTGTTGTTGACCTTCATTCTGCCTCTTTCTGCTCATTTCTGACCTTTATTTTGCCTCTTTCTGCTCCTTTCTCACCTTTAGTTTGTCTCTTTCTGCTCATTGCTGACCATAATACTGCCTCTGTCTGCTCGTTTCTGAACTATATTCTGCCGCTTTCAGCTCATTTTTGACCTTTATTTTGCCTCTTTCGCATCTTTCCCCCGGGATTGCGGGGGAAACCTCATGGCTCACAGTCCCAGCCGACTCCAGCAAGCCCAGCCGGCTCCCCGCCTCTTGCTGGAGCTGGCATTGCTCTCACTAACAGGGAGCTGCTAAAAATGCAGCTCCCTGTCTGTGAGAGAAATCCTTTAATCTGTTTCCCTGCCCGAAACAGACAAAAACTCTGCTGTCAGCAAGTGGGAGCGATTTCACAGCTCTTGCTTGCTTGCTTGCTGAGCACATAGTTAGTGTTTGCTCCGACTTGGTGAGAGCTGTCAAAGCTCCTGCTAAGTCAGAGCAAACAGGTATGTCTTGGACGTGGGCACTCCTGGGACACAGCAGGAGCTGGCCCTGGGGTGGTGATCCCTAGGGCCATTATTGACTCAAAAAGGAAGCTTGCGCAGCCCCCCTTTTTTTGATCTGCATGTGCTGGCCCTGGGGAGGTGGTGGTCCTTGGGCCGTATATGGCCCAGGAGGTAGGCCGCGTGGCCCCTCTCTCATTTTTAAATAATATTTGTCCATAGGTAGGGTGTGGTCCCCGTGCCCCAGGGGGGTCTGCTGGACCCCCATTATTTAGCTCCCGGAGGTGGTTTGTGCAGAGCCCCATAACTTTGTATTTAGCCCCAGGGAGGTGGCGGTCCCTGGAGCTTTTAGAGGCCATGAAGGGGTGCCCGTGCACCCCCTTCTTATCATTAAAGCCCCAGGAGGTGGGTGTCCCCGGGGTTCAATTAGCCTTAGGAAAGGGCCTCTATGGGCCCGATTTCCATTTTAAAAAAATGCCCCCTGGGCCTTGCCCACCCAGGTGCTGTATTCAAAACAAGTGTGGGAGATTGGGCAGATTTGTGGCTCTGCTCCTTTGCATTTTTGCGGCAAACCTTTTTTTTTTAAGTGATTTTTGTCCCTGTTGGGGTTACAGGTGGACCACACCTTTGGGGCCAGGGTATTTCTACCCTGCCCCCTTTTCTTCCTTTGAAAGCCGAGTTCCAAGATGGCTGCCAACACTTCTTGGTTGAAATGTTAGCAGCAAATCAGATCTTACCATGAGGTCTGTGCTTAGGCTCCGCCCATATATCCTTATTTGCTTTCCCTTACATTTCTAAGCAACTACTGAATGGATTTACAATGGATAACTGAAAGCATGATCTGTAAACCATAACCTACCTTCTTGCCTAATTTGGTGTAATGCCGTCCAGCGGTTCAGGCTGTAGTTGTGTTCAAAACTTTAATGGGAATTAACATGGAAAATAAACATTTTTCCACCCCCCTCTTTTTCTCGGCCCCCGCTCGACGTATCGAAAGTTTCCATGCACAACAAGACTCACTTTGACACTTTTAAAAAAAATTATTTCTTGAAGATTTGTCAAATTGCGCTCAGGATATTTGCAAGTCAAAACATTATATATATATATGTGTATATATATATATTTATATTTTTATATATATATATATACATATATATATATATATATATTCACACACAAAAACATAGGTTTCAGGGACGTTATAGTTAGTTGAACATTTGACTCTAAAACCAGAGAAATTTGCCTGTTCTAGTTAGTTGAGCTAGTTGCCCTACAGAAACCTCTTCAGCGCGGTGCTGCGGGAGGGATGGGATGCATCAGCCAGATTGCGCACGCGCGAATAAGCGATATTGCCATGTGTTATCATGTGATCTTTGACCTCATTCAGTCACATCTCTGTCTCATTTTAAAGACCTGCTATATCATAAGGTAGGCCTGAATCTACGGGCAGCGCTGCCCTATGGACACCTGTTGAGGGCGGTTCTGCGGGAGGGGTGGGTGCAACACCCTGAGTGCGCACGTGCGAAAAAGCGATGTTGCCGTGCATAATGATGTGATCTCTGACCTCATTCAGTCACATCGGTCTAATTTTAAGGACCTGCTGGACCGTACTGTAGGCCTGAGTCAGCGGGCAGCGCTGCCCTACAGACACGTGGCGTTGGCTTTTAGCACACTGTAGTGAGCTCCTTACTAAGTGTACATGCACACAGGCTCCCGCCACTGCATTACACGCGCACATTATGCTTCTAGCATGCGCTCTGTTCCTTTGTATGTGAACGTTGGCATAACATATTATTATTTAACCTTGTGTATTCTCGTGCACTCCAACTCCTCTTTGAACCACGATTACCACTAACAGTTGGTAGATCATACTTCAAAAACGAAAGATGCCCTCAACTCCTATTTTCTATCAAGCTTGAAATAAACATTAATTTACCTCCAGACGATTCCACCATTAAATTATTTCTCCCTTTTCAGACATTCCATTGATTGCCACAAGAAAGGTTGAGCGGGAGCTGGGGGGGCGCTAGGTGGCGCCGTGCAAGATGGCCGCACATATGTCAGGCTCCTGCAGTTCGGCGCACTGATCCGAACGTTATCCTGCCCACCGGCGATCTGCGCGGCCTGCCTGCAGAGGCTGCATGCCCTAACACCGTCCGACCACCCGACGGCCACTTCTGACGGCCGGGGGGGCCTCGGTTGACGAGCGGGAGCGCTCTTGGCGGGACGGCTGCGGTGGCGGAAATCGGAGAGGTGGAGCAGCCCGGCCACTGATCTACGGGAGCCCGCGGCTTCCCACGCGGCGCGCAGGCCGCCAGGCTGCAGAGAGATACGTCGAGATTCCCTGAAGAGGTCGACTTGCTAGACGCGACCTGGGAGACCTGAGACACCTGCATGCGCTGTCGGAAAGGGTGAGGTGGCGGTACCCTTGTGCTGCGCTGGACATCGCCGGAGGTCAGGTGAGTGCGACCGCAGCTGCTGTGTGACGGAGGCCCTAGCTGTGCTGACGGCGAGGATTGCAGGCCGGCTGCCGCATCGGAGCGGGGCTCCGCGACGGACGCTGCCTGCCTAGAGGCTTGCTGGGTGAGACGTCCCACTGCACCCCTTCGCTCGCTGTGGGCCTGTAGTGCGAGCTGGGTGGAGCCCCCCGAGTGCAGCAGGAGAGGGGAGAGTGCCGCGACCTGCTTTGAGGCCTTCCTTCCCGGCACCCTCCACCATAACCGCATGGGAGGCAGCGCTGGGGCACGAGATTGACCGCACTGGCCGTGGATGACTGAGCCCCTGCAGCCTCTCGTCGAGGGTTGGGCCTGCTGATTCCTTCTGAGGACGCTGGACAGGGAACAAGTGGAGGACTGTGAGTGAACTATCGCCCATTGCCAGCAGTGCGACATTTTTTGTGATTGTGACTGCACAGGGCCGGAGGACCCCTGGCACGGCCCCCTTTAGAGCCGCATCTGCCCCTGGGAACGAGGGGGACGGCGCACCGGCGCTAAGAACGCGAGACTGGACTGGAGTGTGGGGGTGGCCCGGAGCATCGGAGGACCCGGGACGGTGAAGAACGGCGACTGAGGCCGCGGTTGGTGGCTTTCCGCGCGGGGCTCGATATCGCACCCCTGGTGGCGCCTGGTGATGGGGAAGGCCGATGCTCGACAATCTCGCCTCACCTTTGAGGCGAAGAAGACGGGCCGTGCCCCTCCGGCCGAGAGAGTGGAGATGGCCGACTCGGATCAGGCTGCTGGGCCTGCAGAGAGTGCGGGGGAGCTGACATCGCTTCTCCGGGAGGTCCGGCAGGGCTTCGCCACCATGGGGGAGAAAATGGATGGTATGTCTACCCGGATGGACGCCATTGTGCAAAAGCTCGACAAACATGAAGATCGCATCTGTGAGACAGAACGCCGTATTTCAGATGCAGAGGATACCACCACCCGGGTCTCGGCGCAGGTTGCACAAATGGATAAACTTCTCAAACTAATAGCAGCCAAGAACGAAGACTTAGAAGCGAGAAGTCGACGCAATAACATTCGCGTTCTTGGGCTACCGGAGTCCACAAACACGGGCCGCTTAGAGGATTATGTGGAGAGGATGTTGATTGCAACCATTGGGAAGGAACAGCTCTCTTCCCAATTCATCGTGGAACGAGCTCATCGGTCCCTGGGCCCCCGCCCTCCGCCGGGAAGCACACCTCGCCCCATCATTGCCCGACTTCTCAATTACAGAGACCGGGACACAGTACTACGAGTAGCGAGAGGTAATCAACAGCTCCAATACGATGGGGTCTCCTTCTCTATCTATCCAGACTTCACGGCTGCAGTGCAGGAGGATGGGCGCAAATTCATGGCGGTGAAAAATAACCTGCGACAGGCACAGGTAGACTATGCTTTGCTGTACCCGGCGCGCCTCCGGGTTACCCATCAGGGCCGACAGCACTTCTTCACTAACCCACAGCAGGTGGAAGACTTCCTTAAACAGCTCAGACGATCAGGCGGCTGCTCTGATCCGCTGCCCGCCTCGGGCGGCCCAACCTCCCAGGACTGACGTTTATTGCTGCCGGGGGTGCCCTGGCCAGGGGACGGTGAGCAGGATGGCCGGGAGGGAGTGGCAGACTGCAGATGGGCCTAGCGCAGCACATCTTTATTATTCAGCTGATGCGAAGGACCTAGAAAGGCCCACGCCAGTGGGCGTAACATTTGGACCACGCCGAACACCCTCTCCTGACCCACATAGGGCTTGCCCCTACATTCACCAGCTGGCTTAGGGGGAGGGGATACCCGGTTTGCCACCTAGAGGTTGCACCCCAGCGGGTCGCACCCATTGACTTACTTAAGTATGGGTAAACCTAACAGTATTGCAGTTTTCGTTGTTTTGCGGGTGGGGGGAGGGACTGGGGATTCTGGCAAGTTGGGGATGCTTCAGTGGGAGGTGGGGGGGATGTTCATGGGGGTTCGGTATTCAGGTAGCAATTGTGGTGTGACAGAGGAGGTATGCAGGGATTTACTATGCAGGACTGGTATGTGTATTTGTAGCGCAGATGGCCCGGGAGAGTAATGACGTGATTAACATAATGACGTGGAATGTGTGGGGATTGGGGGACCCGAGGAAACGCAGGAAAATCTTGGCATACCTAGACAGACAGAGAATTCAAGTGGCGCTGTTGCAGGAGACCCATCTAGACCCGGGGGTGGTTAGCACGTTCGCCTGCAAGTGGGCAGCACATCGGCTGTGGGGTGGCGATCCTTTTTAAAAAACAGCTGCGCTGCGAGATAGCAGGTACGATCTCAGACCCACAAGGCCGCTATGTGATTGCCTGGGGCAGGTTAGGAGAGGACTCTGTCACGATAGCTAATTGTTATGGCCCGAATACGGATAGCCCAGACTTCTTTCATGATATATGGGGAAAAATACTGACGATTGGTTCTGCACACATAATATGGGGGGGAGATTTCAACATTGCCCTCAGGCCCGCTCAGGATCGCTCTCACCCCATGCCGCACCATTACACTAAATCCAGGGAAGCGTTGTCAGGCATACTCGAGGACGAAGGGTTAATTGATGGGTGGCGATATTCGCATCCCTTGGGGAGGGAGGGCTCGCACTTCACATCCCACTTGGGCAGTTGGGCGAGAATCGACTATTGTCTGCTATCCCGAGGTCTGGTCTCGGGTATACGAGAAACCTCACACTTGGCCAGGACATACTCGGACCATTGTCCGGTGAAACTATCACTTGCACTGCCAGGGTATACTGCTCCTAGACCGCGCTGGCGAATGCAGCCCACTGTGCTACTAGATGCCGTCTTTCAGACGGAACTCGAGGAAGAGATACTAGATTTCTTCGCACGCAATAAAGATTCGGTCAGCAGTGTGGAGGTGATATGGGAGGCCTTTAAGGTGACGATACGCGGCTATTGTCTCTCTAAGAGCTTTGGAGTACTTAAAGATATACAGCGCACTCTTGGTCGCCTGGAGCAAGAACTGAAAGAATTAGAGGGCCAGATGGGTCAGGGACAGGCGGAGGCAGCACAAGGTGCATTTCGTGAAACGCTCACTAAATACGAGGCTGAGGCGCAGCGAGAGTTGAAGTTTCGTGGGAAGTATTGGGTGGCCCGCAGATACGGAGAGGGAGAGCGTCCCGGGAGGGCTCTCGCGGAGGTGACGCGCCCTCCTCGTTTTGGTGCCCACATACTAGAAGTACATAGCTCGGATGGCACGGTTCACAGAGATTCCCGTGCAATACTTGACACATTTGTGGACCACTACCGCTCACTCTACACGTCTCAGAGATCGGGGGCACTTGAGATGGCTGATTTCTTGGACGATGTGGCCTTGGGGTGGTTGGGGGATGCACAGCGCGAGTTTCTGTGTCACCCGTTCGAACTCGACGAGGTGCGGGAGGCGATCATGCAGCTGCAAAATGGGAAAGCGCCGGGTTCCGATGGGCTACCGGCAGAGTTTTATAAGAGTTACATTGAGGTGATGGCGCCGGTCCTTCGGGAGGTGTACACTGAATCCCTAGAGGTGGGTGTGCTGCCGCCGTCCATGAGAGAGGCGGTGGTCACCTCGTTGCTGAAGCCAGGAAAGGCCCCAGACTCCTGCGACTCCTACAGGCCACTCTCGCTAATTAATTGCGATGCCAAAATATTGGCGAAGGTGCTGGCGAACCGCCTCACGTTATTGATGGACAAACTTGTCCTACCGGACCAAGCGGGGTTCGTGCCCGGGAGGTCAACCTCCCATAATCTCCGGACGCTCTTCTCCCTGGTGCAGATGGTAGATCAGGAGTTCCCACTAGCCGCTGTGTTTCTCGATGCCACGAAGGCGTTTGACTCAGTGGAATGGGACTACCTATTCGGGGTTCTCCGACGGATGGGTTTCCCTCAACTGTTTCTTTCCTGGTTGCACTTGCTGTATAATCAGCCGACGGCCCGTGTGATTATCAACGGGCATTTATCCCCACAGATACCGATCTCGCGGGGTACCCGACAGGGGTGCCCGCTCTCACCGCTGTTATTTGCATTAGCTGTGGAACCGCTAGCTGCTTGGCTCCGACAGATGCACAATGACAAGGCGTTCCGCTGCAGCCTGCGGCAAATATTGATCTCGCTCTATGCGGATGATATCACATTATACATCAGGGACCCGCAAGACAACATAAACCCCATATTGCGGGAGTTTATCCGATTTGGGCGACTCTCCGGAGTGAGCATCAACTGGGGAAAATCTGTGGTGTTCCCGCTCACGGCGGCGGTGACCCCCTTCCCCCTTGATTTCCCGTTGGAGTGGTGCCAGGAAGATTTCCGGTACCTAGGAATTCAAGTAACCCGAGATAGGGATGAGATCATTAGGGCGAATTACGGCACGGCTGTGGAGCGGCTCAAGACCAATGTCACGAAGTGGATCGCTCTGCCATTATCAATGGCGGGCCGTGTGTCGCTCATAAAAATGAAGGTGCTCCCGCAGTTTCTGTACCTTTTCCTCAACGTTCCTTATTACCCTGGACGGGTTTTTTTCGCCACGCTGTGTTCGGAGCTGATACGATTAGTGTGGGGCGGCAAGCAGTCACGTCTGAAATGGTCTATCCTCACCAGGCCGTACGCTCAGGGCGGATTCGATGTTCCGGACCTTGAATTATACTATTTATGTGCCCAGGCACATTATGCCTATTATTGGATGCGTCCCCCGCGGTATATGCCGCAGATAGCGGTAGAGGCTTGGCTGGCCGACCCCATCCCCCTTACTGGTCTCATACATGGCTATAAGGAGGCGCCTGTTGTGGCACCCACCACAATCACCGGTACGGTGGAGGCGTGGCGACGTCTGGCGGCCTTCATGGGAGCCTCGTTCCTGTACTCCCCCAGGTTACCACTCACGTATCATCCAAGTCTGACATTGCTACAGGAGAAGGGGTTTCAGGATCTCTGCATCAGAGCGGGGGTCGCGACTTGGGGAGACCTCTTCCGAGAAGGGACCTTTTGCACTGCTGAACACTTTTTGCAGGGCACGGCGGGCACGCCGCTCGATGTCTTTCTTTACATGCGGCTGCGGCAGGGTATGCGTTCATTGCTTCCCTCTTTCCCATGCGAGCCAGAGTGTTTCGCACCGTTGCATCTGCTTTTGGGTGTGGTGGGTGGGGGGCATTTGGTGTCCAGATTATACGCTTCCATGCGCGAGCGAGACACAAGAGAGCGCGACTTGTCCCGGACCCGATGGGAGGGGGAGCTGGGCAGCGACCTCACGGATGAACAATGGCAATACTGCTGTCGCCAGACGGCACAAATATCTGCTAGCAGTAGGTTCCGGGTCATACATTTCAAATTCCTGCACCAGATTTACTATACACCGGTCAGGAAACTATGTTTTGGGCTGGCTGCCGATGATCGCTGTGGGAGATGTGGCCAGGTGGGGGCGGGCTTTCTGCATCTTGCCTGGACTGCGCTGTGGTGCGGAGCTATTGGGAACAGGTGTTCACGGCACTTGGGAGTATGATTGGGACTCGACTGGACGGAGACCCGATACTTGCGCTCTTGGGTCATACGGCACGTATTCCCCCTACCCATAAAAAATATGTTGCCATTGCCTTGCTCCTGGCGAAGCGAAGAGTGGCCTGCAGATGGGGTAGGGGCCGGGCCCCGAAATTCAAGGAGTGGCTGGCGGACATGACGTTTTGTCAGGAGCAAAGCACCACTTACGCTGAGCTATTGCCGCGAGCCTCACGGCCCAGAGATGTGTGGGGACCACTGGTGGGGTACCTCCTGGCGCAGGATCCAGTGGGGGGGGCCTCTGTACAGGAGACGGCGGCAGTTGCCACCGAGGAGTGAGTGGTGAGGCTGCCTCGGCCAGCAGAGTGCCTGTACACCCCCCTGTCCGATGGGGTTTGGGCGGGCTCCCTAGAGACTTGATGGGAAACGGGGTTGAATACAAGGAGGGGTCCTACATGCATCACGTGAATGGGATATTTGTTCTTATCCTGCTGGGTCTGCTTACTCATTTGTTTGTTTCCTTCCCGCCGTTGCCTCTGCCTGAATTACTACATGGGCCCCGCACGGGCATCTGTTGAGCTCAATGATTGATTCCGGACTGTGTGCCTCCTATAACCATTGATTCTTTGACATTGCTGGTACTGTAACTTGGTTTGTTCCATAACTGTTCAAAACTACAAATAAAGTTTAAAAAAAAAAAAAAAAAAAAAGATTTGAGCGGGAGCTGAACCCGCAATGATGCCCTGGCATTCTGACACCTTCCATCGTGGTATCAAGACACCGTCCTCATACCCCGGACTAGGAGCTTGCACCAACACGTCGTGGGACACACCAGTGGTGGCAGGTAAGCAGTGAAGCCTCGGTGTGCAAGACCTACAATTGAGCACAGTGCGGGGGAAGGGGTTGGGGTGCAGCACCCTGGGTGCACAGGTGCATGCAAGCGATTTTCCGTAGCTAATAATGTAGGACTATATTATCAAACAATGCCGATAACATTATCACCACTTTAGCGACAGGAAACTGCCGCTAAAGCAACGATGAGGGGTTGATAATATGCCCTTGAAAATTCCCATAGAAGCCCAAATTCACACCAGAACCTGGGCTTCTAAGGGAATTCACAAGGGCATATTACATCGCCGCTTTAGCGGCAGTTTCCTGCCGCTAAAGAGGCAATAATGTTATCGCCCTTCCTTCATAATATGGCCCATAATCTCTGGCCTCATGTATTTAATTTTAAGGACTTGCTGAACCACACTCTTTCTCGCAGACCCCAGCATCCTAGACAAATGGGTGACGGAGGGTAAACACTAAGGGCTGGGTGCAATAGGCTGACGTTGTCTCCTCCTCCCTCTCTTCTTTTGACTCTCCCTCCCCTTCTCCCTTCCACCCACTCCCCCTCCCTTCCATTCTCACTATGGTCCTTTCCTTCGGACTACCTTTCTTTACCTCTTCTACATAGCACACATACTTATGTTTCATTTTTGTCCTGCAGGTTTCCTACGCTGCTTCCACTGGAGTCAAACCCACTTTTTTTTTATTATACTGTTCTATTAAAGTTACATTTCTATTTATTTCTGTTTTAATAAAGGTTACCTATTTTTTCAAATTAATAACAGTGTATAGGTCTTCTTTTTCTGACGACACTTGTCTATTGTTTATTGTGAAAATCATCTGTTTATAGGAGGTCTTGGTGTATGCTTTGGGCAATCTTGTGGAGTCTTGTTATTGCTTTGTATACAGACGGTGCGTTATTAGGTATGAAAACGCAGCAGCTGGAACCGATGACCCTACAGGCCCCGCCCCTATCCGCTAGGATGACGTCAAGAACAAGACGATTCTGAAGAACGACCATTCTCATAGCAGACTGTTCCTGGGTCAAGTTCCCCAGGGCTGATGCAGTCTCATTAGCAACTGTTTCTAGAATCCTTGTTAGTCTGCGGATAAGTTTACTATTCTGGACGGGACCTACGAAGAAAAAGAAACCTTTGTTGAAATCTGTATATTGTTCCCAAGCTGTTTCAGTCTGGTCAATGCCAGAGGCATCGAGCCCTCGTCTGTGCCTGATAAGTGCTAGTTGAAGATTCTGATGATAGTTCGATGGGGCCAAGAAAACGGGTGTTAGGAGAAATGATATATAGCACGTCCCACCCCAGTCTAAGGGCAGTTGTACATAGGCTGTCTGGCCACAAATAAAGTAGGTGTGTCGTGATGCTCTGAAGTAAGACTTTCCTTTGTCTTTGAACACTAGTATAGTGTTACACTCGCCGTGCCCCAACTGTACAGAGCCTTCTTTTCTGACACACAAGTTCCCTTTTACTGGCAGGACTGTGATTGAGGATGGACCTAAATTGTGTATGGGCTTGACATTCAACACTATAAAGTCAAGGGTCGCATTTCCTTGCAGATACTCTTCATTTTCTAGATCGGTACCTTTCCTTTGGGGAAGACCTTCTTCATCTGGGAAACATGCTTTATTCATGACTTTGTTCAAGTTACCCCATACCCAGTCGCCCCTACATTCCTTATCTTGACATTCTTTGGCATCACCGTTGATGGATGTCATTAAGGCAAACCATGCTCCGCAAGAACCATTATGGGAGAATGGAAAAGGGAAAAGAGGCAACACTCCCTTCACCTTCTGATACGGGGGAAGTCGGCCACAGACCCAGCAGTCTGTAGCATTGCTAGTCTGATGTGAATGGTGCAGCATCTGGATAAAAGTATTGTTGCGTAAGGCAAGTCGATACGATAGCTCATGGGATGGCAGATCACTGAATGTGTGCTTTATGGTATCATTGGTAGAGTGTAAGAGTGAGGCAAGAGGAGGAAAAATAGCATGTAGTATTAAGCTGATGCATATCATCGTGATGCACAGAAGAAATAAAAATGTCAGAGTCACTATACATCTACCACGTAATATTTTACAGTATTTGGTTTTCATCTTGCTCTTTTTCTCATCTGCGATATCCAAGATCTTATGCGAGCCAGAATACACGTTCAACCGCTTCACCACCTAGTGGACTTAATTGATCAAACGGGTTCTGACTTGTTAGATCCAAGTTTGGTTTTGTAAGTCTGCTGGGGAGTCTCCTCTAATAAAGGGGGCTCAAAGTCTGAAGTCTTTATGTCTTTTTTAAACGAATCGTTATTCCCAAAGTAGCGTTTGCAATGATATAGATGAACCCATCCTTTTCGTCCTTCGACTTTAACAGCGGTCCTCGTAGTTAATAATATTAGTTTAGGCGTCTTCCACCTTGGCTCAAGAGGGCTCGTTCTGTCAAAGTTCCTTATGAGAACAAAGTCCCCAGGAGCGAGGGAATGTTCCTTGACCTGGGTGTTGTCAGGGAAGGCGGCAGCAACCTGCGAACGACAAGAGAGTAGTGCAGACATCAAGGAAGCCAGGTAATCTGTCAGCATGTTACTATCAACATCAGTGATCTTTTTAGGCATTGGAGTGCCCCACATATTCGGTGGTCTACCAAAGACCACTTCATAGGGAGATAAGCCTGTTCTAGAATGGGCTACCATTCGCATGTAAAAGAGGGCAACCGGCAGGGCTACCATCCAATCCACACCTTTGTCTGCGCAAATCTTTGCTAGTTTTATTTTTAAGGTCTGATTATGTCTTTCTACAAGGCCTGCTGCCTCAGGATGTCGTACACAATGGAACTTCCAGGTATACCCTAACAGAAGGGACACTTGTTTCATGAGTTCAGAAGAGAAAGGCTGACCGTTGTCGGAATATACGACACGCGGTAATCCATAACGTGGGAAACATTCTCGCACCAGTTGTCTGGCGGTAGTCACAGCAGTATAATCAGGGACTGGATAGGCCTCTGTCCATCTTGATAGGGAACATACTACTACTAGGACATATTTGTAACCTCTACATCTGTCCATTTGGATATAATCCATTTGAAGGACTTCGAAAGGATGGTCAGGTGGATGGAAACCACCTTGTTCCATCGGAATGCCTTTACCTGGATTGAATTGGCAACAGATCATACATGTTCTGACTTTTTGTTTCGCTGCTGCACGCAGGTGCTTGTTGAACCATATATTCTGTAAGCTGTCTAGCATTGCTCTCTCTCCTAAGTGTGCAGGACTATGTGCGGTATTTATGATCACTTGTACCATTGAATCAGGAAGAAACCATGTTTCTTTGCCCTTAGTCATCCAACCCTGATCAGTCAGTACCCCTCCTTGTTCCGACCATTTCTTTAATTCGTCTAGAGTAGCATGTGTCTGTATGTCTTGTACATCCTTGGAAGGATCCCTAACTGTCATGGCTTTGGACCTTAATGGTACCTGTGATTTTGTCATGTCTAGTGGGGTCTGAGCTGTCTGTTTAGCTGTTCGGTCTGCCAGATCATTGCCTTGAGAAATGGTATCTGTGGCTTTAGTATGTGCTTTGCATTTCAGGATAGCTATGGCTGTTGGTAAATGTATCGCTTCCAGAAGGGCATGAATAAGGGGGCCATGCTGTATCTTGGCCCCGTGAGAAGTCAAGAAACCTCTTTCCCTCCATAGGACGCCGAAGTCATGAACTACCCCATATGCGTATTGTGAATCAGTGTAAATATTTACTCTCAGGTGCTTAGCTCTTATGCACGCTTGAGTCAGAGCGATGAGCTCTGCTGCTTGTGCTGACAGTATGTCTATTCTTTTAGTCTCTATGATTTCAGTAGCAGTGGTCACTGCATATGCTGCCACTAATTCTCCCGCCCCCGTCCTCATGCATGAGCCGTCAACATAGAGTGTTAGGACAGGGTCTGGGAGTGCAACATCTGTCAAGTCTTGTCTTGGTTTCGTCACGGTATGTATTACTTCAACACAGTCATGTGGGGAAACGTTTTCTGTACTGGAGGGCAAAAGAGTAGCAGGATTCAATATGTTGCATCGTCTGATCTCTATGTGTGGTTGAAATAGCGTCAGCTCATAACCTGTCAGTCTCGCTACAGTCAGGTGTTGTGTTTGTGTTCGGTTCAAGAGAACCTCTACTGCGTGTGGTACTTGTACTGTCAGGGGGTGGCCCAGCACTATCGAGTCACTTTGTCTTATGGCTAGGGCTGTTGCTGCAACAGATTTTAGGCACGCAGGCAAAGCCTGTGCTACTGGGTCCAATGTACTAGAAAAATAAGCGCAGGGCTTGTGTTTTCCTGCATGATCTTGTGTGAGGACAGATAGTGCTGTTCCATCCCGCTCTGTCACAAAAAGCATAAAAGATTTGTTGTAATCAGGGATTGCTAAAACTGGTGCTTGACATAAAGCCCTTTTTAATTCTTCAAATGCCACAGTGTGTTCTTGTGTCCAAGGGAGGACTTTAGTAGAAGCTACCTCCTGTGTCGTCAATTGTATTAGGGGCTTGGCTATGTGAGCATACTGGGGAATCCACTGCCTGCAATATGAAGTGAGGCCAATGAATGCACGTACCTCCTTTTGTGTCTTGGGCTGTGAAAGACCAGAAATCAATTGAATACGTTCTGGTGTTAGTCGCCTACCCTCCTTGGATAGCAAGTGCCCAAGGTACGCCACTTGCTGTTCACAGAATTGTAACTTCGAAGGGGACACTTTGTGCCCCTTGTCAGCCAGGAAATGTAAAACAGTGAGTGATGCACTTTCACAGTCAGTTTTCGATCGTGCCGTAATGAGAATGTCATCTACATACTGTATCAGTGCTGTAGTGGTAGGCATATGAATACTGTCTAGTTGTCTTTTGAGCGCCTGACTGTAGATGCTAGGGCTTTCCGTGAAGCCCTGTGGTGCTCTTGTGAATCTGAAGCTGCGGCCTTTTAAACTGAAACCGAAAAGATATTGGCTGTCCGGATGTATTGGGATACTGAAAAAGGCGTTCTTTAGATCAATAACTGTAAAGAACGTAGCCTTCGCATCAATGGCAGTCAATAATGAAGAAATGTCCGGGACCACAGGGTACTGTGGCACCACACTTTTGTTTAATTCTCGCAGGTCCACAACTAATCTATAGACAGGTGATGCATTGGGATCAGTTCTCTTAAGAATAGGAAGAACAGGTGAATTGCATATGTTTGACTCTGTCTCTATCACCACCCCTTGTGCAATGAGTTCATCGATAATTTTCAGCAACCCTACTTCAGCTTCAGGTGGAATTTTATATTGTCGAATCCGCGGCAGCACCACTCCTTCCTTGAGGGTGACCTGGTATGGTGTAATGTTCATGAAACCTACGTCAGTCGGGCCTTGTGCCCATAGGTGCTGCGGTACATTTTGAAGCCTGATGTCAACGTCTTTCATAACAAAATGTCCCTTGAAATCACGTAAATACAGTCGCACTCCTTCTGGCGAGCAACAGATAACTGCTCCCAGTTCCTTTAATGTTTTTATGCCAAGTAAGTTTTCTGGACATGATTTAGTAAGCAGTAAGTCTGTTGTATGTATTAGTGGACCGACTCCTAAAGAGACTGGTTCTGAAACCTCATTGATAATAGGCCTTCCTGAAAAGCCCAGGGATATACTCTTTGAGCCCGAGAGGGGTGCCCCTGGAACCTCAGAATGACTGATGGTAGTTCTACTTGCCCCGGTGTCAATCAAAAACTTTTTATTCTGTCCTAGTAAACGTGCATGCACATAGGGACCCGCTTGGTCCACAGGAACTGGAATAAGGGGCAAGTCGAATTCCCTCTCTGGGCTTTTTCACGAATATGCTTGGTATTCTGGATAGTTAGTCTGAGCGTGCTCATACATTTGTGCTGTGGCGTGGGCTGGTGCAGGTGCATGGACAGGCGGCGGCGGTGGTGGAAAGGTGTCTGATGTCTGATGTGTGTTATTTTCTTTGGGAGGATAAGATCGTGGCTTAGTTTTACCTATCGCTATATTGTGTTTCAGGACCGCACATTCATTTACGAAGTGGCCTGGCTTCTTGCAATAATTACAGGTCCCAGTATTTTGTTTCGTGCTATTCTTGTTCGTGTTTGTGTTTGCCGGTGTTGATTGGGCCACCAGCATCTTCATCTTTGTGTCTCTCATGCGTCTCTTATCCTGTTCGTGTTCCTCTCTAATTCTGTTCTGGTGGTATTGTAACATCTGTAACATTTGTGAAGGGCTGTTTGCTTGCCAAGTACTCTCAACCTTTAGTACCCTATACTTCACTTCTGGTAGGGAATTTTCTACTAGTTTGCTCACGAAAAGATGGGGATATGAATCACTACCGGGCTTAAGACCACTATTGATAGTGAAACATTTCTCGAACCTAGAGTAAAAATCGCTAGTGTCTTCGTCTGGTTTCTGTTTACAGGCCGAAATAGCATCCCAGTCTTCCTTCTTGGTGATTAGTAATCTGGGCAAAACTTGTACAAGGAGTTCAGGTAGGTCTTTAGCTCGAGGACCCAGACCAACCCCCGGGCCTCTTCCTGCCTCCTCTCTTTCCAGTATATCCCAACTGAGTCTTTTGTCTCCTACCTCCCAGTCCTGTCCTTTCAATTTCTCGTAAATACCAGCGGGCAATAGTACTTTTAATAACTTTAGAATGTCAGCATATGTATATTCTCCTAGAAGAAGAATGGCCTTTAGTTCTCGGTGAAAACCCCCCGGGTCTTTATCATGGGATGGTAACATTTTCTTCATTTCCAGTATCTCTAATTTTGACAAGGGGGTGTAGACATACACCCGTTGCAGGTCATTGTTTGCATCCTTTACAGGATGAACCTCTCGTAGGGGGTTCAGCTTGTCGTACGACTGTTCCTTAACCTGAGGTGGAGCGGGAAGCAGGGATCTAGTCACGTATACTATATACTTGTGTCGCTGATCCAGAATGACATTAATCAGTTCAGTACCCATGTTCATCCACCTGTCTAGTATTATGTCGTCCAGCAATTTATACAACAGACCAGGACCAGAATATTGACTCTCATATAGCGTGATCAAATGTTGGACCATGTAAACACCAGCTATGCGCTGTTCGTTTGGTGGGAGGCTCAGGAACGTTTGGGCTACGATATCATTATTATATGTATCATATTGGGATATCCACAGGGTAGCTGATCGTGCTAATTCATTTTCGGTCGGGGTGAGGGGCTGATCGTTACCCAGCCATTTATTCACCGCTTTTTCGGTGATCTGGAACAAACTTTCAAGGGAATATCTTTCTTTTATGGCAGTTCCCTGTTTACGGTGATTGAGGCCCTTGGGCTTTTCGAATCGCCGGGCACGGCCCACATAATGTATTCTGTCTGTGTCCCCTGCTTCGTCATCAGATGATAACTTAGCTGTTTCGTGCGGGCTTCCTTCATGTGATGCTATTATTGCCTTCCGGATTTTGGTCAACATGTTGTCTGTTTGGCCTGATTTATCATGCTGACCGGCATCTATGCGATCACTCCAACCAGTATATCAACGGTCTACATCACCATCACCTTCGTCTTTTTCTCTGATCAGACAATTAATTAGGAAGCAAAGGATATAGTTCTTAATAATTACCTTTCTATTTTGTACGGCTTCTGCTATACATTCAGGACCTTCCCCTGTTCTTATGAACGTGTACATTTTCTTTAGATGTCTATCCATATCTGGTAATTTTTCCAAATCTGCGACTGCTCATCTAAGCCGTAATGAAAACACGAGCATTCTGCCCTTTCCTGGATCTGGGTCATATATACATTCGGAGATTGCTACTTTTACTGTCGGTCCCCCTCCTGATGTTGCCCCGGATCCTCCCTCCCCGCCGTCCTCGAGCTCCTGGAGCTGTTCTTGTGTTGGGGGTGCAGGGAAAATTCCGTCCACGTATGATGGTGGGGGTTCCTCTAGGTAGTTGTTAATGAACGTGTCGGATGCTGTTTGTTTTATTTTTCGGGGTACTGGCGGTGGCACTCTAACTAATTTTTCTACTGGGGCCACTTTTGCTAGTTCCTCTGAAAGGACGGGATAAATACCAGCAACGGCAGTATTTCTTTCTCTTTCAGCCTGCTCTCTTTTTACCCGCTCCCCTTCTTCCTGTAATTTTTCTTCCTTTGCTTTTTCGGACTCCTGTCTACTTCTCTCTGCTTTGTGGAACTCTTTCTCTGTTCTTCTATGAGATTCCTTGCGCCATAACTCAATGGCATCCTTCTGAGCAGGTCTAGATTTTCTCTTCCGTATCTCTTCCTCTACCTTCATGATGCATTCCGCATCCCACGTTCCCGTAATGGGCCATTTATACTTTGTCTCTAAATCCTTCGTGTAATCCACCCAAAGTTCTAAAAACAACACGGCATCTAAACCATGCTTACAGTACATGAAATGTCCAGGTGTGTCTCTAGGCGGAATGTTAACTGGTTCCTCTAGTACACCTTTCCTGGTACCTATCTTACGCAGTTTCGAAAATAACGGCATGTTGGAATGTAACCGAAAACAAAAAATCACAATGAACAAAAAAAAAACCCAAAAATCACAATGCAGCAAACTTACACACAAACCTGACACATTTAAACCTAACTGAACCTAACTTAAGACGATAACATTCATACAGCTATATCGGTGCACCTGAAAACTTGGCCTCTAAATCTTGAAACATTAATTCTTGAACGCATGCTCTTGAACATACCGGTCTCACAAGCGAGACACGTCTTTACCGTGTCGCAGTCCTTCTCCTTCGTTGGCCTGAGGGAGTTGGCGGGAAAACCCGCGTCGTGTACACTCGAAGTCCGTCACGGCTGTGGAAGGGGGCAAAACTGGACCTTCATCTCCGGCGCATGGGGAAGGAGATGCGTCCCTGTTCGGGCGCCATTATGTCGTAAATAAATTATTACGAGTTTCAGAATTTCTAGATATCAATATAATTATACATGATGCAAAAGGCTGAGTCCGTGGTATCAGGTTCAAAAGGGCTTTATTCAAATAACTCGAATTATAGGGAGAATAGTTCCATCACCACAAGGGATCAGGACCAGGGTTCTCAAAAAGGTATTCTCAAACTTTATTCACAGAGTACAGTATATATATGTTTGTAATAATATACGTAAGCAAGAGCGCTTCAGGCGGAGCAAGACAGAATGAGATAAGAGCATGTGGGCGTGTAAGTAGGCGTGAAGGTGGGCGTCCACTTGATGATAATAGGTAAGTGTCATAGGTGGGTGGATGCCTAGAGGGGGTTGCGTGATCAGCTGGAACTTTACTGGAACTTTGCCTTACTTGTGCTCAACTCGAGCATGACGTGTTACTGACGTGTAAAAGGGTTGCTATGCAACCGGGGAGTCTGTAGTCTAGAAGTGAGGCCTTCAGTGTCAGGGTGACCAGCACATCTCGTATTATCTGATATCTAAAGTTTGGAGCAGGGACTGATTCGTGACATAGGTTGCCCATCACCAAGGGCCAATGTGGCATTTATTTCTTCGTTTACTGCTGAAGTCTTGCACGGGGGCTATGGGCTTTTCACTGACGTGAGCTTTGTAATCACACAAAAAGAGACAGAAAGGCTAGGCTTTCTCCTTTGCAGATGTCATGTTTATCCCTCCTTCTCCAGGCAGGAATGTGGTTTCGGTAGGAGTAAGCAGATAACCGTGCTCAATACTGTCTCGGACAGGGCCCCTTTGGCTGAGGCCCAAGTGTGCAAGGCCAAGGATACGCAGCTACAGCTTTCAGAGCGTTCTGAGGCCTGAAGGCTCTTTTCGGCTCTGGCTGGGCCACAATAATGGAAATGCAGAAAAACATGATGCAAAACGTGTAGGCCTCAGAGCAGATTTTTCGTTTCTCTCATGGGAGACTGGATTATGGCAGGCTACGTTATAGCATGAGCATCATGATAGACAGGCCATGGAGGGGAAATACGTAGGTGACATGTATGTGCACATGAGTGTGGGGGAACACACGGGGACACATAGGCCTCATGATATTTTATTTTCCTCAGGGAGGGATGGGATGGGATGCATCAGCCAGATTGCGCACGCGCGAATAAGCGATATTGCCATGTGTTATCATGTGATCTTTGACCTCATTCAGTCACATCTCTGTCTCATTTTAAAGACCTGCTATATCATAAGGTAGGCCTGAATCTACGGGCAGCGCTGCCCTATGGACACCTGGTGAGGGCGGTTCTGCGGGAGGGGTGGGTGCAACACCCTGAGTGCGCACGTGCGAAAAAGCGATGTTGCCGTGCATAATGATGTGATCTCTGACCTCATTCAGTCACATCGGTCTAATTTTAAGGACCTGCTGGACCGTACTGTAGGCCTGAGTCAGCGGGCAGCGCTGCCCTACAGACACGTGGCGTTGGCTTTTAGCACACTGTAGTGAGCTCCTTACTAAGTGTACATGCACACAGGCTCCCGCCACTGCATTACACGCGCACATTATGCTTCTAGCATGCGCTCTGTTCCTTTGTATGTGAACGTTGGCATAACATATTATTATTTAACCTTGTGTATTCTCGTGCACTCCAACTCCTCTTTGAACCACGATTACCACTAACAGTTGGTAGATCATACTTCAAAAACGAAAGATGCCCTCAACTCCTATTTTCTATCAAGCTTGAAATAAACATTAATTTACCTCCAGACGATTCCACCATTAAATTATTTCTCCCTTTTCAGACATTCCATTGATTGCCACAAGAAAGGTTGAGCGGGAGCTGAACCCGCAATGATGCCCTGGCATTCTGACACCTTCCATCGTGGTATCAAGACACCGTCCTCGACCGGAGACCTGCTCTATCATACAAACATACCCCGGACTAGGAGCTCGCACCAACACGTCGTGGGACACACCAGTGGTGGCAGGTGAGCAGTGAAGCCTCGGTGTGCAAGACCTACAATTGAGCACAGTGCAGGGGAAGGGGTTGGGTTGCAGCACCCTGGGTGCACAGGTGCATGCAAGCGATTTTCCGTAGCTAATAATGTAGGACTATATTATCAAACAATGCCGATAACATTATCACCACTTTAGCGACAGGAAACTGCCGCTAAAGCAACGATGAGGGGTTGATAATATGCCCTTGAAAATTCCCATAGAAGCCCAAATTCACACCAGAACCTGGGCTTCTAAGGGAATTCACAAGGGCATATTACATCGCCGCTTTAGCGGCAGTTTCCTGCCGCTAAAGAGGCAATAATGTTATCGCCCTTCCTTCATAATATGGCCCATAATCTCTGGCCTCATGTATTTAATTTTAAGGACTTGCTGAACCACACTCTTTCTCGCAGACCCCAGCATCCTAGACAAATGGGTGACGGAGGGTAAACACTAAGGGCTGGGTGCAATAGGCTGACGTTGTCTCCTCCTCCCTCTCTTCTTTTGACTCTCCCTCCCCTTCTCCCTTCCACCCACTCCCCCTCCCTTCTATTCTCACTATGGTCCTTTCCTTCGGACTACCTTTCTTTACCTCTTCTACATAGCACACATACTTATGTTTAATTTTTGTCCTGCAGGTTTCCTACGCTGCTTCCACTGGAGTCAAACCCACTTTTTTTATTATACTGTTCTATTAAAGTTACATTTCTATTTATTTCTGTTTTAATAAAGGTTACCTATTTTTTCAAATTAATAACAGTGTATAGGTCTTCTTTTTCTGACGACACTTGTCTATTGTTTATTGTGAAAATCATCTGTTCATAGGAGATTTTAAGGACAACATTATTTAATATTAGAGTGCACCTACCAAACATAATCTAACTGACTATTAGACAAATGAAGCCTGGGTAATTGTACAACTGCAAGAGTTCCATGAGTGTATCACTTTATAACACCATAAGTACTGCCCGTGTGATTACAGAACAAATAAGGCACTGCCTAGGACCACGAGGCTTCAGGGACTGCCGAGGCCCACCCTGCATATTTAAATAAAGACCCGGAGTGTGGTGATCTCCCGGACTTCAGTTGGCCTAAACCCCAGAACAATTAGTAAACAATACCGGGGAAGGTGGCGCTCCCCTAGGCTGCAAAACGTCTCTGTGCCCTTCCGCGCCTAATTTACATGTCACATTAAGATCCCCAGTCCTACAGAGACCCCGCAATATAATAATTGGATTGGCCATGGAACATTACCCACCCACCCACCAGGGGCCTCATTTAAAAGAACTGGTGAGACCCCGCTTTTTTTTTTTTTGTTCTTTTCTCTCCATTTTTACCATCCGCATCCCCTCTATTACAGCGATACGAGGTTTTCCTCCTCTCGCTTCAAGTAGTCGAACAAGTTTTTGCTATCACAGGGTGGAAGCTATGCACCACCCTCTAATAGCAAACACAAATGTCCAGTGAATGCACACCCCGGGACATTGTATGAGCTGCACCTGAGAGGTCGCCCTCCCTACTCCCAGGATGCATTTGTTAGTATAAACGCATACTAACAGTACTTACACACGTGTAGTACAGCGACCAGAATGTAGTGAAGAAGCAGAGGAAGCGCAAAATCTAAAAATAGAATTCCTACCAGAAGTCGGATGACATAGTTCAATGAGCCGACGACCCTGGCATGAGTAGAAACAGCTACACAAACAAAACGGGTCTTCAGCACAATGCAAGCAATTTTGAAATATTGCTGAGTGGTGCCTTCTTTTTGCCTTCTCCCACTCGTCGCCAAATTTATGTAGTGAAGAGGCAGACAGCAGTGAATCCAATAAGTAGATTAATTACAAGAAAACAAGACACCTGAAACAACCACCAACAGGAGCAGACATCAAAGCAACCGTCTAATCCAGCACCGTGTACAAACTCCGCAAGGTTCCCCTCATGACAGCCCTACATTCTAACATTACACACTGAGGGCCATATTATCAAGGTATGGCGTTAAAATTATCGCCGCTTTAGCGGCAGGAAACCGCCGCTAAAACGGCGATAATGGGCTTGATAATATGCCGTAGGGAATTCCAATAGAAGCCCATGTTCTCATGTTAAAATGGGCTTCTATTGGAATTCTCTACGGCATATTATCAAGCCCATTATCGCCGTTTTAGCGGCAGTTTTCTGCCGCTAAAGCCGTGATAATTTTAACGCCGTTCCTTGATAACATGCCCCTTAGATTCTAGTAGAATTACATACTAACATTCTACTATGACTTAAAATGGAATACTACACAGAGCACATGACTTTACAGCAATGAGCTCACAGTTTCATTAAGAGTCTTGAGACCGGTAGGGGTAAGACTTTCGCTTCCCACTCCCTATATTGTATAAACGTAAGCTAACACTTCTTCCACAAGTATGCTACAGCGCCCAGAGCACATCACTTTACAGCAATGAGCTCACAATTTAGGCTCACGGTTTAATCCCCGAGACTTCCCACCAGTAGGGATGAGTAGTTCGCTTCCCACTCCCTATATACTATAAACGTATACTAACACTACTTAAACACTTCTACTACAGCGGCTAGTATACTACACCGCCCAGAGCCCATCACTTTACGGCAATCAGCTCGGTTTCATCCCCAAGTCTTCACACCAGTAAGCGTAACTACTTCACTTCCCGCTTCCGGTATACTATCAACACACAGTAGCGGTCAGTAGTTTGCTTCCCACTGCCTGTATGGTATAAACGCCTACTAACACTACTTGCACACGTATGCTACAAACACCAGACCACATCTCTTTACAGCAATGACCTCACGGTTTAGACTCTCGGTTTCATACCCGAGTGTAGCACCATATCATATCTCCACCATGCCACTCTGAGCAACACCACACTTTCAGACCGTTAACAGTGATAACTACCTACTGGCGACGGCCAGTAGGTAATCAAAAACAAATTACAAGACAAGTTGATTGACTACCCAATACAAATATAGGATCTCCCTTATATCCACTCACCCCTCATTTTGTGATGGGCCTATCTTCAAATAGCATTCCACCTCTCTACCCGCTCTCAAATGACCTGGGCGAAGCTGTTGATAGTCTGGCAGCAGATGAGGGCTCTCAAGTCAGTATGCCTATAGATATAGGGACCTCTTCAATGCCATCTCCCATGGGTGTTATCAAGTTGCTATCATGAAACATCGCAGGACTAAGGAGGAACCTCACAGATCCTGTTTGGAGTGATTTTATTGACAAGTTCGATGTTATCCTCTTTCAGGAAACCTGGAGTTTGGTCCCCTTGCACAGACCAGGGTTTACTACCTTTTCTGTTCCAGCCATCAGGTCCACACGAGGTCGACCGTCTGGGGGTCTTTTAATTTGGGTCAATATTAGCTTAAACTGGACAGTTAAGTGGCATCCAACTTCATCTTATGACCTCTTGCATATTTTCATCAAAGGGTCAGTCCACCAATTTCCCCTCAAAATATTTAACATCTATGCTAGGGGTACTCCTGGCGGACAAATAAGCCCAATTGTTTCAGCTCTTGAGTCTGAACTCTCTGTAATTTCTCCCAAGGCGGGTGTCATAGTTGCCGGGGACCTAAATTGTACTTTTGAGCCCCTGAGCAGCGATGACATCCTGGGTATTGGCGATATTGATTCCAAACAGGGTATACCTCAATTAACTCTTCCACCATTGAAGAAATGGTCTAAGAGAGCTGTACAAATCAATGCTCTCACTCTGGAGTTTAACCTGAGGGCCACAAATGGTCGAACCCATTCAGATGGCCTGGGTGCCCCCACATTCACGAGAACTGGTGCCCCCTCACGTATTGACTATATCTTGTTGAGTACAGAGATCTGGCCGGACCTCATTGGTATGGTAGTGGTCGATAGGCCCGAGAGCGATCATAATCCCCTGTTTATGCAACTCAGGCGAGGCCTGGTCACCACTTCTATTGAGCCCCTAATTGAACAGAGGCCCGGGGCCGGAGAGGTAGCCCCCACAAATTGTAACAGACGCCTCAAGTGGCCAAGGGTGGTAAAGCGAGAGTTGGACCTGTGCAAAATCAGAAGCTTAGTTGAAGATGGCATTACAGCTATGGACTTGTCCACGGGCTGTCTCTCAAAGTCCCCCTCCCCTAATGACTCCTTAGAAGTCTACCAACGGACGGTAGCAAGGGTAGGGAATTTCTTTGTGATACAGGAATAGGGGGATCAAAAGCGGCACCCCCCAAAAACAGAAAACCCTTGGTTCTCACAAGGCTATGAGACAGACCCTATCCCGAGCCATTAAATCCAAGGACCAGTTAGCCATTACTAATGCCCGAAAAATGTACTATAATACTATAAGGAAGGCAAAGCGTCTGTGGGATGAATCCCACTGGCAAGACTTAAAGGCCGCAGCCCTGTTAAAAGATTCATCGCTTTTTTGGAACCTTGTAAATATTAGTACCAGGGGTGGGGCCGATCCAATCCCGAATCATATAACGGGGTCCCAGTGGCATTTACACTTTTCAAACCTTTATTCATCCAGGGAAAGAGTGGGCCACGTGCACCAGATGCCTGAACCGGAGTATCCGGAACCTTTAGTTCCGGAGGCCGATTTTGCTCTAAATGAGGTCCTCTCTGCAATAAATATGATTGCCCCGGGGAAAGCAGCCGGCCCTGATGGACTCCCAGGTGACCTACTGCTCCACGAAAAAGACCTCTGGGCAGAATTCATCCTTCGGTTTCTTAAAAATTTAGCTCTAGGTTGCCCTATTCCGGACTCTTGGAATGGGGCGGAGGTGGTGGCCATTTACAAGAAAGGGGATAGAGGGGACCCTGCCAACTACAGACCGATTAGTTTAATCGACGTAATTCAAAAAGTGGATGGCAGAGTCCTCCTAACTAGGATTAAGGCTTGGATAGATGAGGAGGGTATTTTGAGTCATCTGCAAGCAGGTCTCAGGGAGGGAGTAGGTACTATCGACCAGGTCTTCAGATTTTGTATTATCTACTGGAAATCTGTGGTCATCGAAAAAGGCAGCCTTTATTTGGCATTCATTGACTTAAAAACAGCCTTTGACCTGGTGCCACGATCACAGCTGTTGCAGGTACTGTACGATCTGGGCATCCCTCCCCAAACCTTGGACCTCCTCAAACGCCTCCATGTAGGCAATTTTGCCAAAGTCAGGTGGGGACCTCAGGGACAACTTACAGAGAGGATTTCTGTTGAGAAAGGCGTGCGTCAGGGTTGTGTTATGGCCCCGACCCTGTTCTCTCTCTATATAAATGGTGTGGCAGACTATTTGAGAGGCGACAGGATCGATTCCCCAACCCTGTGCGGGGAAAAAATATCTACCCTGCTTTTTGCTGATGACACTCTCTTGATTTCGAAAAGCCCTATGGGCTTACAAACACTGCTGTCCCGTTTTTCCCAGTTCTGTGACATTAGGGGGCTGAAAATAAATACATCAAAAACTAAGCTGATGGCGCGATCTCCCTCAAAAACTTTAGGAATAACATCAACCTTAATGGCATCACACTTGAGCTAGTGGACGCTTTTGATTATCTCGGAGTGAGGGTCAATAACAAGCTTAAATGGACTCCCCACCTCTCAAAAATGCTCCTTGCCCACAAAAGAGCTGCAGGGGCTATATTGAAACATCAGAGGCTCTCACACAGTAGGCCAATAGCGGCGGCCGTTAAGGTTTACGAGGGGAAGGCACTGTCAGCAGCCCTCTACGGGGCGGAACTGTGGGGTTTTGAAAATTTGACAGAGCTACTTAGATCTGAGAACAAGTTCTTCAGAGACTTAGTCTTGCTTCCCCTGTCCACCCCACTAGCTCCACTCCGTAGTGACCTTGGCAGACAAAACATCAGTAACGTGGCCAGGTTGCGTCCCATACTATACTGGTCAAGGATCAGAAGGTCCCCAGAACTCCACCACTACGCCTTTGCCCTGGACGAGTTACTAAATCTGGGAGCAGATCACAAGATCCCCTAGGTAATGAATTTGAAAAAACAACTACAGAAGATTGGTTTGGAAGAAGCCTGGGTGAGTCAGGTTCCTCCCCCCAAATTAATGATAAAAAAAATCTACTGGGACTGGGTTATGGCCGAAACCCTAAGAAATCAGGAGGGTGTCCTCACTGTGCATTTCTTGGATATGAAACCGGCTCCTAGTCTGGAGCCCTTTCTGGATCTCATTGAATCGCCTGAAGACAGATCACTGTATCTCAAACTGCGGTATGGTACACTCCCACTTTATGATTTTCAAACCAGCTGGAGCAAGGCAATCATGAATCCAAAAGGCTGCCCTGGCTGTGCCTCGCCTACAGAGTCCATTGGCCACTTTATGTTTGCCTGTCAGGCGTACAGGCAACCGAGATCAAGGTGGCTTAAACCTGTTTGTAAAAATCTGGGTATAAGGTCTGCCGGGGTGGCACTCCGTATTTTGACCTATGAAACATCTGTCCCAAGTGTAATCTGTGGGACCGCCAAATACCTGGGTTGGGCCTGGAGGTTAAGACGCAGGCTACTCAAGGCGCACCACCTTCAAGTAAACCACCCACTTCCTTGAATCTGCAGCCTATTTCTGTTTACATTATCATCCATAGGGGACATGTGTATATAATATGTACATATATGAAAAATCTTTTTTTATCCCTTTTAACTATGTATGGACTGAAGCCATTTGTTGTAGTATGGTTGGTTTTTTAAACTGTTTTATAACATATTGTGCTGAACTTTTATGATATTTTGTATATGTCGAATAAAGTACTACAACAACAAATTACAATAGTTCCTTTATTCTTTTAGCTTTCAAAGATTCTCTCTATTACTGTCTTTCTACTTTTCCATATAAATTGTTTTTTTAATATTGAAGTACACAATGAAGTCAGAAATGCAACATATTCTATCAACACACTTTCTAGAACATTCTACAACACGTGGAGGTTAAAAGTTCATCCATTGTTTTAAACCTAACAATATTTTTTTGCAACATTTTCTCGATCATTTAACGGCACGTGCAGGTGAAAAGTTCACGATTGTTTTAAGTTTGAACAGTGCCTTCCAAATGCAAGTAGCAGGTGTGGTTGAGTTGAGCAAAGTTTATCCTATAATATGTACTATAATATGTATGTGCAAACTGCTTTTTCTTAACCAATCACAAACCTACTTTTCTACAAAACGAATGTGCACCCTTTTAAAAAACAATGCTTTTCATCTCCCAATCAGGTACCGTTTTGTATGCGAAAAGAAACCAGTTCCCCATCTTTAAACATATCTCTTATTCTACGAAGGAACTGCATGAGCTACAGACATCTTTCCATACCTTCCAGCCATACCTTCAAAATGCTAGTGTGGATCTTAGGACCTAGCTATGTTTTCTGATGCAAGAGGTATGCAGAACAGAGACGTATTGACTTAGACCGAGGTTTACAAAATGTGGACATTAAATGGTTTGGACAAAGAGGATTGAAGTGGCACCAATTGTTGCCTTTGGTTAAAACCTGTTTGCATCTCCAACACCCTGACCTCATGATTGTGCACTGTGGTGGAAACGACCTAGGCACATTGACTGGGGTAGATTTGGAAATGCTTATGAAGGACACCTTTGGACAATTGATGTTACTTTTGCCTCAAACTGTCTTTGTATATTCCAATATATGCCAAAGACAGAAGTGGAAATGGTCCAAACTATTTTGTCCTCAGATTGAAAAATCTTCGGTAAAAAGTCAACAAAGCTTTCTGCATACCTCAGAGACCACAAAATGGGGTCCATATACAACAACAACATACGTTTTGACATGGCAGATATGTACAGAAGTGATGGAGTACACTTCACAGATCAGGGAAACCGAGTTTTCCTGAATAACTTGAAGCTGTGCATCCGCACTTATATGTAGCTACAACTAATGAACACAAGGGCTCTTTTTAGAGCCACCCAATAACTTACAACTTAGGCCCGCTATTTTAGGGACAGGTAACGCCAACACCCGCACCCTCGCCAAAATGTATTCTCCACACAGCTGTGGTGCAGCGACCAGACCATCTCACTTTGCGCTTTGATCCCCAGCTCTACTCACCCATAGGGGTGAGTAGTTTGCGCTCTACAAATGCCATATTGATTTACCTTCGCACTCCCTATACAACACCACCTAAGCAGCATACACAAGCTACAATGTTCCTAACAAAAGTTCATCCAAGTACCTTTAACTACATGCTGACACTACTTGCATAGCTGTGGCACAGCGGGCAGAGCACATGACTTCACAGCATATGACACACAGTTTGGGCTCACGCTTTAATCCCCGACTCCGGCAGCAGCTCAGCTTAGCAACATGAGACTCTAGACAATACCTCACATAGATTCCGTAACCCAGGACTTTCATACCAGTACGGGTCAGTAGTTCATCCTAGTAGTTATAAACACATCCGGACACTACTCCCACAACTATAGTGCAGCGGCCACGGCATATGACTTCACAGCATAAGACACAAAATTGGGGCTCACACTTTAATGCCCGAGTCCCGCACCAGCTCACCTTACACGCATCAGACTCTACTCAATACCTCACTTAATTTCTGCAGCCCACCACTTACATACCGGTAGGGGTAAATACTTCGCTTTACACCCGCTCTATTGCACACCCTAAACACCCCACAGAGGTTACCGTGCTCCTACCCTCGTATTTTCCACTTCTTTCCCCCTTTTTTCCCCCCTTTTTTCACCTTACTCGCTTCAACGGAATCACAAAATGGCAGCCAACACTTCCTAGTTGCAACCGCTCTCACTGCTCAAAGCCAATCAGCAACAAGCGCGTGCTTGTAACGCCTCAGCCAATCAGATGGCAGAATTCCCAAATATCGATATCTGTAAATTTCGATATTTCTCAAAAACTGCTGAATGAATTTACACCAAATAAACAAAAGCGTGCTTTCTAGACCAAGACCCTTCTCCCTGCCAAATGTGGGGTAATTCCGTTCACCCGTTCGACCTGTAGCCTTGTCTAAAGTTTCCTATGGAAATTAACATGGACAAAACACGTTTTGGGACCCCCCTTTTTTCTCGGCCCCCCCTTGACGAATCACCCCCAAACCTCCAGCATAGGAGCTGATCTCAACAAAGAATTAGTTTTGAGAATTTCCTGAAGATTCGTCAATCGGCGCCAAAGTTATTGGAAATAGAATATTGCCATTTTCCTATAGTAACTAGGTCCTAACTATAACTACCTACTGGTGACCGCCAGTAGGTTATATATATATATATATATAGTGATCAAGGGTGTGTGTTCACAGCCGAAACGCGTCATGCTGACAAATGGAAGAATAAATTAAGCACGTTTAAACTTTCTACGGCGCACTTTTGTGGTCTGTACCTGTGTGACTTGTGGAGTATGCTTCAAGGGATCCAGGATCATTGAATTTATATATATATATATATATGCAAAAAAGAAGTAGAGAACTCTGGGTAGTTCTCAAGTTTAGGTGGAAAGCAGCTCCTGTATAGACCACTCTCAACACCAGCGACACTCATATAATATATATATATATTATCTACTGGTGGTCGCCAGTAGATAGTTATAGTTAGGACCGTGTTTCCATAGGAAATCTCAAAATTCTATTTTGAATAATTTTTTTTTTTTTTTTTTAAATCGCAGGGTGAAAACCAAAAAAAAAAAAATAATAATTTTTAATACGTAGTTTATTGTAAAATAAATATATAAAAAAAATAATAATACATAAATAAATTAGCATTTAAAAAACCGTACAAATTCACTGAAAAAACCATAGGTTTCACACACGTTATAGTTAGGAATTAGCATTTAAAAAACCTTGCAAATTCACTTAAAAAACCATAGGTTTCACACATGTTATAGTTAGGTGGATATTTCACTCATAAAAAACCAATGAAATTCCCCCGTTATAGTTAGTTCAGATAACTATAACTCGCGCGACCGCCACTCTATCACAAGGATGATGTCATCAGTGATGTCATGAGTGATGCCACTGACCATGTCATGAGTGATGTAATATGTGACGTCATGTGCAGTGGATTGCGGGCGCGCGAGTTATAGTTATCTGAACTAACTATAACGGGGGAATTTCATTGGTTTTTTATGAGTGAAATATCCACCTAACTATAACATGTGTGAAACCTATGTTTTTTTAAGTGAATTTGCAAGGTTTTTTAAATGCTAATTCCTAACTATAACGTGTGTGAAACCTATGGTTTTTTCAGTGAATATATATATATTTTCACTGAAAAAACCATAGGTTTCACACATGTTATAGTTAGCTGGACATTTTACTGATAAAAAACCAATGAAATTCCCCCGTTGTAGTTACTGTAGGCAACTATAACTCACGCGACCGTAATCCTCTGCTGATGCTAATACTGTATTTAGACACTTATTTGCCCATGTCTTCTTCCATTAAATTTTAGCTATACATATATTACAAATATTTTTTTTTCATAAAGACACATATGTCATCAGCAGAGGATTACGGTCGCGTGAGTTATAGTTGCCTACAGTAACTATAACGGGGGAATTTCATTGGTTTTTTATCAGTAAAATGTCCAGCTAACTATAACATGTGTGAAACCTATGGTTTTTTCAGTGAATTTGCAAGGTTTTTTAAATGCTAATTCCTAACTATAACGTGTGTGAAACCTATGGTTTTTTCAGTGAATTTGTACGGTTTTTTAAATGCTAAGTTACTTTACGCCATTTGTGGCGTGCGCGCCCACTTAACGCAGTTCGTTCCGTGCACGCACGGTGCGCTTCGTGCCCACGTTACGCTAGATGGGCCATGAACGCACGATGCGCTTCGCGCACCGTGCGCACATGGAGGACATATGATGAGCATCGTTGTGACAGGTAAAATATATGTTTTGTTTAGCTCTATTAAGCCATGCACAAAAGGTGCCCTTCGGGCTCCTTTTGCACACGGGGTGGGGAGAATGTGGATATTTTTATTTATTTTTTATTATTTCTTACCGTACGCGTACGGTAAGCGTAATCGGCGAAATTTTCGAAAAAATTAAAATTGCCTTTTTTCACTTGGGGGATCGTTGGGGACTCCCTCGACATGGCTAGGTGCTTGGGAGCTGTGTAAACAGCCCCTTTACATGTTTTTGCACTTGCTTTTTCAACCCCCTGTCAGAGTGCGAGAGAGAAAATGGCGGCCGCCGCTTCCTGGTTTCGACCGATTCGAATGTTTACTAAGATCTAAGGGCCAATCAGAATCGCGCTCGCGCACGCCACCGTACGCGTACGGTAAGCGCACCGTAAGCGCACCGTAAGCTGGCTCAGATATATATATTGATTTAAAGGCTATTTTCTCAGAATCTACTGAACAGATTTACACCAAACCTACAAAAGGCACTTCCTTGACCTGAGGACTACCTCTCTGCCAAATTTCAAGTAAGTCTGTTCAGCCGTTCGGGCTGTAGCTGTGTCTAAAGGTCCTATGGAAAAATGCATGGGAAAAACGCGTTTTGGACCCCCCTTTTATCTCAGCCCCCGCTTGACGAATCCCCCCGAGACTTTCAGGGTAGGAGCGGAGCGTAGCGCCCCACCTATTTTGAAAAATTCGCGAGGATTCGTCAACCGGCGCCAAAGTTATTCAAAATAGAATGTTGCGGATTTCCTATGGAAACGTGGTCCTAACTATAACTACCTACTGGCGACCGCCAGTAGGTAATATATATATATATATATATATATATATATATATATATATATATATATATATATTAGGTTTGTCCTTTTTGTCGCTGATTCTTGCACTGCTGAATCCAAAAAATGGAAACGGACTCCTCTTATCTTGTGCGAATTTTTATTGCTTTTGCTGTGCTGCCATATATTACCTAGATATAGTTAGGACCTATTTTCCATAGGAAATCCGCAACATTCTATTTGGAATAACGTTAGCGCCGATTGACGAATCTTCGCAAAATTTTCCAATCTTTTGGCCAGCTCTGGTCCGCTCCTACCCTGAAAACTTCACGGTGATTTGTCAAGCGGGGGCCGAGAAAAAAGGGGGGTCCAAAAAACGCGTTTTCCCCATGCATTTTCCCATAGGACCTGTTGACGCAGCTACAGCCCGAACTGCTGAACGGAATTACACCAAATTTGGCAAAGAGGTAGTCCTCAGTTCAGACTCGTGCCTTTTGCTTAAATGGTGTAAATCCGTTCAGTAGTTCCTGAGAAAATTAGAGTTAAAAAGATAGATATATCTATGGCCTCGGAGGATCCGCGCACCCTCCCCGCATCCAGCGCGCACCCTGACGTGCATGAGCTGTATTCTAATTGGCTGTCAACACTCCAGATCAGGAAGTGTTCGCAAGCCATCTTGTGCCTCGGTAGAACCGAGGCACAAGAAACCTAAAAAACAAACGTGAAAAACGTGACAAGGGGGTAGGGTAGAAACACTCTGACCCCCTAGGCCTGCTCAGGGGGTCCCATAAGGACCCCCAGGGCCAAAAAAAGAATTTTTAAAAAATCAAAATCGGCGAGATTTGTGCACCCAGCACGAATTTCAGCCGAAAAAAAAAAAATACGAATTTGCCCCCAGGAGCCAAATCCCGGGACATAATTTAAAAAAAAGGTGTGGGGGTCCCAATCCCCCCCACACCGCTCCAAGATTGTATATGCGGGGGGCTCACGACCCCCCTGCAGCCCCGGGGACTGCCACCCCCTGGGGCTTCGTTACCATAGGTGGGGGAGCTCGCAGCCCCCCCAGCCTCGGGGACCTCCACCCCCCGGGGCTTTAAATCATTTGATGTGGGGGGGCTCTCAGACCCCCCAGCCCCGGGGACCTCCACCCCCCGGGGCAACTAGTACATGTTGGAGGGGGGCCATGCGGCCCCGCTCCTGGAGCCTTGTATTGGCCCTGGGGACTGCCACCCCCCAGGGCCAGCTCCTGCAGTGTCCACCCCGGGACACTGCCATTTGCAATGGCAGGGCGGGAGCCTCGCAGCTCCCACCCTGCCATTGCAAACTGCTTTGCTTCATTGAAGCGAGAGCTCTCACTTCAATGAAGCAAAGCAGATTGCTTTTCCACATGGGGGCAGCATGTTAGCTGCTCCCCATGTGGAAAAGCAATGCCGGCTCCCGCAGGAGGCGGGGAGCCGGCTGGGTCCGTGGGGGGATTCGGGACCCCCCCACAGTCTCCAACGAGAGGCCAGGCCCCAGGGGATGGGGTCCCTGGGGCCAGAAGTGGCCAGGGAGGGGGGCCTCACACCCCCCCCTCCCCCATTAAATAAAAAAACAAATACAATGGCCGGCCCCGGGGGATGGGGTCCCAGGGGCCTTAAAGTGGCCAGAGGAGGGGGGCTACATAGCCACCCTCCATAAAAAATGTTTAAAAAAAAGGCCCATGCCCCGGGGGATGGGGTCCCGGGGCAAATTATGGCTTTTGGGATGGGATGGGATTTTTTTTTTTCAAATATGAAAATTGGGGTCAGGCCCACCAGGTACCTCCTGGAAGCGCCACGGAGCTGCGTTGCAGAGTGTTGTAAAAAGGGGCGTGGCCTCTGAACACCTCTCTGCAACGCATCTCCCTGGCGCATTCTGGATGTACCTGGTGGGCTAGTTGGCCCACAGGGGACCGCAGGATTGAAGAGGAATTAATTCCCCAACTTAAAACGCGCCACAGGGCGTGTTTGCACACGTCACCTCAGGCCCCGCCCCCTTCCTTTACCATTGTACAAATATTCCTCTAAAATCAGCCGGACTACGAATTCCGATTTACTCACCTGTTATCAGGAGAGAACCCAGGGCTGCATCTTTTAGACCAACACTGACCCTGAAAAGTAATTTTAAGTGTACTTACCAGTAACTTGTATTTCCTTTGCATAGGAAACAATTGTGTGGTTTTCAGCAGAAAAGTGTCCATTTTTGAAACGTACAAATATTCCTATAAAATCAGCCGAACTACGAATTCCAATTTACTCACCTGTTATCAGGAGAGAACTAAGCCTGGGCGTTGAACTACGCTCCGTTCGCGGAGCTTGCGAAGTTTAGGCAACTTCGCGATTCGCGTAGAGCGCGAAGTTGCAGATTGCTGCACAATCTAGCGTGTAGCGTAGTGGTTTTGCTTCCTCGCGCGCTCAATATTCATTCTCGCGTGCACGGTAACGTCTTACCGTGATTCTGCGTTCGCCAACTCGCTTTTCTGTCCGTTCGCGTGTGCCACGAGATTTGTAATATGGCTGCCCAAGCCCACGAGAGTGTGCGAACGCTAACACGTCATTTGGACGCGCGAGCTGACTTCCGGCGGCTGTCTTGGTAAGATCGCGATCCCGAACATGCAAAAACTACAATCTGGCGAAGAATATCTTGCGAGCTTCATAAAACCTTCTCTAAAATGATAATTTTGCTCAGAAAAACTCCTCAGATTGTGATTTTGCTGTAGTCTTTTGTGTAAGGAGTCCTTTAATTTTTTTTTACTCTTTTTTTCAAGAGGAAGGAAGTGCACCTGAGTCTCCAACTTCCGGTTCCTGTCCTGCAGGCTCCTCCCAGTGCTTTGTCCATGTGCTGTTCACGTTCATTTGGATTTGGAGCTGGAAGGATCACTTTTTGTGTCTGTCTGCTGCATCATACCATTGGATTGGATTTATTTGAGGATTTTTTGATTTGAGATTTAATTTACTAGAAGTAAGTTGGAGAATTGGTGTGTTTGTTTCATTGGTGCTTGTTTGTTCCTACATTTTTTTGGGATTTTCATATTTTTTTTTAAAATTATTGTTGTGGGTGGCCTGTACTAGTTTCAATAGGGGCCTAGTTGGTTTTATCTGCAATTTCAGCCAGTAGGGTACCCATGGGTCCATGTTTCGTGTTGTCTGTTGAATCTCAACATCATGTAGGGCATGGATGGCATAGGATTGAAATGCTAAATGTGGCGGTAGTGTATTTCACTTTTTGTGTGTGTGTGTGTGAAATACCTTTGTTGGATGTGTGTGCTTGATGTGTAACTTCTTTCCAATCCTTTCGTAGCCCTGTTGATTTTCATTTTTGTATTAAAGCTGTGTTGTTTAGCAGGCCTCCTTTGTCCAGTCATATATAGGCCTGCTTCAGTTCATTGTTTTCCATGGCCTGTTGTGACTGTGAGTGGCCATGTGGCTTGTGGCAATTTTGTGGTGGTAGTTTAGTAGTGTGTGCTTCTTTTTCCATAAAGGCCTGCATTTCTATTCTTTGTTCCCCTTGGCTTACGCTTGTTGTTGTGTCCTGGCCTTGTGTGTGGCGGACGTTTTGTGAAGGCAGGCATTGTGCTTTTGCCATAGACTTACATTGTCTGTCTTCCATTTCTTGTTGTTGTGGGTGGGTAGCGGCCATTTTGTGGAACCATCCAAGCAGTGTGCTTGCTTTTGCCATTCTGTTCCAAGCTTGTGGCCTAGTCTGCCAGTAGGCCCAGAGGTAGTCATCCTCAAATCATGGGTGCATAAAAACAGTTTGTGTTGTCCGTTGAATTTTTACACCATGGATGGCTTTGGATTGACTTGCAAAAGGTGTTTTTTTGGGTGGAATGGCAGTTTTTGGGTGTGTGTTAAATAAATAGGGCTTTTCAGCCATTAGGTAACCCTAGGGATTCAGTTTGTGTACGTTTGGTAACTCTGCACAGCGCGACAATGCGGACTTACAGTTTTTGTCATTTTCCCGCTCTCAATATGCTTGTTCGCGCACGCGATAAAGCCTTTTTGTACAGTTTGCGATCCCGAACTCGCAGTGTTTGCAATCTGGCATACAATATCTCGCGAGCAACATAAATCCTTCTCGAAAACGCAGATTTTGTGCATTTTGCTAAAAAAACTCCTCAGGTTGTCATTCTGCTGTAGTTTTGGAGCACGGGGTCACTTTTATTTTTTTAAAAACATTTTTAGGAGAGGAAGTAAGTTCCACAGAGACTACAACTTCCTGTTCCTGTCCTTTGTAATCACTTTTTTGTTATTATTGTGGTGGGTGCCCTGAGCATGTGTGTGGCGGCCATTTTGTGAAGGCAGGCATTGTGCTTTTGCAATAGGCCTGCATTGTCTGTCTTGTATTCCTGACCTTTTCTTGTTTTTGTGAGTGGCCTGGCCATGTGGTGGTGGCCATTTTGTGGTACCAGCCACTGTGCTTTTTCCATAGGCCTCCAAGCTTGTGGCCTAGTCGTACAGTAGGCCCAGGGGTACTACTCATCAATCATCACAGGTGCATGGAATTTAAACAACTGTTTTTGTGTTGTGCGTTAAATTTCAACATCATGTATGGCTTTGGATTGAATTGTAAAATGTGGGCTTTACTTTTTTTCGGGGGTACATTTCACTTTTTGGGTGTTGTAAATAAATGCCTATAGTTTTTATGTGTATATGTTCGTTGTTGTTGCTCCCTGATGCTGCATCCATCCCATAAGATGCACAAATTTTTGTTTAGGGCAAACAGGCTACACTACATTTATGTTTATGTTATGTGCTATTCTTCTTCCTGAGTGTACACAGTACAAGTACACCAGGAGCCCTGGCCTTCTCAGTCTCATAAATGGCTATACTGTTGTTGTTCACTGACTTCATAAAATTTAATAATTGTGACCACCCACCAGACACTAAGAAGTTATATATTATATTATTTATCTTTTGACTGATGTTCTTCTGGCTTTTTTGCTTTTAGGTGCACAAAAGACGGAGGAGGTGTGTCATCATCATTGACCGTTGTGGTGCCAGACCGACGTCCTGCTGCTGTACACGACGTGACGTGTGAGTGACCTGACCAGGCATCTCTGCAACTTGTGCAACTGAGTGCTGTTTTGACATCTGAAGAAGATGCCCCCAAAGAAAGCAGGTAGCAGGTCCTCCGGTACCAAGAAAGTTGCCATGGAGAAGAAGGAACAGAAGAAGAAGGAAGTGTCACTAAGTCTGGTGTGCCTCCCAAAACCTTTTTTGGGACACCAAAAATGACGCTTGCAGCAGCGGTGTCGGGGGGCCAAGCTGGGGGCAGCACCTCCACATCAGTGGGCCCAACCCAGGCCCAAGCAGATGAGTGTGGAAGAGGTAGCCAGCCTTATGGTGGAAAGCAGTGATGCTGAGCCTGAACTAAACTTATCGCTATCTCAAAGTAGTACACAATCAACGCAGGAGGGAACACAGCAGATAAGTGGTCAACAGCCGCAACCACCGCCTGCAGTAGTAGCTGTAGTTCCTCCCGAAGTAGGGGCAGTTCAGGAAATTGAGCCTCATGCAGAGGAAGAAGAGGAAGCTACTCATTCAGAAGTTCCATTGGCTTCCAAATCCCCAGCAAGGAAAAGGAGGGTTAGTACATCAAGTTTTTCACCAAGCCCCCCTTCTGATGGTCTAGATGCCACTTGGAAGCCACAACCTGAGTCTGAGAGGGAAACACGTCACAAGAGCAGGCATGGGAAAAGGAAGGTTCCAGAACGCCTTACACTCATGGAGGTTGATGTAGAAGAGCAGGATGATGATGATGATGATGATGGTGATGAGCCAGTCATCACGAACATCACTCCCGGGCCTGAGGAGATGGAGACCAACATTTTTACACTATCCAAAATGGCTGCGAGGGATGTAGCACGCATACCTCCAAAGCAGGTAACACCAACGCGACCTCCAGCTTCCATATTTACATTAGCAAAGGGCCGGCAGCGTCCTACATCCAGCACAAGCACCACCTCAGCAGAAGTAGGTAGTGGTACTGGACAGAGTCAAATTCATCACACACCCTCCAGTTTATCCGGCATTGGAAGTGGCACCTCCAGCAGGAGACAAAAGTTAAGCTCCCCAGTGCGGCACTTCTTCACGGTTAGCGGAAAGGAGGAGAACATTGCTATATGCTCCGTTTGTCATACCTCTGTTAGTCGTGGTAAGCTTGGTACAAACTATGGTACCGGAGGCCAAATGACCCATCTGAGAAAACACCACGCAATCCAGTGGGAGGAGCACCTTAGTCTCATAAAAACTGGAACCATTGCTGTTGGGCATAAACGAGTAGAAAGTCCGGTCACGGTGGAACAGGAAGATGAGGGAGACATTCTCTGTGGTAGTGGTACACAAAGTAGACCTGTACCCAGCACTGCAGTGGTAACGCCCACATCCTCAGGCACATCTCATTGACACAAGAGTAAGAGTCAGCCTGAGACACCAAGGAGTATTGCTTTCCAAAAAAGTGCGACGTTGAGCACAGGAAGGAATACCATGCAGCCTACCATTCTTAGCATGTTTACTAGGCCGGAGGGGCAGTACGAACGCAACCACCCAATAGCACGTTTGTACAATGCGAAGCTGGCTAAAATGTTAGCACTGGACCTTCTCCCTTTTTCTTTTGTTGAAGGGGTGGGTTTTCTTGAATTTGTGACCACCATCTGCCCAAAATGGAAAGTTCCCAGCTGCTACTATTTCGCAAGAGTTGCTGTTCCAGCACTACATCACGACGTGCTGGAATTGCTTGGAAAAGCCTTAAAACAGAGTGCTGTTCAGAGTATACACCTGACAACAGACATGTGGACCAGTTGCCAAGCCACTGATTACATGTGCATCACTGCACACTGGGTCTCTTTTATGGGTGTTAAAGATAAGATATCTGACGGTGTTGTTGACACCGCTGAGATTTTTAAAGACACTCACAAACATGCAACTGTAGCCATGGAGAAATCTCATACTTCTGCCAACATTTTGGATGAGTTTAACAGCAAGGTGTTTGAGTGGCTGTGACCAAGAGGGCTTACCATTGGTTTTGTTGCCACGGACAATGGCAGTAATGTAGTTAGGGCCATGAAAGATGGTGGCTATTTCAGGGTCCTGTGTTTGGCACACTGCATTAACATTGTTGTTCAAGACTTTCTGAAAAATGAAAGCAAAGTCAGCAGCTTACTGACCACCTGCAGAAGAATATACGCACATTTCAACCATTCTTTTAAAGCCCGGAAGCAGCTGAGGGTCATTCAACATGAGCCTCAAATGCCCTTCAAAGCACTCATCCAGGAGGTCCCAACACGTTGGAACTCAACTTATTACATGCTTGAGCGTCTGTTTGAGCAGTACATACCACTCAATGCTTATGTCATGAAAAGATCAGGAGATCCTACTGTGAAAGGCATGACCGTTGAGATGGCCCAATGGGACCTCGTCAAATGCCTGACAGAGATGATACTTCCTTTTGAGGTCTTCACACGTGAAGTGAGCAGGGAGGACTGTATTATGGGCCAAGCTATCCCATTGTTGTACATGCTAGAGCAAGAGCTGAAAGAGGTGTCAGAAATGTACGCAGGTGTGGATGACAAAGTAGACGCATATTATTTGGCGGACACCTTAGCCGCTCGCTTATCTGACAATACAAGGATTCAAAATAACATTGTGTCACATCGACATTACATAACTGCCTCAATTTTGGATCCATGTTACAAATTATTGCTGAGTAGTAATGAAGTAATTCCTTTTTCAGAAGTGGATGTTGCCAAGTACAAAACTTTGATAGCTGAGGAAGCCACTGACTTTGAAAACGAACGGATCTTAATCAGAGGCCCGCCACCCCAGGGCAGAAAAAGTACTGCAGGGCACCCAGAGTCAAGTTCTACTTCAGAGGCCGAGAGCAGTGCGTTTGCCTCCCAGCAGTCAACAACACTGCCAGCAATAACATCAACAGTACCAACAGGATCATCAGCCACATTTGAAAAAACGGCAGGTGATTGGTTTCTACGGAAAGGGTTTTGTACGTCCATGACTGATGCAAAGGCAAAAGAGGCCAAGCAAATCGGAGCACCCCTGAATATTGAGCGGATGGTTCAGGCCTATCTAGATGACACAACAGAGGTCTTCATGGAGCAAAGCCCATTGGTGTATTGGTATGGGAAAAGAAGCCAATGGTCTGTGCTCAGCAGGCTGGTGATAAAGTATGTGGCTTGCCATGTTGCAAGTGTCTCCTCAGAGCGTGTTTTCAGTGCTGCTGGTGCCATTGTTACTGTGAAAAGGACCAGTCTCTCGCCCAAAAGCGTGGAGAGGTTAACCATGATCAAAATGAATCAACACTTTATACCACCGGAGTACAAAATACGTGAATCACAGCAGGAAGAGGAGAGTGACTTCGATGACATAAGTAGTGGGTTGTTAGACGTACTTCTGTCCGAACCACCAGAGTTTGAGGATGAGCTCCTCTTCCCTGACAACTAGGCTTTCAAATTGTTCTCCCTTCCTTTATTTGTGTGTGACTGTGTATATGTTTTTCTGGTTCAAAATCTAATCACAACAAATCCATAAACAGTCTACTCTTTTTATTTCCCTATTGGAGTTGCACATCTGTGCATAACTGTCCACTCTACTCCTCAGGGTCCTGCTCCATCTTCCTTACTCTCCCTAAAAACATTTCAAGCAAGCCAGACATTGGATGGAGATGGAGAATAGTACAATACATGTTGCCTCTAACAGTCCCTCCATAAGAAGTAAATTGTGACTCCAGCTATATTCCGCTTTGTTTCCAAGCCGAAAGAAACTCATCACTGACTGTCAGAAGGCTAGGCAGGCATCAGATCTGACAGCCAAAGAGAACAGCAAGACAGGTAATGAGTAATTATTGTGAATGATGGCATGCATTGCATTGGATGCTTGCTGACTACGAATGAATGTGCATGAAGTCGAACTATACTACTTTATCGACAAAGTAAAAGTGACTCAGGTCAGGTGACAGTCAATGTTTCCTTGTTGTTTAATAACCACATTGTACTCCTACCACTGCAGGTGCCGGCCAATAACCGTTGCAATTTTGTAATATGGAATATATTATAAACTTAATCAGTCACTACAGACTGAGTTGGTGTTGGAGAACACGTACCACACGGTCATCATGATGCTGCTGAGCATACTATCTTTGCACACAGTCAGTCAGTTGGATCGTGGATAATTGATGGAATAACTGTGTTTCATGGACTGACTTAAAAGGTAAACAGTTTGAACAAGAACTACAGCAGACATAACATAACATAACTGTAGTGGTGTGGACTGGACTAGAGTGTAGTGGTATGAGGGACAGTGGCACATTGATTTAGTCACTGTGCATATGCCATTTGTCTGGCTCGGTCAAAATGTAAGGTAAGGGGTAGGGTGCCTGGCCTGTGCCGCGGTTCTCCTGTTCTGTGGCTGTGCTGGCTCCTGAGTCCTGTCCCGTTGTTGTAGCTTAATGCTGTAGAGTAGACACTATGTATCCTATCCTGCCTCAGTCTGAAAGTGTTCTCTCAAGAGTCTTGTCTTCTCTTCTTGCACTCCACTGTAATTGAGTTTATTGTTGGCTCTCCCATACTTTCGCTGACCACTGGGGAGGGGGTGACAGTATACTCTCAGAGGGAGATCAATGGTCAGTTTTTGGCGTATTATGCCGCCCTTTATACTAACACCATGCAAGACGCTCCTGGGGAACTGGAGGACTTCCTGACAACGGCCCACTTACTGAAACTGGACCCCACTCTCAAGGAGGCGCTGGGGGGGATATCTCGCTAGGCGAGATTCGTATGGCGATCAAACATATGGCGCACAAGAAAACCCCGGGCACCGATGGGCTCCCTGTGGAGTTCTATGCGGCCTATGCAGACCTGCTTGCCCCACAGTTACAGTCAGTCTACCGGGAGGCCTGGAAGGAGGGTCAGCTGCCAGCCTCAACACGTGAGGCGCTGATTATACCGCTCCTGAAGAAGGGAGGGGACCCGAGTGCCAGGACAGCGTATCGTCCACTCTCCATGCTCACCGTAGACTATAAGATCCTGAGCAAAATCTTAGCCACGAGATTGTTGGCGCATATGCCCTCCTTGATACACCCTGATCAGGCTGGGTTCATCCCTCGACAGGGACACGTCAACGTGTATCCGGAGACTGTTGCGGGTTATGGAAGTGGACTATCTGGCTTACCCGGCCGCTCTGACGCTGTCGGTTGACATGGAGAAAGCCTTCGATAGTGTGGAGTGGCCTTACCTGTTTAGGGTCTTGCAGGAATTTGGCTTGGGGGATGGGTTTGTGCGCTGGACGAGGTTTCTTTACGCTAACTCGGTGGCTAGGGTGCGAACGGGGACCACGATATCGGCCCCCTATCCAGTAAGAAGGGGAACGAGGCAGGGTTGCTCGTTATCGCCTTTGTTGTTTGCCCTGACGGTTGAGCCCCTGGCGGCCCATGCTCGACTGGGACGCGCATACGCTGGGCTGCTACTACGGGGGGAAACCCATTATATTTCCCTCTATGCAGATGATTTACTGCTTTTCCTGGCTGACGTGGAAGGGGCCCTCCATGGCGCCAAGGCACAACTGAAGGACTTCGGATACTTGTCGGGCCTGAAAGTCAACTGGGGCAAGACTTGTGTGTACCCCGTCACACAGTGGGAGCGGACCCCCCTCACCCTGTGAAGCTAGCTGTCTGCCGTACCTGGGAGTGCATATCTACCGTACCCAACAAGATCTGTTGGAAGGGAATGTAGGGAGGGCGATCAGAGGCCTGGCGGGCAGTATTGGATTCTGGAGCACCCTCCCACTTTCGGTAGCTGGGCGGGTAGCACTTGTGAAGATGGTGGCGCTCCCGCGACTGTTGTATTTCTTCCGTACCCTCCCTATTTGGGTGCCGGTGTCGTTCTTCTGCAGGCTCACCGCCATGATCACGGGCTTTATCTGGGGAACTGGCAGACGACGGGTGGCGCTGGCCACGCTGCGACGGCCCAGAGCCGAGGGAGGGCGTGCTGTGCCCGATTTCGAGTGGTATTATTTGGCTGCCCAGCTGCAATGGCTCACGCAGGCAGTGGCTAGGGAGTTTAGAGGCCCCGAAGGCCCACAGGGCAGGGTGATCCCGCGACATGTCCTCTCTTTTATTGTCTTCCAGCAGCGACTCGAGCTGTCGCAACTGACGCTTGAGGAGCGAACGCTCCGGTTGTGTTGGAACCGCAGCCTGCGGAGGGTCGGCACTGTTCACCCCTACGCCCCGGAGATCCCATTGGGTATGTGCACGGCCCTCCCCCACGGCGGGGATTGGTCGGGACTGGCTCAGTGGGAAGACCTGGGGATCCAGATGGTGGGGGACCTGTACCTCAATGGAGTGCTTCAGCCATTCCAGGGACTGCAGGATTCCTTCGGGATCCCGAGGGGAGACTATCTACTCCACGCGGCCCTGGTGGCAGCTCTACAAAAGCACTGGAATGCGGGACTCTCTGAACTGCAGACGGCTGCCGGCTGTCAGTATGTGGTCATGGCGGCAGGCACAGTCAAGGCCATTACCTGCCTATATCAGAGAATGGCGACGGAACACCTAGCCCCTTTGAGTGCGCTGAAGGAGAAATGGGAACTGGACATCGGGAAGCCCATCCCGGACTTGACGTGGCCCCAGTTGCAGAGACGGGCCTGGAAGAGCACACGTAATGCCAGGTTTCAATTGGTGCAGTACTTTATCTTGCATAGGGCATATCTGACGCCGGCTAACTTATTTCAATATTTTGGGGGTCCCACTCCGCAGTGCCCTCGCTGTGGGGAGGAGGGGGCTGACTTTAAGCACATGTTTTGGTCCTGCGGCGTCCTAAGCTGCTACTGGGGGGGGGGTCATTGACTGCTTGACCCAAGTGACGGGGCGGGAATTGGGGGTGGACATGGGAGTCTGTCTGCTGCTATGGTTTCCCCACACATCGCGCACGAAAGTCACAAGTAAGTTTTGCGACTTAGGGCTGGTGGTGGCTAAAAGAGAAATTACCCTACACTGGAAATCGAGAACTGGTCCCAGCTTTGTGATGTGGAGAGCTACCTTCACAAAATGGGCGGGTAGCGAGAGTACGCTCAGGTTGCAGCTAGCACTGCGGGGAAACGATGAAAAGGCGCTAGCCCTGGCACATGCATGGGAAGCACTAGTGGTTGACCTCCGGGGGTGGGGCTCAGAAGCGGAGGAGGGCACTGGAGCAGCATGCAGCAGCGTAGCGGTGGAGAGGCTGCTGACGGATCACGCATGAGGGTGGGAGGGCTTCCCTTCTCCTTTCTGCTTGGCGCCTGACAATGGGGGTGGGGAGTAGCCCGCGGCCGCTCACACGGCTAATTACGAGACAGACTTATCCCGGTACCTGCGGTTATGGCACACTGACATGTGGGTGGGGGGAGGGAGTATTTGCATTGGGGAGTGTTGGGGGGGCAGTGCATTGGTAGTTGGAAGTGGTCTACACTGTACTATGCAATGGTGTTTATTACTGGGAGAAGACCAAGAATATGCTGGTCGTTGCGGATGGCAATTGTAATTGAATTATGCAATAAAAATTGTTTTTGCAAAAAAAAAAAAGTAATTGAGTTTATTGTTTTAAATCCAGTTATTTTTCAATACCCCTTTTGTTTTTCCATCTACACTTACAGGCCGGCCTTTAACCTGTGCTATAGTGGGAGAAACAACTCACACTTACCTTACCAATCCGCATCAGGCAGGCAGTGGTACCCAAGATTGATGTGCGGAGTGTCCATGGAAGGGAGGACCAAGAGGAATGACGAGAAAGATGCAACTCCACATTTGGACCAGGATAATACAGTAACTTTAGTATCATTCATCATTAGTTTTTTAATTTATTTGATTCCTTTTTTCTCTTCAATCATTACGACTGTGTGTTGTGGTTTGTTTGGTAATTGATCCCTACAACTATTTTTTCATTTCCTTTGCTAGCTTGAAAAATAAAAGTAAGCCCGGTACAGCATGTAATTTGGTTCGGTCTGAGCTCTGAGGGCGGCAGACAGGCAAGGCAAATTTCATATTAATAATTTCTTCCCTGTACTGTCTAATTGGGTAGTAATAGTTAGTAAGTACAACTCATTATCATTAACCATCAAGTTCTCTTCCTCAGCATGCATGCATTTCCTTTTTCTCACTTTATACTTTGATTTCTTTGATATTGGATCAGGGTCGTCTTACAAGATTGTGTTTTACTTTTGTTACATACTGTCTGTTTTTCTTTCTCAAACCTTTCCCAAAACCCCACTTCCCATCCATTCATCAATTCCTAACCCTCTTCCCCCGGGCTGTGTGATTTATATTGAGGTGTGATGTGACTATATTAAATGTACACCAACAATTGATCACACCCTTGCTGGGGCAGATGTGGTGAAAGCAACACTAATTGAATTTCAACTAAGGCAGTGCAAGGATCTTCTTCTGCTTGCCCACCCATGCTGTAGTTTACTTTGTTCTACTACTCCTCCCACAGTCTCTCAGTCAAGTGACTTTCTCTTTCTTTTTTCAAATGCTATTGCCAGAATCTACTACTACCACCACAATAATAGCATCTTCTCCGTTCATTTGGGAAACCAACCATGCAGCCATCAGTGTGCCGAACTTCATCATCATCAATCACAGGTAAGATACGTTTGGTGGGAGGTATGGACTAGGAGGAGAGACTGACAGTACTATTATGACAATTAAAAATAACTCGGTGAGGGGTACTGCATCTATTGGTTTGTGTGTTACAAAATCGGCAGTTCTTTTAAATCAAACACTGGCTGCGGGCATGCAGCAGCAAGGAAACAAAGTAACAAACCATGTAACTTTGATTGAATTCGGAAAACAGTAACCCACCACAAAACATTAACATTGTATGTTTAAGTAAATAGTATAAAATATAATATCCCCTAACAAAAATAAACTATCCCACTCTGACCTAACCCACCCCCCTCCCTAACCCCAACCAATGTCCACAACGACGAAAGTCCAAGTCCCAATGTTCGATAATGAATACCCAACGCCCAAAAACCCACCCACCAACAAAAGGAATTTAAAAAGGGGCAAATGACAAGGTCCTCTATAGTCGGCGGGCCTTCAGATGTTTATCCACCAGGATTTGTACCCGCTTCTCTAAGTTCTCCTCTAAGCGGGCCATCCGGTGGAGCAGCTGTCAGCGAAATGCCCTGCAGTTACATGCAGGGTGGGGAGCAGCAGTGGTTATGATGGAGGCGCGGCGGCGGGCGGCTGCCGGACCACAGCGCCGTGAAACTGGAGGCAGGGCCTGACTGGGGCCCGGGGCATTGGAGGAGGCTGCAGCTGCAGCAGCCTCCTCCTCTGCCTGAGCCACCAGCCGGCGATATTCTTCGCAAGTGGCCTCCAGTTTACCGCACCGGGCCCTAGCCCTAGCGGCCAACTCCTTCCTAGATGGTTTTGGTGTGGATGTGGATGTGGAAGGAGTATCTATATCAAGAAAGAAAAAGAACATGTTGTAGCCAATACTCTTAGCAAAACAGAAACACTAAAATCATTCAACACATAGTGTCACAGTATCACTAGCAAGCAGTACATAACATTTGTGATTTGGTGGTAAGTATCTATACTCCTACTTTCTTGGACTCTAACATTTGTGGGAGTTTCCGACATTATAATCGTACTATGTACTCCGGTACACCAGTCGTGTTGTTCTTATCTCTAGTTTAGCGCAATTACATAACCTTGTTGTAGCCGGCATGCCAGCTCAGTCAGCTAAGCTTGCACCCAAGAGAAACTGATATGAGTCACATGATGCAGACTCACGTTAGTTTTATTTACTACTTCTGTCTGCAGGTGGGGAAGCTCATATTTTTGTATTACGCCTTACGGTCGGTGGCACTGGCCATACTCTGTCTGTTACATGAGGGCAAATGAACCATTTCACTTACACCCTGCCCTGGGTACTACAAAAAGGCTGATTATTTATCTGATCCAATGATCATTGCTTATATTTATATTATAGATGGTAATACGACATCAGGTCAGTAGCGGTCCGTGGTGGGAGTGCTGCCGGGCGGTGACGTGGGAAGGTGCAGGGTGGGGATAGTTAACTATGGATTAAGGACAATCACAGGTAATTAAACAATACATACAAAAAAAATTTAAAAATTGTTGAACGCACTGCATCGCATTCGGTGGTGCAGTGCGCACAATTAAAATAATTTTATTTATTTTTATGTTCATTACCTGTATTTGGCCGTAATACATAGTTTACTTGCCAGTGCCACCCACCCTGCCCTTCCCCATGTCACCACCCGCCAGCACTCCCACCACTAACCGCTACTGCATAGGGTACTTTGCTTTCATTGATTGTGTAACCACAACCAACAGATATGCCACCCTTTGCAGGCTGGCTGACCCAATCGAAAATACATTAATGGGTAGGGAGTGGTCCCCGGAGTCGGAGGAAGGGGCTTCCGCTTGATAATATATATATATATATATATATCACAGCATAACACGAACAGAGCATTTGAAACACCATTTAAGCCTAAATCCACCTTTCAACCAATCATGCTTTGTGACAATTTGGATGTTTATCATGAACTTGTGGCGCAAGACTTGAAGAAACTATACAGTGCTACCAACAAAGTCCGCCACAGTATAAATAAACAGAATCTGTGTTACCATCAACTCATGAAGAAATTTGAGGAAAACACCGACATAATTGTGCGGCAAGCGGACAAAGGTGGCAACGTAGTTTTATGGCCACGGCAGCTTTACATGGAGGAAGCTGAATTACAATTATCTGACATAGCTTGCTATAAAAAGAGCAACATCCATTTTGTCAAAGCGGCGTGGGAAGAACACTACCGCAAACTCTTGGCTTGGAGAAGTGGGGGCCTGTTGACCAACGAGGAATATCATTTTCTGAAGAAGGAACATCCTGTTATCCCCACATTTTACCTGATCCCCAAGGTACATAAGAACATTGCCAAACCACCAGGCAGGCCAATTATTTCGGCTATTAATAGTGCCTTAGAAAACACTTCCAAGTATGTGGACTTTTTTCTTCAAGAGTGGGTGAGGGGGCTCAACTCGTATGTACAAGACACATCTGATTTTTTGCGCAAAGTTGAACATATACTATGGGAGGCGGACATGTTATTTATGACTCTTGATGTAACCTCCCTGTATACGTCAATAAGACATTGTGATGGCCTGAAGGCGGTGGAACATTTTTTAAACTTGAGACCAATGAGCTGTGTGTCCCATAACAAAATGCTGCTACATATGATAACTGCATGCCTTGAGCAGAATTTTTTCCTTTTCAATAACCAGGTTTATCAACAGATCCGGGGCGTGGCCATGGGGGCCTGCTTCTCCCCCAGTTACTCATGCTTACACATGGGACTGTGGGAGGAGCAGGTTCTGATGGGCGAGCTCAAGGATATTGTGGTTAATCATGTTGTACTATACCTGAGATTTATTGATGATCTGTTTTTTATTTGGAAAGGATCTATACAGAGTGCAGAGGCGTTTGTGGATAAATTGAATATGAATTGCCTGAATTTACAATTCACATCAGCCATAAGTGAGAATTCTGCATTTTTTCTTGATGTGGAACTTTATGTACAGGATAGTAAGTTGGTCACCAAGCATTTTAGAAAGCCCACTGCGGGCAACACAATTCTTCATGCCTCTAGCCATCATCCCCAGCATTTAATACGTAGCATCCCGTATGGTGAGATGCTGCGTATACGACGGATTTGCAGCTCCAACACGGACTGCATCCGTGCCCAAAATGCGAGTAAACTACGTTTCTTGGAAAGGGGTTATTCAGGCAAAATCATTGATAGCGCAATTAGGAAAACAAGAGCTATATCTAGATGTGATGCTTTGGTCCCCAAACAGAAACAAGTTAACGCTAGTGAGGATACTTCGAGTGTGCAATCCAGGATCATTCTAACTTTTAGTCGACAACATCAGGAATTAAGGAGAATCTATTCCCGCAATTGGAACTTGGTACAGGGGGACCCCGTCATTGGCGAATTAGTAGCCAAAAAACCAGTTCTAACTTTTAGGAGATCAGTATCAATGAGTAACAAGTTGGTTAGCAACTGTCCTGAACTGATCACTCCGACTACCTGGATGTCACAAATTAAGGGTTTTAAAAAGTGTTCTACTTGCAAAGCCTGCAAATATGGACAGAATAAAACCCATTACACTATCCCTTTTAAGTCTGAACCCACCCAGATAAAGAAAAGAACCACATGCAAGACAGAATATGCTGTGTATGTGCTGGAGTGTCCCTGTGGACTGAAATATGTGGGTAGCACTAGGTTACCGGTCCACAAAAGGATACTCCAGCACATCAGAGCAATTACAGGAAAGGATCAGGCTTATCCTGTCGCTAGGCATTTTGAGCTAGTACACGAGTGTAACCCCAAGTTTCTTCATTACTATGTTATTGACATGGTTCCACCAATGAAGCGTGGGGGTAACCGAGAGGGCAAATTACGCCTCTTGGAGACACGTTATATCTTAGAGCTCAATACAAAAAATCCGGCCGGATTAAATGCCAGTGAGGACTTTTTTACCTGCCTGTAGAACCAGTAAATTACTTAAATAAGGGGTATTTTTCATGACTAGTTTGTGGGGAGTGACAACTTTAAATCATTAACAGTTCATAGATAAGGGATATGAAATATGAGGAAATGAAAATGAAACACCTATTACCGGGAGTTGGTAATATTATATATGAATTTAGATCCCATATATCGTCTTTTAACTGTTTTTTAGTAAAAAAGGAAAGTAACTGGTTTTTAAACTTATATCTTTTTTAAGAAGGATATTATCCTTTTTGCACTATTTTTGCACTATTTTGCACAAACTTTTTGAGTGGGTTATTTAAACTGTGGGTGTAACAAAGGAGTCATTGGCTATAACAACAACGGCCCACTTGGGCGGTACCAAACTAATCTATTCAGCTAATTTATTGAATGGAAAAGGATAGCCGGTCACTGAGGGGAATGGCAGCCATACATTGACCTGGAATTTTAGGATAGCAATACGATCAACTCAGGGAGATGTATTTGACACCCAAAGTAAATGTCGCAAAGAAGGATTTTTTGTGAATATTGTAAATAATCCTAATAACAAGTACACAGTAACATAGGAAAATCTGTTTTTAGATATATTCAGGTTTTAAAGATATATATATTTTTGTACGTATTTATTCATTGTATTTATATAATGTTTGATTTTACTGTGTATATAAGTCGACATGTTGTAGTATTTCTTCTATGTCAAACAGGCTGCAATGACACCTGAAATTCATTTCCTGTTTACCACTTTAAATACCACTCGCACCGTCAGCAATGTGTCATGTGATCAAGACCCGAGTGGGGGTCGAAACGCGTTATGGCGGACAGGCTGGGCAACCAATAAAGCACTTTTGATTGGCACTAAACCTTTTGGGTCCGCTTCTCGTCTCTGTGTTCGAGTGAAGCACTGGCAGTGGCGTTTTTTCATTCATATATATATATATATATATATATATATATATATATATATATATATATATATATATATATATATATATATATATATATATATATATATATATATATATATATGACGTGCTTGCAAACTACTGCGAGTGAACTGTATTCTGAATTTCTGATAATACTACCTATATTCCCCTACGCTTTGCTACTGTGGCGCAGTTTCTTTTACATTTTCTTCAAAGTAAGACTCTCCAGTGACACTTTCCACCTATGCTGTCTATTGATGATAGTACATCCAGGCATACATCCATTAAAGTAAACGTTTATCCTTCTTTTTTATATATCTCACTTCGTCTACTTAGTTGGTTTCACCAACAACCACCCATGCTTCCGCTCCTCCCTTGCTTGCCTTGGCTTTGAGTTTGAACCAAACACCGCTGATTCTTGCTATCTAGCACTATCCACCCATACTGTGTCGCCCACTCAGGCAGGCATTCTCTTTCACATTCCACCCATCCTTCAACAACCCATGCATCTGATCTCATTACTATCAGCCACCTATGCATGCTTACAACAACATATCCTTCTCTGCCAGTCAGTCATATTATTTATCTCGCCTGTCCTTCCACCCTTCTTTCCCTCTTTGTTCAACACATCCATCAAGGTCATCTGATCTGAGTTTGTCTTCTCCATAAACCCTTCACGGCTGATTTTGGAGTCAAATAGAAGAGGCCATTGGTTACTCAACTCACGCTGCTAATGCGAAGTAAAGGGTGTCTTCTTCAAACGTTGTATAATGTTCACTACAACTTAATAAGTCGCACAGTACAGTGAAGTAGTGAACACACTTCTATCTAGTAGTAATGTATGTCAAGAAGTAAATGAATATAACTTACCACCGCCGGCCACTGCTGCTGGCTTTCCCCCTGTCGCTCCTGCGGGTGCCGCCAGTTCTCCTGTCCCCTCCGGAATGGTCGCATCGCCGCTGGCCCCGCCGGCACTGGTGGTTGGTAGTGTGCCTAGAAAAAAACATCATACATTTTTAGATGCTTGGAAACCTCCCCCTATTTAATTAGTGTTCACTTGGAACATTGAAAAAAAAAGTTAATACAACATACATCAGCACTAGAGTAGTTAGTACAGTCAGTAGACAGACACTAGTAGTGATATGGTTCCTAGGGTTATCTAGTCCTACTCTACTCTTTTGAAAGTTAGCCTGAGCCATGTGTAACCCTTTTAGATTCATCATGTCGACTACTACTCTTTTGGCGCATATTTAGTTATACCTGGCAGCTTATTGACATGTGCAGTAGACGCCTTTGAGGCCACATGACTGTTGCGTACAAGTGAAGAGGTCGAAAAACAAGCCACTTTGTTATTGAATTTGGTTAGTCCGTATTGCTTAGCCATCACATACATGTTACACTTTTTGCCATGACTGCAAAATGCTTGCATTCACCAGAATACCATCTAACGGCTAACGCGCAGCATTTTTCTCATATAATAGGCGGAAGATTCCCTTCTACAAACCAGAGATTTACAGAGCTTATGATGCGTGATGTAACCAGTATGTCTACGTTCTACGGTGAGGGTCTTCCAGAATTCAAAAGATCTTGTCTCTTGTTCTTGTTGTCATGCACTTGTAAAGGTTTACTGTTTTAATCTTAGGCTTTTTTCTGGCTTATTGACGATGGCTGTAGTACATTAAATTTCATATAACGACGTACAGAGTTTGTTACTTGTTTCAAATAAACCTTTTGAACTTACACATAGACTCTGTGGTATTTGGTGTGGTGGGATGGACTTACACACGTGAGTGAGCAAAATGGTGTTATTATGTTCTGGGTTGTCTGTCTCAGTCATCATCAACATTGTGTATCTTCTTCGTGGGGGGGTCGGGAGTGGGACCCTAATGTGAGACACTATAGCTAGTCGGTCAGGGGATCGTGGGTTCTTCGGACTGAGGTGTGAATAGTAAGGTCCAACCTCCCATCACCAACATCCTATTTTGTTGTGCGCAGTTCTGTATGTGGCTCTGCAGAATCACTACAACAATAGTAGTTTCAGGTACTATCCGATCCAAAATACTAGTCAAATATCTGGTTGGCCATTTTGTTTGTGGTAATTGTCAAAGCCTCAACATTGAGAAGACTAGAAGAGGACAGCCCAAAGGACAGGACACAGTGGCTAGAGCTATTGGTCAATCAGAGTTTTATTATTCCAAAGAAAACCTTCAATATTGGGCAACTGTGCAAGCTTCGCTACAGACAGAGTAATAGTAGTAGTAGTAGTAGTGCAGAGAGTCATAGCAGAGGCAGTTAGAAGGAACTTAGTTAGTGGCAGGGATAAACAGAATTTGGAAACAGATAGTCAAGGTCAAAGAAGCTTTTGTAAAAAATAGAATTAGAAAGTGGAACCATAATTTATAGTTCGGAAAAAAAAGATGCAGTAAAAGTTAGGGAAAAATAATTGTCAATATAACCACTAGAGGACTTACTGGGGCCAGCAGCAGGAGCCTTGGTAGAGGAGCGGTCCTGTGGTTCCCCGCCGACTCCGACCCCGTCTTCTTGCCCCTGGGTGGTGCTGATGATCATGTAAAATATAGTAAAGAAAGAGACAAACATTAAGGAGTGCTGTGAAACAAATAATAAATAATTTGGAAAAATAAGTCAAACAACATTTTAGGAAACAACAATTGCAATAAAATTGACCTATCTAATCCGATGGATCGACTACTGGCTGCTTCCTGCATTCACGGATCGTCTACTTATTTATGAACACTCCAGTGTTCCATAATCATTCTGATTAGAAATACTAAGGAAGCCTAGTAAGTACCACCCGACCTACACCACCTATTCCAAACTGGCCAAATGTTCACTAAGTCTGCATTTCCATTTTTTTCAGCTATCAAATGCGTGGATGAGATGGAGAACACATGCATAAATTTGTGCATACATACATACAACAAATTGTGGGTTGGTTGCGTGATTCTGATCTAGTTCTGCTACTGACTGACCAATGACCATGCTAAGCCTACCACTCACTAAACAAAGTAGAAAAGGTTCTACGGAGGACTGGGGTAAGCAGCACTCAGTGACAGAGGAGGCGTCACGCAGACCGCATAAAACAATTATTAACTAATACTAACAAACTAAACCTAGTATCCAATATCCATCCACCACTATTTCACAGTAGGACAATGGAAGGACTAGAGTCTCTCTAGCAAATTGCATTACCGATCTTCAGTTCTCTAAAATAAACTCTTACATAATCAGCACAAGCTAGCGCAAACTAAGTTGCAAACAAGTAAGAGTACCACCGAGCACCTGGGTCCTACAATCACAGAAGATTTTGCTTTTTGGAAGGTAATTTACCAGCAACACGTAGCATGCAGCAGTAATCTTGTTGTTCGTCACATTTAATTTATACACAATAAGTTACTCACCAAGCCCGACGACCTTGACACCTAGCAGGTCCAACAGGTCCTGCTCCCGGTCCAGGATGTCGGACCACCGGTGGGCCAGCTGATTATGGGTGCGCCAGACCCCAGAGCACCGGAACACTGCCCGGCGCACCTTTCCCCACCGACGGTGCCGCTCCTGGGTAGCGTACCCAGAGCCGGGCCTGCAGCCTGCTGCAAAGGTCATGGGGAGGTGGCGCTAAATGAAAAAAACAAGGGCGGCCACCTCCGTCTCCCCAAACAGTTGCCGGGCCTGCACCCCTGCAGGACGCATTCTGCCGCAAGGCAGGCGGCCCTTGTCTGCTCCTGCAGGTCCCTTTCCCTTGGCACTAGCTGTGCCCTTGGCCATGGTTCTAGGGTGGGTGGGAGGCAGAAAAGAAAAGTTAGAAGGGGAAAAAAAGTTAGGGGGAAGAAGAAAGAAAGAACTTTATAAAAGTAAAAAAACACAGTAAAAGTAGAAATAAAATGCAAAATATAAACTTTGGGAAAGAGAGAGATAGATGATAACTAAAAAAAAGTCAGAAAAAATGTTTTAAATACAAAGGATTGCAAAGATAAAGGGAGGATAGAAAAGTGGGCCCAGAACCATAGCATAGATTGAAAAACAAGATGGCCGCGCACATTCGCGACCCCGTGGGTAAGTTTGCGCGACATTTCCCACGAACATGCACTATTCATCGCGAGCAAGTAAAATGCGCTCCCGAACACGACAATGCACATCGCGAACACGCTATCCATGACCCAGAACAGGAAATAAGGCATCGCGAGTGGGCGGGACAATTGAAAAACAAGATGGCCGCGCCCATTGGCGACCGCATGGGTAAGATCACGAGATATTATCCCCCGAGCATGCAAACAGCTCCCCGAACATGCTCACCGCGCTCTCGAACAAGAAAAAGCCATCACGAACGGGCGCCCCAAGCAACTACGTAAGCTCGCGAAGCTACGTGTAGCTCGTGTAGTGCAAGTACATCTTCGCGTAGCTTCGCGAAGCGCAACTACGTGAACTACGCCCAGGGTTAGAGAGAACCCAGTGCTGCATCTTTTAGACCAGCACTGACCCTGAAAAGTAATTCTAAGCGTACTTACCAATAACTTGGATTTCTTTCCATAGGAATCCATTGTGTGGTTTTCAGCAGAAAAGTTTCTAAGTGTCCATTTTTGAAACGTACAAATATTCCTCTATAATCAGCCGAACTACGAATTCCGATTTACTCCCCTGTTATCAGGAGAGAACCCAGTGCCTCATCTTTTAGATTAATTCGGTTACGAGTATATAAATTTGTACTCCTCATTGTAAATACGCTATTTCTAATAAGTTCCTTGTGGACATTGTTATTGCCTAGTGTCATCTTTTAGACCAGCACTGACCCTGAAAAGTAATTCTAAGCGTACTTACCAGTAACTTGTATTTCCTTCCATAGGAATCCATTGTGTGCTTTTAAGTAGAAAAGTTTCTAAGTGTCTATTTTCACAAACTAAAAATATTCCTAAAAAATCGTCTGTATGACTTAAACACATTCTTTCAACTGTTTACAGGAGATTCATCTGTGCTGGATCCAGGATCCACCACTGAGTAAGAAAAAGTAACAATAACAGTACTTACCTGCTAAGTGAATTTTCTGCCATAGGATAACATTGGTGATTCTATGTGAACATTTTTCTGTCAACTTTTAAAGTATAATAATAATCCTTAAAAAACACTACTGTAACCAAATCGCTTTTACTCAACTGTTTACAGGAGATGTTCAAGGACTGAATCTAGCATCCAGTCCTGTGGTTAGAAAAGTAATCCATAAAGTAACTAATTGCATTTGACTAGAAATTCACATTGAGCTCAATGTGTTTGAAATTGTGTTGCCCATTGCAACAACTGTAACTACTGTACTTAAAAGTCTATTGCCTATTTGCAAAGTATTTAAACTAAAGTAATTCATTCTGAGAAAGTATATTTTGTATTGTAATATATAATGTAATTAAAAAAATAAAATATCTAAAAATAAACAGTTTAAACAATGTAGTAAATCCGTATAAAAAAAAATCAGTATAACAATTAATACATTAAAAATTGTCATTTACAAAACCTTTGAAATTCACTGAAAAAACCATAGGTTTTAGGCCTGATATAGTTAGGAATTAGCATTTAAAAAAACCTTTGAAAATCACTGAAAAAACCATAGGTTTTAGGGGTGTTATAGTTAGCTGGACATTTCACTCGAACAAAACCATTGAATGTCCTCCGATATAGTTAGTTGTACTAACTACATCTCGCGCGCCCGCAATCCACTGCTGACGATGTCACATATTACATCATTCATGACATGGTCAGACTGATTTGCATATGGCCATGTCTGAACTGGAGTGGCGGAGTGAGCTAAAGAATGATGATGGATTAAACCCAGATCAGTTGACTGGGGGTGAGTGTTTGCAATGTTCAACACAACCGTCCATCATCCCCTTTGGTTTTGCTTTGTTCGCCCTAAGTTGGCAGGGTATGCCCAGACCTGGGTCCCTTGCTCACTTTGCCACTGGATTCAAGCAAGCCTGGCTGATGACGGCTGATTAGCCAGAAACCGGTCACAGGATGCTTGTTTCAGCTCCAGGGAAGACATGGCTTGGCAGTTAGGGCTGGACTGTTCCCATGAGGCACAGGGTCAGACTGATTTGCATATGGCCATGTCTGAACTGGGGTGGCGGAGTGAGCTAAAGAATGATGATGGATTAAACCCAGATCAGTTGACTGGAGGTGAGTGTTTGCAATGTTCAACACTCTGTCCATCATCCCCTTTGGTTTTGCCTCCTACATCTATATAAAACATATTTAAACTTTACAGAAACACACAGTCACTGGATGATGTCATCAGTGATGGCATCAGTGATGTCATTTGAGATGTCATCAGTGATGTCATGAGTGATGTCACTGAGCATGTCATGAGTGATGTAATATGTGATCTCTTCACCAGCAGTGCATTGCGGGGGTGCGAGTTATACTTAGCTCAACTAACTATAACAGCTGAATTACTCTGGTTTTGTACGAGTGAAATGTCCAACTAACTATAATGTCCCTGAAATCTGTGTTTTTTTCCAGTGAATATATATATATATATATTACCTACTGGCAGTCGCCAGTAGGTAGTTATAGTTAGGACCTATTTTCCATAGGAAATCCGCAACATTCTATTTGGAATAACGTTGGCATCGATTGATGAATCTTCGCGAAATTTTCCAAACATTTGGCTAGCTCCGGTCCGCTTCTATCCTGAAAATTTCACAGTGATTCGTCAAGCGAGGGCCGAGAAAAAAGGGGGGTCCCAAAACGCGTTTTCCCCATGCATTTTCCCGTAGGACCTGTTGACGCAGCTACAGCCCGAAGTGCTGAACGGAATTACAGCAAATTTGGCAAAGAGGTAGTCCTCAGTTCAGACTCATGCCTTTTGCTTAAATGGTGTAAATCCGTTCAGTAGTTCCTGAGAAAATCAAAAGTAAAATCACATATATATCTGGGCGGAGCCTAACCACACATCTCATCGTGAGATCTGATTGGCTGTCAGCACTTAATCCAAGAAGTGTTGGCAGCCATCTTGGGACCAATATACATGATAGCACCTCATTAAAAAGCATTGCAGTTAATAGAAGGTTTTAAGACTTTAGTTACATTATAAATCATTTGTTGATGGTACCATACTCATTTTAGGAATTGTGGTGTGTTCTAAGGTGATACCATGTGGAAAAGCCTTCTGCTGTGATATCATGAATCATGTTTGAGAGAAAACTATTTTCTCATGCTTTTCCCACAGAGGATTGGAAGGTGATCTATAAGCTAAACTGAGAGCATATTTTCTGTAAATTCACATTATCTTTCTCAGTCATGTGAGAATGAAGTCTGACATTCTCGGTAAAACATGTACATCCAACAAGGGCAGAGACTGTCAGTTGATTCCTTTGTGTTCTACTGCAGCTTCCCAGAGTGTTCTAAAGAACAACTAGAGCGCTAACAGTCCTACTTATGACAAACGTATGGCACACCTGAAGCCATCTTGGTTGGAATAAAGTGGTAACTCTTAAAACATTTAATTTAAAAAGGAACAAAATGAGGGGGTTCATTTTGCCATAGAAAGTATGATTAGTGCTGCAGAATGAAAAATTAGGGCACATTTTGAGTGACTTCTCAAATCCTCTTCTATTTCATTAAAAAATTCTGACATGCAGACTGAAACATGCACTTTCAATACCAGCAGCAGACTTCCCTGGTGAGCAGTAGCTTTACTACAGTGATCTAATAAGCAACTAGAGTGCTAACATTCTGAATTTATGGCAAATGTGTGACACATCTGAATGCCTTCTTGATGGAATCAAAGTAAAAAACTGAAAGTATTTCCTACTGAGGAGACTGTAGTAAATAAGGAAATTAGGAAACATCATAACAAATAAGTCTCCCAAAATGGCCACCAGAGACAAAAGAGCCCAAATGTAGCCCAAATATCACCCAGATGTAGCCCAAGTATAGACCAATGACAGAATGTCCCAGAGTGTTCTTAAGAACAACTAGAGCGCTTACTGTCTTACTTATGACAAAAGTATGGCTCACCTGAAGCCATCTTGATTGGAATAAACTGGTAACACTTAAAACATTTAATTTAAAAAGGAACACAATGAGGGGGTTCATTTTGCAATAGAAATTATGATTAGTGCTGAAGAAAGAAACATTGGGGCACATTTTGAGTGACTTCTCAAATCCTCTTCTATTTCATTAAAAATTCTGATATGCAGACTGAAACATGCACTTTTAATACCAGCAGCAGACTTCCGTGGCGAGCAGTAGCTTTACTACAGTGATCTAATGAGCAACTAGAGTGCTAACATTCAGAATTTATAGCAAATGTGTGACATATCTGAATACCTTCTTGATGGAATCAAAGTAAAAAACTGAAAGCATTTCCTACTGAGGAGACTGCAATAAATGAGGAAATTAGGAAACTTCATAACAAATAAATCTCCCAAGATGGCCACCAGAGACAATAGAGCCCAAATGCAGCACAAATATCACCCAGATGTAGCCCACAAGTAGCCCAATGACAGAAGTGTGCAAAACACTTATTTTTTGTGTATTTGCAGTTTCATATAGTGCAGACTTGTCAGGTATTGGAGTGCTTTACATGAGCATTGGTTACATCACACAAGATCACATTCATTTTGGTTGTAGACATGCGGAGATTAAGCGATTTGACCAGAATCACAGAATGTTGAGCTGAAGCAGTAACTCCAACCTGGTTCAACAGTTGCAAAGTCTGCAGCTCTGGAAGTAACACCACATCCTCTCCCCTAGGTGCAACATTTAATCAAGTGGTCAACTGGATAAAAAAAACAAAGATTACAAATAATTTAAAAGTTCTTTGTCACTATTTGAAAACTCAGAAAATATGTCCTCATTTTAGTTTTTTAGAGCACTAACCATAATTTTGATGCAAATAAGACCCTCTCATATATGTAATTTCTAAAGGAAATACTCTAGGTATTACAGTTTTGATTACATCAAGATGACGTCAGGCGTTCCACACTTTTGTAATAAATATAGAATGTTAGCAATCTAGTTGTTCATTGGGATACTGTTGAGAGGCAGAGGCCAGGGGCACGGACTGTGAAAATTGAAGGCAGGTAGGAGAGTGCAGAGGCAACAATTTGACTACACTGGGCAGGCAGGAAGGGCAGTGGCAGCACAACAGACTATGGAGGGCAGTGGAAAGGGGGGCAGGGGCAACAAACCAACAATACAGGACTGGCAAGAGAGGCTGTGGCAATATAATAGACCATTGTGGGCAGAAGGAAGAGGCAGTGGTAGTACAACCATACATGCCAACAGACCCATTTCAGCCAGGAAACGTCCAATGTTCTTAAGCTCATATGGGCTTTATTTGATCTGTCTCCTGTCTACAATCTCCTCTTTTTCAATGTAACTCAAAGGGGAAAATCAATACCCCAGTTTTTTTTCAAAATCTCCCTCTTACCAAGTTCAAAATGTTCGCAAGTATGGTACATTGGATCATGGTAGGCAGGAGGAATTTGGTAGGGACATGGACTCGGATAACAGAGGACAGGAGGGACATGGAGAGGTGCACCAAACTGACCCTACAGGGCAGGCATCAGGGTTTGCAGCAGCACAATACACCAAACAGCGCATGTGGGACGGGAGTGCAGCACAACAATCCATAGAAAGCAATAGGGAGGGGACAGGACCATGCACATGGACAACAGAGAACAGAGGGGAAAGAGGCAATGGTAGCTAGCTGACCATAATGGACAGACAGGAGAGAAAGCTGCAGCATAACAGACCATAAAGGGCAGGAGAGACGGATCAGGGGCATTACAATGGAACAGACAAGCCAGGAGGGAGGGAATAGGGGTCTGCACATGGAAACAGAGGGCTGGGGGCAAGGGGGCAGGGCAGGAGCAGCAAGATGACCATGGAGGTCAGGCAGGATGGGCACTAGAAACAAGACACACCATGAAGAGCAACAATGAGACTATGATGGCATACACACAGACGATGGAGGGAAGGTGGGAGGGGGTCAGGGGCAGCTAGCTGACCACACAGGGAAGGTGGGAGGGGCCATGGCAGCACAGAAGACCATGCATGGCAAGCGGGAAGGTTAGTGGCAGCACAATGGCTATGATGGGCAAGAAGGAGGGTGCAGGGACATGCACAAAGGACCATGGAGGATAGAAGGGAGGGTCAGGACCTGGGCACAGACAAGAGAGTTCAGGGGAAGGGGCCTCACAACAGACCGCCCGGGCAGGCAGGAGGAGCAGTTGCAGCACAACAGACCAGGGAGGGCAGAAGGGTGTGGCAGTAAAATGGACCATGGAGGACAGGAGGAAGGGGATAGGGGCATGGCATGTGGACAGGCAAGGTGGAGGTGGCAGGGACAGGTTACAGTCATCTGACAATGCTAGGCAGGTGGGAGTGGAGTGGCAGCTCAACAGAACACTCAGAGTAGATAGGAGTGGCAGGTCCATGGAACATGGTGGGCAAAAAGGATGGAGTGGGGGCATGCACAAAGACATCGGAGGGCAGGGGGAAGGAGAATAGGGGCAGTAAGCTAAGCACAGAGGCTAAGCAGGAGGTCAATGATGGGCCATAGAATTGGGCAATGGAGGGCAGGAGGAGTGGAATGGTACATGATGCTAAATGGAGGGCAGTGGCAGCACATCAGACCATGCATGGCAGGAGGGAGGAGGCTAGTCCATGGATTCAGACAACAGAGGATAGGGAGGAGGTGGATGGGGCAGCAAGCTAACTGTTCAGAGAAGGTGGGTGGTAGGAACTTTATTGTTTTTAAAATGTGTGTCTGTGCGAACTACTTAAAATATGAACAAGTATGCAGCATAATCTCACTTTTATTCAGGAAGAAGAGGACGTTTGTGACTGTGAATCTGGGCTCACTTGGCAGAAACACCCCCTGACCCTCCACCCCCCATCGCAAAATGTAATGCCCGTGAAAAGGGTAGGTGGACGCAGTGTTATATAGAACATAATCCTGAGAACACGATTGAAAATGAAAACTAGATATAGTATATGGTATAAACTATGCACCAAAAAGTGTGATATAAGATGAACTGGGCGTGAAATATAATATGCAATACATTGTGCGCAATGACAGATTCATTGGAGAGGGCGAGATAGCACAGGCACTAGCGCGTGCTATGCGATATGCGCCTTGGAGTGTAATATGCACAGGGCAGTGTTGTGTAACCTAACTAGTCTCTAAAGTTGTAATATAAAATATGTGCTGGGGAGTGTAACATTGCATATGCACTGTGACAAAGATATGGATCCCAGATTGTAATATGTATGGCATAGCGCTGTGCGTTATAACATAGGCATCGAGGAAGGCACGTTAGATGGGGCAATATAACCAGTGCGAAGGTAAGTGTGGCATGACATATTCACGGGGTGGTGTTACAGCACATGGGCTAGAGAGTCTCATAGCATACGCACTAGCTGGTGGAATACAACACAGAGGTGTGATGCACTCGGCGGGTTCTGGTGGGTGTAACACAGCATTGGGCTCAGCCAGGAGCACGCTGTGACTCTCAAGTGAGGTTCGTCTCCTTTCCAGAGAGTAAAATAAAAACTATTACACATCCGGTGGTGGATGTGTGTTTTATTAACCGTGAGGCGGGTTTCTTGCATAGTTTGGTCGAATTTTTGTTGAATCCCCTTTGAATGGCTTGGTGTGCGTGTATATTAAATGTGCCCGTCAATAGCTACCCATGTTTGTATAAATAAACGACAAGGGTATCTACTTGGAGAGTACCCACAGACGGGGGCGCCGGGATTAGGCACGGTAGGGCGTCAGACACGTCAGAGCTTCACTAGCGGTGTAAATACATTCCATGTGGATTCACTCTATGCATAGTCGCCTTTTAATGAATATCACGCAAATCGTTATGGTGATAGGTACATACGGTTTGTCCAGCATGTCCTAGGTGTTTCTATAAATATATATTTTTTTAAAATAATAAAAAACAAAGGCCGGCCCCGGGGGATGGGGTCCCCGGGGCCATAAGTGGCCTTAGGAGGGGGGGCAACGCAGCCCCCTCCTAAAGAATTAAAAAAAAAAAAAGGCCATGACCCGGGGGTTGGGGTCTCCGGGGCCGATTAAGGCCTTCGGAGGGCCAAATTTATTTTTTTCAACAAAAAAAATTAGGGTGCAGGCCCTGGGGGATGGGGTCCCCAGGGCCAGTAAATTAGAAAAAGAAGGGGGGCCACACAGCCCTCCTTCTTAAAAAAAATAAAATAAATAAAAGACCGGCATCGCGCTGGAGGCCACACCCCCTCCTTGCAGCACTCTGCAAACGCGCCCCCTGGCCAGTTGTTAGTTGGGGAATTAATTCCCCTTCAATACTGAGGGTCCCTGAGGGCCAACTAGCCCAACAGGTATCTCCAGTATGCGCTAGGGAGCTGCATTGCAGACAAGTGTTCTGAGGCCACGCCCCTTTTTACACCTCTATGCAACGCAGCTCTGTGGCGCTTACTGGAGGTACCTAGTGGGCTAGTTTGACCCTAGAGACCCTTAGGATTCAAGGGGACTTAATCTCTCAACTTAGAACGGCCACAGGGCGGGTTTACACAGTGGTGAAGGGAGGGGACGGGGCCTGAGGTGACGTGTGCAAACACGCCCTATGGCGCGTTTTAAGTTGGGGAAATAATTCCCTTTCAATCCTGAGGGCCCATGGGGGCTAACTATCCCACCAGGTGCTCCCACCAGGTGCTTCCAGTAAGCGCCACTGAGCTGCGTTGCAGAGAGGTGGTCCAGGCCGTGCCACTTTTTACACCTCTCTGCAACGCAGCTCTGTGGCCCTTACTGGAGGTACCTAGTGGGCTAGTTGGACCCTAGGGACCCTCAGGATTCAAATGAACTTAATCTCCCAACTTAAAACGGCCACAGGGCGTGTTTACACAGTGGGGAAGTGAGGGGGCGGGGCCTGAGGTTGTTGCAGGGATTCTGCTTATACACAGAACTATGCGTAGAACCCCAGGACCTCAGTGAATTGTGGTGTACCAGAAACTCACCTCAGAACCCAGAACCCAGTATCCGGCTAGCATAAGTGTCCCATTCGTTATCCGAGATTGAGCTCGGCGTTCCCAATGAAAAGACAACCCAGAACAAGCGACTCAGTGTACTCTCAGGAATGGTGGGAATCGGAAATACCTGTTCGTATATTATTCTCACATCAGTCCACAACAAGAATAAACAGAGACACGGTGAAAATAAAAAGAGTTTATTTTTATAGACCACGTGTCCTAAGATGCAGTACTTTGGCTAATACAAGCAGACAAATGATTATAATCAAAACCATCAGCATCGTTACAATACCATAGAATATAAAGGGAGTGATCATGTTATAAATGACAGTGGATATTACCACCTTCCCTTAACTATGAAGCTAATATTATTATTATGCTAATAAAAGGTCTCTTAGGCTTGAACAGGGGACCCCATACCTCAAAGATTAGCTTAGTGAAATCACATCACAGGAGCATCAGAAGTCTTCTCGCAGGAAGGCTCGTCTTCGGTCTGAATATTAAACATGATGTCTGCAATATTAAAAGCACCAACTTTCAGGTATTCGCAGCTGCCTGTGTGTTATGGCTAAATAGTGGGTCGATCAACCTGGAGTGGAAAACATGCATTGTCTAACGACCCAGACTGTTTGTTACACCATGTACAGACCAAGGTCGCTGCGCAGAGCTCGGGACGGTAACAACAGATTGCTCTCATGTGAGGCAAAGCGCGAGTCAGCAGTTTGTTTAAACAATAACATGTAGATGCAGTGTCGTGCGCAAAAGCAGCAAGATGGCTTTCTAACATCTAACGTGGTTATGCTAACTTAACAATGTATGTACGTATTAAGGGATTCCTTACAACATGCCCCCTTGATCGAAGCACTAACCAGCAGGGAAGAAATGAGAGAACGCAGAGTTCAAATTCGACAGAGCAGAACAAGGCGTATTCAAATTGAAACCAACAATCAGTTCAGAGAAAGTTCGAAGCAAGAAAAACGAAAAGGGAGAAAAAAAAAAACCTCAAAAAGGGAAAGGAAAAAAATCGAAAAATGCTGCTTTAGCCAGCAATCCAAAGTCACAGGTAATGTTCAGGACATGGTAGAAAAAACATAACGGATGACTGTTCACTAAATCCATGAACGTGTATGCAGCATACGTAGCAACAGCTTCCAACAGAAAATCGTTGGCATGGCCACTAAAAGTTTCAGCCATCCAGTTAATCAAAGAAAAGGAACATACATGTTCTTCAATAAGCGGAGCCTCTAGCACCATCAGAGGGCAACCGACGTGTTCTTCCAAATAACTCATATCCAGGAAGTCATAGGCAGCCCTTGCGATGTCCCAATTACCCAGGATACCATGCGCCGTACCACAGGCCATAATCCGAACACCAGAACAGGCAAACTCGTGAGACACTAAGGGCCTCATCAGTCGATCATAATCCGGCACCGGAGACACCGTGTTGGTCAAGCACAAATCCAGAGGCCATTCAAAGGGACAATCTAGGCAGTGAAAGACAGGTTGTACGCAGGTAAAGTAGGAATACCAGAAGGATAATCCATACGCCAGGCTCAAAGTCGCCAATGGCAGCGTACCATAATATTCAAGCATCCTGTCACGAAGAAGATGCAGACGGGGCAGGTTGCCGTGAGGCACAGAAAGTGCAGCCATTCCGCAGTAAGAAAAGCAAAAGTAGCACACCCGCCACCAGCGCCAGAATCAGCGGGACACCGCCAAAGATGCTCGAAAAAATAGAATGAAAAAATGCCGGAATCACCCCAAAAACAGTTTGGAAGGAGGTCACGAGGCCTGAGCCCACAAGTTTAAAAAAATGAGCTAGGCCAGTTGTTGACGAGGCATTGAAGATTGTTTGGATCAAAGCTCCAAAATGCAGGGGGAGGTCAGTATTCAAAAGCGCCTGCACCTCAGTGCGCGTATTTGCCACGTGAAGGACAAATGTTTCTCGGGAGGAAGTCAATGGCACCTCCTTCTGGGACAATAGAGCTCTTATTCTGCACATCTTGTTGAACTCTGCTTTCAAGGTCGGAATCGAAGGCCAGATGGAAACATCCAGCCGCCCATGCGGGGGTGGAAATAGAACATTATTGCAGCAGACTACTCTCTGCGATACAGTTACTATATACGGGATTCCCACTAACATCCCGCAGCAAGCTTCATTATTTAAAATTAAATAACTACCGTTTGCAAGCAGCGTGAAAGACGGTGTAATCACTGGCACAGGGACACCTTTCAGGACGCAGGCCAAATTTGGGGCGTGTACATTGCATGCACCGTGTAACTGAATGTGCCTACATACTACAGAATGATCAGGTGTCGAAGTACACTCCTCACCTTTCAGGTAAACTTCTGTACTGTCTCTTGTACATCTATACGTAAAAGGGAGAGACCAAACCTCATGCAGGAACGCGGTACCCAATTGTTCATATCTACCCAGGGCATAGTGTTTAATGCATGACGTAAACTTAAAAAGCGCGAAAGGGAGCGTGATCAACCCATGTACTAACCACACGGCTGAATTCAATTCCGCCACAGAGAAAGGTAACGGCTCCAACTTTTCAATGTGTAACAATGAATATGTAGCATCTTTCATGGACATGAACTGTTGCTTTACAGTAAGGTTAAAGGGAAGGAATAATGATGTCGTATTCAGATAGTCCCAGGGGACCTTTCCTGCTTTTAACGTTTGTAATGTCCATGCAAACTGCATAACAGAACGCAACTGGTTTTGACCATGGTACAATACAGACATATCATCATGTACAATATCAACAATTGAAGAAACAATATTGTCTAATGTAAAAATTCTGGAAGAAAGAGTGTTAATGCTGTTATCAATAACGGCCAAGACCTTTTCCATATTTGCTTTATCAATGGCCCTCAATCTTGAAGCAGCTTCAATTTGCGACAATTTCCATACTTCATTGTAAATAGCATACGCCCGCCTCTTGGATCTGCCACCCACAGGACCTTTAACAAAATCATTCAAATCTATTTTGTCATGTAATTTTGATAAATGAACTTTGACAGATGCCAAGGTGGAATGTCGCAGCCAGGATTGACATAATTTCCCTACAGAGTAGGTAGTTACTGTATGAGAGGACTCAAACCGAGGGTCTACGCGTTGCTGCGTATACCCCGGTTTCAGACCTAGAAAACGACGTTAACAGGTATCGGAACTGCTTTGCCAAATTAACCATCCTCCACTACTAAATCTCGAAATATTGAAAGATGAATTTGAAACTAATAACTGAAAAGCAGGAAGGGATAGGTCTGTATGGTTATCCCAATTTGGGTAAGCGCCCAGATCCGGAACAGAGGGGAAATTCAGTTTTTTAGAAGTGGCCAATCCGAAACAGGTGGTCTGGTAGATGGTTGAATTCAAAAACAACATAAGATTTGGAACAAGACAGGCACGATGTAAAGCTTCAGTTCCCTGAACCTGCCACGGTTTGGAACCCCAAACCGATTTAAGATCAACAGTAGCCTTCCACAGGTCATAACCTTTGATTGACAACTCATCCATAAAGGACTTAGAATATAGCAATTTGGTGTGTGTCAGTCTAACCTTTGAGGGAGACTCAGGCATCACTTTAAAATAAAAGGATGCTGGGCTGGAAACACTGAAGTCAGTAAAATAAGTATATTTATCAACCAATGTAGGTGAACTGCCTAAAGATGGGGTAGGGCAGTGTTCCCATTGGGTAAAATTTACAAAATTTCGAAATGTATTAGCTTTATGCAGGAAGTGATTGCCATAATGTTGAAAACAGTACTGTTCCGCATAGTTAGCCGCATTCTCATATAAATCTTCTGCATCAAAAGCGGCATAATATTTCAAATCAGAAAACAGTGCTTCAATGGCATGAACATCCCAATCATCAGAACGAATGTTCTGCTTAACCACATCACCCATAGAAACACGAAATACAGTAGGTACATTGATGACCTCGGTAGGACCATGAATTTGGAATTTGACAGCATCCCACGCAATTCCATCCAAAACGGGCCAGGCAGTAATATTCACAAAAGTCTGGTCCCTTTTCATGATGTGGGACGAGGAGTGGGGGGCCAAAGTTCCATTGATAAGTCTAATTGTAGATCTCTCTTCGAGATAGTGGCCATTCACCAGACGGAAAAATACTATTACAAATCCAATGGACATAAACAAAAAAATACTTATTAGCACTAGCCAGATGTATGTCCAAGGAGGAATCAAAAAATGTCTTTTGAACCAACTAGCAAAAATAGCAATGTTCGAAGGGGAAGTAGAAGGCAATGAGGTAGTGTCAAAGGAGAAACGTGACTGGTTAACTGCCGTAGATTGTAAAACAGGCGAGTGACCATTCGTAGGATAAGCATACTCAGTCTCTTCGGGCAGACCTCCAGCCGGCGGTATTAACAAGGGATCAGTAACTGACTGCATCTCGATGGCAACATCAGACAAGGTGGTAGAAGCAGGAACCAACGCTGAATTTCTTTGCATTGTCTGGCATGAGACTGCTGGAGTCATACTAAGCAGTATCGGCCACTCGCTGAAGTTTGACATTGTCAATAGAGATGTACCTGTTTTCTTTGCGGCCAGGAAGTGGAGGTAAAATGACTGTTCTTGTACCCTGCACTCCAAGCACTGGAACTGGTGCACGATAAGAGGGGCCGAACTCCTTCTTGTTCTCCACCTTCTCACGGACCAATTCTCCAACACGGGGTAGCCAGCCGACTACCGGAATCTGAAGCTCAGCATCAGACGTGGAGGGCAAGTGTTCCTTCGATAGAGTGTCTCTGGCTTCTGGTAGGGTCTGCAAAACAGCACAGTGATCATCTACGTCAAAGGGTGCGGTCGACGCCACCATGTCTAGACCATCAAGGTCTGGGACAAACATTCTGATTCCGAAGAGCATCATGTATGGGGTCCGCCCACCCAGAGACCTTCTAGGGAGATTATTAAGTGCACGTTGGACGTTATACAAGTGGGCTAGCCAATTCCGGCCTGTGCCTAAAACTCGTGCTGTCAAAGATTGCTTTAAGTCACGGTTCATTCGCTCCACCACACTATTACCCTCAGGTCGGTAGGGGGACGAAAATTTGACTTGGACCCCCAAATTTCTCATAGCCTCCTTGTAAGCCTTTGAGGCGAACGCAGGGCCCTGATCAGAATGTAAGGTACCACACGCAAAAGTTCCCACAAAGACACGCAAATCCCTGATGACAGTCCGAGAATCAGCACTCCTTTGTGGCCATACCCAAAGAAAACGTGTGCACGAATCCACTGCAACCAAGATATACTTGTACGCAGTATCAGAAGAAAAAGTACCGCAGTGATCTAGATAAACACAACTAAATGGTTTATTAGATATGTACAACTGTGTTTGTGGTGGGCGCGCAACAGTGGAAGGTTTAATCTGTTGGCAAATGTCACAATCAAGAACATAAGCGCGCGCTTGTTTATATAAACCGAACCACCAATAACGTTGTTGTAACAAAGATATAGTAGCGGACACGCCGGCGTGGGCAGATGCCAACCCCTCGTGTGCTGCTAGTATCAGTGCTGGTCTGCAGTCCGCGTTGGGAATAATTCTGTCACCAACGTCGTTAATCCTCACTAACGGGACGTTATCAGGACTTAAGTGATAAAAATAACGAGAAGGAAAACCCTTCGGGTAATCACTTCCCTTCTCTGTAGCAGCAATAGCTGCCAAGATGTCATCATCAATCTTACTTTTAGATCTTGTAACTGCTTCCACTAAGTATGTAGCCACTGCGGTTTTTGCTGCCTCGTCAGCCAAGCTGTTACCGACAGCATGGACACCAAGTCGTTGGTGACCAATAGTGTGAATTACATGCACAAGAGGGAGACTTTCTTTAAAGTCCGCCACTCGAACCCAAAGCAATTTATGCTTAATTGTGCTACCTTTGGTATCGCGATATTCGTTTTGAGACCAGAAGTGTAAATTGTCATTGTAGGACTGGACACAATAAAAGGAGTCACTTACTATAAGAGTAGTGACTCGGGTATCAGCAAACTCTAGTGCAAGCACCAGAGCCCGGAGCTCCGCCAGTTGCGCGGTACAGTCACCCAATGTCTGCGTATGCACGGCATCAGATTGGAATTCACCATTAACGAATGTACCCACGACAATTGCACAAGCCGCTGAATAGGCATGCTTCGATCCAATCGCCGGCTGCGCCGAGCCGTCAGTGTATATTACACAATGGTAGTCTTCGAGCGGGCGCAAAGACAGAGGAGCCGGATGAACGAATTCATACTGCACGTACTCCTGAGTCTGCAAAGAGGCGTCAAAGATATAAGTGACATCTGGTGATGTCAGAGTCGTGGCCCATTGTATCCACCGTGGATGCAAAGCTTTAGAATTTGGTACACTTGCTTTTGTCACTGCCTCTAGGGCAGGATACGGTGTTACAACAACCAGTATTTGTTTACCATGTGACAGTGCGCGTTCTTTAAGGATTGCCATCTGTACTGCCGTCAGAACTTTCTCGACCGCGGAAAAACGCAACTCAGCAGAGGTGTACAAGTGTGATTTATACGCAATGGGGACTGTATCGCCCTCATTGAACGTCAAGTACGTGAAACCCACCGCGCCAGGTACTATTCTTATTACCAGGTTAGTGCGGTTATCACGCGTCAATAAGTACTGTGAAGCAAGAAGATCAGCCTGTAAAGACTGTAGAATAGCAGAATGTTCTAGCTGCCAGCTAGACTTCGAAAAAGAAGGTTGTACCAAGGCGTAATGCGGCTTGATACGCTGGGCATAATCAGGAATATACGTACGGCCGAAATTCAGAAAGCCCAGCAAAGATTGTAATTTTTTCAGTGTTGTAGGAGCACGCAGGCATGCGCACTTCTCCAGAAAGTGAGGAGCCAATCCCTTACCTTCGTTGTTGAGCTCGTAGCCCAAAGACAACACTGTATATTCCGCGATGTGTCACTTCGCAAAATTAAATTTGTAGCCATAATCCGCAAAACTCACAATAATATTGTCGACTCGAGACAGATGTGGCATCAGCTCATCATCCGTGAGGTAGATATCGTCAACATAGCAGCTTACACAGCAACCCCACTCTCATTTTCCTACTCCCTACTGACGAGAGGCAACTACATCGAAACACGTGTCCAGGGATGGCACACGCCACGCATACTTGCACGCACTCTTGAGCATAGGTGTATCCGCCGACGCTGACCTTCAGGGACCATTTTCATTGGGGGAACACGACTGGTAGGTGTAGCAGTGTGCGACCAATCTGATGTAACTTTATATTCAGGCTCCCTTGAGCCGGTGGAGTCGACGGACTCATGGTTACGCACCTGCGCGCTAAGAGAGGTACTAGACCTGATTATGTTTTTAGCAGCTTACACAGCAACCCCACTCTCATTTTCCTACTCCCTGCTGACGAGAGGCAACTACCTCGAAACACGTGTCCAGGGATGGCACACGCCACGCATACTTGCACGCACTCTTGAGCATAGGTGTATCCGCCGACGCTGACCTTCAGGGACCATTTTCATTGGGGGAACACGACTGGTAGGTGTAGCAGTGTGCGACCAATCTGATGTAACTTTATATTCAGGCTCCCTTGAGCCGGTGGAGTCGACGGACTCATGGTTACGCACCTGCGCGCTAAGAGAGGTACTAGACCTGATTATGTTTTTAGCAGCTTACACAGCAACCCCACTCTCATTTTCCTACTCCCTGCTGACGAGAGGCAACTACCTCGAAACACGTGTCCAGGGATGGCACACGCCACGCATACTTGCACGCACTCTTGAGCATAGGTGTATCCGCCGACGCTGACCTTCAGGGACCATTTTCATTGGGGGAACACGACTGGTAGGTGTAGCAGTGTGCGACCAATCTGATGTAACTTTATTTTCAGGCTCCCTTGAGCCGGTGGAGTCGACGGACTCATGGTTACGCACCTGCGCGCTAAGAGAGGTACTAGACCTGATTATGTTTTTAGCAGCTTACACAGCAACCCCACTCTCATTTTCCTACTCCCTGCTGACGAGAGGCAACTACCTCGAAACACGTGTCCAGGGATGGCACACGCCACGCATACTTGCACGCACTCTTGAGCATAGGTGTATCCGCCGACGCTGACCTTCAGGGACCATTTTCATTGGGGGAACACGACTGGTAGGTGTAGCAGTGTGCGACCAATCTGATGTATCGTCAACATAGGAGTATGCGTCGGGGTCTATTCTTTCTAAGAGAGAGACCACCTGAGCGGCAAAGACGCCAGGGCTGTTTTTATAGCCCATGGCCAATCTTGTGAACTGTTTTTGTTTGCCGCCAGAAGTAAACGCCGTCCACTGGCTACTCAGTGTGGACAGGTTATGGCTAAAAAAGCCAATGGAGATGTCAAGTGACGTTTTAAATCTCTTACGCACGAGACTATCGACGAGAGCCGAGCTGTGAGTATTTTGTACTGCGCAGGTCCGGCAATGCGAATTTAAGTGCCGGTAATCCAAAACTAAACGGTACGACCCATCAGGCTTCGTCCCAGTGAATAAAGGGTTATTCATAGGGGACACACAAGTTTCAATAACACCCTGATATTCCAATTGGTCAAGGATTGCAGTGACGTGTGGTCTAGCTTCACGACGCATAGGATATTGGGGCTGTGGCTGGGGCATAGAACGCAATGGAATCTCATGGCAGGGGGACAGCCGGCCCCAACCCACCTGAGTACGATACACTGCCGGCGCAAGCGCCAGTGCCCACTCCTCAGCGTACACTTCAGCCCGGTCCTTAGGCACTGTGTGCGCAAAGGACAGGAGGATTACCTCCTCCCCTCTAGGAGCTTCTAAAATGAAAGCTGGGGGCCAATCTGCCTCCGCTAGGAGGATATCATAGGTGGTAGTCAGATTATCCCAAAAAATCCCCTTTATTGTACGTTGTATGTCACCCTCAATTAGTAAGACTATTTCGTACAGTCTATCAGGGGGAGCCACTCTGGTGTCAGCTGTCTCAACAGTAACCAATGTATCAGTTGCTGTCGCCGCCAGAAATGGACTCAGAGCTTGACGGACTATGGTAATTTCCGCTGCGCTGTCCAGGAGCGTCAGCGCCCATGTCCGGTTCCGAAGCTGTGTCCGCACTATCTGAGGCATACCTTGCCTTCAGATCAGCCACTTTCTTCTTCTGAAACGGGGGTCTTTGTCGTGTGAATTCGTCCTGCTTGCCTTTACCCTCAGTCTGCCGGGGTTGGTCACGTGCTTGTGGAGCACCCTGACCTTTGCCACCGCCTCCGCCACCGGACTGTGAAGCCGATGTTTCCTGTGAAGAACGAGGAGAACGTTGTTCAGAAACCTGAAATCTATCAGGAGACTTAATAGTAGCACGATCACGCAGATCATAAGTGCGCTCACTACCTGACTGAACGGGAGAGGCAGGGCGAGACCCCTGTTTCTGCTGCTGCTTTCCCTGTTGTTTTGACCGCCAACTCTGTTTCGGAAAGTTTGGACGGTCATCCTTACCAGAGGCTTCTGCCTTACCCTGCTGCTTAATTTCGGGAGTTTTCACGACAGGTTTAACTCCTAAAGAGCTACGACCCAAATCTCTGTATGCTGTCGAGATTATTTTCGCGAACTCCCGCGGCTTATCCTCATCAGCAACCTTCTTCAGTTCATTATGAACCTGGAATTCTATCGCAGACTCCGCACCGTGGTTATCTTGAACACGTTTAATAACGGAGGGCAGTACCGACATAGACGGAGTGCCAAAGCACTGCGAGTACGTCGCTGCAAAGACCTTGCCCCAGTTGACACAATCATTAATGTCGGGGACCAAGTCTTTAGGCAAACTAATGGTAAGGATCCTGTGTTTCTCCACAGGAGATGTGTTTGGGTAAACCGCTTCTATTTGGTCAAATTTTTCAGCAAGCCAAAAAGGGAAATCATCCCTATTTTGGGGGCGCTTGCCCATAACAGAATTAACCATAACAGGACTAATGACCACCGCGTGGTGGTCAGTAGGCTGCCCCGCAACAGCAGGTGCCCCCGCCTGCACATTGCGTGACACGTACTGTACCAAAGCCCTATGTACTGTAATAAGGGCAGCGTGCAGTACACGCAAATCAGCCACCGGCACCGTTAGGTAAAGGGGATGAGGCGTATATCCGGCTAGTACCGGCCAAGTGGCCCCTGCAATTGACAAAGGGCCCATTCTCGGCGGTATAACCGCATGGGGAAGGGCGCCATTAAACCAAATAAGATGCTGCCAAGCAGAGATTGGTATTTCTTGTGTCCTATACGGTGTATAGTTCGCTGGCACGGCAGTGGCAGTGTAAGTATGAAAAGTGTTATAGTCCTCACTCACCGCCGGAAGCGTCACCCAAGAGTAAAACAACTCGTAAGGATGAGCCGCATCGGCTCCTACCACAAAGATTACGTTCATACCAGTGTCCGGCACCCCATACTGCGTCAAATGACGTTTCAGAGCTGCCCGACTGTGCGCCGCTATTTCAACCGACATAAGGACAAGTTACACTCGAAGTAATTAGTAGCACAAGGGTTCAATAACCTTTTTAATGATCAAGCTTGAAACAACCTATATCAACAGAAATAGGTAGGTCTAAATCCGTCAGACTTGTTATCCGGAAACAAGAATGAGGGTGTTGTGGACTAATATAAGCACTACTAAGGCGTTTCAACTCATAGACCAAACGTTAGGTGCGCCATGTTGCAGGGATTCTGCTTATACACAGAACTATGCGTAGAACCCCAGGACCTCAGTGAATTGTGGTGTAGCAGAAACTCACCTCAGAACCCAGTATCCGGCTAGCATAAGTGTCCCATTCGTTATCCGAGATTTAGCTCGGCGTTACCAATGAAAAGACAACCCAGAACAAGCGACTCAGTGTACTCTCAGGAATGGTGGGAATCGGAAATACCTGTTCGTATATTATTCTCACATCAGTCCACAACAAGAATAAACAGAGACACAGTGAAAATAAAAAGAGTTTATTTTTATAGACCACGTGTCCTAAGATGCAGTACTTTGGCTAATACAAGCAGACAAATGATTATAATCAAAACCATCAGCATCGTTACAATACCATAGAATATAAAGGGAGTGATCATGTTATAAATGACAGTGGATACTACCACCTTCCCTTAACTAAGAAGCTAATATTATTATTATGCTAATAAAAGGTCTCTTAGGCTTGAACAGGGGACCCCATACCTCAAAGATCAGCTTAGTGAAATCACATCACAGGAGCATCAGAAGTCTTCTCGCAGGAAGGCTCGTCTTCGGTCTGAATATTAAACATGATGTCTGCAATATTAAAAGCACCAACTTTCAGGTATTCGCAGCTGCCTGTGTGTTATGGCTAAATAGTGGGTCGATCAACCTGGAGTGGAAAACATGCATTGTCTAACGACCCAGACTGTTTGTTACACCATGTACAGACCAAGGTCGCTGCGCAGAGCTCGGGACGGTAACAACAGATTGCTCTCATGTGAGGCAAAGCGCGAGTCAGCAGTTTGTTTAAACAATAACATGTAGATGCAGTGTCGTGCGCAAAAGCAGCAAGATGGCTTTCTAACATCTAACGTGATTATGCTAACTTAACAATGTATGTACGTATTAAGGGATTCCTTACAACAAGGTGACGTGTGCAAACACGCCCTGTGGCGCATTTTAAGAGGTAGTTTTAATCCCCTGCCCTATTATATACTAGGGGCTTACAGAGGAGGTCATGCTGATCACAGGGGGACCCCAATGCATAGTGTTCCCTAGTGTATGTAGGTGTTTTCACTGTATTCTGAGTGTCTTTTAACATAGCACTGGCTCTAGGACTGGTTAGTCAGACTCAGTTACCACCAGTATCCGGCTGAAAAAGTTGAGGGTACAGGATGATTTTGCAACAAGGCTTCTTTCTGCTCTTCTGTTTGTTCTTTCTGCACGTTATCCTTCTTCCTGCACTTTTCTTCGTCTTTGAGGACTTCTGTTGCTTCTTTCTGCATTTCTTTTTTTTTCTTTCTGTGCGTTTTTTTTTCTTTCTTCACATGTCCTATCTCTGTAGGCATAGTTAGAAATTAGCATTTAAAAAACCTTTGACATTCACTGAAAAAACCATAGGTTTCAGGCACGTTATAGTTAGAAATTAGCATTTAAAAAACCTTTGAAATTCACTGAAAAAACCATAGGTTTCAGGCACGTTATAGTTAGGAATTAGCATTTAAAAAACCTTAGAAATTCACTGAAAAAACCATAGGTTTCAGGGGCGTTATAGTTAGCTGGACTTTTCACTCATACAAAACCATTGAAATTCCCCCGTTATAGTTAGTTCAGCTAACTATAACTTGCGTGCCCGCAGTGCATTGCTGATGACGTCACATATTACATCACTCATGACATGGTCAGTGACATCACTCATGACATCACTCATGACATCTCAAATGACATCACTGATGACATCACTGATTACATCATCCAGTGAATGTGTGTTTTTCTGAAAAATACATACATATATCTGTGGCAGCTTACGGTGCGCTTACCGTGCGCTTACCGTAAGCTTACCGTACGCGTATGGTGGCGTGCGCGAGCACGATTCTGATTGGCTCTTAGATCTTAGTAAACATTCGAGTCGGTCGAAACCAGGAAGCGGCGGCCGCCATTTTCTCTCTCGCTTCCTGAGTTGGGCAGCAAAAACGTACCCAAAATATATGTAAAGAGGCAGTTTCATGAGATCCTAACCACCCAGCATTGATACAGGGGTCCCCAAACCACCCCCAAGCCCCAAAATTTTTTTTTTTCGGAAAATCAACGATTACGCTTACCGTACGCGCACGGTAAAAAATTAGATAAAAAAAAAAACTATCCACATTCTCCCCACCCCGTGTGCAAATGGTGCCCGAAGAATACATTTCACAAAGATGCGCAAAATATGTCCCCCATGTGCGCACGGTGCGCGAAGCGCATCGTGCGTACATGGCCCATCCCGCTTAACGTGGGCACGCGGTGCGCGCAGCTGTGCACGGCACTAACTGCGTAAAGTGGGCGCGCAGTGCGTGAAGCGCACCGCGTGCTCACTGTGCGCGCACGGTGCGCGAAGCGCACCGTGCGCGCATGGAACGAACTGCGTTAACTGGGCACGCACGCCACGAATGGCGTAAAGTAACTTAGCATTTAAAAAACCTTGCAAATTCACCGAAAAAACCATAGGTTTCACACATGTTATAGTTAGCTGGACATTTTACTGATAAAAAACCAATGAAATTCCCCCGTTATAGTTACTGCAGGCAACTATAACTCACGCGACCGCAATCTTCTGCTGATGACATATGTGTCTTTATGAAAAAAAAATATTTGTAATATATGTAAAGCTAAAATTTAATGGAAGAAGACATGGGCAAATAAGTGTCTAAATACAGTATTAGCATCAGCAGAGGATTGCGGTCGCGTGAGTTATAGTTGCCTGCAGTAACTATAACGGGGGAATTTCATTGTTTTTTTATCAGTAAAATGTCCAGCTAACTATAACATGTGTGAAACCTATGGTTTTTTCAGTGAATATATATATAGATATATATAGATAGATATATATATTTGCAAGTACCTGGCGCATTCTTCCACTTCCTGGCAGGCGAGGAGGAAAGCAAACGGACACCAATCGTGCTTCACAGAGATTTATTTAGAAATCAGCAGCGGCATGACACGTCATTACGCGTTTCGACCAACAGTGGCCTTGATCACATAAGGTAACAGCCAAACTGGATATCCTTATATACACAGCACTAAGTGGTCATGTGATAATCAACAATGAACGACATAAAAGAAATATGGATGTTAATAGCCACTCTATATCAAAAGATTTCTCTTATTTAGACTAGAATGTATCTTTTTACTTGTCATGATATAATATTCGCGAAGGCATGCAAAATACATGAACATAGAACTTTGTAAAGTGCAATAGTTTGTTTTGCAAAATACGCAAGTTGAAGTGCAAATAGCAATAGTATGGGTGTGCAAAATACGCAATAAGTGTGTAAAATACAGATAATTGCACAGGATATATACACAAGGTAGCCAAGTAAAAGTACAAAATACATTTGATAAAAACCTTGACGTGGTTGCCCGAAGGGCAATTGACGATGCTAAAATATCCTTGTGCAAGATGTAGAATAATAATACCAAAGCTAATTTGCAAGGCAACAATGTTAACCTGATTCATAAACGTTCATGAATGAAAATATGAAGCATACTTCTGATATTTTACTAAAAAGAATAAAAGAGCTGACAGCAAATATGTCGATCATATGGATATTAGTCTTCCAAAAAAAAGAAAAATATATATGGACGAAGTGCAAAATGTGAAAAAAATATAAAAGGATAGGAAAGCAAGGGGATGCGAAAGAAAAATAGATTTGAAGGTGAAAACATATTCAAATACATTGAAATGAATATTGTGTAAATCCAAATCCATAGGCTGATTCAATAAGCATATACATAGAAATAGATGTATTGTTTGTGTGTCTTCAATGGCGATGGTCTCAAATATTTGACGGCTTGAAGATACTGAAAAAGCCACATTGTGTGGAACATCAATTGGAAATGCCGAAGACATCAACACCATAAAAGATGTATATGACAATCAGGAAGCTGGAAGAATGGAGAAAGAAAAAAACAACAACAGAGAAGGAGAGAAAAAGAAAAAAGAAAGGATAAATAAAGGACAAAGAAAAAAGTACGTAAGCAAACTTGTTCATCAGATCATGAATCAATATTATAATACTCAGACAATCATAAAAAATGAGTATTGCTGTACAATGTCCTTCTGGATGTTTATGCTCAAAAACAAGAGGACTAAAAATGGGGAGCAGATAATCATGCAAGTCAAATGTTGATAGACATTTTCTGAACTTAGATAGTACGCTAACAGAAGTCACCTAAAATGGTATGTTAAATATCAAATACAATTGTATAGATCTTCAGTGTTGTTAAGTCCTGTGGGGGCCTTACTGTCGAACTCAAGGATATACCTTGTTTCGAGCTGTCTTAAAGACTTTTCTCTGTTGCCCCCTCTACGTTGTGCAGGAACATTGTCAATAACAAAGTATTTGAGACAATTTAGGTCATTATTGTGACAACTTTTAAAATGTCGCGCTACAGGGTAGCTGGAATCAATATTGACAATAGCTCTTAAATGCTGAAGGATTCTGACATAGGCTTGGAGCTTCGTGCTGCCTATGTAATTTAATCTGCACGTGCAGTTGAGGACATACACCACGAATTCTGATCTACAGGTGTAATGACCCTTGATTTGCCTTGTATTAGGGCTAAAGGGAACAAGATATTCAGTGGTGTTTTGACCAAACTTACAAGCCCTGCAGCTAGTGCATTTAAAAAATCAATTTTTAGGTTTAAGCCAAGTACTATTGGAGGGTTTGTCCTTGCTAGATCTCCTGAGTTTTCCCTCCATTGTTTTAGCCCTTCTAAATGTAATGATAGGTTTGGAGGGTAACATGGGGGCCAAGACACCGTCAGTAAGTAAAATGGGCCAATTTTTGGTAATGATGGCCCTAATTTTATGATGTTGCTTGTTGTAGGTTGTAATCCGACGTGGTGCATCCGGAAGTAGATCATCTGTCCCAAGATCGGGTTCATTGGGATGAGGGATATTAGACTTGTCAATTAGTAAAGTATCCCTAGGTAAAATCTGTACTTTTTTGTAGGCATCCCTCAAAGTCCTCTCAGTATATCCTCTTTCCTTCATTGTCATAATAGCTTCCTCCGAGCATCTTGTTCTCTCCTCTGATGTACTACAGATACGCTTAATGCGGAGGAGTTCCCCATAGGGGATGCTTTTTATAAGGTGCTGGGGATGAGCATGCAAGATGGAATTGCCAGCAGTGGGTTTTCTGTAGAGGGTTGTTTCAATCTTGTTAGTAATGATCATAACTCTGGTGTCAAGAAATTTGACTGAGCTGTTGTCAATGTGCGACGTGAATTTGAGATTAAAAGTATTGTTGTTTAAAATCCCAATAAAATTAATCACACTGGTAAAATCCCCGTTCCAAACCATAAAAACATTGTCAATAAACCTGAGCCATGTAACAATCTGAGAGTTAAACACATTTGATTGAATCCCCATGAGAACCTGCTCCTCCCACCAGCCAACATGAAGACAGGCATAGCTGGGGGAAAAGCAGGCTCCCCTCTTTTGGGAATATAGATCGCTGCCAAACATAAAATGGTTATTGCACAGAGCCCACTCAATTAGTTCCAATAACATTGCATTATGGTTGTGAAATTTGATTGGTCTGCAGTCTAAATAGTGTTTGGTAGCAGCCATACCGGTAACATGTTCAATACTTGTATATAGTGACTCAATGTCAAGAGTCACTAGCAGATATCCTTGTTGCCATTCGATATTACTTAATTTCCTAATTAAATCACCTGTGTCTTTGATGTAGGTAGACAAGTTCTGGACTAATGGCTGTAAAAAATAATCCACGTACCTACTGGTGTTCTCACTGATGCTGTCAATGGACGAAATAATGGGTCTGCCAGGTACGGGCTTTACTCCTTTGTGGATTTTCGGTATGAGACGAAGCGTGGGGATTGTAGGTTATTCATTATGTAAAAAATTGAATTTGTTGTTTGTAATCAAACCCTGTCTTTTATAGGAGTGCAGCATTTTCTTCAAGGACTCCTTGGGCAGTATTGTAACATTTTATGTTTATCCTTTCATAACAGTTACTATCAGAAAGCTGCCTTCTTGCTGTCAGAAACTTCAAGTAACACTGAAGTCGACACTGATTCCTATGCCCACTACCTCTGAAAAAGAACTCAAGGAACACTCTGGACAATTGCTGTGAATTAATTGGAAAATAACAGACGAAGTCTCTTACCCTCAATATATTCTGTACAAGCCCCAGGAGGTGATTGACGACAGGCAATGTTCTGTTTAACCTCACAAGAGTCAATAGAAGGAACAATGGAGAATGGTCTGACAACACTCTTGAGGAATTGTATGGAGTAGTCCCGACTCAAGGAAATAACTTTGAAGTAGACACTATGACTTGAAACCTAGCTATGGGTAAACTAATATTGTCCTATAGAACTGACTGAACTGTGAAGGAGTACTGACCCCAATTCTGGTACCAGAGATAATTAACTAGAACTTCGTGAAGTGGCACCAACTAAATACATACTACGAATTCTTCAATTAAGTCACTTGCCAGAATCCCACGTTGCGCATGCGATAAGAACAACCAAAACAGAAGCGCTGACAGGAATTCCCTCAGAACAAGAACTTCACACAGAGCCGCGCTGTGACTCCGGTAAAGAGGTCAGTTGAAGTGCGCAGATTCCTGAGCAGCTGTGCGCTTCATCTCCACAGCTGCTCGCGCGCTCTCGAAGACTAGAGCGCTCACTCCTCGCTGTTTGTAATCCCCTTCGGCGGCCATGTTGGGATACTCACTTCTTCAGGTTCTGTACACAGCGCCGCAGGAACAACGTGGTGACTCTATGCTGCCTTCGCCAACATGGATATTTGGAGCCCTGCTTTAATGACCGTTGAGTTTTTGCTGGCACTGATCTAATGCTGGCTATGGTTCTGGAAGTCTTGACACTTGCTTCAATCTCATATTCTTTCTTGGGCCATATAACTACATTTCCTCCTTTATCGGATGTGCAGACTATCACACCCGAGTTGTTGTTAAGTTTGGCCATTAGATTTTTGTATTGTAACTCTTGTTGATTAGTCTTGGTGTTCTTATGACTAATTGCCCTGTAAAGATTTTTCAGATCGTTAGTAACCATCTCCTGGAAGATGTCCACAGCGTCTTTAGGCATCATGGGAGTGAAGCTTGATTTCCCTTTGAATGGACTAAGACCAGCACACGGGTCTATGTTTTTCAAAAACAAATCATCCATTTAGACACTTATATACCCATTTATTCTTCCATCGACCTTGAGATATACATATATAAAACATATGTAATTTTCAGAAAAACACACATTCACTGGATGATGTCATCAGTGATGTCATCAGTGATGTCATTTGAGATGTCATCAGTGATGTCATGAGTGATGTCACTGACCATGTCATGAGTGATGTAATATGTGACGTCATCAGCAGTGCATTGCGGGCGCGCAAGTTATAGTTAGCTGAACTAACTATAACGGGGGAATTTCAATGGTTTTGTACGAGTGAAAAGTCCAGCTAACTATAACGCCCCTGAAACCTATGGTTTTTTTCAGTGAATATATATATATATATATATATTAATTTCACCGGCTATGCCTGTTTGGCTGCTGCACCACTTTGCACGGCAGGTGTTGCGATTGTGAAGACAGAAATTCACTCCAAATTCATTTAACAAAGAAATCGCGCACTCTGGGGAATTTGTTGCCAAATGCTTTTAATGAGCCAAAAAAACACTCCGACATACGCTTTTCGGCTTTGGGCCTTTGTCAATGTCCTTGTAAAAGACGCATAGCTGAAACGCGTTTGTCGGAATGTTTTTTGGCACATTAAAAGCATTTGGCAACGAATTCCTGGGAGTGCGTGATTTCTTTGTTAAATGAATATTTATATATATATATATATATATATATATATATATATATATATATATAGATATAGATATATAGATAGATATATATATTTATATATATATTTGAAATCCTACAAAGTACTCACAGGCGCTCTCAGAGACAAAAGGAAAGGAATCAGGGAAGGAAAATGATGATTTATTCTGTCATAAATCAGTCGTGACGCGTTTCGCCTTGCGGCTTGTTCACACAAAGTGCACGAAACAAAACAGCCTCATAAATATTCAATCAATAGAAACTGACAACGGCCATGAATGGTCCGTGGATACAATGTAAATACAATGTAGTGCATGCTGCAATGAGTGCCATCTTGGAATGTATAAAACCGTGCCTGATAATCACTTTGCCGGCATGGTGCCCGACTTGACAAACGGTCGTGATCAATGGATCTTGAACACAGGATGGCTCATTTTGAAAAGTGCATGTAAGCAAACAAATGCGGTCCGTGTTGCATATAATACTACATGGCAATATAGGTTTTTGGAAATACAGCAAGTCTATGACATCCTGCTGGGGGATAAATTCCGAAGGACCAATAGTTGCCTCCCGCTCCGAAAATGAGTCAGGGACCATACTTAAAATCTCTACGTGGGACAGTATGCCCCGGGTGTGGACAGTAAAATGAGCGCTCTGCAGTGTGTACCCCAAGTGGGTGATCGATCTGGACAGTTACAAATCACAACATTGTATCCATTAGTGCGATAAGTATTGCCTGGCACAATGAAAGCATGCATTAGTGTACCCCTAGTGGGTGACTAGGTTCCTGGTCAGTCTGCACAGTGTCATGAGGCATGAAAAATCACAGTGACAGTGTATAACTCAAATATTAATGTGTAGAGATATTAAATACAAAAGTTAAAGAAAGAAAAATAGCAACAATTAACAGAGTCTTATCTGCGGCAGACGCCATTCCAGGAGAATGATGCCACGAAGAAAAGGGTAGGGACCTGTTCTATCGGTTCCATCCAAACTGTCCCTTCCTTTCCTCCTGTAGAGAGATGAAAAGAAGAAGATAAAAGATAGAAGTTATCAGATTGGATGTTCACAAAGGCATAATGTACACAGACTCGTAACTGTAAGCAGAGAAATATATACATGTACAAAAACACAGAAAAACAATTGGCACAGATTCACTAAAACTTTCGGCATTAATTCAATAGGACTACAGGCAGAGATATAGTCTCATGCAAGGCAGTACATTGGTCAGATTTGTTTCTCTTCATGTAAATGTATTGCCATTTCCTCATCCATGTTGTGGCCTTTTGGGTAACCTGTTCCTAACTCTATAATGCATCTGGATTCCTGCTTTGAGTGTGAGCTCACGGTTCCCACCCCTGTGGTTGACCTCAATTTGTTCAATAATGAAATATTGTAGCTTGTTACTGGGGTAGTTGGAGTCTTTCTTCGTAATTGCCCTCATATGCTCCAAAACGCGCTTTTTAGCCATATGTGTTATATAGTGGAGATTGCATGGGCATTCTAAAGCATGGATCACATACGAAGTGCTGAGTGTGAGGAACTGTCATGTGGTGATCATCCTGCCACTGTTAGTATTTAGGTATTCCTTCTTCATATATATGCATATACATATACATACATACATACAATCATATATATATATATATTCACTTAAAAAACCATAGGTTTCACACATGTTATAGTTAGGTGGATATTTCACTCGTAAAAAACCAATGAAATTCCCCCGTTATAGTTAGTTCAGATAACTATAACTCGCGCGCCCGCAATCCACTGCTCATGACGTCACATATTACATCACTCATGACATGGTCAGTGGCATCACTCATGACATCACTGATGACATCATCCTTGTGATAGAGTGGCGGTCGCGCGAGTTATAGTTATCTGAACTAACTATAACGGGGGAATTTCATTGGTTTTTTACGAGTGAAATATCCACCTAACTATAACAAATAATCACTTGTAAGAGTTCAAATGCCTTGGTATTTGCTAATCTGTAATAAACCTTTTACTCTGAAGACCGGTGTGCAGAAGCCTTTTTTCAGATAAGTGAATGTGCAATATATATATATATATATATGTTATCAATGTACGTATACATGAAGTTAGGTAGAGAAAATCTATACATACTTACCTTTTGATATTTTGGCCACTGTATTAAGGCCCGAGGATGTTTCCAATGTGATATTCAGGGTGCACACTCAAGGTAACATCAAAAATTAGGCAATCTTTAGAAAGACTGAACCATTTTCAGTGAAGTGTATTAGTGCTGGAATGTACTCGCTGGGCTGGGGATAAAGAGCATATATAAGGCTTTGAAAGGTTTCACATCTAAATTACTTTGATGAGAATAGCAAATTGTGGAAACTTAATGGGTGTGGGTTGTGTGGCGCTTGTAGAAAGTTGGGGCCAAAATTTATGATATTCTGTTATTGGGAATGTGTGCTTAAATCTGTCTTAATGATAAAGTGATTTAAATTAGCTGTGGTGTTGTAGATCTAGGAATATACTCTGGTGCTTTGGTGTAGTAAAGCTTACAATATTTTCTGGTGCTGCAGTGCAAGTACCACAATGTCAAATAAACAGAGTGCCCTGCATGTGCCAATATCCAATGATAAAGATGCCCAGAGTGGAGCTTTTGCATGAACCTTCACAGTAGTCTAAATGTGACGCAAACCTGAGTTTGTCTTTACTAGCCTGCAGGCATGCTATTGAATTGAGTTTGTGTTTAGCACTTGTCTTTTATGATTGAAGAGCTGAATTACTCTGACACCAACATAAGACAACTCAGCCCACCCATTAGAGGTCTCTGAAGTCACCTTGGCAGTAGATACAGACTATTTAGACTTTTGAGATTTTACTTGGTATTAATGAAGCTATACATTCATGTTTTCATCTATGAAAATGTGAATGCATAGGCTCTGGTTGTGCCTGAATCTTGGGTGAAAACTCTTGATAACAAGCAACAAGTTGTCATGCTGTATCCATAAGATCATATTAAATGTTTTCTTTTTCTAAGAGATGTTTCCTGAAACATCCAAGGTTTATGAAATGTTCAAGGTCCCTAAAGCAGGCCTTCTCTGGAGCATCCTCATCACTAATGAACCCGTTTCCCCTCTCCATTAGGAAGGCTCCTCCTATTAGCATTTTCAAAACTGAACTCAAATCTCCAGAAGAGGAAGGTAAACTTCCTTCCTAACTGTTGGGCTTAGCCCTCTCTGCAGGGTCACCCACAAAATGTTTGCCTTTACCCCTCCTGTTTTCTGAACCTGTTTTTGTTGACTGTGTGCACTTTACTACCGCTGACCAGTGCTAAATTGCTTTTACTCCCTCCTGTAAATTCAATTCAATTCACTGGAACTTGTAGACCTCATGGCTACCCAGCAAGGGCTTCCCAGCTCTAGGACTAAGTTCAGTGCCCACTGAATCAAATTATACAAGCAACTAGGTTTTCAGTTGTTTCTTAAAGCAACTCTTATCTTCCACCTTCCTTAGCCTAACGGGCAATTAATTCCATAGTTTTACAACTAACTAGGAGGAAGCCCAACCTCCTCTTCTTACTTTCCAAAACCTCAGAATCTCAACCAGGTTTAGGAGGAAGGATCTCAAGGATCTAGTAGCCCTGTATGGTCACATCATATGTTGAAGCAGATGAAGGCCTTTATTGTAATAAGCTTGAAGAGCAATTACAAAGATACTTAAATTGGATTCTCTGTTTAATTGGAAGCCAATGCAGAAAAGCCAAAGAAATCAAAATAAATTGATTTTGGTGTCTTTAAAAGCAAACGAGTCTTCATATTCTAAACCACCTGCAGTCTTCTAAACACATACTGCGGTGTGAGAAAGTGCCATCTTTCCTGCATGGTATGCCCCCACTTTTTGCTGAATTGCTGAATTGCTGAATGTACTTTGAATAAGTGTGCCCTGGACTCCTGCCAATCAGGTGCCCAGGGCCTATGTTCCATCCCTAAAAACCTAAAATCTAAATTGGCAAACCCAGGCCACATGTCAGCCCCTGGTAAATGGTACCCTAGGTACCCAGGGCCTTGTGACCAGGGAAGGCCTCTAAGGGCTGCAGCACTCATTGTGCCACCCTTACAGGCCCTGTACCCTAACACACACACTGCCCTTGCAGGCTGAGTGTCTGGGTACAAGACAAAACAAAGAGTCGACATGGCACACATCCCTGTGTGCCATGCCCACCACCTACACTGCCCTGGCATATATCAGCCACCCCTCTAGCTGGGTGCCCTATGCCAGTGGTGTGGGCACAGGAGCATGAGACCTGTGCCCCTACAGTACCCAGGCCCATTCCTGGGCACTGTAAGTGCAGTGCTGCCATTTAAGAGTACATGGTGCTGAGAGCTCGTCAAACACGAACTCCACAGCACCATAATGGCAACACTGAAGACTGAGAAGTTTGGTATCAAACTTCTAAGCACATTAAACCCGCACTGATGCCAGTGTGGGATTTAATGTACCAAGCACCCCAGAGGGCTTCTTAGAGATGCCCCCTTTAACCTAACCTACAATCCACGTCTGGTCTGGGAGGCTGCCTAGGCTCCCACACAGCAGACTTGTTGCTGTACCCCTGGGTAGGAGAGCCCCTGCTCTCCTGGGCCTGCAACAATGCACATCCTGGGCAAGATGCTAGATCTCCTCCCCCAGGATGGGCAGGGGGAAGCTTCAAAGGCATGCCACCTCTGTGAGCTTCCCCAGGCCACTGGCAGCCCCCACTATGGCGGGAAGCCTGGCCAGAAACCCCAAATAAGGACAGGGGATGTGCCAGCCTGCCAACCCCACCCCTCAGGTGGGGGAGGCGAGGTGAAGCACATTTCCGAGCGCTCGCCATCCTGAGGATGGGAGGCCCTACCCAATCAGGACTAGGCTACTGCCCACCTCCCACAGGAGAGAGGCAGGATAGGGGGTGTACCCACCCCAGGACAGGGACCCATTGGTCCCTGCCCTTCACCTACCTGTAACACCCCTAAATCTAGTATTTAGGGGCACCCTGAACCTTCCTTCCCCAGATTCCATATTCCGAAATACAAAGAAGAGCAAGACGAAAGAAGACCTGCCCTGCAGCTGCTATGGAGAGGAAGACACCAACTGCTTTGGCCCCAGCCCTACCGGCCTATCGACCCTCGAACCTGCTCCTGCTACAACCCGGCACCTCTTGTGGCCAGCAACCTCACAAACCCCGGAGGACCTGGCTAACTTTTGGCTCTAAGCACCTGGGACTCCCATAAGTAGAAGCTCTACTCAAAATCAGCTTCTAGCCCCTGGCATCAGGCCAGAACCGCGAACCCTGCACACGCTGCACCCGCCAAACCTGGCCTGTGTCGGAATGAACAAAGACCACGAGGACGACCCCCCGGCGACTGTGACCCCGAGCCCGGCACCCAAGGACTTCCCTCGACGCTCCTGATGTAGCCTGCAGCCTCAGAACCAACCGCGATCAACAGAGGATAAGATTTCCCGACACCAAAATGCACCCCTGCACCCGGCGCCCTGTGGCCCCCTGTGCCCAACTCCTGGGTACCTACCTATCCTCCAACTACCCAACTTACCTTTCGAAGTGGTGGTGGCACCTGAAGAATGTTCGTCACCGAGCTTGCAGTCTTTTTCCAAACCAGAGCTTTCCCATTGAAATCAATTGAGCGCCCGAAGGCTCAAAAGCACCCTGCACCCAGCCACCCGAGTGGCCCTGGCAGTGTAAACTCTACACCTATCTACTTCCCCATTTGCCCTGAGCAAGTGACCAGGAGCCCAGCTCCCACAGCCGCGTGGCCTGCTAGTCAGCAGGCACCAACCAAGGCCCCCCTGCCTCCCATAGGATAACATTGGGCCTAACTCACTCTGCACCCGACTGCTCCTGTGCCGCTGAGGGTGTAACAACTGTACCTACCTGACCGTGGGAGACCCCTGAGTCTATGCCCAGAACCTTAACTTTGCCAGTCGAGTACTTACCTTAAAGCCGATAACTCAATTTTCTCCATAAGGTAACTTTGACTGGTTTCTTCTGAAATTTCTTCTAAGTGTGGAGTTTTCAAAATTTAAAATATTCACCAAAAATCAGCCGAGTAACAAAAACGAAAATACTCACCTGCTATTAGGTGATCTCCCAGCGCTGGGTCTTGGTGCCCAGCACTGACCCTGAAAAATATTCACAACCGTACTTGCCAGTAACCCAATTTTCTTCCATAGGAAATCCTTGACGGTTTTTCTGTGAAATGTATTGTCGATTTCTGCAAATTTGAAATATTCTTTAAAAATCGTGTAAATTGTGAAAACGTAATTACTTACCTGTTTTAGATAAAGGTCCCAGTACTGAGTCTAGGCACCCAGTACTGGATTACAAAAGTAACGAGAACATACTATACCTGCAACTTGAATTTTCTTCCATAGGAAATCATTGACTGTTTTCTATGAAATTTCTTCTAAGTGTCAACTTTTAAAATAGCAAAATATTACTTAAAAATCCTAGTAGTGACTAAGTCGACTTTTATCACTTGTTTTTAAGTACTGTCCCAGGACTGAATCTAGGATCCAATCCTGGAATCACAAAAGTAATCCTGAAAGTAGTCTATTGCAAATAACTTGAAACTTCCATTGAACTCAATGCATTATTGTGTTTAAAATTGTGTTGCCTAGTGCAACAACTTTTAACTTTCTGCAAAAGCCAATTGCATATTGCAAAAGTATTTATATAAAGCATCTCATTCAGAGAAAGTATATTTTAATACCTATTGTTGGTTCTAAAATAAAACAAGCATATATTTTTTATATATAAACCATTGGCCTAGAGTTCAGTTATAGAGTGTGTGAAACCATTTTGCTGACTGAGTGTGTACAACAAATGCTTTACACTGTCCTCTGATACTGCCTTACTGCTCGACCAAGCAGTTATATATAACTTTAGCCTCTGCCAAACCTCTGGGGGCTGTGGACTCTGTACACACTGTACGTATTTGGGAACAGTATATACAGAGCCACTTTCTCACATGCGGACATCCTAACTAGAGAGAATTTCAGTAGTCCAGGGTAGAGAGAACCAATGCCTGAACCATGGATCCACTGTGTTGGAACAGGTAAGAAGTGCAAAATCTTTCTTAGCATTCTCAAAATGATGTTGCAGCTAGATGCTTATTTCCTAACTTGGTTCTCAAAAGTTAATTTATCATCCTACCAGATACCAAGGTTCTTAAGCAAGGATTTTGGCTGAGGACAGCTGCCTAGAGACTCAGACCAGCATACAGTGGACCAGCAATTATTATTGCTGACCACCATCACCTTTGTTTTGCTTCCATTAATTATCCTATAGCTGGATGCCTTCCATTCTGCTTCCTCCTTCAAGCTGGTCTGTTTTAAATAGCTTATCTGAAGTTAAAGATATAGTGTGTAATCTGCATATGATAGCATCGAAAGACTGTAGACTTGAACAATCTCAGCCAAGGGGCTTACATACAAAACTGAAAAAGAATGGGACTTCATGAAAATCCCTGTGGCACTCAACACCTCAGGGAAAATGTCAAGGAATAGAAAGGTTTTTCATATACTTAAAAGGTTCTCTCATCCACAAATGAGGTAAGCTAATTCAGCGCTAGGCCCATTATTTCTGATATTTGTAATTGTTGCTATAACACTGCATGAGACGTATCATAGCCACTACTTAGATCCAGCAAAATAACTGCTGTAGCCCACCCCGAGCCAGACTCATGTTAAGTTCCTCCACTACTGCTAACAGGGCTGGCTCTGTACTATGACAAGACCGAACTCTGATTTGTATAGGATGAAGCATATGCTTATTTTCCAGATATAGTGAATGGCGATGATTAAAATGTTTTTCCAGTACCTTGCCCACGTTAAACAGCAGGGATATTGCCCAGTAGCTTTCTGCTTTTAAGAAGTCCAGAGTGGGGTTTTTTAATAATGGTTTTAGAACTGCATGTTTCCAAGCAGATTGCACTATGCTGGTCCACAAGGAGAGATTAAGCATTTTTTTAAGCAGAGGATAACTTACTCATTCCACCTACCTAAACATATAAGGGAGTGCAGGATCTACTTGACTTCACAGTCAATTCATTAGAGCCATAGTGAAATTGGCTTGCACCCAATTGGCACATTTAATTAATTTTTAAGTTCCAAGTAAAGTGCTACTACTGGTACTCAGGGCCTGTAAGTTAAATGATACTAGAAGGCCTACAGCACTGATTGTGCCACCCACTTAAGTAGCCTTTTAAAACATGCCATAGGCCTTCCATTGCAGCCTGTGTGTGCTATTTTAACCTGCCATTTTGACCTGCCAAAATAAACCTTTTACCAGGCCTAAACCTTCCTTTTTAATACATATGTCACCCCTAGGGTTGTCCCTAAATGGCTCTTAGAGTAGATTCCATTGTATCGAAATGTTGAACATGTACTTTGAATTTTTACATGTCCTGGCAGTGAAAAACCCTCAAATTAGTTTTTCACTATTGCAAGGCCTACCTCTTCCATAAGATAACAACAGGTTAATAAGTGTGGGAGCAGGTAGTAATATCATGTTTGGGGTCTGGGGAATTGTAATTGAAAACCCTCTTTAATGGTAAAGTCGGATTTTAAGTCACAATTCTGAAAATGCCACTTTTTGAGTGTTGCCATTTTCTTATCCTATGTGATGTCTGCAGCCTGTTCCAGGTGTTGTTGGAAGTTCGTTTTTGTGGATTCCTCCCAGACAGTATCCCAATGGAGGGTCTGGATGTTGGCAGGATGGGCAATCCTGGCCTGAGGGGGGCGGAGCTGTCACCTACCATACTTGCACTGCAAAAGGCACTGGCTAGCTAACACACAAACAACTTCACACTAGCTTATTGTGTCCCCTGACTGCGACATGGGCAGGGAAGCCTGGAAATTCCAGACACTTCTGCAAGGGAAAAACTACAGCAGTTTCTTCCACTTGAAAGTGGGCACCAGGTACAAAAAGGGGACCCTCAAAGGACCCCCTCTTCAGGACACACCACGACCATTGGATACTATAGAAGAAGGACTGCACTCCTGCCAAAGGACTATCCTACTGCTTAAGGCATACCCTGGTGTCTGAAAAGGGAGACTGTACCTACACCCTTCATCCCAGGCTGAAGTGACTCCAAAGGTCATCTGACTGACCTCCTGTTCTGAGCTACAGGGACACAACAAGCTCCAAAGGTCTCCCTGCAACTGCCCAGCTGGCCTGCTGCCAGTGCTTAATTTGTAAAGGGATAAAAGATGTGGCTCTCGTTGGGAGGCCACTGCAGCTTGCACCTCACATTCCAGCGCTGCCAATGACAGTACATACACAGCTACTAACCTGCACACTCCTACAAGTGTGACAAGTCAGACTATTCCAGGCCCCCAAAGCCAGAAGAATGGCTTGGGAGGCAGATATTAGTCATTATTAATGCAAATTGAATAAATAAACCGCTGTAGTTGTGTTCATACTGAAATTAGCAGGACAGCGCCACCATGTGGCAGAATGTCATAGCCCCGGTGCTGACAATAAGGTGCCGGTGCAGAGCACCAGAAAGCACCGGCTCAAATTAAGCACTGCCTGCTGCACTGGACCTGCAATTTGACCTGCCTGAACCCTCCTGGCCTCTCCTGGAGTAAGTTCCTGATCCCCAGTAGGTGCCCCTCATTTCTCCTTTTCCTTTAGGTGTCGCTCAACTGATGCCACACCAATGGTGGCATCAGTTGAGCTTCTTGAAAAGGAGAAATCCTGAAGGTTTGAGCTCTTCGCAACCAACAATGGTCCCGGTCGTGCCAAGATATTTCCACCCGTGCCGACTGCCAACTTGAAGCTCCCTGGGAACCTGACTCTTCGCATTTTTGCAACCGGCAGCCACGACTGGCAAAGCAAGATCTGCACTTCACGCTACAGCATCAAAAACCCAGCAATGACCATCCACAGCACCCTGCCTGCTCTTCGCACTACAGAAACGTCCAATCGCAGCAAACTCTCTGTTCTTCATGGACCCCTGCCGGTGACACGCCCCCTCTGATTTGGATTCTGCGGCGTCCCGTTCTCTGGACTGTTGCCCTGGAGCCTGTGTCGATCTCCCTTCGACCTGGGAGAATGGATCGGACATTGTTGCCCCCGCTGCCCGGGTCCTGTGCACATGGATGGCACAGCTGTGCTTCGGAGACTGCCTGAACCCCCCCCCCCCCCTTTGACTGTCTGACTCCTTTCCCCTTCTTGGTCCTCCTCCGTTGGGTCGACTCCCTGGTTTTCTTCGGACTTGGCCCTCCTAACTCTTGGACTGGGACTCGTGTGCGCCCCCTCCATTTTGGGACCATCTCCTGTTGTCGCTCTTGTCCTTGGTCCGCCATCTTGAGAACGTGGTCTGTTCCTCCATCCCACTGGTCTCCAGCTGGGTGACTTATCGATCGTCCTCCTTCTCCATGGATCTGCTCCCTGTTCGTGACTATTGTTTATACTACTGGTCCCATTTCCGTTTTCTCTCTCTCTCTTTCCTGTCCCTATCTGCTTTTCTTACTTGTTTGTCGCTGATACTCTTGTAAATGACATGCTCTGTAAATTTGTAATATATAATTGTCCAACCCTAATCGCTTTTTAAATGTAATCTTGAGTGTTTTGCAACTTGTATATATGTAATTCTAACCACTAGAATCTGTAGTAGACGTATTTACTTATTACTGTTCTTAAATCATTTTAGAGTTTCTTCTGTTTGTTTCTTCTCCTTGAGTGAATCTTCAACTTGTATATATGCAACACAAACCTCTAGTATCTGTAGTAGGCGTATGTACTGACTACTGTTTTTCTGCGATTTTAGAGTTGTTCTGTCTGTATCTTTTATGTAACTCATGTACTTATGTAATGTAACTGGTCCTTTTGTAAAGCACTCTAACCACTGGTATATGTAGTAGACCTTTGTACTTACTACCATTCCTATAGGATTTTAGAGTTGATCTGTTTGTATCTCTTCCTTGAGTGACTTCACGTGTACATTTGCAATTTTTCCCTCCTTTCGCTCCACTTGTACATTTGCAATTTTTTTCCTGTTTTATATCTCTTATGTAACTCATATAATCTAAAGTCCTTATGTAACGCAACTGGTTCTGTTGTAAAGCTCTCTGACACCTTCGGGTAATGTTCGCGCTATATAAAATTGCATTAAATAAATAAAAAATTAAAATTAAAATAAAACCCTACCACTGTGAATGGAACTCTTCATGCTGGATTTAGAAGGTAACATTTTTAGCAGGCCTAACCTGGTCCTTCTAACTGGCCTGTGCTGCGGCACAGTCCTGCTGCACTTGTGACCTTCACCCAGTCTTGCACAATCAGAAATTCCCGAGTGCTTTTGGGTGCTAAGCATATTTTAAATCTTTGAAATTGTGTATCTCTGGTTCTACTGATTGGATTTCGTTTTTTTGGGGTCAAAAAATGTATTATATTTTACTCTATTTTTATAAATTGGTGTGGGATTTTTCTTGTGTTGTGTCTGCTTTTGTTTGTTTTGTTTTTGTTGGATTTTTCTTGTGTTGTGACTGATTTTGTGCCAAGCTACCAGAGGGTTAAGCACAGGTTAACTTAGTGACTTTTGTGGTTCACCCTGACAAGGATTGTGACTGATACTTGAGAATGAGTTACACCCACCCTCAACCAACAATCCAATTACTCACACTAACTCACAACCAGTTTTACTCTGAGAGTTCGACCACCTGCACCTATAGTTTCCCACCCTATATAGAGGTCCCACAAGGTCTCAAAACCCTGCATGTTGTTTACAATTCCTCCTTTTACTAAGAAAATATTTAAACAGTCTGTCTTTGTTACATTATGATTATTGCAAAGAAATATTGTGCACCTATTTCCGAACACTTGACTGATTTCCTTTTAAATGCACTTTTTGCTGATTAATGTATTTATGCCCCCTTTCGTCGCTGTGGAAACAGCTACCCTGTCGTATAGTGCTGTATGTGTATTGTACAGTTATCGCGGAGCTGTGCTTATGTACTAAATTTTACTGTGCTCAAACACTGCACTCTTGTGTCCTTGAGGCACCATGTAAATATAAGCCTTTTGTATCCCTAGGAGGACACAATAAAGGAGGGCTTCTAACCCTGGTCTCAACCACCTTAAATAGGAAACTGGGAAAAATTTGCCTGGAGTCCCAGCACTTTTAAATCATCAATATTTTATATAAAAAAAATCTGACTCTGGTTGTCGTAAATTTTTACCATACTAATTTTAATATGTTAGATACCTGTATTGCCCAAGAATTGGAATTCACATTATCTAGGCATATTGAGGAGATAACTATGGATTGTGTTTTACTCTGGGGAGGTGACTTCAACTGTAAGATATGCCCCTTTTCTAAATGCTCTCTATGCCATTTATTTAATGGGGACAGTGACGGTGGTCACCATTTTGATCATAACCCGTGTGGGAATATATTTAACTCCCTTTTGTTAAAATATTCTCTCTATATGGCTATTGATCTCCTAGAAAACGTGGGCCCTGACTTGCAACATATGTAGGAAGAGGCCAGGGCACTCTGATTGATTTTATTGTCTTATCGGATTATTTTAGCTTGCATTCTGTTATCTTTAATGTACACAAAAATGGACTAAGTGGTCATTATCCCCTTTCACTAGATTTGGTAAACATAATAGATGATAACTATGATCTTGTTAGAATACCCCCTTTGAATCTTGTTACAAATAAGGGGTTACTTAGGAAATGGTCGGCTATAAATCCTGACCGCGTCCTTAAGCAGATCATAGAAGTCAATTTAAGAGACCATTGCAACATCATTTATGTCAATAATTGAGACCACGAATGTTATATTAATCAGGAAGCAAGGTGCAAGACCACAGAATAATAAACGGTGGTTCAACAGTAATTGCACCTTTCATCACAGTAAATTAATTAAAGTCTTAAAAGAAAAACCCCGAGATACTGTCAAGATAAAAAATTTACGCCATAATTACAAACATGCATTGGAGAAACGTAAGACCGAGCTTAGGCAAGAAGCTTGGGGTCAGCTTCACGTGGCATGTCAAAATAGAGTTTTCAGACTTTTTTGGCGTACCGTAAATCAAGATTACTTTAATGGTTCTACCAATGATAAAATCAACAAAACAATTATGCCTGAGGATTGGGTAGACCATTTTTCTGGCCTGTAACGGAGTTGTAATAATTCTGATGTGAGGCTTACTTATCAATCTGGGAGTATTACTCTGGCACCGCCGTCATTGGAAGAGGTGGAGAGAGCCTTATCCCAGACAGTCAAGAATAAGGCCTCTGGACCTGATGGCATGCCAGCAGATTTGTTTTAGCCAATATTCCCCTCTGGCTGCCTCTCCTGACCAATTTACTGAGATGTTATTCGGCCCATGGTCCCCCAGAATCCTGGAGAACAGTGATAATAGTCCCTATCTTCAAAAAGGGTAATAGATCGGACCCCAAATGTTACCGCCCCACATCACTGATTGATTGTACATGTAAAATCATGGGACGGGTAATATTAGAGAGGCTAGAGACTTGGGCAGATGAGATGGGGAAATCTCAGATGTTCAATATGGGTTCAGGAGAGACCTTGGCACTGTTGTACAGTGTCTGAATCTGCACCTGGTCATCGCCAGGTACACCTTAGCCAGGCCAGAAACCCTTTATTTGGGATTCATGGACCTGACGTCTGCCTTTGACTGAGTGCAGAAGGGAAGACTCTGGGAGAAGATGCTCTCTATGGGTATAGAACCATCGATTCTCCACTTCTTGGCAGCAATGCACCAGGGTGTAATGGGTAGAGTGCGGTATGGTGTCAACGGCGAGCTCACTGCCCCACTAAAGATGGATCGCGTAGTCCGTCAAGGTTGTGTCCTCGCCCCTTTTTTATTCTGCCTCTACATCAACGACCTGGAGAGTAATTTGCTCAATGGGAATATGGATGTACCTCAGATAGGCTGTAGACCCCTTTCAGCACTTCTATATGCCGATGATTGTGTTTTAATGTCTAGAACAGGGGTAGGGCTGCAGAGGCTTTTAACTAGTTTTAATGGTTTTATGAGTGATCTTGGACTGAAAACAAATGTTGCTAAATCCCATGTTATGGTGGTGGGCAAACCTCCCATGAGCACAAAAACATGTTTTTATTAATAATGAAAAATTACTTTGTGTACCCAATTTTTCCTACTTGGGCATTCTTTTTAATCAAAAAAATACATGGTCCCACTTAGTGGAGGCAAGAATTGGAGGTTTTAATCGTAACATTGAGGCTCTGTTTAGGTTCACAAAAAAAACTATAAAAATCATTACAAACATATATAAGGCTCGCATGTGCGCCATCACTATGTATGGCGCTGGTATCTGGGGGGTTTGTAACATTGCTGGTCTACAGAGAGTTGAAAATATCTTTTTGAAACGGTTGTTAACAGTTCCTAAAAGTACTGCCGTTACTATTTGTCATAATGAATTAGGTGTAACCCCGCTATCTTTTCGTCTTCAGTTATCACCACTTCTGTTATGGCGTAGTATTTGGGTGAAAGAAGAGACTGTCCTAAATCATGCTATAATCACTGATTGTTTGAAACTGGACTGTGTCAAGAAAATTCCCTGGATTATGTATATACACGAGCTGCTAGGGAAGTTGGGGCTACCAGACTGTATTGACACTCCTGGTAATATAGTCAAAATTCCAAGAGTCAAATTGAAAAGAATGTTTATGACATATAGCTATGAACTCAGAGATCGTGCAGAATATAGCAAGAAAAGAGTTGTCGAATACTCATTGCTGCGTTGTTCTTTAGGTACTGAACCCTATCTCTCTTTTTTTTTAATCACGCTAAGATGTTTTATCTTATAAGATTCAGGATGGGTATTGTCCACTTATTGGTTTCCTATCCGCGAGATGCACATTGTAACACAAAATTGGATTTGTGTCCTTATGACTCAGAATCAGCACAGACACTTTACATTTCATGTTTTTCTGTGGACTCTCTACTATTCCTAGACGTGCTTTTTTAAAACCACTGTTAAGATTTTTAAATATAAGAAAGTGCAGGGCGAAGATGGCGGCCGTCACCATGGCCGAGTGAGCCGGTATTAGTACCCTCTCCGGATGAACCGCTAGGACCTACTGTGCTGCGATGCAATCACATCCTCCCGGGACGTACAGCAGCGGGAGTTTGAGATGATTCGGTGGCTGTTTTCCAGAACCGCATTATATCGCACACTTTCGGCTCACCTCTTTTTGCGGCATAGCTTAACGGCGTTGGAACGCACTAACAAACCCCTTCAACGGATCCGGCGCTTCCAGCAACATAAATCTGGTACCAGTATGGGGGGCTGTATTGCTACGATGCCGCCAAAAAATAAAAACCCCTCAAAAGCTGCAAAAGCCACAGCATCCCTACTACCCGCACTGCATACAAAGCAAACTTCTCCGCTCCCAAAGAGCAAGCGCTCGGACGGCGTAGCCGCCAGGCCTCCGAATGCAGGCTTACCTCCGGTCCCTGCGATGTTCAAACCTCGACAAGCTGTCTCTCGGGAAACGCCGCCGGGCTCTGCTGATGTGGAGATTCCACCGGCTGCAACGGGACAATCTGGTAAGGATCACATTGTTCCTTCCGTTTCTTCTTCAATGGGTGAATCTTTGTCTCCTAGCGAAGGCAGCAACAATGGAAGCCCTACAAATCTTTTGTCTCAGATGGTTACAGGGAATAATTCTGAGAATGCGGGAGGGGACCTCACAAGTGCTCAAGCTCTGCCTGGAGTAACTCCACAGCCCAGTGGCATGCTGGGAGATGTAGTCTCTGCAGATTCATCAGCAACCGCACTTTTGACGCCTGTGCATTTGCCCCCTATAGCTCAACAGAGCGCCACTATATCCTCTAAGGTTTCAAATAAAGAGGCTGATACGGATGGTGATAATTTCTACTCATTATCCGACCACACAGGATCCTCAGTTGCTGATGATGCAGTGGACAAAGGTTGGACCGATGATGAGGACAGTCTATCAGGAGACTGGCGTCTCAATGAAGTCCTGAATCCTGCTGATATAATAAGGGTCCCCTCCACAGTACGCAAGGGGCCGCAAGAGTTTGGCAGCAACACAGGTTCTTTGGCATGGGATTACTCATTCTCAGGGCAGCCGAAGGATCAATCTAACGCCCAAGACCTCGCTATTCAGGGCCCGGGTTCTAATTCTGATAATAATTTACACCCTCCACCTGGTGAGATGTCTCTCTCAATAATTTACCAAACGATTATGGCACATCGCGAGGAAACCAGACAAGAGAGCGAAAGGGCACAAGGGGCATGTCGCAGGGTCCAAAACTCGCTACGAAGAGTGATCAAATCATGCGCAGACATTGCTGCTAGAGTTACCGAGGCTGAGACTCGAATCTCCTCAATTGAAGATGACTTAGTAACCCAAAAATCTACCCTCGATACAATCCGATCCCAACGGGACGATATCCAATGGAAGCTGACTGATATCGAAATTCGCGCCCGAAGAAACAACTTAAGAGTTTTGGGGTCCCTGAGGGCAAAGAGGGCGCGGACACCCGTCAATTTGTGATTGAACTATTTACTGAGGCATTCCCGGAGGTTAAAGAGTGGGACTGGTCTGTAGAGATCCAACGCGCTCATCGTTTTCCCTTCAAGCCGAAGAAAAGTTCAGGCCAAACATCGGACAGACCCCGTGCCATTTTGATATGTCTGCATAATTTCTTAGCTAGAGAGAGGATTTTTGACCTAGCTAGACCTGACAGACAAAGATCAGCGAAGGGATGTCAGTTTTTTGTACGCCCTGATTTTTGTCCAGCCACAGTAGAACGGAGGTGGCAGCTCCGTCAGCTTATTGCTCCGTTTCAAGTGAAAGGAGCACAGGTATTTTTGCTTTTCCCCGCCAAACTTAAGGTTATTTATCAAGCTCATACAAAATATTTTGAATCAGAAGTGCTGGCCAGATCTTTTTTAGATTCAATCTAGTAGTAACGATAATTAGATCATAAAGTTACTAGATGCGGCATACTGGAAGGTGTGGGTGTATGTGCTTGATCCTTAATGTTTGATGCTTACGATTGAAGCTAATGCATTATATTGGGTGTAATGATCTAGTATTTAAGTTTCTTATCTTGCTGTTTTTTTCTGCTTTCTTAATCATTGAGTAGTTAGCGGCAACATCTGGAGGGGGGGGCCTCACGGCCTATACCGGCTTCTCCATCAAATGGACCTCGGTCCTACGGCCCAGTATGGGGGGGATCTATGGGTGCTGGGAGGGTGTTTTCAGGGTGGTTGGGGAGGTAGGGTTGAGGGTTGGGGAGGCACTGGGGAGGGTGATGGGGGGGAGGTACGGGGGGGGGAAAGAAAAAAAGAAGCTTGGAAAAACAAACAAAATACTTTGGGTCTACAGTATGTTAATCTTTGTTACCACAGTCATGATGGTAGGCTATATAGTTATTTGTCAAAATGGTGTTGGCTAGAATACGAATAGTATCTTGGAATATTTGTGGCCTCAATAATGGCAAGAAAAGAGCTTTATTTTCAAATATTGTCCATCAATTGCACCTAGAAGTAATATGTTTACAGGAAACCCACGTGCCCTGGAACAGTCGTGACTGTTTAAAATTCCAGGTTTTGATCTGATTGGCTGTTCTCGACAATCCTCGATGACAAGAGGCGTGGCTATTTTATTGAAGCGCGGGGTGGGATCCTGCGTTAGAACATTACAGGATAATGGGGGGCGCTGGGTTATTGCCGAGCTACTAATTAGTGGCATTTCATTTACTATTTGCTCAGTCTATAGCTCTAACTTTGATGACCCGGAAGTCTTAGACTACTTAAATGTTGAGTTAGCCTTGTGGCCACATCCCCTATGCCTATGTGGTGACTTTAATATAAATCTTGCAGCGGATTTTAATATCTGTGATAGTCAGGGAAACTATTTAGGTAAGAAACCGAGAGTGTTTAGGTCATTACAAGCATTAGTTCAGGAACATTCCTTGACTGACCTTTGGCACCACCATTTTAAAAACCTAGACGGCTACACCTTTTTTTCTGCTCCACATAGGAAAATGGTGCGGTTGGATTATTTCTTTCTCTCTGATCAGTATCAAGATCATACTTCAATTTCAATCTTACCCCGTATTATCTCAGACCACAATCCGGTGGTTATCACCCTTACTTTGAATGGAATTGTTAAACCTATTAAAGTGTGGACCTTTAAGAGAAAGCTCTTGACAGATCAGGCATATTTAGACCATATGAGGCCCTGGTTGCACGAATTCTTAAATATTAATAGGGACTCAGCCTCTAGTAAAATTGTCTGGGACACATTGAAGGCTGCAATTCGCGGTGAAACTAAGAGCTTTTCATTCTTTCATCAAAAAAAAGTTCAAGATCAAATAAAGATCAGGTTAGAAGCTCTATGCTCTGCAGAAATTCAGCTTGTCAATGCGATTAGGGAAGATCGTGATCTATCCTATAGTCAAAATCAGGTAGCCATTATTAGATCCTCTTTGCTTGAGTTCTTTGGACAGGACCTTGCAGCTAAATACTTTCAGTACCGCTCAATGATGTTTGAGTTTGGTGAACAGTCGGGTAAGGTCCTGGCCAAACGACTGCAGCAACGAGCTACGGCTAATCGCATCACTAAGATACAGGATGGTTACGGCAATATTCAGGATAGTCCAGAATCTGTCTCATCTGTTTTTCTTGAGTTTTACAAATCTCTATATACAGAAGAAATTATGGACCGAGACATAGATCATGACATTATCACCTTTCTATCAGATCTTAACACTCTTAGAGTTACAGATCAACAGAACATTATTCTGGCGGCACCTATAGAATGGATTGAGGTGGAAACCGCACTGAATTCATTGGCAAATGGCAAAGCTGCAGGACCGGATGGGATTCCGTTGGAATTTTACAAGATATTCCGGCTTGAGATCCGCGAGGATTTCTTGAAAATACTAAGAGAGGCACAACTAGGCCATATACCAGATTCTTGGTGCAACACAACTATAATTCTTTTTAAGAAGAAGGACAAACCAGAGCTGGACCCCTCTTCATTTCGTCCGATATCATTAATCAACACCGACAATAAAATATATGCAAACATTTTGGCAACAAGGCTGGCACGGGTGATAACGCCATTAGTTTCCATTCGGCAACATGGATTTATTCCCGGCAGGGACACGACGGACCATGTCCGCCATGTTATTGCACTCTTAGACTGGGCCCAGGCCTCGGGCTCCCCTCTTGGGGCAATCCTGCTGGACGCCGAAAAGGCGTTCGACAGGGTTGCCTGGGGGTTTCTTTGGCGGGTCCTACACTGGAAAGGGGTCTGTCTCAATTGTATTCATGCTCTGCAGTCTCTATATATAACACCTCGCGCAACCATATCTATATCTGGAAAGGGCTCAAGTTCTTTTGCAATCAGTAGGGGTACTCGACAAGGTTGTCCGTGCTCCCCCCTCCTGTTTGCCCTATATATAGACCCATTTTTGAGCAAACTCGAACTTTCCCCAAACATAGTCTCTGTTAAGAACCATACAGTTGATTTTAAAGCTTTGGCATATGCAGATGACATTATAGTGGTTACTTCAGATGTTTCCACCTCATTCCCAGCAATAATAGCGGCAGCTAAACACTACGGTCAGTACTCGGGTTATAAACTTAACGTTCAGAAAACCCAGGTAGTGCAAACGGCGGCAATGGGCTCCTCTACTGCACCGGTGGTTCACAGTGCTCGTTATCTAGGGATAGAAATAACAGCTGCAATTAATAGTTTGCCCGATAAGAACATCTTACCTATTATTGACAAAGTTAATCTTACCTTACGTAGATTAGATAAGTTGCATTTGTCTTTGTTTGGCAGGCGCAACGTCCTAAAGATGCTGATACTCCCGAAATTTCTGTATGTATTTAGGACTATTCCTTTGGAATTTGCTCAGTCCAGCCTTACCCGCGCAGAAAGATGCTGCAACAGCTTTTTATGGGGCTATCGCCAGTCACGCAGGGCCGCAAAATGGATGCAGCTACCACTCGAAAGAGGGGGGTGGTCTGTTCCCAATTTGCTCTTATACAGCTGGTCAGCATTTATTTAATATCTTGCCCCTCCACTGTTTGGGGATAGAGCAAGTCTTCCACTATGTAGGTCACCATCTATTTTTGAGATTGGGCTCGGATATGCTGCTAAGGGGACACTAACATCAATACTCGAACCCAGTTACTATAAAAAGACCAAGTTCAAAGTTATTATCTCCATGTACTCCATATGGAGGAAGGTTCGACGTAGATGGCCAATTGCTAACATTAACTTCTATACCCCCCTGTCAGCAGCCAGACTGCTCCCTTCAATTTTCCAAGATAACGTCACAATAAGATGGCAGGCCCAAGGTATTAAGATAGTAGGGGATTTGGCACATGAAGGGAATATGGCCACTTTCCTCTTTTTAAAAGAAAAGTTTACATTAGATACCCATCATTTTTTCAAATACCTGCAGGTTCGTAGTTGCCTTTCTAAACTTTTATTTAATACCCCAACGATATTTTGTAGGAACACACTTATGGATTTAATTTTTAAAAACTCACGAATTGGACCAATATACAGAACTTTACTTTCAGTTCTTCCAGATGACATATTGAAATCTAAAGCTAAACTGGAAGCCAAATTCTGCAAGCCGGATATTGATATAGCTCAGGCTTTAGAACTCTCTGCTAAGGCTCTAACCTCTGGGAGCCTGCGCTCCCAAAGTTATATGGCTTTATACGACCTATATTACACCCCGGCCAAAATATATAAGTGGGGTGGCAGGGGTGGCCACACTTGTCCTAGATGTGGCATAATAGCGGCTGATGATGTTCACATGTTCTTTTCCTGTCCTAAATTGGCCCAATTTCTTCAAGATGTTCAAACATTTATTACTGACAGCCTTAAAATCCCCTTGGTCTTATCAGCTGAGTTAGTTATAATCGGCTGTGAAACTGATATATCACTGTATAGAACGAGCCATATCACTGCCTTAATATATATTGCAATGTCGCAAATAAGATTATGCATTACAGCGGAATGGATAAATTCTGCTGCCCCAACCTTTATGAACTTGAGAGCAAGGATCTTAGCCCTTCATAGGTTGGAGTCAGCTGTTTTTTCAAGGGGGGGCAGGAGAAGATGGGAAAGGGGCACACAAATATGGGCCCCATTTACACAATGGCTGGAAAGTTAAGTTGCTTACAATTGCTCATATCAATCTAAGTTGACTTTGCTCTATACTTAGTAATACTGTTAACCTAACAATCAATGGTTTGTTCTTTTGCTTTTTGTGAACTGTTAAACATTGGGGAATACATGACTGTAATTTATGTAACAGATGCTAATGCTTCTCAATAAGATTATATGAATTGTTTGTGCTTTCAAGCTGATAATAAAAAATAAAAAAATAAAAAAAAGAAAGTGCAGGGCTGCGTTACAATATTTGCTCCTCTTGAAAGATGAATTTATTTGCCTAATGATTTATAAATATATTTCCACTGTGATGTGCCTTCGGAACATGGTGGGCAAATGATTTTATTTTGCTTTAAACAATATTTTATCATTTTTTTGAGTATATTAATTGTATGAAATGTTTTTATTATGTAATCTTTTATGGTTGATTTGCAGCCGAATAAAGATTTATTGATGGTGATGATGATATGCCTTTTGTATATAAGCCTTAGTTGTCGTGTTCTACTGCTGTACAAGGCTCCAAAACTCACGAGGCCTCGTTTGGGCCGTGCTAAGCTATGTATGACAGAGATGTTTTAAGGCATGGGCAAATTAGCCAGTTGCCCAGGGCCCCCATCTTCCAATGGGCTGCTGGGAAAATGAGCGTTATTGTTATCTCACATCTGTCTATTTCTCCATCTCCACCTTTAATGTATTCAATATTGTCAGCAGAATGTGAGTAATAAAATGCAACGCATTTCCAGACCAGGGCCTCCAAAGTATTACTACACGGGGCCCCCAAAATCCTTGAGCTGACACTAATGTATAAAAACACAATTCAGCGAGTGCACCTGTGAGACACTGTTTGGAAGAAGAGTGCACGTGCGAGATGCCTCGTGGCTTGGTAGAAGAGGCTGACGTTCCCGCAGAGGTTTAGCTCCAGAGTAGGGGCTCCTCGTGAGGTGTAAGGGTAGCACTATGTTTTAGCTGTAGCACTATGTTTTGGCTGTAACACGGTAAGATACTTTTGACAGAAAGCGTGAAACCATCTAGCGGGAATGGTGGGGCAACAATTCAGAAGCACAATTCAGAAAAGCTTGTGACAGACTCGGTGGAGTAATCACGTGTATAAGAACGGAGACCGGCCTGGGCCCTTTGGAATGCCTACCTGCTTCAACAGGTGAGAGAGAGAGAGAGGACAATAAATGAAACGTGTAAATCATCTGGCTTTAAGTGTATGAGAAAAATTCATCAGAATTCAGAACTTCTCTATCAGGGCTTGTTGCAATTCCTCGCATGGCCACAGAGTGTCACTGCGACACAACGTCTACGCAGGGTAAGGCTGTACAGATAAAAATTCATACACATATATTAAAATATGCGTGCAGGCCTCTGTGCGGGGTCAACTTAAGTAACTGACAAGGGGGCTTATTTACAAGCCTCTTGCGCCACTTTTGCGTCATTTTTAACATGGGAAAAGTGACGCACGGGTGGCGCAAGGGACTTGTAAATAAGCCCCACTGTATTTTCCGCCATGCTTAGGTGAATCTATAAATTGCTTTGCATCTGTTGTGTATTGTTTCGTGCCACACTTTGAGATTGTTTTTCATGTTATTTCGGATGCATGTAATTAGATTTTGCAGCTGACCACCAACTCGTTGCATAAGATCACAGGATGACAGCAAGAAGAATGTTTCAGTGCAAAGGGAGACGCAAAGGGCAGGGGCAGCGGTGGTCCCACGAAGTTACGGTGAACGCCTGCACTGCCTACAGTACCTGAAACATCAGGGGCCCTATTATATAAAGTGCCCCCGGCATGCCCCCGGGGCACTTTGGTATTACAGAAGGCCCGCAGATGCTTGTGCGACCCCTTCTGTAATACAGATAGCGCTGGCGCACGTAAAGCGCCAGAGCTATCTGCAGGGTTCGTTTCCTCATTTCCCGCATTGCATGGGGGTGTGCTGATATTTTGTGGTAAGCAATCATGTGAGCTACCACAATATAACTTATGTGAACATAGCGATGGAGAGGGATGTGTCCATCATGTCCTTCCTTTCATAAACATTTATATACTTATGGGCCTTATAAGATGTTGTTTAACCCACTTGTAATTTTTGTCCTGTGTAGCTTTGCTTCGGACCACTTCCACAGTGTATTAAGCCCTCTGAATCATAGACTTACAATTCATAAAAACATCAGCGGTAGCAGAAGTGACATCATCTTGCACTCTTTGACTCTCCAATGACATCACAGGATGTCATTTCCCTTGACGTTTGTCCCTGGTGACATTATGGGTGTGGGAAGCTGGCTCTTCAAATGATATATCAATAATCTGTTACAAAGTGTAAAGAGTCCCGTGGTTCCCTTATAGGTGGACAGGAGCTTGCTCTAGCAATCCCAAAGAACTCTATTAAGAGTAGTGTGGTCGAGAAGCCTTAGGCTTAACCGAGAGGAGTGCAACATCTGCAAATACGCATATTGATCAATAAATGACACACGCGACTCAAAAAGGAGATGAACACCAATTTATAAAATTAGCAAGGATCTTTATATATGTTTAGGCATCAGAGAGAAATCGTTCAGGTAAGTACATTTTTAAATATAAATTCTTTTCAGTTCAAAAAGTGGCCAGTGCAATTTTTGAGTACTACAATGTTATCCTAGGAAAAGAAGAACAAATTCTGCAAACAGGTATAGCATAGCGACCTGCGGGAACAATCTCCACAAGTTAAGGTGAGTGGCGGGCAAGGTCCGAGACAGCACCAACAGTACACCACCAGCGGCACGAGGGAGGACGGATACAGGGTGCAAAACAGCGTTGGTAGCCCAATAATATTCTATGGAGATCGGTCTCTGCGAAAAGAGGCCGCAGGCTCTGGCTAGGAGGCCAGTCGAGCTGAACCACTAGGGGGGCTCAGGCCTCACAAAGCTTGCAGACATAGGGACACTTTTGGTCCTCTTGGGCAATAAATGCAGAGGTCTCCTTAGGTGTCGGGTTTTACCTTACTGGAGCAGTCGCTGTAGAGGGGGCCTGCGTGTCGAGGCTGCAGGCGACATCGGAGCGCCCATGAAAGACTAAATCACAATGGACTCGGGTTCTGGAGGGCTGGGGGACCTTGATGACACCATTGGCCCACTTTCACTCGGGCTTGTAGAGAAGAGTGCAGTGGTGGCTTCAGGTGTCAGGTTTTGGCGGTTCCGGAGGCCTCAGAGTCAATTCTTTTGGAGTTGCTGCGAGATGCAGGGAGCAGTTCTGCTGTCCCACAGGGAGCCTTAGTTCTTTATCAAAGGCAGGCAATCTTCCCAAGTTTCTGGAGTCAACCGCTTCAGGGTGTGTTGACTTTGGTGCAGTTTTTCGTTGAGGGACACAGATAGGCAGGCAGGGCTGGTACCAGGTCAGCTGCTGATTTTCTCCTCTCTGCTTTTTCGGCTTTTTGGTGTCCTCTCTTTTCTTAGGTCATAAGGATCTGTTTCTCTGGTGATAGGGGCTCCCCTAAAGACTGAATTTAGGGGCTTTAGGGGAGTTTAGGATAGTAGCCAATGGGCTACTGACCCTTTGGGTCACAATGCCCCTACTTCCTGTGGGAAGCGGACATAAACCTTTCCCAGAGTTCTTAAGTATGCCATCACAAAGATCGCTATGTCTGAAAAATTGTGTCCACCTCAGTTCAGCCCACCTTAGGGGTGGTACTAGGCTGGAGGTTACACACCTCCCTGACAGGCTAATTTTACCGCCTGTCCAGGTGCCAAGGGGGTCCTGGACAAAGAGGGGCAGCTTTCTCTCCTGTGAGGGGAGCCAGACTTGCATTCCAAAGGCAGCAGCTCTTTGAAGCGTGCCGACCTGAGGAGGCTAATCAGCAGGTCAGCCTGTGGGTGGGGGTGTTACACCCTCTTCCCAGGCAGACTTTTGTTTTGCGCCTCCTAAGAGCAAAGGCCTAGGAGATTTAAAACAGTGTCTCAGGTGGCACGCTGACAGAAACCAGTCGGGGAGTACACCAGAGGCTGGTAGATTTTCAGGGGGCACCTCTAAGTTACCCTCTTGGTGCATGTATTGGTAAATAAATCACTGAAATTAGTGTGGGTTTATCAATACAAGATGTTTGATAACAAACATCCATATTTTCAGTGAAGCTATCATGTTGATGGGGAACTCGTTTTCCCAGTGTCCAGCACATGTTTTAAAATGGCTTCCCTGTCCACTTGTACTGGCTGTAATATGACTGACCAGCACAGGGGCATATCTGTAATATTCAGCACCCTGCCTTATGACTGTCAGGCATGCTGTAGGAATGACTTACAAATATTACATGCATTGTAAGGGGACATGGAAACAGGGATGTGTGACATGTTGTGTTTTCACTTTTGTCTGCACCAAGATACGCAATGGCAGCCTTGTATGTGCTTGGTGAGGGGTCCTTTAGGGTGGGACAATTTATGTTGCTTCCCTTAGGGGCCCTCTTTAGTACTTCAGGTCCTAGGTACCAGCTGTACCATTAATCTAGGGACTTACAGAGGGTGCTAAAGGTTTTGCCAATTGGGGAAATAATTGCACAGTTTTGGGAAAGAGCTCTGGCACCAGGGACCTGGTTAGCAGGAACCCAGTCGAAATCACATCAGTTACCAGGCAAAAAGTGGGGGTGGCCATGTCAAAAATGGTTACTTTCCTACAATGGGAAATTACATCATCTGACCTTTGTCCCCGATACCATCACAGAATGTGCATTTACTGACACAAACCTTCAAGAAGTGTAAAATGAATAAATTCACAAAAAGTCACAAAAGCAAAGTCGTGTCTTTACCACTTTTATATTGACTAGGGTCCCATTTTGAGACACTGTTGACATATGTAGCTCTTACCTAGCTACAGACAACACACACCAACCAGTAACGATAAGTCCAAGTAGGACATCTCATTACTTTTGGTGGAAATTAACCACTGTCATAGGGACAGTACTAGGTTACTAGGCATTGTTCTCACATCACTCTTTTACAGTTCCTCATCTCCTGTTCACAAACCACAATATTACCAGTACAGGCCCATTTCTAGAGGGTGGGCCAGGCTCTCCCAAAATAGCCCAATTGCCCACCCAGGTACCAATCACAATGGCAAACCAATACTTTGTTCTACTTAATGAAAAAAATAACACAGGACTGCAGCCGCGCTATCAAAGTCTAATTGTGCAGTTTCCATGTAGAATGACAATGTGTGGGGACAGAAGTGAGGTCACAGGGAGAGATTGCTATTACTGTGCAAGTGTAAATAGGAGTACGTGAGATACCCCCACTATTTCAAGACCACAAGCTCCAGTGACACAGAAATTAAGAGATGAAAATAGTTTTGTGTGAAGGATTTTGCCATTTCAAAAAGTGTTAGTGAAAATGTGCATACTAGCAGGATATATATCTTAGTAGTGGTTTGTTTTATTTTCTTTCTGTTGTGACGCTATTCCTGATTTATGGCCGGGGACACAGGAATTATGCAGCCAGGGAAAACCAAATTATGCTGCAGGATTGACTAAATTATATGGCAAGAAAAGACAAATTATGCCATGTAATGCGGCCCATTTTGTGGTAGTATTACTTCATTATTTTTATAATTTAATGCTGTCCTGGCAAAGATTACACCGCATTAGTACCAGTTTAACACCAAAACACAGCAATAGTCAACTGAAAGGTCATTAATCAGCATTTGCTAAGGGCCTTCCACTGTGCAGCAAAATGTGTCACTGAGTCTTTAGGAATGTTTGATCCGTTTGAGGTAGAAACAACTTTTTTTGTTAAAATCTCCAAATTATGCAGCAGATGGTGGGTTTTGTGGCAAATCTGTAATAATGCGGAATACCCTGTAGCTACAGAACTGCATAATTCCAGTTGCCCTGCTGATGGCACTATATTAAGCAAAAACAATGGCGATGTTTTTACTTGTCTTAATAAAAAAAAACATTTATCAAGGGTCACTAATACAACACTATTAGAAAATGGCAAGGAACAGTGCAAGTGGTTATGTTCAAAAGTTTTTTATTGGTTGCTTTCTTGAACATAGGAATGCAGCATCAAGCAAAATAAATAAATACAATACTACAAAACATGCTAAATCAAGAAAAATGAGGTAAAACGAAAAACAAATACAAACTATCAGCATCTATTTGTATACTGCAGCGACAAAGTACAGGTGATTACTCAGAGGAGACTTTAGGCAGAGACTCGGTACAAATCAAGCTTGAGCAGACTGAAATTTACATCACTATAAGAGTACATTTCATGGCGGCTTGTGTGATTAAAAGTATATGTCAAGACTATCCCACATATGTCTGAGGGGGTTTCCATGGTGAGTTTTGGAGGGCAATTGTGTCAGCCCCTCGGAGATGAGTTACCCAATTTAACCAGCATTTAAAAGAAGCTTTATTTGTATCTTTCCAATTGTTTAATATAACTTTAACTGCTGCTATCAGGAGAAGGTCCAAAAGGGCCCTATCATTGTCATTTAGATTTTCCACAATGAAGGAAGCAAAAACCAATGTGGTGAATTCTCTTTTAAGGGAGCATGAAAGAAGATTCGAAATAAAGTCAAAGACACTGTCCCAAAAAAGTTTAACGCGGTTGCAGTAAAAAAGCAGGTGTGCTAAGTCTGCTGTATCCTTGTTACAGTTCCAACACTTGGAATCCTCTCTTATCTTGTGTAAATGAAGGCGAGCTGGTGTCCAATATGCTTTGTGTAAGAGCCAAAATTTTGTCTCTGATAGGGCAGGAGAAATTTTATTTCTAGAGACTGAGGACCATGTTCTGTACCAGACCTTTTCAGAGATCGGGAAGGAGGAAAGCGATTCCCAATAGGAGGTGAGCTTTCTATTAAGGTTTGAGTGTTTAGGGCAAAGTAGTTTATAGATCCAGGATACTTGGTGTCCTAGCTTATTTATTTTTGCTTTTTATAGCGGGAGGGAGGGGGAAGAAGGCGATAGATTACCTTTCGTAATTGTCGCCTTAATTTTTAGGAAGCTATAGAATTCTCTATGATCTAGATTACATTTTGTCTGTATTTTCTTAAAGGAGATGGGTTCAACAGGGTCCACAAGTTGGTGAGGAAAGGAGATACCCTATGTGTTAAAGTGTATGGTGCTCCCCCTATATCGTATTTTAGGATTGTACCACAGTGATTCTGAGTGTGAGTGCCTTATACTGACATCCAGATTTTTTATCTAATTGCAAAAGTGCGTGTTTAGTGTTTTTAAATATGGATTTTGAGCTGCTGATACTTGTAAGTCTGGAGGTAAGCAGGGCAGCTGGAGCCAAATTGTTGAGCAGCGACTTCTCAATTTCCAGACAGACTGGAGTATAACCCACGGGAGGAACAAACCAATATAAGCGCGGTTTGGTAGAGTTTAAAGTCAGACAGATTTACTCCCCCAAGAGATTTGTCCAGCCTGAGTTTTTTCAGGTTAATTCTGGCCTTTTTCCCCTGCCATAGGTACTTGGAGATGAGAATATCTAATTTTTTATGGAACTCCTCAGACAATGTAAGGGGTAGCATAGTTATTAGGTAGTTCACAAGTGGCGTAATCATCATTTTGATGGTTTCAATTCTCCCCCACCAAGTGATGAACCTTGTGGACCATGTATCTAGATGTTTTTTGATTTTCTCCAGAGTGGTGGTTTCATTACGTTGTAAAGACTATAGGAGAGAACTGCCAAATTCCATCCCTAGGTATTTAATGAATCCCGGCTACCAGGCAAGGCCCGAGTCACCCAAAGTTTCCCTAGTACAGTAAATATTGAGGGGTTTGACTTCCGACTTATCTCTGTTCAATTTGTACCCGGAGTGGGATGAATAGACTTGAATGGTTTGCATCAAGGCAGCAATGGAGGGGCATGGATCCTCCATGACTATGAGAATATCGTCCGTGTAAGCAGCAAGTTTCACCTGGAGGTCCTTAAATCTCACACCTTCAATTGGCTGGTTTTGTTTAATAGATTGCAATAAAGGTTAAAGGGCTAGGAGAAAAAGGGAAGGGGGAAGGGGGCAACCTTGTCTAGTGCCTTGCTCAAGAGCAAAGGCATCAGATAGCGTTCCATTTATCACACTGCGTGCAGTTGGTTCAGAGTACAGTGCCATAGTCATGGTGACAAACGAACTGCCTAGATTGAAGGATAACATACAGTGTTCTAGGAATGACCATGAGACTCTGTTGAACGCCTTTTCCGCATCCAGAGTAATGGCACACGACGGCACAGGTTTTAACTTTGCCTGTTCAAGGATGTGGCACAACAAGTGGGTGTTTTCATTAGACAAACGATTTTTGATAAATCCAACTTGGGAGTTACTGATTATTTTAGGGAGGACCGCATTTAATCGTACTGCTAAAATTTTGGTGTAGATTTTGCAGTCCACATTAATCAGTGAGATTGGTCTATAGTTTTTAGGCGAAAGTGGATCTTTCCCTTCTTTGGTAATGACAATAATAGTGGCTTCCTTCATTGATTTGGGAATACGGCCTTCCTGGGCCATAGTGTTGAAAACTTTCAACAGGGTTGGTTGAATAGAGTCGCTGAATGTTTTGTAAAATGATGCTGAAAATTCAACCCGGACCCGGGGCTTTATTACCTTTCAGGGACCTAATAGAGCTAAGTAATTCTTTGTCTGTGAAGGGTTTGCCCAGAGTGTCACCATCTACCTTAGATAAGGCAGGAAGTTTTAGAGATTAAAGATATCTGGCGCATTTTCCCGAGTCAACAGTTTGTTTATTAGAATAAAGATCTTCGCAAAAAGATTTAAATGCGTTCAAAATTTCTTTTTGCTTGTTTTGGATAACGTTAGAGGAGTCTTTTATCGAGGCGATGGTGAATTGTCGCTGCTTATGTTTAAGATAGGAGGCTAGTAGTTTCCCAGCTTTATTTCCTTCACAAAGTTTCAGTGTCTTAAATTTGTTAATCCACACTCCCGCTCTTTTACTATTTTGTTATAAAGATACTTTTTCTTCATCAGATGATCGAGTACGTCTCTATTATCCAACGCATTGGCATGAGAAGGTTCCAAGAGTTTGATCTCTTTTTCTAGGGCATTTATTTGAGTTGAGTTTCTTGTTAATTCGTGCTTTGATACCAATGAGGATCCCCCTGATAGTTGCCTTTAGTGCATCCCATAATATGAATGTGTCTGTGTCTGGGAGCTCATTTTGCCTAATGTATTCCTGAATAGCGCTTTCTATCCGTTTTTTATCGGCTGGTTTGGCAAGTACCTCTTCATTAAATCTCCAACGTTTAGGGGGGAGTGTGGGGTGAGTGCCTGCTAGATTTGTGTTAATGCAGGAATGATCTGAAATCAATATGGGGACAATGTCTGTCTGGTCAATAAGATGGGTGAAAGAGCCTGATATTAAAATATAGTCAATCTAGTATAGGAGTTGTGCGGGCGGAATAAAAGGTATAATCGCGTGTGTCTGGGTGTTGAAGGCGCCATGAGTCTTTGAGGTTGAATTTGGAGCAGATATCATGGAGAATCTTATGTGAACGGGTAGTCTGATACCTACATTTAGATTGTCGGTCAATTAGAGGGTCGAGAGGTAGATTGAAGTCCCCTCCTACGATGACGAGATCATCTTGAGGCAGGTCATTTTTCTTTCCTGATACCATTTCCCAAAAGCTGGGTTAATCAGAATTAGGGCCGTAAATATTAAGGACATGGATTACATCCTCCCCTTTCTGCAGGTGAGTAACTAGCAGTCTCTCTTCATCATCATGAGTGTGGGAGATAGAAGTTATGTTTGATTTTCTGGCTATGAGAGTGATAACACCTTTCTTTTTTTGATCGGCTGGCGAACAGGAGATATGGGAGATCCAATTGTGCTTAATAAAACGGTATCTTCTTCTGACAACTTCGTCTCCTGGAGGAGAATAATGTCCCCTTTTGTTTTGGCCAGGTAGTCAAAGACTTTCCGGCATTTAATAGGGTGGTTAAGCCCCTTCACATTTAAGGATACAATATTGATATCTTCCGTTATTATTTTATTGTTGACCATCCTCTATCTCATTGATGGTAGCCTGATTGGGCAAACTCTTAAGGGTTCCATCTAATTCACACTGAAAGACCCCATGAGAACACCTAGCCTCATAGGAACCAAAGGGAGACAGCTTTTTCTACCATTAAGGATCATCTGAGCCCTAATTATGAGACTGTATTTAGAATGAAGTATACTCGTCATTGCAGTAATTACAGAAAAGCAAAAAAAAGAACAAAGCACATACAAAACATACAAAACATAACATACAAGAAAGTCAACCACCCTTTTCCCCCTACCCCTGTCCCATCCCCTCTCCCTCCCCTCTCCCCTACCCCTCCGAAAAATTGTGGATTAGGAGCTGCGACGGCAGATCCGTCATCTAGCAACCGGGAGGTTATAAACTAGGTTAACCCTAATCTGGGTGAATTTTAACTAGGAACTGCCAGGGTTTCCAACACTACCTGTGAGAAAGAAAATGAATTGGCCGTAGTGACAAACCCAGGCCACTGTTGGAACATCGTAAGCAATCTATAGCATTCTTGTACCTGTAAAGTAAACAATTACGACACCTGTCTAAAAGAGGTGACACTTCTGCATTAAAATGAAATGAAACAGGTGACACTTCTGCATTAAAATGAAACAAGTGGCACTTCTGCATTAAAATGAAACAACCCCCCTCCCGTACTCGCCCTTATTGCATTGTACACAATGGATGTTAGGAACCCAGCGAGCCTGGCAAGCTAAGTCCTACTCCACCTGAAAAACTCCAGGCATATGTCTCATGAGGAAATTAACAATAACCTAAGAGTACCTTGTGACAACATTGTCAATAAACATAGTGAAGAAACCCATTAACAGAGTAGTGTATCCCGAGTATGTCACACTCACGTGTGACTGGCACCAAAGTATACACGGACTAATATAGAACAAATGGTGGTGTGACCCTATACTTCATGTTTTCTGTTTGAATGAAGGTCCGGTAGCGGTGTCCATTTCCTTCACCGGGGAAGCTTCCAAATGTCTTTCCAGGTCTTTAGGGTTCGTGAAAAAATATGGTTTACCATGTTCAAAAATTCTGAATTTTTCCGGGCCAGCAAAGGAGAATTGAATGTTTTTGTCTCTCAGTTTGTCTCTCAGTTTAAGGAACCCTTTTCTCATGTCTACTGTATGCTTGGAATAATCCTGCGAGAAGTTTATCTGATGACCCTCCCATGTAATTTTATGATTCTTCCTTGCATAGTTGAGGATCACCTCCGTATGCTGAAAGCGCAAAGGCTTGCATATTATTGGTCGAGTCGTTTTCCTGTGTGAGGAATTGAACGTTGGGACCGTATGAGCTCTGTCCATTTCTAAAGCCTGAGGGACTTTAATGCCTGTTATCATGGGAATCCAGGATTCTAAGAATGCTCCGCAAGAGTCTGCCGAGTCTTCTGACCCTTCCGCAATACCAAAAATGCGTATGTTCCCTCCTGTTACGGTCTTCCAACTCGGCTGCTTGTCTCTTGAGATCACTCGTAACATCTTTGAGATATTGTATTTCTTTTCCGGTCTGTAAAGTCACATCTTCCAAGTCACTTATCCTCTGCTCAGCATCCATGAGCTTTGAGTTGAGCACGTGCATGTCTGCTCTAATGGCCGTGAGTTCTAGTTGCATGGAGTCTGTATTTTGTTTGGTGGATTTGGCCAGGTCATGAACATCAGCTAGTTTCTTTAAGATCATATCCATTGTGCTGTGCATGTCTGATTTAGCTTTAATTGGGGAGTCTGAGAGTGTAGGCTCAGCTTTGATTTTTTGTTTATCCCTCTGTGTTCTTTCTCCGCCATCTTGTTCAAGTTTGAGACCTGTGTGCGCTTGTAGTTGGTGACTATCGCTTCTTGTGAGTATCGCTTCTTGTGAGTAGCTTCTTGTGAGTAGATGAATACCAGTAGACGTCAGTGGCAAGTGGCAAGGACCAGTAGGCGAGAAGTAGGCACCAGCCGTGACACCTATTATTCAAGCCGGTTTAAGTGACCTGGAGTTTGAGATAACTGATCAACGTGTGACTCAGAATACCATATTAGCACAATAGTGTAGTATCACTAGAGCCTCACTTCAAGATTCGTTGGAATCACTCCCTGTTGTGTAGCGCACTGGACTGGCCTGACTTGTAAGATCTGTTAAGTGACATGGTGACTAGAGATTAGAGGTAGAAGTAGGCAACATTAGGGTCACACATAATAACTGTGGTAAGATCGGCGAGTAGTAGCACTTTATTTGCGCTGTCCAGGCTGAGTTAGGGGTCCCATTAACGGCAGTGAAGACTGCAGAACATGAAGATTAACGGACATGTATCTTGCCACACGTGGGGTCCGAATGCAGAAAAGTCAGCAGAGGTGCCTTGAAGTAGCACTACGAATAGCTTGCACAATTGCTACCCCAGATGAATGTAGAACCGTCCAGGCAAGATTGCAGACTACTGACAACCGGCTGAATTTAATGCGGTCTGCCGAACTAGCTGCTTGCGCGCCATTTTGAAGCCACGCACTTCGTGACTGGCACATACTAATTGGTTATTCGGCTCTACAAAGTTCACACAACCGTTATCCCAATGGTCAAACGCTGTCAGAGACAGGGGTGGCACAGGGTATGGAGAATTGATGGTGCCTTTACATAGGAGTTCCAAAGCAGGCAGACCGTATCTTCGCGCGCCATTGTCAGGTCAGGCAAAACGAGTCTTGTATATCCTAAGTGGCGAGTTAGGGTTGCTGCTATTGCACACGCTGCTAATTAAATTCACCCACCTTCATGAGCAGCGGGTACTTCCCGTCCAGTGGGCTCTGGTTCTGCCGTTATATTTGATTATGTTCCTTACTTTATGTATAAGTACCAGACGCCACCATTTTGTAAGTCGAGTCGGGTGAACGGCTCACACGGCTCACTTGATTTATGTCTTTACCACTCCACAAAAGACTGATTTTCAAGTCACTGCAGGCTCCACATGTCTTCCGATGTCGAGATCTGATGTCCTCTGCCTCTCACAGTCGTTTATCCACCAGAATCGCGCAGATATCGCACCTCCTTGCTCCGAGCGACAGGATTAGGCAGCCATTACCGCTGCCGTCCAAGCCACGCCCCGCAAGTGGCTATTATGCTAAGAAAATCACTGGCAACATGTGCTGCTGCTGTCCTGCCTATTCTCCATCTCTTGCTGTGCTTGTAGAAGGCACAGCTTACTAGTATAAATAGAAGGAACTTATAGGACAAACACTGCATTTTGGGGCGCAGGTGACTATATTCTCACCAAACAAAATTCCCTAATTTTGCCAGATAATTATACAGAAATGGATGATAGTGACAGCCACTGGAATTATGTGATTCTGCAGCTGCAGCATTTTACGTGTAATTATGAATTTGTCACTGTTGCCATCATCTCTTGCATAATTTGCAGATTAAAAAAAAAAGCCACCTTAAATTGATCAAAAGTTACTGAAACTGTGGCCACTTGCTGCTGCACAGTCAAAGGCCCTTCTCAAAGGTTTACTAGTCACCGTTTAGCTGCTTACTGCTGTATTTGCATTTTAAACTGGTACTAATAAGGTAAAACCTTTTTTCGGATAGTGTTAATGTAAAAAAATGACAAAATCATAAAGTGATACTACCTCGGGTTACGCTGCAAAATTTAGTCAACCCTGTTGCATAATTTGGTCTTTCCGTGTTGCATAATTCCAGTGGCCCTGATTATAGTGCAGCTATTATCCCTTCCCCTGTGTCCTAGACCGGTGAGAGAGAGAAGGTGGAGGGAGGGGAAGGTGAGTCAGAGGCATGGAAGTATAATCGGGAGGAGGCTGAGGCAGAAGGTAGGAATGCGACCAAAAAAGAGCATGGTGAGAGAAAGTGAAGAAGGGTGAGTCGGAAAGGCAGAGGAGAGGATGTGGCCTTACGGCTAGGGCGGTCAATCTCAAATCTGGGGAACCGGGTTCGAGTCCCAGCAATGACGCTCAGCATCCTGTGATTCTGGGCAAATCACTTAATCTCACTGTGCGTAACAAAAATGAATGTGTCCTTGTTAACGCAAATGGTGCTCATGTAAAGTGCTTTTAAATCTGATACCTTCGGGTCAAGTTCGTGCTATATAAAACTCTGGGGGGAAAAGAAAAAAAGGGGAGGGGCAAGGGTGAGAGAAGTTTGAGGGACAGAGAAGAGGGGGCGGAAGAGAGAGAAGGGTGAGGTGGAGAGAGAAGGATGTAGTGGAAATAGAAAGGTGAAGTGAAACAAGAGTAAGTTGATGCACAGTAAGAGGATGGCAAGGTAAGGACAGAGAGAAACCAGAATGTGGAGAAAGAGAAGGGCACAGCATGGAAACAGGCGGAAAAAGTAGAGAGAGTAGAATGATGTGTAGAGAGTGAGGTGTAAGGAAGTAGAGGGTGGGGTGATCTGGAGAGCACGGTGAAGTGAAGAGAAAGAGGGGTGAAGTCGGGAAAGACGAAGGTGAGACAGAAACAAAGACTGGGGAGGTGGAGAGAGCAGAAGAGATCAAACCTATTGTTTTAAACCTCTAGAAATATACAGTCTAAACCAGTAGACAGGAGCGGGCAGTAGGTATGGTAAGCAGGTCACACCCATATAAGACCATCTGGCATGCTCAGGCCCAGCTCTCAAACACTTGGGAGTCTCTGGACAACCCCATTTATCTTTATTGCCCACCCATGCTTCTTCATGGCCCTACCAGATCCCAAATCCTGGTCTGTTGCCAGATTGCTGTAGGTGCATAATTGCTGCAAGGCAGTTGCTACATCGTTATTAACCCACCATTGCCAGATCACCGACCGCATTATTGCCTGATCGCTGTAACATTGCAACATGAATGCGTGAGTCCCACTGCCAGTAAGTAAATATTTTCCACGTTAGTTTCAGTGCACCCTTCAGTAGGGTCATGATTGCTATATCATTGGCTAGGCATAATTTGCAGACTGCTATAAGTGCTGCATTCGCAGATGGACATAAGTGCATCAGCATGTTCAGATTTCGACGTCATCAGCTTCTTTTATTTTCTCCAGCAGCTCATGTCGCTTTCTCTTGGCATGGACGATGGGAGCAAAAATCTACAGGGGGCATTTATATTCTGGGGGGTTGGAGGGCAGGGTAGATGCAGCCACTTAAAGCATACCTAAATAGGTAAACTGTTGAATCCTTGAGTGGCACATGGTTGTGAGAGAACATGAAGAAATAGAAGCAGCATACGGGTGACAGCACAGCCAATTCCTTTCTTGTGAGTGCAGACCCCAGATTATACCTTAGTTGACCCACAGAGGACCCATCTTTAGTGCTCGAGCAGAAGACATGGTGCACTTTCAATAGATGCTGTGAGAAAAGCAAACCAAACATCAAAGGAGGAACGCAACAGCACTGGTCCTCCTGTGGCAGGAAACATGACAATGTGAAATCACCAAAGTAGTCAGTAGTTTAAAAAACATGCTCTTTTTTCCTTCCCGTCACTTCATTCTGTTCTCTAAAAATGGTATTGAGGGCCACTTTAGTGCCCCTTAATAAGACCATGAATGTATGAAAGTCCTCCCAAGGCAACCTGAAAGAACAAGCATTGGCAAAGGCCAATAGGTCTCGCCTTTGGGACCTTATAAGTGTTTAGCCATGCAACAGTTGCATAACTAAATACTTATAAGGTCCCAAAAGCGAGACCTATTGGCTATGCCAAGCGGCCGTGCGGCCGCGAAAGTGAAACGGATCGCGATCACGATCGCGATCAAACATCAAAGCGGCCGAAAGTGAAAGTAATCACGGTCAAGCATGCACTGTAGCTCTAGGCTGGCCTGGTAGCACTTTTTGGAGCCCTCTCAATAAGTCTCGCCAGACCAGCGCATGCACTGGGTCAGGCGAGACCTAAAAAGCCTGATATGCAAGCTAGATCAAGAGACGAGATAATGTAGCAGCTGGTAAACATACCTTAATTTCACTAACTCAGTCCGGTAGATGGCGCTGTCTCACTCTTATCTATGGTGGACAGAGGGCACTGAGTTCGACAAATTAATTGCAGGAGGAAACGGATGGCCGGGCATGTTGTGAGCAGTGCAGGCGATCATATGATCGTCTCTAAAGAACTTGTCACTGCCCAGTGCTGCTGGGCATACTTGGACTGGGGTCCCCTCGTCTCCTGTGGGACAAGTGAAAACGTACTGAATTGAGATGGACGACCCACTTAATACTCGAGCCAGAGGCCTGGCTCTGGCACAGCTCCAAGTCCTCTTGGACCCTCGAGCCCAAAACGAACCGAGCTTTAATGTGGCTTCTGCCTGCAACTCACCCCCATCATGCACTGAAAAATAAAAACAAGGTAGCCTTGCGTGGCTTGATAAATCTAGAGTAATGCAGTGCAACCCAAACCGCTGTGTTGCGTTACTCTGCCTCAGGGAGGAGTTCCATGGGTAGAGCATGGGTGTTTCCACGCATCCACCCTTGGATTTTTGCGCATTCCCAGATTTACTATTAATGGTCTATTACTGGTAAACCTGAGATACTATTACTGGTAAACCTTAGAATGCATCAAAATTCTACGCTTACCCAGGGAAGGCATAACAAGGAGAAATATCTTTATTTCTTCTTGCTACTTCCTCTTTCTATGTGTGCTAGAATGCAGCAAGTATAGAAAGAGGAAAATGCCTCAGGGGATTGTTTTTGTGCAGGAAAGTGTTCCTTCCTGCATGAAAGCAATCCTGCTTACAAAGCAGGCACCCTTGCACTATGGTGCTCAAACGGCACAAGTGAAACACATGAAAAGTGTAAACCAGCTTTTTTTGGGAATATTTGAAAAGAATGTTATGCATGAACATTTGCTTTATAACACAAGCAGTAGAAAAACATGGCATAATTAGCAATCTCAATTAGGCTGATACAAGTCGATGGCGTTTCAACCTTCATGACTTGAGGTCATCATCAGGACAAGGGAACACAAGGAAGGTAACTGCTGCCTAATGGGGCACAAATTAAGAGTTATCCCTAACAACAAATATACTTAGATCAATGCAGATAAATATGGGGTATGTGTTTTAAGGTACCTGAAGGAAAGCCAAGGCACCTGAGAAGTAGGAAAAAAGATAAAAAGGGATGCGTCAGCCACCATTAGCATAACTTGGATGAAGCAACCTCTTTTAGGACTAGTAGAAGTATGGCCCATACTCTCACTTGAAACAAACCGCCGGAGTGTATATGTCAGGACCTGGGCCAACCCAGCTGGTCACCAGGGAAGCGGGAGGGGGTCCACAAACTGTCTTTCTAGGTATGTGAGATATCAAAACAAGGATGAAGTTGTTCAAAGGGCTGTAAGAGACAAATCAGAACACCCTGGTCAAATGATGGCGTGAGGAAGACAGAATTAATCGAGGTTGTGCGCATGGGGACTCACCCATTGATGAATATGGCTTAAAGGAGAAACACATCCGTGTTTGCTAGATATAGGAATACAAAAGAATAATTGGGTCTCCAAATGAGGAGGAATTAATCTGAAAGGGCTAATAAAACTGATGATTAAGGGAGGCCGCGCTATTAATTAAAGGCAGCACTGCCCAGGTGTTCTTACTAATCCAACGGAAGATGGAAATGAAGTGGTGGGCGGGGCCCGCTGGAACCTGTACCCCCTGGCTGTACAGGGGCTTAATGGGCTGCTTGCAACAATATTTAGCAAAAGATCAAAAATGAATCAGTAAAAGAACAGTTAAGAATACTGTCTAGAGGTGAGCTCGCTATAGCTTAAGGGCAGCATTGCCCAAAGGTATTTGTGCTGGCCCAAGAGGAAACCAGAAAAGGTTTGGGAGTGGAGCCAGCCGATACCTGTCTCTCTCAAGTGGGACAGTGTTGGAATTAGCAGCACGCATCACCAATTTGCCAAAATCAAGATGAGGACAATTGAAACCGTAACGCAGGCAGCACTATATTGAAAGACTATGTGCATGACTTGAGTGACTTAAAATTAGCAATCACCCTGTTTGGTCACTCAACAGAGCTTATAGCATGGGAATTTTAACTCGGAGCGCATCCTGAATAAATCAGGAGCTACCCGTCTGAACAAGGGTGACTTTACCACCGTACCTTATAGATAGGCTGACATTTCACTCGTTCAAAACCAAGAAATTCAGCCGTTATAGTTAGCTGAGCTAACTATAACTTGCGCCCCCGCAATGCACTGCTTATGACCTCACATATTATATCACTCATGACATGGTCAGTGACATCACTGATGACAACTCAAACGACATCACTGATGACATCAGTGATGAAACCATCCACAGCATTTTTGACACACCCACTCACACCCCTATAGAATCTTTTATACATCCCATCTACTGCCACTCACACACAACCATTCACAAACCCATTCAGAGCCATGCGAGTACTTGCACACCCGCTCACTGATTAATTGATCTACATACACATACACTCGTTCACCCATACTGCCACTCATAGACTCACTTACTCACTAATACAGACATTGACATATCCACTCAAACAGCCATACAGGCGCTCACACACTGAGTGAGTCACTCATACAACTACACACACACCTAGACACTCATCCGTATAGTCAATCATACAGCCACTTACTCACCCAAACAGTTACACACCCACCCACTTACTTACTCATACAAATAGTAACACATACTCACTCAGGTATACTGTCACTGACAGAAGCATACACTCATCTCACATTCACTCACACCAATATACAGTCACTCATATACCCCGTCACTCATGTATACTGCCTTTCACATACTCAGTTACTCACCCATACTGACACATGCACTCAATCACTGACACAGTCATACAGACGCTCACTCACCCATACAACTTCTCACACATGCAATAGTACCCCATACAGTCACTGACTCACCCACTCACTGATCCATACTGGCAGTCACACACCTCTTCCCCCACAAACACAGACACCCAGACAAACATAGTCGTAGTCAGACAACCAATCAATCACCCATTTAGCCATTCACATACCCACTAACACACTCATACACCCACTTTGATATCAACTGACAGACAGATAAACGCGTTCACGCAGCCAGTCACTCACCCATACATTCACTTAGACACCTACTCATTTGCTTATACAGTCAGTCACACACCCACTGAGTCATCCATGCAGTCACTCATTCATCCACTGATTCTACAATACACCTTGGTATATATTTTGAACACACATAAACTTTTTAAAAACACTCACAGTCACTGGATGATGTCATCTGTGATGTCATCAGTGATGGCATTTGAGATGGCATCAGTGATGTCACTGGCCATGTCATGAGTGATGTTATATGTGAGGTAATAAGCAGTGTTTTGTGGGGGCGTGAGTTATAGTTAGCAAAGCTAACTATAATGACTGAATTTCTCTGGTTTTGTATGAGTAAAATGTCAGCCTAACTATAACATCCTTGTAACCCTTGTTTTTTTCAGTGAATTTCTAAGGTTTTTTAAATGCTAATTTCTAGCTATAACATCCTTGAAACCTGTTGTTTTTTCAGTGAATATATATATATATATATATATAATAGATAGATAGATAGATAGATAGATAGATAGATAGATAGATAGATAGATAGATAGATAGATAGATAGATAGATAGATAGATATGCTTTTGACTTACTTCACCTTCGTGGTAAATATTAACTGTGTAACTGTGAGACTGTAAGCCCTATCAGGGCATGCTCCGCTCCCTGAATTTCCTTCACTTCCTACTGCCCCAGGGGCACGTTGCACACTACCGCTTTTGGCTGTCCACACGGTCTAGTAGTTGCCAATTCCAGCATTCAATTGAACTCTCACTCATTCAGACACATAGCTCCTGATTCATTCAGGATTGTTGCGAGTGAAAAACCCATGCCGTAAGCTCTGGTAAGTGCCCAAACTGGGTGATTGCGAATGTTAAGCTGCTCAAGTTACGTACATAGTCTTTCAATATTGTGCTGCCTGCTTTACAGTTTCAATTGTCTCCATCTTGATTTTGGCAAATTGGTGATGTGTGCCTCTAATTTCAGCACTGGCAAGCTTGAGGGAGACAGGTCTCGGCTGGCTCTGCTCCACGTCCCTTTCTGGTTCTCTACTGGGCCAGCACAAATACCTTCAGGCCATGCTGCCATTAAGCTATAGTGAGCGCACTTCTAGTCAGTATTGTAAACTGTTCTTTACTGATTCCTGTTTGATCCTTTTCTAAATATTGTTTCAACAGCCCATTAAGCACCTACACAGCCAAGTGGTACAGGCTCCAGCTGGCCCCACCCCCTACTCTATTTCCATCTTCCATAAGGTTAATAGGAACTCTTGGGAAGTGCTGCCTTTCAATTAACAGCTCGTAATCATCACATTTCATTATCCCTTCCAGATTCATTCCAGGTCATTTGGAGACCCAATTATTCTTTAAGTATTCCCATATCTACCAACACGGATGTGCTTCTCCTTTAAGCCATATCCACCAATGCGAGAGTCCCCATCTGTGCAACCTTGATTAACTCAGTGTTCCTCACGCCATCATTTGACCAGGTTGTTCTGATTTGTCTCCTCCAACCCTTTGAACAACTTCATCCTTTTTCGATATCGTACATAGCTTGAAAGGCAGTTTGTGTTCCTCCTCTCTCCTCTCTGGTGACCAGCTGGGCTGGCCCAGCTCCTGACATATACGATCCAGCAGTTTGTTTCAAGTGAGAATATTGGCCACACTTTTACTGTTCCTAAAGGAGGTTGCTTCATCCAAGTTATGCTAGTGGTGGCTGATATAGCCCTTTTTTCTCTTTTTCCCTCCTTCCCAAGTGCCTTGGATTCCCTTCAGGTACCTTAAAACACGTACTCCATATTTATCTACATTGATCTAAGTTTTGTTCGTTGTTAGAGGTAACTCTAATTTTGTGCCCCGGTAAGCAGCAATTACTTTCGCTGTGTTCCCTTGTCCTGATGATGAGCTGAAGTCATGAAGGTCGAAATGCCATCGACTTGTATCAGCATAATTCGGATTGCTAATTATGCCATGATTTTCAACTGCTTGTATTATAAAGTAAATGTTCATACATAATATTCTTTTCAAATATTCCCCAAAAAGTCTGGCTTACATTTTTCACGTTTCACTTGCGCTATTTAAACACTTTCTCAGAAGCACAATGTGTTCACCTTGAACCTAGTACATAACTAAATAAGCATTGTTGTGAGAAAGTGGCTCTGTATATACTGTTCCCAAATAGGTACAGGGTGTACAGAGTCCACAGTCCCCAGAGGCTTGGCAGAGGCTAATGTTAGATATAACCTTACTCTCTAAAGTGGTAGCTTGGTCGAGCAGTAAGGCAGTATCAGAGGACAGTTTAAAGCATTTGTTGTACACACTCAGTCAGCAAATGGTCTCACACGCTCAATAACTGAACACTTGGCCAATGGTTTATACATAAAAAAAATATATGCTTGTTTTATTTTAGAACCAACAATTGGAATTAAAATATACTTTCTCAGAATGAGATGCTTTATATAAATACTTGATGAAAGTCGACTTAATTACTGTGATGATTTTTAAACAATATTTAGCTATTTTAAAAATTGACACTTAGAAAATATTTCAAAGAAAACAGTCAATGATTCCCTATGGAAGAAAATTCAAGTTGCAGGTACAGTATGTTCTCGTCACTTTTGTAATCCAGTACTGGGTGCCTAGACTCAGTACTGGGACCTTTATCCAAAACAGGTAAGTAATTACGTTTTCAGATATTATACGATTTTTAAAGAATATTTAAAGATTGCAGAAATTGACACTTAGAAGAAATTTCACAGAAAAACAGTCAATGATTTCCTATGGGAGAAAATTGGGTTACTGGTAAGTACAGTTGTAAGTATTTTTCAGAGTCAGTGCTGGGCACCAAGATCCAGCACTGGGAGCTCACCTAAGAGCAGGTGAGTAATTTCGTTTTCGTTACTCGGCTGATTTTTGGTGAATATTTTAAGATTTGAAAAGTCCACACACAAGATATTTCAGGAAAAAGACAGTCAATGTTACCCTATGAGGAAAATAGAGTTATCGGTTTAAGGGTAAGTACTAGACTGGCAGAGTTGAGGTTCTGGGCATAGACTCAGGGGTCCCCCAGGGTCAGGTAGGTACAGTTGGTTCACCCTCAGCGACTCTAGGGCGGCCGGGTGCAGAGAGAGTTAGGCCCAATGTTATCCTACGAGGGATAGGGGGGCCTTGGTTGGTGGCTGCTGACTGGCAAGCCACGCGGCTGTGGGAGCTGGGCTCCTGGTCACTTACTCAGGGCAAGTGGGGAAGTAGGTAGGTGTAGAGTTTTCACTGCCAGGGTCACTCGGGCGGCTGGGTGCAGGGTGCTTTTGAGCCTTCGGGCGCTCAATTGATTTCAATGGGAAATCTCCGGTTTAGAAAAAGACTGCAAGCTCGGGGACGAGGATTCTTCAGGTGCCACCACCACTTCGAGAAGTAAGTTGGGTAGTTGGAGGATAGGTAGGTACCCCGGGATTGGGCACAGGGGGCCGCGGGGCGCCGCGTGCAGGAGTGCCTTTTGGTGTCGGGAAATCTTACCCTCTGCCGATCGCGGTAGGGGGGGCACCTTGTTCTGATGCTGCAGGTTGCTTCAGAAGAGTCGAGGGAGGTCATTGGGTGCCGGATTGGGGGTCACAGTCGCCGTGGGGTCGTCCTCGTGGTCTTTGTTCACTCCGGCACTGGCCAGGCTTGGCTGGTGCAGAGTGTGCTAGGTTCGCGGTTCCGGGCTGCCGCCAGGGATTAGAGGTAGGCTTTTGAGGAGAGCCTCTACTCATGGGAGTCCCAGGGGCTTAGAGCCAAAAGGTAGCCAGGTCCTCCGGGGTTTGTGAGGTTGCTGGCCACAAGAGATGCCGGGTTGGAGCAAGAGCAGGTTCGAGGGTCGACAGGCCGGTAGGGCTGGGGCCAAAGCAGTTGATGTCTTCCTCTTTTTAGCAGCTGCAGGGCTGGTCTTCTTTCTTCTTGCTCTTCTTTGAAGTTTGGAATTTGGAATCTGGGGAAGGAAGGTTCAGGGTGCCCCTAAATACTAGATTTAGGGGCATTAAAGGGAGGTGAAGGGCAGGGGCCAATGGGTCCCTGTCCTGGGGTGGGTACACCCCCTATCCTGCCTCTCTCCTGTCGGAGGGGGGCAGGAGCCTAGTCCTGATTGGGCAGGGCTTCCCATCTTCAAGATGGCGAGAGCCCGGAGATGTGCTTCACCTCGCCTCCCCCGCTTGAGGGGTGGGACTGGCAGGCTGGCACATCCCCTGTCCTTATTTGGGGTTTCCGGCCAAGCTTCCCGCCAGAGTGGGGGGTTGCAGTGGCCTGGGGAAGCTCACAGAGGCAGCATGCCTTTGAAGCTTCCCCCTGCCCATCCTGGGGGAGGAGATTTAGCACCTCGCCCAGGATGTGCATTGTTGCAGACCCAGGAGAGCAGGGGCTCTCCTACCCAGGGGTCCAGCAACATGTCTGCTGTGTGGCAGCCTAGGCAGCCTCAGAACAGACGTGGATTGTAGGTTTAGGTTTCAGGGGTCTCTCTAAGATGCCCTCTGTGGTGCTTGGTACATTAAGTCCCACACTGGCATCAGTGTGGATTTAATGTGCTGAGCAGTTTGATACCAAACTTCTCAGTCTTCAGTGCTGCCATTATGGTGCTGTGGAGTTCGTGTTTGATAAGCTCCCAGCACCATATACTCTTAGATGGCAGCACTGCACTTACAGGACCCAGGAATGGACCTGGGTACTGTAGGGGCACAGGGCTCCTGCCTCTGTGCCCACACCACTGGCATAGGGCACCCAGCTAGAGGGGTGGCTGATGTATGCCAGGGCAGTGTAGGTTGTGGACATGGCACACAGGGATGTGTGCCATGTCGACTCTCTGTTTTGTCTTGTATCCAGACACTCAGCCTGCAAGAGCAGTGTGTGTGTGTTAGGGTACAGGGCCTCTAAGGGTGGCACAATGAGTGCTGCAGCCCTTAGAGGCCTTCTCTGGTCACAAGGCCCTGGGTACCTAGGGTACCATTTACCAGGGGCTGACATGTGGCCAGGGTTTGCCAATTTGGGTTTTGGCTGTTAGGCAGTTTTTAGGGAAGGAACACAGGCCCTGGACACCTGATTGGCAGGAGCCCAGGGCACAACAATGTTGTGTTCAAATAATTATTCCAAGGGCCACACTTACCATTGACCCGCAATATCCATTAAATAAGGAGCAGTTGGCAACGTGGAAGGTTCAAACGTTTATTATCATCATAGATCTCTATATAGAGGAGCCTCGTCGATCCTCACCCATCAGGTGCGCCGAGGAAGACTGCTGGCTCCTTGACAGTAACACACTTTTATACATTTATCAGCACAGCATACAAAACCTTATATGTGGAAAGGTACCAGTTAGTCCTGGCGCCCCTAATGAGCTCATGCCTATTTCTAGTTTCGGTTACACATAGAAAGGGTTACTATCTTTACAGAGAAGGTCGGAAGGGTGACTCCCTTCTCGTCCCAGTTCTGGAGGAATTCGCTTGATACTCCCTTTTAGCAGATGTGACCTTGCTTCTCAGCAACTCTGTCTGTCTCCTAATTATTACCGTGAAAAGGGAAGGCAGATGGTGTGTAAGAGGACCACGTGACTCCTAAGAGCAAGAGCCGCAATCCAAGATGGAGGCAGTTTGGTTCTCTGCCCTTTTGTCATGCTAAACGTAACGGGGATTTCGATCCTTCCAATGCACCGTGGCTAAGCATACCGTCATTAGATATACTGCGCTAATCATACCATAATGACCTGAATACCTCAGAACGGCCCTTTTAGTGCAGTATAACTAATAACGAAGTCAGTCTTCAAAAATACCCTCATCAATCTGCATTAAATCATGCGTCTCCTTCTGAGTCCGCTGAGCATCGATCCTGGTTTGGTTGGACGGGGGCTTAGGGATGGATCGGCGAACCTGAGTAGCACAATATGCACAACAGGCCGGCCCGCATTGTAGACAAATGCAACAGGTGAAAAGGAATCCTACCACCCCCAAGAGAATCATAAATAACTTCCATCCCCAGGCGGTCACCAAACCCCAGAACCACCCGGACAAGGACCAAGTACCAGTGTCAGTGTGAATTTCAGAGGCTAGTCGATGCAGTTTCTGGATAGCTAGATGGACGGAAGGGGCGGAGTCAGGTATATATACACAACAGGAACTGCCGATGACCCTACAGGCTCCACCACGATCTGCTAGGATAACGTCTAAAACAAGACGATTTTGAAGGGTCACGAGCCGGGTCGCCTGGAGCTCTACTGTGATATTAGTTAATATCCCTGCAGTAGTATTAACCACCCCTTCCACCACTCTGGATAACCTCCTAACTTCCTTACTATTGAGGATGGGTCCCCATATGGGCAACGCCCCTTTTATAATATCAACAAAATGTTGTGCTGGAGTGTCAGTTTGATCAGTGGCATCATTACGGGCGACTTCAGCTGTTAGGCTCCGCCGATTTAAGGAATGAGACTTATGATAATCAGAAGGAGCTATGTACACCGGTGGGTAAAGGAAAGACAAGTAACACCTACCCATCCACCCTCTGGGTAACCAGGTGTAGGCGTTTTCACCGCACACAAAATAAACATTGGGAGGGGTGAGTGTAGGGGGGCTACTGTATGTCTGCAACCTATAAGTGTAATTACATCTGCTATATCCTACGAACAAATGCCCCATCCCCTGCACACAGAAAGAGGAGGATGTATTCAATACCGGGACCGGAATGATTTTTTCATTTGAGACATTTCGCTCTTGGAAGTATTTGAAATATTCAGTAAAGTTGAAGGTCATGAAATCCAGTACTTCATCCCTCAGCCAGGTATCATTTTCATGATCGGTATATACATTCATGCAGGCAGTGGGGTCAAGGGTACCATCCGTTCCCTCAGCATTAGGGGTAAAACCTTGGTGTGTCTCTATATATGCTAAAATCAAGGCGTAATCCTTCTCTGAGAATCGACGTTCATCTATAGTGTAGTGTTCGTACAACATGGATAACATTTTAAACCAAGCTTCACAACTACCTAAGTAAGACAAAGGCACTGATATAAACAAATCTTGCTTATGCATCACTGACGGGAGAAGCCCACAGACCCAACAATCAGTAACGTTTGTGGAGCTATGAGTCTGGTGCAGCATTTCGATAAAAGCATTATGTACATATGTCTGTCGGTGTCTTTCTTTATGAGGAGCAAAAGTCTGGAAATGATGTTCCTTAGGGGCAGGAGTAGACATTATCAGGGTGTGCACAGGATGACGAAACTCTAAATATATGAACAAACCTAAGCATAGTACAAATGATACCATCAGTATAAAAATGAAAACAATTTTAACACGCAAGCTCCATGAAGAGAACATTGGCAAATGCGGGGGAACAGCACGGGGTACTATGGGACGCCCGTCTTCAGGGACAAAACGAGCAAAAGGGTACATTTTCCTCACTAAAAGTCCAATATAATCTCGGGCAAAAAGGGGTCTACAAGCAGTCCATCCTGCCGGAGGGTGCTTCTTTCCTGTGTCCGTTTAGAGCCTCACAGGCAGACTCCTATTGTTCAGAAAAAACACAAAAAGGAAAAAAGGGTAAAAACTTCTCGCGTTGGAGTCACACTTGACGCAACTCGTGTTGAAAAGAGACCTCCACCTGGGCCCTTGTTCGTCTAATCAATGTCTCTATCTTCGTTCTGAACAGAGCTTTACTTAAAGTTCCATGCTCTCAACGAGTTCAGTCCAGTGTTCCGACAATCCTCAGGTCTCTGCGGCGGCCTCCAGCTGCACTTGCCGGGGCTAGACCTGGGATTCGTCTATTTCCGGGGCCGCAGGTGATATCGATCCCGACCAGGGGTTTCAGGATTCGTGAACAAGGTGGGCACAGTGGGGTCAGATGAGGAGCTGGGCTCCCAACCAGATGCTTCACTTTGGACGATTGGGTGGCGACAGAAAGGGGTTTCAACGCCCACAGCACTCTCCCCTCGCCCGTCAACCTCTCTGCGGGTGTCCGGGGAAAGTGACTCTTCTGTGCTGGGCTCACCTTGAGTCGGCTGACCTTCCTCCTGGTCCAGTTGCTCCCTTGGCAATGGGAGAGGAACTCGCTTAAGATGGGAGATATGGATCCAGTGCTGCTTCCCTTCGACTTTCACCGCTGTTCGCGTGGCCAGGAGCTCCTGGTATGGCCGGGACCAGCGCAGATCCAAACTCGATTTCCGTTGGTAGTTTCGGACCAGGACCCACTGTCCTGGTTCTACGCCGTGTCCAGGACCCTCCGGCAGGGGCTGCAGTGTGGCAGATATCTGTTGATGAATGGAACGAAGATCTTTAGTCAGAGCATACAAGTAATCAGTCAACATAGGATATTCAATGTCCCTGAAAGATTTGGGCCGGGGTACTCCCCATACGTTGGCAGGTCTGCCGAAAATGACTTCGTAAGGGGAGATACCGCTCCGTGAATGGGGAGTAGTTCTTACAGACAACAGGGCCAGGGGGAGGAGATCGGGCCATTTTAATCCCGTCGTGTCCTGAAGCTTAGCCAATCGCAGTTTTAAAATTCCATTATATTTTTCAACTAGACCCGCTGACTGGGGATGTCGAGCGGCATGAAACTTCTGCCGGATGGACAGGCCCTTACATACATACTTAACTAAGTTAGCATTAAAATGGGTCCCATTGTCACTCCAAATTACCCGTGGCAATCCATATCGAGGAAAGAACTCTTTTACCAGAGCTTTCGCAGTTGCCAAGGCAGTGTTCTCCTTCGTGGGGTACGCCTCTACCCATTTGCTAAAGGTACAAATCACCACCAGCACGTATTTCAGATTGTTAACTCGCTCTAGCTGTATGTAATCCATTTGGAGTACTTCGAAAGGCAAGGTGGGCGGTGCAAAACTACCTGCTAGGACGGGGATACTAACCCCAGGATTATGCTGGAGACAAATTATACAATGCTGGACCAAGTTCCTAGCTGTCTTGGGGATATTGACATTATACCAAACAGAATCCAATATGGCACAGATGGCCTGAACTCCTACATGCGAAGGTCCGTGTGCCAGAGTTACCACCGCATTTACAAAAGCGTTCGGCAGCAACCATCTACACCTCTCTGACAGATCGGTCCAACACCCATTCTCATCAAGCCTCCCCACTTGCTCCTGCCAGTATGTCAGTTCTTCTGGGGTCACCTCTTTCTGCAGCTCTTTCACGCTATCTATGGTGTTATTAAAAACCTCTGCTTCTATCATTCTTGTCACTACAAGCATGAAAGTGGTGTCAGACCGGGCCGTTTCCTTCGCGATCTGGTCTGCAAAGAAATTTCCCCTCCCCACGTCATCAGTGATAACTTTGTGTGCACTGCATTTGACTATAGCCAGGGTCTTGGGCAATGTTAATGCGGCTAGTAACCGTTCAACTAGTGGCCCATTCTTTATTCTCTCACCATGGGATGTCAGGAATCCTCTTTCCGCCCACAACCTCCCAAAGCTGTGCGCTACACCGAACGCGTACTGACTGTCGGTGTAGACGTTCAGCCTGATGCCTTTTCCTAGTTCGCAAGCCCTGAATAATGCAACCAATTCGGCTGCCTGGGCCGACCGGTATGGTATCTTCGCCGCCTCAACTACCGTTTGTAGAGTAGTGATCGCATAAGCCGCAGCTGTCTTACCATCCGGTAATCTGAAGCATGACCCATCTACATACAACTCCCCTTGGGCATCAGATAGTGGGGTGTCAGTCAGGTCTATCCGACCCTTGGTTTCTTCTTCAGTTCGAAAGATACAATCATGTGTGTCTTGTCCACCGCCTTCCGAAGGGAGGGGTAACAACGTGGCAGGATTCAAATTAACACATCGTTTGATCGTTATGTGAGGTGCAAACAGGGTGAATTCGTACCCTGTAAGACGTGCACTAGTTAAGTGCTGCGTCTGCGTCCTGTTTAATAATACGTCCACAGCATGAGGCACCATCACTGTCAGGTCCGTATTCAGGACTAGCCCTTCCGATTGTCTGATTGCTATGGCAACTGCCGCTACAGCCCTCAGACAACTGGGAAGTGCTCTGGCGACATTGTCCAAAACCGCCGAGAAGTATGCACAAGGCCTTTGCTTACCACCAAAGTCTTGTGTCAACACTGAAAGAGAACAACCGTCCACCTCATGCACGTAGAGCACAAAAGGCTTCCGGTAGTCACGGGTGCCAAGCACAGGAGCAGAGCAAAGAGAAGTTTTCAGAGCGGAAAAAACATTCTGACATTCGTCAGTCCACGGTAAAGGTTCATGCACATCCTTCGTAGTTAGATACAGGAAAGGTTTAGTCAAGAGAGAATAGTTAGCAATCCATTGGCGACAGTAGGAGGTTATGCCAAGCAAAGCGCGGACATCACGTTGCGTGCGAGGGACAGGCATGTTAGTTATGGTTGCGATACACTCAGAAGTCAACCGTCTTCCCTCCTTCGACAGGAGATAACCGAGATAGGTCACCTCCGGTCGACAATATTGAAATTTAGAAAGTGACACCTTGTTACCGTGGGTGGCCAGATGTCGCAGCAGGGTTACCGTGGCGTCGCGACAACCCTGTTCTGTATCAGAAGCCACAAGGAGGTCGTCAACATACTGCAATAAGACATTACCTGGCGGCAATTGCAAAGAGTCCAATACCTTTTTCAGGGCTTGGCTATATATGCCAGGACTTTCGGTGTACCCCTGGGGGGCGCGACAGAATCTAAAGCTGCGGCCTCCTAATGAGAAACCGAACAAATGTCTACTATCTGGATGAATGGGAATACTAAAGAACGCATTCTTTAAATCAATCACCGAGAAAAATGTGGCAGTGGGAGGAATCATCGTTAAGATGGAATTAATGTCCGGCACCACAGGATACTGGGGTACCACAATTTTATTGATTTCTCGTAGGTCAATCACAAATCGATAGGTATTAGCATAATCAGTGGACTGGGGTACAGGGGCTCGTTTAAGAATCGGGAGAATCGAACTGTTGCAGGTATTGGACGCCGTTTCTTCCACCACCCCTGTTTTAATCAGGTCGGAAATAATGGCCAGTAAAGCACGTTCACCTTCGGGGGCTATTTTGTATTGCGGAATCCTTGGCAATTGAGCATTCTGTTTTAAAGTGATGGACACCGGTGGAATTGGTAAGTACCCCACATCAGTGTCCCCCAGGGCCCAAAGGTCCCTCGGGAGTGTCGCAAGCTCAGGGGGTAAGGAGTCAGTTTTTGCAAAACATTGAATGGAGGGCACAGAGGGATTCCTAATGGTTAGGTAAACTCCATCGGGGGAGCAAAAGATGCGTGCATGTAATCTTTTTAGTATATCCATACCCAGGAGATTTTCCCCACACTGGGAGGTGAGGAGGAAAGGTGATTCAATCGTTACTGGTCCCACAGTAAGGGAAAGTGGTTTTGAAATGGGGCTTACCACTGGAGTTCCAGAGAACCCCACGGACACATTAGTCTGGCCAGACAGAGCAGCCCCCGGGACCAAGGCACGTGAAACAGAACTGTTCATAGCCCCTGTGTCAACCAAAAACTTACCTGATGCCTCCAGCAATTGTGCATGGACATAAGGTCCAGCCTGAGCTATCGGGATTGACACATGCCCCTTACTCTGCCCTTGGCTATCCTATGCTTGAGTGTACCCAATGTCTCCCTCCGTCACACGTCCGTCATGGTAGTATTGTTTACCCTGACTCTGATCGAAATAATTCTGACTGTTCTCACCTCGTACCGCCTGTTCTTGTCTCGTGTATCCACCTCGATGTCCACTTAGCTCTCCAATGCCCCTCCTCCTTGCAGAAAGCACATTGATTTATGCCGAGATCCGTTCGCCCAGTCGGGTGCACGGGCCCCGCCCCTCTCGGAACGAAATTCTGTACCCCTCTCCCCCTTCCTCTACCCCTCTCCACCTGCTGTAACAATACTCGTGTTTTCAGATCCTTTGACTTTCTTTCTGTCTTATCCTTGCTCTCATTTTCCCGATGTTCATAATACTGAGCCATGCTTAATATCGTGGAAGGCGTGGTGGTCGTCCAGGTACTCTCGGCTGCCTGTAGCCTAGCCGATACCTCGGGTAGCAAATTTGTTACAAATCTATTATCAAATAAACGTACAGCCCCCTCCGTAGCCAGGTCCTGCCCGCTGAAATCAATGAATACTCCCTCAAACCTTGTGAAGAAATCAGATACACTCTCATCCTTCTTTTGTTTACAGGCCGTCAGCTTGTCCCAATCCACCTTTCTGGGCGGGATCAAGGAATGCATATATGTTATTATTCTTTCAGGTAGAGCCAATATCTCAGGTCGGGGCTTATTCCCCGGCTTGCGATCTCTATCCCAGTTTCTCAGTTGGTCCCATGTCCCACCAAACTCCGTGACATGGTCCTGGTCATGTACCTGGCGCCAAATATCCACCGGTACTAGTAGGGCGAAGAATAATTCAATATCCGCCAACGTCATCACTGCTGACGAGGCGGCTTCGGTCAGTTCTTTATAATAGGCAGTGGGGTTTTTCCTAGGATCAGGCAACTGGCTTTTCAAGGATAATACCTCACTCCGCTTCCAAGGGGTATAGACCCATTGTTCCTGGAACCGGGCATCTATTCCCGGACGGGTAATGACACCGTGGTCATCCACCACTGCGGCCACTTCCGGATGGAAGATAGGGTGTACCTCCCGCATAGGGAATTGGGAGGATCCGGCGGGAAGGGCGGACTGCAGATGAGTTCTATAAGAAACCAAAGTCTGCACCTTCCCATACACGTCTTCAGGTGTCAGTCGGGATTTGTGAATCTGATCAAGAATATCATACAATATGGCCGGAGCTTTCCCTTCCTGGTGTACCTGTTCCCATACAGAGATGAGACGGTTAGCCATATGTTCCAGGGCATGTTGTTGCATTACCGGTTCGTAGTCTCTCATGGTACTCCAGATATCAGCAAGGGTATAAATAGAATGTCGCATCCACTGGGATGCTTGTGTGGCAATAGCTGCCCTTTCTTCTGTTCCCAAAGCCGAACGAGTGAACAACCTCCTCCCCTCCGCTAGACTGGTCGGATGTACCGGAGTAGTCACAGCTGCTACTGGTGTTGTGCTAGCGGAGGAGGAGGGTAGAACAGAAGGGGAAGACATTGACCCCGTCGGCAGCTGAGGGGTCCCGGCTGCAGCTGTCGAAAATAAATTAGGTAACAGGGCTATAACGTCGGACACAGATGCCGACAACTGGGAGAGGTTTGGCAGGGAGGGAGAGGTAGTATTGGCCGGGGGAGCCGAAGCCGAGGCCCCCAGGGACGTATCTGGGGTCGGGGCCGAGGCTCTTGACACCTCGGGGTATAGTCTCTGGGGCACATAAGGGGGTGGTGGCCTGGTGTCCAACAGATCCTCTATTTCATCTTCCGCATTCGGGCGGGTCACATAACTTTTATCAACTTTTAGTCTGAAATCGCGATTCATGCAATCCAATCCTTTCTCTACTCTTTCTCGGTCATAGGCCATAGCCTTCTGAGTAACATTCTGTCCTGCCTTGGCTCTAGCTACTTTCTCTTCCCTTATCCGCCGCTGTTTAGCCTCCTTCTGCCATGCAATTAGAGCATCGAACATGGCTTGCCTGCTCCGCCTAGAAAACAATTGTTCCTGTAGGAACGCAATTTTCTTTTCATCAAACGAACCAGTCTTGGGCCACCGTAATTCTTCATTACCCTTAGTATACTTATGCCACAGAGTGCAAAACAATAAAGGAGAGATTCCATGCTTGACATACATAAAATGGCTCGGACTGCCTTCCGGTGGGGCGGGTTGGCTCTCAGCTAACCTGGAGTCACTTGTGCGGCAGCAGCAGCCAAAACAATTCAATTTACTGAAACAGGACATTTTGGTTAGTTTTTAGACATGTACACATAAAACAACAATCAGACACAACATACAATCAATATCCGAGAACCAAGCCCGTCGACTCTGGTTCACGATCCAGGTTTCAAACTGCACGCGGGGATTCCGGTCACCCTCCTGGCTCACCACTAAGACCGACCCCTCTCCAACAAGGACTTGCCTCGTCGGGAGTATGGCCTGTGGCTACCCAGTCCAGGTCACAGGTCCTTCCACGTGCAATCCGTCTATATTCCTCCGGCGTGCTATTTCTAATCAATCCAATATCATCTGTACGTACTTCGAGTCAGATCACTGTAATGCGAACCTAATCAAACAAGACACCACTCTCCGGTGCGTGTCTTCGAATCAACGAACCGCTGTCCAGCGCGAGCTTCAAACAAATGCAACCAGTGCTCAAGTCAAGACAAATGCATCGTTCTCAACGAATGCTCTTAAAATCGATCAAACAGCACACCGTCCTCGACGCGTGCTTCAACAAAACATAATGCACCGTTACAACGCGTGCGTCAAATCAAATCAAATCAATCTATACTCACCGGGTGCACCCAGATACGAATGTTCATTCTCCGCTGCCAACTCCTCCTGACCAACTTAGTCCATTTTCTGGGTTAAGCCCGTAGGACCCCGGTGAAGGGTGACTAGCAGCAGGGGACGTACCGAAAAGTCGCGCATGGTGGGAGAAATCCTCAGGCTCCTTCTCCCGTCGACCGGTCAGGACGCCCCCAATCCCACCACCCGACTACGGGGGGGGTTGACCCTGTCACGGGGTCCCTTCGTGGTCGCCAACTGTTGTGTTCAAATAATTATTCCAAGGGCCACACTTACCATTGACCCGCAATATCCATTAAATAAGGAGCAGTTGGCAACGTGGAAGGTTCAAACGTTTATTATCATCATAGATCTCTATATAGAGGAGCCTCGTCGATCCTCACCCATCAGGTGCGCCGAGGAAGACTGCTGGCTCCTTGACAGTAACACACTTTTATACATTTATCAGCACAGCATACAAAACCTTATATGTGGAAAAGTACCAGTTAGTCCTGGCGCCCCTAATGAGCTCAGGCCTATTTCTAGTTTCGGTTACACATACAAAGGGTTACTATCTTTACAGAGAAGGTCGGAAGGGTGACTCCCTTCTCGTCCCAGGTCTGGAGGAATTCGCTTGATACTCCCTTTTAGCAGATGTGACCTTGCTTCTCAGCAACTCTGTCTGTCTCCTAATTATTACCGTGAAAAGGGAAGGCAGATGGTGTGTAAGAGGACCACGTGACTCCTAAGAGCAAGAGCCGCAATCCAAGATGGAGGCAGTTTGGTTCTCGGCCCTTTTGTCATGCTAAACGTAACGGGGATTTCGATCCTTCCAATGCACCGTGGCTAAGCATACCGTCATTAGATATACTGCGCTAATCATACCATAATGACCTGAATACCTCAACAAGGAAAAGTGCATCAGCTATTAGGCAAAAAAAGGCGGGGGTTACTGCAACAGAAACCCACTTTCTTACAATTGTTGATGCTGCTTCATAACCCAAGTAAAGAACAAATCTATGCTTCTTTCTTTGTTAATATAATTATGTTTAAACAAAAAACTGGAACTACGTGTTTTGTATAACTACTTTACTTTCTAAATTGTATTCCCTCATTGACTCCCTTGAGATATTATTGTATGATACTGTGCCCACCCAGGTCTCAACTGGGGTTACGGGTTTCTCCTGTAGCTTTTAATACACTCTATTGGTTGCAGGGTGTAGGATACCATATGAGCACTGTTATTTTGTTATCACCTACCAGTTGGATTTTGTTACTTGACCCCAACATTGGTTACTCCAGATGTGCAATTAATTAACCACAGTCATCAAAATTCTCAAGTAAAACATCAATTGCGTCTTCATTTTCTATAACATTCAAACACTTATTAACAACTCTTAAGTACAAAATCACATCTGGTACATTCATGTTTTAGGTCAAACATAGTAAAATTCTTACTAAGTACACATTTCTGAGGTGCGCAAACAATCCATGTTAATAGTTTTATGATTCCTTCCTGCATATAGAAGTATTTCCTACGCATGTGGAGGCTTCCCTCCCCCATGCAGAGTCTGTGCCCCCACATGCGGTGTGGAGACTCTGCAGTCGGGGAAGAGTTTTTCACCTACCCCAACAAACAGAAAATGACATGCAGGAAGAGGAAATTTGACATTTTGTGGTCATTGTGAGCTATCCGCTCATCACTACAACACTATCCTCCTTCATTCTTCTTCTCCTGCAAAAACTCTATCTCAAAACATTGCTGAAGGACTTGATGAGATGGATCCAATTCATAGATAATGAATTGGGCATCATTAGGAAGGAGGTCATCCAGAAGTATCATCTGCTTTATGTGCACCCAGAGACCCAGCTTAGTAATACAGCACGTGCTCCAATCTGGCACAAAATCACCAGTACTGCAGTGCAGTGGGTGCCCACACATGCTGGGAGAAGTTTGCCGCAAGTGCTTTGGAGGGACTTCGTCACTTAGCCTGAATCAAGAACCAGGACATTATGGGCTTGTCCTTCCAGCCACATTCTTTTCACCCCGTATGACACCACTGTACGAGAGGGTTCTGAGAGCAGACTGGCCAACCCTCCATGATCAGATTGAAGGGTATGATCAGCAGACGGTAAGAGTATTTTTCAATATTCACTTAAGTGCACATGAGTTTTGAGAGTGGTGCTCTGTCATGTGTTCAGTTTGAGCTTTATACCAGTCTTCCGTGTTGTATCTAACCTGTGTTATTTCTGTGTTGTGAAAGGATTGAAAGTTTAAAATGACTAACATGCAAGTATGTTTGTAGTTTTGTTTGGATTGACTAATCATTCGATCTTGACATAATGGAATGCTTTTAAGTTCTAATTTGTGTGACAACATAACAGTTTAAACACAACTTCCACAACTAATACATTTTCATTTGCATTTTTTGTGTGATACTTATGTTGTGTGTCTTTACCTTACTTTCTAACCACCATATACTTTTTACCCATTTCAGTTATAGTTTACACAATTAGATTTTTGGCAAATATGTTACACACAAATCAACAACGAGATATAATCATTAACAATGCTGTTGCCTTGGACAAATACACTCTAATCTCAGTGAGCAAATATGTGAAAGATGTAGTCCAAGAAAAAAAGCTCTTAGTACAACCCTTTCTCCTCTTAGCAAAGATGTTTTTGAAAATATCCTTTCTACCTATTTGGTGGGGCAACAATATTTGTACCAAGTCATTGGATAGTGACATGTTTATTAAGGACTGCACAACATCAGCTTGTGTATTTAGGGAGTAAATAAAGTTATATGAAATAGTGAACATAAGAATTAAAAATGTCATCTCACTGCAGATTTATCACCTTAAGAATATCCCTCCATCAGTCTTGTTCCAGATGTTTTCATAGCACAAGGTGGCGCCATATGGCCTGGCGCCTAAGTTGTTCGCAGTAGGGCTGCATATAAGCGCTACCCCTGTGTGTGTACTTCAGTTTATTTTCCGTACCTTCAAAAGCAGATTTGGAGTTGTGTTCCCTTTTTTGACAGTTTGACGAGTTTTTCAAGCTATATTTCAGTGGGCAAGTAAATGATGTCCCCACACAAGACTACAGAGTTCAAACCATGCTGTAACTGCTGTGAACAGATGTCGGTGATGGACTCACACGAGGTGTGCCTCTGGTGCTTGGGCTTGGAACACGATGTGCTTAGAATCCCCTTTCATGCACCTAAAGGCGAGCTATGACCATGAAGTGAAGCTGTATATCATTGGACATTTAAAGAAGCCAAGCAAGTCCGTCTCCCACTCTAAGTTGAGGGTGCAGACCCGTTCATGCTCTCCGGTCCTATCCCGCAAGAGATCCTCGTCTCTGTCGAGGTCATCTGGTAAGTCAAAGTCTAAATTGATGCAGAACAATAAGAAGGTGAAGCAGGACTTCGCCACATCCTGTTATTCTTTATGTAAAAATAAGTCATCATGGCATCAAAGTGCCACTGGATCTGTCTGACAATGTTCGATTGAAGAGCCACTCCCACAACTGGTCACAATGCGCCATGAGGTCCTTGGTACATCGGTGACACCACAGCAAGTCAAGGCCTTTAGAGAGAACATGCTGTATACTTTTGGCAGGCTTCCGGTGCTCTCTGGCATGCCTTCCGGCCCCAAGGATCCATAAGGCCCTTCAGTCAGGTTACTGCGGGCTGGTCAAGACCCGGCAACTAGTCCTGGGCAAAATGTTTATTACGCAAGAGCAATCTGAGTAATTTCAGTAATGTTGCACTACTCTTGTGGCTTGAAATACTGAAAATTACGTGATTGCGCATGTTTATGTAATTTGGGGCAAAAATGTGTATTCAAGAGCACAGGGACAGAGCGTGAGCAGCTGCTGCTGTTCTTGTTCAGTTGCATTAAGCAATATTTTCTTAGCACAAAATGCATCCTTGCGTTTATTTTGGATGTGAGGGTTGCATTTTGTGCTAAGAAAATAGCGCTAAATCCACTGTTACGCTCCTTGCATAATTCCCCATAATGTTGCATAAATTTGCTGCAATTTCACATAATTCATCTACAGCACATTATGCGAGTTATACCACCCCTACCTAGAACACTCCTCAGACTCCACACCAACTCCCGCTCCGCCTCCTTTTCAAGCTTTAAGATCTGCATAGGTTCCTTCCTTGTTGATGCCGTTCTCAACGTCACCAGCACCAGGAGAGGATTATATGCCGACCCAGTGTCCAACCCTGAACCAAATCTGCTGCGAACACTGACCAAGGTCACACTCTAACTCCACTCCAGTGCTACCAGTTCAAATACAATCTGATTCAGACAAAACTCTCCCTCTACTCCCGAAACATCCTTATTTGCTCCACCAGCTTTTCTGGTTCACCTCTGACCAGAGTTTGCCACCACTTATAGGTGACAATGGGGATGATGGGGATTATTTACCCTGTCACATTATGATGATGACAGTTTGTACAAGGATTTGCAAGAGGTCAGTGGGCTTGATACATCCCCTGCTATATAGGCTAGTTCCCCCTTCTTATTTGGTAGTCATCAGACGTGCTGCTGAGGTTCTGGATTTGCAACTGCCCTCTGTTGAGGTAAAAACAAAATGTGTTCACTGGAGTCCTTCAACCTGCGCCAACTTTTTCAGAACTATGACTGCCATTCAACGAAGCCCTAACTGACACCCATATGGGCACTTGGTCTAAACCTTTTTCATGCCCACCACTGAACAGGCAAGTGGCCAGATGTCACAGACAGGCGCCTGATGACCCTCATTTTCTGACTCAGCATCCTACTTCTGAGGGTTTGGTGGCACAACCTTACATCAGTAAGGTGAATCCTAGTTAGTTTTCCATGACATCTGCTGACAGAAATCAAAAAGGATTGAGGCAGTTGGGAAATCGTTGTTTTCTTCAGCGTGCCTGTCTTTGAGGTTGGTCAATGCCAATTGCCTACTGTGCCATTATATGCATGCACACTGGGGCATGGTCAGCGAGATCTTGCCGATGGTCCCAGAAGACTTTAGGTCCTACTTGACTCAAACCATTTAAGATGGACAGGATGCAACCATACATGTGATTTGTGCTTGTCTAGACACTACCGATTGCTTGGGACGAGCAGTTGGCACTAGTGTGGTGCTCCTTCACCATGCATGGATGAGATCTACAAGCTTCTCTGGAGATGTTCTGACATCCGTCAAGGGTGTGCCTTTTGATGGATCCCACCTATTTGGCGAAAAAGCTGCTTCAAGGAAATCAGGCCACAGTATGCTGTTTGGCCTCTGCCAGGCAGTTTATTCATCGGTATTGATCCTTCTGAGGCTACTCCAGAGATTCAACATATAGACAATGCCAGCCAACCCCCATATCCCTGCTGAAGTCACCTCAACCCTTTTGTGGCTGGGGATGGGGATCAGGCAGACAGCTGGTCACCAGGGGCACAGATCTTCCCATTCAACCTCCTCTGTGGGAGACAGACCACTGCAGCTTCACCCTAAATCAAAGTGGCACTCAGAGGATCACCTTTTCATCTTCCTGCAAGAAGTGGGACCCCTTACTGTGCAAAGGTTCCATTGAGAGGGTGTCAACCTTGGAAACAAGAATGGGTTGTTACTCCCACTATTCCCTTGCACCAATGAAGTAAAGAGGCCTTTGTCCTACTCTAGGTTTTTGCTTTTTGAATGCCTTGACAGGGAAGGACGAATTCAAAGTGATTACACTGGTCCAGTTTTTTTCTGCTATGGATCCAGGCAACTAGATGGTAACCTTGGACCTGCAGGATGCATATTTTCATGTGTCCATTGTGCCGCAGACATTATCTGTAGTTTAAAGTCAGCAAAGGGCCTTTTCAATTTGCTGTGTTGCCCTTTGGCCTTACCAATGCCCCTTGAGTGATCACAAAAGTGACAGTGGTTATCACTGCTCATATTTGGAGGTTGGGGGTACCAGTTTCCTCCTGTTTCAATGGTTGGCTGTTGAAGGCGAACTTCCGATAGTCAGTTGTAGACCGCCTCCAGACCACGGCAAAACTCCTGACATTGTTGGGGATCTCGATAAATTAGCCGAAATCATACCTAAATCCTTCTAAAAGACTCCCTTTTATAAGAGCTGCATTGGACACTTTTACAGTTCAGAGCCTTTCCTCCCACACACCAAGTCCATGACATTTGCGCTATGATCCCCATGTTTCAACCACTGTCCTGGATCTCAGTTCTGAGACTTCTTGGCTTATTGGCCTTGTGTATCTTGCTCATCAACTTCGACAGGGGGCATATGTGGGCTCTGCAGTGGGATCTGGAGCCTCAGTGGGCCCAGCCCCAAGGGAATTTGGCACACATTTAAGAGGAAACTGCCCAAGATCTGCAGAGGTGGCTCCTCAGATTCAACCTGCAAGGGAACCTCTCCCTTCTCCAGCCAGTGGTGGTGGATGCATCACTGCTGCATTGGGGAGGCCATTTGGGAAACGTTGAGATCAGAGGGCTCTGGTCTCCGACAGAAACCCAGCTCCAGATAAATCTGTTAATCTGTGGAGCTATGAGCCATTCACCTTGTGTTCCTGGGATTCTTCATGTCCATCATTGGAATGCTGGTGCAGGTTCCCACGGATACCACCACGATGTGATACTGCACCTTGGAAAATGGCTGGAGCGTCAGGCTATCTCCCTGATCATGAACCTCCTGGTGGGATCTTTAAACACTAGGGAGGTTGAGCTTAGCCAGCTGGGAGTTGTGCCCCAAGGTGGAACTCAAAGTTGAGAATGCACAGTAAAAAAAAACATCTGCACCTTTGAGTTTCTGGAAGCACTCTCATTAGGACACAAAATCAAGCTAGAGTTTAGCACTGGATTCCTGCACGTCTTACTGCCACTGCCTTTCTTGCCCGAGTTCTGAAGAAAATCACTGACCACCAGTCCCAAGTCATCATAGTGACTTCAATTTGAGTCAGGAGAGTGTGGTACATGGAGCTTCTGGGCATGAGCATCTGTCCTCCAATCAGTCTACAGGTTCGGTAAGATCTCCTGGTGCAGCTACAGAGCACGGTTTTACACCTAAACCTACATAATCTACACCTCCATGGGTAGAGATTGAGCTGCAGCAGTAGACTGCATTCAGTCTACCACCTGAGGTTGTGGATGTCCTCTTCATGGCGAGGCGCCCCTCTACAAAGATTACAAAAGAAGGGGGGACTAGGAGCGCTTAATGGTCCAGCATACAAACTCCTTAAATAATTTGACATAAACTTAAAACGAGGTATGCAGTTTGTAAGTTAAATGAATATTAGATGATTATAGGTAGGTCAACTCCAAAAGGCTCATGGGGAGCATAGCTGTTTAGGAGCCAGTGCCCTCACAAACCCAAAGGGTGTCATGCTTCATCATTGGGCTGCTCCTTGTCGGATAGGCGCTGCAATGCCTTACGGGCACCCTCAATGGGGCTCTTTACTGGAGATCTTCTCAGTATGCCATAAAGCAAAATGTATGAAGCTTGGGTGTGGGGTTCTTAATTTGTAGACTGGTGTGAAGTGACAGTGCAAGTGTAACTAGTGATGTAGTGAAATAAAACTAGTTCTGAAAGTATTCTGTGTCTCTCTTCATCTATTTTAAAAGTAATGTATACTCTGTCTTGGGAGGCGTAAATAGTTCTCAGGAAGTTAGTGGGATGACATGTTTCTTGTCTGAGTTAGCCCCTTAGGGGTCTGGTGGCTATTCTTCAGGACCAAAAAGGAGGATCCATAGTTTTCTATTTCCAAACACTCAGCACTAACCTATGTCAGGATCGTTGCCTAAAATATCTAAAACCGACCAAATTTTGGTAACGGTAAGCTTCCTCGAAAGATAGCTGCATTGGACGCAAATTTCGTGTGAGGTTTTGTGGCCATGCTCTGTCTGAAGACCTACCCCTCCACTGTTCCGTTGGTAATCAATCAAAATACTTGCCAAAACCCATTCTTTAGAGTGACCAATACAGGAAATCCCAATCCACCCTGTCAAAGGCCTTCTCACAGTGCAATGACAAACAAATGGCAGGCACTTTGTGAGACCAACTTTCTCTTTCAAGTGGATGGCCGATCTTGGATTGTCATACTTCTGCCGCTCGGACATAAACCCTCTCTGTTCAGGGTGGACTAGACTGGGAAGCACGTTAATAAGCCGTGTGGCCAGGATTCCTGCACAAAGCTTCAAGTCTATGTTGAAAAGGGCTATTTGGCAATAAGACACACATCGGGCTCTAACCAGGCATCAGTATAACCATCACCACAGCCTCCCCATGCTCTGAGTGATGGCCCCTCACCCAGTACAGTGGTTGAACTGTGTCATAAGATTTGGGATCAGTTCAGGTGCATACGTTTTATAGAACTGAGTCGCGAGGCCATCCAGTCCCGGTGTTTTGTTAGTGTTCAGATATTTAATGGCCAGATGGACCTCTTCTGGGGTAATTGGATGTTCAAGAGAGGCTCTCTGGGTCTCAGTAAGCTGTGGAAGGCAAATCTGGTCTAGGAGGATCCACCCACAGTAAGACAAGGAGGATGTATTGCTGTAAAGAGTCTCATAGAAATGTCGGGAATCGCATCCCTTGTTATCCTCATGTATGAGGCATGACCAATTGTCATCTAGAATTTCTCAGATGTATTCTTATTCCCTCTTGTTCTACAGGCTGTGTGCCAATTGTGTTCCTATCTTGTCCCCAAGAATGTATGAGCATTTCCTAAGGTGCAGCATCGAAAGCTCTGCTTTATTTGTGTAATGCATACAAAGTTGCAAGGCGGTGATGAGAGCATGGGTGTTGCGACTCGCAGGATGTTAGAGATTCTACACTTCTAACCTCTGAATCTCAGCCTCAGTTGCTGGACCTCCATTGCACGCTTGGCAGCCACTGTGAGGAAGTGACCTCTAATTACAGCCTTGAAGGCATCCCAGACTCCTAGAATTGCACTCAATCAATCAGCATTTGTAGAGCATGGCACTGTCACCCCTGTGGGTATCTGGGCGCTAGGGTGTGAGGTGTCTGTCGTGGCAGCTCTCCCTGTGATGAGTCTTGAGTAAACTGCGGGAAGAGGGAAGAAACAAGCAGAAAAAGGCAAAATAGAGGGCAGAAAAACAAGCGAGCAGAAAAGGCAAAGCAGAGGGTAGGAAAATGTGCAGAAAAGGAAAAAAAGAGCAGAAGAGGGCAAAACAGAGGGCAGAAAAATGAGCAGAACAGGCAAAACGGAGAGGGCAGAAAAATGACAGAACAGAGCAAGAAACAAGCAGAGGAGGCACAAACAGGGGATATCAATTAGACAGCTAACAGAAGGTGCCAGACTGCGGGCAAGCAGGACAGGTGAACTGTCACAGGGTGAGCTGGCATGAGGACCTGCTCCCCCCTCATTAAGATACAAATATTCAGCAATACGTGTACCAATTTCCTGCAGAATAGGAGGATCCCTCAATAATGAGGGATGGAGCCGCACGTTCCTGGAGTGTTTTTGGTGCCCCATATCTAGGTCAGCCAGGATGGGGGCATGATCGGAAACTGCAATGGGCCCTATCTCACCTGAGTGGGGCAGCCCAACAAATGAGTTACCTAGGAGTATATAATCAGTTTGTGAATAAGTTTGATGGACATGCTAGTAGAAAGTGAAGCCAGAAGTCAGCCCATATTTTTCGCGCCAGGCGTCCCAAAGGCCCAGGTCTTTCAGGGACTTCCTGAGTTGTTATGAAAAAGATCCATTATGTGTAGGCCTGGGATAAAATTCCGTTCTGTTCGCGGAAATTGTGATAATTTGACATTTTCGCGTTCCGCAGAGAGCGCGAAAAATGTCACAATTTCCGCAATCCGCATTTTACCGGAAATTTTTTTGTTCCTCCAGAAAGGTCAGTAGAAAGGAGTCTTAGGCCATGTCAGATGCATATATTGCTGCTGCAGTGATGTGGTGTCCTTCCAATGTTCCCACCAGCACTATGTATCTACCATCTTTATCTACTTTGGTCTGTGAGACCACTGGGGGAGATTGTGCCGCATAAATATTGGTACTCCCTGTTGCTTGGTAGTTGTGGAGGAATGGTAGGCTACAGGGTATGCATGAACCTTTTCTGGCCAACATGGAGTGGGTTGGTGTCCTGGTGGCAATTGAAATCAGGGTCAGCATTTTGCAGGATCTTTTAGATAGCACCTCTCTTTTTAGGGGAGTTCAATCATCTCACATCAAGGGAGATTATCCAGACCATTCTGGCATAGAAAGTAAGAGTTGACGAGTACCAAGGGAGGCCCATGCTGTAGTACCATGTGGTGTATGTGATACTCTAGGGATATCCCCTTCCCAGTTCCTCAACCAAAAAGGAAAATACAACCTGAAAACAAAATTAAACCACAACAATATAGTAACAAAGGGAGAGGGAGAGCTCCTCCCAGGATCGACGAGTGAGGGCAAACAGTGACCCCCAAGTCCCTCGATCTGGGGCAGGAAAGCCCACTTTACGGAAAAGGTCACCGAACCCGGCGCAAGAGAGTGTTGCCCAAGCATGGATGGCCCACCGAACTGGGTACAGGACCTCCTCCTCCCCCTATTGGGTGCCTTTGGTAGCACCAACAAGTAGCTTCTATGCACTCTAGCTATATGTGATGATTCGCAACTTCATACTGCATAAAAGAGCTAGCCTCCCATGGCGGTTGTCGGGGTGGAGTAGGGGTTCCTGTGACCCCCACAGTGTCAGAGCTGTTATTGATCTCCCAGGCCTGTAAGAAAACATCATGAATCAGCCTCTTGGGCAGCTTTGAATAGTCACAGGGGCACAGAAATTGGTACGGGACTTATCTCACATAAGCACAGACTTATGTTCTGACTCCAGTACTGCAAGGCGGGATGTGGGGCATCAGCAACATCAGAGCTGTTCTTGATCTCCTGGGTCAGCATCTGTACTCCACAGGTTGACCACTTGAGTGGCTCTGAGTATAAAAAAGGAAAAATTCAGTCATTCAGATGGTGGATGCTGTCCAACATCTGAGCAATACCCAGGCCCGACCCCGCGGGAGGGTGTACCACCAAGTATTCTCTGGAGTCTGGGACACTATTGAGTCTGAGCTCAAGGGGTTCCTGAGCTCGAGGCCTCCTGCAGACCCTCTTGGGGAGCCCCACCAGGGTTGTGGCCCACCGGATGTCTGCCACCATGTGATGTTGGTCTCCAAGCTCAAAGAATAGGCCAAATAGGTATGTAGTGGATTACATCCTCCTGGAGCTTCCGTGTGACCGTGCTGAACTCGGCTCATCACTGTGCTGTAAATTGTGAGAAGTCTTGGTATATCATGCAGGAATAATCCCAGAAGCGCACCTCTCCCACCTTCCTGGCACAGTGAAGGATTTCCTATTTTTCCGAGAAGAAGTGGGACTTGATCAGTGCATCTTTGGGCCTTTGATGCAGGGATATTTTCTTGGGTCCAGTGCGATCAATTCTATCAATATGAATCTCGGGCTGGTCATCTACCAGTAAGGACGAAAGCAAAACCATGCCCGTTATGAAGGCTTCCAGCTTGGTGTCCGCGATCTCTTCACTGAGTCCTCTGAGATGGAGATTCTCCTGTCTCAAACGGTTTTCAAGGTCTTTCAATTTATCGACCACTAGGAAGAGTTTACCTTCCAGCGCTATGCACCTGGCCTCCCTATCGGTCTGGGCCATCAACACCACCTACAGCTGCCCCTCTACATTGAGGATTCATTCATCTGCTGCATCCACATCCATGCACAGTTCGGTAATCTTCACAGTTAAGTCTGCACAGGGCTCTGCAAGGCCTGTGGTAAAGTCTTATTTAAGCACATCTCTAAGCTCCGCTTTGAAGATCCAGAGGCTCTCAATCAGGTCGAATTTGATGAGTGTCATGGTAAATTCCGAGGCAATGGCCTCATCTGGGACATATCCAGATATGCCAGAAGGCTGCAGCAGAAAGATTTCTTGGTTTTAGGGGCATAAAGGGCCCCAACTAGATTCAAGGACAGCAGGCACACACAAGGTCCCACAGCATCCAGATGGGATCCCCAGTGATGCCCATTGATCTTAAGCGATAGACCACTTGTTCGAGTGGGACATGATCCGGTGCAAAAGGACCAGGGGACTGCTATCTTCCATCCAGGTGGTCTTGTCATATTCTCCAACACAGCAGGTCCCAGCAGACCTTGGTGCTATGCTGCTCAATTGTGGGGGCCTTCGTGGTGGTTATAGTCCGCAACCACCGGGTCACCAGTACCAGGTCCGTGGCTCCCTGCACTGTTTTGCCAAGGACATAAGTCTCTGAGAGCAGGGCCCAGGACCTTACGGACCCCTCATGATGTGCCCTTGCCAAGCTCAGGGTTGTGCCAGGACACTCTCTTCTTCTCTGCAACACAGTTGGAGGGTCCAAAGTCCTGAGGAAATCCATAAGACCTGCTTTAGGCTTATGTGGCCGAAACATGTAGCTTCCTCTTGATTTAGATGCAGTGGACCACTAATGTATCCCCACTGACATCTCCCTTCTTTTTTAACTTGCCCAACTATCCAAAAAATTGAGTAAACTGCACCAGGTTACCTGAGGCAATTTTGTAAATAACACAGATCCCAATACCAACACCCTAGTAAGAGCTTCCTCCTTCGAAGGTTGAGCCCACTCAGACTCATTAGGTTTTCTGGGTGAGGATTAGATTATAAAGCACACAACTAGTGAATTCTAGTCAGTGGGAGTCCTTTTAAAATTAGAAGGGGGTTCCCAGATCAGGAAAGGTGAAAAGTGGTTTCAGTCCCCATTGATTATTTGTGCCTAGACACACTCTTGCTCAGTGCCGCGATATTGTCCCGGGTGATGGTGTTCTCTATAAATCTGCATGACATAATATAACGTTTGGGGTATATTGTGAATACATTTTAATAATATTCATTAATGTTGAGTTTTCCATTATCAAACTGAAAATTACAAGGCATGTGATATATAGAAGATTTGCTCATACTAACTACTAATTATTAGAAAAAAACAAACTTTATAAGTGTGCTGATTCAGGAGTCCTAGGGTATGGTTTCTCATTTATAACTTGCAAGATTTTATCTAGCGGCTGTGTCAGATTCCTAACACCACCACAACCCAATGAGTTAATCCCAAAAGAAGGAGATGGAAGTACCTTTTCTCTGCAGGACCATGGGTATGTAAATATATCTGAGGGCTAAGAAAATCTACTAGGTGAGACCCATAAATAGAGGAGGACTTTTCCAAGCTTACAGTTAAAAAAACCAATTCATATAAATAGTCAATCATACTTGCCTTGCAATAAAATACACATTAAGGAATGGAAATTTTGCCTTAAGAAGCTATGAACTTTTATGCATTCATCCGTTATCTATAGATCTCTAATTAAAAAATATTTTTTTTTTATTAGAACAGGAGAAAACAAGAAAAGCAAATATTGTACATGTCAGTTTACATATCAAAAAGCAAGGCCAATAAATTACGCAAGCATGTTCAACAATTATTAAAGAGCATTTCACATTACATTTTCGAAAAGCAACTGATGAAAAATCATCGACCTCCCACAGTCCTTAGCTAAAAACATCCTAACTGAACTAATTGATTTATTAAATTAGATTAAATACAAGTAACAGATAAAGTGACGAGTGCAAAGTGCAAAGATAAAGTGCCATGTGCAAATCGTTTTTGTTTTTTAGAAATACCCTACCCTCTATAAAATGCTATATGCAAATATGACTTGTATTTTAACTAATTCATAATCATCAGGCTTCAGCAATAAACCCATAAGTGGCAAAGGAACGCCAAATACCTCTAAATGTTGCTACTGCTCCTATACGTTTGGCATAGGCCTCTTCAAGTTTATAAGTCTTAGTCATTTTATTAAACCAATGTTCAATGCTAGGTTCTCCAATTTTGCAGAACAAGTGATCTAGCAACTGCAATAGCAATTAATATAAAATATTGCTGATTTTTTGTAAAGCAGTTCACTTATGCTGAAGAGCCATATAGCACCAATATGGCTGACGGACAGATTTCCAAGGATAAAATCAGAGAAATTTCCTCAAAATAGATCTCGAATTAACTTTAGTGATGATGAATCTAATCAAGTGCTTGCATTTTTAATGGAAGTGCACCTTGGTTCTAAGTGTGGATTTCCGTCCAGGGATCTCAAACGTTAGTAATCTGTTCTTGTTTTTGTTAGTGCTTGGGAGTGGCACAATGACTCTGTGAGTGCTACACAAAAACGAGTAAAGTAGATATTCCCCACATAATGTGAAATCAACTTTTAAAAGTAAGTTTACATATTGATAATCCACAAGTACTTTTGTCATGTTTTAGTGGGTGGAAGAATGTTTCGGTGATGTAAAGTGAGAAAAACTTTAAACAAGTGTTGATAAGCTCAGTTAATCCATTTGTTATAAGCACTTACTCGCTCCCGAAGGGGTATCTCGGCACTCCACAGAACAAAGACAGGACAACCGATCAAAAGAGCCAAGCCTTCAGAAATGTTTTAAACCTGCCAAAGTTGGAACAAGCACCATTCTGGTGGGTGAGTTTGTTCAATGGTGGGGGGCAAGGTAGGAGAATGACCGACCGCCATATCTCGAAGTATGGATACAGCGGGAACTTAATAAAGCTTTATTAAAGGAAGTTACCCTTCCAGAAATCCCCGAGGGAGTCACCATCTTAAAGACACACATCTCCACCAAGTCAGAGAGAAGGGTGTTGATGATCACAACCTTCTGGAAATCCAAAAAGGCAAAAGCCACTCTGCCTCCCACTTTGAATTCTCTATCCAGTCTAACCACCTTATATTCTTCAGGAAACGCCATGAGGATACAGGAAAGGGCTACGAGGGGGTGAGCAGATAGAAGACCCCTAAGCTCGATTGCGGGCTTGGGAATAGATTTGTTGTTACAATAAAGACTTTAAGTGTCCCTGATTCACTGAAAAATAAGGGATGAGGAGCTCTAGGATCAGGAAGAATATTATTTTTCCCTTGTGACCTCTGGGAGGTAGAATTGCGCCATATCCCCACTTGCCATCTCCACAAGGGAACCTGTAATGCAAGAAAAGCGACAATTAATGCAAGAAGAGGGGCCCTTCAAAGACGGAGGAACTTGGAAGTCACATGGTATGGTCTCGGCCTCATCGACCAACAGGTTCCTGATCTGTAGCTCCTCTGTAGAATAGGAAAATCTAGCTTCATGACTGACCTCTTTGGGAAAAGATGCAGGGGTCCTGGTGACGGGCGACAGAGGGGCGTGGATGGGCACAGACGGGCTTGCCTTAGGCATGCCTTTGTGCGTCTGTGCTAGCACGGTGTTTAGGCAAGAGGCCAATTCCTAATGTCCAGATAGAACACTAAACGGTTAACTGCCCAAATACGGCGCTTGTAGCAGTCCAACCAGGAAGTAAAGAGTGTGTGTAACCTCTAGCTCTCTTCTCACAAACAGTACAGGTCGGGGCGGACCAGAGAGCGGAGCAGTTTTGCCAAAGATCGGCCGAAATAGGGATCCCGAATCCCAACAATGAGAGATCCCTCCTACCCCCATTAGATGGACCAACGTATGGCAAAACGTGCAAAATGAATGAAAACACAATAGTACAATGAGCACAAAATAAATGTACACCAAAAACTCATGGGATGTTTAAAAGGATGCTGTTTTAGAAATTCAATAAAAAAATTAAGTGAAAAGTGCCAGTAAACGGTAGTGTCTTGCCTTAATCCGGTGTGCGTCTGCACTAGCATTGCATTTAAGTTAGTGGCCGAACCCTAATGGCCAGGATATAACAGGCGGTTCACGAGTCGGGGGTACACGCGGGTGGACGGCGTCCAACCACTATTTTCATAGGTGAACGCCGTCCACCCTGCCAAGAAGTTGGGCCCCACTGAATAATGTGTTGAACTTGTTCATGTGTAATTTCCAAGCACTGAGACACTTTCAGCAGCGCCTGCACGTTGCCTGCTTTCCTTCTGCAACAAGCAACTACGTGCAGGTGGGACCGACTGGGGCTTTCATATTTAAGACGCCTGCTGGGCTCATAACAAAGGCTGAATTTGAGGGGTAATCAGGCCTCCTTTTGTGAGTCTCTTGGCTGGGAGCAGTCAGGAGCCTCACACCTGACGCAAATGAAGCGGAGGGGAAACAAAGGCTCACACCTTGTTAGCGCTTCACACATACTTAAGAGAGGCAGCTTTTCACTTTGTTTAGTCCCTGTTTAGGAGATATGCATGTACTGTAAGAATATCAGATGTGTTGGACTTTCCAAGTATTGACACAAAGTAAATTGCATTTATAAAAAGCTTACTTTCCCTTGAGGAGCCGTTGAAATAATTTAAGTACCACTATTTTTTCTTGTGTAGCCCTACTCATCTCAATGCCGAGTGTCAGAGCGCTTTAAATCAACACGTGCACATTACAAGTACTATAAATTATATAAGCTTGTAAATGAATGTACAGGATGTGTTACATAAACTGGGGGACTGCCAGGTGTAGAAGTCACATATCATCTTCCATAGCTCACTGTGTTATTATCCTCGCAATGCGCCTTAAACGTACACGATAGACATGCTAAATATATATGTGAGGGCTTTAGATCTGATGTCACTTCTTGTGATTCCACTTTCTGTAAAGTCGTGGCTCGTGATGCCACTTTCTATGTTGTCAATTCCTGCGATGCCATGTGTGATGTCATGCGCTGGATGTCACGCGCTGTGATGTCGCGAACCATGATGTTGCGTGCCATGACGTCACGCGCCGTGATGTCACTTGCATACTGCCTAACTAGGTTAGTCCCCCCAATTCTATTTTAAGGACCTGAGCCTTGATAACAAGGCTCCTTAGATTAGAAGCAAACCAAATCTTTAGAGCGTTTTTGCTAAAGTGATAACTGTCAAAGGCGACCCTGATTTGCAACTATATATACCATTCTCCCCTCAACCCTTTAGACATGCTAATCCATCTACTTAGCACCGTTTCAAGTTGCATGGCTTGATACAGCAATTGGAGTTCAGAGATGAAAGGATTTCCTTCTCTCTTTTGCTCAAAATGCCACAAAACACAGTAGCACCTCTGCCATTCTCCTCAGCCTCCCATAGGTAAGGTCAGAGAATATAGATCCATGCACATCACCTGTATCATATATTGAACTCTTAATCACTTACACCCCTGGGAAGGGAGAGGGAAGAAGAGGAAATGATGGGAAGGAAAGAAAGATGAGTGGAACAATAGAAAGGGATGGAAATAAATACAAAAATGAAAGGTGGAAGGGACAAAAACAAGGAAGGTAGTGAGAAAAGAAGAAAGGAAGGAAGAAAAATAGAATAAAGGCAACCATAAAAAGAAAGAAGGATGGAATAAAAAATACAGAAATAAAAGAACGGTAAATAAAATACGGAAAGCAAGATGAAAATCAACAAAGAAAGAAAGAATAAAGTTAAGGAACAGGGAAAGGAAAGAAAGAAGGAAATGTCAAGGAAATAAAGATAGAAGCTAAAAAAAAAAAGTCTATTTCTGTTCTCAGAACACATCTACCCCTCCATTCACTTGGTAAGTGTATCTTAGCATTTGGCACTATCTATGGCACTCCGGTACTTTTTGTCTTTGTTTGCACTATACAAATACTACTTACTTAGATATGTACACACAGGAATTAAACGAAAAGGAAGGAAAAGAAAGGAGTGAAAGAAGAAAAAAAAAAGGAAGAAAAGTACATAAAGATAAATAAACAAAGCAATAGAGAGAAATAAAGAGAAAATGTAAGAGATTGATTGCACGGGGAAAAGAGAAAGAAGAAAGGAAGAAAAAAAGAAAAGGGAAATCGATTAAGAGAAACAGGGAGAAAATGTCCCAAAAAAGTAAGTCAGGATGAAACAAAGAAAGAAAACACGAAAAAAAGAATGGAAGAAATAAATAAAATTAAAAAAAAGAAAGAAAGGCATTGCTTCTGAAATAATGTGTCAAAATCACATTGGAAAAAGGTAGCTCTAGAGGTGGAAATAAGCCCCGGTTCTATGTTTGCCTCTTGTAGGTCAACACTGTATAATCCCCAGGCCTAACGTGAAAGTGTTTTGTTTGTGTATGGAGAGGGGAGTTGTCCTACCGCTTCCTTTCCAGTCACATTGGCAAATATCAGCTTTGACCATGTCTGCCCACTCTCTGTTTGCAGAGCTGGGACATGTCTGATTCTGGGAAGGTTTTGAACGATATACTGGATGGACAAGAGGTGGGGCCCTTGAGCACAGAGGTTGAATTAAAGCACTCAAAGGTAGAATATGGCATGTTTTGTTGGTTTCTCGTATGTATTTATGCAGCCTCTAAAATGTCTGACGGCGCTAAGGGTGGGGGGGGGGGGTGAATGACGGAGGATTCACTTTGCAGACATACGTTCACTTAAAACAAAGCAAGCTTGATTCACAAAGAATGGTGTATGAGTGTGACTTACTCTTTTTTTTTTCTAAACTTCTCATTCGCCTCAAACCACTGGTGAACAAAATAAGCCGTTAGTACCGTTTCTCAAAATTATGAGACGTAGGCTACCGTACTGGTTACAGTCTTAAAATGCCACTTCCTCCTAAATGTGAAAAGAGGGTGGTCACCCTCTTTTCCGGTTTACAGCACCAGCTGACTGTAAATGTTGGCCTGTAAAGAGAAGTTGAACTGGGGGGGCCCAACACAGTCAAGAAAGTTGCAAAAAGGCATTATCATTGGAGCCATATTCCCTTGTATGTAAAAACACGATGATCTTTGATTTGTCAGTCCCCACCCTAAGTTACCAAAGCTAAGCATTGGACTAAGTTGAAAAACAATTCCAAAAGGCTGACTTTTTCCTACTCTGTGTTCTGCACAAATCTGTCCTAGAGGTGGTAAATAGTGAGGATAGCCACTCAGCATGCAGGGGAGGTGTAGTTTCTACCCGTCTTTTGCAAATTTCTCTCCTAGCCGGGGCCTTAATTTCACTACTTATAGTTATACCGAATATTATCAAAGAAAGAGTGAGTTGGATAGAGAGACCCAAAATGTCCGTAATAGTTTTGTCTACTTTTTCCCAAAATTCTGCTATCGCAGGGTATTCCTTGAACATATGAATATCAGAGGCACTCTCTAAGTCGCATTTTTTACAGCTAGCTGGAGATCCTTTTGACATTTTTAGTCAATCTTTGCAGAGATAAATAATCTCCATGCACCGTGAACAGGTGGTTTCTCCTAAGCCACGCTAGCTGTACGGTGGCAAACAAGATATTAAAAGAAGTCTGCCATAGACCTTCCTGCTGTTCATTAGGCAGAGAAGTCCCCCATAATTCTTCATCCAGCTTAAAATCTCTGTCAATAGCCTCCTCAATGGTCCAATAGAAAAAGGAAACTTCCTTCTTCCCTGGTGGTCTAACCACTAGGTGTTTCTCGAGAGTGTTCCCTATACCTATGGATTTTTTTTAGGTTTTGGGACCAACTCTTCAACTGACAAAAGGACTTTCAGTCTAATCTTCTTGGAGAACTTCTGTTCTCCAAATTTGAACAGAAATCCTTCCTGGGAGAGACCTGCACCCTTTAACATTACAGAGAACATGGCCCCTGCCCCTGTATGGTCCAGGGTTTTTAAGAGCATTCTTGAGTGCGATAGCTGAAAGGCCCATGCATAATACTGCAGATCAGGGAGCGCAAAGCCCCCCGTTCTCTCTCATTCACCTCACCTTCTTCTAGGCAATCCCTGTGGCCCTATACGCCCAACTAAATGAGTTTATTGCCTGCTGAAGCTTAGCTATAGCTGAAGTTGAAAAAAATAGAGGGATAGTGTTGAACAGGAAGGTCATTTTTGGTAGGACTACCATCTTGACCAAATTAATCCTCCTCAAGATAGTCAAATGGAGATGAGCCCAAGATTTCATTTGTTTCTGACACTCCCTAGAGACTATTGCCAAGTTAGTCCCTGAGATCTTTTTGATGTCCCGCACTATTGTCACCCCCAAGTATCTCATATCACGTTTGGTCTGCTATTGACACTCCGCCAAATTCCAGGTCATAATCTCAGTTTTCTCGGCATTGATTTCATACCCGGCTACTCGCCCAAAATCCTGTGCCAAACTAATGACACAGTGAAAGGTGGTCTCGAGATCAGCAGAGAAAATCAAGACATCATCGGCGTACAGGGCTACCTTTCTCTCCAACTCCCCATACTTAAATGGCATTATATTCTGTTCTTCTCTTAAACGCTGAGCAAAGGGCTCAATATATAGATCAAAAAGGAGAGGGGAGAGGGGGCAGCCCTGCTTCGTACCCCTAGTGATCTTAAAAAATGCAGTCAATTTACCATTGACCAAAAGTCTCGCCGATGGGTCCCGATAAATAAGCTGAATAGCTCTGCAAAAATTCTCACCCAAATTAAATTCTCCCAAAAACGCTGATAAATATGCCCAGTTGACCCTTTCAAATGCCTTAGTGGCATCTAAAGTCATGGCTGCGAGGGGGAGTGAGAAAGTAGTGGCTAAATCAATAGCACCAACCAAATCATAGGTAAGGTCTGCTAAATTCCTCCCCTTAACGAAGCCTTGTTGATCAGGATGAAGTATATCTCTGCTGCTAAAGTCAGCCTATCCGCCAGGATCTTGGCAAAGATTTTATAGTCTGCATTTAATAGCGAGATGGGTCTATAAGACCCACAGCTTGCTGGGTTCTGACCTGGTTTCAAGATCAGTGTGATAGTAGCTTCTCCCCATGAATCGGGAAGTTTTACACCCACAGATAAAATTTCATTGAATAGCAGCGTCAAGGTGGGAATAATCATGTCACCCAAGGATCTGTAGAGTTCTGCAGGAAGCCCATCGGGCCCTGCAGCTTTCCCAGCTTTACCTGCAAATATGGCCCTCCTTACCTCTTCCTGAGATATGTCCTGATCCAAGTCTTCCTTCTGGGACAAACTCAAAGAGGAGAGCGTACTGCTCCCTAACCACTCCGCTGCTATGGTTTTATCAACCAGGCTGTCTTCTTGATACAGCTCCTGGAAGAACTAAAAAAGGCACCCCCAATCTCTTCATCTGAAGTAAATACTTTTGTACTGTTTGGACTGTCAATTTGTTTTTATCAAATTTCGCGTCCTATCAGTTTTAGCCTTCTATACAAGAAGCTTGCCTGCACCTTCTCCATACTCGAAATGAGCAAGCTTGCTCGCCTCCCACCTCCTAGTGACCCTGATCCGAATAATGTTATTCAACTGTTCCTTTAGTTCACTAAGTTTCACAAGATATTCCTGGTGCTTCTCAGGGTCAGTCTCTCTAATTAAGCTCAACTCTGTTGTCTTCAACTCTTCCTCCTTGTGGGCCACCTCCTCCCTATATTGTCTATTATTATAGGATACCCTGTTAGTAATCATACCGCTTAAAAAGGCCTTTAATGAGTCTCAGACCACCGATGTCTCAACTGAGCCCAGGTTTGTGTTCAGGAAGTATTCAGTCTTCTGAGATAAAAACAACGTCTCAGCTTCATCATGAAGCAAAGTCCGATCGAATTTCCAAGCTATAAGATGAACACCTTCTTCTTGGGCCAAATCCATCCAGACCCCAGAGTGGTCAGACAGATGTGGAGTCAAATATCCAATATCCTTGACTTTGCCTCTCAGATTGTAACTTACCAGGATATAATCGATTCTCGATCTATGACCATATTTGCTGTTGTAATATGAGGACCCTTGCTGAGTGCCTGCTCTATGCCTCCAAATGTTGCTGAGACCAGTCTGTGCCATCATAGATTGGAGATATGTCCGGGACTTGGAAGGCACCTTAGCTCTACTGCTAGAAGACTTATCTAATTTGGGTTCCAGAACAATGTTAAAATCTCCAGCTATGATAATTGGGTCCGGATAATCCCAAAGATTGGAAAAAATGGTCTTCAGAACAGAGGGTTCGTCCTGGTTGGGACCATAATAGCCTACCAGGGTTAGCAAAGTCCCTGGAATAGTCAACTTCACGATGACCCACCTGCCACTAGGATCAACCATTGAGTCTAAAATACGAGCATTTGATTAAGATAGCGACCCCCCCTAATGTTATCAGTCTGATCAGAGAAAATCATGTGCTCCACCCACTTTAATTTTTTGCATATCCCCATCATCTCCTCTTTCAAAAGATGTGTTTCCTGGAGGATAATGACCTGTGCGGGAGAGTCTTTTATATACTGCAGAATTCTAGCCCTTCTAGTTTTCACCCGCAGGCCATTAACATTCCAAAACAGAAACTGACTTGTTCTCATGGGGGTTTACAAGTGAAGGCTATAAATCGACCTAGACCTTGAGGAGGACAATACCAGACCTAACGTAGTAGAACCAGACTTATTTGACCATATAATGAGGTGAATGAGGAAATGTTATATTTTTTACCCCTTTGCCCCCAACCCTGTGCTCCCCACACCAACCCCCGTGCCCCCCTCCCAATCAAACTCTCCCGGGAGAACCCCATTTATCTGGGCAGATGTTGTCCAGTATTTGCATCCCGGGGCCACCCGCGTTGTCCCTTTATGACCCTATTTAAATACCAAAGAGGTGAAAAGAAAAAGGAAAAGAGAAAGAATTGAGACCCTACCCTCGACCACTCTTGACTGAGTACCCCCATGTGTGTCCCAATGTAGGTATATGTACATATATATTCATTTAAGCTACCTATCTATTATCTGTCTAATTCCTCGTACAAAAGGTTAAAGTTGGGCTAACGCACAAATAGTGGGGGGACCTCAATATCTAGAACCTCCCCTAAAGATCCCCCTAAAGATCCCAGATCCCAACCGAGGATGTCGTTGATAGCTGCTCAGTAACCACCATCTTTATGACTTCCCAAGACTATCTAGTAACTCATCAGCTTCTTGCACTGATCTGATGTTGTACATTCTGTTATTGTGCATAATTTTTAGCATTGCAGGATATTTGAGCTGGGCAACCTCACCGAGTTTTCTAAACTCATCCAGCTTCCTGCCCAGTTCCCACTGCCTATTCAAGGTGACACGCGAGAGGTCAGAGCGGATATCGTATGAAAAATCACTGGCACTTAATGATTTCATTTTTAAAGCCATATTGAGGATTTTTTCCTTTACGGAATAGGTGAGAAAGTTCATGAGTATCTTCCTAGGTTTTATCCTGTCAGGGTGCCTCCAGAAAGGATCTCTATAAACTCTTTGAATGTCTTTTTTCAAGTCTTCCTCTGATTCCTCAATCTGGTGTGATTCTTTTAGGAGTGACACTATGTAGGACTTGAGGTCTTCCCCTTCTTTCCCCTCTGGGACATTCATAATACGCAGATTGTTTTTCCGAGAATTATTCTCTAGTGTCTTGAGCCATTTCACGTAGAACCACATCCTCCCACTTGAGAGATGATATATCAGCGTTTGCTGCTCCCAGGACATCTCTTAAATCCCCCACTGTGTTCTCCAACACAAGTGTTCTTGAGTTTAGGAGATCAATTTTCTTCCCGAGGGACTCACAAAACACCCTTATCTCGCCTTGGTTAGCTTCGGAGACTGAGAACCCCTTCTTAATGTCTGTTGAGAGGCTGGATAAAAGAGTTTCTAGAGATGCCACTGAGGACCCCCCACTTACACATTCCTCAGGGACTTTATCCACCCCTGCGCTGCGCTGCTGCTGGCTGCTGCGCTTTGACCTGCCAAGGATTCTCCACCTGCAATCCCCTTCCCTTTATCCGAAACAATAATAGGAGTTGCCGGTAAATTTGAGACCAAAGGGGGAGGGACTGCCTCGAACTCCATTTCCTCCAAAATAAACTTTGATTCCAGCTGGGCTGCGGAGCTCTTTCTCAGAACCTCCCCTTGTTTCACCACGTCTAAGACCAAGGGTTGTACTTTAAAGTACAACTGTAAAGAGGGGGTAATCTTAACTTTCAAATCAAGCTGGTTACTTTTCACTCTGCCTGCCTTTATGCTTCTGCTTTTAACCTTGCAGCGCTGGAAAAAAGAACAACTACCACCTGTTAGTGTTACTGGGGTGGTGCCACCTTTCCCCTGACCTCGACCCTACCCGCTGGTTTAAACAATAGGTTTCTCTTCTGGGGGCGGTTTAAATATTATGTCCCCAGTTTTTGCTCTGACAGGCCCCAGCACCAACCCTTCTCGTTTTCTGCCTCTCTTAGCACCTTTATTCGGAAGCACAGAACTTAAGTGCCCTCCCTCTGCCTGGGCCCCAGTACCTGCACCATTTTTGCTGTGGCTGTACCAGTTTTTGCTGTGGCTTTGGCTGCAATGGAGATGGCCAGGGCTCATAATGTGCAAGAGCCTGATGGTCGCCGGTCTTCTCTGCAGAGATAGTCTGCTCCAGAATGCAGGAAGCTTGCCCAGTGCTGCCGCTGCCGGAGTCAACCCGGAGGAGCCTGCGAGCCGCTGCTCTGCGGACCATCCTTAGCTCCAGGGTGGCAATCACCCAGCGCGACGAGAGAGCAGGGGCTCAGGAAACCCGAGCACGAACACACATCTCCCGTGAAAAAAAGCCGCAACACAAAGTGCACCAGGTTGCTTTAGAAACCCGTGCAGTAAGAACCAAAGGTATTTTAAGTTTTGCTGGTGAATTAAGGATCCGTGACAAGGAAAAAAAATGCAGGTAATCGGGTCCTTGGTTCATAGGATCGCCTCCTCATAGCACACAAACGCGGGAGCCTCCAGATGCAAGCGGCTGCTCAGCTAGCAGCCGCCATGTTCTCCTTCCAACACATGTGACTTACTCTTGTAGTAATCCTGACTTACGCATGCATTTCAGGAGTAAACCAGGACTAATCCTGGCTTACTCCTGGCTTATGACTGGAATTAAGGAGTACCACAAAAGTAAACGACAGCAAAAACCTTTGTGAATTGGGCCCAGTTTTCTAGAATGGATACAGCAAAAGTCTTACAACTGTAAAGAGCTGTAAATGACAACATTGGCAATCCAAATCAATGTATTTCATTAGTCATTGCTGAAGGAGTTACGCACAGCAGTAAAACCTCTGGAGCAGACGAAGTCAAGATCTCAGTAGAAGATGCATAAACTAAATGAACTGTCTTGTTGGTCACAGGCGAGGGATGTCTTTAACCAGGTTAATAATTTGCTTGATGGGGACTCCAAAATACCACCATGCCAATAACATTCCCTGTTTCAATAAACAGTTTGATTGCTGTGCTTTTTATGCTCTAGTTAACATCAACCATTGGATGTAGAAAGTGCCTTGTGTTTTGTTTATGGCCCAAAGTCCAACTGATCCATTGGTGATTGCCCTTTTCTTACCCCTGTTTTGGCTGGCCATAGACCTCAGTGCACTTTACCGTTGCTAACTAGTAGTAAAGTGCCTGCGCTCCTCCTTTCAACATGGTAAAATTGGTATACACCTGATTAGTTTCAGATCTGCCACCTGCAACAAAAATGCACCTTGTGGGAAGAGAGTGGGGTTTTGGAGGGGGCTGGCAGCTCATGCTGAGAAGTACATAACTGGCACATTAGCCGCTGCTCCACCTCCAAATCCCCTTCTCCCCCCAAAAAACAGCTTGCTGAGGCTGGTGCCGATGTCCTGGGGTGCTTTCTCATCCCTTAATAGATATTCAATAGTTCAAAGCCTCTGAAAATGCCTTGCCTCCATGTGATATCTGTTCCTCACCATATGACCATATGAAGGGAGACAATATCGTGTGTCACACTGTAGCACTGTGTGAGTTGACAGGTCTGTAGTTTATGCAATTTGCCTATAAGTCTCTTGTATGGTACCAAGTGTACCCAGGGTATGTAAATTAAATGCTACCAATGGACTGCAGCACTCATTGTGCTATCCACTGCAGTGGCACTATAAAGCATGTCCCTGGGCCTACTATTGTAGCCTGGTTGTGCAGTTATAAAACAGCAAATTCGACCTGTCAAAAGAACCCCTTTAGACAGGCCTAAACTGTCCTTTTAAATATTAATCTAAACAAAAACATTAATGCCACCTCTAAGTAGGCCTTATTGAACATAATGTAGGAGGCAGGATGCATGTTATTTAAAAGTAGGACACGTAAAAGTTTAATGTTAAGCATATCCTTCTCTTACAGTAAAAAAAGGCAAAAACTATTTTCACTGTAGCATGGTTGGCCGTTACTTAGGAAAGCAATGGGATACAATATTACATTTAATAAATATTGTGTCCAGCTAGGAGACACCTACAAATTTCATTTTTGGACTTTTTGAAATATTTATTACAATCCCGATTCAAAAGTGAAGTTGGATTTGTAATTGATATTTTGGAAACATTGCTTTTAGAAAGTTACCTTTGCCCTGCCTGAAGTTTCTGGAAACTAAATCTGCATGTTTCTCACCTGAATAGGCATGAATGAGATGTGAACTTCCACCCCGAAGTAAATAATAGCACAAGCTGGAAGGTCAGATGCAACAAGATGGGGTAAGCCGATTTAATCTGCCTGAAATTTTCACTTTTGGATCACCTGTTTTTGGACTTGGGTGGGGAAGAAAATCTGTATCTGCTAATTAGCTGTCACACTGTACCAGGTTTGGGACACCCAGGCCCACTGAACAAAGAAAGGAGCCCAGACCACTGGTGCCAACACAGTTTTGGTGAAAAAGGCCCTGGCACTGAGCATGTGAGGGGCAGAGCAGAGCCCCCAGTAGAGATGTGACTAGTGACTACTGGATGGCACCATCTTGAATTGTCCCAGCATGCTGTGCAGGAGGTTTGGGACAGTCTTGGAGAGGTGATGTGGCATCATAGGACAGGCCAGGAGTGACTTGCTTCTGGAACTTCACACCCCATACTTAAAATCTCTTGCAGAAGGAGGAAAGAGTGTTTTTTTAGGTGAACTTGACAGCGCATGCGCTGTCACTTTAAGACCAGCTATAATCTGTCTGTGTACTTCTAGTCCATCCCCTTTCTGGCCACTGTTTTTCATTTGTCTGTGTCAGTATCCTTTAAAAATCCTTGCACGCTAATGGTCAGACCTGCCTCTTTGTCCCTCCTTTATTTCTTCTGTTCCTCCCACAGAGCAGGGATTAGTACTGGCTCATTCTGCTATGGTTCTTTATCTTTTCTTTGGGGGACTACTTTTTTCTTGGTTTCCTGCTCTGTTACTAATTGTCTGTGTTGAGCTTCAGTCCCTTAGCTGCTTACATTCAAATATAGCTTTCGTCCTCCCACCTCCTCCTAATGCCACAGTTGTGTTACTGCTGCCTTTTTTACTGCTGCCCCCCCATCATTGCTCCTGCTCCCTTCCTTGTTTTAATAGGCTTTTTGCATTTTTCGGTCCACACCCTCGTTTAGACCTTTTTTTAGTCGGATATTTGCTTGGTTTGGGCCTTCTTTTAAGTTTTTAAAGGGGATTGGGCTTGTTTTTTTAAGTATGGCCTGGAAAGATTTTACATTTCGCCCCCCTCTCTTTCCTGGATTTTCATTGGTTCCTGTGTGGGTCACTTACTCTTCCTGCAGTTCCATTGGCTGTAGCATATTTTCTTGCATTAACCAAAGCTTTTTTTCGGTAAGCAATGCATCCCCCATGCTTCCCCCACCCCCACGTCCCGCTTAATATTTCAGCATTGTGCCCGCTTTTACTTTCTCAATGGAAGCGCCTGCATGTACTGCCACCCCAGGGCAAGAGGGTTTCTTGGCACTTATGTGACCTTGCTTCAGATGAAATAGCCAGAGACAAGGCGAGATGTATTTTCAGAGACCCCTCGTTGAGGTGGAGAGGGCTTGTTTTAATAGGCAAAATGTCAGTGGCTGCATTTGAGGGGTACTACGTGCTTTATATCTGTTTTCCTGCCAGCAGTAGTGAGACCGACACTACAGCAACCAAGCAATCTTTGCGGCCGCCACAAGGGGCACACTAAAGGAGAAACCACATCTAACATGTTTCTCTAATGCTCATGCTCTTTTGTGCACACGTAGCAGACCCTGTGCAGCCGAAACCAGCACTAGCAGAAATAATCAGGCAGTGGTGCATAGATTTATCATTAAATAGAACATTTTGTCACGTGTTCTTAGCCCTTATAGATTCATTTGTGATTTGTGAGGTTTTGGAGGTGTGGTTTCTGGGCTCTTCCTTTCTTTTTTTCTTTATTTTTTGTTTGTTTGTCCTCATTCATAAATAAGCAGATTGTCCTTAAACAGATATAGGCCCCTTCCTAGTTCCTTCAGAGGAAGGCCACGATCTCGCCTGTGTCCCTGCCACCTCTAGGGTTGCCAGGAAAGCCAACCATCAGACTATTGGATTAAGGCGGCATGTGTTTAACTCCACTTCCCCCAAATTTGATCTTCTTCCCATAAATCTCGCTTATTTAATAATTATTGGACTTTATTGAGATGATGTATTGTCAAGTTTGTCAAGCCATTTATTCCATGCCAGCCAAAATCTAATTCTTTTTTCTGAAAGACAACAGTGATCCAACTTACAAACCCTTTTAACTGAGGCAACCCACTCAAAAAATACTGGAGGCTGAGAAGAGACCCATTTTAAACGCATTTCTCTCCTTGCCAAAAGAATTAAAATAAATAACAATGAAGATTGGAGTTTAGAGAGATTATTGGTTGTACTTTCCTCTAAAACAACTCCAAAAGCTGGGCTTACCTCAATTTCTTGGCCCAGAATCTCTGACAAGGTCTTACCAACATCACGCCAGAAACCCTGGATCCGAGAACACAACCGGAACATGTGCCGATCGTCCACATTTTCCAGTCCACATTTCAAACAGGGCTTCACATCTCCATCTCCCAGCTTTGCTAATCTCTTGAGGGTCCAGTATGCCCTGTGAAGTGTAAACAAATGATTTCTTCTGAGGGGAGCAGCTTTAACAACACTCCATAAAGTGCGCATTGAGACTTGCCATAAAATGTTATGTCGGTCGAAGGTAGGTCTCTTCTCCAGGGCTCCTCCATCGGTGTTGGTGAGGGCTCCACTTTCACTAACAGCCAGTCCCAGTTGGAAACTTCTTTGCGTTGGTTTAGCGGACGCCAAGAGGATATTCTCGTGTCCATACTCATCACCCCCATCCCCTTCCATTTTGATCTTTGCAGCCCAACTAGACAGTTGATAGAATTTACATCTAGATAGCCTCTGGTTTGAAATGTTATTTAAATCATCCCAGGGTAATAATTTATTATTTTGCAACAATTGACACGCTTTGTTGCACAGGTGGATCCGATGTTCGGGCGCCCATGCTGCCTTTTCCAGCTCACTGGTACGGGTGCTTGGTGCGCCTGCTGGGTTCGATTTGCACTCCTTGGGAGCTCTCTTGGTGGGGGCCGCACAATTGGTGCATTCTGGGTGAAGCCTTTGTGCGTGTGGTGTTGGTTGGGCTTGATGGTTGTGACATGGCCCACTCTTCAGTCCGCCTGTTTTCGGTGTCTATGCAGATGCACGTTGGGATTTATTGTTTTTCTTTTTGGCCTCTATGTCCCGCACGCTGCAGTAGGTGTACTCGTTTTGTTGCTTCTGCATGAGCTCATTCCATGTGCTTGTGTCGTAATATGTGTTTTGCTTGGTGATTTAACATTGGTTGTTGTGGTTCCTTGTTGCAGGTGCGTTGAGTAGATGCTGCTGGGGTGTTTTTTTTTTGTTCATGCTGGAGTGTGGGATATGTCTGGATTTCCATTCCTTCACTGTCTGCCATTTGTGTTGGAACCTGTGGGGTTGTTTCATGTATGTGGCAAATGACTTTTCGGATTTTGGTGGTCCCCGATAGGGAGTGGTTCCAGAGAGCGTTATTTTTGTGGGGTGACGTTGATGGGGATTCTTTTTTTCATTCGGGAGGCCGTGTTCTTGTCGGGTGTCATGTGGTGTGGCATTTGTGGGCCAGACATCAATCCTACGGATGTCTTGTTTAATTTATATGTTTTTAACCCACGCCCTTGACTGCATCAGGCACGCTCCTTAGAGAGACCTCCGCCCCCAGTTTTTTCATCCCACTTAAAGCCCTGGGTGGACGTGAGATAGTGAAACTAGTGACCGAGCACCATCCGCACAAAAGCTGTCTAATCGGCGCTATGTGGAATAATAAAAGCTGCAAGCCCTTTGCTCCTGATTACACAATTACGTAACTCTTGCTTACAAGGTATTCCCAACAGTGCATCTCCAGAGATACCTGTTCAGTAAACACATACTATTGTGAAGCAGGGCTTTGTGAAACAAACAAAAACCTTTGGCTCTGTATGAAATTCCTCAAGAGATGAGGCTGCCCGCGGCCCATGCAGGGGGCCCCCTAAGAGGGCGGCCACCTTAGTGCCTCATGAAGGCACATAGCCAGCCAGGCTAGTGTTTGTACCCTCTGGGGTCCGGCACGTCACGTGTCATTTCCGGCGGGGAAGCGAAGTATATCTACCTCTCCCGCCCACCTGGCGATCCTTTTTCGCCTAGATTGCACGCAGTTGTCTTCCGTTGACAAGGTAAGTGGCAATGGCTTGCTGTGGGTGGAATGTTGAGTGTTGGTTATATGGCTGCATGCAATGACTGAAGAGGCAGAACAATGCAGCACACTATGCTAAGCAGAGTTTTCAGCTTAATTGTTTTAGTCCAACGCCGAAGTGAGAGCTTCAAATGCAGGGCCAGAATCATTAGGCAACTGGGTGGCACGACAAAGGACTTTTAAATGCACATGTGAAAATTGTGCATGCTGATTAGTCCTTAAGCCCTACCTCTTGCCAGTCAATCAATCAGGATCAATCAAGAGTTTGTTAAAGCGCGACTATTCACCCGTAAGGGTCTCAAGGTACTAGGGCGGTCCTTTCCATCAAGGAGAGTCAAATGAGGATGATCCACACAATGGATGAACATTCTTGTTTTAATCAATTTTTTTTTCAGTCAGAAGGGGCGAATGGCGGGGCAGATGAGGGGTCTAGAGAGGCACATTTGACTAGAACGGCCTGGATATGGCAAGACAAGCAGTCAGTCAGGGGCACTGGGTGAGGCTGGACTCCCGGAGGTGGGGTGAGAGCTCATAACAGGAGTTGAACACCAAAATAGAAGCAGGGCCTGTTCAGTCCAAATGATGAAATTTAGAAAAATTTGAAAATTATTAGTTTTAAAGTTACAATGGCCTATGAGTTCTCTCCTTGGCCTATGATTTCTCTCCTTAAGATGGTTCCCACAAAATGCTTTAAGTATTATATAGTTCCACATTTATTCATTCAAATGAGGAAAAGCTGGATATTAGGAATTTGGAGTATTTGAGAAGATTTTAATGATATTTAGTCGCCAAGATTGATCCTTTCATATAATGATTTCCACTGGCATGGAGTGTACACGCTTCTTTGCGGATGGTTCCTATGAGACATGGGAGTACAGAGGGTGGATGTCTTTTAATGATGAGACATGGGAGTACAGAGGGTGGATGTCTTTTAATGATGATGCAAGTGACCTATGCAAAGAAACCATAGTTGGGGCTTGGTTATATTATGCGGCTAACAGGCATTGGCAAAGCCAATAGTACTGGCAGGTAGGTGTATGGTTAATTTTGTAGGGTATAACTGGACAATATTCTTACAGCGAAGCCATTAGTTGTTGTTTATGTAGCTTATGCAACTAACTACCATTGACAAAGTCAATAGTCCAGAATTGCTTCACGTGTAAGGTTACGTGTTGAGTACATATATGGATACAAGGGCAGAAGAGGCAGAACTATGCGGCAGTCTTGGCCAAGCAAAATTTGTAGGCTACAATGTTTCAAACCAATGCTGAAGTGAAAGCCTCAAGTGTTTTGGCCAGAATCAGCAGGCCACCCGGTGACACTACAAAGTATTTTGGAACATGCAAATGGCACATTTGAAAAGGGTGCATGCCAATATTCCTTAAGGTTGACTTTGTGCCAGTCCTAAGGGGACGTTTTGTACAATAGACGAACAAGCTTGGTTAAATCAATACTTTGTTCAGTTAGTAGGGGATGATTTGTCTAATTCAGATATGCCTCCTGACAATTATTATTCAACTTGTAACTTGTTCAGGTCCAGCTTGCCTAAGTGGGTGGGGGCGAGTGACCCAATAGCTGTTATGTAGCATTGACAGTTCGGATGGCTCGTGGAGCAAGGGATGCTTGACCTGCTCGCATGGCCAGGTGATTTCTTCTCAGGCTTATCCTTGCATGCTTCCCAGCATTTGGTTTATCTGACTAGGGTGATGCAATGGAATTGTTCAGGGCATGCACTGAGAGATGTTTTTTTTCTCGATACTATGCAACACCATAAACTTAACTGGTTTGAGTAACCAGGCCAAGGAGTGGCTGTGTGACTCTTGGGTGCTGGAGAGGGTCAGTTTGTAGTCATGCCCTTACAGATGTTTGTTGCAAGCTCGAGGGCATCGCTGCATTGCGGCCAGTGCACAGGCACTGTGTTTCCCCAGGGAGCGGCAAGTGAAGCCACATCTGGCACCAGAACACAAGGTTTGTGAGGACCAATTTGTCTGTGGGGTGACTTGTGTAGGTGAAGATGCAGTACAGCTCTTGCACAGTCCCATCATGTCAGAATTGAAGCAGCGCCTTGGGCATATAGGACTGCCAGGCAAGAATCCAGGGGATTGCAGAGCAAAGCACTCTGTTCTGAGACTAGTATATGCAGGTGTAAGTAATGTGGTAGCCGCCAGTTCAAACTTGCATCACGTCTGTCAAGATAGTAGGCATTTCTTTAAGTGTGAAGTAGGACCCATACAGGACCTCAAGGGAACTATTACCTAGGCTAACCTTGCCTGTGCAAACAATTATGATTTGGGAGGTATTGAGCGCTGCACATGGGGGCATTCCTTGCTTTAGAAAGATGGGAGCATTAGGAATAATTCATCCCCGGTAGGGGATCGTCTTTTACCTATGGTCACAGGTGCAGCTCCCAGCAGGTTCACCGTGTCTTTCAGCCTCCTGAGGTCGATAATATGACTACCATTAAGTTGAGTATCAACAGACATCTGTTATTCAGAGCCAACAGACCTTTCAGGTTGACGGTGCACTAGAATACACATACATACAGGTTTCTTAGGCAAAGCCACAGGTTTATGCTTTAATTGAACAGAGTCAGAGATCTGAAGGGCCAGTTTTCTGCAGCACGTGGATCATAAATAAGTTAGAACAATAAGCTGGTTCTTCAAAGGCAGGTATTAGTCTCCCCATCCACCTCAAGATCACCCAGACTCTGAATATGAAACAAAATGTACTTTCAACAGGTCTGGGCAAACAAATGCAATGCATTTAGTCGCAGCTTCGGCCAGCTGATATCATTGAGAGTTTCATGTTCCCAGTTCAGGAGCAGAGGGAAGCAGATTTGGGGCAGATTAGCATACCTCAAAGGTATATCTGTGTGTTTAATGCATGAGTATCTCTGGTCTTATGGCTGGATAGAGCCTATCTCACTTACAGGGTATCCATGTTAAAACGTTGTGCTTATGACGGTTCTCATGACCGAGGTGGTTTATTGATCTTTTTAAGGGGAAGAGATATGAGTTGGGTACTTCATCGCCTACAAGGTAGCACATTAAGGCAGGCGGGGTAAAGTCAAGTTGCATCCGGGAGATTCCCTTCAGTAACGTCAGCAGCTGCTCACGTGGTTAGCAGCCTGGGAAGTCAGGGGGCAAACACCACAGATAAACTGAACAGGCAAAATTCCTGTAGAAAGAAGGGATACATAGCAAGTACACAAGGACTTCCTTGCTTAGTTCTAAGCTCATCAGATAGTTGCGCATTTACAGATCATAGTAGGATAAGTCACCAAGGTTGAACAGGCTATTGCGTATGCCTTGCTCGGACATTGACACATACTTCACACGAACGGGAGCCTCCAGAAAGGGTAAATGCTGAAAACACGGACTGGGGCATGTTGGCTCAAGCATCCTCTTCTCTGAGCTGCAGGGTGTCATGTTGTGGCCAGTTGTCTTTGAGTGACAGGCAAGTGCAGTAAGGGAGCTGTAGTAAGTAACGAGGTTACTTGCAGGGAGGCAGGTGGGTCCCAGCAGCCCCACAAAAGGTGGGTTGCGGCAAAACATGAAACTGGGACTCTAGATTCCGACATTATCATTTGATCAATAATACGCAAGACTCTTTGGCTATGCGCAAAATAATAAATATATATATATATATATATATATATATATATATATATATATTAACACAAGAGTCCGATCAAGTAGAAGGCTGTCGATCGAGCGGTCCGCGTTCAGGGTATCGGAAACCCTGTATCTATTACTCCACCACTATTTCCGATTCTGGAAATATCACGGACACAAAGGTAGTTGCAGCAAAAAAAGGTTTATTTCTGGCTGCACAGCAACGCGTTTCAGCTTCCGCCTTGATCACGCTGAGTGTCAGGCGTTTTTTTGCACATTATTTAAATGCAGTGTAAAACATAAAAACAAACGGTGAACATGCCCTTAACCTTGTGAAAAGCGGCGGCCATCTTATAATGTATAATTCCACGTTAGAGCTCAGTTTAAATCAGAGCCTCAAACAAACGTTCAGCGGAGAGATTAATAAACAATTAACAATCGAAAACACAAATATGTTCTATGTCATGGATTAGACATGGTTAACAATACATCTCATTTTTAACACAGATTTTGTCAAAAAGGAAAGAAAGGACGAATATCGAATCCAGCCCAAGTGGGCATGGGTCACCAAATAATTATAATATTCATTTGTAAACCCCCAGTGGGGATTAATCGCCCCTCATCATTTAAGAGAAGAATCCTTGTAAATCTTCCTACGAGGTACAAATGACCAAAGACCACATATAAACCACATAAATGAATATTATAATTATTCGATATTCGTCCTTTCTTTCCTTTTTGACAAAATCTGTGTTAAAAATGAGATGTATTGTTAACCATGTCTAATCCATGACATAGAACATATTTGTGTTTTCGATTGTTAATTGTTTATTAATCTCTCCGCTGAACGTTTGTTTGAGGCTCTGATTTAAACTGAGCTCTAACGTGGAATTATACATTATAAGATGGCCGCCGCTTTTCACAAGGTTAAGGGCATGTTCACCGTTTGTTTTTATGTTTTACACTGCATTTAAATAATGTGCAAAAAAACGCCTGACACTCAGCGTGATCAAGGCGGAAGCTGAAACGCGTTGCTGTGCAGCCAGAAATAAACCTTTTTTTGCTGCAACTACCTTTGTGTCCGTGATATTTCCAGAATCGGAAATAGTGGTGGAGTAATAGATACAGGGTTTCCGATACCCTGAACGCGGACCGCTCGATCGACAGCCTTCTACTTGATCGGACTCTTGTGTTAGTAAATTACTGAAACGAAGGCTGACCGCAATAAGGAGGAAGTCGCCAGGATACTTCGTGGGACTGATCAATGGTGATTACGCGGAGTCAAGCTATCGTATACCGGAACGAGGAAACGGTGGCCTGTGGCTGGCAGACTTTACAAGAACTACGTTCAAGCATCGAGGTGGCGTTGCCCGGTGAGATCCTACTATTTATATCTTTAATACCGCTGTGGGTTGACGGCGTGTAATTACTTAGATGCGAGTGGTGGGATTCCAGTCCGGGCTTTGTCTAACCAAAATGCAAACGTGAACTTCTCGATACGCGAAGGGAGCTGCTCTGTGATATCTGGATTGAATAATCCTACAAGCAGCATTGGTAGTTGCCGTATAGTGTGTTTTGTGACCATGGCTGCAGCCTTAGAGGCAAGAAGAAAAAACACAGCAAACAAATTATTTTTCACTATGACAGATGATAATGGTGGAACTAATGGTGCAACCAATACCATCACGGAAGAAATTAAGACGCAATCTCTATTCAATCAATTGGAGAAATTGCATAAGAAAGAGCTTGCCAAATGGTGGGAGGCTGAGTCCTTGCAGAGATACATTGATGTCGCACGAGTACCTAGAGGCTTACGGATTTTTACTATACCGACTTACGAAGACCCTGACCCAGAAATGCTAGAAGAATGGGCAAACAATTCAAATGCATGTTCAACTGTTATGCTTCGTATATTAGTAAAATACGCCTTAAAAGATCGTTGCAAACTATTGGCTGAGATCGAGGCGACCCTGGCTGAATTGGAAAAAGTAACTACAAAGGAAGTCATTGATGAATTCATGAATAATTTGTCCAAGAAAATGGACAAATTAGAGGAGGAAATTACAGCTAAAAAACAGAGAAAATTTGTACGGGACTACAAAGACTACCAGTCAGGCCGTACTCTTACCTTCCATAAGAAGTATGACCACCTCTTTGAAAAAAACAAGGAAGGGGGTGGTCTAATTCATCAAATTAAAACATCTGAAATAATTGAGATATCGGAAAGTGATATATCGGATGGAAGCCTATCGGACGCCTCAACCTCAGCAGCTCATCCCGACATCAATGTGGCTCAGAAGAAATCTACTAATTTTTTAGCCCAGTTTCATATGATGAACCAGGGACGGACAGACCAACCACATGTGCAGGGAGCGCAGAGAGGGAGAGGACGCGGAAGCAGAGGCAGAGGTATCGGAACAAACAGGCAAAGAAGAGGAGGAAAAACAGACGCCGCAACCCCCATGGGAATGATGACAAGGGGGAAGAAACAACAAATATGACTGTGGTCAACCTCTCCAAAAGAATACTGACAGAGGAAGAAACTAAACTACTTGCACTAGGTCTGTCTTTTTGTCCTACCTATAATTTGAACTTTGCGCAGACTAGAATAGATTTGTTTTATTTTGCGCGCAAATTGAAAATAAAAAAATGGTTTGATACGAAATATGTGACCAAGGATCTCACCACACAAAGGGTAACTATAAGCAATTTAAATGTTGACGATGTTGAGATTTTGAATATTTTAACTTCTCAACATGATCAAGAGACTGATGAGAGTATTGTGACTGCTGATTTGCAACAATATGACATTGATGGTAATGTGAATCCAGGGAGTGGTTTTAAACCTAAATCAGTTTTTCTACCACAGATTGAATGTGATGCCATCGATGTTTTTGAAAGAGGGGTTCTAAGTGATCTTAAGAAATTGCGGCATAAAAAAACTGCTTTCAATCAGAAAAATCTGACTCATGATCAAATGTTAGCCATTGAAAGTCTTAAAACCGACCCAATGATTGTTATAAGACAGTCCGATAAAGGGGGTAATGTCGTGGTTCTAGACAAACTTGCATATCTAAAAGAAGGCTATGAACAGTTGTCAGACAATAGATGTTACAGCATATCAGACAAGAACTCCATATCTGAATCCAATAAAAAATATGGGGATATGCTTGTGGAGTGGCGTGAAAGGGGCCTACTAGAATGGGAAGAGTACAATTATCTCAAGTGTCCTCACCCCACAATCCCTATTCTGTACCTACTTCCGAAGCTACATAAAGATCCATTGAACCCACCAGGGAGACCAATTGTATCTTCAATTGGTTCATTATTAGAGAACACCTCCCGCTTCATTGATCACTATTTAAGACCATATGTGGTCAATCTACCATCGTACTTGCGGGATACGACACACTTCCTGACTATCATAGATGGCATCCACTGGGAAGAGAACTACACACTCGTAACTTTGGACGTGTGTAGCCTCTACACCAGTATTAAACATGATTTTGGCTTACAAGCCATAAAACATTACCTAAAAACTCGATCAATATCACTATTGGGGCACTCAGAGATGATTCTGATTATGATCCAGTTTTGCCTAACCAACAACTATTTTTTGTTTGATGAGGTCGTCTATTGCCAGTCACAGGGCACAGCCATGGGCACCTGCTTCGCCCCCAGCTATGCCAACCTGGTCATGGGTTGGTGGGAGGAGCAGGTGGTGGCGCACATGGCAGAATTCGATCAGTGTGTCCTGTGGCTACGCTTCATAGACGACATATTTTTTATTTGGAATGGAGATAGGGACTCTGCTAAAACCTTCATTGCCAAATTAAATGACAACTGCTACAATTTGGCCTTCTCTGGGCAAATAAGTACAACGGAAATTGAATTCTTAGATATACAAATTGAAATCAAAGATTGTGGGATGCATACGAAACTATTTCGTAAAAAAACTGCAGGAAATAGTATTCTGAGTGCGTTAAGTTCACACCCTAAGAAATTGATACAAAGTATTCCATTTGGCGAATTATTACGTGCCAAACGTAACTGTAGCTCTGAGATAGGCTATGAAAATGAAAAACAGACCATGATACAACGATTCAGAGAGAGGGGATATGGCAAAAGAACCATCTCAGAAGCTTGTAAGAAAGTGGAGACACTAACACGGATCCAGCTATTACATCCGAACAAAGAAATCAAAGATTCGGATACCCTTAGGTTCATTACAACCTATTCAGGGCAAGCTAGGGATGTAAGAATGACGCTTAAAAAACATTGGCATGTGCTGTTAACTGATCCCCACCTGAAAAAACATCTGAGTAATGGCCCTCAGATCACCTTTCAAAAAAATCGATCCTTAAGGGATGATTTGAGTCCCAATCTTGTGACTAGCAGGAATAGACCTACACAGAGTGGGAGAGTAGGCTTTCGATGCTGCAGAAACTGCAAGGCATGCAGTAACAGCGTCGACTGCACAACATTGGACATTCTGAGCAGTAAAAACAAATTTTTGATAAGGAAATCTTTGACATGCAACACGACTTATTGTGTATATGCATTAATTTGTCCGTGTAACAAGGCATATATAGGCAGCACTATCCACCGTGCTAAAAAACGAGTACTGGAACATATCAGAGCCATCCGCCACAATAACAGGCAATACCCAGTAGCTAGACACTTCTTTGATACACATATGCAGAACGAAAAATTTCTAAAAATGGTGGTCATTGATGCTGTCGGTGAGAATATCAGAGGGGGAAATAGATTACTAACTCTACGCAAATTGGAGTCTAGGTATATCATTGACCTTGAAACTATGGCCCCTTTGGGTTTGAATTCCAATGAAGAATTGTCTGTACACCTGCATAGGTAGAATATGAAGCTGTGTAACTATTGAATCATCAGATTTTAATTAGGTCTTTTTGTTTTCTTATTTTTCAGGTGTTTTGCACTTTCTTGGTGGCTGGCTTTCACAACTACTCTAGATCATGAAATCTTGGGGAGATAGACTATCTAAACCACAAATATAAAATTGGTGAGATCTTCCAGTGGAGGATGATGAACTTATTTAAGTAACAATCGAAGTTAATACACTTAGGCCCACTTGGGCGGTTTTTATGTGGTTTATATGTGGTCTTTGGTCATTTGTACCTCGTAGGAAGATTTACAAGGATTCTTCTCTTAAATGATGAGGGGCGATTAATCCCCACTGGGGGTTTACAAATGAATATTATAATTATTTGGTGACCCATGCCCACTTGGGCTGGATTCGATATTCGTCCTTTCTTTCCTTTTTGACAAAATCTGTGTTAAAAATGAGATGTATTGTTAACCATGTCTAATCCATGACATAGAACATATTTGTGTTTTCGATTGTTAATTGTTTATTAATCTCTCCGCTGAACGTTTGTTTGAGGCTCTGATTTAAACTGAGCTCTAACGTGGAATTATACATTATAAGATGGCCGCCGCTTTTCACAAGGTTAAGGGCATGTTCACCGTTTGTTTTTATGTTTTACACTGCATTTAAATAATGTGCAAAAAAACGCCTGACACTCAGCGTGATCAAGGCGGAAGCTGAAACGCGTTGCTGTGCAGCCAGAAATAAACCTTTTTTTGCTGCAACTACCTTTGTGTCCGTGATATTTCCAGAATCGGAAATAGTGGTGGAGTAATATATATATATATATATATATCTATATATATATATATCTATATAATAATGATTTGGCGTTGATTCATTGAAGGCATTACTCACACGAATTGTGGAATTTTATCATTAATCATCACTCTTGAGAGTCTCACGCCGCCAGATCAAAGCGGCTTACTGGAGATTCATTCCCTACCCTTTGGACGTTTTCACTACGACTAATTTGGAATTGACTTCGGAAATGTGATTTATGGCACACCATTAACGGGTTGCCCACCTTACCGCCGGGGGCGCTACATACTTGAACTTAGGTTCCCCTATCCCTGTCCTGAGGAAGACCCGTAGCGGAGGATATTACTCACCCCTTTTGCGTCTGGGTCGAAACGTCGATGAATTTCCCCCATTTGGCCTGTACTCTACGTACCTCCATCCCCCAACCATGATTATGGATGAAGTACTACTATAATTGGACTAAAAAATAAGAACGACTAAGTTTTTGAATGGCAATAGGGGCAGGCCTGTCAATCCTAAGGACTTCGGCCTTAGTGGATGTTTTAGATATTGAAATCATTGTATTCTTAATTACTTTGACTCTTTCCCTTTCACATGAGCACTAATCCTTCACCTTCTTCAACCTTCCTGGTAGTAACCCCCCTTTCTTCTTTTCAAATAAATTGCATGTTTTGAACTGATTAATTGCCTACAATTCAATTAAAATATTACCTTGACTTGATTATAAAAGTGGGTACTGTCTCACTTTGAATGTATTTGGCTTTCTTGTTTATTTTAGGATTCAAACATTTATGATTAAGAAATATTATTATCATTTATTGTACTATTTAAGAATATGGTGTAGGACCACTTGTTTTCTGTACTAATTGATACCCAGGTCCATTGACTTTTCTCTGGGTCACCCCATTTATATTAATGGTACTCCTAGAAGGGAGGCAGTGATGGCATTAGTGGGCACAATACACACAGTCCCTCAAACCAGATTTGACACCGTTAATGTGTTCACCTTGGTGTAGCAATCAAAAAGGTCTGTGCAAATGTCTGGTCAAACTCATCAAAGAATGTGCACTCTGGAACTGAGGGCATGTTATAGGTTGCTTCAGTTAAGCAAAATATCCCCCTCCTGAGTAGCCTTAATAGCCAGGCTGGGAGTTGTCAGCTAACAAGGGTACTACCGTCCGAATTTCTGGCCCAAGAATTCTGGCCTGCTCGATACTCCTGTACAGGCGGGTGCTGGGAGGTTGGGGGATTGTAATCCCAGTGTTTCAAGCATTACATCTGCCCGTGAAGCCTTCAAGGGCTGAGTGCGCTTGTGGAGCACCATGTGTTAATATGTGTGCAGCGCGTCTTCTGAGCAAACTAAGTGCAATCTAGCGCAGCTCCATCTGCTAAGATGTGTGCAGGGTGATTTCTGAGCAAACTATTTACAAGTTGGCGGAGCACCATGTGCTAAAATGTGTGCAGAGTGATTACTGAGAAAACTAAAGGCAATCTTGCGTAGTAGTTATAGAATTGTGTTTTGAAACCCTGCATTTCTTTATTTTGCCAGGATCTAAGGTTTAGGTGAGTGGCCATTCTCACATCGCAAGAGTGGCACGATGGGCCGAAAGCAGGAATTGAAGGGAAGGGTTTTTCCTGCACTGAGATAGTCTGGTTGGGTTGTCACAGATCCCCTCCCAACATTTTGGTCATACACCTGGGAGGCAATGACTTTACTTTTTTGGGTCAAAAGATCCTGCTGCAAGCGATGAAATCCACTAGGTGTAAATTGAGCAACCAATTAGGTGAATGTGAATTATGGTTGTCTGAGATTACGCCAGGATCCTGGAGGAACAACGGCGCCCCATTAGTTCTGAGGGCGGTTGTAAACCTGAGAAACCAGGGCTGGCCTGGATACGCTCTGCCCCCTCAAGGGGCATGAGTAAAGGGGTGGACTGGTGGGAATATGACCCGTTACTACACGAGTCAAAACATCGCATGGCATTACAACGTGGTTGTTACAACGACCGCGTTGTTACCACGCAATGGCATTACTACGCAAGTCATTACGACGACTTGCAATAAATGGTGCGCTGACATTAGAAATATATAATTTACTATTCCAACTCCAGCCTACGCAACAGTAGGGAAGGTGTTGGAATAGTAAACTATACTATTTCTGATGTTAGCGCGCCATCTACTGCAAGTCGATGTAGTGACTTGTGTAGTAATGGCATTGCGTGCTTACAACGCGGTCGTTCTAACGACTGCGTTGTAATGGCATGGCGGTGTACTCACCGCAATGTATAGTTTGTTTCCCATCGGTGGTCCACGTGATGTAAGGGGTACTCCCCCCAAAATGGTGAGCACCGATTGGTTAGGGCCACGGTGCGATTTGGCTCATCAGGTGGGCAGGGCAGCTTAGGGGTGTCTCTGCTGCCTGCCCTTGGATCGCCCGTAAGTTGACCCACCATTTTGGCATATTTATTATGCAAATAAACCTGCAGCAATGTTTTCTCCAACAAACAATGTGTCTTGTGTGTTCTTTATTATGAGATTGCTGTGATTACAGGAGGGGTATGTTGCTGATATTGTCACTATAGCTACAGTACAAACGGGTACTTATCACAGGTGTCACTCGGCCTAAGGCACTGTGTGATTGAAGTCATGTAATAATAGTGCGACTGAACAAAATGATTGTTTGCAGCAAGTACCTCACTGTTTTCGAGGTAGCATCAAAACCCACTAAAATGCTTGTGCCAAACGCATTTCAGAGTTCATGGTGAGAGGAGTAGGGTGCTGGGGTGTAGATAGGGGAAGTGCACATGCTCTCTCAAAACTGCAAAGGAACAATGTGCGCTTCTAATTGCTATGCAATTTTGAAAATAACAAATAAACTCCTCTAATATGGTTCACATTCAGGAGGCGCTACAATTGGCAGAAACACCTGACAGCGCCCATCCTAAACTTCTACCTGTTTGTAAAGTGTGCTTGTGTTCTCGTTACTAACTGCATCTGGGTTGCTGAAATGGCACGTGCAGTCAAAGAAATCCATAAAAGGTGCGCAACTTTTTGTTCCGCTCATTGATATTTGTAATGTTAGAAGGCTGACACCCTGCTACCAGGCGCATTGTACTAAATGTACGTTACAATAACTCAAAGGGAAACCACAATGCCGCCTGAAGAATCGGTAAATAAAAACAAAGTTGAAAAGGTACATTTGTAACCATTGATTCTTGTATGACAACTTCTCAAAAAAGTTGCATTTTAAGAAACAACTATAAACACAGAAAATAATCGTAATTTAATGTTCTGCAACCGCTTTTTCGAGGTGTAAATAAAACTTGAACACTTGCTAGGAAATATGTTTAAATTGAACATACCAAGTGGACAGTTGCGTTAATTATAATATTGTTGAACTTTTCTAAAATAAAACATAAAAAATACGAGTAGGTGGCTGCGGATGGAGACAGCTGACTCGAAGCAGTTTGTACATTGTTTGCTATATTGCAGATGATGTGTTGACGTGAGCTCTGATCGGCACCATCCAAAGCTATCGGTAGCTAGACCTCAGATATCCCATGAACCTCGGGAACCGCCCGCTATTACTCCCCAATCAGTCAAATGAACAGTTGAAGGTTGCACCCGCCAACCCACATACTGCACTGTCTGCATAATCACCAATGTTTCCTCCACATTTTTGGCACCTGATGTTCATCCCACCTTGTTTGTTATTCTCTACTTTGTCAACAGACACCCATAAAACACCTGTATTAGCTTAACCCCTTCAGTGCCCGCCAACCTGTATCTTGCCCTCTCTGGCTTAATACCCACTTTATGTACCCATCACAATAGCTCTTTCCTTTTAATCTGTAATCTTGTTGTCACCCTTACTGCACTGGTCTCCGTCTGTGCCTGTCCCCCCACTGCAACTCTGATCTTACTTCGTTGTCTCACCAGTGAAAATCACCACAATTTTCTGTAACAGCCACCACCACTGTGTCTATAATCTGCCCTCTTACACAACCTCCTTGTAAATGTCATCCCCACACATACCTCCCCCATAGCATCTGCTGTTATGTTATGTTGATGTAACTTATTGAGCACACGAATGCCCAGAGGTGTCTTGGCGCTAAAACCTAAAGTAAGGCCAAAAGATTTGGGGGCATATTATCAAGCACGGCGTTAAAATTATTGGCGCTTTAGTGGCAGAAAACTGCCGCTAAAGCGGCGATAATGGGCTTGATAATATGCCCTCGAGAATTCCCATAGAAGCCCATGTTGACACCAGGTTTTAAGACTCTTTCTGAATAAGGCTCGTGAACGTGCAGACCTGATGTGCATTGGAAGAGTATTCCATAGTTTAGCCTTGACATAACCAATGCTTCCCCCCCCCCCCCCCCCCCAGCTAGTGGTATGAATCCTGCCTCCTACCATTTCTTGCCTCCACTTTATCTGTCGCCAAACACCACTTTTAATACCCGACCCCTGCACCTGGCATCCCTTTTATCCTTCAAGTTATTTTATCTGTCTCTGCAACTGCACCTGTCAACTCTCCATTGTATATGCCATCCACCATAGTTTTCACATTCGCCTTTCCATCTTCTACAGTATAGCAGCAGTATTTACCGTGTCACAGCACTTTCTTTTCTCCAAATAAGCCAGGCCTGAGGCTTAGCAGGGGGCCGGTGGGATGCTTCAAGCCCCCACTGTCTTTCCCTATCATTTCATTGATTAAATGTTGCCTTTTTTTTGGTTTTCCAATCACATCCTCTTTAAGGAGAAAAACATTTATAAACAGAAAAAAACACAACGCGCTAATATTGTGCCATTTTCAAATTTTAAGCATGCGGCAAAAGTATTTAGAAGGCGTTATTTATTTGCATTGCCTACTGTGGGGCTTATTTACAAGCCACTTGCGCCACGGGTACGTCACTTTTTCCCATAGTAAAAGTGACGCACCTGGGGCGCAAGGGGCTTGTAAATAAGCCCCTCTGGGGCAGATTTACAAGCCCCTTGCGCCACTTTTGCGTCCCTTTTAACATGGGAATAGTGACGCAAAAGTGGCGCAAGGGGCTTGTAAATCTGCCCCTCAGTATTTAGTTTAGACTTTCGCGCTTCGGTGGAGCAATCATCAATGTTTTTGGCCAACGCAGTCATGCAATTGGTGGTGCTCCTTCAGAAAGCCTGAGAGGCAGCATACAGACATATGCTAACATTTCTTTTGTTCTGAAAAACCTGCCTGCACTCAAAACATTTGCCTGTCTTGACTGCAGCTCTTTGTTCATTATCTACGCTCCCATCTTCTGACACTGAAGTCAGCACCCCCACACACAAGTTAAAGTACTTTTAATCAAGAAGTGGAGAAGGGGCCTAGGGACCCAGTGCCGTCCCCCCAATGATAATGGAGTTGGGGAAGTGACGCCGTGCTCCCCCAAAGCTGTGATGGGCATGTCCTCGCTTCCCGTGCCTTGTCTGGTGGAAGCGGGCAGCCACCACAAAGGAAGACTCCTTGCACACAGGAGAAGGCAGTGGAGAAGAGCACTGCCAGATCCCGCGCCTGCAGAAGGGGTCTGATGGTTGGGCTGACCTTGCCGTGGGCAGCCAGGAGTGGATTCCCTGTATTGCCCTCAACCAAGGGAGCCATGCGGGTGACCAGAGGGACCGGGCACCAACAACAAAAACAAAAGGAAAACAAAAAAAGCTGCGTGGTGCAGGGCTGTGCAGCAGTCAAAGAAATGCAGCCGGGGCCGGTGTTTAAGATTCACATTCCCAGGAGGGAGCACCCCATAATGCGCTGTGGGGCGCGACCAAGCTTGAGTTTGTTTCATAAATGTGGTGGCCCCAGGATAGCAGGGCCACCAGCAATGGGAAAAAAAGAGAGCATGAAGTGCTGCAAGAGTGCAGCATCTCCCCCTACAGGAAGTTTTACTATGGTGCTGACTTTAGATCTGCAGGGAAAGAGGAATCATGACCACCCTAGGTGTTGCATTCAGTTTTAAGCACTTCCCAGGCTGGAACATTTGCTCTACAACTGGGATTGCAGTCCCCTCTAAGGGCAGGTACTATGGCTGCATTCTGCGTGGTCTAAGTTTGTTTAAGACAGACACATGGTTAATGTTTGTACAATGCTTTTTCAAAATGTGTTGTTCTGCTGACAACGAGTCTCTTTTAAGGCGGCAATGTTTTATTAATTATAACGAGTGCACGTGGTTGCAATGCTTTATCACTTACAATGATTGCAGATGGATTATGGGTACTGGCGACCGTGATGGAATGAGGTATTTTGAACTGTGATTCTGGTCTTTAAATATATTAACATCACCCTGATTGAAAGTGACAACTTCCCATATGGTTATGTCCTATATTGTGCAGGGTGGGGTGTACTGTGATTTTGGGAGTAATTTGCCCTTTAGGAGTCAAATTTAATGTTGCAAAAAAGTATTTCCTCCAGCCTTATGTATATTTGTAAAGTTCAACATGATATTAATAAGTGTATGTGTGTAATAAATGTAATTTTCCTTTTCTAAATAAAAAGCACTCGCTGGACAAACATTTTTTTAGTGTTATTACTGCTTGCCAGTGAATTGTGATTAGTAGCCCAACCCACCTCCCCTGAGTAGGCCTTGTACTGCTCCGCTTCGCTACCCTGAGAGATTCAAGCGCTATAATGAGGTGTTTGGTTCCCAGTGAAGGGGTGATTGTGGACCCATTACTTGTGCAGGCCACACAACTAATAGCCTGTTTCCTTACAGCAGAGATGACCCATCTGGACCTGACAGAATATGCAGAGTGCTGTTGTGAGGATTCTTTTGGAATTACAGTGTTAAATACTGCTTGAATTTCGAGGCGTGGCTTGGACGGCAGAGCTAATGGTTGCCTGATCCTGCTGATGCGCCGTAACGGAGCAAGCGAAGGGAGATTACTCTGATAAATAGCGAGCCTCCAAGAAAAAAGGACACATCCCGGGGCGTCGGAACTCACACGCCGAAGATTGGTATCATCGCGGAGAGGCATGAACGCTCAGAAGTACTAAGAAAAGTAAAAGTAAGAATGCGGAGCCACCAGACGGAAGGCTGAGACAACCAAGATGGCGCCCTCGAGAAACAACGGAGGAAACTGAAACTGAAACTGTCCCCCAGCTGCGCAACTACGAAGAAGCAAGGTGCAAAAAGTCCACCGGAACAGCTACAATATAGAGGTAAGCCGGTGCTCGGCGGCCAGAGGTGAGCGGGGGAAAGCGGGAGGCAAGCGCCTGGTAAAGAAAAGGCAGCGCGCAGTGAGAACAGCGCTGACCCGAAAACACCCCCCACCGCACACAAGGATCGCGCATACCGCGATACCCCCTCCTTCTAAAGTCACCGACTAAGCAACAGGGCGACTGGCAGAGCCACATACGGCGGAAAAAAGAGAAAAGGGGGACAGCAGGGACAACGGGTGAGCAGACGAGGCGCGAGTCAAGGGAAAGAAGAGACAAAATGGCGGAAGTAGGAATGAAAGCGAAACGGAGGCAGAGCGCTAACAAGTAAGAGGGGACAGTGGTGGCAGAGGAGAAAAGGCCAAACTTACCAGAATACACCGGGAGAGATAAGATCAAATGAAAGCAACCAAGACTAACAGAGGTGGGCGGGTGTGAGTGGGGGAAGCGAGGGAGGCAAGCACCTGGAAAGAAAAGACAGCGCAGTGAAATCCAAGACTAACAATAAACCAAAAAGAAAGAGGAGCATAAGTAGGCGAAGGGGGAGCGCTCATAAGACTCTAAAGAACATAACAACGCATAACAACGCACACAAAGGAATAAACACCGTTTCCTATGAAGTAGGAGTACGAAAAGGGTCTAATTAGTCCGGCTTCGAGCACCCCCCCGCACATGACCGCACATGACCGACTAATACCTCAGGAAGGGCTGCCACAGATACGTAGCGAAAGGAACCACAGTGCCCAGGTTAGAACGACCGACCAATACAAGAAGACTTTGTGGGTACCACAGAAAGGAACAACAGAGAACGACGTTAGATAGGGGAAGGAGGAGAGAAGTAGAGCCTGGCGACAAGATAGTCAACAACTGGACCGAATAAAACAGCAGAACAGAAGAACAAACAAAGAAAGACACAGACAACACATTGAGCATAAAAGAAAAGAGCTAGCAAGGAGACTAGAGGAATCACCACGCAGGACAAACACACGAGACAAGGGACAAATAGCGACGCAAGAAAGAGACACGAGTGCCAACAACAAGAAAGATGGCTGACAGGGAGAGCAGACTGCACCAGCAACAAAAGAAAAGCAAGGGGGAACCACTGACATCTGATTCACCAATCAAACAGAGGCCGGACATAAATAGCACGCTAGAAACGATTCTTAAGAACTAGCAGAGGTGCATGACTTGGCAAAATCGACAAAGCTCACCACGGAAACAATCCAATTAGAGATTGCGGCGATTAGAACAGATCAGAACTCTGTGAACATCAGACTGACAGCGGCGGAACAGAGGATTAGTGACACAGAAGATGCTGGACGTGGCATGAGTAAAGAAGTAAGATCATTATCTGAAATCACGAGTGCCCTACAAAAGCAAGCAGCAGAGATGGAAGATAAGAACCGAAGGGGTAACATACGAATACTCGGGGTCCCAGAAGGGGCAGAGGATACGGCAGGGTCTTGCTCCGCATTCCTCGAGGCCCTAATACCAAAGCTCACCAACCTAAAATTCAACCGTCAATTTGAATTAGATAAGGCATTCAGAGTACCGGCTGCCAAAGTACCGACCTCCCAATATGCAAGATCCATCATATGCAAACCCTTGAGGTCACAACACACGGAGGAAATTTGTAACTACGCCAGGAAGAACCAACAGATCAACTGGAAGGGCCACAAAATCATCCTAACCCAAGACTACTCAAAGCCCACTGTGGACACAAGGAAAGGGTTCCTCGCTCTGCGCCAGAAACTCAAACACAGGAACATACAATTTTCGTTCATCGCCCCTACAAGATTCAAAATAATAGACAAAGGGAAAAATCACGTCTTCACGGACCCCCGAGAATTGCACAAATACCTAGAGGGCCCAATGACACTACCCATGGACACAGCGCTACATGGTACAGCAAAAAGAGGCCCATCACCAGAACACAATAATGAAGGAGACTCTGGGTAAAACAAAATGGTAAAAGCGAAGAAATAAGGAAACAAAGACTTTGCACATCACTACTACCTCGGACAACCACCAACTGTTGCATCAACACAACTACCTCAAGAATCACGAACTGCTACCTCACTACCTCAGGAAAAAACCCGGGGGAACAAGGACAGAAAAGGTAAAACTGGGGAAGCTCTGGCCCTACAAATATCTGTTCCACTGACTTGAGTCCCTGACAACATCAAATACATGAAAGACAATGAAGTCCACAAACAAAAGGAGTACAACAACGGCAAACGATGAGACAATAAGCTCCGGGAGGCGAAAAGGCGATCCTGCCGTCGCACCTTCCGTATCCTAATGAAGAAGGGAGGAGGGGAAGGTAGGGGGGGGGGGGGGGGTCAAAGTTGGTACATCTCAGGTACTCACTCTTTTCCTTTTTCATTCTTTCCTCTTTTCAAACTCTACATACTCGAACGAATGTCAACGTACTAGTCCTGTACAGCTCTAGAAAGGAGAAATCGGGGCCAGAGGCATGAGCACCCCATGCGTGCCTGGAGACCTGAGCATATAGAACGGCCACGCCTTAGAATTACAAATGGCTGGTAGCAAAAATCTCATATTAACTACAGACCTTAAAATAGCTTCACTCAATGTTAAGGGCCTTAACCACCCCATTAAATGCAAGAAAATTCTAAACTACCCAACAAGGACCAAGAGAGATATATAGTTCTGTTACAGGAAACAAAACTAGATGAGGAAGACACCAAACTGATTAGAGCCAAATGGATAGCGCAGAGTGGAAGCTCACCTGCAGATAAAAAGAGGAGGGGGTGCTGACCCTGGTATCCAGGGGGTCGAGGCTAACAATAGACTCACACACACAAGACAAAGAGGGCAGACTGCTAGTAACAACCCTATCCAGAGGGGAAGAAAAACTGCTCATAGTGAACATTTACGGCCCAAACATAGATGATCACTCCTTCTGGACAGAGGTATCCGACTCCCTAGACAAGTTGCCACAAGACGAAATCATTATCGTTGCAGGGGATTTCAACTTACCGCTAGACCCTCTAATAGATAGGCAATCCACGTGCAAATTTCAACCCACCAACTCCCACGCAGCACTACTAAATATATGCACTAAATTCAATCTCAAAGACGCATGGAGGTTACAACACGCAGCTGAAAGAGACTACACCTTTTACTCCAACCCTCACAAGTCATACACAAGGATAGATTACATCCTAATCTCAGGGAGCCACACACACATGATTGAAGAGTCTACTATCGAACCAAGGCTAGTCTCTGATCATTCAGCCATTAGTCTAAAACTAAGCGACATACACAACGAAGCAACCTCTAAAAGATGGCGCTTTAGGAACGACACCATCAGGGACCCTGGCAACAAAAAGGAAATTGAGGGCGCCATAGATGACTATATAACAGATAATGACAACAGAGAGGTGAGCACTAACACCTTATGAGAGGCACTAAAGGCAACCATTAGAGGGAAACTAATAAGCATCAAGGCAAGAATAAACAAGAAAGCGAATCTACAGCTGACACAGCTTGAGAAGGATATAAAAAAGTTAGAACTCGAGCATATAAACAATCAGGACAACACAACACTCTATACCCTAACACAACAGAAGTACGCATATAACAAGTTCATAAGCGAGAGAGCGGGTCTGTGGTTCGACAAATGCAAGGCGCTCAACCTCTGCGAGTCAAATAGAGCAGGGAAACTGTTGGCATCATACCTGAAACACAAACATAGCCAGGTAGCGATTTCATCAATCACAGACCAACATAACAAAACATACACAAGACACAAGGAGATACTCAAGACATTCAAAGACTTCTATGAAGATCTCTATAGGAATCAAAAGACACTCGACAAGGAAATATGCAAAAAATTCCTAGAAAGGCTGAAACTCCCAAAACTAGATCAAGCTGACACTGCAAAGCTAGGACAAGAAATCAACATCACAGAAATAGAACTGGAAGTCAAATCACTAAAAAGAAATAAGGCCCCGGGCCCAGATGGCTTCACAGCCGACTTCTACAAAGCCTTCCTACCCCAACTAACTCCAACCTTGAAAAAAGTTTTTAACCATACAGCATCGTCCGGGGTTGTCCCACTGTCTATGACAGAGGCGACAATAATAGTCATACCGAATGAAGGTAAAGACCACCAACATCCGGGGAACTATAGGCCCATATCACTTATCAATGCCGACTGCAAAATATATGCCAAAATCCTGGCAGCCAGACTGAACAAGATCCTGCCAAAAATAGTAAGTAACACCCAAGTGGGATTCATGCGGAACCGAATGGCAAGCGACAACACACGGCTATTCTGCCACGTACTAGAACAAGTCTCAGAGAGCCAGACACCGGCAGTGGCCATAGCATTAGATGCAGAGAAAGCCTTCGATAAAGTGTCGTGGGCTTTCCTAGAACAATGCATGTACAGTTTCAACTTGGGAGACGACTTTGTCAGAATGACAATGGCCCTTTACCAGTCCCCAATGGCCCGCATCACAATAAACGGTTCGCTCTCTGACACATTCACGTTACAACAAGGGACCAGACAAGGGTGCCCACTCTCACCGTCGCTCTTCGTCCTGGCGCTAGAACCTCTAATTAGGGACATAAAATTAAATGAAAACATAAAGGGGATAAACTTTAAAGGAATGAACATAAAACTGGCAGCCTACGCAGACGATATTCTGATAATGACAGAGCAACCCCAAGCATCAATAAAAGCGCTAATGGCCACGATAAAAGAATACTCAAAACACTCAGGGTACAAGCTTAATAATGACAAATCTGAGTGCAAGCCGCTGAATATTTTCTGTTCCAGAGAAGTCCTGGGACACTCAGGGTTGTCCTGGCAGACCAACTATATCAAATACTTAGGTATACTATTTGGTAACGACCTACTAACCACAATACGACACAATGAAAAACTTCTACTGATAAAGATAAAGAAACAACTAGAGGACTGGTCACCAAAATTTATGACATGGTGGGGACGAATTGAAACACTAAAAATTATGATCACACCCCTGGTAAATTACCTATCGGGGATGATCCCCATCTTCCTAACAGATGACTTCCACCAAAAGGTGGATAAATTGTGCACCAAATTTCTGTGGAGGGATAAGAAAGCGAGGATAAGCATAAAAAAACTAAGATTAACGAAAACACAAGGAGGGGTTAACCTAGCGGATTTCAAGCTCTTCCAACTCGCTTTAATTGCCTAGCAGGGCATACAGTGGGTGGATCAAACACCGGAATGCACACCGGTGTCATTTCAAGTAGAAAAGGCCATTCTAAACAACCTGAACCCACTAGCCCTACTAACAACAAACACATACCCACACGCGATCAACCCTATACTGAGAAATACCAAAATAGCACTTTTAAAACTTGACAACAAAATGGAGGTCAGTATCAACGGCTCGAAATCAGAAGCAATATGGGTAAATAACAACCTTAAATACAGAGGGAAAACCCTTTGATTCGACGCATGGATAGAGAAAGGCATCTCGCACCCGCATCAATTAGAAAAGGGAACTACACCAATCACATTCTCTGAACTGAAGACAATCCACCAGCTAGAAGACCTAGATCTGAACAGGTTTCTAAAGATAAAGACAGCCATAACAAAATCAAAAATAACAGACACCACACCCTCGATCTTCCGATACGTAAAGAACATAAACAAACTAGGCCACCAAGCATCGAAGATATACAAAACACTAAGACCTCTCAAATCCAAACTGAACAATAAAACAAAGAGATACTGGGACACACACTTACAACCCCCACTAAAAGAACAGGAGTGGGAAAGGATATGGGCATCGGCCACACGAAATAAAATCACACCAGTTCTCGCCCAAACCAAACTATGGCTACTACACAAAACTTTCTGGCCCCCAGCCCGGCTACACACACTAGGGCTCAGAGATAACCCAACATGCTGGAATTGCGATATGGGGAGGGGGATTTAGAACACCTGGTCTTCCAATGCCCAAGGCTCAAGAACTTCTGGCATAAGGTGATGGACTTTATAGACAATGTTTTTAAGTGCAAGATTACAAGGAACTTTGCCTCACTCATCACAGCGTTCATTCGAACAGACCTCCCCACAGAGGAAGAGAGAGAGAACTTCTGGACCTACTCCTGACAGCGGCAATTAAACTGGTGCTGAATAACTGGAAAGGCTCCTCAAAAATATCCTACAAGAACTTGCTCAAGTGGATCATCCACCTTAGAGGAGCAGACAATCTGGAAATGCAATACACCCCGTGGAAGGCGTCATCCAGAGGCCTATGGGAAGCGTTGGACAAGGCGCTAGTCCCTTATGACCCGCCATAAGAAACAGCTCCAATCAGGAACCATAGCAAAGACCAGAACAAAAGGATTACCTATGCTTGAGAAAAGTATGCAGTCGTGCTTCTATCCTATCCTCTTCCTCGACTTATTCCAACCTATCCTATACACTCCCACTTTAAGACCTCTCTCTTCACTATATGAATCTAGCTAGCAATGGGGGAGACGACCTAAAGATAACAGTATACTAACCTATATACCTTGCAACATAAGGGCAACGAACCCGACAGACAAATGTTTTTGTATGTCTTGTATGTGTATAAAAAAAATGGCTGAATTAAAAAAAAAAATAAAAAAAAATACTGCTTGAATTTCACATCCTGCTTTACAGGTCAGCTGGGGATTTTCAAATGATACTTGGGGCGCACTTCAAAGAAGACTCCCCTGTCACAGACAAATCTGATACTTGAGCTTGTCAGTACCAGGAAGAGGCAGGGCGGGGCCAACCCCCTTGGCTCTGGACGGTAGGTCAGAACACTCGACCTGCTTGCTGTTCTGGAGTGCTTCTTGCTGGAAAGGTACTGACCTAGCTTCCCATCTCTTCTAATTCCTCCAGTTGTAACAATTTTGGGAAGCTAACTTTGGTGAAACCTGGGTGTGGGACTTGCGGGGGTGGCTGCGCATCCACTAGGTTCAAAAATTGAGTTTTCTGATTTGTTTAATTTGCTCATTTTTAGGGTCAAACATTCATTTATAGATCCTTTTTCGCCCACCTTTGGCCCTAGCCATGACAAGAAGATCACTTGGAGGGTACACTGAGGGTTTACTTAGTCATGGGCAAAAGAAACGGGCAGGACAAGGCCCAGGGTGCGACTCGTCCTAAAAAGAAGACTATGGGTGTAGTCTGCCATGAGGCAATGGATAGGATTGAATCCATACTCATTGAATGCCACATAATAGCACACTCTGGGATACCTCTACCATCCCCCCAAATAGGAAGTTCCTCCAGCCCGATCTAAATTTCGGAGCCCTGATGGAACTTTCCCCCGCACCATCCAACAAACAAAACCTGTTAAGCAAATTCCCCATGATTTTTAAGAATCTTTATAAAGGGAGTGGGAAAGGTCTTGGAAGCAGGCTCATTGATTTTGAGCCCGAGCCAGACACCCTTTTACTCCACAGTGAGCCACGGGACTACCCTGAAGAAGTGCATGCAATCCAAGTGGTATGTCACAATAGATATGAGGTCCTCGCTAAGGAGGAGATTGGGGCTACAGGGGGAGGGTTAGATGGTCATGGTGATAAAGTTTATGTTGGCGAGTTGCAGGCCCTAAGAGAGATGAGGAAGTCTCTCTGAGATTGGAGGTTGCTGACCTAGAGGGGAGGGTAAAATGTGTAAAGGCCATTCCATCAGAGACCTGTCTAGAATTACTGCCTAGTGTCCCCAAGGGAGCAGCTGCTAAAAGTTCGGGGCCACCTAGGATGGATGATATTAGACCAGCACATTGTGCCCCCCGTCCGCGGCCCACCCCCCTTTTTTCTTCCTGCCCAAGAGGTCGCTGCTCTAGTAATGTCTATGATAATAAGCCAGTAGCATCCCGAGGCTTTCTTCAGGGCAGGTGGGAGGGTACGGAGATAGAGGTGAGGTCACATTGGATGAAGGGTGCCCTCCCATGCCTGGCCCCGGGGGAATATTTGGAAAGGGGGTAGTGAAGGATGGTGTCTATACCAGATCCGATGCTCAGGGTAATACAGCAGTAATATACCTTGCAGAGGTACCCAATCTCCATAAGGATGGGTACGAAGATCCTGATTCACTTAAGAATAAGATCATTTACTGGTTTAGGACTACCTGGCACTTTTATTCAATCAAAAGAGACAACATCAAGCATGTTGAAAGATTATCCTTTTCGGGGACGTAAAAGGATGTGGTTAAAGTTAGTTTCTTTCACATGGCCCCAGTTGATGGTTTAATGTCAATCGACTCCCGTACCATCCCCATTGCCAATACCTCTATTATCATCAGATACAGACTTCTGGAAAGGACGGACATCGCGTCATACAGGTCTGCCTCGCAAAGGGGGCCCCAACTAATACAGGTGATACAGGAAGGCAGAGATGACTTTAGATAGGAGGTTCGCTGTCACAAGACAACAATGTAAGGTCCCCTGGGCCAAATGTGACCATGTGCCAGCCGGAAGCTTTCTCCCCCCTGGTTGGCCACCCGCATTTAGGTTAACTGTGAACCACCTTATGTGGGCTCAAGGAGGGAAGGGGTTGTTATTCCCTCCATAATTGAGGAAGGGGGTAACCATTGAACATAGCACTGATTACAGCAATACCAAAGCATGCCATCGACATCTAAGGGTCCTGGTTTCTATACCAGATCCAATGGCAGGGATTTCTAAACTGCTAGCAGACCCTGACTGGTGTACCTTTGTGGACCTACATGATGTGATACTATTTCAAGAAACCTGGAGCTTACTCAATCCCCATAGAAGTGGGTTATCCGCATATGGTTTAAACGTCACTAGGAAAGAGACTGGGAGACCCTCAGGAGGTCTAGAAATCTGGGTTAAAATCGCTCTTGGGTTTAAAGTCCAGTGGTCCATGTAGATTTCAAGATATTTTAGCAGTAGATTTGGCACTCTACAGTGGTTGGAAAATTAGGATTTTTAATGTTTATAATAGAGTCGTTCGGGCCTCTGAGGAAACTAACACAATTCGAATTTTTGATCATGCCCTGTCTGAACTCCCAGATAATGTATGAACCACAGAAAGGACCGTCCCTAGTTGTGTCTTAAGAGATGCCCAATTTAGTGGGGGCAAATCACAAAAATTGACGGACTGGCATCACACACCACCAGGTGTCATGCTTCATCATCTGCCGGTCCTCGCCCTCTAAAAACCGCGTTTGATAGAGGGCGGGCATACACCTGAAGACAGGGATGCACTTCTAGACTAAGTGGGGGCCCAAACAAAAAAAGGAGTGAGTGAATTTAAAAACCATCATAGTATACCTGAACAATTTGGGGTTACTATGTGGGATTAAAATATATATGTGCGGTGATTTGCCCCCACTAAATTGGGCATCTCTTAAGACACAACTAGGGACGGTCCTTTCTGTGGTTCATAGCTTTGGTTGGAGGCTGACCGTTCTCTAGTGCCCTAACGCCTCTAGTTCCCTTCCCGGTCCAGACCCTGGGTGTAACTGTGGTTCTTCTCTTCTCCCAGATAATGTACCAGTGCTGGTAGCCGGTGATTTTAATTGCACATTCTAATCATTTGCTCTCACTCCATTAGATTTGACTGAGGAGTGGGATTGTGCATGGCAAATCCCATAGTTAGATCGTCCCCCAGTTAGATGATCAAAGAGAGGAGGCCAGGTATTAGCCCCCACATTGCAACATGACCTTAGAGCCACCAATGGGAGAACGAAATCTGATCCAAATGGTGAATTAACTTTCAACAGGCCTGGCTACGTCTGCAGTATTGATTATTGCTTGGTTGCCCATAAACTCTAGCCCCTAGTTCACGGCATGTCAGAGGCCAAAAGATCAGATAGTGACCACAATGCCCTTATCCTCTCCCTTATAAATCCGGGTGAACCTGAACCTGATACTAGGAGTTGGTCTGATCTGGGCTACTTATCCATCACGAACAATCAGAGAACAATTAGATGGGACTGGGTGGAGGAACTCCCGGGGGCCATGGAAATAGTCAAAGGCAAAGTTTGCATGGAGGTGGAAGAGCTGGCCAAATACCCTAAAGACGAAGCAGCCATAAAACTGGGCATCCCCCACAAACTCCTCTATAATGAGAGTAGGGATCTGTTGGGTAAACTGCATAAGGAGCAGAAACTAGATGAAGAAAAGAAACAGTTGAGGCGCAATCCCAGGTAGCATGGTAAAATCCGGACTGTTGGAAAGCAAAGTGGGAGCTGGTACGGGCAGTACAATCTAATATGTGCCCGATATGGTGGCATGCAGAGTAAGGTATAGGCAAGCAATAGAGTCAGCTAAGAAGAATTGGGAAGGCTCTCTATAGTCCTCTCTACAAAGGGCACTGACAGCCAAAGATTTTAAAACCTTATGGAAAAAGCAGCCCACTGGTTTAATGGTAGAAAGACAGTATTGGAGCATGCAGTACAGCCTGAAGAGGTGTCACCTTTGGGTGTCTCTATGCGTTAGGTAACATGGAGGCAGAGGACCTTATGAAAGGAGGGGGGAAGCCCTATCTGGAGTGGTCAAAGCTTTGGTATTCTCACTGGAAGAAACCCAAGTAGCGATCCACTCCTGTGTTCAAGCCATAGGCCCTGGTCCTGATAGAATCCCAAATGACCTGTACAGAGAGGACCTAACTGTTTGGGGCCTTTACATCAATATGCTAATTAATGCCATCACATCGGGTATGAACATCCCTCCATCGTGGAAGATAGCAGAAATCATCCCCATCTATCAGAAGGGTGATAGAGCCAACCCGGCCAGCTACAGACCCATAGGCCTCATTGACTTCTTTGCAGAAAATTTTCCGCAAGCAGGTACTGTCTGGGATCTAGGACTGGATCTCAGAGTCCCCCCTCTTGAGCGACTACCAGGCAGACTTTCATGCTAATATTAGTACACTGGCCAGGCCTTTCGCTTCCTGTGTATTTACTGGAAGGAAGTGGTCATCAACGGTGGGAAGTTATATGTAGACTTTTTTGACTTACGTTCTGCGTTTGATTTAGTACCCAGAGCCAAACTTTGGAGAGTAGTGAAAGAGATCGGTTTACCTCGCAACCTTTTTGAAATTTTTATTCGATTGCACTCATCAAACACAGCCCAAGTCAGGTGGTGGAGAACAATCAACTAACAGAGCAATTCCCAATCCAACGTGGAGTGAGACATGGATGTGTGCTAGCGTCCACCCTTGTTTCTCTCTTTATTAATGGGATGGTAGATTTCCTAGATAGGGATGGGTGTGATGTCCCTAAAGTAGATGGGAGAAGAGTACCTGCACTTCTCTTTGCCGATGGCACCCTATTAATCTCCAAATCCTCTCAAGGCCTCCAACAACTATTGAATGATTTTATACGGTTCTTCAATGAGCGGACCTGGTATTAAATGAGGCCAAAACAAAATACATCATTTTCTCCAGAGGGATTGCAAAACCACCCAAAAGATGTTTGTATGTAGGAAGGAGTATCCTTGAGCAAGTAACGGCTTCTGACTATCTGGGTATCCGCCTAACATCTAACCTAAACTGGGCTCCCCATATTGATAAAGTAAAATTGTTGCTAATCCTGCGGACCGCTCATATAAGTAAAATTCACAAAATTATGGTGTAGGAAAGTAGGATCTACTTCTATGGTTACCCCTACTTTTTGACTGGTGCTAAGCTGTATTATGACTAGTCTGGCTGGGATCCTGCTAATCAGGACACCAGTGTATCTGCTTTCTCCCTAAATTGTTGTGTTGAGTACTTAGGTACACTCCAGATTGGATACTGAGGTTCCCCTATCAGTCCTAGTATATGGTACTAAGGTACCCAGGGCATAGGTACCCCAAAGGTCTCCCATGGGCTGAAGCATGCATTATGCCACCCATGAGAGACAATGCAAAATGAAACTACAGGCCTGCTATTGCAGCCTGTGTAAGTTGGTGCATGCACCACTTACTAAAGATATAGGCTTACTATAGCTAAGGGTCACTGCACTTAAAACCTAGAGGTCACCCCTTTAGCAGGCCTTTGCAATCCTGAAGGCAGGCTGCTTGGTTCTAAGTGAGAGGGTGCCCCTGCATGAGCAGGACACCCCTGCAGCCTATGGAGTCCATTCTCTGAAGCAGCCATGTACCATATAGAGGTGCACCGAGTAATTACGTGATTGCCATCTCGAAAACGGCTTCAATTAATCCTATCATGTTTGGTATCAAACATGTACGATGTGGGAGGTGTGGGATGTATGATTCCAAGCACTGGAAGAGCCCTCTGTTAGGCTATCAGTGTTCCCTGTACCAGCCTTCTATTCCCAGACAGCACAAAATGGTTGCTGCCGACCAGAGACACATTTCTGCCCTCCTGCTCCTGAGCCAAGCTCGATCAGAGGAAGGTAGAACAATAGGCATCCTGTCACAGGGAGGTGTGACCACCTCCCAGGCAGGATTTAGTGTATGAGGGCTGGGTGGGTGCGCTTGCCAGCGCCATAAAGTCTGCATGAAGGGCACATTTGGTGTCCCTGTGCATAGTCCCGTTCAAACCAGTCCTGGGAGCAATTGGCGCCCATTCTGGTTGAAAAATGGACAAAGAACATGTAAGTAACCTTCTCCCTGTCCAGACCTTCTCCTGGGAGTGTCCCCTGAATCTTCCCAACCCTTTCCCTAGAGTACTTAAGGGCTTAACTGGGTGTAGGTCCTTAGATTCACTGTGGGATAAGATTCAGATCAGGCACCATTGCACTTCTACCGACTGGGCACTCTGGACTTTGCTGGACTTCGTTTGGGCCTGACTTCGTCTCCCTTCCAGTCTGCTGCAACGTCTGTTCCAGTGCATCATACAGGAACCTTCCAAGGTCTGTAAAGCATCAAAGACACCTGATGTAATCTCCCTTGGAGTGAAGGAGTCACTCCCCTGCATTCGCAGGCACCGCAACTAAGTTGACCAGTCTGAAGATCCTGAGCTCCTTCCGACTCTGTGGGCTCTGCAACACAGGTGGTGGTTCTCCACAGCTCCTGAGGCCTGCCCTGCCCTCTAACCAAGTTTGAGGCCAGTATCCCTTGTGGGGGTTGTAATAACTGAACCCCTGTGCATTGCGTCCAACTTGCAGTTGCAAAGGCTTGTTGTCTTCTTTGCAAGTAGATCTTCAGGCTCCAAGTAGCCCCACCTCAAGTGACTAGAATCCTCAGCCACACCGGATCTTGTGCATCGTGACCTGCATCTTTTGGTGAGCTGCTTGAGGTCCTCTCGCTACTCCAGTGCCTCCAGCTTGTGGGTCCACTTGAGGGTCACACTTGTTACTTTTGGGCTCCCCTGATTGCTCGGGGCCTTCCCTGACTCCCCTGCCTGTGGCGAGTCCCCTGGGCCTTGCTGGCCCCAACTTTACACCTTCTCGACCTCTTGCGTGGGTTTCATTTGCAAATGATTGTTGGTGCGCGCACCGGACACTGACCCCTCAGCACACGACATCCTTCATGGGACAGCTCGTACCTGGGTTCTGGTCTTCCTCAGCGTTGCCTGGTCCTCACAGCTACAGAGTCAACGTCATCATCTTCCCTGAAGCATCCAACATCGGAGGGCATTCGTCTTCCAAGTCTCCTAGTCACTCCTGAGTGACATAGACTCTGTCTCCTTTGCTTTCAGGTACTCCTCTTCAAGAATCCTTGTTTGGATTCCTACTGACACTTTCTCCTCTTCCAGCAGTGGCACTTTCCTGAAGACCTCAATTGGGTTCGACTGCGGTTTCTGACACCACTTCACATGAATGTCCTTGCTTCCCTGGTGTAGGTAACGTGGGTTCTAGGGTATCCATGGGTGGGGTGGCTCTCCAACCTTCTTTCTGCCATGGGGTTTCTTCAGTGTCCACTGGGGAGGGTCCTTAATCTTTAAAAATCCAACCGTGACTTGCACATAGACTTGTACGGAGCACGCGGTCCTGTTCACACACTGCACACGCTCTCTGTGGGGTCCCTATCTACTTACCTTGGGAGGTTCTGTGGATCCCCAGCAATTCTACATCCTCTTGAATCGTCCTGACTCAAGTCGTGGTTCTTATACCACTTTCTTAGTACATGGTTTGGTCCCCCCTGGGGCCCACTGTGTATTTTGTGCTATTTACTGCATTACTTTGCTAAAGTATTGTGTGCATTATGTTTATCTCCATGTTGGAGATATTGGAACATACTAGAGAGTATTATATAATAAATACATATTTTTATAAATACTTAGTGTGGTTCTTTTTCATTTACTCTATACTATAAGATTGCATTCTGGTAAAATAAGCTGCTTTACACTGCTTTAAGACTAAGCCTGAAGGCTGCTCTCCACAGCTACCACTTGGATAGCTTTCTAAGGTTATCTAAGACCTCTTAAATCACCATAAGGATTGTCTGGACTGGCGCAAGGTGCCCACTTACATTAGTTGACATCATATACCAGGCCAGCCTCTCACATACGGTATCCAGGTAAGTGGCCCCAGCACTAGAAATGTATAATATCAAAGCTCTAGGGGGGCACTCTATAGGGTGGAACTTTGGGGTAGTTGGAACGCAAATTGTCTCACTATCATAGAAAATCGTTTCTTAAGATCTCTTTTAAATCTACCCCCAGTATCCCCCTGATCCCATTGTATCTGGACTTCGCTCAAAGACAACTGGCCCATAAGTTAGACTACAAATTACTAATATTTTGGGATCGCTTGTGGTCTGTTGAAGAGCTAGCCTCCTACCGAGTGGTGGATATTGGTCTTTTGAAACAGCCTCAGGTAACCTCCATCCCATGGTTCAGCTCCTTGAGAGATCTGCTTAGGAGGCTAGGGATGGAGGTGTATTGGTCTTATCCTGAAAGCCTGTCCCTAATACCAAAGGCCAGGGTCAAAGTGATTTACTGGGAAATAACAGCGGAGAAGGAGATGGCTAAATTGGTGGGTACCCTGACTCAGGATTTTATAAATTTTAAATTTGCTTCAAGTTATGAAGAAACCATTGATGAAATTGTCCCTCCTTTGGCACGCAAACTATTTATATAATTCCGTTACAAGATTTTACCCACCAAATTGTTCTGTAACAAGTGGCGCCGAAATGTTTCCTCTGACGACTTGTGTCCATCTTGCAAAGCCAGTTCAGAATCTATAGTGCACCTGTTATTTTTTGTCCCCACTATAAAATTTTGAGGGGCAAGTGGATAATCCCATTGTGTAGACTGGTCGGCTCTGGCCACTACCTTGAGGTGTTGAGAATTTAGTGTACTGATATACGTAGGGTAATAGTATTTGGCTTGGCCAAATGTTGGCATGCACTATGGATCAAGCACTCTAAATGTATAGTACAAATTGTTTTTTCTTTCTTTTTTCTCGCCTAAACTGTATTTTATGGTAGCCATATGCTCCTTTAAAAATGTTTTTTATCTTTTATATTTTTCTAAGCTAGTCCTGTGCTGTGTACTTTTCAAGATCTTTGTGATCGAAATAAAGTTATGTATGATGATACTTGAGCCCGACCCTTCTTTTGTTCACCCAGCCAGACAGGCTCCAATCAATGTGGGCCTCTTTTTGACATTACAGTGTGAAAGTCTGTTTGACAGATCTGCTGGGTTTACTTATAACAATTGGGGTGCACTTCAAAGTAGGAAAACAGGATTCCAATACAATTCATGCATGTCCTCTGTCTGGTTGCTGAAAACTACCAGTCTTCTGTCTCTGAGGTTGTTGTGGGCACAAGATCAGCCTCAAACTGATTTTTTAGTCTTAGATGTGGGAGGACACTCAGTTTACCATACTCCACTGCCAAAAGATACCCCCAGCCCTCAGAGCCCAAGTTGTGTGTGAATGAATACTTCAGCCATCTTCAAAAAGTGGATGAGGTTAGCTCCTCTAGCCTTCACTCCATTGGTTAGGGCGGCCCCCTCCCCCTTAGCAGTTATTCTCATGCACTTCCTCGTGCCAGGCATAAATGTGGCATATCCAGGCACCCACTTCAGAACCTGAGGGACTTCAGCCGAGGGTGAACTTGCTGTCTGCAACCTTGGACAAGCCCTAGAAGACTGGACCTGCTCTCACTCTTGTACCCACAACAAAGAAGATGACTCCAATGGCCTTAAGGCTGACCTCCTGTTCAAGCTACAGGGACACAACAAGCTACAAGAGGCCCTTTTCCTGCAACTGCCCCGCTGACCACTGGTAACAGTGCCTTCTTGTTGCCCTTTGCCTGCCACCCTGTGAGTCTCTAAGTGTCTCCCCTAAAGATCCTGGGGGGCTTTAAAAGTGTACTACTATGGTGGTTTGGAACTGAAAGGAATAAATTCAGAAGTTAAAATCTTTGACCAGTATAAACCTAGTTAGTGTATCCGATCCACACTCCATTGCAGCCAGTTCAAATTGCACTTAGGCCCTGTTCTACTGCGACCATTGACTATCATTGGCAGTTAATGAGTCTTAGATTATTTTCTACTTAAAACCCGGGATTTTTATTGGTTTGTATTTTGACTTTATTTCTGTTTTTGTGCTTCATAAATACTTTACAGGTTACCTTTAAGTCAAGCTTGTCGGCTTTTTGCCATTGCTACCAGGGGGTTGAGTTCAGGTTTATGTAATTACTTTAGTGGTTCACAAGGATTGTGATTATTACTTGAGGTGGGTACTTACCCCCTTCAACTAATACCTCAATATCTTACAGGCATGCAATGTGAAGAAGTAGAATAAGCGGGATCAGGACATGCAGACAATAATGGGTATTCGCTGGGCATGAATCAAAGTCATTTTGTCTTGTGGTTCGACACCACAATTATACAATGTGTATCACTTTTTGATCATAGTAGTTCAGCACAATTATAATGCAATTCAAACATACAGTACATATAGTTTCCAAAACTCCATCAAAATATTTTTGTAAAATTCTTTATTCATATTCTTCTTCTTGTATCTTATATTATTCTCCTTAAAACTAACCCTGGGCGTAGTGGGCGTAGTGGGGCTACGTGGAGCAGCGCGTAGTGTGGCAAAATCTACGCACACTCGCGCGCTCCGCGTAGCCCCACTACGCGCCACCCGCCGCCCACCCGCCCTCATTTAAAAATACTTACAAGAATATAAAAAGTACATTAAAGGACCTTACCTGAAGTACGGCGTCCCGGGGCTCCCTCTTCTTGCTTGCCTATAACTTCTTCATAGAAATGCACGGTCGCCCGCGCATGCGCATTTCTCGCCAGAAGAGGGAGCTCCGGGACGCCGTACTTCAGGTAAGGTCCTTTAATGTACTTTTTATATTCTTTTAAGTTTTTAAATGAGGGCGGGCGGCGGTCGGCGGGCAGCTTCGCTTCGCAGCGGCGTGGGCGTAGCGCTGCCTGCTACGCCTACTTCGTAAATGGCGAAGCAGGCAGCGCTACGTGCACTCCGTGGGCGAAGCGGAGCACGCCGCCCACCCTTACTTAAAACAGCAGCCGGAAGGTGAAAAGGGCTGATCTTCTGGTTCTGTGCACCATTTAAAGAGATTTGATAACTTTTCCTACTATAGTGGCAGGTGTGGTAGTTCATTGCCTCAGCCCCTTTTTGCATAAAATAGTTCTGTCTTGTGCACAGTTTACACAATATTGTAGCGGGAGGCTTTTCACATTATCACTTTATATATTGATTTGCTTATACAGGGACTGGGTGAATGGAGATCTGTCTACTGTTAAGAGTAATTACAAATTAAGGTCTCACGTAAGATATTTAATAAGTTGGCCATGGATTCTGTCTGTGGGCATATCAGCTGTTACTGTTGCTGTACGTCCCATTTTTTTTAACAGATACAAATCAGGGTGTTCATGATGGTTGGGTTGGGAATAGCCAGTTCCTAAGCATTCTTTTAACCTCATGATGACTGCCAGTGTTTTTGTTAGGTGGAATAATTAGTCTTGAACTTAAATTCCTGTTCATTTCATATGTTAATATGTAAAATTAATCCTTTTCTTGCAACATTTCCTAGTTGAAGGTGGACTGCCGTGTTACAATCCATTTGATTAATCAATGTTGCTTGAACCTTTTATGGAAATCCAAGATGGGAAAAATGTGGCACATTATCTCCATGCAATAAAAAGTGGACTTGGTTAGTTTGTCAGTTTGGGCTTTCATTGAGAATGCAGTAAGTGGCAATTCCAAGATTTTATACTTCTTTTGATATTTTTGCAGTGAACTTACCATGTATGGCCAGAGTGTTAAAAGATCAAACCTTTTCCATTTCTTTGTAAATGAGTATTTTGGATTTTAATGCATTTAGATTAGGATATTTCCAGAGCTCCCACCAAGTCACAGCAAACAGCTATGTGCCAGGTGTGGGCACGCGGGGACATAGCAGGAGCCTGCTGTGATGGGTGGCCGTCCCCAGGGCCATTATTGTCTCCCGGAGGGGGGCCGTGCAGACCCCCTCCTTTCACTTTATGTATAATGTATAAAGGTTATGGTAGAAATGAACAAGTGTAAACAGACTATACCACGATGAAGAAGACATAAAGTTGAAACACATTGTGGAGTCTGGCAGCGTGATTTCCTATGAATGAATGAACTACCAGTGGAGCTTCCAGGAGTGCAGCGTGATTATTCTTCGTGTCATACAAATAAGAGGGCTGTGGTCTGAGCCTTAACTCTGGCACCAGCAGACAGAGCGCATCGCTTTTGAGACCAATTGCTTTGGGATTGAATTTCAGCTGCAGCGCCCGACATTAGCAAAAACAATGAAGAAACTACGGAGGAGGCGAGGAGATACCAATGTCCTGCATGTTGTACTCAACAATGGGAGACTACACGACCAGAGGTCTGAATTCCTAAGGCCCCGTGTGTAACTCTGTAAGTGACCAGATCGCACCATCAGATATATGGTGAGTAACTGTCTGGTGTGAATGTATCCACAGTGCCGATGCGGCCTTGCATTTGGAAAGGGCACGGAAGACAGTCGATAACTTCAATGTCAGTGGGACCATTATGGCTGGGAAGCATTGAATTGTTGGGAGAACTGTTGGCGTAGAGCAGAAGCACAAATTTGATAAAAAGCTGCATATCGTGAATGCTGAATAATGATAACAGAATAGCAATTAGTAATTCAGCATCGTGTCCAGAACAAGCAACATGCAACACCAATCTGAGTGGCAATAATAATCAGAAAGTGTAGAATCGTGCAGGCGGCCAAATATATTTTACAAATGGGCAATAAGGGCATAACAAAGATTCCCCAACACAAAAATGAATGGACTACATATCCCATAATGCCAGCAAACCTATAAAAGTTATGGTTTTAATGAATAACAAGTTTAAATAGACTATGCCACAATGAAGAAGACGTAAAGTTAAAATGCGTTGTGGTGTCTTCCAGCATGATTTCTGATGAATAAATGAAGTTGCCAGAGCTTCCGGGAGTGCGGCGTAATTATTGTTCGTGGCATGCAGATATCTATATCTATAGCTATATGTATATTTATATATATAGATATATATTCCCCATCAATGTGATTCCAACACAACGCGCTCACAGCTGGTGCCGGCATTTGGGGCGGAATCGAGCCCACGTAACTTTTTAACACCAAGAGAAACTATGCTGCACTCCAGGTGTTAGATGTTCAATAATTTAATCACACCACCAACACCAACGCGTTTCGACTAAGGAGTCTTGATCATGGTTGGGTGAGTCCTACTTTGATTTCATTATATACAAACAAACCCTCTTTGCTAATCATGAAACATTGTAGGGTATGTAGTTTAAACAATTGCACTGGATGATCTCATAAAAAATTATAAGCTCGAAATTAAACCAACAGCCAAGAAAGGAAATATAGTGATGATGGATAAGTCACAATACATAAAGGAAGCCAAAAGGCAAATGAATGATAAAACAAACTACAAAAAAATGAAATCCAGTTCAATCAATAAACTCACAATAACCCTAAATCAAAATATAAAGAGATGGTTGGAGGAAGGCTTGATAAATGAGGAAGAGGCTACATTTTTACAAAACGAAGATCCAATTATTCCAACTATATACTTTCTCCCAAAAATACAAAAAATATTAATAAATTCACTGGGGAGACCTATAATTTCTAGCTGTGGGTCTCTCTATGAAAATGTTTCAATGTATGTGGATCATTTCATCGCACCTATAGTGACTTCATTAAGTTCCTACATCAAGGAGACTGGCGGCTTTTAAAGAAATCTTGTGGAAACTGAGTGGCAGGATGGATTATTGCTAGTCACGATTGAAGTGGTATCATTATATACCTCCATAAACCATGAGGTGGGCCTAAAAGCAATCAAGTACTTTCTCACTCAAAAATAATTCAATGTTTAAAACATTCAGAATTGTTGATAGAAACAATGATAGAACTGTGTTTGTGTAACAATATATTTCTGTTTGATCGACAACTTTACTCTCAAACCTGTGGGACTGCAATGGGAGTTTCCTTTTCTCCAAGCTATACAAATCATACAATGGGATGGTGGGAGAAAACCATGACTGGGGGTGAGGGAAACGAACAATACACAGACAAAATAAATCTATGGCTACATTACATAGACGATTTATTTATAATCTGGAAAGGCACCCAAGAAGAATTTATGGAGTACTTCTCTAAATTGAACCATAACAATGTGGGATTATCTTTGGCTTGTAACATCAGTGCATCATCAGTGAAGTTCTTAGGTTTAAACATATTCATAGAAGACAATCAAATTAAAACAACAGTCTATCACAAACCGACAGCAACAAACAGTTAATTACATGGATCCAGCTTCCATACCAAATCGTTGAAAAAAGTATTCCTTATGGTGAATTTTTAAGAATGAGAAGGAACTTTTCTGATGACAATGAATTTGAATTGAAATTAACTGAAACTGAATCATATCTCATACAAAGAGGCTATAAAATGTCAGGTATCAAACATGGAAAAATGCAGGCAAAAGCAACTCCACGAACCCAAACCTTAATCAATGATCATAGAAAACTCAAGCGGGATAAAGAGGATTAGAAAACAAGGTTGGTTTTGACCTTCAGCAAGGAAAATGATCAAATCATCAAAATCATGATTAAACATCATTAAAAAAGATCTGGATATCGGGTCCAAATTTGGCAGTAGAGTAAATGTCTCATATCGAAAAGTTTCATCTCTTAAGGACAAACTAGTGAGAAGTCACTTTGAAAGATCAAGAACTGAGTCCTGGCTAACAGAGCTTCAACAGGGTTGTAAAATTGGAAGAAACATGAAACAGCTTGTCTATTTCAAAAATAAAATCTTCACCAATCAGAAAATCACATGCTTTGTAGTATATATAATTGAATGTGAATGTGGCCTAAAATGTATAGGTGATACCAAAGGGAATGAAGGACGGAGCGTTTGAGCAAATCAAACACTCACCCCCAGTCAACTAATCTGGGTTTAATCCATCATCATTCTTTAGCTCACTCCACAACCCCAGTTCAGACATGGCCATATGCAAATCAGTCTGACCCTGTGCCTCATGGGAACAGTCCAGCCCGAACTGCCAAGCCATGTCTTCCCTGGACCAGAAACAAGCATCCTGGAACCGGTTTCCGGTTCATAACCCTCATCAGCCAGGTTATCTTGAATCCAGTGGCAAAGTGAGCAAGGGACCCACGTCTGGGCATGCCCTGCCAACTTAGGGCGAACAAAGCGATACCAAAGGGAATGATGGACGGAGCGTTTGAGCAAATCGGCAGTTCGGGCTGGACTGTTCCTATGAGGCACAGGATCAGACTGATTTGCATATGACCATGTCTGAACTGGAGTGGTGGAGTGAGCTAAAGAATGATGATGGATTGAACCCAGATCAGTTGACTGGGGGTGAGTGTTTGATTTGCTCAAACGCTCCGTCCATCCTCCCTTTTGGTAAAATGTATAGGCAGCACCATCTGTCCATTAAGGAAAAGAATATTGGAACATTAGAACGATGCAAAACAAGAATACAAACGATGGCATGACTAAACATTTACAAACTCATGAAGGATGCAACTGGCAAAATATGAAATATTACCTCATAGCGCATATATCAAAATGTGAGAGAGGTGGTGACAGAACACTCAAACTGAGAAGCCTAGAGTCCCGGCTTATAATACATTTTAGATAAGTGCTGTGATCTGACTTCCTCATGCCAGGAGAATCCAAAAAGCAATACCAATAGAAGACAAAAACATTGGCCAACATTCTTCCGTGAGAGATACAATTTACCAATATTGACATTATTAAATGAAGATAAATAAGGTGTTCAGTGTAGTAACGATTTAAGTCTTTTTTAAACAATGGTACTAAACCGACTATAAGCACTTAGCCTGCTACATAAATATTTTTGTAAGTTGAAATATGAACACCCTATTTCTCATCAATGATCTCTGAAATAATATGGAACTTAGCCATAAATTGCGCAAAGAAAAAATTGGTTAAATATGCACTAAGCTGAAAGTATTTACTAAACATATGCGTGAAGTTTGATGGCCATTTAATGTACCTGAACGTGATAATGAATTCATTTAGAAAGAAAAGGGCAAAATGACCTTAACTGTGAAATGTAGAAATGAAACTTATGAGACTTTGAAGTAAAAGACAAAATTGCTTTTAAATCATTTAAAATACATACCCCACAATGCTTCATGAATAGCAAAGTGGGTTTGCTTGTATATAATGAAATCAAAGTGATCAAGATTCCTTAGTCGAAACACGTTGGTGGTGTGATTAAATGATTGAACATCCAGCCGCGGTCCATGCAGGTCACAGCGGTGGGGCGGTGGGCCCATGTTGGGGGGGAGATTTCGAGGGGCGATGCTGAGGGAAAATGAAATAAATAATTAATTTTCTCTCTGCATCGTCCCTCGAAATCCCCCTCATGCGGCCCCACCGCCCCACCATTGTTACCTGCACGGACCGCGGCCGTGAACATCTAACTCCTGGAGTGCGGCATAGTTTCTTCTGGTGTTAAAAAATATATATCTATATCTATATCTAATCTATATATATATATATATATATAGATTGTCAGTAGGTACTTATAGTGAAAACCTAGTTTCCAAAAGAAGAGCTTTTTTTGTTTTGCTAAGTCCTTTGGCTCGGTTTGACGAATCTCAACGAAATTTTTAAAAGTAGTTTGCCACTCACTTCAGCTGCTCTGTGAAAAGTTTTGGGGTGACTCATCAAGCAGGGGCTGAGAAAAGGCGGGGGGCCCAAAAACACATTTTTCCCATGCAATTTCCCATAGGGATTTTTAATAATAAAACAGCCTGAACTATTGGATGGAATTACACCAAAATATGCAGAAAGCGCAATCTTGGGCGGGAAAGAACTCTTTTTGTAATTTGGTATATTTCCGTTCAGTAGTTTTGGGGTTATTAAAGAAAAAAGATTTATGTATATCTAGAGATACAGTGCCTCCACAGGTCTGACAGATCTCATGATGAGATCTGATTGGCTGCCACCACTTCAAGAAGGAAGTGGCGGCAGCCATCTTGGGACAAAAAAAACAGAAGGGGGCAGAGTAAAAATATCCTGGCCCCCAACGCCTGGGGTTGGGGTCCCACAGGCTCGCCTGGGGCGAAAAATGTTTTTATTTAAAATTTTACTGTGAATTTGTGGTAAAATCAAAAAAGAAAAATAAGCGTGGGCTGCCACCCTTGTTTTTTTTACCCTGGGTAGGCCTGGATCCGACGTGAAAATTTATAGATGTGGGAGCACATATGGACCTTTTCCCCAAGCCAATTTCGGCTCCAGGGACCCCATCCCCTGGGGCCCGGCTGATAATACCCCTCCACCTTAAATTATTGCCTGTGGACCAGGGGATGGGATCCCTGGGGCCAATATCGGCCTAGGGATGCGGGGCTGTGTGCCCCCTCCCCTTTAATCATTAGCTGTGAATATATGTTGTTACAAGGCATGCAATTACTACACATGCTTTTACAACGCAGTCTTTACATCACAACTACCATTACATTGCATGATTTTATAACGCATTTTTTAAAACTACCATTGCAACCCATACCATTGCAACGCATACCATTACCACCACAGCATTACAATGCATAATACTTTTAGGGCAACAGTAGGGTAAGTATTGGATAGTGTAGGGGTAAAAATTACTATTGCCACTCCAGTGAGTGCAACAGTAGGTTAAGTGTTGGATCGTGTAGGGGTAAAAGTTACTATTCCCATGTACCCCAAAACCCAAACCCACCCTAATATAAAAAATATCTCTATTACGTACCTTATAATGCGTTGTAATGGCATGCGTTGTAATGGTATGCGTTGTAATGGCATGCATTGTAGTGATATGCGTTGTAATGGCATGCATTGTAATGGCATGCGATGTAAAGGCAGTTGCATTGTAACAGTTGCGTTGTAAAGGCAGGTCGTTGTAATGACTGCGTTGTAGTGGATGTTTCCCATAGCTGTGGCTTGGCGATGGGGACCCCGAGCTGTAATTGGCTCGGGGAGGGGGGTGGCACAGCATCCCCTTTAGTAATTGGCCAAGCCCCGGGGGATGGCAGTATGGGGGGGCAGCATGGAGGAAAAAATAGGAAATGGAAAAAAGAACTTACCTGCCTGCCGCCGCTTCAGATGTCTTCTGCTTCTCTTGAATCGCAACAGTCAATGCTCAGGCTCCTAGACACTCCCTGGCCAATCCAGAGGTTGTTCTCATACTGGTAATACCATTACCAGCATGAGAGCAGACAGGTTTAGCCTGAGCAGCCTGGTTTGGCACTCACTAAGAGACAGGGGGCCTGTGGTTGGAGAGATGTAAGTGCTCATGTCGTTTTGGCCGTTTCAAGACGGGCGGCTAAACCCACATGCGGACTATCAGTGCCCACCACTTCTCCATGCTTCAAGATGCTTTCCATCAGGATGCTTCCACCCCGTACAAGACTTGGCTCAGCTAGGAAAAATAAAATGAATATAACCTTTTTTTATTATCATTTTATCTTTCCTGTTTGCACTGCTGAGAAAGCAGTGGGGCAACGCTCCTCCACCTTAATGGGAGAGCCTCCGCTGTCAGTGCTGCTAATTAGAACTGGTGAATTTCTGTGCTTTTTTTAGGTCAAAACACTAATGTTGTCTTTAAAAATTCACCTAACTATAACATTTTAACCTTTGTTTTTTCAGTGAATTTCTAAGGTTTAAAAAAAAAACCTAACTATAGCGTTACTTTACCCTTTGTTTTTTTCCATGGATTTCTAGGGTTTTTTTACATAAAGAAGTACTTAATTTAACATACGTAAATGCAATCCCATGTCACAGCCAGGCTCTGCAACCAACTCCTCTCCATACAGTCAACCACATACAACACATAAGCGGAGTTTTTAAAAAGAAGACAGCTCTGCAAGGGCAACAAAGGTCCCTCGGCTTACAGCAAAAATGTTCCATCCAGTGCCCAGTGATAGTCTATTTTTGACAACACTCCCACTGTCAGTAACAAAAGTTAGGTGGGCTTGTGATTTCTGGTTTCCTTGAGTCCCAACAACTTTTTTTTTTTTTTAAATAGTTCATTAACGTGAGTAATCCATCTAAAGTTCACATTTGACATATTTACTTAAATGCCCCCTCTCCTTTTTCTCAATTACATAAACAATTCATTGAAAGTGGGTTGACACAGAGAGAAAATGAAGCACAAACACGTTTGATTTCAATATGAAGGCGAGGATACTTTTTACTAAATACTATTTTTAGAATGTTTGACATGTGGGAGAGTTAATGTGAGCTGATTGGTGTGTGCAAAGGAATTAATGCTTGAGGGATCTGTTGTGTTTCAGAATTATGTGTGTGGAAATTAGTGTGTGCGGGGATGTGCGCTCATGAGCATTATTGGATGAGGGAGCAACTCAGAGAGAACATGGGCGTGAGAAGGGATGGACAAGAGGAAGGTCTTTCCATTTGGCCCTCTTTTCCCAGCTTTTTCAGCTCACCTAGTTTGGACCTCTCTCCTTTAGGGTGCCAGAGAGAGGCACTGTGTACCTTGACCTCCGTCCTCTGTTGTCCCCAAACTGAGAATTAAACTTATCAATTGCACTAATGGTGACCACCTGCACCAGAAGTGTTCCAAAGTGACGCTGTGTTGGGTTTAATAGTGCTACACCATTGGATAACAAGCCCCCTCGTTTATCTCCTAAGTCCTTTCAGTTATGGCACAGCAATTACATTTTATTGTTTTTCCCTCATTTCTAACTTTCATTTGCGTTTTTTTTTTACCTGTGTGTTTTGAGCTCTCTCTGCTCCTCTCACTACCAGGAGCCATTTTCAGGTGGAGTAGGGCTACTCGCTCCTACAAATCATTCACTTATATACCTGCATACCTAGCCCGTTTATAGGTTGAGGCCTACCAGGCAGTGCAGCTGTCTGCTTTGCAAAGACACCCTGGGGACATTCTGAAAGCTTCCCTGGGAATGGATTCCACCCATTGCTTACCATTGTCTTTGTAACTCACATTTGCTTGCTTTCTATTTGCTGGTTTTAAGCTGTCCAGCATGTCTTTGTCTCTCCCGTGGAATATAGCTTGTGTTCTTCCTTGAGTGCTTGCTTCCTGGAAACGGGCCTGTACATTTTATTCGTATCTTAGGACATTTGCTGTGCATTGAAAGACAGAGGTCAAATGTCAGACTCTATCTTCCAGGGAATTGGGTGTTTACTTTTCTTTCTCTAACTTGAAAGTGAGAGGATTTATGTGACAATCCTGCTGAGTATCCATGTGAGAGGAAAGGCTGTAGGAAGGTCTATTTTCTAGCACACAAATTTTTTTGAAATTCTGAATTGTGGGGGAAACAAATATTTTAATACAATCAAAACAAATCAATACACTTGGTGATGCCATTTTCTCACATTATTGTTTGTGTGCAGTATAGTTTGATCAGTAAAACTGAATGTCTGTGCACATGCAATGGTCATTTCAAATGAAAATGTGTTTTTTATAATGGCAGTGCACTACCACGCCATGCATACTCCACTCTACACAGCTCCACTCTATGACACTCTACTCCTGTCCACTCTACAGCACTATACTCCACGACACACACAATGACACTTTACTCCCCTCTATGCTATGCCATTGCACTCCATGGTCATCCATGCCAATCTGCCACTCCACTCTACGACAATCTACTTCACTCTATGCCACTCTATTCTATGACAATCACCTTCACTCTAGTCCACGGCACACTATTCCACGCTACTCTACTCCGCTCTATGCCACTACACTCTGTGCCACTCCACTCTACGCCACCCTACAATGCTCAAATCCCTTCCACTCTACTCAGTGGTGTAACGCAAATTGAGGAGGCCCTTAGGCAAAATACGTGTAGGGCCCCCCCCATGCTCCAGACTTAGTCCAGACCTCTCATGCAGGGTGGGACCTGGAACTGAAAGCAGCCCTGGCAAATTTTGTCAGATGTAGGAAGCGAGCATGGGAAAAAATGCCAGAAATGTTTATGTTATCTTAACAGATTTATAAAGCACCTGGTTAATGTATTTGGAGTGTGCCCACACTAAGATTTCCCACCAGAAAGTAACAAGAGACACAGTGAAAGAAAGAGACCCTGATTAAGGTTGTCAAAAAAGACAGTTTTTAAGCTTCTTCCGAAAGACTAATTTAGATAATTCCTGTCTCAGATCAACAGGAATGGTATTCCAAAGTTTAGTTTTCAGGTAGCTAAAAGATCACCCTCCCATTCACACTCTTGTCACCTTAGGGACCACTGCGAGTGTTGCACCTGGAGTCCTAAGGCAGTGGCTAGACTGGTAGGGTTTGATCAAGCAACGCCAGTAATGGGGACCCTTCGAGTTTAGGATTTTGTGGCAGAAGCATAGTGCTTTAAAGGAGACTCTTTTCCTCATTAGAAGCCGTTGGAGATTTCAAAAGACTGTGCCTTTAGAGGAAAATCTAGGAATGTTCAACAGCATCCATGCTGCGGCATTCTGTATTCTTTGAAACATTTTTAATTTACCTTCAGTGACCCCCAAGATTGACCACATTACAGTAGTCCAATATGGATGCCAGGAGAGCTTGGACTACTGTCTTTCTGGCTATGTGAGGGACAATACCAGAATCTTACGTAGCATCTTTAAGATGCCAAAGCATACCCCAGCAAGGTTGACAATCTGGCAGTAAAAAGAGAGTGTTGTCAAACCATATTCTAAGGTTTTTAACCTTCAGCTGAGGAGTTGGAGTTAGTTCAAAAATATCTGGCCACCAATCAGTGGACCAGGTTGAGGGCTGTTTCCCCAAGACCAGCACATCTGTTTTTTTACACATTTAATTTGAGACAGCTGTGGTCCATCCATTCTGCTAAGCCTAGCACACAGTTCCTGAAATTAGCTGCAGAGAGACCCTCATTGTGTGTTAAAGTGATAATTAACTGAGTGTCATCAGCGTATGACACAATGTTGATGCCAAAATTCTCAACCACATCAGGAAGGGGGAGCATGTATTGATTGAATAGGGTCAGGCTAAGGGCTGAGTCTTGCGGCACTCCCTGCTGTATGGAGAATACCTCAGGGGCATATGGACGTTGAATCACCTGAAATGAGCAATTTTGAAGTACATTTGCCAGCATTCTTTGAGCTGGTGACAGGGTGTCAAAAACTGCACTCAAGTCCAGCATAACCAGCACGGCCGTGTTGCCCCCATCGTCCATGAGTTTCAAAGACTCAGAGGCAAACAGCAGGGCAGATTCTGTGTTGTATTGGGTTCGGAACCCAGATTAGACCTTGTGCAAGAGCTCTTTTTTCTTAATAAATGTCATCATTTGCTCATTGTAAAGTATGCAGATTGTGCATTCCTAGTTTGAAAGATTTTCTCCTGGTGTCCAGATTGGACGACTGTAATGTGCTTTATCTTATAAGCATGCTTCAAAGAATAAAGACTGAAGTGGCACGGATGCTGTTGAAAATTCCTAGATTCTCCTCTATAGGCACAGCCTTTAGCAATCTCCACTGGCGTCTGATGAGGAAAAGACACTATGCTTCTGCCACAAAATCTAGAATTTGAAGGGTCCCCATTACTTGTGTTGCTTGATCAAACCCTGCCCCCCTAGCCACTGCCTCAGGACTTCAGGTGCTACACTCGCTGTAGTCCCTGAGGTGACTAGAGCGTGAATGGGAGGCAGATCTTTTAACTATCTGACAGCTAAACTTTGGAATACTATTTCTGTTGGTCTGAGACAGGAATTATCTAAAATAGTCTTTCGAAAGAAGCTTAAAACCTGTCTTTTCCAACAACCTTAATCAGGGTCTCTTCCTTTCACTGTGTCTCAGGTTACTTTATGGTGTATAATCTCAGTGTGGGGACACTCCAAATGCAGTTAATACGCGCTTTTTAAATGTGTTAAGAAAACATAACTATTTTTTTCATTTTTTTTCTCGTTCGCTTGGCACCGTAAGAGGGCTGAACTAACAAACCTTTCCAGGGCTGCTTTGGGATCCCAATCCGGGCCTGCATGAGAGGTCCAGACTGGTTCTGGTGCATGGGGGGTCCCTCCATGTAATGTAATGTAATGTAATTGGGCACTTGTAAAGCGCAACTGTCACTTTGAGGAGCACCATGGCGCTATGCGGATCCCTGAGATGGGACAAAACTGGGTAGCTACAGGAGAGGAAGAGGAGTTGGATAAGTGTTCTGCAGAAGGCGTCAGAGGCCAAAAAGATCCAAGTTTTTAGGGCCTTCCTGAAGAGCGTTTCAGACTGGATCTGACGGAGCTGGTTAGGGAGTTGATTCCACGCTTTGGAACCTATCACTGCGAGCAATTTTCCTCCTTTCAAGACATATCTAAACGCTGGGGGTTTTAACAGGTTTGCGTTAGAGGATCTAAGACTCCGGGAAGGTATGTAACGCCTAAATCTAGCCCGGAGGTAGTGTGGTCCAGAGGAGTGAAATATTCTGAAGGTGATTCTCAGAATCTTAAACAGAACTCTTTTATGGATAGGCAGCCAGTGAGTCCTGAACTGCCATTGCTTGCGCTGCATTAATGTGGCTCTGCTGCTGTCACTATACTGTATCATTATTATTGCACTTGAGTTGTGTTTTGTTAATTCGCGCTGTTTTGAATAATTTTTCTATCATTTTAATTCGTGTGCAATTATCTTTGGTTCTTACCGTTTTTATTGTACAGTTGGTGAAGTGGGGGGAAATTAGCAGCGGATGTTGGCTTTCTTCTGTGGGTACTTCCGCCCTGTTCTGCCACGGCATGTGCCGATTGTTGCGGAGGGCGTAGCGCTGTACCACATTTGGCTTTCTCTGGCCATCCTTACTTCCAGGGCGGAGTGTGATGCGAATGGAGCGGTCTAGTGCTCCCGGCGCTCACACTATTAAAATGCATGCTGAAGCGGGCGCGCGCAGTGGGCGCCCCACTGGTGCGCCAAAGGCGCACCTAAGGCAAGCCCGTCTGTGCCGGTCCATGCCTGTATGGCGCCAGGAGCCCTACCCCTTCTACGAGGGTCAGGATAGTGTACACCGCTGAGGAATTGCTGGGCCTCAGATGCGTGGGGTATACTGTTTACCTACAATCTGCGGGCGTGGGGCGGGCGAAGGGACTGTGAGCATTGTGACTTCTGGCTGACACCTGATGTGGAAGCAAGGGGTAAAAGGGAACTGCCAAGAACAACTAACATCCCTCTACACTGTCTCTCCTTGAACTGTAGATCGCTTAGCAAACATAGGACAGAAATTTGCGATCTTCTTAATGAGCAAGAACCAGCTATATTATTCCTAGTGGAAACCTGATATCTTGGAGGCTTTACCAGAAGGCTAAGTGATCCTGAGGGTGGACAGGGTTGCCCAGAAAGGGGGGTGCATTGCTGTGATTTTCAGGAGAGATCTTCAGCTTAAATTGGAGAAACTCTTGCTTCCTAGCTGCGAAGCTGCTTTTTTTAGTCTGAGTTTCACTAGCTCTAGATCTGTTTCTGGGCTCCTCATTTATAGACCTCCTGGTCCGGGAAGAGCCTTTATTGATGAACTCCTGGAAACACTTCTTCCATATGTCTTCCACTATTCTAACTTTCTCCTATTGGGGGATTTTAATTTGCACTTAGAAAATAAAGGCTGTAAAGAATCGGCTGAGTTTCTAGTAGGCCTTCAGGCTTTGGGCCTGGACCAATTGGTCCATATTTCTACACATAACAAAGGTCATACGTTAGATAACATTTTCACTAATTGCGCAGGGACAGTTGCTGCACTGCCGGTCCCGGTAGCCTGGTTAGACCATTACCTACTGTCTTTAAGTTTATTGCCACCAGGTCAGGCCCTGACCTTTTCATTAATAAGATTGAGAAGATATATGCCACCTTTCCAGTAAGTAGTAGGAGGCATGCTCCCGCGCCCAGTATGGAGGTTCCGTGGACTGAGGATAAGTTTGCCCTCTGTCCTCTGGTGGAAGACAAAGTCCTCAGGCTGATGGAGGTGGTGAAATCTGGGTCACCTCTTGATCCGGCCTCTCCAAAATTTCTGCAACTAGGAAAGAAAATTATCGCTTCTGTTCTCACCTCGCTACTGAACCTGTCCTTTAGCACGGGGCAGGTTCCCAGTAATTGGAAACATGCCATGGTGGTCCCTCTGTTGAAGAAACCCTCATTGGACCTCGCTCTCCCTGATAATCTAAGACCCATATCTCTACTTTCCTATGTAGCTAAAATTGCAGAGAAACATCTTTCGAGGTTTCTGGAAGAGAGGTGGGTTCTTCACGATACCCAGTATGGCTTTAGGCCTATCCATAGTACGGAATCCGCTCTCCTACTGGCAGCCGAAGTGTTGAGGGCTGCAACGGAAGAAGGTAGGACCACGGCCTTGATTCTGCTGGGCCTAAGTGCCGCGTCCAACACAGTATCCCATGGCCTCCTACTTGAGAGGCTACGGGAGATCGGGTCGGAGATGTCACGTGGCTCTGGTTGAAGAATTTTCTGGAAAATATATCCGTCAAGGTTCTGCAACATCCTTTCAGCTCCAGGGTCTGTCCTTTAAATCTCTTAGCCCTACCCTGTTTAACATTTATATGCGCCCATTTGCAAATATTGTTCAGAGACATGGATTTCAGCTGGTGTCATATGCTGATGACACTCAGCTAGTTGTGACCCTGGAACAGAAGGAATCTGGAAAGGCTGCCGATTTCAGAACTTGCCGGGGGAGCTTATGGATTGAATGAAACTGAGCTTCCTCCATTTAAATGCAGAGAAGACTGAGGTGATGGTGGTTGGAAAACATCCCTCTCTCTGGTCACAGCACTGGTGGCCAGATGCACTGGGACCTTGTCCAGTGCCGAAAGCCAAGGTGAAAAATGTGGGAGTGTGGTTCAACAAAATGCTCTCCTTCTCCGAGCAAATATCTGCTGTGGCTGGGACATGTTTTGCCATCTTAAAGATGCTACGTAAGGTTCTGGACCTTCTTCCCCTGGATGCTAGGAGAACTATTGTACAGGCTTTGGTTATGTCTCACCTTGATTATTGCAATGTCCTGTATCTAGGGGTGACTGCAAACAATCTTAACATCTTGCAGAAGGTCCAAAATGCCGCAGCCCGGCTTATCTTGAATGTCCCAAGGAGGGCCTCGGTGGGAGAAGCTTTGAAGGAACTGCATTGGCTCCCTATCTGGGCCAGAGTTACCTTTAAGGCCTTATGCTTTAGTCATAGTGCTGGAGCAGAGTTTTCTGTTGAAAATTTATCGAGTTTTAAGCTCCAGTTTTGTCTATATGTCATGATTAAAATTACTAATTTGAAAACATAAATTAATAGTTTGTTTTGTTAAAGGTCCAGATTAATCAACACTACTAATGAGAGAAAACTACACGTGGGAATGCATATATGTTGCTTAATAATATGCGATTTAATTAAATAAGTTTCGCAAAAGCATTATTTGTTTCGAGTTTGTGCTTTTAAAATAACGTGTGCTAATGCTTTATTGCGTTGAAGAAGGCTAGATAATTACATACACATAAGGGTATTAGTGGGGATTAACACTGTATAATCATTATGATGTGGTAACGTTGTTTTGTGTTTCTTTTAATTAAGATGGTCCGTTTTGGCCTAAAACAAGATGGCTGCCATTTACAGCCTGCACTCGAGTGATTGAATTTTGACGAGAGGCCTTGCTGAACATGGTCGAAAGTCACCTGACCACAGCTTCTGCCTGAGTAGAAAGTTTCCGTGAGGACAGTGGCTCTGGGAATTATTCCAATTGTCCTTGGAGAAGGATAAAGCCACAATGAACAATGACCAGTCTGCGGTGGCTCTGCTATGATACCAAGGAAGAGCATTCACGAAAGTAACATTTGCAAACTCGAGTTTCCTTCTTCCGTATTTTTATTTTTGTGATTTTTTCTGAGCGGAGGTTTTCTAAATGTAACTAAGGGACTTCCTTTCCTGCTCGCTCTGCTCAGCGGCTCAACGGATATCCAAAGTTTGTTTGTAACTTTTATTTTGTTATTTTCCTTATAAATATGTTAGACTAGAGAGGGACCGTGTTCATTGCGCTCATTACATTCATCGCGTTCCTTGCGGTCATCGCGCTTTGGACTTCTTCCTGAACCTATGCTGAGGACGGCAGCTCGAGAGACTTTACCGAGAAACCAGTCCTGACCCTTTTAGCTAGAATAGGTAACTATGAGAAAAATGATTTTGCTAATGATTGACTTTCATTCTGAACTAATTTAGATAAATAAGCATTTGTTTGAACACCTGTGTCGGGTGGTTATTTCGTTGTCATTTATTGAGTTTTCAAATGTATTTCCTATGTTTAAAATCATGACTCAGGACAATTTCTTCATGGTCGCATTGGCCTCGTTTAGATGCAGATTGGTTTAGGTTTTCTCTCCTATATTCAGTGTGGATAGAGTAATAGTATGAATTTTAGTGTGATGGGCCCTAGCGTATGATGAGTATATGTGCGTGTGACTGTAGATTTACTCTGTCCGTGGAAGTAGGGAGAATTTATATGCGCCGATCTGCAGCAATAGGATCCTTAGGAAAAGCGGGCCGTGTTTTTTACTTCCTCTCCTGACAGTCTATCAGCCTGTTTGCAATCTGAGATCGCTGGGCAGTGCAAGACTGACTGTGCCCAGGGTGCGCAAGGCGCGGGTCAGTGGGAGATCCTTCGGTTTCCTGGCAGCCAAAGCGTGGAATGAGCTCCCAGTTGATCTGAGGACATCTGAGTCGGAGTCTCTGTTCCGCAAAAAACTGAAAACCTGGCTCTTCCGTCACCCTCCGGGAGGGCTAAAGTAGCAGAGTGCTTTCTTGTTGTGGTTATCCACGCTCGATGATGGGCAGCTTGGGAGGGTCGTTGGGGTTCATTATGTCCTAGCACGGGGACACTCCGGTTGGATTAACCATTGCGCTCTATAAGCTTCCTAATAATAATAGTGTTTCTAGGGCCACCGATGCAGATGACCTCCTAGGCAATTTCAGCACTAGACGTGCAGCTGCGTGTTGGACCATTTGGAGTTTGTGTAAGATTGACTTGTTGGCACCTGCATAGAGGCTGGTGCAGTAGTCCAATCTAGACGTGATTAGGGCCACAGCAACTGCCTGTCTGGCTTAAATGGGGAGCAGATAAAAAAACTTTTAAAATGATTTTATGATATGAAGGCAGGTTCCAGCAACTGCCGGTGATTGCTGTTTGAAGGATAAAGTGGCATTGACTTTGATTCCCAGATTTCTGACCACTTTCACTATGTTTTGAGGAAGGGGAGTGGAGGTGGAGGGAGGTGTTCCCTAGTCCTAGTGGTAGTATTTCCGTCTTTTCAGAGTTGCACTTTAGATGGTTGGTTTTCATCCATTGGAAAGTAGCAGTGAGACATGAGCGGAAATTTTCTTCCGCCTGTGTGGTGTTTTTGTCCAGGACCAGGATTAGCTGTGTATCATACGCATATGAGATGGTCTGTATGTTAAAGGACTATATCAGACTGATCAACGGGGCCATGTAGGTGTTAAAGAGCATCGGGCTAAGGATGGACCCCTGAGGAACCCCAGAAAGCAGGGGTTTATCTTTTGACTTGTATTGAGCAAGGGTGATAACTTGTCTGCGGTTCTGCAAGAACCCTTTAAGCCAGGCCAGGGCTATGTGGGAGATGCGGTAAGATCGAGAAGGTCTAAAAGGATGACATGTGAGACCGTGTCGAACACGGCCGATAGATCTAATAAAACCAGAACTGCATTCTTTCCTTGATCAAGGGCAGCTTTGAGAGAAGGATGACATGTGAGACCGTACCGAACGCAGCCGATAGATCTAATAAAACCAGAACTGCATTCTTTCCTTGATCAAGGGCAGCTTTGAGAGATTCAGCCGTGTACAGTAGAGCTGATTCTGCCGAGTGCTGGGATCTGAAACCAGATTGGTTAGGGTGTAAGTTATTTGCTTCTTCCAGGTAGGTTGTGAGTTGGGTGTTAACAAGTTTTTCAGTGATCTTGCTAAGGCATGGTAGTAGGGAAATAGGTCGAAGGTTGATGAGGGTAGAGGGATCAGCAAGTTGTTTCTTTTGTAGCGGCTTAACTGCTGCGAGCTTCCATTCTATAGAGATCTTTGCTGATGACAGGTAGGCATTAATTATTTAGTTTATGATTGGATTTGCGGTATCGATTATAGCGTGTAAGATTGAGGGATGACAGGGGTCAAAGGGGAGCCCGATTTAATAGCGAGAATCGTCTGGCGAGATTGGTCAAGGCTAATCGGCTTGAATGTTTGTAGAGTCGGTCTATCTTTGCCAAAGGCTGTGTTATTGTTAGTGGAGGGACAGAGGGGTAAAATGAAATCTTGTTGTAATGTTTGAACTTTCTGTTTGAAATGGTCTGCTATGCTATCGCAAGAGACTGAGAGGGGCAATCTCTTGTTGCAGTGATTTTGGGTTGGTAAAACCCTTAAAGATAGTTTTTTATTTGAGTTAGCCGTTTTAAGCACTTCTGTATAGTAGGCTTTTTTGGCTATTTTAATCTGGATCGTTTTTGAGAGCCGTTTTGAATTTGCTTAGTTCGGTATGCTCATAGTTCAGTCGCCATCGGCGTTCTAGGGTCCTACAATGGGTTTGTATTTCTTTCAGGGTTTGAGTGTACCATGGAGCGGAGGGTTTATTTTGTGGACGGCTGTTTTGTGGACCTGGAGATGCAAAACGATCCCTCAGGGTATGTATCCACTGCGTGAAGAGTTGGTTGTCTACTGTTGGATCTCTGACAAGTTAGGTCTGTAGGCTAACGCAGCTTGATGTAAGTCAGGGTGGGCTGTCATCTCCTTCCACCTAGGCTTAGCTTGTTGGAAGGGCAGGGTGCACCCCTTGGTGTTTAGCATGCGCTAGGATCTGATTTCTGAGGGAAACAGCTTATGGTCAGTCCAGGTTAGGTTAACTGGGGCCTTGACTGTGAGGGTTTTGAGGTTGGAGCAAATACTGTCTAGCGTGTGGCCAGTGTTGTGAGTAGCGGAAGAAATCTGCTGCTCTAGGACGAGTGTGTCCGTGATTTTGTTGAAGTTTATTGCCCCCAGGTCGTTAACTGTGTCAAGGTGGATATTAATATCTTCTAACAAGGTGAAGTTGAAGAATCTGAGGCTGAGTGAGCTCACAGTGTATTCTCCTCCTCAAGATTCGTTACACCACTGAGTAAAGTGGAATGGACTAGAGCATTGTGGAGTGGCATAGAGTGGAGTGGCACAGAGTGGAGTAGAGCAGAGTAGAGTGGCGTGCAGTGGAGTAGAGTCACGTGGACTAGAGTGTCTTAGAGTGAAGTAGATTGCCGTAGAATGGAGTGGCATAGAGTGAAGTTGATTGTGGTAGAGTGGAGTGGGAGATTGGCGTGGATGGCCATGGTGTGCAGTGTAGTAGCATAGAGGGGAGTAAAGTGTCATTGTTTGTGTTGTGGAGTAGAGTGTTGTAGAGTGGACAGGAGTAGAGTGTCATAGAGTGGAGCTGTGTATAGTGGAGTATGCATGGTGTGGTAGTGCACTGTCATTACAAAAACAAATTTTTATTTGGAATGACCATTACATGTGTACAGACATTCAGTTTTACTGATCACGCTATACAGCATACAAACAATAATGTGTGGAAATGGCATCACCAAGTGTATTGATTTGCACTAAGATAGGAATAAAATGTACAGACCTGTTTACAGGAAGCAAGCACTCAAGGAAGAATACAAGTTCTCATTATTTTCTGAGACAGCTGAGGTATCCCTCAGATTACATTGCACATATAAGAAATTAGAGATATCCCATGGGCTATATTGTCCTCTGGTAGTTATGCCAGCCTAGCCCTTACACTACAGAGCTCTCCCTAGGTTCTAACACAGCAATTTACCTCACTGATTATGCAGCCAATGAGAGCTGAGCTACCCCTCAGTTAAATGGAACAAACAGAAAACGCTAGTTTGCTCCCATTTGAAGCCACTAGTAGTGAGTGAGACAGCATAAATATCCATCAGTTTCCTCAGCACTATTGTTTCTCCAGTTACACCAACCTCAGTAGTGTATGCATGCACAAACTTTTCAGTCAACAGGACACGAGTTGAACTAAACAAATATCTTCTTCATTAAAATACGGCCCCTGGTCAGATGTCACCTCTCCATCAGCCTGCAACCCACTGAACAATCCAGGCATGGGATTCCAGAGGTGGAAGCCTACTGTCAAAGAGAACACTCAGGTAACCAGGAGACAAGAATCAAAACATACTACATTTCCCTTTGTTTATATGCAAACAACAATTTGAAAATATAAATTCTGAATTTAGGTGCTCACGTAATCCTACAGTTCACTTGCTCTTCTTCTCATACGGGAGCTCGGCTCCCTCCTGCTCTGCGGCAGCTGACTGTCTCTATCTCCACACAATCTCAACCACTTTTTTTTCTGTTTCTACACACAGTCACTTTTCGGGTGTTCCACCACTTCCCATCAGATAATCTCACAGTATTTTCCTTCACTTTTTCTAGAAACTTTGGGGCAGATAACTTGGTACTCCATTTCCTCTCCACACCACCAACACCAACTCTGACCAACATTCCTTTGGTGAACGACCTCATTTTCTTCTTTAAATTTTCATTGTGTTGCTGTCTGTATCTGGTTTGATAATCATCCACCATTCTATGCAGAGTATCATAGTCAACTCTGTATGTACCAGCTCTTTCCATCCAAGCAGGCACAGCTACAGTGCACAGCACCCTGCCCTTCAACAAACTAAACAGAGGCTCCTCGGTTGCAGAATGTGGCGTGGTACGATAGCATCATAGCATATTCCTCACCTGCTCCCTCCAACACCTATTGCTGGATATGGCTAGTTGAATGTTCTCATGCAGCATTTGGTTGAATCGTTCTACTAAACTATTTTCCTATGGATGATAATAGTTGTATTTATCTTACCCGACGAACACCACCTCTGGCCACTTCGAAAAGTAATCCATCATAACAATGGAAAATTTCTCGCCTTCTCCCAGACTGTCAAATAGTCGACAAAGGCCCATCATCACCTTCTTCCATGGCCGATTTGGCCATACAGTAAGGCTAATTAGGGCCTCTTGCATAACATGCGACTTGTCACTACAAGCACACGAAATACACTCACGAACATGTCTTTCAATCTGAAAATCCATACCTGGCCACCAGAAATTAACTCTAGATTTCCTCTTCATTGCAGACATACCACTATGACCCTTGTGCAACAACATTAGTAATCTCTCTCTCAACTCAAGAGGTACCACTAGTCTTTCATTACTCCTCACAATGCCCTCAACAAATGATAATTCCTCCCACACATTCTTAAACATTTCCAGGCCTTCCCTGCACTTCCACTTCCTAGGATCAGGCAGGGCTTTTATTACTGTGCATAAACTGGCATCTTTATATACAGCTTCTATTCAGTCTTGCTTGTCAATAGCTCCGCTGAAATCAGAAATCTCAGCCACCATCCACTCATCATCTTCTGTCCACCTTCCATCCTCAATCGGCAACCTGGACAGGCAATCCATATTGACATTTTTCTCCCTCAGTACATATCTCACTAAAAACATATCCTCCTGGAGGTGGTGTAACCATTTGGCTATGCGGGGTGTGGCTTTTCTTGCCCCTGCAGTGGTCAACAGATCAACCAGCAGCTTGCGATCCATCCTCACTTCAAAGTTCACACCGGCACAAAAATACTGGAGTGTTGCACCCCCTCCACCCCCAGCAATCCAATGCTTCCTACTTAACTACTGAATATTTGCTATCTCCACCCTTTAAGGTGTGCTAGGCAAATGCCTCTACTCTTTCCTTGCCATCATGTTTTTGAATACAAATGGTGCCCAATCCATAATTTCTAGTGTGAGTAACTATGATTGTTTTGTCATTGGGATCAAAATGTTTTGGGGCAATTGCACTAACATTAGCCTTTTTTACTTTGTCAAAGCCTTCTGACACTTTTCCAACCAATAGAATTTCATTCCCTTTTTTATTAATTCACACAAAACATGAACAATGTCTGTGAAATGGTGCACAACCCTCACTGGATAAGGTGTGCCCCAAATAATCAATATCTTGTGTGTTAAATTTGCCTTTCTCCAACCCTATTTTGAGTCCATCCTCCTCCAATTTTCATAAAACTTCCCTTAGCGTTTCATTATGTTGTTCCTCACTCTTTCCCCAGACTAGCATGTCATCCTGGAACACAGAACACTTGACATATCCTTTAACACTCCTTGCATGACCTTTTACAAAACCGGTGAGGCAGACGCTAAACCGAAGGGCATGCAGATGAATTGGAATGCCACTTCTGGAGTTATAAAGGAAGTCATGTGTCTGGAATCCTCTTGTAAATGCACCTGATGGTACGCAATAGATAGGTTGAGCATTGTGAAATATCTGCCCTCTTTGACATTTGCAAGCATTTCACCAATCCAGGGCAGGGGATGTCGATCTATCCAAAATCTATGGTTAAGGTCTCTGAGGACTACACACATTCGGATTATGCCATTCGGCTTTCAAGCGATCACGATTGGACTGAGCCATTCTGAGGCTTCCATTGGCTCGATCACGCCTTCATCGCTTAATCTTCTCAATTTATTCTTTAATAAGACCCTCAGAGCCAACAGAACCTTTCTCACCTTATGTACCTTACTTCAACACAATTCGGTGCTCACATTTCTTTAAACACCCTAATTAATTACTGAAAAATGTAGGAAATTTCTGACCCACATGTCTGCATTTTGTGGAATAGTTGATAACACCTGTTTGGGATGTTTGGGATTTAACATCATCATGTTCTTTCCGGCCTAAAAATGATCTGCCCTTATACACCACATATACCTTTCCTTGAACAGATCTGTCCTCGAACCTCATCTTGGTAATGACGTATGCCAATACAGGTAGTTTATCTCCACATCACCCCTCAGGTTGCACAGCAGCAGGCAATAGTTTCCCTAGTTCTAATTTTTCCCACGTGGATTTGTCAATCCGTGTGAATAGAGAGTGCAAATCTGCCCACATTTGTGCTTCTTTCCCATTCATAAATACTAGACACTTCGGGGGCCGATATGCCACCTCCTTGGACATAGGTTCACCCACTACCAGCACTTCCACACCATAACTGTCAGAATAACTTGAATCATTATGACCACATGTTTGTACTTCATTGTTCAAACAATTAACAGATGTATTGAATTTATGTGGGGAGCCATTCTGCACACTCTCGAAAAATGGCCCAATTTGTTGCAACATTTAGAGTGGGAAGCTGGACAATTCTTCGCCTTTGCTGTGTGCCTTGTACTGCCGCACCTAAAACAAGTTCTTTTTTTGCCTACCAGCACTTTAGTTTTCGTAACAACATCTTCATTTGGTCTCTTTTTCTTACCCCCTTTCACTTCATTCACAGATCCTGCCTCTTCATAACCTCCGGTTGTCACCCCACCTAATTCCTTTACATAACCTGACTTGTTTTCCAAGCGTTTTGCTACTTCTATAGCCTTGTCCATCGTGGGGTCTTTCAAACCCAACAACTTCTCCTGGATTTTTATATTGCATGTCCTACTGATCATCTGATCCCTTATAATATAATCTATGAGCTCTTTGAATTTGCATGTAACTGCTAACCTTCTTAAAGCTGCCACAAATTGGTCAATGGTTTCCCTTTGTTCTTGAGCTCGTGAAAAGAATTTGTGATGTTCAACCACACTGTAACCTGGGTTACACCTTGGAACTTTTAGTTTAGAATCAAGGCTCGGGCGATGATTGCAGTCTGGATCGCAGCCGTAACTTTAAGAAAATGCTGCTTCACAACGTTAGCCTAAACACAGTGATCCCTTTGAACAAATTCCTTGCGATCGAAGAGAAAATGTGTCCATAAACACCAAAATACATGTGCACTGAGCCAGCAGCCAAAATACTTGCACCCCACAGAATAAGACAATAAAGTGGGATAGCATTCCCCAATGTCTATTTGCTTCCAAATCCACATGATAGAGGTCCAGTGCTCCTCAGCACAAAATGTCCTCGTTGTAGCATACCAACCAGAGGCCTAAAGCACGTAGAGCTTTTGTAATACACACAACAGGATGATTATATCCTGTGATAATTTACATGTTCACCTCGAGGCATCCTGCCCTTGCTTGAAGAATTATCCCATCCTGCGTCGCCATTTTTAAATCGGCAGCACACGAATTGAGTTGAACAAATATCTTCTTTATTAAGATATATAGAACGCCTCCCTGGTCAGATGTTGCCTCTCCAACAGCCTGCATCCCACTGATCAATCCAGGCAGAGGAATCCAGCATTGGAAGCATACTGTCAAGGAGAACACTCAGGTAACCAGGAGGCAAGAATCAGAAACATAACAGAGACAATACCCAACCACATGAAAGTGCCTTGGGGGTCTCGTGAAGTGTATGAAGCACTATATAAATAACCCGTGGGGATACAGAGTAATCCACTGTGATACAGCTCTTTGTCATGAGACATGTAGTGACATCAATCGGCTGTTACACTGTTCATAGTAACTCCTGAGGGGGTGGGAGGGGTACAAAGCTCTCGGGTTACATAGCTCTGGAATCTCCTGTGCACACCACTGCTACCCCTCAGTTTACAGAAATGTCAGTAAAGATAGGGACAGCAGAGCTCTCACCGCTACACTAAACATGGCCCCGGAGATGTCCAGTTACACTACATCCAGTGCAAGATTTTCACTCACACTGACTGTGCATCCCCCATTTTGCTATGTCTGTTTCGTTTCCAATTACAAATGCAGAACCGCAGGCACCAGAACAACAAGCATTGGCATAGCCAATAGGTCTCGCCTTTGGGACCTTATAAGTGTTTAGCCATGCAACAGTTGATGTTGTTGCACCTAGGATATTGTGCTGGATAACTACTTATAAGGTCCCAAAGGCGAGACCGATTGGCTATGCCAATGCTTGTTCTTAAATGCATCCTTGCTTCACTGTAGCACTTATCATTTACACTAATAGAAATTACCAAAACAAATACATGAGAGTAGTCGTCTCAATGCAAAAAGCTGAGTTCTTTGCCTGTGTATGTGTTTTAGTACATATGATAAGATCTGCATGTGTTTGTCGTCATATCAACCACTCTGTTTGGGCAGCTATACCCCCTGGGTGTGCAATTTACAGCTGCATGGGGGTGGTCTCTCATTATATTATCCCCTGCTCTTTTGTCATGGGTGCATGGTAGGCAGAGACTCTTCCTGTGTTGTGGGCACGGTCGTGTGGCAGTCCGGCTGCACTAACAGTGGGCAAGGGGCCTACTGGACTGCCTGTTCCCTGAGTATCGACAGCCAAACCTGTTTCCCCCCCAGAGGCATGACCTATGTTAAAGGTTGTGCTACTGGTGTTTTCTCGTTGCCAGGCCTCTAGGAGGGTGACCGTTTTGCCGGGACATGCAGAATTATCAAAAGAATTAGTTTTTCCCTACGTAAGCAGTGCTTTGAATGGGCCGGTACTCACCGGTACTGAGTACCGACACTTTCAAATTTTCTAGCCCTCAGTGCCGGCACTTTTCGTTAACAGGCAAACTTTACAGTGGAAGCAGGCAGGGTGTGCAGTGAAAGAAGCAGGGTACACAGTGCAGGCAGAATGTACGATGTGACCATACAGAAGTTACTGTTCAGACAGAGTGCCCTGTTGAAATAGACAGATGACTGTGCAGGTCGACAGAATGGGCAGCTGGTGCAGGGCACACAGTGCAGGCACGGTGTACAGTGAAAACAGGCAGGATGTGCAGTGAGAGAGACAGAGTACACAGTGCAGGCACGGTGTACACGGCAGACGCATGCAGAGGCGCATGCAGAGGCGGGTGCACAGTGGAAACATTGCACGATATATTGTGCAGTGTGGTGATGTGCAGTGCAGACGGGGTGTACAGCAGAGTTGTGCACGCTGCATAGAGCGCAGTGCAGGCCGCGTGCACACTAGTGACCCCTGGTTACCTCATTATTCAGTGGAAGTTTGGTCACGTGATTTACCAGGAAACTTTACTTCAAACACTGCTTATAAATAAGCCAGGCTCGGCTAAATTGTCAGGGAGTTTATTCTCAGGGCGTCGAGCATTTCCGGTGAGAGAGATCGCCTGTCAAGTGATGGGAATAGCAGGCGGCGGGGCTGATCTAAGGGGCTTCGGCTCAGCGCTCTCCACAATCCCAGGCCGGTCTCTGCTTTCACCAGCCTGGGGGGCACCCCAAACCCCGAGAGACTGCGCAGGGAATCCCCTAGGCCTCCAGGTCTGAGAAACAGCCTTTATTCCGTCCTAGCACAGTGCATACTGCATAGCTGAGTGTGATCTTGTGTACACCCCGATTTTTGAACTGTGCATGGAACAGGTCGTTTATGAATCCTTTCGACTGCCTTGATTGTGTATTGTTTGTGGTCTGGTTAGCGAAGAAAATACATGTCCTGCAGGAAGTGTGAAAGTGGGTGATGCCAGGGCCACGTGCGCCGCATTCTAATATTCACCACATGACTTTGGAAACTGTTTGGGCTTTACTTTGATTTGGTGTCTCGCATGCCATTTGGGGCCTCACCTCGTGTACATTTTTCAAGCTTGCACTTGTAACTTGCACAACACTGGTGGCCCTCTCGAGAATTGCAGATCTTAGTCATGGAAAAAACACGTAATTTGCCTGCTCCTTATCCAGACCCCATGGAGAGAAGAGTGTGATCAATCAATCAATCAATCAGTGGGCTTAAAGCGTGCTACTCACCCGTGAGGGTCACAAGACGCTAGGGGGAGGGGAGATCCGCTGCTCCGTGTCACTTGAAGAGCCAGGTCTTGAGGTAATTCCTGAAGGTTTCCAGGTTAGGGGAGTGTCTGATGTTCACAGGGAGCGTGTTCCATGTTTTTGCCGCGATGAAGGAGAAGATGACTCTCTGCGTGACCTTGGTACCCCGCCATCTTAAACATCAGCGCGTGCCTTGCGCTGAAAGTAAAAAGCAACTGGGGGAGGGGATAGAGGAGGGAGCCTGGGCCTGTTTCGCTTGCGGGAGCGAGCGAGTTAATTACAAACATATGGTTTGAAAGCTTGCTCCCGCAAGGGAATCGCCAAACGTGCACGCGCTGCCATTCAAAGCAATGCCACGCATGCACGATTTTGCCCGCAAAGCTGTGCCCATTACTAAAGGTCTTTTTCCTATGCAGTGTATGCGCGCTGCGTAGGCGAGACCTAAAAAGTAGCCCAAGCTAAAAAGAAAAAAAAAGCACACAGAGAACTGGCTAAATAAAACATGAAGCAGGACAAGTTAAGCCCTCTTCCAACCAACATGCATCACATCCCCTTGACAAGCTGCAACACAGGAAAGAAAGCATGCTTCCTAGATACTGCAGTGTGGAGTCCCCGCCACTCCCACGCAAATATTGAAACAAGAGAGAGTGAGCTCCTGTATGCCCCACCTCGGACCACAGAGAGAGAGGAGGGCAGGGAACGCATTGGTTGTAGCTGGACAGAGGCATGCAAGGTTGTCAAATCATTGAACCCTAAAACGATCAGGTTAACCAGTAACACCTACCACATACATCACACTAAGCTGCCTGCCACCTAGAGGTGGGCGAGCCAAGAAATTAACAGGGAGAGCCGAGACAATGGTCTGGCTTGGCCCTTATGACTCATGCACGAGCCAAGCCCTGAAAATGTTTGCTATGTAAATCATACAACAAACATCACATGAAATAAGATAAAGTCTCTTCAAAATTTAAAACGGTGTATTTCTTTAACATGTTGAAGCTTTGCCATTATTATGGCACATTATAGCACTGCACTGAGAAGTACTTGTTAAAAGTGATAGCTGTTAAACATGAACCATTAGTGAACTAAGAAGGCAACACAGTTATCATGTATGTGTATGTATGTGGCCCAGCTCATCATAAACCAACACTGTTTTCTATTTAATCAGACGCAATATGTATTGGTACAACTGGTTTTCAGAGCTCACATATTTGAATGTGCTTTTATATGGGTTAATGATGAAAAAAAAGTATTGGTGAAATGAAATATTTGCTTACGGTCAATCATTTTAAGTGGAGACGCTGACATTTTTTCCAGGTTTTCTTGTTTCCCTTTGTTCAAATCAGCCACCAAATAGGTAACTAAGTGTCTTTCCTCTTTTATGTTGATGCTTTGTTTTTATCTCTGTGCATTTTTATGCAATTTTTTATACAGCGTGAACTGGACCCGGAGGTACTGGAGCGCTTTAGCAGGGTGGTAGGTAGGAACCACCTGGAAGATCGACTCAATAAGGGCTCGAGTTTCCAGCAGGACCTCAAGCTGAGCCAGAGGCAGGCTTCAGGCTCGAGCCTAGCATGAGCTTTCAGTGACTTGCCACCACTCTGCTCACTTCAGGGCACACCGGTCTCAATAGTCGTATTCACCTACTATTCTGAGAGCAATGTGAGAGGTTGACCACAGAGATGCCGCGGAGGCTGCATGCTGCAGGGCATTGCATGCTTATAAGGAGATAATGTAGACAGATCCATCAGCTACTCTGATGCATCCCACAACTCAATCCCTGTTTGAGCCATATGTCAGGATTTAGCGATAGAAAAGATGGGGCGTGAGGAGCTGTAACACATATTCTTCTCTGTGCAGCTGCTGTCAGTTAAATGGCAGACAGTTTTTTCCATCACGTCAATGACATGGTAAAACCGCATCACCCAAAAGCGCGAACCTTATGCAAAAGAAAGAATGAGCTAAAGCCAGGTTTGCCCTATGTTTTACAGTTTGTTTTATAAGATCTCTTTAAAGTTTTTGCATTAGGACAGGGTGCCACCTATGGAACTGATAATGGGGAACCGTCTCTTACTCAACACTGTTTATCCGACATGTTGGCCAAAGTGGCGAAAATTAGCACCTAATCGGAGGGATGAAATCAAGGGCCTGGCAGAGAGCACGGGGAGGGGGGGGGGGGGGGGGAAATATTGATGCCATGGCAGTCAGCCAGTTACCACTACTGGTTGATGCTTCTAGATGGCCCGAGCTTGGCTGCTGGCCTGGGCCTGGCTGGCTATGGCTGTCTGGACTCGGAGACAAGGTTACGTGTGACGAAGTGAGGGATGGCGGGTAGCACAGGGGCAGGCAAAATGATTTATACAAGGGCCGTCATTGGTAGAGCTTTTGTGCGCTACTACTAATTGACAGCCCTGTGAGCAAACACACCACAAGGGGTGGTCACGTTTTTTTGTGTGTTTTTATTTTTTTAAACAACGTTGAGTCCACGTTGGTGTTGGCTTGCCCTGGGAGGCTCTACGACACTCCACAACACTCTAAATTACTCCACTCTATGCCACGCTAGTCCACTCTACGCCACTCTACTCCACTCCACTCTACTCTATGCCACCAACTTTAAGCCATGCTGAACAACAGCCACGCTAACGTACAACATAGCTAAAACACATTGCCAAAACCAATAGCTATTGTCCAATCGGGTATCAGAGCGCTTTACATAGCACCAGTTGCATTACATGAGGACACATTCATTTTTATTAGGCACGGGGAGATTAAGTAATTTACCCAGAATCACAGGTTGTTCAGCGTCATTGCCGAGACTCGATCCCAGTTCCCCAGATTCGAGGTCGTCCGCCCTTGCCGTTAGGCCATTTTGCATTTCACTTTGCCAATCGCTGTAATGCTCTATTACTTACCGGTAATCTTCATTACTCCGGGTCCCGTTGTCCTCGTCCCCTTCATTAACAGATTGGAGATTACTATCTCCCGACAGAAAAAAAGAGCAGAAGGCATGCTGGGACCCTAATACTGCCCCTCCCACCGGGAGTACATAAGCAGTACTTACCCAGCATCCCGTCTGTACAACCAAGCCCAGACAGGAAGGCCGGTCGCCCGGGAGGGAGGGAGGGGCGTATGAAGGGGACGAGGACAACGGGACCCGGAGTAATGAAGATTACCGGTAAGTAATAGAGCATTACCCCCAGGTCCCTTATGTCCTCGTCCCCTTCATTAACAGATTGGAGAATACCAAAGCAGAAAAACCGGCCTTCCAAAACCGAAAGCACACCCAGGAAACCACACCAACGCAGCAACCCAAGGGAGCACCGAGAAGGAGGCAAGGGGAGACCGCAGGAAGCAACCGGCCAGCACCAAACCAGGACCGGAGACAACCCAGAAAACAACACAAGGCCAGGACCACAAAAATGAGGCCACCAACCAGAGAAACAGGAGACAGGACAACCAGGCCAAACGACACGGCCAAGGACGGACAAGCCCGTCCAGCCCAGAACCACCAGGAAGGCACACAGGACCCGGCAGCCGAACAGACACCGAGCAAATCCCGACCCCCCCGGAGAAGGCCAAAGAAAGAAGGCCAGCCCAGGCAACGAGGCGCAGCCCCAAGCACCCAGACCAACAAAAAGGAGGAAGGCCCAGGCCAGAAACCGGCCCACCACACCAAACCGAACGACCCGGCCAGACGAAAGCACAGAGAAGAAAGCCAACGAACCCCGCAGAGGAGGCCAGGGCCGGGGATGAACCACAGCAAGAGCCCGTGAGCAGAACAGGAACCAGACCCCAACCAGACCAAAAAGGACCGGGAAGGAGACAGAAACCCAAAAACCCCAGGAGGACAAAGCCCCCACAGGGAAGAAAAACCGCCAAGCGAACAGGGCGGCCAAAACCCAGAACAGGCGGAGCAGAAGAAGCAATCCAGAACCGAACCGGAACCTCAAGACAGAGGGCAGAAAAAAAAAACAGCAGCCAAGAAGGAGGATGACCGCACAGGCACCCAACACCCAGGCCAAGCACACAGCAAGGGCCAGAGCCACAGAACAAAAAGCCCTAGGGCGCATAGCACCCAGACCGGAAAACCACCAGGTCCGACCCCACATAACACCGAAGAGGAGCCAAGAGACAGCAAAAAATGAGGGTAACAAGGGACAAGGAACCAGGAAGCCAGAACCGAAACCCAGCAACCCGCAAGGGCAGGAGGACCGACAGGCCCAACCAACCCCGGAAGAAGCCCACGTAGAGCCCAGGGCAAAGAAAAGGCAGGGAGGCCAAACGAGACCCCCAGCAACCCAACGCCGGACCAAACAGAAGGCCGGACGAAAGAACAAGCACAGGAAACCACCAAAATGGAAACCCGAGGAAGCAGAGAAGCAGAGGGCCAAGCAGCAGAAGAACCCGGACACCCATGAGTCAGGAGGAAGAGCACGACAAGGAGGCCCAGCCAGAGAACACTCAGAACAAGAAGGAAGCCCGCAGACCAGGAGCAATAGGAGGCAACCCCGGAGGAGCCAACCCAGAAGCCCCGAAAACCCGGACCCACACAGGGCCTGACAAGGGACCCTCAGTCCAGGAAAAAAGAAGAGGGCGGTCAGCCAGACAGGAGCAACGGGGAACCGAAGCTCAACAGCACCCAACCCCACCCCAGGAACCAGGCAGAGACACAGACACCCAACAAGAGGTGAACCAAACCCAGGAACAAAGCGCCGGCATGAGCAGGCCCAGAAGGACCCACCAGAACACGACACGAAACCAAGAGAGCACCCCGCCAGGATCCACCGAGAGAGCACAGACAAGGATACCCATCCGAAAAAAGGCGACCACCAGACGCCCAAAACCAGCAGAAACCGGAAACCCCTGCATACCAAAAGAGGGGAAACCAGAGCCAAGTCAAGGACACAGCACCAGCGAAAGAGAGCCAGGCCCCAAACAAACCAGGCACGAACGCCAGAGAGCCAAAACGCGAACCGCCACTGGAAACACACCCCAGGGGGGACGCAAAAGGAAAGGGAGAGCAGGACCCAACCCAAACCGTCGGAGAAGCCGACCGTCACAGGCACCCCCAGGGAGCCACAAGCAGGAAAAAACTTGTTCCGACCCAGCTGAACCACAGAGACCAGGCGAGATTCGGAGCGCCACAGTCAATAGGAGGGGCGACCAGGACCTACCGAATGAAGCCAAAAACAAGCCCAGAAAACGAGCAGGAGCGCCGCAGCAGCAGAGGAACCCAAGGCCACACCAAGGAACCCCAGAAACCAGGAAACATCAGTGCCAGAGCCATGAGCAACCAAAAAAAAATTAGCAACCAGCACGGAAGATGCCAGAAACAGATGCAAAAAGGAGGCAGCAACAGCAAAAGAAGCCCCCCAGCATATGGCAAAACCGAACCCCAGGGAGGGCAGATCCCCGAAAGGAAGGGGACACCGTACCCCAGCAGACAGAGCGAGCAACCCCGAAGAGATGCAGAAATATCCCACGGCACAGCCAAACACGCCCCACAACCAGCTGAACCGGACGGCAGCAGAGGAACAGAGCCAGCCACACAGGCAAGGACCCCCGGGGAGGGAATCCAACCTAGAAACCCAGCCCACTACAGGCCAGACCACAGCACGGGTCCCAACAACACCCAGCATCAGGACTGTGCAGAAAGCCAAAAAACAGGCAGACCCCGGCATGACCAAGAGAGCAAGAGAGGGCAAGCCCAAGCGGACAAGAGAGGACCACGACCCCAGACACACAACCCAGGGAGTTCACGTCCCACATAGGCAAAGCGGCAGCTAGCAAGAAAGCCCACAGACACCCAGTGGAGCAACACAGAAGCCCCGGAGGAAAAAGTGGCAAGGGGACAAGGCGGCACAGACCCGCTGCAAACGACAGCGGACGCTCAGCGCCAGCCCAGCAGCCAGGGAGCAGGATGCCGCAGAGGCAGAGAGCCAAACCGGCGACCAGGCCCCCGCAAGAGAGACAAAGCCATAAAGACAGCCTACACGGTGAACCAAAACACCGGCATCACCGCACACCCCAGCACACTATCCCAGCCACCCGGAACATACAGGAAGCCAAGGACGAGGAACAGCCCAACCAGGCAAGAACCCCAGCCCCATAGACCACACACGAGGGCCGAAGTGGGGACGCAGAGCAGCCGCAGAGAGCAAGCAGCACAAGCAGGAGGCCCTAGGTACAAACCCCGGCAACACCAGGAGCCACCGCCACTCAAACAGGCCAAGGGCAACCCGCCAAAAACGGAACAGGAGCGGGAGGACCGGCACCACCATTAAAACATGGAACGCTTCACGAATCTGCGTGTCATCCTCGCGCAGGGGCCATGCCAATCTTCTCTGTGGAAAAGAGCAACCAGCAGCGCGGGATGAGCAGGAAGCGCCCAAAGACAGAGGCTTCCAGCGGCCAACATCCCCCGAAAGAAAGGGCCACACAGCAGTCCTAGTGCACAACCAACAGAACCCACGAGAGCACCAGGGAACAGAACCCCAACACACACCGGGGACAGGACAGAGAGGGGCGGACACGGGGAAAAGAGAAGGAGCACACCAACTCTACGTCGCACCACGCAAACACTTGAAGTGCAGCAGAGAACCGCAAGTCACACAGTCACAGAACGGGAACCCAACGCAAAGGCACCGGAGCGCCCCACAAGAACACTAGGGACGGCACCCAAGGATACCTACAAGTGCGCAAGGCGCAGGGAGACCAGGCGAACCGCCCCTGTCAGGCTCCAACCCGGGACCCCAGCCACAAAAGAGGCAGCCCACGCGGTAAGGCAGCACCCACAACCAGGAGGCAACCAGCACACGCAGAGGCAGCAGCCAGAAGGAGCGTCACACTGCCGCAGGCACAAACTCCGGCAGCAGAAGAATCTCTCGGACACAGGGTAAACGGGCAGGAAGGAGGAGCAAGGAGCCACGCACCCCAACACCCCCAAGCAGTCTAGCGACGACAGCGACATCAAAGAACCAGGACAGCGCCAGCCTAAAGGGAATCCATGGGCGCGCCAGTCGGGATGTAGCACAGTGGCAGAGCGCATGCTTCGCAAGTACGAGGTCCCGGGTTCAAACCCCGGCATCCCCAAGAGCCCACGCCATCCATCACGGACCTGAAAGAAAGAAAGAGCACCAACGCACAGCGAAGAACCATAAAACCGCTATGCGGGACTCACCCAGGGCAAGGGCCGGACACCACCAGCAGCAAGGCCCCCACCCAAAGGAAAGGTAATCCATGGGCGCGACGGTCGGGAAGGAGCTCAGCGGCAGAGCGCATTTACATCGCATGCATGACTTCCTGGGTACAAACCCCGGCATCCCCAGGAGCCTCCGCCGCCCACCACGGACCTGCAAGAAAGAAAAGAGCACCACAGCATAGCGTGAACAAAAAACACCGCAATGCGGGACTCACCCAGGGCAGGGGCCGGACACCACCAGCAGCAAGGCCCCCACCCCAACAGCGGGAAGGTACGGCACAGAGGAAACGCGGCACGCCTCCCAAACGCCCAGCTTCAGGAAGACGTGCACGCGACCCGGAAGTACCTGGGAGCGCACCAGCCGCAAAGGACCCGCAGGATCCAGGCAGCACACCGGCCGCCACCGTCACGACCCCCAGCAAGCCCGGCAGGCCAGGGGACGGACCAGGAATGCCCCCCCCCGCCCGCACAGCCAGGCAGCCGGGCGGGGGGAGGAAGAAAGGAACGCCACACCAGCCCAGCAGGAGTAGCAGAACAACACACCACGTCCATTCTGTCGACAGACAGAAAAAAAGAACAGACGGGATGCTGGGTAAGTACTGCTTATGTACTCCCGGTGGGAGGGGCAGTATTAGGGTCCCAGCATGCCTTCTGCTCTTTTTTTCTGTCGGGAGATAGTAATCTCCAATCTGTTAATGAAGGGGACGAGGACATAAGGGACCTGGGGGTAATATCTTGTTTCATAGAATCCAGCCTAACCATCCCTTGCTAATCCTATATGGACTCAAATACATGCAGCTCCTGTAGCTCCTGGGTTGACCCTGTACAAGTGGAATCTATTGATTCCGTCTGGCGCACCACCTCTGCTCCTTGACGAACCCCACAGACTCATGCACATGTGGGATATTGATCTTTTTGTGTGTGCTATTCCGTGGAACACACTATCACCACTGCTTGGTGGAACCCACCCATTATCCCTGGATGTGTTGGCTTCCTTCAGTTGTTCCTTTACTGCTTTTTGATTCACCCCATGTACCATGGCCTCTTGTGATTTCCATTGCAGCATCACCGCGCCTGTTCAGGTGCTATTAATCCATATTAAACGTTGGGTGTCTATTGATTTCTTGTCTCGAATCCTCCTTTTAGGACAGATTTCAAACTCAGAAGCACTCTCCCAGGACAGTCTTAGGTATGTATACTTCTCTTACACATTCCCTGTCAGAAATAATGATGACAAGTATGGTAAGTAAGTATACTAGCATGTAACTCTCACAGATTTCTGGTTCATACTTTGTGGAGCAAAGTCAAAGGGTTCACTGTAACATGATTGGAGCACACCTGCAAAACTCTTGCACAGCACCCACATACTTCCCACACAGAGCACTCTATAAACCACACTTTCTACCAGTCATGGACATCACACCGAATAGCTGTTTACTAGACCATCCAGAAAGCGTCTAGAGGTCTCCTTAGGAGTGGGAAAGCACTACACAAATTATAGTCGTTTGCTAATAAATTGAATTTCCCGAATGTGTGCCAAATAGCATAACAAATTCGTCCGTCGTTATGCATGACACTATTTACGGGTAAGCGTCCATCTGTCCCTCCATTCAAGCTCAAGAATAGACAAATTCCATTCAAGCTCAAGAATAGACAAAGTGACAAAAAACGCAAGAACGGAATATCAGGTCTTAAGGTGCCACATAACTACCGACATCGGCTATACAGCGCACATACTTATTCCACCCATTTAGACTGCTACCGCCCTGGCAGCGCTTCAGCGCCTCTTCAGTGACAGAAAGCGCTATGCAGTTGCCACTTCAATTCATGTATAGAGTCTGCTAATTTCCAGGCGTCTTAACATGCCTGCTGGCAGCGCCATAGCAGTAATCCCTCATGCGGAAGACTGTCTGAACAAGAGAAATTCCATCCCGTGAGCGAATGACAGGACGCGCATGTTCTGAATTATCCAGCGCTCTCCTCGCCATCAAACCGCTTCTCTTTTCTATCATTTTTTACATTTTCGTTGATTACAAACACGTGTACGGCCCTTTGCAATAACCGGGTCCATTGTTTCGACATTTGTGCCTGCCTCTTCCTCCTTGCTGACCCCGCTTCTCCTTCTCTCTCTGTCTTCCCCATGGCAATTTCACCAGGAGACGAAGCTGATTACAAAGCACGGCCTTTCTCTCAGGTAATCAGCAAGCAGGCCGCTATTCGGAAAGGGGCTCTGAGCATTTGCAGATGCTTCTTTTTTCGCTGGTTATCTTGTCTGAATTTGCCCAGTGTAAAAGGCCTGTCATTCTCTGCTGCTAATAATGATACCACTGTGGTATGGGGAAAGCAAAGGCAGGGGAGGCAGCGAGTTAACAATATGTTCAGTTTTGTTCAGTAAGTATTTAATAGAGGTCCCAAACTGTGCAATGACCCCTTTTCCTCTATTGTTGTTCACAGAGCTTTTCCCAGGTTTGTAGGATTAAATAGTTCAGTTCATGAATTTCTATAATGAAAGATGCGTGACTCAAGAACACTATGGAAATGAATGCAATACTAAAATTGGTAGATGAAGGTATGCCTAATGGTGCAAAAGATATAGCTAGTGGGCTCCGCGCTCCTCTGCCCGCCGCCGCGGAGTTCAGGAATGAAGGCGGGCTACACTGAGCGCATTTTCGACATTCAGAGGTTTTGGATGCGTTAGTGGACCGCACAACAAGAACTGGAGGACTGATCGGCACTGAGGTGGGCACTGTGCTCACAGAAAGAACTAAGCAGCCAGGCCGCGCCAATAACAACATGGCGACCACATCCCTGTAAGAGCCTCCTGTGAGCATCTGAATTCAAGCCCAGAAGGGATGGGGGCGGAGTACTGTTCCCCCTGACGCGCGGGAGCGATCCCGGTAGGGCATGGGAAGGCCTAGCAGCCATGGATGACCGGTTATGTGTCAGCTCTATTTCCACATATATTGGCGTGGGAGGATATGGTGAATATCCAGCTAGACAGAGTCCACTGGGTGGGCTGCCTTGGTACTGATGCTGAAACATCCTGGACCGAGGAGAAACAGCGTCGCTCACTCTGCTCGACTTCTCCATGGCCATTGACCTTGTCTTTCACAACACCCTCATCAGAACACTCAATGAGATTGGCATACAAGGATCTGCTCTCAAATGGATCTGTTCCTTCCTCACGGGAAGAACCCCAAGGGTCAGGCTGGCACCCTTGACATCAGAGACCAAGAAATGGATCTGCTGTGTCCCACTGGGTTTATCCCTCAGTCCCACTCTTGTCAACAAATACATGACACTGCTTAAGCATCCGATCACAAGACATCACCGTCATCTCCTACGCCGATGACACCCAACTCATCCTCTCCCTGACGGACAAGTCAAACTCTACCAAAACAAACTTCACCAACTGCATGACCATATTAGCAGACTGGATGCAAACCATCTGTCAGATGCTTAACTCTGTCAAGCTGGAAATACTAGTCTTCGGCAACAAGATCGCCCCATAGGATTCCACCTGATGGCTGTCGGAGCAAGGACCAACACCCACATCCTCAGACCTCACAAGAAACCTAGGGATCCTTCTAGATGAAAAGCTTAACATGACGGCCCAATTAAATGCAGTGTGCACCTCCTGCTTTCACATCCTAACCATGTTGTGAAAAATCTTCAAATGGTTGCCTCAGAACACCAGACAGACCATTACACAGGTACTCATCACATGCAGTCTGGACTACAGCAACACTCTCTACGCCAGAATCTCCAAACAACTCCTATACAGACTCCAAACCATCCAGAACGCAGCCGCAAGATTCATATCCGACCTCACACTCAGCCCCACATTTCACCACACCTCAGAAAGCTTCCCTGGCTCCCCAATTACAAGGGCAGCCAATTAAAACTTCACACACACACATACAAAACCCTACACAACATAGGACCAGAATACATGAAGAGCCGCATACACTTTCACCCACCCACCAGACACCTCACTCTCACTCGCACACAGGCTCCTGCATCTGCAAAAGCAAAACTGAAGGATGCTCACTCTCCTACATCACACCTGAGACATGGAATGACGTCCCTCAACACATCAGAGCTTCCTCCTCACTTATTGAGGTCCGCAAGAAGCTGAGGTCCTGGATTTTCATATAACCACCTTGGGACCACACACCTACACACCTTGCCCAAGTGCCTGGATACCCTCTTGGGTGATTTGTGTGCTTTACAAATGAACATACACTAACATAGCATAACATAACATAACATCCACTAGGCAATTAGCTTGTGTCCATGACTTCCAGCTGAATGAGGCGATCATTTAAAATGCCAGGGAAGCCCATCCACTCACTTTCCAAGGCCACATTGCGATGATGTTCCAGGACCTCTCTATCATTTTACAGCGGCACATGGACTTTAGACCAATAACTGCCTTTGTACAGAGCAAGGAGACCTCCTATAACCGGGGTCTCCCTTTCTGGATCATCTTTGCCTGGGAGGGCCGCTTGCATCATCACAAATTCTTTTCTGAGGCTGCTTGAGTCCAAGGGCCTCCAGGAGGAGAGCCCACATGGAGATTCACTGAAGGCAGAGCAGGTGTCGATTAGATGCACTAACCAATGTCAGCGAGTGACAAAATCCAAAAAAAGGACTGCATCCAGACCCTGAGGAGATCACACAGGAGAGATGCACGGTCTTGGATGTGCTGTCAGACAAGACTGGATTTCACGGGTCCGGTCCTTCAGCATGACAGCAACACATCCAGCCTACGGAAGCTCAGGCAATGCTCCTGTCCCTAGTAAGACAGGAAGGGGAGGGGTCGATAAAGTGCCTACTCCTTTTAAATAGCTGTTGGCTGTGCCCCAGCTCAGGCATTCGGTGCGGGACAATCACTATCTTTACCCATGGTTGATGGAATGTGTCAGGTTTATTGGTTGCTGTTTATGTTCTAGATATAGATAAGGTATGCACTCAACAGTTCACACTCAGTCACACGCACAGCCCGACACATGTTGCCTCCTACAACAATAACATACTCATGCACATGGCAACCAGACCCTATCCCCAGACTGGTTCACAGACCTCTGAGGGAGTTGTTAGCATTCTCTAGCCCATAAATGCGAGAGGCTTAAATCACCCCACCAAAAGATCAGCTATGCTTTCTTTCCTAGAGCAGGAGGAAGGGAGAGATGCATGTCTTCTTCAGGAAACCTATCTGTTGCCACGTGATGAACACAGACGGAGGTCACAATTGTTTTCTCAGCAGAAATTTTGATTCAGGGCAGCTAAGAAAGAGGGAGAGGCCATTCTGTTGTCCCTGAATTTTCGTCGGGAGGTCCTGGGTAAAATAGTCGAAATCAAGGAAAGACTTTTGTCTTATTGTGTTAGCCTGGGTACACTCCACTTCTCAATAGTTATGGTGTACGCTCCTAACACTCACCAGGAGTGAGTGCGAATAGGCACCTTGCCGGTGGTTCTTCAGACCCCTGATTTGGTGGTTTTAGTGGGAAGTGATCTCAATCTGGTGATAGATACTGACTTAGGTCTTAACAACATTGTGGCCAAACCAGAGTAATTTCATTGAGGGGCGTTGTCTGGCTGTGGGAATGCGGATTTATGGACCTATGGTGCCTCCATCAGCTTTAACACAGAGATTACGCTTTTAATTCTACTTTCTACAAAACCTATGGGAGAACAGACCAATTCCTGGTCACATCTGCTATACGGGCACTAGTACAGAGTGTGGATATTAGCCTATGTCCATGTCTGACCTTTCCCTCTGTGGTGCTTGGAGTACCGATACAGTAGAGGCCACCCAGGAGCTTGAGACTCCAGAATAGCGTTATACAACATATGGAGGGAATTGAGGCAGTTAACACAGCACTCGACAACTACTTACACTCTAATGACACAAATGATATGCATGTAGGCACGCTCAGGGAGACACTGAAAGCAGTAGACAGGAAAAAAGACAGAACCTTGAGCAGGCAGTGAGGGGATTGGAGCCATTCTCAAGCACCCTGGGCCACCTAGGGTGTGGTGCAGACTTAACCTGGGCCCTTCTTAAAAGCTTGGACCTAGAAAGGGCAGAATGCTCCCTACTGTACCTCACACACAAATATTATAGGGAGCAACAGATGTGACAATCTGTTGGCTCAGGATTGCACTCTAAAATCAACAATGATAGGGTGCACACCATCTTAAAATGAACAGGGGGGAAGAGGTGGCGGGAGGCACTCGGATAGCATCTATTTTCGGGAGCTTCAATCGCACCTTCTACACGACCCAATACCTAAATGATAATGGGATCATACAACTGGCAGAGCAGAGGTGAGTAAACTTATACCGCATCAAGCTTAACACCTTAAGAAACCCACCACTGTCGCTGTGGTGATTACAGCCATAGGCAGGCTCAAGTCCCTTAAATCTCCAGGGCCAAACAGTTTCACACCACTTTTTTATAAAACCTTCTGCCACAACCTGGCCAAACTTCTCACAAGACTTTTTAATTTGTTCATGGACAGCGGGCCCCTTATGGCTTCAATGCTGGGGGCCTTTATCATGGTCCTCCTCAAACCAGGAAAGAAAAAACAATTTTGCAGCTCTTACAGGCCTATTTTGCTGATAAATGTTGATGCCAAGCTTTTCACCAGCATTTGAGTGACAAGACAGCACCCTTACATGCCCCATTTAATAGAACCCTAACAGAAATTGCAGGGACAACACCAAAAACATATGACATATTATAGATAAGGCTGTGGAGGCCCAAAAGGAAGCACTACTATTTGCTATTGATGCTAAAAAAACAGCTGATAGAGTTAATTATCCATCCATGTCACACACTCTGGAACACTTTGGATTCTGGAGTAGGGTTAGCTGTTGAGTCTGGTGTGGCCACAACTCTCCCCTGGCTACAGTACAGGGGAATGGGGTATCCTTTGGCTGCTTTCCTATATAGAGAAGGACTAAACAAGGATGCCCCTGTCACCAACTTCTCTTTGCCATATTTTTTGAGCCCCTGGCACAATGCATCAGGGCGGTCACAAATATCTCCGGAGCGCGGTTCGGCGCAGACACCCACACAATTAGCCTATATGCAGATGGTGTGATAGTAGCTTTGATGGAGCCACTCACATCACTCTGTTGTCTGAGCTGTAAAGTTTTGGGGAATCTCAGGGTTTAAAATTGTGCATTCAAAAGTCACAGGTGTTTAATTTAATGGTCTCTCTCACCCACCAAGAGCAACTCATAGCTTAATATCTGGTGTCTTGAGCAGAGACATCAATTCCTTGTTTAGGTGTCCAGAGCAGATCTAAGTGGCGCAGACACCGGCTTTCCTGGATTAGCCATACAGAAAAATTAAAGATGACAATACTGCCCATGGTGTTATTCATGTTCCAAATGCTCCCACTCATCTCCCCCAGCACAACACTCTGAAAACACTGCAAGCCGACATCAACAAGGTTGTGTGGGATGGGAAAAGGCCCGCATTAACGGTTTCCTGGGTTACCGAACCATAAGGAAGGGGCGTCTGGGAGGGTCCAACTTTACTCAATATTTCCAGGCATTGCAGTTTCACTATATGGTAGAATGGGGTTGTGATACTTCCGAGAAACATTGGTGCTTCATGGGCCAGACAGTAGCCGACACCCATATCTGGGAATTGCTTTGGCTTTCTAAGAAGCACAGACCCTAAGGCTTATACTCCTCCCCGATAAGAAGGGCTACTTTGGTGGTTTGGGACAGGGTAGCTGAACACGAAAGGCTTACATCCTTCCAGTCTCCAATGACCCCCTACCTTTGACAATCCCTAATTTACTCTCAGTCTACAAGTGGAGAGATTCCGGCAGTGTCAATTTTCAGAGTGTAAATGGGTGGGACATTTATTCGATACAGCCTGTATAATCCATTTGATGCTTTGCAAAGTGAATATGGGTTATTTGAATCTGAGCATCTCCCCTACCTGCAAATCAGACATTGGGGTTTGCACCCCTCATTCAAACTGCATGCACACAGACTACGTGCCCTATTTGAAACATGGATTTTCACAAAGAGCAAAGATAAGTGAAGTAGATCATAGAACTCTACTCACTGATGGCACAGCCAGCCCCAACAGAGAAGCATCCAGGGCAGAAACGCTGGGAGGTGCAGTTGGGTAGGGAACTCACACATAAGGCATTGAAGGATATTATAGAGTCCTCCCCAGCCTGGGAACCCGCCAATGACTATGCAACACACAGAGCTTAGTATTGCACGTCTTTATTCTGCTGCAAAATCAACATTCTAAAACAAGCTTTCATGTGTTCTGCTCTGACACCTGTGTCATAGCTCTACGGAGTCCATTAGGAGCCAAAGGGGATCCCTCATAAAACTTGCAAGACACTACAGATATCTTCTAGGGGGCCTGGCAAACCACCCTCAACACATATAACACATAGACAGCTGTTAAGGTAGCCTCATACTGATACTGGACACTAGCCAGAGAACAGAAATTGTGTCCTGAACACAGCAAAGAATGTTGGAGGGGCTGCGGAGTCACATGCACTTTATTGCATCTACTCTGGAACTTACCAAAACTGTCCTGATATTGGACTGCTGTCCGGAATGACATAGACAAATTTTACGATTCACAAATATCATAACTACCTGTGTATGTCTTGCCTGTCCTGCTCAGTCCACTAACCTACTCTCTGAAGTTTCCAAGGGAGCGTCACTACAGGCAATTATGTCCTTATGGGGCTCAGATAGAGTCCCTGATCACACCACACACCGTATATGGCAGTCGCTGAGTATGGAAAAGTTAATCCTATCCATCGAGCAAAAATTGGACACATACCAAGAGTCAGGGGCCCACTCATTGCTCTCCTTTTTACCGAATTTAATGAGTTAACATGTCCAAAATAGCTGAAGCTATTACATATTGTCACGATCCCACATGTAAAGACATCTGACTCTACATAGCAGACTTCAAAAGTGATCCGGTGAGAGTGAGGGGTCCTTACTGACAGAGGGATACAGTGAAATTCAACTCAGTGCTATTCTAGACCTTTTGTTTGCCAAAGAGCGCTGGAGTAGGAGTATTGTGAGGGATGGGCGGAATGGAGTCTGGGATAAGCTTATCAATGTATCTCATATGCTGCTCACCCCGAGTCACAACGTATATAAAAAAGTGATGGATCGAATTCCTGAAAAAATCTCAGCCACTGCTAGTTCCTCGGAACTGCATTCCAATCCATTGTTATTTTGCACACCATGCCAGCTCAGTTTGGACCCAGCCATATGTAAATCAGTCTTGACCCTTTTCCAATAAGAACAGTCCAGGACAAACTGGATTGTTGTAGGTGACAGAGCTGTGTATTATTGCTTCTTTTTCTGTCTCCTTTATCACAAATCAATAAAACATAATCAATCCTAAAATATATAATTTTAGTTTGAGAAATCTACAGAAGTACACATGATTCAGGTTCTTTCATGCCAATAAAAAGAGTGTTGTTGAAATGGGATTTACGTCAGCAAATTTCACTTCCGATAACTTCAGGATACTGATTTTAAAATTTTGCAACTCTGGAAACTTCAGAAGATGGCAAAAATGCAAATGAGGTTGAAAAATCCATCATAAAAAAGCTCCTAGTATTCCGTTTTTATTGATTTTTACAGGAAAATACAGACAGAAAACAATGTGTTTCCTGTCTGTACTTATTTTTGAAAGTGGAAAAATACTGATCATTGTGGGGCTTGTGAGAGAATCTCCATGCTGTCTTTCGTAAACTCCAAGCAAAAGCTGAGCAAATAGACAACATGGGGAGTTAAATAACAGAATGAGTTTTCCTTAAATACAGGCATATGTTAACATATATTTGTAGTATAATGCTAATATGTACGTGTGAGTGTAGTGTTTTGTTATAGGGGGCTGCTTAATTTACTAAAATGCAACAGGCATCCACTTATGAGTGCACATCAGAGTTAAATAAATGTGAAAATATACCATTTATTCTCAAAACAAAATAAATATGGATAAAAACCAATTATATGGGCAAAAAATAAATATGGATAAATGCAGACGGTAATCTTAAAAAAATAAATACCATAAAACCGGGATCCCTAATCAATTCAATTTCAAGTCTTTATTTCGATTTTCAATCATAAAAGACGACATTAAAATATATAACAATTTTTAAAAAAGAGAAAAGGGAATTTGATTCCATCATAGAATATAAAGTGTAACGTGCATAGCAACTACAGTTATAGATACACATTTCATTGTTAAAAGTCATATAAAATGTTAAAAAACTTTATGATATAAAAAGGGTTTTTACAAAAAATGACTAAGATATTCATATAAGACGTGATTTATGTGCACTGATTGCCCATATCAGTGGAGAAATTTTGCAACAGCAATAATCACAGGTTGAGAAGTATTAGCTTTGAGACACCGCAAGGCCTCAACACCTGTCTGGTAGCCCAATTGAAGACAAATGGGTTTAAGCCAAACCCGCCAGGAAATTGGGTACTCCGGACAGGTAAATAAAATGTGCGCAATACTTTCCCATTGTGGTGGACAGAAGGGACAACCAGGGTTAAGGCCTTCTTTCCATTTGGCAACGAAGGAATTAATGGGAAGTGTGCCCACCCTGAATTGGTGGTATCTCTTTCTGTCCTTCACAACTGTAATACAGTCCCAATAGCTTTCAAACAGGGGCCTGTCTTTGAGTTCCATAAAATCCGCAGTTAATGACGGGCCAATGCATGAACCAAATCTTTTTGCTGAAACCACACGCCAGTATAAATTTTTTTAAATTTTTCTAGAGGGAAAAATATTTGCTGTTGGATCTTCCCATAAACTGGCTAGGCCCATAGCAGAATAAAGTACCTTGACCTCCCGCATCCATGAAATCTTTTGCGCCTTATCAGCTCCTCTAACGTCCAGAAAAGCCCGAGCATACTGTGAGAGTTCTGGCGTAACCCAGAGTCGCCTCCAGTAAGCCACTGGTCAATATCGGGCAGTGTCCTCAAGACGTTGGACACCTAGGTCGTAAAAGAGGGGAATCAACGGAGTAGATGCAGGGAGGCCAGTGATTATGCGTAAAAACCTATTTTGGGCACTAGTCATCGGGGTGAGGTCACTGAAACCCCACAATTCTGCCCCATAAAGAATTGCCGATCCTATCTTTACGTCGTATATTTTTAGTGCTGGTTTCATAGGCCTGGTATGTGAGGAATGGAGCTCTTTAATTAGTGCACCAGTTAGCTGAGCATGCTTTATAATCAGCTGGGTAGCGTGCGGTTTCCATTCTAGCTTTGATGCACGGTATGAGAAGACCTTAGTCTGCTCTAGTTTGACCCCATTCATTTGCACATTCCCTCTTACATATTTGGACTTATGTAAAACCATAAACTTCGTCCTGCTTACATTTACAATAAGCCCATGATCATTGCAGAAAACCTCAAACACATCAATAGATTTTTGTAGACCCTGTTGAGTCTTTGAGATTAATAAGGTATCATCTGCAAACATCAACAGAGGAATCAACTTACCATCCAACTTTGGAGCGTCTGTAGGGGTTTGCTTAAAATAGTTGATCACTCTGTTGATGTATAAGGAGAAAAGGGTCGGGGCTAGTACGCACCCTTGGCGTACTCCCCTGGCAATTGGAAATTTATCTGTGACACGGCCTGATTGGTTCCATCTAACTTGGGCAAAATTATCCTCATGAAGTTTCATTAAAAAGGATAAGATGTCTGTTGGCATACCTTGATCTTTAAAAACTGCCCACATTTTAGCTCGAGGAACCAAATCAAAAGCTGATTTAAGATCAACCGGGATCCCTAGTCATAAAGTAAGTTTTTAAACAAAAAAGTTAGCAAAAAGCTTTCTTATTCTGTTAAAAAAAAGTTAGGCAAAAATCTTTTGGTAGAAAATCCCTACCGCAGGCGAAGTTGACCAGCCTCACAGGCCCACAATTGTGGGAAGTTGTCAGCAATGCACAACTCTTCAGCACAATGTAAATTTCTCACACAACAAAAGAGTGTAGAGCTTGATCTTGGTAACTAGCAATTTTCTTACAGATGTTTTTTAGTACATTTAGGGCCTCATTATCAGAGCCCTCTCACCCCTCAAATCTGCCCCACGGATTTACACATACAGAGGGCGCCAGTAACTCCAGGTAAGCAAAGTTAACAGGTATTTCCAAGAGAATTCTGTGGGTACTTTTAGAAATGAGCAACTACTGGGTTTTTTGATAAACCTAGTTAAGTATGTCCTGTGTTACATACCAAGTTGTCGAAATGCATAATACTATTGGCAAAAAAGCCACTGCAGAGTTATGATGTGTACATGTGCATGCATCACCAGACATATGCATATATGCATCATTTTAGGCAACAGACATTTTTTCATTTTTTTTCAAGTTTAATTTAGCATTCTATAATGACAGATACCGATGTTGGAGGGGTACATTAAAATAAAGAAATGTAATACAAAAATATGCTTGAAAGAGCATTAAAGAGAAAGAAGCAGCTTGGTAGTAGATTGCAGCTATCGGGCACTATAAGAAATAAAATATAGGGAGGGGCGAGGGAGTAACTGAAGCATGGATACAAAAGTCAGTGATGTAGTAGAGGGTGTTGAGCAACAGCGAGTTGGGAGCAATGGAGCAGTTTTAGCAGCACATAAAGGAGAGAGCATGAAAACACATGCACTCCCATGGAGTGCTGAAATGAAAAGAAACAAAAGTGATTCTCACAATATAAGCAGTTGAAGAATATGTCATCCAATCATAAGGTGCTCCAGGGGAGTGAGAAACACAAAAACACGAAGGAAAACCAGTGAATAGAAAGAAACCCAACGATACTGATAAGAAGGCAACCCAATGGTAACAAATGTGCTGGCCCAAACCCCACTGAAAGATTTGGTTTTCTCCACAATAGGTTTTCAGCAAATAGTTGCCAGCTGTAGAATATGAACTGCACTAACTAACAAAAGACTAGAATATATGCAAATAAATTGTGGATCAAGATTGTCCAAGATGCTGTGTAAACATTGTTAGAGAATTGATCTCCTCCTGTACAGTCGGAGACTCTGATCTAGTTTTCACCTGTGCCTTACTCTACTGTTTCTTGAGAATATTTGGCTGAAGGGGAGCTATTAAGGTAGACTAGAGTACACTTATGAGTGCACAGCAGAGTTAAATAAATGTGGAAATAAACCATTTTAAGAATCAATTTATTCGCAAATCAAAATAAATATGGATAAAAACCAATTATATGGCCCACAAATAAATATGGATAAATGCCGACGGTAATGTTAAACAAATAAATATCATAAAACCTGGATCCCTAGTCATAAAGTACGTTTTTAAACAAAATAATTTAGCAAAACGCTTTCTTATTCTGCAAAAAACAAATGTATGCAAAGATCTTTTATGATCTACATCCAGAGTGTGCAGCATACAGAGTTCTCAGTCGCCCAAGCATTTCATACAATAGGTCTTCCCTGAGAGACAACTATCAGCTGTCTGTTAGCGAGTCCTTAAAAGACATTTAGCTTCCTTTCTTTATGGTGTATTCAAATTACACAAGACGCACAGGGTAATTTATTGGAACAGCCACAGTACAGATATATATAGATAGGAAAATTATATAGGAAAACATGTAAAGCTTTTTGAATTATTTAACAAAATTGATCAGAATATTGTTATAATTTTCAAACAGACAACAACAGTAATGGATATGCTTCATGAATGTTCTGACTTTGAAAATACAAAATACGAATATATTTTCACATTAGTTGTGGTTTCAATTGTTCTAATGAAAAATGAAAGTGTACTCTCCACCCTAAGGAAACCATGAGATTGATATGGATCTGTAACATTCTGATTGGCTGGCCAAGAGAATAAGTGGGAGAGAGGATGTCATTTCTCAAAGGATGATCTTGAAATTTGATCTAGAGGTTTGTTTACAGAGTATTACAGAGATTTGGGTCTCACCATAAATGTTGTAGTGACTGGCAAATCTCTTCCTGTGCCTCAAAATATAAATACATATAACGTAAACGCATACATGTTTCAAAAACAAAACAATTGTGCAGTGTGCAGTCCCATGTGCATGTTCCAAACCTCCTCTCATCACATCCTGGCTTCCATAGTCTGGTTTCAACTTTTAATTTTGCAAAACTAAGAGATATGAGCCTTTTAGCACAAAAAGTGATCTGCCGGTAAGACACACAAAACGTGTTTTTTAAATTTTGCTGCCATAATAAAAAATTCTAGATCGAATTTTAACCAGAAGCCCCACATCCTCCCAGTATTATTCTGTGTATGTCATTTTGTGTTTAAGATGCTCCTACTCTCTGGATTGAGGTTTGCACTATTTAAAAAACCTAAACGAAAATAAATTAGTGAAAATTACAATCTTCTTTCTATTTCTTAAATATTTATTTAGAAGTTTTGTGTAGCATGTAAGAGACCCACGAGTGCTAGGGTTCTTTGCATTAACAGTAGCATTTCACAAGTCTCACTTAAATAAAGAGAGGAATACACTGACAGAGGGGCAGGGAGAAATTGACAACGGGATTGATATACACTAACATTGGTACTGGGACATGCTGACACACTGGGATATAATCATACTTAGGTAGTAAGACTAGGTGTTAGACCTGACAGCCTTAGGTTGGCCTTCCCCCCTACTTTTTACCTTCTTCCTCCATTTTCCTGATCTTGTTTTTTGCTGGTATTAGGACTCTGCACACTTTACTACTGCCAACCAGTGCTAAAGTGCTTGTTTTCTCTCCTCTAAACATGATAATATTGGCTTATCCCCAATTGGCACATTTAATTTACAGCAGGAATTATCGGACCGGCTGTTCATGGAGGAGGCTTATCGCTGCCTTAGCTGGTAATGCAAAACTAGGAACGAATAGATTCCGTGGAGCAGTGGATACTGTGGGAAACTACTTACGAAGACCGAATATTTATGTGTATATAAGGGTCTTTGGACTTGAATACCAAGGAAGCTGGACTAGAGTATAAGCTAATACAGCTATTCATAAGAATTGAATATTATTTTGGCTAGAATTGTCTGGAGAGCCAGAAGAGGTTGACCGAATAATTAAAGATTAACATATATAATTAGAATTGTTCATCATTTAGACTTAATTGAATGGATGACAAGAAGAAACCAACTGAATGATTATTAAGACTGAAATCTATCAATACTGGTTGTAATATTTGAATAAAGAGCCCTGATGACGTCTGGTATAGGACGAAATGTGTAGGCTGAAAAGACTTCCTGAATATGTAACATATTGATTCATCTGCAACAATTTTTGGAATAAAAATTTGAATATTTTATTGGAACTTGGCCTGCTGACTGTTTGCTGAAGAAATACAATAATACATTGTTGATATGGACATTACTATAAGACGTTCCTTTCCATTTATGTGATTACATTTAATTTACCTTTAAGTCCCTAGTAAAGTGGAGCTACATGTACGTACGGCCTGTAACATAAATGCTACTAGTGGGCCTGCAGCACGGGTTGTGCCACCCACGTCAGTAGCCATTTAAACATGTCTCAGGCTTGCCATTGCAGAGCCTATGTGCGCTTTTTTAAGCTGCCATTTCGACCTGGCGAAATAAACCTTTTGCCAAGCCCAAACCTTTCTTTTCAATACATATAAGTCACCCCTAGGTTCGGCCCTGGACAGTCCTGAGGACTGGATGCAATGTATTTAAAAAGCAGGACGTGTACTTTAAAGTTTTGAATGGCCTGATAGTGAAAAACCTCTTTTTCCACTGCTTCAAGGCTTATCTTTCCCATAGGACAACTTTGGAGTTGCTTTATTACATTTTATAAGTGTCATTTCCAAATGGGAAGAGGTATGCAGTTCATGTTTGTTGTCTCTGGAATCACAATTTAAAACCTTAACTAATGGTGAAGTCAGATATTAAATTGCAATTTTGAAAGGTCACTGTTAGAAAGTTGCCATTTTCTTGCCTCAGCCATTTAGTGCCTATAGCCTGACTCTGGTCACAAGAATCAGTGTAGCGGATAGTTGAGCTTTGTGTATTCCTTCTAGACAGCCACACACAATAGAGGGTTTTGGTGTACCTGGATGGGCCATCCCTGGCAGGATGAAAGGGAGAAGCCGGGCACAGCCCCACATACACCGGAAAAGGCTGCATACTCTCTGTAGTTAGTCTGAAGCCAGGGCAGGGAAGGCAAGATGCCTGGGGATTTCAAAGGAAAACCTCTAGAAGCTGCTTCCTCACTTCAAAGGCACCACTGTGTAAATACTGAACCGTAGACAACAAATCTTCAGTGCACTTCTGGACCTGTGGATACTCTACCAGGAAGAAGGACTGCTGTGCTGCTGAAGAACTGCCATTCTGTTGTATTTCACTCTGCTGGACTGCTGCTTTGATGTGCTAACCTGCTGCCTGCTGCCCTCCTGTCTGGGTGAGAAGGGCTGGAATTGCATCTCTTAAACCCTGAACCCTGAGAGGCTCCAAGTGCTAGTTGGCTGGCCTCCTGATCTGAAGCCTCAGGGACATGACAATAACCTTGCATCTGCACTTGGACTCTGCCATCTACCCTGCCAAGTGGTGCTACTCCAGTCATGGACCCTTGGAATTGGGCTTAAGGTGCTTTGCCAGCCTCTGTGGATCCAGTGGAACTGACTTATCTCCTCTACTGTGCTGCACAACCGAAACAGAACCTACGCATCTCCGCGACTGCGTGGATTGGACTCATCGCAGACTCTCAACATGTCGCAGCCAGCATTGCCTTCAGAACAACCACTGCGCGATGCATCCTCAGCACAGCCCCTCAAACTCTCATCGACGGCAGCCTCGACAAGGACGCTAGACTCCTCATCACAGCCTCTCAACCTCTCGGAAATAAGGCATTGCCCCAACTGTGCAACACATCCCCAACTCCAGACTTCGCATCACAAGCTCTTGTTGGCTGGATCCTTAACGTCGATGCAACAGGACCTCGCTCCACAGCCTTGCTGCATCTCAGGAGCGAAGCATCGCTTCAGCTTTGTGAGTCATCTTCGATGCGGATCCACGCAACGCTCTGTAAACCAGGATATAAGGTACTCTGTTCAGGGGGCCTATCTGGGTCTCTGTAGCCGGCCTGCAGTCCATTGTCATCAGTCTGAACTTATGACTTTGTCCCATCTAGCGTGACCACATATATCCACAGTAGGCATGATTATGCCTTTTGGCGCTATTTTCTCAAAAATCTTTAAAATTCAATATGTTGTCATTGTGGTCTTGTCTTATTTATTAAAAATCTACTCTTTTTTCCCAATAGTGTTACAGGCTTCTTTTGTGGTGTGATTTCACTGTTTTGCTGTTTGAAGTGTTGCACAAATACTTCACACATTGCCTCTGAGTTAAGCCTGGCTGCTCTTTGACAAGCTACCTGAGGTTTGAGCACAGGTTAATTTAGGGTTTGCTTGTGACTTCACCCTGAGATGAATTGTGGTTGTTGCTTGAGAAGGGTTTCACCCACCTCAACCAGTAGCCCAATTTCGTACACTCAGCCATTGATACTAGGGCCCAGTGACATTGGGATGGGGATGCTCTGACACTAGATGTGCTCAAACTTGAAATAAGAGGTATTCACATTGGAAAAGGGAAGAACCGACACATGAACAGGGAGACTGTAGTGCTGGGGTCAGGCTACACTTCTACAGGGACTACACAGACAGTGTAGGGAGACATCTACACTGGAACAGGGACTTTTCTGGCACAGAATGGGAAACACTTGACATGGGAAAGCGCAACCTCTGACATTTTGTGATGGAGAGATGATCATCTGGGTAGGGAATGACAAATGGTATATTGATCAATGACACATTGATAGTGTGACAGAGACAATCTGACAGTGGGATTTAAATACACTAATGCTGGGACAGCTGCCTGTGGACACTGGTAAACAAAGACATGTAAAAGTGCAGAGACTGAGAATGGGATGGGAAGGCACTTACACTTGTACCTAAAGGTATCAAGAGAGGGAGAGGGAAGCACTGACTCTAGGAAAGCGAGTCCCTGCTTTTGGGACCTGGAGACAATGGCACTTCCACAGGGAATACAATGACAATATGACACTTACATGCGGGAGAGGGAGGCCTGAACACTATAACAAGGAGTATATTGGCACTGACATTGGGATATGTTGTATTCTGATATCTCTTAGTTCCTTGCTGCCCAGCCTGCGTGAAGGTGATGTAATAGACTGTTCAGGAATCCATGGTTTGCATGAGTGGTCAGCTGAAATTAATGGAACTGAGCATCAGAATGCTGCTCCCAGTGGGGCAATACTTACCATATTACTTTTAACTAAATAAAACTACTTACATAATTCACACTACTGACTACTGGACTGATTACCTACAAGAGCCTTACTTTGTTTACAAAAGGAGATACTCGCTTTTCAATGCTGAGATTCTGACTCTGAGACAGAGGAAGACATATCTTGGGCAGGGAGACTCAAACAGTGGAGCAGGGAAAAATAGATGTAGGCACTGAGAGACACTTTTACAGATAGACCCCTCCCTCCACCCTTATCAGTATCTCTGGGGTTGGGGAAAATCAATCCCATTTCCTTTTAAAACTATTGGTATTAGGTACATATCCTTTTAATACTATTCATAGAACCACATTGGCTTTGGTGGAAACTTGCAAGACTCGGCCCCTTGCTGATTGCCAGCATATGAAACAAGCATTGGTAATGCATCCGTTTCACCGATGTGAAGAATAAAGAGCTGTTTTCATCGTCTGGGAAAAGGAAAGTGCTTCCTGACAGATAAAACAGCAGTAGAGAGGATGTGGCACAGCAATCAGAGCTGCTGACTTGAGGGATGGGGATCCCGGTTTGAGTCTCCATGGCACCGCACAACATCCTGTGATTCTATGCACATTACTTAATGTCTCTGGGTGATAAATTGTAATATAAATATGCTGCAATAGTAAAAGGCAAAACTTTATGCTTTATAGTTCCACCAAAGCGGATGTTAACAGTATTTCGGCAGTGGGAAACTGATAAGAGAAGCAGACGAGGAACAAGCATTGGTAAAGACAGGAAAATATGTTACAGCCAACAGAAATGGAGCAAATGTAAGTATCATGCACAGAAACCAATGAGAAGCCAGGAAAGAGAGGAGGAGGGTTGTAAGTCTCTTTTAATTTTATATTAAAAACAATAGATTTCTCAAGCACAGCGCAAGCGCTGTGCAGGCGAAACCTAAAAATGCACAGCAGACAACAGTGTGCTTCCTGGGCGAAGCAGCAATGTAAATGGTGAGAGCTGCACAATACAAGATATATAACATAATGAAATATGTCATTTCTTTTCTACCGCCCTTCCACTGGAATGTATCAGCATGCAAAGTGGATCCAGTTATGTATTCCCCTGTGTTTTGGGAGTGCAGGGATACAAGAAATGCATGTTTTTCATAGCTTTGGAATCTCTGCTATAGCTGACTCAGAAACAGCACAGGAAAGGAATTTTAGACTGAGCTCTGGAAACCAGTTTGGAGCCCCTTCTGTTGATGACAGATATCCATCAAAAGACTTCATCGGGTAGAAAAGATCTGCACAGACACCACTACAATACAATACAATGCAATAGGAAATCATAGAAACAATATATTATCAGATTCTGCACATTGGATTTCTAGAGCAGAGAAAGTTGGTAGCTACTGCTCACCGCTGAGCTGCAAATTCTGTAAGTTTTACATTGCCTAAAAGATGAATTCCTACCTCACTTGCACAAGAACCTGATTCAGTTTTGTTTAGGTACCAGTTAGTACAGTGAGTATGCCAGGTTTAATGAGCTGTGCATTTTTGGTGATTGAGACCGGAGGGCTGTACCAAATGGCTTAGTTATATCCTCGGTTGGCACGGGTGCCCATTGTCCGGCACATATAAGAGCAGTGCCGGTGGATCCCCCTGGGTGCCATTATACTACCAGGGCAACAGAGGGATTTTCAGAAACGCTGTAAGAGTAACAGGCCTGAAGCGCGTTATGTTTTTATGTCATGGTGGATGTGACGACCAGAACACGAGCATAGTAGCAAAGCTACATACTACATTTTATGTGTATCTTCTTAAAGTTTTACAGCACAAATCTCAATGGTACTAGCATTTCAATTCTTGAACTGCAAAACACGGATTGTTTGAAAAAAAACATACATTTTGTTACTGCTGCTGTAATGCGTGTCTGCCTCACAAAGAACAACATGGCGTGAGCATGATGTGATAAGGCGCGACAACCCAGCTCAAGTGGGGACTAGAGCATGACCTATGGAGATTATTTTATGTTAAATTGTAAAATATTTATAGCGCACACGGCTACCAGCATTCGATCAAGGTGCACATGTTAGAGAAGAGCTGCCTAAGATAAAATAAATGGAGAACGACCAAATCGGTGCCTTGCTGTTGTAGCCTCTCCGCGCTCTAAGAAGGATAAGTCTCCTTTCACCTCATTGTCTCTTTTTTACTCTGAAATGTTACTCACTACTGATAATGAACGTGAAGGTTGTTCTGGGAGGAAATTCTAGAAGTTCAGGAGGATGTCTTACTACATAAACTAGAAATAACAAGCGACACTGGCATCCAAGAAAAGTATTGGGTTCACACAGAGGGTTAAAGACAGCAAGATCACACAAGCAATGTTGATTCGCTCTTACGCTGTCAGGGCAGCACCCTACCAAGCTTTGTCTCTCACCCTCACATGTGCATGGTGCCTGTCTAGCTGGGGTCTGTGCTACAGCCCCACTGGTGCTCGCCTGCCATTGAGAGCCTGAGGAGGGCCCGGCCTGAGCCTCTGCTCAAAGGTTTGTGTTCCTTTGGCGTAGGAGGAGTAGGTGGAATCTGGGCTTTTTAAGTTTGTGTAGCTTCTGTTTAAGCTGCCAGCCTAGATCGCTCTCCACGTCCTTTATCCTTGATGGGGTGTATTCCTTCAGCAGTGAACAATGTCCATGCATTCGAAAAGTAAATAATGACAACCAAATGTATCATGGCTACTGCTTGTGTCAGCACTTCCCATTCTTGCCATTTTTTTGTCCTTTACTAATTCAACAGCATCTCTGCTTGGAGCATGACCACATGTATTACTAAACCTTCTCCTATAACCCTTCTCCCATTTGCTGTACGGGGACGCTGCATCCGGCTGCCCCGTGGCTAAGCTGGTTAGAACTTTTTATAATTATTATTTGTGTACCTATCTCTCACATACCCTCATCCATGACACCAGCAGGTGCACGATAACCAAACCTCGGTGGTCCTCATGCATGACATGAAACACTTCCGATACAGGCTCAAAACAAAAACCCCACCCGCCCACACTCAACTTGACTCTCAACACCCCACATGCTGTAGCTTGATATCCGTGTGGGACTGGGTATGTGCTTCAGCGCCCCACATAGGGGCTCTAAGCATTGTACAAGTGCTACAATATAATACCTTAAAAGTTTCCTGGAGCAATGGTAAAAAAGTTAGACCTCTCAGCACTTATGCTCCAGAAAGAAGCCAGGTCTGTGAGGCCATAGGGAAGGCAAGCAGCAATCCATGTGAGTGAAGTGATGCAGGAAGAGAGCTCCAAACTGAAGGAGTGAAATGCAAAAGGCTACAGCCTGCAACACTCTCAGGACCAATATAGCAACTCCTCGTAAAAAACACACTTGAAAAATCTCAAACACACATTGCCTACTCAAAGGGCCTGAACGAAGCCTCTGACCCACGAAGAAACGTATACTTTGAGGAATACAGCTTTCACAGAGTCTGACAAGGGCTGGATGATTTTGCAACTTACAAATGAGTTGCACGTTGTGAATTCCATAGATTCAATAATGAAGAAGCGGCGAGATTGTGAGTTCGTGCAGGATATCACACAGCAGTCTTGTGAAGACAAGGGAAGCTCTGATGGAAATAGTTTGGTGTCCTGGCTTAGAACTGTTAGTTGAGAATGTAATTCAGTCATGCCATCTCCGCCAAAAAACCTGCACCGCCAGAGAAATTAATCATGTCAACTCTTCCGGGTACTTTTAGGTTTATTGTATCAATAGATGTGCTATTGTCTAACCGACTGTGAAAAATATTTGTCATTTTAATAGCTAACTATTGCATTTTTCAGTTGCGTTTAAACACATTTTCTATCTCAGCAATGAAAGTGCTTCCTATTTTAGATTAACTATTTGTAGAGTAGGACATACCTCCTATGCACAAGTCTCACATGGGCCCTCATTCAGGGCTGGAGAATTCAGACGGTTCATGCAGTGTTCAGGAACCCATCATAGGAAGATAATGTCACTGAGGCCACAAGGTAATGGGAAGGCTGAAAGATTTATAGCAAGTGAAGAAACAGTGCAGCGTGCAAAAGTTGAACAACTCCCAACACATCAAGCACTTTGTCATTCGCTTTGAGGTTACTGTGGAATGCCGTGGAGCATCACGGGTAAATCCCCAGGTGACTTAATGTTCGGACTGATTTACGGATCATCGATGCCTTTCTTTAATGGCACCAAAAAAGCGTCAAACGTGATGAAATAGAGTGCTTCCCAGAGGAATTAAAAGGGTTTAAGATGAATTCAAACATGAAAGCATCTCAGTCCCTCACTGTTTTACTGTCTGTAGAGAATCAAGTAACTGAGCGCAGTGACCTGCGGGTTCGAACACTGAAGTACAAGGATGGCTCGTGCTTCACTTTAACAAGTCAAGCAGGGTTCTTACTACATTTGCAAGAAGCGTTCCATGAAGCACGGCCGGTGATGGATGTGACAATCACGGGGACCATAGTGCATCTGTTTACAATAGAGCTGGACCATGCACTGCAGCAGGGGGACACATTGGTGCCGGCCGGGGCTGCTAGTTCGCAGCCCCGGCACCATTCACTTTTGACATGCTGGGCGAGTCATGTTGTTTGTACTCTTGGACACAAGGGTGTCTCATGAGTTGTAGTAATGATTCAGAACTCGGGTGACTGGGTAATGCTGCTGATGTGGAATCATAGAATTCTTGTTGATGTATTCTTGCTGATGAGTTTATAAGTGTATCATTTTCCTTTGTAGATTGGCCCCTGAGGATGGGACTGATACGTCCCAAAATGCATCAGGCATTTAAATGAATGTTGCACTACAGTCTTTTATGAGCTATGAAGCTAATAGTAGAATTGGTAATATAACAACAAAAAATTGAATCATGTATTGAATGTTTATTTATGTTTATGTTTTTGCTGTGGTTATGACGATAATCAAGACATGACAAATAAGAATTTAATTCATGTATAAATGGCTATCAGTGTTGAGTATTGCTTTAGAATGACATATTCGGGCTAGATTAATGGGTTTGGTCACAACCCAGTGAACAGTGCACAGTGCACAGTGCACTCAAGTTATCATACTTGTAATTGCACCTCTTTTGATCAAACACTTTGGACTGACAGCAAGTGTAGCATTGTAGCACCGCTAAGCAATTAGTTTGTGTTTAAATATTTTGAGAAATAAAGTATAAATAGGAGTGCTCCTCCAACCCCTTATCTCTATCAACTTTTTATGATGCACACATAAAACAAAAGGAAAATTAGGCATGAACGAAGCAGAATGTAACGAAACCCAGCCGTTGGTTCCAAAGCGATGAGATGACAGCCCCAAATGCATTTCCTTTTTAGGTCGAAGCCTACCAGACTGATTTGCTAGAGACATCTTGGGGCCATTCAGAAAGCTTCCTTGGAAATGCATTCTGCCCGTTGCTTACCATTGGTGGTGTGGTGTGTAACTAAGATTTGCTGGGTTTTCTTTTTGCTGTCTTTATTTGTTTTGGGCTGCCCAGGATGAGTTCCTCCCTTCCAAGGAGCAAAGTCTTTTCGCACCAACTCCCCTTGTATTCTTCCATGAGTGCTCCTGTAAATAGGCCTATAAATCCTGTTCTTATCTCGTCACATTTGCTGTACATTCACACACCGAGGTCAGATGTGAGGCTCTGTCTTCCAGGTAGCCTGGTGCTTACTTTTCTTTCTCTGACTTCATAGTGAAATGATTTATGTGACAATCTTGCTGGATACTATGAATGGGACAGGTTTTCTTTTCTCACACACAACATTTAAATGAAGTGTGTTGGAAACAAATACTTTAATATCATCATATCAAATCATTACACTGGGTGATGCCATTTCCACACATTATTTTTTGTGCGCTGTATAGTTTTATTAGTAAAACTGTATGTCTGTGCAATGTAATGGTCAATTCAATTGAAAATGTGTGGTCTGTAATGGCAGTGCGCTAACACACCATGCACACTCCACTCTAGGCCACTCCACTCTACTCTGCACCATTCTATGCAACTGCACTCTACTCTGCACCACCCCACTTTACACCACTCCAAGCCACTGCACTCTGCACCACTGCACTCTATTCCACTCTGCACCACTGCACTCTATGCCACTTCATTCTACATCTCTCTACTCTACTCTGTCCCACTCTACTCTTTGCCGATGCACTCTGTGCCACTCTACACCACTGTGTTTTTTCACCACTGCACTCCACACCACTCCAGTCTAGGCCACTCCAATCTCCTCTGCACAAATCCATTGTATGCCACTCTACACTATGGCACTCTGCAACACTGCACTCTGGGTCACTGAAATCTATGCCAATACACTCTACACCAATGCACTTACCTCTGTAGCACTCAACTCTACGCCCCTTCCTCTTCGCCAATCCATTGTATGCCACTCTAATCTACTCTTAACCACTGAACTCTATGCCACTGCACTCTAAACCACTTTACTCAATGCATTTCACTCTATGCCTCTCTACTCTATGCCCCTGCACGCTACACTGCTCCACTCTACGTCACTTCACTCTACTCTGAAACCAAATACTCAACACCACTGCATTGTACACTACTCTAATCCACTCTACTCCACTCTATGCCACTGCACTGTACACCTCTCTACCCTAAACCACTGCATTCTATTTCAAAGCCCTCAACACAACTACACTCTTTGTCACTGCACTCTACACTTCACCACTGTACTCTATGCCACTGCTCTCTATGCCACTCTATTCTATGCAACTCTATTCTATGCAACTGCACTCCATGCCACTGCACTCTCCATTACTCCACTCTATGACACTGCACTCTATGACACTCCACTCCGCACCACTCTCTGCCACCGCATTCTCTGCCATTTTACTCTACGCCACTCCAATCTACTATGCACCAGTATCATTTACGCCACCGCATTCTACCATGCTGTATTGTAAACTACTGCACTCTACACCAGTGTACTCCATGCCACTGCACTCTATGCCCCTCTACTCTGCACCACTGCACTCTACTATGCACCAGTATAATCTACGCCACTGAATTCTATGATGCTGCTTTGTACACCGCTAAATTCTATACCCTCTACATCACTATACTCTGCAATGTTCTACACCAATATACTTTTTATACCAGTTCACACTACTCTGTGCCACTCAACGCCACTGCTGTCTACTCTACTCTACTATGCAGCACTCTACTAAGTACCACTGCACTCTATGCCACTGCACTCTGTACCACTGCACTCACCGCTACTGCATTCTGCTCCACTCCACACCACTCTATGCCACTGCACTCTATGCCAATGCAGTCTACACCACTGTACTCTATGCCACTCTACTCTGCAACACTGCACTCTATGCCAATGCACTCTGCAGCACACCACTCCATGCCACTGCACTCTACGGCACTGTATTCTACTTTGGCCCACTCAACACCACTCTACTCTGCACCACTCTACGCCACTGCACTCTTTTACTCTACTCTGCACCACTGCACTCGGTACTCTATGCCACTCTACTCTGCACCACTCCACTCTGCACTAATGCACTCTACGCCTCTGCATGCTACAATGCAACACTCTAATTTATGCCACTGCATTCTACAACAATGCATTGTACTTCTCTGAATTCTATGCCGCTGCACTCTACAACACTGCACTCTATGCCACTATACTCTGCAACACTCATCGACAATGTACTCTACATCAGCCCACTCTAATCTATGCCACTCCCATGTATGCCTCTCTATGTGACTCCACTCTATGCCACTCCACTTTATGGCACTCAAATACAAGACACTTTCTGCCACTCCACTCTACAACACTCCACTCAACTCTTCGCCATTCCACTCTACCAGCCGTGGCCGCTGCAGGTAAGAGCGGTGGGGCCGGGTGGGGAGGATTTCGAGAGACAACCACAAGGGAAAATTAATTATTTATTTAATTTTCCCGCGTGGTCATCTCTCGAAATCCCCCTACACCCGGCCCTACCGCCCCACCACTCTTACCTGCAGCAACGCGGCTGCACTCTACAACACTCCCGGCCACTCTCCTTTATGCCACTAGCTTTTAGCCATGCTGAACATCTGCCAGGCTGGTGTTCAACATGGATAAAACACATTGGAAAAGCCAATGGCTCTTACAGATGTAAGACTTATTGGCTTTGTCAATGCTTGTTTGTTATAGGCTTCCCCCCAGAATGCACATCCAGTCCCCTTCATAGCACGTGGCATTGACTGGCATCATTGTAGGAAGATGAGAGTGTCTTTTATGGTGCGAAGGCTGACTTAGTGACCAATGATGCATTTAAGCAGAGGCCTAGGACACACTCCAGTGAGGCGACGATCATGAGGACCATGATACGAAGCTTGTCTGCAACACTTAGGACTCCTGTCGATAGATGAGATCAAAGACACTGATGTTTACCTCTTCATGGGTCTTGAGCTGCAGTGGAAAAGGACACAGTTTAAAAGACAACATTCAACCCCTGAGTGATAGGCGGAAGGATGATCGATGCAGCCTGGTTGGTGCAAACCAGCTACAGGACTGCTGAACAGTCATTTTTTAGGAATGACTTTCCAAATATAGCAAATTCTTACTTCTTTTAGGGAACTTTATTCTATTTGAATAGGAGCTGATATTCATTTCAACGAAATTAATATTCAGAACCCTGCTGACAAATAGACAATCTCTCCAACAGGTACTGAACTATTGGGATCTTTCCAATAAGGCAGTGGTCTGTTCTATATTTCCAAAGGAGAATGAGCATTCACCTCTTTCACATACAGCTGGATAAAAGGAAAACATGTTTACACACTTTTGTGAAGCTGCAATGACTACAGTCAGCTTTCCCTGTTGTCACTGACATAGTTAGAAGGTCATTCCCTACTGATATTTTGACTGAGCCATGGTGAGAACGATTGATCAATGCTAGAACACTTCATCAATGGAGGGCATGCATGCACTCTCCTGCCCCTCAGTCACTGGGATGGCACCCTGGAGGAGGAGCTAGGCCTTCAGCAGGAGCACATGCCCTCAGAAGAGGTCAGGAAGATCATCTCAGAACTGCCCAATCTCCAACAGCCCATTCAGCTGTTGACTGCATGGTACTATATTGTAGATGTACATAGCTCTTACTGCCCATGATAAGACGCTGAAGCGTCAGGTAGCACACTACTCTATGTAGCCCAGCTTTAGTTTGTAGTGTTAGTTGTAAGTGTTGCACTTTGTCATACATTATGCAACACTATTATAGTTGGTATACCAATTAATTGCAGTAACATTCTACTCCAGAGGAATGTTAGTTGTTGCTATTGATGCAGGTGCTTTAGTTATGTATCAATTTAAATTCCTGATTGTGTCTGTGTGATTAAAGGGAAAGGATGAACATTGTATTATTGTATCGTTTTGTTGTCCTAGTACACTGTATTAGTGGGTGACAGTAACGTTGTTAGCGAACACAGTTGTATCTATTTTAAGTCCATGCTGATTCCGGCTGAGTCAGTAAATCTGGTGGGCAGAGCTCAGTAGGATTTAGTTTGGAAGGTCAAGCAGAATAAGACAGAATGTGACATGGACCGACATGGATCCAGCTACTAGGGACATCAATCAAGACTGTTATGCAAGTCATGCACATTCTGGTGAAGATTCACATACTGTGTCATGCCAATGAGTACAAGAAAATGTTTTATTGGTGTTCTGTATTTGTAAAGACAGAGTTGGATACTGTGGGTTCTGAAAGTTGTCGGAATTTCATTGGTACTGAAGCAGGCCTTCATCCTCGTTTCCAGATGTAACCTGGTATTCCATATTTGTCGGTGATGTGTTAGGCAATAAAGGTTTCAACTTCTTTTTGTAATCGAGACCCTTACTCTGGTTCAGACCCTGATCTTCAAGTGGTGAATAGCCAGGTTTTCTGCATCCTTCAAAATTCCAGGTGATTTACAACTGTTCATATCTGTGCTGAGTGTCAATGCTATAGTTTTCCAGGCTAGTATGAGATACATGAGAGCACTTATTATAATGCACCAGAAAGGGGATGCTTTATAAAATTGAAGTGGCAATCTCACACTTAGTTACCCATATGGTGAGCTCTTGCAAGATTTCTCCTGAGGCCCTGTAGTAGTGACAGTTAATTAGCTATAAAGGTGCAATAGTTAACATGTCAGACTCTCAGGTACCAAGAGGCAAGTGATTCTGCAGTAATGACTCAATACAAGGCAGCAGTATTGAAAAAGATGTCCATTCTGTCTGGAAACAGAGATGGTCTTTTCATTTATCAAATCAAAAAAGCAAAACCCATCGAACCAAAGAGAATCCACCATCATGGAGCATTCAGGTGATTGACAGCCTGCGAATAACAAAGGGAATAAGGAAAATATGTAGAATGGCAAAATGTGTATATCTCAAGTAGTTCAGAAACAGTGCATCTCTTAAGGGGAAATGATCTCTGCCCATCAAAGAGGAGAAGAACATACATTTGCAGTTCTGTCTAAGTGCAACGGATCCACTGCTTGATCCTTAGAAAGCCTGAACAGAGGGGAGATCAATGAGCTTTCAAGTTGGGTATGGGATGGTCTGACAAGGTAAATCACCGAAAGTTAAATGTCCCAAGTTGCAAGCTAGAGTCCAGGTCCAAAGATGTATTGCCAGGTTGCAGAGTAGATATGAGGAGTTGCCCCATCTCAATCCCCACTTACTGCAATTGAACAATTGTGGTTCTGCTAGCAGGCTCTCAAAACTAGGTAAATCCCCCTAGAAGTTCAGCATGATTAATGAGGGGAGGAGACTATAGTATAAGGGTAGAAAAGGTTATGAACATGAAGGAGAGCCGAAGCAGCATTACAACTGCATTCTGACAAATCAGTAGTGGGTTACAGTGTGAAATGAGAGGAGTAAAAGAGGGTTCAGCAGAGTTGGCCTTCTAAATCCATTACGAAATATCAGCTAGGTCCAACAAGAAGGTGGGCCCAAAGCTGACTGGTGGTTGATCCAAACAATATGAGTCATATTTCATAAATCCGTGCAAGCCAGAATTCAGAGACAATATGGCTCAGAAGGCCAGAATACCAAGGTCCCCTGGGACCTCTGTGCAGGAACAAAGGGCCCGATTGAAAAAAGTAATCTGAGACAAAATCCTAACTTTGCGACTTTCGGTATTCACAGAGGCATTTCGGAGTACTAAAGTTAGGATTTTGACTCAGTTTTAAGGCAAAATCCTAACTTTACTCCTAAATGCCTTCTGTGAATACCGAGAGTCGTAAAGTTAGGATTTTGTCTCAGATTACTTTTGTGAATCGGGCCAATTATATTTAGTGTCTAAGTGGTTGGAGGTTGGAGAAAGGGTGAGAACATAGAGTAGTGAGCAGAGCCACTGAAAATAGAGCTGCTGTGCCAGGATGAGAAATGCTCCCACCTTGTCCATTGACAGAGTTGAGGCACTAAACACTCCAGAAGCAGTCCAGGACCCGAGCGGGAGAAAGAACCTTCTTACCAATTGTCTTGGTGAAGAAACGTGGAGGACTGAACTCAGAATAAATGACAGCAACACAATATGACAATCAAGCTCCGTCCCACCGCCCGCCATGAACCTCTAGAGTCTAGACACTGGCGTAACACAGGAACCCGCAGCCCCTGCAGTGCGTGTCCCCAGAGTTGTAGGGGGCCCCATCAGGACAGTACTGTGATCCGAGAGCTCCTGATAATATCCAGAGCGGGCCCCTCCATTCACCTTGCAGGGGGGGCCCTCAAATCTCGTTACGCCACTGCCTCTACAATTGCTTGTCTGTAGTGGTGCGAGGCTATGTTCTACAGTTATTATTTTAAAGTATTTGTTGGGAAAATGATTTTTAAACAGTGTAGCCCAAGGATGATTCTGAGTAAAACCAGTCTCTCCCCCCCCCCCCCCTTTCGTTTCCATTACAAAAGCACTGAAGTGAGATCTCATGGTCCCTTTTCCAGTTACCTTGCCTCAATGGCCATCTACAAAGCTTAAGAGAGTTCAAATAGAGGAAGGGAGGACAAGACATCAAAGATGCAACATTTGAGGATAGAACTCAGAGCCTACCTCCAATAGTGTCCAAAGTAGTGGCTCTACAAGCCAACACAGGCAGGAAAATTCAGCCAATGACAGAAGTATGATTTTTTTTATGAAACTTCAATGGAGTTGAAAAATGCATCATTTGATTTTAAAAAGAGGAAGGGGTTTAGAAATTATTTTAGGATTCGGGTTGCTTCCTCCTTTGGGTTGTAGCAGAGCAGTTTTATTGGTGCCTATGGTTGTTAAAGTTGCAAAGAACTCGCACCGGACAAGAAATCTTGTACAAGAAAGTAGCCGAGCCCTGAAAAGGCTTTAACAATGGTTTGAAGCAGATCATTGCTAATCACTTACTGATTTGACAAGCAGGGATTTCTAATCAAAGGGAATGTCCAATACATTCGTCTGACCTCCAGGTAGAGATATCGGTAAAGTTTTTGACAAGGTGGTCATCAACCCAGTGAAGGGACTACAGCTTCTGACCAATAGATAACTGATTCCATATTTGCTATATATGCATCTCCCACGTTGGGCCACAAGACCATTCTCAGTCTTAACAAACATTTCATACAACGTATACGCAACCTGCTCTACCTCCATACAGCTACCCGTCACTGTGTCATGAGACTAGAACTAAGTTTCAGATCTCTAATATCACTCCACTACAGAAGCACCATGAATTAATTCTGTGATCGTGCAAAAGCGGATCCAACATCACTAAAACATCTAATTTATCAGGAAGTAAGCAAAACTACATACAAGGACTTAGAGTTGCCTTCTTTACCTGCAAGCTCAGAAAACTATGATCTACCGGATCCACAGACACTGGAGCAAATTATTCGATCATCCAGAAAATCCTACTGTGTGGTATCTTCTCTCACAGAGGGACTCTGACCTGGCACAGGCCAAAGAATACAATCACATGGGCTTAGTGTTTTATACCTGCTCTTTACAGAGTCAAAAATACTTAGGGTAAACTTTGCTTGGTTATGTTAAAATTACATTTTTAAGGTTCAGATAGTTTTTAATCCCGATTTATAAAATTGAAGGGAAATGGAACCCAGTTTTTAAAGATAAAACTGCTTGTCAACTATGTGAGCAGACAACCGAATCCCTTCTGCACATTTTATGTATCTGCCCTAGACTGTTGCATTTAAGGAAAAATCATTTATGCCCCATGTTCAACAAGGCAACATTCTAATCAACTGTGGAAGCTGTCAGGTACTGTTTTAGCGTTAGGGAAGATAGTGAAATAATGTGAACAACATTTTTAGATCAGGTTTATAAATCCCAATCTGTATGATTTTATTCTCTTATCCATAAATCCTGCTTTGTCTCTTTTGTATTTATATTTAAGCAAGCTATTTGTATACAACCTACATCAAATGATATGCTTTTGCACATATTGGGCACTTGCACTACTACGTATCTAAGTAAAGTCAGCTAGTAAATCAAACGAGATCGATGGAAGAGGCCGCTTGTGACTGTGTAATTGCCCAGGACAATAGTGAAATAATAAGGCTAGTAATGTTAATGGTCGAGATTTATAAAGCATGTCTTCCATTACACTTTGCTTGATCATGCATGTATCAAGGTTCATGCAAACAGCTCCTATATACTGATTGCAAATGATAAATCTGTAGATTTTTGTACACTTCCTAAAAATGCGTATTTTGGAAATGGCATTTGGCCAAGAATTTCCATGAGATCTACCGTTTAATCCGCTTGTTACTGTGATAGTTTTAAGGGTAGTAGTACAATAATCTGCCAATAAACCTTTTATATCAGGCACACAAATCATAACTCTGTGATTTAAATATTTTGTCCACAATCTGAATTGTATTGATCAGAGTTCATATGCAAAGAAACAGTTTTCTTTTATGCCTTGAATTTATAACACTATTATTTGAGAAATGTTTCACCCATTTTTTAAAACTTGTATCCCTCCCTACTCCCCCTCCCCCCCGCCCCCCCCCCGCCCACGAAATGTATCTCTAGTTGCGCCTCTGCTTGTCACCAATGCAATAACATGTGATTTTGGTATATTTGGGGCAGAGCCATCTTGCAAACACACTCAAACTTTCTGCCCACTCACTGGACCAGACACTTGATTCCTCTTTATTTTTCAGATAAACATTTCTGCACCACATAACAACATACAATGTCATGCCTAATGCGGGCTACAGAGGGCGGGTTCAAGGCTTGGGGAACAAGTAGTGTCCCAAGCATAAGTAACCCCATACCATCCCAAGGTCGGAGCTGCTAACTAAGGAGCTGGGGAACCAGGGGGCATATTTACAATGAGGCGATAAAAAATTATCGCCGCTTTAGCGGCCGTTTTCGGCCGAAAAGCGGCGATAATTTTATCGCTATATTAGCAAGGTCACGCTAACGTGTGAAACCTTGCTTTAGCGTGGGGATTTCTAACGCGCAGCTTTGCATCTCTAATGAGATGCAAAGTGGGCGTTCCTGACCTGACATGATAGGAGAAATGTCGCTAAGCAACATTTCTCCTATCATCAAGCCCCACGCTATGAAGCATAGCGTCAGGAAAAGTAGCGATAACACCTGTTATCGCTACTTTCCTAACACCTGCTTCAGGACTGACTTAGCCATGATATCCTATGGAAGGAGGATATCACGGCTAAATTTGTGAGTCCCTATCAACAAGCTAACGTGAGATTATCGCTGGGTTTCCAGCGATAATCTCACATAAGCCAATTAGCGCTAGGATTTTTATCGCTGATGAGATAAGCGTTGATAATAGCACGCTATCTCAGCGATAAAAATCGGCGATAGCCGGCGATAATTATCCGAGCGCTAAGTGCGCTCAGCGATAATTATCGCCGGTTGTTGTTGATATGCCCCCAGGTTCGAGTCTCGGCATCGGCTCAATATCCTGTGATTCTGGGCAAATCACATAATCTCCCCGTGCCTACCAAAAATGAATGTGTGGGAGACCGCAGGAGGAGGAACGCGCACTAAGGACCTTGCACTTTGCACTTTCTCCAGAGGCCCTGACCTAAAGGCACCCAGCACTTTGACCCTGGTCCCTGGGCGGCAGTGAAATTGACGGCGGCGGTCCCGCTTCGCGGGAGACCGCAGGAGGAGGAACGCGCACTAAGGACCTTGCACTTTGCACTTTCTCCAGAGGCCCTGACCTAAAGGCACCCAGCACTTTGACCCTGGTCCCTGGGCGGCAGTGAAATTGACGGCGGCGGTCCCGCTTCGCGGGAGACCGCAGGAGGAGGAACGCGCACTAAGGACCTTGCACTTTGCACTTTCTCCAGAGGCCCTGACCTAAAGGCACCCAGCACTTTGACCCTGGTCCCTGGGCGGCAGTGAAATTGACGGCGGCGGTCCCGCTTCGCGGGAGACCGCAGGAGGAGGAACGCGCACTAAGGACCTTGCACTTTGCACTTTCTCCAGAGGCCCTGACCTAAAGGCACCCAGCACTTTGACCCTGGTCCCTGGGCGGCAGTGAAATTGACGGCGGCGGTCCCGCTTCGCGGGACGCGCGCGGGCGCGCCCGTGCGAAGACCGGGCCAAGACGGGCCCGTCTTAGCCCGTCATAGCCAGGCATAGACCGGGCTGGGCCTATGACTTTGGTTTTTGGTGTTTTGGCCCTTCTACCTTTGAACATCCTTGTCTTACCAGCTAAGTGGTTATTATACTGCTTTTTATAGTTTATCTGAGTTACTACCCTGTGGTATTCCTCTTTCTTATTGTCTGTTTTATCATACTTTAGCCTTTTAGTCTTCCCTACTTAGATTTCACACAATGACTAAGAGAAAAGCTGTAAGTTCCCAGTCTAAGAAACAGACAAAAGCGGGGAGGGACCCTGCGCCTCTATTTTAAATTATCTAACCGGCGCAATGGGAGCCTTGGAGGAGCAAATAGTGTCGGTTGAAGAAGCCATCTCTCGTGATGGCACGGTTGTTACAGTCTGCTCAGGGGACTTACCGGCGAACCATAGTAATCAATCGGTGGCTGACCATATTGTGACGAGTAATGGGTGTGTACAAGACACTCCAGATCATATATCCTTTTCTGAACAGGACGCTGAACTACAACCACCCTCTAAACGTTCAAAACACCCAATTACAAACGCACGTTTAGCGGTAGATTCAACCCCGAGGGCTAAAGTCAATCTACCTAAACCCGGTCCCAAAGGAACTAACAAGCCCCCTGCAAAAAAATCTAAAAAAGCATCGTGTGATTTGGAATTTACCTCGTCCCATAAACCACCCCAGGCTAGTTTATCAGCTATTCAAACCAAGTTAGAGGCACTGGATACCTTTATTAGGGATTCCCTCAGTAACATCTCCACTAGGCTTGGTGTAATCGAAGAGGTTATACTTAAATATCCCGAGCACGTTATTACTTCCGAAGTGCCGACATCCAACTCTATCGTACCTATAAACCGGCCAAATAAAGACAAAGCTGAGATCGCATTTAGATCTAACAACACACAGTCGAACAACAACAGACATCCTGGTGTGCGTTCACTCACATCGCAGGGTAGTACCTCAAATTGCTTACATCAAAGGCAAACCCTGCCAGACCACAACATTGGTGACGTCAGTAGACACAATATGGTACCAGCTGTAAGCCCTGTGCCTGCACAAACTGCCCCTTTCCTCGACCTACCGCCCCCCGCGACACCCTACACTGTGATTCTAACCAACGTACCAAAACTCAGAGTTGACCAGAACGAACCCTGGCAGGAGTTAAGAAATAAATCCTTGGCGTGGCTGGGTTCTAGGATCGGTGAAACAGGCAGATTGTTTGCGGAATTTAAAATGGTAAGAAGGGTGGGCTGGGTGGGAAGAGATTCTAAAAATTTGCAAGGTGATTGTGTGGTTTTGAGCTTTAAGACACCTCAATTTGTTCAATGGATCTTGGGCTCTATGGAATATCACTCACTGATCCCAGGCAACATTGGTGTGGTTCCCCTGGGTTTCTTTTATAAGCCCGGTGCCTCAGGAAAAAGAGCTCCAAACAAAGACTTTGGCCATTCATATCCTATACATACATATAACCGATTTGAGTCCTTGCCCCCTCTAGAAGATGTAGACTGACATAGTAGACTGGTCAAGCAAGGGGACATTTTGGACCAAACACCTGGGGCGGCGCCATCGCCTAGTACAGATGAAATCCGCATGCCACTTCTCGATAATAATGTACGGCGAAGTGACATGGCTTGTATTATACCTCTCCGTCCGGACTTAGTGGGAAGTTCAAGCTTAGATTCTATAATTTCCAAAACTACCCTAGCACCTGACTTCACGACCATGGGTCCCCAAACTTGTATGTCCCAGTTGTCACCTATGGAAATTGTGGTTCATGACTGTGAGGGGGAGAATGCAAGAGTTAGTCCTAAAGGTCTTCAAATTGCTTACTGGAATGTAGCAGGACTGAAATCGAAATTGTCAAATGGTATCTGGCTGGACTTTATACGGAATTTCGATATTCTTTGCCTACAGGAAACTTGGCTAGTGGAAACTGTTCACCTGGCTGGTTTCAGAACCTTTTTTACACCAGCAGTTCCATCCTTTTCCGGTAGAGCAAAGGGTGGCCTTTGTGTTTATATTTCCAATTTATTGAACTTTGATAAATGTAACTTCTTTGATGGCCCCTATTACCAAATTATCGGCCTTACTTGTGATCGTCATTTGAAATTGATAGTAGTAAACTTTTATAAGATTGTTCCTCAGCCACTATTTGTGAGCACTCTAAAAACCCTTTTAGAAAAGCTGGAGTGGATTCAGGATTCCCAGAACAAGGATGCAGTCCTTTTGTGGGGGGGAGACTTTAATTGCCCATTATGTGAACATACAGGTAAAGGGCTATGTGGCTTAACTCACGATTATAATGACGAAGATTGTCTGCCACATTTTGCACACACAATCCAAGGAGAGTTACTTTATGATGTTTTATCAACACTGGATTTGGGCTTTTGTAACATGTTAACTACCCCTCCAACTGCGTTCTCTCCAACATTTAATGGTCATGGTGCCTCTTCCACAATAGATTTTATATTGTCACATAACAGGCACTCTTCTAGAGTTATGAATTTTTATACACATGACCTAGCCTTAAGTGACCATTTCCCACAAAGTACATGCATGATGATGAAGTCCCATCCATCTGGCAAGAGGGGCAGAGATCTCAACAATATTGATAACATCAAACTCACCAGACAGAATGGATACGTACTAAGTTGGGAACGAGTTAATCCTGAAGAATTTCTGGGTACATTAGTCAGAGATTGTTATAGTAACATTGTAAACTGTCTACAAGATCCAGGTGATTATAGAGCCATTTTGGAGAATTTCTTAATAATAGGAAAATCTATTAAAAAGGCTCTTTTTGTTGAATCTAATAAAAGTAAGGCTACAAAGTCTGGGTGGTTTGACCACATATGCACTAAAGCATATTCAAAGCTGAAGCAAGTGCTACATGCCAATCCCAAAAACCCAATCGATGTTTCTAATGCTAGGAGGGAATATAAAATCGCTTTGAAAAATAGGAAATTGGAAGTAAAAAAGATATTGTGGTCCACTCTTCAGGAAGCGGCCTTATCGAAAGACTCGGCGGCCTTCTGGAAAGCCGTCAATGCTCCATTCCTAATTAACCAGAATAGGGCCACCATTGAGATTGAGACCTGAAAAAGAATGGATTAGTCATTATATGCAGCTTTATAGTTGTCCTATTGACACTGAAAACGCCCCAGGCCTAGTGGATTTTGAGAAGCCCCCGCCGGGTGCAGAATCCGCAACTCATCTGGTATTTGAGCCCCATGAGGTAAATGAGGCCATTTTGGCTTGCCAACGGGGCAAGGCACCAGGTCCGGATGGCATCCCTGCGGACCTTTTTAAATGTAATCCTGATTTATGGGGACCTCTTTTAACCTTACTTTTTAATGCTTCTAGTGCGTTAAGTCTTCCTCCTACCTGGTTAGTCTCGATTTTAGTTCCCATTTTTAAAAAAGGCGATAGAGCTAACCCGGCATGCTATCGTCCAATTTCCCTGTTAGACTCTTCGATGAAAATTGCTGGTCGAGTGGTTTTAAACAGATTACAAGAATGGGCTGAAGACACTGGGATTTTAAGTGACACTCAATATGGATTTCGCAAGGGTATGGGGACAGTGGATCAGAGCCTTAATTTAAATCTTTTAATTAATAAGTATACGACAGCGAAAAGGGGCAATTTATACTTAGCCTTCGTCGATTTATCTTCAGCATTCGACTGTGTCGTCCATGATAAGCTATGGGCAATCCTAGAAGACTTAGGTGTGGATATTCCCCTAATTTCTTTTCTCAAACAGCTCTACGCAGGGGCCAAGGCAAGGGTGAGGTACGGGACTGAGGGTCAATGTACTACTGATTTTAGGATAGGTAAGGGAGTGAGACAGGGTTGTGTTCTCGCTCCCTTCCTCTTTAATCTTTATATTAATGGTTTAGGTAAACACTTAGTACTTAATTGTATTGACCTTCCTCAAATAGATTCTAGACCCATTCCGGCTTTACTATATGCTGATGACGCCGTGTTAATGGCCCGTACTCCCCTTGCCCTACAACGTGTTGTCACTGCTTTTGAGAATTTTATGACCAATTTGGGACTCACTATTAATGTTACCAAAACATTTGCTATGTCTTGCGGTACTAGACAGAGTAGAACCCCTAAGACCATGTTTGTATACGACAAACCTATAGAGTACACCAAATCATTTGCATACTTGGGCATTTTATTTGATAATAAATTGAGTTGGCATCAAGCTGTGAAAGCTAGGAGGATCCTGTTCGTTAGAACAGTGACTGCCCTACATAATTTTAGCAAAAAGTTGGGCAAAAGGCCCCTCTACGAATTGTTAAAAATATATAACGCAAAATGCGTCTCTGTTGCTACTTATGGAGCAGGTGTCTGGGGGGGTCGTTGATGTCACTACCTTACAGACGGTGGAAAATAAATTTTTAAGGTTTTTATTGGCGGTTCCAGAGTCCACCTCAACTTACTCATGCCACGTAGAATTAGGAATTGGTTATTTAGAAGACATTATCAAAACACAACCAATACTCGAGTGGCACAGGATTTGGACCTCGGATAATCTGGCTCTGAACCGCTCTATAATCCTTGACCTTTTAAAATTGGAAGGGGTCTTAAAGATTAGATGGCTAACATACGTCAAATCATTCTGTGGCAAATTAGATCATTGTGAGTTTTACGATAACCCCACAACCTTGGCCGGGATAGCGAGAAAAGATCTGAAAAAAATGTGTTTGGATTACCTAAATGATCGCAGATTGGCCATTGAACTGAAGAAAACATCAGTCCAGAGCCACCAGTTGATTTCTACTCATTTATCAATTCAACCATATATAAAACTAGTAGATGGTGACTTTAATAGGTTTCTGTTAGTTCGATTTCGCCTGGGAATTATTCACAGGCTATTAAGTTTCCCGGAACGGAACAACTGGTCCAAACAATTATGCAATTGTCCCTGCGACGATATCTCGACTCAATCGACGTTGCATGTTGTACTTCTGTCTAAATTCTATTCCATTCCTAGGAAAAGATGGATTTTGCCAGTCTTGAAATTGTTTGGCCTCAGGCACTGTCGACCTGCACTTATTGCTCTACAAATGTTAGATACTGTCTTTGCTGTAGCTTCAGTCAATGCTTTTTTAAAATTTATCTTCAAATCAAGGAACCAGTTGTTAATGTAGTCATATTTGTTTGTGTTTTTAACTTGAACTGTGATATCCATGCTTTTATGATTATTGATTTTAATCGAATAAAGCTGTATTTGATTTGATTTGAATGTGTGCTTGTGCAATATAACTAGTGCTCATGTAAAGCGCCCCAATACCTTCGGGTCGATATTTGCGCTATATAAAACTGCTAAAAAACAAAAGGCTGGCTGGAACGTTCTACTCCAAACTCTGGATCTCAACCCTGTGTACTGCCCTGATATGCCCTTCTCTATCACAGGACATGTAGATAAACATTACCCTGCCAAGCTGCACAAAGCAAACTTACCGAGGCTCCTTGTTACTGAAGCCAAGAAAATGATTCCCAGTCTCCCGCTCACATAATATATATCAGAATCACTTAATTTCGTTTCAAATTTTCCTGGTGGGAGGCCTTTCTGGGTTTCACCACCGAGTGCTGCAAAGCTGGACTCTGCTGATAGGAGCCAAAGTCTCCCCATAAACTAAAGGTGCCCCCCCTGAGGAGGGCAGGGGCAGAGAGCACAGAGTTATGTGCTGGGAGGGCCGGGGCATGCTTTATGCTTTGTTCTGTTTATATAGAAGCCTATCAGCAGCAAACCTCTTATCCGAAACGTGTAAACAACACAAATCCCTCTTTATAAACTATCCTGAATCGCAGCTTGGGGCTGCGGTCCTTGTTCGGCTCCCCACTGCTGTGATAAGCTCCCACTTTTCCGAGAATTATAACATTAATGTGGTTTTGTAAAATTTGCTCTGTCCATGGTCACTCTCTTTTTATTTAATGTCAAACAGTTTATTTTATTGGTCGTAAACAGACCACAGTTTATAAACTGCTGTGCTTTGTCACTTCGCTTAGTACATATGTTCAAATCTGGTGAAAACCGGGAAGCGTGGCTTGAGTTCCAGAATGGCTGCATAGTAGCGGAGCCCCTCCTCTCCCAGGATAATGCTCCCTAAATAGTGCAGTAGCGCAAAAAGGTATCTTGGAGGGGACTAGACATGGGGAACTAACGGGAAGTGGTAGGGAAGAGGCTAACTTGTTCTCTGGGTCTACTTTCCTACTGGATTCACGCGCTGCCCTTTGAAGCCGGGTCTGATTTGGGATGTTGCCTTGGGAAGGGCCCCTTGTATGCATTATAGTGGATCCTGGGAGTGCTTTTTACCTTCTTCTCCATGGGGCCCATTGAACAGCCATACTGAGATCTGATGTAGTGCTTGCCTGGTGGGGAGCGCTGTTTGCCATTATTGGGGGATACCTCTAAGGATACCGGCAGAGAGGATCTAGCAGTATTGACTGGAATTTCAGGGCAGTGGGGGCTTGTTTGCCTGAGCACAGCCGTCTTGCTGTCATCAAGGTTGACTAAGGTTCCATTTGGGGTTGGAGTGAAGCCCGCCTGCCTCCGAGGCTGGCAGCAGCATTCTGAGCTAACTCCATGCTCATGAATTAAGAGCAGCATTTCAGAACCAACGTTAAACCGTAATTTCAGTCCTGGAACCTGCATCCACAACCTGTGAAACTCCGTAGATTCAGAGCCTCCCTGCCATCCCGCTACTTGGCAGGATTCAATTTTCCTGGAATATTGGTCTATCACGTTTCCCACCCTCTTCCCTTCACCCATGCTTAGTTCCATATTTCGGAGGAAGTGATGGAGCGGCTGGCTGGAAAGGGTGGGGTCAGACCAAGGAGGAGATCTGGGATCTGGTGCTTTGGAAGATAAGAGGAATTCTGCACTGGAGCTGGGTGAACCGCCGGAGGACTCATTCAGTGTCCCTGAGTCCCATGGGACCAACAACTTGTTTCAAGAATGAACCGGGGTTCTGCCCCTATCAACGGAACTAGAAGGCCTCCCTTGAAATTTTTTCAAACACTGAAGAAAGTGTCACATAGAAAGTCTTATGCCTCACCAGGTATGTACTTGCTGCTCGATACAGAACACTTGGGGTGATTGGAACCAAATTTGGATAATGCCATCTACCAAGCAGGATATTGGAGTGCATAGTCCCTTATGGTTCAAACATGGCTAATTAATTCAACTCTTATTCTCCTATGTCCCATAACCTGCTACAATGCCTGTTAATGCTCTGTTTGACTTTGTTTATCCAATTTTAGGCGATGATATTTGGGTTAAATCTTTAATGTTTTGTGCTACCTGGAGGTTCGACTTGTCAATAGAGGGTAACAGGGGTGGCAAGAGGGATCTGCTTCCCACTCTAACATTTTAAAGCTATGTTTATTTTTCTGGTGAAACAGGCACTTCGTACATTGAGGACGTAGGCCGTACAATTCTTACCGTCTGGAAGTGTTTGGTGGGCATAGTTAATTCAGGTGATGTGGATTTTGAGCTTGGAGCTGAGTAATTATTTTAGTTCGTGCTTTAATTTGAGTGGGGCGCATTGAGTGAAGCTGGTGTCTCTTCTGGATTGTGGCTACGGAAGACTGCTTTTTACTGTCAGTTTTAAGGGTTCTGTGGTGCAGAGGTGGAAATGTACTGCTGTGATGACTTGTGGCGAGGACCTCTATCTGAGCTTTAAGGTCAGTAGGGCCCTATCCTAGGATGATCATGGCCTGCAGGTCAAAATTAAGCAAACACTGTTTTTAACTCTTGCTGTAGCACTAATCAGGCTCTGTTCTTTTGCAAAAGCCTTACCTCCTATCAAGGGAAGGGAATTTTATCAATAAGCGTTAATACAAATGGCTGGCTGGCGCTGGTTTTATGAGGAATTCTTGGGGTGTTCCTATCCTTGCAAAGAAACCCTTGCCATTTTGTTATGAGCAAATGGATTCCCTCCCCTCCAACATCACAACGAGATCTTTTTTGAGCCACAGTTCTATATGGGTAGCCTATGTGTCCACAGAGTGGGCGAAAATAGAGAACAATCTTACTGACCCTTCTTGGCTAAGTCACACAGAACGGATTAATACAGAGACTCCTCCAGGACAGCCGGAACTCTTGCAGGGTTATTTTTTAAGTGGGCTTCTCACATTGGGTTCGGAGGGGTCAACAAATACCACACAACATATCCATAAATGATTACTATATACTAACCTAGAGCAAAGAAAATGACATACAATTATGGTACTCATAAATAAAACATTAGCAAAGGCACTTATTTAAAATGTGAGCTATAAACTATAGCTAAGATTTTAATTAAAGGCTAGTGGAAGCCTGTGATATAGTCCTTGCTGATCTTTCATATATATAGGGTGATGGATTGTGGGAACAGCAGATATGCCTGTGACTAGGGTGTGACTGGTGGGAATAAGAGCGCCACCCACATGGGGGAAGGTACTTACCGTTTCTCGAATCCCTGCCACGAACACCGTGTGTCTTCAGCCTATCATAGCGAAGCAGGCACTTTTTAAATTGGATTCCAGCAGTATTCTTTTACTGGAAAGGCATCTGACGAAGGAATCAATCCGAAATGCATTATGCCACTACCAATTAAATCTGCTGCCAGAAGCGATCCTGAGTGTGTGCCTGGTTCTTCTTCTCTTGAGGGGCCTTGGTTTTTGATATGTCGGTGCGTGGCCACTATGCACCAGGGCGCCCCACCCTACAAGCAGCACTACAGCGAAAGTGGCAAAGTTGGTGTTTTTTCAATGGACTTGAAACGCTGCAGCGCCGCCGTTCTCCTGCGACCTAATACTCCAGTACGGGACTTCCAAGGAGTCTGGAGGCGGCAGGGTGATGGATTGTGGGAATAGCAGATATGCCTGTGACTAGGGTGTGACTGGTGGGAATAAGAGCGCCACCCACATGGGGGAAGGTACTTACCGTTTCTCGAATCCCTGCCACGAACACCGTGTGTCTTCAGCCTATCGTAGCGAAGCAGGCACTTTTTAAATTGGATTCCAGCAGTATTCTTTTACTGGAAAGGCATCTGACGAAGGAATCAATCCGAAATGCATTATGCCACTACCAATTAAATCTGCTGCCAGAAGCGATCCTGAGTGTGTGCCTGGTTCTTCTTCTCTTGAGGGGCCTTGGTTTTTGATATGTCGGTGCGTGGCCACTATGCACCAGGGCGCCCCACCCTACAAGCAGCACTACAGCGAAAGTGGCAAAGTTGGTGTTTTTTCAATGGACTTGAAACGCTGCAGCGCCGCCGTTCTCCTGCGACCTAATACTCCAGTACGGGACTTCCAAGGAGTCTGGAGGCGGCAGTGTGATGGATTGTGGGAACAGCAGATATGCCTGTGACTAGGGTGTGACTGGTGGGAATAAGAGCGCCACCCACATGGGGGAAGGTACTTACCGTTTCTCGAATCCCTGCCACGAACACCGTGTGTCTTCAGCCTATCGTAGCGAAGCAGGCACTTTTTAAATTGGATTCCAGCAGTATTCTTTTACTGGAAAGGCATCTGACGAAGGAATCAATCCGAAATGCATTATGCCACTACCAATTAAATCTGCTGCCAGAAGCGATCCTGAGTGTGTGCCTGGTTCTTCTTCTCTTGAGGGGCCTTGGTTTTTGATATGTCAGTGCGTGGCCACTATGCACCAGGGCGCACCACCCTACAAGCAGCACTACAGCGAAAGTGGCAACGTTGGTGTTTTTTCAATGGACTTGAAACGCTGCAGCGCCGCCGTTCTCCTGCGACCTACTACTCCAGAACGGGACTTCCAAGGAGTCTGGAGGCGGCAGGGTGATGGATTGTGGGAACAGCAGATATGCCTGTGACTAGGGTGTGACTGGTGGGAATAAGAGCACCACCCACATGGGGGAAGGTACTTACCGTTTCTCAAATCCCTGCCACGAACACCGTGTGTCTTCAGCCTATCGTAGCGAAGCAGGCACTTTTTAAATTGGATTCCAGCAGTATTCTTTTACTGGAAAGGCATCTGACGAAGGAATCAATCCGAAATGCATTATCCCACTACCAATTAAATCTGCTGCCAGAAGCGATCCTGAGTGTGTGCCTGGTTCTTCTTCTCTTGAGGGGCCTTGGTTTTTGATATGTCGGTGCGTGGCCACTATGCACCAGGGCGTCCCACCCTACAAGCAGCACTACAGCGAAAGTGGCAACGTTGGTGTTTTTTCAATGGACTTGAAACGCTGCAGCGCCGCCGTTCTCCTGCGACCTAATACTCCAGTACGGGACTTCCAAGGAGTCTGGAGGCGGCAGGGTGATGGATTGTGGGAACAGCAGATATGCCTGTGACTAGGGTGTGACTGGTGGGAATAAGAGCTCCACCCACATGGGGGAAGGTACTTACCGTTTCTCGAATCCCTGCCACGAACACCGTGTGTCTTCAGCCTATCGTAGCTAAGCAGGCACTTTTTAAATTGGATTCCAGCAGTATTCTTTTACTAGAAAGGCATCTGACGAAGGAATCAATCCGAAATGCATTATGCCACTACCAATTAAATCTGCTGCCAGAAGCGATCCTGAGTGTGTGCCTGGTTCTTCTTCTCTTGAGGGGCCTTGGTTTTTGATATGTCGGTGCGTGGCCACTATGCACCAGGGCGCCCCACCCTACAAGCAGCACTACAGCGAAAGTGGCAAAGTTGGTGTTTTTTCAATGGACTTGAAACGCTGCAGCGCCGCCGTTCTCCTGCGACCTAATACTCCAGTACGGGACTTCCAAGGAGTCTGGAGGCGGCAGGGTGATGGATTGTGGAAACAGCAGATATGCCTGTGACTAGGGTGTGACTGGTGGGAATAAGAGCACCACCCACATGGGGGAAGGTACTTACCGTTTCTCGAATCCCTGCCACGAACACCCTGTGTCTTCAGCCTATCGTAGCGAAGCAGGCACTTTTTAAATTGGATTCCAGCAGTATTCTTTTACTGGAAAGGCATCTGACGAAGGAATCAATCCGAAATGCATTATGCCACTACCAATTAAATCTGCTGCCAGAAGCGATCCTGAGTGTGTGCCTGGTTCTTCTTCTCTTGAGGGGCCTTGGTTTTTGATATGTCGGTGCGTGGCCACTATGCACCAGGGCGCCCCACCCTACAAGCAGCACTACAGCGAAAGTGGCAAAGTTGGTGTTTTTTCAATGGACTTGAAACGCTGCAGTGCCGCCGTTCTCCTGCGACCTAATACTCCAGTACGGGACTTCCAAGGAGTCTGGAGGCGGCAGGGTGATGGATTGTGGGAACAGCAGATATGCCTGTGACTAGGGTGTGACTGGTGGGAATAAGAGCGCCACCCACATGGGGGAAGGTACTTACCGTTTCTCGAATCCCTGCCACAAACACCGTGTGTCTTCAGCCTATCGTAGTGAAGTAGCCACTTTTTAAATTGGATTCCAGCAGTATTCTTTTACTGGAAAGGCATCTGACGAAGGAATCAATCCGAAATGCATTATGCCACTACCAATTAAATCTGCTGCCAGAAGCGATCCTGAGTGTGTGCCTGGTTTTTCCTCTCTTGAGGGGCCTTGGTTTTTGATATGTCGGTGCGTGGCCACTATGCACCAGGGCGCCCCACCCTACAAGCAGCACTACAGCGAAAGTGGCAAAGTAGGTGTTTTTTCAATGGACTTGAAACGCTGCAGCGCCGCCGTTCTCCTGCGACCTCATACTCCAGTACGGGACTTCCAAGGAGTCTGGAGGTGGCAGGGTGATGGATTGTGGGAACAGCAGATATGCCTGTGACTAGGGTGTGACTGGTGGGAATAAGAGCGCCACCCACATGGGGGAAGGTACTTACCGTTTCTCGAATCCCTGCCACGAACACCGTGTGTCTTCAGCCTATCGTAGCGAAGCAGGCACTTTTTAAATTGGATTCCATCAGTATTCTTTTACTGGAAAGGCATCTGACGAAGGAATCAATCCGAAATGCATTATGCCACTACCAATTAAATCTGCTGCCGATCCTGAGTGTGTGCCTGGTTCTTCTTCTCTTGAGGGGCCTTGGTTTTTGATATGTCGGTGCGTGGCCACTATGCACCAGGGCGCCCCACCCTACAAGCAGCACTACAGCGAAAGTGGCAAAGTTGGTGTTTTTTCATATATATATATATATATATATATATATATATATATATATATATATATATATATAAAGAATGGAGAGCCCACAGCTGTAACATCCACTCTTGCGGACACTTTATTTGTGCATGGCAGCATCAAATCTTTTACCTTACGCGTTTCGGCGCGCATGCGCCTTGTTCACAGGTGAGTATCATAATAACCCAGTGGTCTTCTGGCTCAATTAAAAACCACATTACCCAGAATGCACCAATATTCAAAATTAGTATCACGGAAAGTCCTTTGTGTTTCACGATGCACTCGGGTTGTTAAAATTTCAAGCTTAGTGCTCTTGGCTGCCACACACTAAAATACTTGCTCGAGATGAAAGATCAGAGTCTGTCGGAAAGAGGAAACACCTCCTTCGTCTCCCTTTCTCTTAGCCATCACCAAATCAATTCGGAAGTCCATAAGGCTGGCGTGGTGTCGAGCGAGTCATGCCCCTCCATTGAATCACCACATGTTTCTCCACTTTGCTGGGGCCACCAACTCTGCAGGGCAGGCTCTAAAGCAGGAATGGAGAATCCTGTTAAACAACAACACGAAGAATGGAGAGCCCACAGCTGTAACATCCTCTCTTGCGGACACTTAATATATATATATATCACGCACAACAATCTTCTTCACAGAAAGACTCGCGCTCAGAATGAAACCAGAAATTTATTCAGCAAGGTTACGCGTTTCGACAGCCAAGTTGTCTTGATCACACAAAGTAATACACATTGCAAGTAAATCTATATAGGTGCTGATACAAAGAAAGGACTATTGTTTGACAAGTGGTGATGGTAATCACGGCGGCCATTATTGAATGTATCAGATCATAAAAAGTCACATATATAACTGAATTAGATCTCTTCTCCCTGTGTTATAATATGCCACCTATTATTGTTTTAGTAAACATGGTTGAAAAATCATGTAATATGGTGCAAGCATACGAACAGGTTCAAAATGCATGATTTGCCAAATGCAATATAACCAAATCGTACGCGACAATAAGCGCAATAAATACAACGCTGCCAAAACATGGTAGAATGGTTATAGGATATACAACATTCAAAAATGCCTCAAATATTATAGCGTGTGTTATAAGACAATGGACAGACACAGAATCATGTCCTAAATCCATAGAAATGCCTCTAGTAACAATATATTACCTGATATACCTCAGATATGTGTTCAGCAATAGTGCTGCAATAATAGCATATGAGGTAATTATCCCACAGTAACATGTACCCAATAGAATCAGCATAGTGCTGTGACATGGAAAAATTACTACCGGCATAGTGCCCATGTAGCGGGCTATATATATAATTCAACTATATGTATACAGTCAGAGAACTTGTAAGATATGCATACGACACTGCTACCATGATGTATCCTTTGAACACATAGCATATGAGAGATCATTGCAATGTTAATCGGCCAACAGCACATCAACTATATAAAAACCTATTATCTAGCACCCTATAACAGATTCCTAAAACAAAGAAAGGAAAGAAAATACCCAAAATTAAATATACAATATAACAAAAATAGAAAATCTTATCTAGGATGGACCCACAGGACGGGGAAGAAAAGGGTAGGGTGACCGGAACGGATGAGACAGTCCGCAACTAAGGTGACCCTTCCTTTCCTCCTATGTAAAGAAAAAATATACAAATTGATATTAAAATCTGATAGTATAAACTATTACTGCATAGTTAGTACCCATAATTTAAAAGTGTCAAACAGTAAGAATAAGAATACATGCAGTCACATCAAAATAGCTCATATCCCAAGGTTGAAACCAGTCTTAATCATAACGTAAATGTGAACTCAATTCTTCATCAAGATTGTGGCCCTTCGGGTACTTAGTTTCAAGTTCAATTATCCACCTGGATTCTCGTTTACGTAAAAGTAAAGTTCTGTTACCTCCTCTAGGACCAGTGTGGACTTGTTCCAACGCAAAATAACTAAGCAGGGAACTGTTAGACAAATGGAACAACTCAAAATATCTGGCAATAGGATAATGAGTGTCGTTTTTATTTATGGCATGCATATGCTCCAGCACTCTTTTCTTTGCCATAAGTGTCATACTGCTCACATACCACATTTGACATGGACATACCAGGACATACACGCAATATGTGGAACTGCATGTAAGAAATTGGTTAATAGTCTTGGATGAACCATGACCTGGAATTGGCACTGTTTTTATCATACAACTGTTGCAGCAGGCTTTGCAATGCCCACAGGGATAAAAATCTTTGAGATTGTGTTCACTTATAGGTTTGCTAGATGTTATATCATTATGGATGAGAATATCTCTGATACTGCGGCCTTTTCTATAAGTTATTTTGGGTCTCCGCTGAAAAGTTTGGCCAATAATGGGATCACTAGTAAGTATGTCCTACTTGTCAGCAAGTATTTTGCGTATCTGTCCTGAGTTCCCATTATAGGTGAGAATAATTCTACTTGTCTCCTCCGAGGTATTGGCAATTTCAGTGTTCACTTTATCTTTGGGACCTAATATTTGAGTACGATCAACTTGATTTACTCTGCTGATGGCTCTTTGGATTACCCACTCTGGGTATCCCCTGTCTCTGAATCTCTTGGTCATGGTCTCCTGTTCTCTTTCAAATGCAGTGATAGTACTACAATTTCTTCTCGCTCTCAGCAGCTTCCCATAAGGAATACTCCATTTGAGGGTATCTGGGTGGCTGCTGAGAGCGTGAAGAAGAGTATTACCAGCTGTTATCTTGCGAAACAGACTGGTTTGAAGTGTATTTGCTTGAGGTTTTATGAGTAAATCCAGAAATTCAATGGAATGTCTGCTCATATTACTGGTAAGAGTAATATTGCTGTTGTTTACGTTGAGTTTATCTATGAATTCTGTAGCAAGTCCCTCAGTATCTGACCACATGAGAAAAAGGTCATCAATATAACAAAGCCAAAGTTTAACTTTGGTGAAATATGGGTGAAGTGTTTTATCATGTCTAATGTCCTCCTCCCATTTTCCCAAGAAGAGATTAGCGAAATTAGGGGCAAAACATGTACCCATAGCAGTACCCATGGTTTGCTTGTATAGAGTGCCATCAAACATAAAACTATTGTTGGTGAGGCACAGTGACATCATCTCTAATAGCATGTTTGTGTGTTCAAGGTATTCAATGGGTCTAGCTTTCAAATAGTGATGACATGCCTCAATGCCTTCAGTATGGTTTATAATAGTGTAAAGTGAATTTAAATCTAGGGTTATCATAAGGTCATTGGGTTCCCAAATAATTCTTTGAAGTTTTACCAAGAAATCTGTAGTGTCTTTGACATGAGAAAGGAGTTCTGTGACGTACTCCCGTAGAAAATGGTCTACATATTTAGACACGTTTTCTAAGGCACTCCCTATTGATGAGACAATAGGCCTACCAGGTGGTATTGTAGGATTTGTATGGATTTTAGGCAAAAGGTATAAAATAGACAATTTGGGGTAATCCCGTTTGAGAAAACAGTATTCTTCCCATGTTAAATAACCTTTTTGCTCCCATTCTTTTAATCTGTCCTAAATGTCAAAGATGCTAACATTGTACATGTCCATGTTGACTTTCATATAAAAATGATGATCATCTAGTTGCCTTTGTGCCTCCAATAAATACTTGTCTTTTTCCCAAAGGACGATATTTCCTCCTTTATCATCCGGGCGGATAATGATATCGGTGTCACTGGCCAATGTTTTCAAGAAATCTTTTTGTTTGGTAGATAGATTGAACTGAATGTTATTATTCGTTCTATGTTGAAGTTTAAGTAAAGCTTGGGTAACAACCTCCTGGAAAGTATCAATGTTGTCGTGGGGGAGGTTAGGGTAAAATATAGATCGAGGTTTAAATTTTGTAGATGCAGTAGAGTCAGTAGGGATATCAAGCTCCCATTCTTCATTGCTTGTAGACATATTAGGATCATATCCCATTGCTAAGTCATGCATCTCATGTAGCGTTTGGGCATCAGCAATGTTTAAATTAGAGAAAGGACGGTTTATGTTCTCAACTCTAGATGGTTTGTTACCACTGTCATGTCTGTACAAAAGATGCCATTTCTTCAATTTTGCTTTCCCAACAAATTTATACAGATCAATACGTGTGTCTGCATAATTAAAACTTTCAGAAGGACAGAAAGTTAAACCCAGGTATAATGTACTTTTCTCAGAAAATGTTAACTGTCTTTTACTCAGATTAACAATAGTTTTGTTTACCGTGTCCGGATCCATTATTATTTGCCTCTGGAGCCGCGTGTCTTGCTTCCCATGGGCTCTCTTGCATTGTTCTTTTGTTTCCCTTTGTTTTCTTCGTTTGCGTCTCTGTTTGCTCCTCCCCTCCCTCTTCCTCTTCCACGGCCTCTGCCTCGTGGTTTCCCTCTTCACGGTAATGATTGGGGTGCTGATCTTGGTATCTGGCGGCCTTTTCTCGAGACCCTGACCTTGTCTAAAAAAGTCGCAGTTTTTGCTGGAACTAGTCTTTCAGAAATTGAACTTACTGTGGAGATTGAAACATCAGTATCTGATCCACTTGCTTCTATTGTGGGATTCTCTGCTTCCTTTGTTATGGGTTCTGTCATTTCTTTTGATTTTGGTAAGTTTTCATATAAATAGTCATATTTATGACTATATGTTAGAATACAACCGGATTCATAATCCACACAGTCTCTATGTAATTTCCGCTGTTTGCGATTCTTTATATCTTCCTCATGTTGCTCCAATTTAATTTTTAGATCTTTCATGAATTTACTAATTAAATCTTGCTCATTATTTTTGGATAATTCATCTTCAAGTGCGCTTATTTCAGATAGGATTGAGGAAATTTGATTACGGCCCCATCTTGCTTATTGACACCATTGTGATGTTGCCCTCACTCAGGCGCCATGACCTTCGTAGCGTTTCTTCGTACTCTGAACTGTAACATGTTAAATGACCTTTTTGCTGTCTCTCTGAGCAAAGCACATTCTGGGACCCGGCTCGAAGCAACTAATTTCTGTGATAACCATCTATTGACCCTTGGTGATCCTTCTCTGCCTTCCCTTTGTTTTACCAATCACCACCTGCATCACACAAACACGTCCTGTTGTAAATTAATTAAACTTAGGAATGCTCATGCCACCTGGCCTATAGGGTCAGGTAGAGAACACGACCCTAGGGAAGGAATTTCTATTACCTGTTATCCTGTATCTTGTAAAAGAAATGTTTGCTAGTGAATGACATGTTTTTGCACATTGAGGGCGTTGTTGCTTTAGGGGATTTAAGCGCTATAAAAGACTGTGTGCCACGGATTGAAGTGACAGTCTCCTGAGAACCTACCACTGATGTACTTCTAGGACAACTGTACCTAGCTGCAGCTAATAAATTGAAGTTCCTACGCCAACAGAGTGTTCCGTGTCTCTGTACAATTAAGCAGGCGAACTCAGAAGATTTCAGGCGTACCCTGTGCCGCCAGGCCAAATTCAGCCTGGTTCTTCAAATGGTGCCCTCTGTGAGGCGGCTTCAGAGGTAGTGGGTCCAGCCCTAAGATCGTGAGGAGCCCCACAAGGAAATTCCGGAGGACGCGCACCACGTGATCGACCCCTGCATGTCGTAAGTGGACCGAAGGTTTTTACAGTGTGGCTTCTCCTTTCCAACAGCTGCGAAGACCTGCTGCCCTGACTGCCGCCGTGCTTTGGCTCCTTCGATGATGATTGGTATCGTGAGACATTAGACGGACCTCTGTTGGCGTAAGAAAACATCTGGTTAAGTTAAGTATAGTGGCCACTCCTTTGTCTTTGTTTTGTCTTTGTTCGACTTTTGAAAAAGCCGAAACCGAGGGGTGAGTGCAGTTTTTGTACTATAAAGTGACTAATTAACCCCTTGAAGTTTGTGAGGAAACTAGTGTAATAGCGATGCCTGGTTTCAGTAAGTTTAGAAGATGGTGTTGTGGTTGTTGCGATAGGGATTCCCGACTGGAGGACTCTTGTCCAATTCCTCTGGCCGGGACTCCCACTTATGAAGTATATTCTAAACATGGTATTGGCCCCATAGCTTTTAATGAGGCGTGGGTTCGCTATACTAGGAAAGATGGTGTTTTACGGTGGCCGCAGAATGGCAGTTTTGAGCTCAATATCTTCGATAATTTGGAGGGAACTTTGTTTAAACGAAAAGCCCGGCCGGCTATGTTTGACTCTTTCCGCTTATGGCGTAAGGAGGCCAAACAGAAAGAAATAAAACAAGCTAAAATAGATAGGAGGGATATGTCATACAAGCTGCCCAACAGTTTAAAAATAATGGGACCGATCATGTGATTGAGGTTTCAGATAGGCAACATCGTATGGCGGTAGATAAATGTTATCCAGTGTTGCCAATTTCCCCTACAGAGAAGAATGTGGACCCTGAGAGGGATCCCTTAATGTCCCATCTGTTGAGGTTACCCCCGCCTTATGCCCAGGGGGCTAATGTACCTTTTGCACTATAGCCTGTGCCAGGGGCAAATGTACCTTTATTATTACCACCTGTCCCACCTGTTATTCCACCTGTCGCTTCTCAATCGATTCCTGCACCCCCATCACAGCCTCTTCCGGTATTACCGGGCTCTCCCTTACCTTCGTCTCCCTTCGTACCTATTACTCCCTCTTCTGCCCCGCCTAATATTCTGTCTCCTGTCCTAATCAAGAATTCTCCCTCCGTTCGAAGGCGAATGGTTGATACCGTTTCTGGCCTTTTGACCCCTCTCTTTGGGACACTTAAAATGACCCCTGTTCCTCCTCGTAGACAAACTCGTAGTCAGCTCCCAGGTCCAGATGAACGGGAAGTGTTAGATCTTCTTGCCCGAAGGTGGATCACGAATGGCTCCCAGTATAGTATGCAAGAAATTATGGACACCTTTCAGCAGTGGGAGGCACCAACGCAGAGATATGTTTTTGATACTATGTGTAACATTTTAGGTCAAGAGTGGAAGGATATGGGATTGGGACCAGCCCCTCAGGGCCTGCTAGATGTTCAGGCCGAGTTTGGTAAAGGGCTGATTGTGGGCGCAGAGTTTGAGGTTGCGGTAAGAACGCTTTTCACCTTTAGAATGATGTTTGTTTGTCGGTCTTTGCCAGAACGCGATTCCTCTGTTAGACGAAAATTAAAACACTATCCTATGAGAGAGGTTCCCCCAGTGTGGAGAGAGGAGGTTGCAGCTCAGGGTGGTAATCCTCTTATACCTGCTCACTTTCAACGTGTGTGGGTGCACATTCCTTGGAAACGATCTGAGGTATTGGCCCTTAAACAGTCCTTGCCGGACACCCGTAAAAATCCTGCTGGGTACTACAAAGAGTTGTCCCAAACTGTTGATGCATGTATTATGAATTTGGCCGATATAGACATGCTAATGGGTAATGTGGTTCCACAACCATTATGGGCTAGGATTCGGAAGGAGAACCATCCCGGGGAATTGGGGGGTCATTGCGCTGCCATACTTGCCGCAGACAGACTCCAAGTGGGTGGTGCCAAACCTGAGGCTTTAATTACAGAACTCCCGCTAGGATCATTGCCTTACTGAAAACTATGATGCCCCCTCTGCGAGTTAATTGGGATAAGTTAACAGCTTGTAAGCAGAAAGCGTATGAAAGCATCTCTGATTTCTTCACTCGTTTTGAGGAGACGTTTATTGATCATAGTTGCCAGGATATGAGCACGGAAGGTGGCCAACGACTGTTTGTAGACAAATTTGTGTCTAATTTGGTTCCGGAAATATCTAATAAATTGAAGAATTGCGAAAGTGCGTGGGCAGTATCATCTTCTGCCCAGATATTGGCTACTGCTCAGTATTATGAAAACAGGGATAAAGAGGAAAGAGAGAAACTTGATAAAAAGACTAAAGAGCTGAAAACAAAAGTTATTTTGCAACAAGCTTATACCCCTCGCCCTGCCCAACGTGAATTTCAGCCACCTCAACAATTTCAGAGACAGTTGCAGAGGTCTGGGCCTTTTGTTCCCCGACCCCCACTGGGCCAAAATCAATGTGCTTACTGTAAAGAAGAAGGCCATTTAAAGTATAATTGCCCGGTTTTGTTATAGCGTACGGGCGGCATTCCCGGGTCACGAGGCCGGGGTGGTTATCAGTCAGCACCCAGAGGTAGAGGACAAGGTACATCGCCTAATAACCAACATTCCATGCCCCCTGGAAACTCCACGAATTATTTTGATCAGCCAACTGTTCAGTCTACCAACTATTACAATGATGATTATTACACCGAGGATGAGAGTCAGAATTTCAAATCTAGTTAGGACAGCCATGGACAAAGTGAGGGAGTAGTATCAGTTCCAGTGGACCAAAGCGGGCCTTATGTTGATGTTGTAGCACTAGGTGTTACAGAGCCATTCCTATTAGACACTGGTGCGATGAAGAGTTCTATAATTCACTCTAAACTCCCTGGGGCACCTTTGTCTGGCTGTACAAATGTTTCTGTAGGTTTTTCTGGCGCCCCAGTTCAAAACCCAGTTTCACGCACTTTGCCCATTTCCATAGGTCCTTACAAATTGGAGGCCCTGCTCCTTTTAACAACTGGTTGTGGTGAAAATGTGCTGGGTTTGGATTTATTGAAGAGATTGTATGCGACATTACACTGTTCCCCTTCTGGTGTACGTCTTACCGATGTATTTGTCTAAAGACCAGCTTTCCCCTGAATTACACTCTCTTCCCGCCGCCCTCTGGGCCACCGGCCCCAATGATGTGGGCCTCCTGCGGATCCCGCCCTACATTGTTACCCTCAAGCCTAATGTTAAATTTCCTCGCATTCCACAGTATAGAATTTCCAATGACGGCGAAAAAGCTCTTTTGACTATAGTTCATGATTTGGTACAAAATGGTGTGGTTGAAGAGACTAGGGGAAATGTATGCAATAGCCCTGTTCTGCCTGTTTTTAAACGAACCGACCCTTCTCAGCCACCTGTCTATCGTTTTGTGATTGATCTCAGAGAGGTCAACAAGACTGTAGTACCTCAATTCCCTGTTGTCCCGGATATCAATGCCCTATTGACAATGATACTAGGCCTGGGCAAAAATTTCGTTCCGTTCGCGGAAATTGCGATAATTTGGCATTTTTGCGTTCCGCGGAGAGCGCGAAAATGTCAAAAATTCCGGTTTCCGCAGCTTGGCGATAATTTGTTTCTTGCTCGCGCTGTAAAATGATACATTCTCGCGCGCGCGCGATCGCCTTACCTGAATCCCTGCGTTCGCCGACAAGTTTTCTTGATCCGGTCGCGTTCTCCATGAGATGTTGTATTGTTTTTAGCCATTTGCGCTGTCTCGCGACAGTTCGCGCCCGCAGTGACGTCATGCGTCGCGCGATCACGTCTTTCTTCTCGCGATCATGCACCGCGAGAACAACTCAAAACAAGATGGCCGCGCCCGCAAGCAACCACATGGGTAAGTTGGCGACCCGCAACCATGCAGAAAATCTCGCGAACATGCCGGAAAAAAACTTCCGCATCTTCGCGATATTTCTGCTTGTTTGCGATAATTTTAAACATTCTCGCGATAATTTGCGAAGGTTAATTCCGCAAATTCCGCCCACCCCTAAATGATACCTGCCTCAGCCTCCTGGTTTTCCGTAGTGACCTCAAGGATGCTTTTTTCAGCATTCCCATTGCTGAGGAAAGTAGGGATATTTTTGGCTTCTCCTTAGCAGGCCGAAGCTTCCGGTTCAAACGGGTTCCTCAAGGGTATTGTGAGAGCCCCTCCATTTACAGTCAAACATTGAAATCACAGCTCGATACTATGTCTTTACCACCAGGTGCCACTCTCATTCAATATGTGGATGACCTGTTGGTTGCAGCAGATTCTGAGGATACTTGTAAAAAGGCTACTATTTCACTGTTACGCCACTTATCTGATCACCACCACAAGGTTTCACCGTCTAAATTGCAATATTGCTGCCAAGAGGTTACCTATCTAGGTCATCTCTTGTCAAAGGAGGGACGGGGATTGACCCCAGAACGTATTCAAGCAATTGCCCAAATGCCTATTCCATGTACGCAAAAAGAGGTGCGTGCCTTCTTCGGTATTACCTCTTATTTTAGACAATGGATCCCCAATTGTTCCCTTCTGGCGAAACCCTTGTTGGCACTCACTCTTAAAGATACACCACACCCGCTTCCATGGACTGCGGAATGTCAGAAAAGTTTCACTGATTTACGTACTGCCTTGTGCTCTGCCCCTGTGTTAGGTACTCCTGATTACAGTAAGCCTTTAACACTCTATGTTCATGAGAAAGAAGGTTGCGCATTATCAGTTTTAACGCAACGATTTGGGGACAAGCAACGTCCCTGTGCCTATTTTTCGGCCATGTTAGATCCAGTGGCCAAGGCGTTACCTAGCTGTTTGAGAGCTACAGCCTCCGCAGCCGTTTCCATTCGCCAGTCTGCTGGATTGGTATTAGATAATACCCTCATTGTCATGGTGCCGCATGCAGTAGACACCCTCCTAAATAGAACGAAGACTCAACACCTCACGAGTGCCCGCCTTTCGGGGTACGAGTTGACGCTCTTGGCTAGCCACATACACATTAAGCGATGTAATACCTTGAACCCGGCGACATTGCTGCCAATTCCAGTAGAAAACGGTACGCAAGAGCAGCATGATTGTTTCCTCCGCACGGAGGAAGAGACGAGAGGCAGAGTTGATTTAAAGGATACTTCACTCCCGGACCCGATGGGATCCTATGGGTGGACGGTTCTTGTTTTAAGCTTCCCAATGGTGAAACGACCTCAGCCTATGCAGTCACTACCTTGTACACCGTTGTGGAAACAGCGCGTATTATGCATAATTCAGCTCAGGCAGCTGAATTGATAGCACTGACTAGAGCTTGTGTGTTGGCTGAAAGGAAAAGGGTGAATGTGTATACTGATAGTCAGTATGCGTTTGGAGTGGCTCATAGTTTTGGCCGCCTGTGGAAGGAAAGAGGGTTTCTCACATCCTATGGCACTAAGATACAACATGGCCAATTGGTAAATGACCTTCTTGAATCGCTCACCTTGCCCACTTAGATAGCGATTGTGAAGTGTAGTGCACATAAGAAGATTACTGATGATGTAGGTCAAGGAAATGCTTTCGCAGACCGGATAGCGAAAGAGACGGCTAGAGACGCTACAAGCCGCATGTATGTTGCGGGCTCTGCTAGATGGGTTACACAAGGAGGGATGTGTGAGAATACTGTGGACAGTGTGAAAACGATCCAGGCAGAAGCCACAGAGAAAGGATTGAGTAAATGGAAAGAGAGTATAGGAAGGTTGGATGTGACAGGGTGCTGGACAGACTTGTCAGAACATCAACGCTGGTTGTTACCAGATGCTTATGTACTCACAGTAGTTACCATGGCGCATGGTCCAGCCCACATTAGCGCTAAAAGTATATGCAAACTTCTAGCTCCGGTATGGCAGAATGTGGGGATCTCTAAATATGCAGACAATCTGGTTAAGCATTGTATTATATGCTTGATGCATAACCCGGGGAAGAGAACACCAACACCGGCAGGCCACTTTGCTCCCCCAATGTACCCTTTTGAGGTGTTGCAAATAGATTACATTCACATGGAACGATGTAACAATCTGAAGTATGTTCTTGTTGTGGTATGTGCCTTCTCCCGATGGATAGAGGCCTATCCCCATAAAGATAATACTGCTCTATCCACTGCAAAAGTCCTTTTGAAGGAGTTTCTGCCGAGATGTGGGTTACCCAGAATTATTTGGAGTGACAACGGAAGTGAATTTGTAGGTCAGATCATGCAGAAAGTGTGTGCAGGCCTTGGCATCAGACAAAAGTTCCACGCAGCAAACCATCCTCAGTCAGCGGGTTTGGTAGAATGCTATAATAGCACTCTTAAGCTTAAACTCGCGAAGATACAAGCCAGCACGGGTCTTGCTTCGCCTGATGCTCTGCCCTTGGACTAGAACAGCCACCCATTCCCGTATGGGGCTTAGTCCTTATGAGGTTGTATTTGGACGCCCTGCAAATGTTTGGGGAGTCCCAAGGCCGAAGAAATACTCAGAGATAGAGCATCCGTTGTTAATTGACTATTTGCATGATCTCACCACTAAATTACGTGTCCTTCACCAACAGGTACAAGATACTTTGCCTCAGGCTTCAACTGATCCTGGTCATACCATACGACCCGGAGATTGGGTCTGCATTAAAAACTTCCAGAGGTCGAAGAACTTGGAACCTCGCTGGAGAGAACCTCGTCAAGTACTGTTAACGACACTTGAAAAAAGAACTGGGTACATGGGGTACATTGCAAGATAGTGCCCCTACCATTGCCTTATAATCAGTGGGTTCGTAAACGAATTGGCGATTCTGAAAGCGAAAGGATACCAAGATATGGTCCGTTTAGCGATTCACACCTAGACTTTGCCAGATCAGAGGGAAAAGACGACGAGGTCGCCCAAGCAGCAATACCACCGGCATTGGAGTTGGACCCTACTGAACCACATCTCCTTTTCCCAGAACAAACTGTACCTGGTTACCGGAGGTACGATTTGAGGTCCAGACTGAACAAGAATACCTCAATAGTACCTCATTGACTTTGTCTTTATCCCGATTTCCACACGTTGCAGGGCCGTTATCGTAGTCTCAGAATTGTGACCCAAGGTGTGGCTCTAGGCCTGTGGGACTTGTAGGAAAATAAAAAGAACTACAGACAATCACAGCTTAGTGGAGCAGCCTCCCGTCACGGGCAACATTTAGAGATGGAAATGACTGTTCGAAAGGGAATGGACAAAATACAAACAATAAGCACGAAGCATTGTAAATTATTGCATAATCGTTTTGTGGTGGCTTTAATAATATTGATTTTAATGTGTATTATATTGTCTTGCGCAGGATGGGGACTACATGTAATTTTTACGCAGCCTATTCCCAAAGTTACCGTTGAAATGCATACACATGTCACTTTACCCCCTCATGTTGAGTCGAGAAGGAGTGAATTCCGTAACAACACATTTGTTTCTATGCTACACCAACATCAATTGGCTACTAATGCGACGAACTGTGGGTTTGTGGTCTTCTGCCAAGTTCGGTGAACACTGGAATACCATACATTACCCTTCCTTTTTCATTTAATGGTTCTTGTAGTGCATGGTGGGAATTGAGTGCCAGTTGGGTATTTTCTGGAGATGGTGATACCATTTATGTTGGCAGGACAGAAAAAGGATAAATGGGACGAATAGTGAGAAGTCAGAATATGCTAATCGCCAAACCAGATCTACGGATTTGTTTTTCCTGTCCTCTAATAAAACCTCTCGAAAAGGACAAACTTTTCTAGTGGTACCTGAACAAGCACCATTCTGTATTAGGAAAGGAGGGTTAGAATATAAAGGTACAAGCAAATGGCAGCATATTGTGACCTTGAATGGGACATACTTCGTGTGTGGAAATAAGGCTTACACTTCTCTACCTGGTAATTGGAGAGGCACTTGTTATATCGCTTGGTTGTTGCCACCTACATATATAGCGGATGCCAAGCATCATTTACAGAAAAGAAGGGTGGTGTCTGACCAGGATGCGTCAGGACAAAAAGTCGGGGATGTCTTGAAAGGACTCCTTCCATCCTGGGGCCCAATAGCCAACAGTAGAGACATAAGACAACTAATTTGAGTTGTAGAAGCCACTGTCAATGAAACAGCTGGAGCTTTGAGTAATCTCACTGCAGAACTCGTTGCTGACCGCCTTGTCACGCTTCAGAACAGGATGGTATTAGATATTATTCTTGCTGACCGTGGGGGCATATGCAAATTGATCGGATCTAGCTGTTGCATTTATATTCCAGACAACGCCCCTACAGTATACCAAGCCATCTCTAAACTACATAAGATCGCTGAGTCCGTTCACCAGGATGAAGGGAATTGGTCTCTGATGGGATGGTTTTGGGGACTACTGTCTACATGGGGATGGAAGATTCTTACGTTTGTCGGATCGACTTTGGCTATTCTCTTCTCATGTTGCCTTTGCCTACAATGTGGTCCCGCTATATGCGGGCTCTGCGCCACCCTGTGTGTTCCAAATCCTATATCCCAGAAAGCAGAAAACACAAAAATAATGCTGCAACAACAGCTTGTAGATTTCATGACTATTGAAATCAATTCTGATTAACAACAGCCTGTGTGTTTTTGCCTGAGTAATGGCAAAAGGAGGGTCTGAGGAAATTTGATTACGGCCCCATCTTGCGTATTGACACCATTGTGATGTTGCCCTCACTCAGGCGCCATGACCTTCGTAGCGTTTCTTCGTACTCTGAACTGTAACATGTTAAATGACCTTTTTCCTGTCTCTCTGAGCAAAGTACATTCTGGGACCCGGCTCGAAGCAACTAATTTCCGTGATAACCATCTATTGACCCTTGGTGTTCCTTCTCTGCCTTCCCTTTGTTTTACGAATCACCACCTGCATCACGCAAACACGTTCTGTTGTAAATTAATTAAACTTAGGAATGCTCATGCCACCTGGCCTATAGGGTCAGGTAGAGAACACGACCCTAGGGAAGGAATTTCTATTACCTGTTATCCTGTATTATGTAAAAGGAATGTTTGCTAGTGAATGACTTGTTTTTGCACATTGAAGGCGTTGTTGCTTTAGGGGATTTAAGCGCTATAAAAGACTGTGAGCCACGGATTGAAGTGACAGTCTCCTGAGAACCTACCACTGATGTACGTCTAGGACAACTGTACCGAGCTGCAGCTAATAAATTGAAGTTCCTATGCCAACAGAGTGTTCCGTGTCTCTGTACAATTAAGCAGGCAAACTCAGAAGATTTCAGGCGTACCCTGCGCCGCCAGGCCTAATTCAGCCTGGTTCTTCAGGATTATCTCTCTATCTTCCCAGGTGTACTTTATAAGTATATTCAACATTGTTCTGGATAGGCCTGGGCGAATATTTCGTTCCGTTCGCGGAAATTGCGATAATTAGACATTTTCGCGTTCAGCGGAGTGCGCGAAAATGTCAAAATTTACTGTTTCCGCAGCTTGGCGATAATTTGTTTCTTGCTCGCGCTGTAAAATAATACATTCTCGCGCGCACGCGATCGCCTTACCTGAATCCCTGCGTTCGCCGACAAGTTTTTTTGATCCGGTCGCGTTCTCCATGAGATGTTGTATTGTTTTTAGCCATTTGCGCTGTCTCGCGACAGTTCGCGCCCGCAGTGACGTCATGCGTAACGCGATCACGTCTTTCTTCTCGCGATCATGCACCGCGAGACAACTCAAAACAAGATGGCCACGCCCGCAAGCAACCACATGGGTAAGTTGGCGACCCGCAACCATGCAGAAAATCTCGCGAACATGCGGGAAAAAAACTTCTGCATTTTCGCGATATTTCCGCTTGTTTGCGATAATTTTAAACATTTTTGCGATAATTTGCAAAAGTTAATTTCGCAAATTCCGCCCACCCCTAGTTCTGGAGCTATTGGCTGAGTTCATCCAAGACTATTAACCAATTTCTTACATGCAGTTCCACATATTGCGTGTATGTCCTGGTATGTCCATGTCAAATATGGTATGTGGGCAGTACGACATTTATGGCAAAGAAAAGAGTACTTGAGCATATGCGTGCCATAAATAAAAACGACACTCATTATCCTATTGCCAGACATTTTGAGTTGTTCCATTTGTCTAACAGTTCCCTGCTTAGTTATTTTGCGTTGGAACAAGTCCACACTGGTCCTAGAGGAGGTAACAGAACTTTACTTTTACGTAAACGAGAATCCAGGTGGATAATTGAACTTGAAACTAAGTACCCGAAGGGCCACAATCTTGATGAAGAATTGAGTTCACATTTACGTTATGATTAAGACTGGTTTCAACCTTGGGATATGAGCTATTTTGATGTGACTGCATGTATTCTTATTCTTACTGTTTGACACTTTTAAATTATGTGTATTATTTTGTGTGATCAAGACAGCTTGGCTGTCGAAACGTGTAACCTTGCTGAATAAATTTCTGGTTTCATTCTGAGCGCGAGTCTTTCTATGAAGAGGATTGAGACCTGCCCGGTTTGACTCGCCACCTGTCTATGGGCCACGGACTTTGGTAATCTTGGTCGTTTTGTGTGCACATATATATAGATATATATATTTTCACTCCTCTTCCCCTCGGTACAGCCGCCGCTCTCCAAACCAACGGGTGCGCCGTCGCCAAAGGACCACCCAGGAACGGTCCGTAATATTGCGCTTTCTTTCTCCCACAGGCAAAGATTGACGACGCTATGTTCTGGCCAAATAATTTAATGGGACAGCTTGAAATATATATACCGTAATTGCACATATATTTCATTTTTCTCGATGGGGGAGCACAACCCTTCTAATGCCAATGTTCTGAGTTCATGGGCAAGCTGCTTGTGAGTCTGTCATAGTGTTCCCAATGATCTACTGTTCTCACCTGAGGTGCAAAAACCTCTGGGGTTATACACTGTCTGCGTTAATACACTATGCACACTGTTGCATTGTATTGGGCTGGGCCTGACAGGTATTATAATATGATTGTAGAACTGCTTGGTGAGCTACCAAGCCCAAGACTTCTGGATGAGGACAGCCATAGATTGGATGAGGTGTTCATAATCGACAAGATCACTGGTGATGTCTCTCTAGTGCAGTCCAGGAAGATGCGTGGGCACAATTGTTCACAATACTAGTGGTTGGATCAGTGGGTAGTTCGCAAGATACAGAATGAGGCTAGGGCAGATGGGGGTTTGACCAACTGTCCAAGGAATGCAAGCATATCTTTAGTACACAAGAAGGGTAGCCCAGTGGAGGCATGTTCTTCCTTGTGTCCTATCCAATCAAAATGCTGGCCAACAAACAATTATTGGTGGTGACTGCTATTATTCACCCGGATGAATAAAGATTCCCCAGAGGTCCAACAGGCCGAACCTCTGTATGCTTTAGGAGAGAAAACTGAAAAACCCTGTCACAATCTTTTGGCTAGACCCCGAGAAGGTGTTCCATTCAATATAATTGAGCTTTCTCACAGTGGTTCTACAGAACATCGCTTTGGGTGGTACTCCTGCATTCATATCAGATGATGTTCATGTAGGTAAATGGCAAATTGTCACATGATCCATGAGAGTTGTAGCTGGCACTGGCACTGGCACCCCAACACTGTGTCTTTGTGAGCCCCATGATGAAGTATGCCACCCTTGGATGGGTATGAGTAAGTTCATACATTTGAGACTGATGTTTTGGTTTGGGACAGATAACTTGGAGTATTCTATGCAGTGCTACCAATGTCTGCCCCATTGACACAAGAGCAGAGTGTGCATGATGGCCTGGAAAAAATACAATCACCTTCAACCTCACCCAACTCTAATGCCCACACAAAAAAGTGTTTGTCTATGGCAGCACATCCTCAGTTAACATTGCTGGTGATTTTCTTACAATGATCTCTCACTTCAAACAATCCATTGAAGTTCATTTTTTATAACCCACAATATAACACACTCCTCAACTGTAAAGCATCAGAGGTGCTGCTCTTTACCTTTGCAATTCGCATACAACAGTGCAATGTTGATCGCATGCTGAAAGTATACAGTGGTATTAACGGCAATGGATTCTTAAAAGGGAAGCACATCTTTCTACACATCTTTATCTTGATACTACCCACAGCACTGTGATAGGGAAGAATTCCCTTCCATGTGGAAGAACTGGTAGAAGAGTTTAAAATAAGCTTGATGCAGGATGGATCATCATCAAAGGTGAAGGACCCACTCCAAAGGTACCATCATAGTAATTGCTCGCAAACCAAAATATCAGGGCAATGACAATGCATTGACATACGGGTGCTGAACAGAGCAATTAAGAGGGAACATCACATTATGCCAACATTCAGTAATCTCATAACTGATGCAAATGCAGCCAAGTGGTTCTCAAAAATTGCTCTGAAAGACAGATATCATATTTTAAGACTACAGAAAGCCTCAAGATACATTACCACTTTTCCCACAAACATTGGGCTCCAAAGACATAAATGCCTCCACTTTGGGATTTCAGGTGCCGCAGATTTGTTCCAGAACTGCTTTAGAGAAGTACCATCAGCCCTTCCAATTGGAGTAAATGTGAGCATTGATATTCTGGTATATGCTAATTGATTGCGCAACACAAGAGCCCTAATCCAAAGATCCGTAAAAGTGGTACGAATTTCTCAAAGTGGAGATTGATTTCTTTAGGTACAAGTTCACCTCTGAAGGTGTCACCTCGAATCTCAAAAAAAAGATGCTCCATAAATGCACTTCCATCACTCCAAAACATCTCAGAAAATCATTGTTTTCCGGGAATAGTGACATACTGTGGGTGATTCCTACAGAACTCCACAGTTCTCACGAAACTACTGTGCAACCTTCTTAAATCAGATTCCATCACCATGAGGGTCTGATTTGATGAAAACGGGATTGCTTTTCAAAAGAGAAAAGATGGACTGTCGCAAAAATATCAAAGAATCTTTTGATCCCTCCAAGCTGACCGAGTTAGTGGTTGATGCCAGCCCCATAGGCGCCTTTCTCCTTCAACACCCGGATAATGTGGGCTCTGGTAACATACACTACTAAAACGCTGATCAGCGCAGTGATATTTATATATTTTAAAAGAGGCTATTGCAATCCAGTGGGGGTGCAGACACCTCCATGTATTCCTGCATGATAGTAACTTTAGAGTTTACGCAGACCCCAAATGACTAATCCCTGATAGAGCGTCTTGAGATTTTGAAAGTTGTAGGGGTGCATCATATTCACCGTTAGTCAGCACCCTGCATATTAATCAATGTATGTTTAGAAGTGCCATAGAAATGTATTGCTGTAATCATTTAACATTGAGGTGATTAGGAATGTAATAATGCTTTGTGAAGATTAACGTTGCTAGTTATCGTGAATGTATTCAATAAAACGAACAATCATTAGTTTTGTACGATGCAATGTATTAGGTTAAACGTGTGTCATGTTAAAGTCATACGTGTAGGGCGCTTATTTACTTACATGAGAATAGTGAACTAATGCTTAGAGGGTGATTTAGTAGTGTGTTTAATTTTGTAAAGGCCCGATCGCATATACGTTAGGAGAGAAGGCCTGTTCATTTCTTATGTTAGCTAATGTTGTAGGCCGAAAATGATTCCCTTGGTAAAGGCTTTGGGTTGTAGAGGAATGTAAATTCTTAAGACGTGAAATGTTTCTTCTCGTTCCCATGTTTCTGTTGCAGGTGCAAGGACATTTAGCTCGTTAGTGAGAATAGGTCTTTGTTTTAGGAGTTAGGATGCTGTGGGAAGCCAACAGGGGAGTGTGTTGGAATGTGAAGAATTTACTTCTGGCGAGAAAAGGTGCCTGGGACCCAAGGTCAAGCTAACAGACGTTGGACGACAGACAATTTCTGATGGAAAATTACAGAGAGAAGACCTGGCCGAAGAGGTGTGCCGAAGGGCGTGTTCTATGATTTTGGGGTTTTGTATTAGGGACAGTGCCCCGTGGGTTGAGCAGATGAGGATTAGGTGGGAAGCTAGAAGGAGCATCTTAGATCGAGCTCTGACTAAGTGAATGTACTTCTTAGGAAGTCTTCACTTCTGACACCTTTTCTTTGATCCTCTTGCTTGGGATGGGATTGTTAAGTAGGGATGTCACCTTAGAGTTAGTGTAGGGATAGAATCGTTTTTCCTTTGACTAATGATTCCCAAAATAGACATTAGCCTGACGATTATTTTCCTGATGCTTTTAGAATCTGTAATTTTTTTTGTTTTGAGCCGAATGAGAATCTTGCGTAGGCTTACTTTTGTGTTAGTGCCTATTTACCTTTTGCACCTTGTATTGAGGTGTTTATATGTTGAGATGTTTTTGATCGTAATAAAATCTTTAAAATTTTAGATTCAGAGTCAGTGATCCTTTTCAAATTAAGTCTAATTGTGGTAGTTATATTTTGATAATTGTGTTCATCCCCTCTCCGCTATTTGGCAGATAAAAAGATCCTGGCGACCTGTGAAGGATTCTTGGAGACAACCAGGTAGGCAAGAATCCGACCCTAGCATCCCCTTGTTCCAAGCTCAGCATTTGAGCCACACCCATGGACCAAAAAGTGCATACTGCAGCTGTGGAAATATAACTTTGACATCATCAACACGCCACACAATTAAGGCAATCCAGCAGACTGCCTTTCACAAGATCCCCACTGAGAAATGAGAGAAGAGGAAGAACAGATCACTGAAACATAATAGAATGTTCGAATTACAATTCGCACCTAAAAACAACATTCAATCACGCTGGAGGAAATCACGGCTGCTACTCACACTGATGAATGACTGACCACTGCAAAGGACACCACCCTCAACAACACATGGCAATCAATAATGCAAGCATATTCATACAGACCCCTCTGGAAGCTATATCCACCATATAGCCCCTCTTCAATGTGAGAGTAGAACTCCCAGGAGCCAGAGAAGGGATATTATTATGACACAACTGAATTGAGATACCCAAGTCACTAGTCCCAACAATGCTGCAACTCACCCATAAGTTCATCAAGGTGGGGTGGTGAAGACAAAAATGGGTCTAGGACAAAACATGTTGTTACATATGTGAGCACCCTAAACAAAGTCCATTTCATCGCTGCATTTGAGAAAGACAAAACAGTGGGCAATATTTACATTTCTACCTTAATTACCAACCCACTTCCAACAAATTTGCAAAAAGTACCTTTGCATAAATGTGGCTCACTTACCATTTGGAGGACTCTATATACCGTACTACTCCTCATAGAACCCTTCACTGAGATGCATGAATTGGTTCAGAGTCAACAGTGAGTGACTAATGATAAAGTTAGCAAGAAAAAGCAAGCCACAATCAACAAGTGTTAGAAGGTGGTTCTGACACTATGGGCCGCCCGGATTTTTTGATTTTTGAGCACCTAATTGTTGAGCTTTTACTGTGGGGGAGCCTCATAAGTTGGGACTCACCCACAGTGAACTCAGGATGTAAGAGACTGCATGGGGATTTTACTGATGTTCCCCTGGCTTGACCAGGCCACTGCGCAGCAGCTGGAGTAAGGGACACCGGGCTGGTTACAAGCAGACACATGTGTACATGCGTGTGCACACGTGTACGGGCTGCGCAGGGGAGATTCCTAGCGTGCACAGTCCAGGAGCAGCTACAAAGTGAATGGTGTGGCAGGACTTATGCAGTATTGGATGGTGATATGGAATAGGCTTTATACGCTGGAAAGAAACATGCCAGGGAAAGTCAGTGTGTTTTACTGTGTTTTCACTTCATTATTTCCCTAAGGGAATGTGGGGCCCATGGCTAAATTAACTTCCACAAGGCCTACAGTTTCCAGACATGCACTAAAGTCCATTGTATTGGAGGTGAAAAGAAGTATTCTGCAGAGTCCAAAGTCATATTTGTACTGCTTTTGGGTCATCCAGAACTGTCATATTTCTGTGAGCCAGCCAGGACCAGACCCAGGCTGAGGGCTGACCTCAGCTGGATGGATTGATAACCTTTCTTCCACAAGCTAGGGCCTCCTCTCCACGAAGAGAAGATGGGAGGGGCTACAGGCTCATCCATTAGCAGCTGTCACTGGGTGCCAGGCACCAGGCTGCACCAAGGAGGGAAGGCAGTGTGGGCGAAAGGGGCTTCAGAGACACTGGATGACACCATTTTTAACAAACCCAGAGGCTGGACAAGAAGGAGGGAGCAGGGGCAGGGACGTGATGTGTCGCTGTTTGATAGGACCAACAGAGACTTCCTGCCAGCCCCCTACTCAACTTTTAAAAAGTGCCTGCACAGGAAGAGAAGCTCTCTGGGGTGTGTGCTCGGCTGAGGCTTAAGGTGCTGGAGCCTGGCGCAATGGGCAGTTGGAAGGAGAGACCCCCTGACTGCCCCCAGGACCCTATCAGCACCAGAAGAAGAGCCCAGGACTGGTGTACAGAAACAGGGGCCTCTGCGCAGGGACAAGAGGGGCCCAGAAAGAGAGCCTGGCGAAAGGCTGGCGCAGGGAGCCAGTGAAGACAGCACACTGCTGAATCTACGCTCTCAGAGTCCCAGAGGGCAGAGGAGAGTGTTCCCAGTGGCGGGGGCTGGTGAAGAGGAGCATGAAGCGCCCCATAATGCGTCGCCAGGCATTTGGAAATCTGCAGTTTTGGTGCTTTGTGGCCCCCAGAGGAGGGGGTCACACTCACGTGTGAAAAGGGGTGCAGGGGGCTGCAGGAGCAGGTGCTGGGGAGCTGTTGGAGAGGCCCAGTCTTCCCCCCCCCCCCAGCACGAAGAAATCTGCCATTTTGGTGCCTGGTGGCCCCCAGAGGAGGGGGTCACCCTCACGTGTGAAAAAGGGTGCAGGGGGGCTGCAGGAGCACCGCAGTCTCCCCCAGCATAAAGAAGAACAGTCCACCCCTAAGTTTCACGGGGCATCTGAAAGAATAACCTCTCAAGGGCTCAGCCAGCCTTTAACACCTTCTAGGCTGGAACTTATGTTCTACAGCTGAGGGTGTACTATGAAGTGCATCACGGAGTGAAGGGCTGAGTTGGGGGATGTCTGGAGAAGGGCATCCCCTGGAGGTGAAGTGGTGTAATTGCACCAAAATGCATTTACTATTGGTTATTTCTTTTTCGGTGGACTGAAAGTCACATGTGTAAAGTGAAGTGCCTGTGTAAGGTGATGTTAAGCTAAATGGAGTTATGTTGCTGGACCTTCCTGCTAGGGGGTCTGGTTGCATTTATGTAATCCCATGCTTTTACCTGTGATTCCTTTTAAAGTGAAGAGGCACACTGCAGGAGAAGTGTAGTTGCCAGGAGTACTTCTTTTGAAGGGACTGTAAGTCACATGTGTAAGGAGATGTCATAAGCCAAGTGGGGCTATGTTGCCAGACAGTCCTGCTAGGGTGTCTGGCTGTATATGCGCAATCCTGTGATTTCATCTGTGATGCCTTTAGGGGCTGTAATTGCAATGCATTCAAATGATCAACCAAGGTGATGAGTACTGTCATTCTAAAGTGTGCGTAAACATGGATTCTTGCTGCTGCGCTTAGGTGAAGACCCCAGACTGCTAGCCCTTAAGATATAGAGGTGCATACTTTATGGTCAGTAGGAGATGCTCAGTCAGGGTCATGTGTCACCAAGGCAGGTTTACCCCTTTTTAATGCTTGTTGAGGTAATGGGGTGGGTCGCCACTGGGATGGTGTCAGTGCGCAGGGCCCTTGCTCCAGGTTATGTTCAACTAACTGCATTGGGGGCAACTTGATGTGTATACATGGGAGTGGTGGTACTAGACCCCACCCCCCCCTGCGGGAGGGGTGGAGATGTTATGCAATGTCACAAAGTAATTCCATCAGCTTATGTATATTTGTAAATTGGTGCATAGTATTGAGTGGTGTGTGTGTTTAATAAATGTACTCTTACTTTTATAAACCAAAGTACAGACTGGACAATCAATTATTGAGTGTTATTGTTGTGCACCTGCAAATGGCGATTACTAGCCCACACCACCTCCCTTGAGTAAGCCTCAGACTGCTCTGCAACGCTACCCACTGAGAGTCAGGCGCTACAATTGGTTGTTTGGTTCCCAGTGAAGGACAAATGTAGTCATGTTATTTGTGCAGGCCTCACAGATGCTTCCTCGTTTTCCAACAACAAGCATTTGCAATGCAATCGGTCTCGCCTTTGGGACCTTATATGTATTTAGCTATGCAGCACATTAGCCTGGCTGCTGAAACATCTACTGTTTTTTAACATGGAGGGAAAGTGAGCACCAAACTGCGTGGCACACCCGGTATGGGAATACATGGAGAAAAATATTGCCTTTCAGAGGGAAATGGTACAGTCCAAAGCTCTGTTTTTAATATAAAAGCAGGGCCTTCGGTGGTCACATCACTGAAAATACAAGATTTAAAAAAGAAATTGTGTCTATGGGTGCTTGTGGAGGACAATGTCTATGGACTGGAATCTAGAGGATGCTAAAGTCTTTCTGGTATTGTACTGCCCTCTGCTGGTCGTTTTATATCAAGAAAGTTAAATAGAGGCAGTTGCCAGAAAAATAAAAAAAAGAAAGTTCCTCAGCAGAAAGCAAGTCTGGTATTTTACTGAGCTCTGCTGGTCATTTTCTATCAAGACAGTTAAGTAGAGGCAGTATAACAGAAAAAAAGTTTCTACGCGGAAGCAGACAAGTCCTAGGGCTGATCTCCAGAGCCCACAAAGTACATACACATATGAGTATATACTAAAGTATATGTACTAAAGTATATACAAAAGTATATACAAGAGGTCTCGAAGTCTCGACCTAAAACTCTGAATTAAGAAGACTGTGTTCTTCACTGTGGCTGATTCCCTACAAGCAAGTTCAGACCAAAATGTGACACCCTCCAGTGGATTGCCATAATGAGACAAGTAACATAATGATTTTGGCTAAATGAGGTGAACTCAAAACATATAATATTTGAAGAGGCTAAAAGGCATGGGAATGAGCGCAACACACTCCTTAGAGAGGAAGGCTATTGCCTGTGAGGGGGAGACAGAGGAGTTCTGCCCGTGAATAGCACAAACAGATTCAGAACAACTCAATCTGGGGGTACCCCTCCAGTCTTTATTGGTTTGTTTTCTTATTGTAACACTGCAGTTTTTCTATAACTTTGCCTTTTCGATGCTTAATAGACAAAATGTGTAGGATGAAGTATCAGTTCTGATATTCTGGCCTCTTAATAAAAATGATTTAAACATAGAACGCCGCAATCCCAGACACCACAGGGCAGTGGCATAAAGAACCCCACTGAAACTACACCTCCCGAAATCATGAAAGATTGCAGGGTTTCTTTCAACAATCCCCACTGCCATTTGTGGTCGCAGCCTACCTTGTCTCAGTACTATTGAGACTTTGACGTTCAGACTCTTTATTATATATTCTGTTAACCAGGTTGTTTTATTTTGTTTTTAATACATTTTTGAGAGGTGTGTTCTGAGCATATATCTGAATGGGTGTGGGCATTACTTGATCCGGTGCTGTGACTCTTGCTCCTGTGGGCAAGTTTATTGTGTCCTAGTGATGTCAGCAAGGTCATAAAATAAATGGACAAAGCACGAAAAGTGTTGATACGTGCTGATGGACACCGGAACACCCGTGCCCATGCCCAGCTACATGGCAGGCCGCATAGTAAGTGACACCACAACACACACCTGCTAGTTGGAGGTCAGTGCCAAATTGTTAAAAGTATTTCGAATTAATGTTCCCAGGACATCCAGAGGCATGGTTCTTTATATCTTTGCCAATAATGACTTGCAGAGGAGTAGTTTACATGATGTATTGGGGCTCATGCTGATGAAGCGTGGTGTTGCATGAGAGTGGGGGAACACGTCGTGTTCCAGTTTAGGGCTATGGCACATTGGAAGGACTGGCACATGACCTCCAAGAAAGTAGTGTATGAGGGTCATGATGGCCCCAGAGAATGTATTAAGATCTGAGAGCAGTGGTTTTAACACTTTGGACTAAGCATTGCTTTGTGAGGATACGAGGTCAATGGGAAATTGCCTGGACATGTATCCTGATACTATTGCCCGGTGTACGGCTGGAAATCTCAACACCATATACACAAAGACACAATGCCTTCATCTCATGCAGGATATTCGGCGCGGTCAGTGGTTGATCACTGTTATGGATTGAGCTCTTCATTTGCAATGAATGTTTCAGATGTTGGGGGGACATAGCAACATTACCTTTTAGGAGGATGTCCAGAAAGTGACGATGATGAGGCTTAGGTGATGAGGTGACAGTCGTAGTGTGGCCCAGTGTCAAACCCCCTTTCAGGGGGTTGGGGGCTAGCAGGGGTTACTAGGCACAACCAACGGGGTTGTGGCCTTTTTACTTTTGCTATACCGTGGCCCAACCTATTATGGGTCCTGAGTAACTGGTCTAGCACTGGAATTTCAGTGATGGGTTTCGAGCAGTCCAAGGCTCTTCGAGGGAGAGGTAGGTGTGAGCATACTCAAGCGCAAGACTCAAAGTACAAACAGTAACTGTAATAAGCTGCCTGTGCAGTCAAATACTTGATTTTGTATCAAAGCACTATTTTGATATAAACACACAAAGTATAGAAATAATACACTAAATAATATCCATAGTCTCTTAATATCAGTGTGCTATTCCTGGGCGGTTCCCTTTGTCCCTTCTAGTGGGGCTGGTTATTCTCCATTAAATAATGGAGGTGGCTTTCAGGTGTTGTCCATGCTAGCCACCACACAAAAAACTCTAAGGTTGGCCTTGAGTGAACATCTACAGCACTGCCCTCTAGGTTCATGCAAGTCCCCGACAGGCCTAATGATGCCAAATAGTCTTACCCGACTCGAGTGCAGTAGGACCAGGGTGTGTCTTCATGGACTCCAGTTTCCTGATGCTGATAGCCTGCGACCTCTCACAATCTTTTCCTGATGATGCATCAGGCTTACTTGGTCTCTGACTGGCCCGCTGTAAGTGTTCTTCACAGCAGCCTTGGTACCACGATCTAGGGCGACAGCCCAGTCTTCACAATACCTCCCCCCCCCCCCCCGGCACACAGGGAGCGATATCACTTGCACAAGGGCGAAAGCTGGCACAAACGCTAAGCCGAAATTTCACAGGGGCCTCCTCCTGGCACTAGGGAGTTGTTGACTTCGTAGACACAAGGGCAACAGCCCTAGTTTCACTGTATCCCCCTTCTGGCACATGGGCAATAGCTCAGTTTCACTGCGACCCCCATCTGGTACATGGAGTCGCCAACATTGCAAGAAAAGGTGGGCGGCACACTTGCAGCAATCCCAACCAGACTGGGTATCTCACACTTCGCTCACAGGGATCTTCTCAGCAAGGTCCTTACTGGGACTTGCTACCTTCAAGTGCTCTCCTCCTCACATGCTGTTCTTGTCAGGCAGGCAGAAGGCTGATGCTCCATGCTCAGAGCAAGTGGTCTGACTTCCTGGGTGATGGCTCCTCACCCAGCAGGGAGGCTAGCAGCCCTTGATCCATAGTCCTGGTTCCAGCAGTTAGAAGTCTTGTGATGTTCTCTTCTGTTGTACAGTGCTGTGAGCAACTTGTGGGACTCATGCTTCTACCTTTAAGATCAAATCCAGACACAGATGTGATTTAATGTCTGGTCTTTTGAAACTCCAGTTGTGGGTCTCGACGTCTTTGAAGTGCCCTCCCCCCTGTCCTGTTCTTTGTCAAAGGGACAGTCTGCCACAGCAGGAGTGGCTCCAGTTTTGATTGATCCACAACACAGGGCTAGGAAGTAACTGGGGATCACACCTGGCTCTATGCCTCCACAGAAATATGCCTCAAAAAGGTCCAAACTCCTAATCCTTCCCCTTAATCATGAATCCCTGGTCCTACAGTGACAACCTTATCAGAGACCTTAGATGTGTGAAGGCGATGCTCTGCTCCCCTTCCTTCAATCTGAGTGTTGGCCACAGGAAACAGTTCAAAGTTTCTATCTTGGTGCCTGAAATCTGCTCTTCCTCTGTGCTGGCTCAACAGAAGGAGAAAAGGAAACACAACAGACTCCATGTGGGCGGAGTTGATTGTCCCACTGCTGGAACACTGTATGGCGGTGCAGTTGTGGTTGATTAGCAGCTCGTAACACCATTCCAAGTAGTATTGCAGGATCAGGATATGCCGAGTTTCTGTTTATTATCAAACACTGCTCCCAACTTTTAGATCAAGGTGATTATGTGCTATGCAGGCGGTGCCCTGAGCTGCCCGGATTTGCAGATAATAGCCCTCAAGCTTAGCCCTTTTGAGGACAAAATGATAAACCAATATGAGGTTTCTTTAAAAATGAGTTTAGGTTCTATTCTCATTCATAAATTGAAATAAATTCAGCAATGCACCCTCGGCACTGGGTTGTGCTTTCTGCAATGCTTTATTTGACCTGAAGTGGCGCTGTCTGTATGCTTGTGGATGGCGCTGAATAACTACAAAGGAATCGTAACCAGAACAAGAATAGTCTGCCCTCCCTAGCAGTCTAGCGTGTGCTGCTGAGACTGTGCCGACTTCCTGGAACAATATGCTTAGTTTGTATTTGCTGTCCATGTGTTTTATCAAGTGTAATACAATGGCTTTTAAGTCATGCCTTAAAAATTTCATGATTGGTCTAAAAAATTAGAGCCGGTGCTTTCCGGTGCTGAGCACCGGCACTTAATTGGTAAAACAACACACTTCGGACAGAAGAAACCAGCAAAAACCCTGCCAACTACAAAAGGCTCGACAGTTGGACCTCCTGCCCTTCCTGACAACTGCAAGGCCTCCAAGTACCCCCAGAAGCCCTTCCAGCCTTCACCAATCACCCTGGACCTCCCTTTGGTCCAGAGGCTGTAGTCCCCAGCATCCACCGGTAAAGAAACCGCATTGGTCGAGGACCGGCACTTGTGTCGACGCAACTCTCCATTGCCAACGAAACTCCAAAGAAACCACGTTGGTTGAGGACAGTCATTTGTGTCAACGCAGCTCTCCACCACCAATGAAACATTGCAGCCCAAGGCCTCCACCAACCTGAGGGATCTTCGCAGCATGACGACCCATGCGGCAAACAGCCCCATTCCTGTGAGCCTGTACCTTCCTGCTGGTAGTCCTGATGACTAACAACTGCACTGACCGCACAACCACCTCTCCTTTATGACAGTCTGCCCTATAAATCCATCTGTGGGCTGAACGCTGTTGGTGAAACCTCCACAACCAGTGTCCTCGACTCCTGCACTCCTGCTACAGGCCCAGCCCTACTCCTGAGGTGCCTGAGTCCTGGACTTCCGAACATCTTCATCCAGCCGGAGCAGAAGACCTCCAGCCTTTACAGGTAGCGTGGTCAACCAAAACTCCCTGGCAGAGTCCTCATTCCAGCAACTGCGACTGTTGGCTTGGTGGTACAACCCCCCTCCCCCAAGCCTGCATCTTCATTTCAGCAACCGCAACTGCTGCGTTGGTGTTGCTCCCATAGAACCTCAGTGACTTTCTGCTAGTGATCGCGACGGTAACTGTGTTGGCGTTCTACTCAACTAGAAGAAAGCCCATACTTCTCCATTGCTTTCTGCACCGATTGCTAAATATTCAATGGTATTGGCTGCCGACGGCGTGGATACGAAAGTACTGCATACTTTGAACTGCATTGTTTTTATTTTGATCCCTAGTCTACAAAGTATTTATTGAAGTATTTTACACTGTACAAAGTTTATTCTTATTTTAAATCTTGCTTCTCCAATACATATAAGGATTCCTGTTATTTTTCTACATCATTAGTCTCAGATTTATTCTTGAGTGCATGTCTTGTTTATTGGCTCAGTGTGTGACAACAAATGCTGAGCACAACCCCGAGATAAGCCTGTCTGCTCGCCCCCACACTACCAAACAATAGAGCATAAGTGCTATCTATTTTACCACTAAACACCTTCATGGGGATTCTTGGTCTCTCTGCATAGTATACTTCATTTTAGTGCACTGTACAGAAAGCCAGCCTCCTACAAACACGCTATCTGCTGGAAAGGCCTGAGAACCCAAATTGTTGATAGAAGATATCTACAAGACAATGAAGACCTCAGACTAATAATTAACAGGCACATGCATCAAAAATGCCATTTGCGATTCCTTATTAGCGAAAAATAAGGATTCGCTAATAAGGAAGCGCGAATGCCTATGCATGTAGGAATCGCTGTGAAAATAGTGATTCCTACAAATTCCTTAATTGCGACTCGCTATTAAGGAATGGCTCCCAATTCATTCCTATGGGTCTACTGGCATAAACTTTGAGTATAAGAATGAAGGCAGAGATTTATCAAGCCTTTGCGTCGTCCCTGAACAAGGTGATGCAAGGATAACGCAAAGACTTCAGTAATATGTGCAAAGCTGCGCAAGGGATGATATGCGATGCCTTGAGTAGCTGTGTAAAAAAATGCAATGCAATGCAGCCACTTGCACTGCGTTGTGTTACATTTTAAGCTCTGAGGCATTCCATGGATGGAGCATTAGGCATTCCTGTGCATCCCCACATAGTTTTGTTGCAATCCTAGATTTACTGACGTCTGTAAGCCTGGGATTGAGCCAAAATAGTACGCCACCCCTACCATGGTGTAACGAGGAGAAAATATTTGTTCTTATTATTATTTCCTCTTTCTAAGTAGATGCATTGTACATCAGGCATGGAAAGAAGAAAATGCCTCTAACGATTGTTTTTGTGCAGGAACATAGGCAGCCTTGCCGTAAGGTGCACGGGTGCCTATTGGTGCTAGGCGATACCAAAGGGGATGATGGACGGAGCGTTAGAGCAAATCAAACACTCACCCCCAGTCAACTGATCTGGGTTTAATCCATCATCATTCTTTAGCTCACTCCACCACCCCAGTTTAGACATGGCCATATGCAAATCAGTTTGACCCTGTGCCTCATGGGAACAGTCAAGCCCGAACTGCCAAGCCATGTCTTCCCTGGACCGGTAAAAAAGCATCCTGGGACCGGTTTCGGGTTTATAACCCTCGTCAGCCAGGCTATCTTGAATCCAGTGGCAAAGTGAGCAAGGGACCCACGTCTGGGCATACCCTGCCAACTTAGGGCGAACAAAGCGATACCAAAGGGGATGATGGACGGAGCGTTAGAGCAAATCAAACACTCACCCCCAGTCAACTGATCTGGGTTTAATCCATCATAATTCTTTAGCTCACTCCACCACCCCAGTTCAGACATGGCCATATGCAAATCAGTCTGACCCTGTGCCTCATGGGAACAGTCAGCCCGAACTGCCAAGCCATGTCTACCCTGGACCGGAAACAAGCATCCTGGGACCGGTTTCGGGTTTACAACCCTCATCAGCCAGGCTATCTTGAATCCAGTGGCAAAGTGAGCAAGGGAACCACGTCTGGGCATATCCTGCCAATTTAGGGCGAACAAAGCGATACCAAAGGGGATGATGGACGGAGCGTTAGAGCAAATCAAACACTCACACCCAGTCAACTGATCTGGGTTTAATCCATCATCATTCTTTAGCTCACTCCACCACCCCAGTTCAGACATGGCCATATGCAAATCAGTCTGACCCTGTGCCTCATGGGAACAGTCCAGCCGAACTGCCAAGCCATGTCTTCCCTGGACCGGAAACAAGCATCCTGGGACCGGTTTCGGTCAGCCAGGCTATCTATTGATGCTAGGCAGCACAGTTTGCCAGCGCAAGGAGAGAGCAGAAATGCTCTGTATCTTTGTAAATATGGACCATTTCTGCTCACTGCCTTTCATGCAACACAGCGCAGCAACTTTGCTTGCTGGACTGCGTTGCATGAAAGATTGGTAAATGTGCTCATCCCCCCACGTGCTGTGGAGAGTGTGAGAGGAGGCACAGCCGTGCATGACTACTTATTCAATAACCTGAACCTAATCAACAGCACTGGCAAAACGAAAAGTGAGGGGGCCTCCCTGCACGGTACGAAAAGGGGCCCCCTCCAAGCTCAATCAGGAGCTCTCTGGCCAGAGTGCAGTGCTGAGGCGGCACCCTGGAGCTTGGGGCCCCCCACACTGCGGGGGCTCTGGGGGCCTGTGTTACGCCCCTGAGCATATGGGATTTAGGAGACTTGGGGGCATATCAACAACAACCGGCGATAATTATCGCTGAGCGCACTTAGCGCTCAGATAATTATCGCCGGCTAGCGCCGATTTTTATCGCTGAGATAGCGTGCTATTAGCAACGCTTATCTCATCAGCGATAGAAATCCTAGCGATAACTGGCTAACGTGAGATTATCGCTGGAAACCCAGCGATAATCTCACGTTAGCTTGTTGATAGGGACTCAGAAACGTAGCCATGATATCCTCCTTCCGTAGGATATCATGGCTAGGTCAGTCCTGAAGCAGGTGTTAGGAAAGTAGCGATAACAGGTGTTATCGCTACTTTTCCTGACGCTATGCTTCATAGCTTTAGGCTTGCTGATAGGAGAAATGTCGCTTAGCGGCATTTCTCCTGTCATGCCAGGTCAGGAACGCCCACTTTGCATCTCATTAGAGATGCAAAGCTGGACGTTAGGAATCCTGACGCTAAAGCAAGGTTTCACGCGTTAGCGTGGCCTTGCCTATTAGGCGATATAATTATCGCCGCTTTTCGGCCGAAAACGGCCGCAAAAGCGGCGATAATTTTTTATTGCCTGCTTGTTGATATGCCCCTAAGTCTTTGTAGTTATCATTTTTGAATTTGTAAAGAGTTCTATTCTGGGCAAGCGGCCATCATGGGGTAGAGATGTGATATAATGGTAGAATTGCAGACCTCAGAATTGAAATACTTGGCTTTGAATGCCAGCACAGTAAAATGGGTGCTCCTGGGAAAGTCACTTAGGGGCATCTTTACAATAAAGTGGCGAAGCGTGTCGTTAAGTCAAGAAGACTAACCACACGCGTTGTCAATTTACAAATGCAGGGCTGCACCATATTTACTAGAATATGGTGCAGCCCTGCATTTCCCCCTGCGCTGGTGCTAACTTTAGCTGCTAAGCACCAACGCAGGCACTCTTGCACCATAGTGCAAGGGGGCATATGTTGCGGGGAAGATTGTTTATGTGCATCAAGATCCCGCTTCCTGCACATAAACAATCTTTAAATGCTGTTTTGTAACTTCTATGTGTGCTGTTTAATGCAACACACATGGAAGTTGCAAAACTGCATTTTTTTTTAAATGATTGTATATGTGCAGGAAGGATGACCTTCCTGCACATAAACAGTCATAGGCAATATGCTGTTTCTATGGCAGCACACATGGAAACAGCAAAAACGAAGAGAAATAAAGATTTTATCCTCGTTTCACCTGTTTAAGACCAGGTTTTCCCTGGTCTTAATTTTGGTGCTGCCTTCTATTTATGCTGCCCTTGTAAATAGGGGGCAGCGTCAAAATCAATGGGTGTTGCGGTGGAACGCCCATCGCAACACCCATTGCCTTCCCCTTTAAAGCTAAACACAGCGTGAAAGGGTGCCTTATTTAGAAGGCATCTTTAGTGGCTTAATGCTGCCTTGTAAATGAGGAGATGCCCCTATCACCATCACAACGTCACTGAAAGTAATGTAGTGGTGACAATAGGGGCTTGTAAATATGCCCCTTAGTATCTTGTTCCTTAGTTCTTTTCCTGTGGGCACGCTGCAAAAATATGCAGCAGTATTTTTCTGTTCCACAGAGGAAGATAGGCCAGAGAGAGAAAAAGAGACAGAGAACAGCAGCAGGACAGATAAAGGAAACCAAAGAGCAGTGAGGAAAAGAGAGGATTTAGAAAGAGAACAATTGCCAGAAAGATGGAACAAGAGGAAGAGGGGAAGATGAGATAAAGGGACAACTTTAAGCGTGGAGCCTAGAAGACGGGAAGATGGAGGATTTTTGGCAGAACAGGAGAGGTGAAAGTAAGGGGAGATTACGTTTTTTTTGCACCAGGTGCTCGTGCCATGGCATGACGCCGCCAGGCCACGCATGGCGTCAGGTACCGATGCAGCAGCGTATATCACCCGAGCCCCGCCCCACAAATAATTGTGTTAACACATTTGCCACGGTATGCAGTGGGGGTAACTTGCAGTGGTATGACCAGGGCTTTAAGTGGGCCGGGTCTCACCGGGTCTGAGCACCGGCAGTGTTTTTTAAGGGGGCCTTGAAACGGTTCTCTATCAGGCTCTGTTTTGTGCCCTGGCACAGGCGGTCCGTTTTTTTTCCAGACTGCAGTGACCGCAGGCACATCGATGTACGCCTGCTCACACTGCCCTTCTCACTAGTAGAGAAGTTACAGCATTAAGTGGAAGCGTTTTCAATATTATATACAAAAAACCATTGTTGCTGCTTATTTATCTTATGCAACAAACAACCATTGACAAAGCCAATAGTCCTGCCTTGTTGTAGGTATGATGTTACTTGTATCATATATCTGGATGCAATGACAGAAACAGCGAAATACAAGTCGGGCGGCACACTATGCTAAGCACAGATTTTTAGCTTATATGTTTTTTAAGACACGCCCTAATTACATTGGCCACGCCTCTTTGAGAGCCTCCCCAGTTTTTTCATCCCACTTAAAGCCCTGGGTATTACCCAAGATTAATTGGCGCTGGTGGTCTGAAGGGAGGCAGGCTTGCAGCACTGGATTCAGGTACAAATGTTGTGTGCTGTGCAGGGACTGCTGCCCTGAGAATGCTGCTTTGTACATTACACAGGAGGAAGCTGTACAAAGTCAGTTTTAACTCCAGTCAGAAATGATGCACTGTGTCAGGTCATGTGTGAGCAGGTCATTCAGCCCTGTATTTTTTTCTTTTCTTTTTTTTTAGAATTCTGCTACTTCTAGTGACACATTTATCATGGAAGGACAAAACTACATGAGCCAGAATGAAAAGAGAACTTAACCACTGGACCAACACCTGGCATGGCTCAAATTTCAGGTCGTTCTCTGTACTACTTTCGCATCTCTTTCAATGGAAATATTGGTGTAGTAGTACTCCCCCCGTTTTAGAGCACTGCAGCCCAAGTACAACGAATGAAACAGGAATGAATACATGGTGTGCGCCCTGGACTTCGTGTAAATAAATGCAGGAAAAATGGCAGTGCAGCGCCCCTCAGCTGGCTCCTCCTCGGCCAGCCCTGCCCGCAGCAGCTGCTGCCCCAGGCCTGCCCTCTGGTGCTGAGTGAAGCCATTAGAGGTGGAATTCCTCTGCGGCAGCGACTGGAACAAAGGATGGGCTTATGGATGCCTCTTAAGGGTAACAGTATCCCGGAACACTGTGAGCGCCCCACCCCCACGACTGGCGCGCTGACTCACGCCCCACCTGGCTCTGATGAAATCCTTTCAAGGCAGGAATAAAGAGGACTAATGCTGCTAATTACTCTCACAGGCCCACTTCCCGAGTATCTCCTCGACCTCTGCAAACATCCTAATGCAGGGACTCAAGTCAAGGGTTTCCTGTTGGTGCCTGCTCTACTTGTCCCTCTTCGGGTTCTTCCACCTGACATTTCCCTGTTTGAGGTATCCCCTGTTTAAGATGCTCCCCCAACAGAACCTAAGAAAGCTGTTGGTTGGAGGGGGCACCAAAACTGTCCCTCTAGTTTGAAAGGGGAGTGTAAAAAGTGTCTGCTGGTACTTTATGGATTTTTCTGGTGGTACAGCCATTTTACTATACCACAAAATTAAGGCCTAACAGGCAGTCTCCCTCGTCCCGCTTCTCATAACTATGCATATATTTTTTCTTCCTAGCTTTAGTGCACAGTGAAAACACTTCTGTATGAATGGAAACAGTGCTGTATATCTGCAGTGGTAAACATGGGCTGCCAGCTATAGCTGTAGGAAGCTCTACCCCTATTCTTACAGCCCCTACAGCGCCTTCTCCTTTGGGGACAATCCAGAGAATTTCCCGGCCAGGAGTCTTCTCCATAATTGGAGAGAAGAAACTTCAGAATCCAAATCTGTTTTGTTTATGAGTGACAACTCAAAGCACACATGTGGACCCTAGTCTGAGCATGAACCCACACATAAAAAATACAGCGAAGACTGCATTCTACAATCTAAAACTCCTACAAACAATTCAGCAATGGTTCTATCAAGACTGAACTACAGAAATGCCACACTCCCTGGCACCACAAAGTCACACTTAGCTCTCTTAAGAGCCACTCTAAAATCAGCAGCAAGGATGGTTACTGGTGTCAAAAGACATGAGCACATCTCCCCCTCCCTGGAAAATCTTAGGGGCATATTAACAAGGGCTTTATCGCCGCTTTTTTGGCTTTAAAAGTCAAAGAAGCGGAGATAGAAATATCGCCCTATCAACAACAGGCTGCAAACATGCAAAATCGCATGTTAGCACCCTTTTTTGCTACGCTTCCCTTTGCATCTCTAATGAGATGCAAAGTGGGCATTCCAGAGCAAAATAATAGGAGAAATGTCGCTAAGCGACATTTCTCCTATTAAGCTACACGCTAACCCTCTTAGAGACAAAAAAAACAGCGCTAACCACAGTTAACGCTGCTTTTTTTATGTCTGCTAATTTTCAGACTTAGCCATGTAATCCAATGGGAGGTGGATTACATGGCTAAACTTACCATGGGCTATCAACAAGGATATCCCTATCCTTGTAGTTTTATCGCTGCATTACCAGCGATAACCTCCCAAAATGCCGCTATCGCTGGATTTTTTATCGCCTAGGCGGTTAGCGTTGTTAATAACGCGATAACCAGGCGATATTATCCAGCGATAGTGGGCGTTAAAAAAATTAACGCTAAGCGCCCTTAGCGTTAATTTTCCTCGTTCCTTGTTAATATGCCCCTTAAATGGCTATTGATCGAACCACGCTGCTGCTTCAAAACTGCCTGCCTCACTCACTTGGGGGCATATTATCAAGCACGGCGTTATCATTAGCGCCGCATTAGCGGCAGAAAACTGCCGCTAAAGCGGCGATAATGGGCTTGATAATATGCCGCAGAGAATTCCAATAGAAGCCCATGTTGACACCAGAACATGGGCTTCGATTGGAATTCTCTGCGTATTATCAAGCCCATTATCGCCGCTTTAGCAGCAGTTTTCTGCCGCTAAAGCGGCGATAATTTTAACGCCCTTTCTTGATAATATGCCCCAAAGTCCTTCACTCCCGGCAAACCAGACTACCTTGCATCCAAACTCACAAGGCCGGCCAGTGAAGAAATCTAAGAAGCACCAACACTCTACATCTCATAAACAAAAAGCCCTAGCAAGCTCTTTCTTGGGCAATGCCCCCAAAATCTGGAACTACCTCCCAGTACATAGCAGGATGAATCCCTCCTTCATGTGCTTCAAAAGACAATTAAAATATCTCCTCCTCAATCGGCACCTTATCCCTTCGGACTCTAACACCTAGCACGCAACTAGAGTCTCTTCCTCAAATTATATATTATTTCTGTTGTTTATCTCTAGGAAATGTGCTGATCCAACTTTCCACAAGCTTTTATTCTGTGAGGTAAGGTGAGGTAATGAAAATGGCATTTAAAGTGAAAAGTTGCCATTTCAAATGAAACCTAGCAATCAACTTCAACTGGCAGTTAATTAATGGCTAATTTCCTGAAAAGTACACGGTAAAGACAGCTTCTAATTCACGAAGAGTGGAACATTTTGACCACAATGATTAGGAATTAGGATGAATGTACTTTAAATCAACTTTTATGTCAATTTATTTGGCCACCGCTTAATTCTAGAACAGAACTAACAGCCTGAAACTGCAACAATAACTTGAATCACCCTTGACTGTGCCATCACACTATGCTTCTCTACGATACGCGCCTATTATACCTCTGGGGCATCACCATGGACATCCATGTCTAAACATTTCAGCAACAAGGACAGGTGCATGGATCTCTACAGTTCTGAACTCTCTTAGTATATCAGTGGCCCATAACAGCATACAAGGGATTTTATATGAATGTGAAACAGACCTAAACTAGTTCTCAGATTATACAGCATTAGCAAATAGCACCGACAAAGCCAAATGGCCAAAGATGCAATGTTTTATTTAAGGTGCCCAGCAAGTAGGTAGTGAGCGGATGTGAGGCCCTGTCAGCATTGCAAGTGTGGGCATGTAACAACCATGTCACATGACTGAAGACATGCTAGCTAAGAAGATAGCAGGGTCATTTATATTAGTCCTGAAGAAACACCACTTGATGCAGCTGGGTAGCAAGTAAACATGTTGGCCACACAAAGGACTAAAGACTAACTGATGTTCAGTTGGTCTGCACTAGTTTTTAACTTTGCCATAGATTACTTTAAGAGAATTAAAGCAGTATTCACTGGCTATCTAAGGGCAATTTTAATTTTTTCACTACACTCACTACCCGATACAAACTTTTGGGAAAAGGGAAAGAAAAGATCTCAACCAATGAGCCCTCTATTTTGAGAGGCCCACTTGGTATTGGCCTGCAGTTGCTGCTTCTGTGTGTGGGCAGTGGTAAGGACTGGACTTTGCCTTGTTGTGGTATTCTGCTTAAGAAGATTCTCCAAGGGCTTGAAGCAGAGCTTGCCTCGTGTTCTGCAGTCTCAGGGACACAAAGACTTGACCTGCAACTTGCTAAAGAGCACCTGGACTCCTGATTGCCAAAGGTTGCCAATTCCAGTTCCTGGGACCTTGAAATCGTGTGGTTGGTGCTGCAACCCAAGAAGAACAACACCATCACCATCAGCGACACCGCCAGTGACGTGGAGACCTGCATCGAGGCCGAAGGCACTGCTCGTGAAGTGCACGGTGCACCGCAACTCTGACGCCTGCAAGTTATCGATGTTGGTGACTTCCCAAACTCATCGACACCTCATTGCTGAACGGAATTAATGCCTCACTGCTGACGCCGCCTCACCTCCCCAGCCAGCCAAGCTCGACGCCTCGTGGACTCAACGTCTCGCCTCCTCTGTGGCAGTAAGGAGCCAGCCTCGCCTTCGACCATCGAAGCCTCACCTGTGTGATGCTGTGCCCCATCTTCTGAGTTCAATTCCAAGGTACTGGTATTTGGGGGTCCGTGTGACTCCGTGACCGACACACGCACCTCGTGGTCGGTGCTGTACTTTGGATTTATGCCTGTCATGACATCGTAATAGACCCAGTTGGAGCTAATTGCTTCTGAAACCGTTATTTTTGCAATAATCATTCTAAAATGTTATCTTGATATATGTATTGTGGATTTTTGTCATTTTGGTCTTATTTGGTTTAGATAAACATACTTTATTTTTCTAAACGGATGTGATGTCCATTTGTTGTGTTTTTACTGTGTTACTGTAGGTTTGAGTACAAATACTTTACACATTGCCTTTGGGGGTTATCTAAAGTGTGTAACTCCTTTACCCTGACTAGAAGGAGGAGGTGCAAACCTCTGGTATCTAGAGACCCCTATTTTTACCAGACCGTGTTGCAGGGTAACTTAAAAATGAAGAAAAGACAGACTCCTCTTGGAAATGTAAAAACAGCTGTTTACTGTCGCAGAAGGGAGGGAGATCGTCCTCACACAAGTAAACAACCAGTCTAAATTTGCTGCCTCAAAGGCAGATGTTTTTATACACAGTCAAACAGTGCTAGGTACAAAAGTTCAAACAATGAATTACTAGGCAGTTACACATTGGTACACATTAGTTATGGAAAAGCATGAGGTCAGCTGTGACCCTAGACTTTAATCTAATTCTCTATGCATCCTTTGTTGCAGTTCTAACAATGCTTAACAAACTAAAGTATCCTTCTACTTTTGACTGCATGTGTGTTTGGGTTGAATGCATATTTATTTATGTGTGTGCTCTATCGTGTGCTCCTAAGACCTCTCATCAGATTCCGTGTGTTCTTGGCTAATTCAATCTCCTGCTCCCATTGCCTACTCATGTTTCAATCTATTGAAAACACAGAATACTTGCTGATGTACCTGTATTCTAAGGCCATATATTCCTTAAATCTTGTCAAACCCGGGTTTTCCTTTGACTATGACCTTACAGGTCATGCACTCTGTTCTTAAGTAAACTCTTCACCTCTTTTTCATCACCATGAGTTTTTGGCCTGCACAGGTCTTTCACCATGTAAAGCTGTGTGACGATCTCTGCTGTTGTGCAGTGTTTTCATAATTGTATTTCTTCCATAACATTCCCCCCTCTAGTTGATAATTTACCTACTGGACCAAAACCTTGGTCTACACTTGGCACTAGGGGATATATGTTGCCCTGAGCATCTATTACTCGAGTTGGTGTCCTAAGTGGAAACATCCCTCCTGCCTTCATACCAATCCTTCTACAACATGCTAAGACTAACTGGATGGTACATTATGCCACTAGTAGGCCCACAATGGCTGGCAACACGGCTCTCAACAGCCCAACATCCAGGATAGCAGAAAAGAAAACCACCTGGTAAACCAATTATATGGAGCACCTCCTTTATCTACCTTTTTCTTCTGTAGATTGTACAAAGTTTGTATAGAATCTGACAAAGTTCCATTGTCTGCTCGTTTTCCCAGATAAAAGTACAACAAGCAGTTCCTAGCTTGGCACATACCCCTCCTTGCATAGCCTTCATAAGGTCACATACATAACGGTGCTGCATTAGCATCATTCTCATTGCACTCAGCTCTTCATTTGTGGCTTTGAATCCATCTTATGTTGTGTTGATGTACTTGAGGCGCTCACATTCAGTTATCTGCAGCCAGCGAGTTGTTGCCTTAGCATGAGCAAATGGCAGAATGCTCCCAAAGTACAGCTGTGCATCAATAAACAACCAATACTATGGAGGAATATCGTCCATATGATAGTGCCATAATACTCCGCAGTTCTCTTCTTTCAATGATGATGTAATAAAGTAGTTGACTGGTTCATGTGGTGTTCCTGTGGAGTTGATATATTAATTCCAGGAATTACCATGGCAGGGGTGTGCTAGGTAACTGGGCATATAGTAGTTCTCCACACTGCCAATATTAGTCCACGAAGCTGGAGGTGCCCCCCTGCATGGTGGCATTATCTATTGTGGCTCTACAGTTGGCATTATGCCCTATATTAACAGTGCCATTTCCTTTGAAACACAAAGAAACAGAAACAGATGTTAGTCTCATGACAGTCTGAGGATTCACTGTACTATCTATCCAAGTGTAACGTGCAAAGTTTTTTTCCCAAATTTGCGCTTCTTGACTAGCATTAGTACCATTGCATAAAGACATGACCTTACAGGAGAATTCGATATCAGAATGCCATTTATCATAATGGGCAAAAACTGATCCAGTGACTCTAATTCACGGCCTATTAACACAATCTGGGGCTAAAGGATTTACTAAGAAACTATTACACTCCATGGGTGGGTGTGTTACTCCTAAAAACTCTAAATTTAAAACTATCTGGATCCAATCTACAGTGGTAGGATGACCTGTTTTTGTCATGCGTGATAGCTCATCCTTAATGCCCTGTCTATCTGTAAGGATATATGAAACTTCTGCTGAAGAGTCATATTTTGTTGAATTGACAAGAAAACGCACTACTTTAACTTATATTAATTGCATTTGGGCCTTAATCCTACACAAGTAGAGATGCAATAGACATAGAGCTGTGCTTCGGTGTACTTCTTTAGTTGAATGTAGCCTATCTGGTCTTGTAGCATGAGGAATTAGAGAGCAGACAAAACATGATTTATTGGTACTTTCTGAACCTATGTCTGACATATGCCGATACACATATTAATTGATAATCTGGTATGGACATTATGGGACACATTAGCATGGATAGAAAGTTCTCTTTGAAGGTTAGTGAGGTTAGAGCTAGAACAGAAGTTCTTATAAAGAGCAACAATGGAATAGATAGTAATAGGAGATGAAAAAGGAAAGCAAAAATACATAACTTTCACGCCATTAATCAAAACAATTGTCCAAAGACACAGGTGGAGGGAGGTATTTTTATGATGACAATCTTTGTCCCACCTCTTGTTCCATTTACATTGTTTATGAAGCTTGGCGTGATGCTGGCTTCAGACGAATATCGGTTAGATGGATCCAGGGTTTCCTGCCATCTAACTGCATCAGTGGGGAACACCATGTTCATAGTGAATAGTCTGTTGAATCTTGTCTGTCTCCATTTCTAGGTAAAATTGGGTACAAAAACCTAGTCACCTTTGTGCACAACTGGGAGGTCGACCTCAGTGGTGGTTTGTTTCTCCATCCTTTGGTTACCTGTTTGGAAATGAACTTTGCAGCCTTGATTAATTCATAAAGGTAAACATGCATTTCATCATTTAGGATTTCTGCTGAACTTTCTCCCTGTACATCACTTCTAGTGGCAAGTATGTGCATGTTTATGGGTCTCCAGGTCACTATATGATGGGGTTCTGAAAGGAAAAGAGTGCCAGTTGTAGGCACTACAACCACTTCTTGTGCAATGTGGCAAATAGCTTGCTGATTTTATTCTTTAGCATGCTATTCAGGCGCACAACAATGCCATTGCTTTGGGGATGGTAAACAGAGGATAGTTTATGTTTTATCCCTAACATTGTCGTAGGATATGTAAAGATTGCATTAACAAAGTATGTGTCATTGTCAGATCTTATCCCATCTCGAATTCCCCAGCATAGAATCACCTCACGAATCAGAAAAATAGCAGCTTGTTTGGCATCACAATGGACGCACGCTCCTGGTTCAATCCATTGGGGAAAAGGACAAATTACAACTATAAAATACCGATAGTTGCTACATCTATCTAGCAGGTCTACAAAGTCAATATTGAGGGCTTTAAAAGGACCTTGTGGTCAAGGAATAGTAAAATGTATCCCTTTCAATGTGGGATTGGGAGAAAACCTTTGGCAGATAGTACAATTGTGAGGGTACGTGGTAAGAATGTCATGCAAATTGGGAATTAACCAGTCTTTTTGTATTTGCATAGACAAATTAACTCTTGATACATGAGCTGGTAAATGCAACTGATCAAGAGCTATCATAATTAAATCCTGAGGCATCACTGGATTACCTGTGGACTATTACACCTATCTAGCATGTCTACAAAGTCAATATGGAGGGCTTTAAAAGGACCTTGTGGTCATGGAATAGTAAAATGTATCACTTCCAAATGTGGGATTGGGAGAAATCCTTTGGCAGACAGTACAATTGTGAAGGCACTTGTTAAGAATGTCATACAAAATGGGAATGAACCAGTCTTTTTGTATTTGCATAGACAAATGAACTCTTGAGACGTGAGCTGGTAAATGCAACTGATCAAGAGCTATCATAAGTAAATCCTGAGGCATCACTAGATTACTTGTGGATATTTGTCTATATATTACGTCATCCCCTGACTGGGAGCATCTTCGAACATCCCATAATTGCTTTTCATTTTGTGGAGTGGCTTCCCCGCAATCCTCATGGATGTAAACATGTTGTCTCACCATAATGAGGCGTGACATTGTCTATGGTAGGGTTATACTCAGATTCAGGTGATGAGGCAGTATGAGCCAGCAGAATAGTGGCACATTGTAAACCTGATGGCACAGGCGGGGGTGTGCGCCTAGCGGCATCTTTAGCAGCCCAATCTACTAGTGCATTAACTCGTGACACAAAATCCTGTCCATTTGTACGTGCAGCACATTCCACAACTGTCACTGCCTGTGATAACGCAAGTGCTTCTATTAGAGACTCTACGAGATTCCTAAGCATAACAGGACTTCCATCTGACTTGAGGAAAAGTCTCCTACTCCATCTCATAATAATGGAATGTACAGTGGTAGTCACATAAGCCGATTCTGAATAGACGGTGATGACTTTTTTTCCTCCTTGCTTAAGAGCCGCTATCAAGGCAATTAATTCTGCTGCTTGTGCAGAATAGTGTGCTGGTAGTGTTAACTGCTCTACTATGTGGAGTGTATCTAAGGAATCATGCTGTTGTGCTCTATCTACTGCTGCATCTGTGTGTCTTACTACTGTGTCGTGGTCAACAATAAAAGAACCATCAACAAAATAGGCACTGCTACCTGGTATAGGGCCCTCTGTTGCTTGACTTGATTCATTTGGAATGTAAGTTTCACAGTCATGCGCATCATCCTCAGAATCTAATATGGGATGAGTGAACAATGTCGCAGGATTGAAAGTAAGACAATTCAGAACCTTAAAAAATGGTAGTGACAGTATCACCTCAAATCCTGACACTCTCTGTGTAGTCAGAGTAGTCTTAGCCTTCTGAATGATAGCAAACACTGCATAGAGCTTCAAAGGTGCACCCATGACAATGGGGGTGCTCGTCTGCACTGCAAAGGCTGCAGTGGTGAGAGCTTGCTTGCAAGGATAATGTCCTCTCATCACTGAATCTAACTCTCCACTAAAGTGTGCAATGGGTTTGTGTCCTTAAGGATATTTCTGCGTAAGGACAGCTGTCATAACTTGACCATTGTAATGGCAAAATAGATAAAACTCTTTGGTATAATCAGGAGTTCCCAAAACTGAAGCATTTGTCATCTCAGTTTTCAGTTTCTGAAAAGTCTCCCTAATTCCTGGTGTTCAGGTTATCTTGTCATTCCTGTCATTTGCTTGTTTGATAGAAGCTTGCAAAGGCGCTATTAGGGTACTGCAATCAAACACACATTATCTCACATAATTAGAGGGTACTCCTTCACTCTAGGTATGATAGCACCTTTTCTTAATGTAATCCTGAGTTATGTAGCAGCACGATTAAGGCCTACATCTATGATTGTATACACTGCTGTGGTAAATGCAGGCCGTGCTCTGATTTGATCTCCAGTAGAGGAATCTACTGGTACTGCCATAATCTTGGAAGGTGAAATTCCAGGGGTAGAAAAAATCTTGGTACCATCAGACTCAAAATGAATGATCATATTTAACTTGGCCATAAGATCTCGCCCTAACAGATTAGCAGGGGCAGCTGGAAAAAACAGAAAACAGCCATCAATGTATGTCCCTCATATTTCCATTGCCACTGGATTAGTAAATGGAACCCTCATTAATTCCCCAGAGAATCCTTGTGTGTCCATTGATCTATTAGAGATTGAAAAGTCTCACTCTCTAATACAGAATTGAGTTGCTCCTGTATCTATGAGGCATGTATACCTCTTGTTATTGATACCTACCGTCACAGTGGGTTCCTCATCTGGACAGTGCATCACTGACAATATTGGACACATGGAAATACTTTGTGGGCACCTTCATTGTGTATATTCTCCCAAATAATTTGTCTGGGAAAGATTTCCTCCTCTCACAATTACACCTCCCTGTCCACTTTGAGGTGGAGTCACCATTGGGGGTGCTTGGTAACTGATTGCTGCACATTTTTATATGGCGTCTGAGATACATATATTATTTGTGGGTTTGACTGTGGCTGTACTGCTGTATTCCCTGGCTGTTTGTAAACTTCTAACCTTTCAATTTGTTAATCTCATCTCTTAGTTCTGCAATCTCTGATGAAATGTCCATTTCTGTGACGGTAATTACATATTTTGTTCATCCTTTGGGGACCTATGCTGCCTCTTCCTATTCCTCTTTGTCCTCCTCTAACACTTCCTTGTGCCCTTAAATTATCCTGTTGTTGGGGATACTGTTGTTGGGTGGTCCCTGGGACTGATCCGACAGACATTGCAGTCATCTGTGTAGTGACTGCTACTACAACTCCTTCCACTGCTCCTTTCTTTGCCAACTTTTGCTGCACTAACTTTGCTGCTGTTTCCTCTGTCACTTCCTGCTAGTTTCTCTCTTTCTGCTGCTTTTTCTTATAAAAATGAATTATATGTGCCTGTATCTTACCTTCTCTGATTGAGTCGAGCTCATCTTATATCCGTTCTTTCATTCCGGATACTCGTTCAAATTTAGGCGGCCTGCTGTTGAGATGTGAGAACGGGGGAGCCTCTCGGAATACTCGTATGACTTTCCTTGGATTTGTTCCCTTGAAGTATTAATATGACGGTCTGGTCTTTGTCCTGAGCGGGGTCTGGCTTCTACAGCCATTTAGGTGCTTTTACTCCCTGGAGAACTCGAACGTGATTTATTCATTGTTGTATGTGACTGGATATTGAATACATTGATAAGGCAAAGGCTGTTTTTCTGCAAATTATGTCCTTGGTTGCTCTAAACTTAATTCCATATGTCCTGATGATGACCTGTTAATTCTAACAGTCGAAACGTCTTCAACGACTCTCTGGCTAATTGGGATTAAGCATTGATTGCATTATTTTCTCGTCATAACGAATGCAATCCTCAGCACTTGCCATATCATCAGCCTCGGTTGTAAAATGCGGCATACGGACGATTTCAGGTAAGTAACAAAAAAAAATGTATTTTATTTTCGTTCGTATGCTGCATTTTACAACCCTCCACCCTGCTCCTCCCCCGCCCCACGTCACCGCCCGGTGGCACGCCCTATACGGGCCGTGGCTGCCCTTCTTGTGGCCTTTGACTCATCTGTGAACTAATCCTTCAGTCCATTCTGTAAATTTGTCCACATATGGCACAACACTGTACCAACTATTCTCTCCTTCAGCAACTATCTCACTAGGGGTGAGATCCGCACTGCGGATAACTGATTGGACATGCATCAGCTGCATTGGCCTATCATGTAGTGTCAATCCTCCCAGAGCCTCACAATATCCCATCCTGGGGTCTGGCTGGCCATGTGCTCCCTGAAACCGCACCTGCTCAAGCTCTGTTGCTTGGGGTTTCCTAGCTTTAGAGAACATATCTTGCTTTCTTTCTCTAGGACTGTCAATGCGATTAGGCAATCCTCTTGAACCCTTTGTGTGATCTAAATTGAGAAGGGGACTTTCTTAAATGCTAATATCTTAAGTGGAGTGCCTAGCCTTTGGGGATCTAAGTATTTCACCCATACTATCTACACACCTATGTAAGGACTCTATTCTATTTGACATCCTCCCAAAACGTCCATGTATCTGTCCTGAAAGGTTATCATAATACCCTTCTCTCCTTACTTCTCTCGCATTTCTCCTACCCTCACTTTGTAACAACCATTCCTGAACACTCTCTAGTGAAACTATTATGTTCCCTTTCTCCTTCTGCCAAGGTGGTAGATTATCTTCAGTCCTGTTTCTTGGGATACTGCTCATAGTGCCATACTAGTTGGCCTGTCCACATAGTCACTCCATCTAGCATCATCTGTATTTTTTCGCTGTTAGGTATACATTAATTCCCTAACTACCCTTCCTGTTGCATCTCTTTTCTATAACAAGTGTGATGTGGCTGATGAAACATGTGACTTGTCATCACTGTCTCCTGGATTTTGGTCTTAACTTCTATCTTCCCGGGGCGAGGCTGAATCTAAATGCTGTGTACGGCATTTCTAGTTGACCTAAAAAAACTGAGAGTCACCCACCCTTACTTGCTGTCTGAGAGTACTCGCATGTCTTGGCTTTGACATTTGTGGGGCGACATTAGGGAGTTCTTTTGGGTATTGTGAAGGGGTCTCAACTTCAGGGTTCTCATATCCCACAGCGGCTTCTTGTAGCTGCATCTATGGATATATAATAGGTACCCTGGGAGAAATACTTGTAGGGTCATATGAAGGTGGGAGATTGAACGGGGTACTAGGAGTGTCAACATTTGAGAAGTCCTTAGACTTCTCACAAAAGAATTGCCATAAAGCTAAGGTGCCTTCTCACTTCTGCAGTTTGGCTCCTGCAAATTTTATTTTGATTGATATTGATACCATTTTATTAAGCACGACAAATGCCCAAAGGCATCTTGGCGCTGAGATCAAGGCAGGTAGAAGTACCAATAGAAAACCGGCCTTAAAGAAAGACTGAAAAAAGCCAGGTTTTAAGTTGATCTCTAAACTGGATAAATTCAACTGAAGTTTAAGTTCCAGGGGGAGTGTGTTCCACAATTTACAAGTGGAGTACACAAAGCTCCTGCCTCCTCATGAAACTTTCTTACAGTTGGGTACTACCAGAGCTCTGGATGCAGAGGAGCGCTGTGTGTCTTCTGGGTACGTACCACTTGAAACGTTTCTGCAGATGTTTTGGGCCAATCCAGCCAAGGGATTTGTGGCCCAAGCAGTGATTTAGAGGCCACCCGTTTCTTAATCTAGCGCCAATAAAGTTCAAGTTTCACTGAGTGAAAAGTAGGTATCTTCTTTAAGAGCCGGGCAGCAGCATTCTGTAAGAGCTGTAGTTTATTAAGAGTGCCTAAATGAAGACTCTGGTACAAAGCATTGCAGTAATCCAGCCTAGACAAGACTAATCCAATGAGAACTAATTTTCGTAGGTCAGAATGGATGAAAGGAAAAATGTTTCTTAGTATTTTTAAAATGAAAACGCAGGACGTGGAAATTTGCTGACTTGGTCTCTAAAAGTGAGGTTGGCATTGAACATTACCCCTAAATTCTTGACTTTGGGTGCTGTAATCGGTAGGGTCCCGAGGGATGAAGGCCACCAAGAGGAGTTCTAAAACGATGTGTAATAATATGTTCTAATATTTTACCACAAAAAGTCCCTTAGTTTGGCCATGGATACACATATTTCTGAGCTTCTTTAAACCACTTCTGACAATATTTTTGTAATTTTCTCTGATCATTTGGAAAAGTCTTTTGCATATGCACTAGGGAAGTCCCTATTACTTCTCGTATTTCTAACAATTCTTACAATTTAACTTTTTATCTGTCTAACCAATATTATTTTTTCTTTTATAAATTTCACACTAGTCCTTATGACAAGAGAATCTGTCAGTGCTTTCAAAACAATCATATATTAACTCCTTAACCGTGGCGCAAATTCCGTCGCGGTGCAGCAGTTTTATTGAGTGGGCGAGGCCGCGTCGGCCAATGGACGTGCACTGCACTACTGAGGTAGTGCTCGCGACGGCCGTTGGCCGACGCGCAAATGCAACGGGTTAAACATTATGCATCACAATATCATTAGGCAACAACAAATCACTCTGTGGCCACATTTCCATTCACATGCACCCACATGCATTCACCATCAACATCTTAAAAACATTTCAACAGCTCCTAAATGTCAGTCACCAATGTTCTACTCTACACAGTAAATGCCATCAGAAACCATTGGCCACTTTCCTCTGGGCTTAGAGAAGATAACCCTTAAACCATGTGTCTCACAGACCATGGAATGACTTCTGGACATCAGGTCTAGGTGGCAATTTGAATGTTCAGATCGTTCCTGGAGGTAAGGTTTAGCAACTTTAACCTTTCAGCTTTCCTTCCATGTTAAATATTGGAACACATATACATAACCCAACTTCAAATCACCCACATTGACCACTTCTAACTTTTTATTGGGATAAACATGTTAACTGACTATGTAGCACCTTTATCTTGATATTGTGCATCACATGTACAAAATTTGCATGTAATACTCTTATCTCTTTTACAGCTTTACATCTATATCTGTATTTAGCATTGCCAAAAGAGACATGTCATACAATATATACAAAAACATGGAATGAAGTCCGCATTGTCCTCACCTTAAAGATGGCAATCCTCAGATCCTACATGTCCCCGTGAATAGGCAGAACTAGAGACAACATGGTATCTGCTCACCTCATCAAAGATGTGCAATGATCTATGCAGCAGGGGCAGGCAGTGCTCCAGTGGCAGCAGTCAGATGAGGTCAAAAGGGGCCCCTGGACTGGCTCACCAACTGTTGCAGGCTAACAAAAAAAATTAAGTAAGACAGACTCCTCTTGGCAATGTAAATACAGCTCTTTACTCTTTCGGCATGGAGAGTGACCGTCTTCACACAAGAAAAGAGCTGGTCTCAATTTGCTGCTTCATTGGCAGCTATTTTTCATACACAGTTAAACAATGCTAGTTCCAAAAGTTCGAACAATGAATTACTGGGCAGTTACACATTGGTACACATTTGTTATAGAAATCATGAGGTCAGCTTTGACCTTGGATTTTAACCGAATTCTCTACACATCCTTTATTGCTGTTCTAACAATACCTAACAAATAAAGCATTCTTCTGCCTTGGACTGTATGTGTATTTGGGTTGAATGCATATTTATTTGTGTGTGCTCTATCATTGTGCTCCTAAGACCTCTTATCAGATTCCATGTGTTCTTGTCTAATCTGTTGCTCCCATTGTCTAATCATGTCTAAATCTATTGAAAACACAAAATGCGTGCCTGTGTGCTAAGGCCATAAATTCCTTCAAGCTTGTCAAACATGGGTTTTCCTTTAACTATGACCTTACAGGTCATGCACTCTGTTCTTACATAAACTATTCACCTCTTCTTCATCAGTTCTTCAAGTTTTTGGCCTGCACTAGTCTTTTACCACATATAGCTGTGTGACGCTCTCTGTTGTTGCACCAAGTTTTCATATTTTATTTCTTCCATTACAACCCTCCCATTCCCCCTTTTGATTTTTGCCCCATGACCAGGATCCCTGTTTTCCATACAACCAGTTTCCTGCCATCAAATCTTGGACTTCTTTCAAGCAGATTGCCATTTGATTCAGAACTGCAGAGTTTTTCTCCAATTTAAGGGAGATCTACCTGTTGTCTGTGTACATCTATGTCTAACATAGTGGACTACTAAATATAATCTAGAGCATATTTTCTAGACAGGGTGTGCACTACTGAAAACACTAATTCGAGTGTGTATAATGCTAGTAATACTGAAGTTTAAACTCACTGTTCAACATGCTTCATATACAGCATACAAAACATATGTAATCATAGTATCAAACCAATAAACCATGGATGAAAGTCCATCTTCTTGTAGTGCTATTTTTATTGGCACTTCTCTTCAAAAGTCCAAATTAACATGAATTCTGCTATCCTTAAATTTCATGGGAATGCTTGAAATACATCCAAAACAATGTTGTCGAGCTTGTGCCTCAATCCCAATGCATTTCGGGTGTGATTATCCACCCTTCGTCAGGGGATATCTACAATCAGAATCACATAATGTTACTTGTATAATTCAAGGATTAAAGTAAATAATAAAACAATGAAACAAACATTTAATGGGGCCTCTGAAATTCAGGAGAGAGTATAGAATTGCGTCGGTAGTACAAGAAAGTGGTTATGTTTGCATTCTTTGAAACTGAGTTGCAGTTGTGCCGGAAAGAGTACAATGCCGGGGCTCACCAAAAGTATAGAAAGAATAGAATAGAATAGAAAGTTTACCAACCACCTAGTGCTCTGAGTCCATTAAATAAATACCACACTTCTGTGTGAAACACTAAGCTGTATATACCTGAGAGGAAAATCAACAAAATTAAATTTCCAAGCTCGCCAAAATCACAGCTCACCAAAAACCAGTGAACCCAAAAGATGCACGTGAGTCTATGCTTGCCATGCTGTCAAAGCATCATGTGCCAAAAAATACCAATAAAAAGAGCCAGTCAGGACTCACCATACGATTGATGAATCATCTGCTCTGCGAACAGAGCGAAGACGCACTACCACAGCGTCCAGGGTACTAAATACCACGTGTACCACTTCAAATGCTCGTTCCTAAAGTAAGTCGCCCAACCGTTAATTTAACGTGTTTGGAAATGGCTGAAAAAGTAAAAAGACACTGCTAAGTGGGCGGATCAGCATTTGTATGAAATTTCCCTAAGGCGTGCTCAAGGACTAAAACAAACTAAAAAAAACTAGACTTAAACTTACCAACAGCAATGTGAGGTGCACCAAACTAATCTGCACGAACGCCGCAGTATGAGTGTTCGGTGTGTTACTTCCTGTTTGGTATATGAAACCGCGCCAAGCGGACGCGCGCTTTGTTGGTGCAGTGGAAACTAAGATAGGACTCAGACTGTGGAGTGAAATAAGAGTTTAAGCGGCGGCCATATTAGACCGATGTGTAGAGAGAGTTCCATGTGCCTACTGAAAAGTATTGAGAATGTTATGCCGTGAGTTAAGCACCATGTATAAGAAGTGCAGGATTGTGCCCATGTGCTAGACGCACAAATACAGATAAAGTGTACAATTAGTTATCTTCCTGGCACAATGACATAAACAGATTTGAAACAATGTCACTAAAAACGATAAATTTTGAATTCCATTACCAAATAGTATTGAAACAATGACAGTCTTCCCTTGCTAATGAATTGTACTGCATATTCACCCCATCAAAATCTAAAAACCACATATTTTTGTGAATATACCATTAATCATTTTCTACACAAAGCTGAACACAATAGCTATCGATATTAGATGCTTGGACTTCACAGTGTATGATTACTATATAGCACTTCTGAAACAATTCTAAAATAAATACATTGTTGTAATACAATGAGCAATCTATATATGACATTTCTACAATATTAAATTGTTTCAGCACGAAACTTCTCTTGAACATGTAGTATCTAAAAGCCACTTGATACATTCTAACTTTATCAGCATACAATTATTAACATAGATTAAGAGAACCAATTTATCACTATGCTCAACTGAATGCTGGACTTGAAAAGTGGCACCACATAAGATCTTATTAGAAAACCAAATCTTAACACTGCCCTTCTTAATGCATGAGTTCTGGAGATGCTCATCTGAAACCATTATATGAAATTGAAACCCCAAAGAGTTGCAACTATGATTATCACCCTTGAACCTACATTGTGTGAATAAAAAACAACAAGAACAAAAACCTGAATTTACCAAAAATATCTGTGAGATACCGGTGTCGTCTCACTCAGTCTCTAAAATAGTGAATTGTCTGAACAGTCAGAATGTAAGTTGCTAATATTTTATAAAAAACAAGACCATTCCAATTTGTCATTCAGACCTTTAGGACTCATAGTATCAAGGTACCTGATCCAAAAAGTCTCCCTCTGTGTAATGAATTTTGACATGTCCCTGTCATTGTATTCCTTCATTGCTTCAAGCACACTGAATCGTAATTGTGCTATGGAATGATGTGCTTCAATCCAATGACTGGCTAACGGAGAGCTGATAGTCTTTGTCCGAATCCTGCTCTTGTGTTCTGTTATCCTGACTCGCAAAGACCTTTCGGTCTTTCCTACATAATACATGCCACAAGGGCACCGAATTAGGTAGATAACATTTTGCGTGTTGCAGTTTGCAGTGAAATGCAGCTTGATCTTTTTGCCTGTCCAGGGATGTGTTATGAATGTACCTACAATCACATTGTTGCAGTGTGAACAATTATGGCACCTCATCATGCCTTTATGTGAGTGTATATCTTGGGTGTCTCGTTTCTTCAATAGTTCTTTCAAATTGTTGGATCGTTTGTAAGCAAAAATAGGATGATCCTTAAAAAGTTCTCCAAAGTCTGTTTCTGTTTGCAGCAAATCCCATCTGTTCAGAATGATTTTTTTAATCGCAGGTGAGAGGGTTGAGAAAGTGGAGACAAATACTTCTCTTTTCTCAGTAAGTTTATCTTTCTTCTCTAAAAGAGATGATCTGGAAAACCCTGCTGCTCTTATAGCTGAACCCTCCACGATGTCCCTAGGAAATCCCATAATGTTTTGTGTGATGCTGTCAAAAGTTTCTTTCATTGCCCTAGCTTCAGTGGTGATGCGTTTGATTCTAAAAAATTGTGAGAATGGAAGATGTCTCTTTAATGACTCAGGATGAAAACTTGTATACAACAATGTGTTATTTCGATCTGTAGGTTTTTTTAAAACTTTCGTGGTGATCTTAGATTCCTTAATGTCAATGCTTACATCCAGATATGATATAGATTGTCTATCTATAGTATATGTAAACTGTATCCTAGGGTTGATTGTGTTCAGTGAAATTAATCTCCTCTCTAGTTCTTGTCTTTCTCCTCACCAAATTATAAAAATATCATCTATATACCTACGGTATATGATGAGATGCTCTCTCATTTGATGTCATTTAGAATGCTTTCCTGCTCAAACTTCATCATAAAGATATTTGCATAGCTTGGTGCCCCTGCAAAACCCATGGAAGTACCATTGGTCTGGAGAAAGTAGCTATCCTTCCATTTGAAATAGCTGTTGTAAAGGCAAAATTGAAGCAATTCTAATAGAAAAACTTTATCAGCTGAAATACCCCCTTGTTGTAATAGAGCCCACTCTATGGCTTCTATACCTTCACCATGGGGTATTGAAGTGTAAAGGGATATAACATCCACTGTGGCTAGCCACACATCATCTCCAGGTGGTAAAGTGAGACTCTCTAAGAGATTCAAAAAGTGAGTTGTGTCCTGTACATAAGTGGGACCCGACTGTACAATTGGTTGCAAAAAATTGTCTAAATATTGACCCAAGGGTTCATGGATGGAGTTGCAACCTGACACTATGGGACGAAGTGGAGGATTCCGAAGATCCTTATGAATTTTTGGCAGCATGTATATAACTGGTCTACGTGGAAACCATATGTACAAGTATTCAAAGGTTTTAGAACTAATCCAACCCATATCTTTAGCATGTTCAAGTATTTTAAGGAGATTATATTGAAACTCAGAGGTAGGATCCTGTTTGAGTGATAAATATGTTGATTCATCTGACAACATCTCATTGACTTTAGATTCGTAACAGACATGATCCATTACTACCAGGGCTCCTCCTTTATCTGCCGGGAAATACACTAGTGCATCATTATCCCTTAGGCTTTTCAAAGCTCTTCTCTCCGCTGTTGTAAGATTGTGATGTTTTTTGGATGGAGTAGGTATGAGAGTTAAGTCTCTCTTCACAAGCATTTCAAAAGTGTCGAGAACTTTATGAGACACAGGGGAAACAAAAGTGCTTTGGGGTCTAAATTCAGCCTGTGCCCTATCCGTCGGGTCTGAAATGGTAAAACTTTGGTTGGCAAAGAAATATTGTAGTCTCAGTTTCCTCATGAACTTGTAAAAGTCTAGTTCTGTATGAAATGCTGTGGTGTGAAATGTAGGCACAAAGGAAGTACCCTTATTTAAGACTGCTATTTGTGTCTTTGATAGAGTATCTGAAGAGATGTTCACAATTAATGCTTCTTCTGTCTCCTGCCTACATTGGGTTGCTTAATGCTTTCCACTACCTCTCCTGGTTTTGTGGTGCCTGACTCTCCAATTGTCTGTGCTGCCCGTGGATTGTTGGCAGCTGGACTGGTCTCCAAAAAAGAAGCCTTAGTGCTTGAAGTGGATGGACCTTGTGCGGGTATATGAATACCAGTAGATGGTACTGGTGGTCTGGCATGGCATAGTGGACTGGCATGGTCTCAATAAAATGTACGCATTATTAGAGAAGGTTTCAAAGGGGAAAGTCCCCAGTTTGACCTGCTGGGTGTGACTGGTTAAAAGGGTGTGAACCAGGCTATAATGGTTCTCTTCCTCCTAACACTTTGGCCAGATGGTTTAACAGAATCTGATGATCTATGATGACCAGACGACCAGTAGAGCACAAGCTTGCCTTTTAGCACGATCATCAAGTCTCTCCAGTCTGATATTTCATAGTGAGGGACGTGTTCCTCCTCATGGGCGGCCCGCAGACTAGAAGTCTCTTAGCAGGTTATTTGCATCCAAATGTATGGACAGTTTTGGATAGTTAAGGGATTACTGGAGTTTACAACACTTTTGGTTCAAGTGAAGCTAGAGTTTGAGCAAGCTGTCAGAATCTGCTATTGAATTTTAGCAGTTTTGTTGGGAGACTACCCTGGTAGATGTGTGATATTGTATAGGCTGGTGTTGTTACTGCCAGTAGAGTGAAGTCAAGATTCGTGGCCTTCCTATTTCAGATGTCTGTGAGGGATCATTATTTTAAAGGAAAATTGATTTTTATCAATGTCCTTAGCTCGGATCAGAGTAAACTCAAGCAGCATTGCATGTCAAATGGGCTTTTCAGCTTAAATGTCAGAGAATTATGTGCTTGCTAGCAAGCTGTCTGCCATGATGCAGTCAATTTTGCTTTGAAAACCACCATGATGTCATTGAAAAGGTTGGTCCAATGAGTAGGAATGTGTTGTTCAGGAACTGATACTGCTAACTCCATTGAGTGGTTTTCTGCTTTTGCTCTTCATGATTGTAAATGGGAGATTTTCAACCTGATGCATGCCTTAGGTTAACATGCTATTAGTGGTTGTTGAGGCAAAGTGTGTGAGCAGGGCATTGGATGGGAACTGGGAGCTAGTGGTGCACAGTGCTGCACAGGGGAAAGGGAACAGTTGGTGGATCTAGTGGTACACAACAGGGATGAGGAGGGTGTAAGAATCAGGTATAAGCGTCCAGGAGTAGTTGGGCCTTTTGCTTCAGTGTAAGTGCTTGGTGCGGTCGGTGCAACAAGTATCACCCGTCTACCCTCCGATGTAACAGTCTGCTACTTGGGGCCATTTTTTTACCTTTGTGCGCTGGAGAATTTCACAAACTAAGGAAAACAAATTGTGTGATCTTGCAATTTGGGAGACTTTGCATTTTCATACACGTCTTGTGGTTGGTCACTGATCAAGATCTAGACCACCGACTTCCCTAGATCTCTTTCTTTGTTTCAGAGTGCTTCAGTCCAAGAGAAAATTCACATTCAATGTCCGTTGGAATGCGTGCTGAGGTCCAATTGTGTGTCAACGCTACCAGTCAGCAGCAAACCTGAAGATGGCCAGTATGACTGCCATTCATGAAAACAATTCTGTAAGAAGGCATGTGCAGTGAGAGAAACCTGCTTCCTGCAATTGATATATCCATGTGTCTTTATCTGAACAAGCAAATGTGGAATTCAGCTGCACATCATGAGCAGCAGAACCATCCCGACACCCTCACTCCTATCTGGTCTACTGTGCATCATTTTCAGCTTTATTTTAATGCCCTTCTTTTAACTTCATTGACTGCTTTTCTCCACACTCCACCTTCTTTGTTCTCATTTAAATGAAAAATATGTGTTTGATTCCTTATTCATTCTACGCACAAACTTTATGCATTGGTACATTGACACCATTAGATAGTATTCTTTAAAATACATAAACAGAATACAGTACTTGGGAAAAGAACATTTCTTGTCTCTGCGCTGCATGACGTCTTTACTTTTATGGAACAAGCTGCAAAGCAGGCGGAAGTTGCTTGTCTATTAAAGAGACACATTGTTAGGGTATCCTGCATGCAGAATAGACGCCATGGGATACCCCATGTGCAAAAATCATTCGAGATACTGGCAAGACATTTTCTGCTCGGACTGGTCTGCCACTAAGCAACACTGAACAACATTTCATTGCCACGATATTTTCAGAATTTCGCGAGCGTAATAAAATATTTCACGCGAGGTGCTTGATAGTGCATAACCGTTTTGATCATTCCTCTTACTAGACACAGCGCCTTACCGTCCATTATTTTCACCCCGTATTCGAGTCTTGGGCATGAACATTCTGAATGACGAACATGTATCCGACCATTTTTTTTTAAACTTGACAAAACAATTAAAAGATTTGCCATTAGCACTCCCAAGTGTCTCAGCTGCCCATTAGCTGCTGTGTAAACATCCCCTCTGTTGACATAACCTTTCAACCATTAAGCCTCGACCCACTTTGCAATAAGTGGCCCTGTGCATTGTGGAGTTAGCAGACTCTTTGCCTATTCCCTGCATTAAGGACCTGTGATTAAAGGCCTGTATGTAAAGAGGAGACGGCATGGAAGAAAGACTAAAACGAATAGAAGTGGTTTTAAAAGTCTCTGGACAGCCCAATACCCGCTGCTTGTGTAAACATCCCTGCGGGGTTATATTACCAAGCCCTAAAAAGCACAAACGAAAACAATGTATAGCATCAGGTGGACAGTTCCTTAAAGTGAAAAAAATTAATTGTATTGCAGTGGCGGCTGGTGACATTTGAAAGTGGTAAGGCGTAAAATAATTGTTGCACTGTGGCGAATAAGCATAGCGAGCGAGCCAGAACAACCCACCGGGAGGTTCGTTGGGGGTTCATTACCCTGAGAAAATTTTTTAAAAAGTGGGCAAATGGTGCATTTTAAAGCACATTTGAGAAATGCAAATAATAAGACATTTAAATGAACTTACACATGAAGTCAAGTTGGAATAAAGTCATTAGAAGTAGCAATTAGAAATAGAATTATCAAAACTTTCCCCGGTGCAGATGTAAAGATATTAATTCAATTAATTCAATCTACTGTACGGATGAGACTGGGCTATCAAAAGCTCTACTGCTAGGAATTCCCCACAGATGTACAAATATTAGGCACCCACTCCTCCCTCTCCAACCCCACAGATGTACAAATATTAGGCACCCACTCCTCCCTCTTCAACCCCGCAGATGTACAAAGATTAGGCACCCACTCCTCCCTCTCCAACCCCACAGATGTACAAAGATTAGGCACCCACTCCTCCCTCTCCAACCCCACAGATGTACAAAGATTAGGCACCCACTTCTCCCTCTCCAACCCCACAGATGTATAAAGATTAGGCACCCACTCCTCCATCTCCAACCCCACAGATGTATAAAGATTAGGCACCCACTCCTCCCACTCCAACCCCACAGATGTATAAAGATTAGGCACCCACTCCTCCCTCTCCAACCCCACAGATGTATAAAGATTAGGTACCCACTCCTCCCTCTCCAACCCCGCAGATGTACAAAGATGAGGCACCCACTCCTCCTTCTCCAACCCCACAGATGTATAAAGATTAGGCACCCACTCCTCCCACTCCAACCCCGCAGATGTACAAAGATGAGGCACCCACTCCTCCCTCTCCAACCCCACAGATGTATAAAGATTAGGTACCCACTCCTCCCTCTCCAACCCCGCAGATGTACAAAGATGAGGCACCCACTCCTCCTTCTCCAACCCCACAGATGTATAAAGATTAGGCACCCACTCCTCCCTCTCCAACCCCACAGATGTATAAAGATTAGGTACCCACTCCTCCCTCTCCAACCCCGCAGATGTACAAAGATGAGGCACCCACTCCTCCTTCTCCAACCCCACAGATGTATAAAGATTAGGCACCCACTCCTCCCCACAGATGTATAACAGCTCTGCCCATGGCACTGTCATTTGCACTGAGGTTTCCGAGTGAACTACAGTTAACAGGTTGAGGAAGGCCTTATCATTTAAACACCCTCGATTTGCGGCTTAGGTGAAATAAATGTCTTATCAAGTCAACAAACTAAATAAAGTCTAGAATTTGAAAAACTGCTTCCTGATTAACCAACTCCCTGTCAGCATTTACAAACAACCCCCTCAGAAGCAGAACATCTACATTGACATCTTTCTTGACCGAGGTAACGATGTCACCGCTGAAGAAAAGCACATGCATCATTTGAACAAAAAGATTTCCTTTAAAACGGAGACGACATTTGAAAGGGGAAAACATGGCTTGCCATCACCTTTAACCAGTCACGGCCGGTAATGCATGACGGGTAGGGGGGTGGAAATGGGGTCGTCGCGGGTGGTGGAGGGGGTAACGGGATTGTATTTCATTGGGGACAGCAAATATTATTAAACTGGTGCTGGAGTATGTGGATTCTCTGAGGTTTTGAGCTGTGAGGAAGCTGTAACATGGACTGCTGAAGGAGGTCGGGAGGATCGTTTGTGGAGCAGCCCAAGGATAACGACATTCTGTGAAAATTGGGCATGAGAAAAAACAATTCGACCCCCTACTATCAGAAGGAGAGCTGAGGTGAAACAATTCCAGGTGCGCAGTTTGAATTCGACACAAACCCAGGCGCGCGTGAGAGGTTCCCAAGTCAAAAAGGAAGATCATCCTGGACTCATTCTAGCGTCATCCGATGACTTCAGCCAGGCTATTCCTGTAATTATCTGGGGAAGTCATCCCAAGCCATCCTGAAGTCTGCCCACAGAGCAAAATATTTAAATAAGATGACTCTTACTGTAATCACAAAAACTACTCCAGGATGGTGTCCTGATTACTTTAATTAAAAATGCGTGATGATCCTTTACAACTCCAAGAATACTAATTGACAACTGCAGGATGAGTGTGAATTACTCCAGGATGGTGTACTGATTACTTCAATTAAAAATGCGTGATGATTTTGTACCTCAAGGAATACTAACTGACAAGTGCAGGATGAGGTTGAAATACTACCGGATGATTTCAGGACAACCTCATGGTTAGTTTACAACCACTGGATGATTTGCTAACATCTACAGAATTATTATGCATTACTGTAGTATGATTTTATGACAACTTCAAATTGGAGTTAATGTACACAAGGGTATTGGGAAAACACTACAGTACATCCCCTCATCACTGCCTAACAACCAAGAGTACTCAGTGGAATTATTTAGAAGTAATCCCAATTCGTAACATCCAAGAGTATCCACTGGATGGGCACTCTTGGCTATTGCAAATGGGGATTACTTCAGAATGGTTTAATAAAATGCTCTCGATGCTTGTAGATCACTCCTAAATGTTTAAATACAGACTTTCCAAATGTCCTTTCCTTCATCCTGGATTACTCAAGTCTAATTTAAAAACAAATTTGAAATGAAATACTTGGGTGAAACATGGTGTCCCTTTAAAAAAGAAAACTGTATGGGTTTAAAACAGGATCCTTCTTTAAACAAGGACAATGATATAAATTGAATTTGTGAGGAGCGTTGGTAAGAATACCATTTGCATTGAGTAGCAGCCTTGCAACGTATGACCTTTCCCCATACGAACTGTGACAGGTCTTCATTTGAGCTAAACGAAGTCACTCTAAGTTTTGATATGGTGACCTGTGGCAATACACCGAACAAAGAATTGGTTCAAATAAATGGATCTGAAATTACTTCTCACTGTGTGCTTTTATTTCGCCAAAGCATGTACATGACCTCAAAGAGAGATAGTATACTGTTCAGGATAACATTAAAAGTAAGGAAAGAGAATTTTAAAAAGTCAACAAAAGAAGCAGCTCTATTGCTGCAGCCACTGTGGTACCGATAAAACATTCAAAAATAAAATGCAAGACCCTATAACTAATCGCCACTTTGCAGACATTAGGCCATGTGCAGTGTGGGTTTGCTACAGGGTCAACCCACTGATACACATGACTGTTCGGCTGTGCACAGCATGGGGTGGGTGCTTGTGAGGTGGTTGGCAGCTACAGGGTGTTGGTTGCAGTGTGTGTGTGGCCATAGGCCAGGCCCTGTGGCCAACCCCTACAGCACAAAGCCAAAGGCAATGTGCAGCAGGCAGTTGGCTACCCGCTCAAAGTTGGGCACCCAACCTCACACTGCCAAAGGCCATGGGCAGCGTGATTTTGGGGGCCCACAGGGTTTGGATGCAAGTCCTGGCCAGAATTTATCAAACTACGAAGGGTTGTCCAAATGGCCTGGCAGAAGGTGTCTTATCAGTGACAAATGCATACCTGTCAATCTCTTAACTTAAAATTGCAGGTCATGTGAAATCTTTGCCATTGTTGGGAATCACTGTGCAAACTATTCCAATCATAAGCTAAGAATTACCACCTTATTTCCAGGAATGCCATTATGCTATGTGTGGGCACCACTATGTAACAAAGGGGCACAATATGTCAAGAATGACAACTATTCAGTCCGACCCAGAATTATGCCAAAGACAGGCACCGTCATGTAGAAGCCTCTACTCCAGTGGCTGCTTTCAATAGAAAGTGGTGGGGCAGCGGGGAGTTTGTATTAAAAAAAAAAAAGATAATAAATTTACTTCCAGAAGCGCAGTCCAGCTTCGAGACTTCCCACCCAATCCTAAAGCTACTATCATGCTATTACCCAGCATGACAGCAGTGCCGGGATTGGCTGAGCAGGCTGGTTTAACGCTCACTCAGGCACAGGGAGCCTGTGGCCTTTCTCCACCCGGAGATACAACACAGGATGGTTGTAGAAATGTAAGTGCGCATGTTGGTTTGGCCGCCCTAAGACGGCCTTCCAAACCAACATGCAAACTAACTGCTCCCACCGCTCCTCCCCCCTGCTACTGTCCCTTGAGGATTGCCCCGTCCTAGACTGGGCCACTTAGCGGACTCTGCCTATCCAGGAAAAAATAAAAGGATAATACATAGTTTTGTTATGTTTTATTGTTAATCAGCTGGCTTTTAGCAGTGAGGAAACGCTCCTCTGCCATTACGGAGGAGCCGCTGCTGCTCTACTCTCTCCACCTTCCCAACCTCACCACCTTCAAACCTTACCAGGAGAAAAGATAGAGATGAAGACCATCATTCCCTGTAACATGCGTGCACAGTGCATTTCACCAGCGCGCACAGACTCTTGCATAGCGTGCATGTAGTTGATTAACGAGCACCGTGAAAGGTGTGGTCGTTTCTTAACTTCGAAGCGCAGTGGTATTACAGCACAAGAAACACATTTACACCCCCCAAGTATTTACCTTATAAGGCAATGTGCGATTTTAAGACCTAAAGTATTTTTGCTTTTAGACAATTATTGTTTTAGATTCATGTGCGCCTGACGTGTCCCCTAACAATGTTTTTCAAAAAACATAATAAAACAAACGGTGACAAAGCCAAATGGCTGGTAATCAATGGCAGAACTTTTGGCTTTGCCATTGCTTGTTTAATATTTTAAATTGTTCAAACCCAGTTGTGTCACTTTGTGGCATAGAAAAGACCATTGTAAGGGAGTAGCGTCACCGTAGGAGAGTGATTCCAAGTTTTGTGACTATGCAAGGGGTGGCCTGCAATTTAGTGATCGAGTGGCCCAAGGGAAGAGATTTGGGGTTGTGGGCGAATTTGGGGTCACTTTTAGTTGCTATCTGCACTGTCTGGAGAAGAGTGCGAGTGAGTGTTGGGCTGGCAAGTGAGTCCTGAACAAACAGTTCTGATGATAGTAGTATATAAAATGTTGAAGTTACCCCCACAGTGCATGGACTGTCGTCGTAATAACGTACCAGACCTGGATTACAATATGCAAACACTTTCTAAGGTATAGGAGTAGGGAAAAATAGTGACGAAGAAGAAAGGAATCAGACAGGTGGAAACCATGAAAGATATATGCAAGAAGGAAAAACAAAAGGGAAAATAAGTATGGAGAAGTACGAAGGAAAAGATAAATACGTTAGAAAAAGTATGTTAAGAGAACTGGGAAAGCTGAGATTAGGAGTGCAAAAATGGGCTACAACATGGTGAGAATAAAAAGTGAAAAGAGGAGCGAAGAAAGAAGACAGAGGGAAAAACGATAAAGGAGAGCGGAAGGGAAACCCGGGAAGGAGAATAATGAAATGCAGCGAGTGTGAGGGTAAAGCGAAGCAAAAGAAAAATTGCAGACAGAGCAGAGAGTGAAGGGAGAATAGAGAGAATGGTAGAAAAGCTCAATAGTGAGACAGATGTACCATGCAGTCACGCAGAGTGCTGTGGTAAATAATTTAATTACCGGTACTTAATTTGATGCGGAAAATTTAATAAGAATAGCTCAATAAAATAAGAGGCAGAATCCGTGGTATTAGAGGTTCGGAACGGGCTTTATTCCAAAACACAATTCGAATTTGTGGGCTTCATATTCCATCACCACGAAGGTTCAGGAAGTGAAGGACAATACTTTATTGACAGGTAATCATTTTTATAGAAGAGGCATTACAGTGAAACAGATGCAGGGGACGTAACAGTTGATAACAGAGATAAAAACATACATGCGTAACTAAAATGGGTGTAACTAGGCGTAACTAAAGAACGTCATTAGGTATGATGTCACAAATGGGTGGTTCCATGAAAGAATTTCGCAATGTCAGCAAAAATACTTGGCAGACATGCGCGCGCAGCAGCATGACGTGTGATTGACGTGCAACTAGGGGGAGAATGAGACTTGACATTTAGCTCTACATGTGGAGACAGAAGTCTGGGGTTATGTCAACCTAATCCTAAATCATATCTTACATCCTATGTTTAAAGAACTATGTTATCCAAAAGGAAAGGTCTCTCGAACAAAATCTATTCTATACTGACTGTGAGTGCGTGTACAAGCGTCTAAGTGTCTACATGAGATGCAAGGGCAGAAATCTTCCATAGTAACAGGGCTATGAATTACTTGCATAAAGACAGAGAAGCCGGGCCCTTTGCTCGGTAGCTGGAAGAATGTTTACTTAAACTACTAGACAGGAATGCATTGGATGGGGAGCGGAGCAGATAATCTCGAAGGTGAAATACAGTTCTTGGCAAGCAGACAGGCCGAGTCAGGCACCGTTAGCCACGCAGGGAGTAGGACAAAGTTCATGAATACAGATGCGAGCTCAGACTAGAGTTTTCAGAGGCAGAAGGCAGGAAAAGGCTTAATGGCAGAATCAGGGCCTACTCGCCTGGACTGTAAAATGGCATAAATGAACCATATAAAGCCGGTGGCCTTTCATACTTAGGAATAGAATATCCGGCCCATTCATGGCGGATCTGAAAGAGGACATGTTGACGGTGGACGCACATGTATTTGCGTCTTCATAACTGGAACTGGAGGAAACATACATGTACTTGTGATTTATACATGAAACCGTTGGGGTCCAAGATAGGGGACATAACTGATCATAAAAATCCATATTTCCACATTCCCTCCTTGTCCCCTACTTGCCCTTAAGAGATATCAATCTTCATCAATCCGTTGATCTGTTCATATAACATCATTTGTTCTTCTTTCTTCTTCCGGGATCTCGAACGAAAACTTGGATGTGGGATACACGAGGTGGCACACAGACCACAAATCGCTGGCCCACATTGTAGACATAAGCAGCAACTGAATAGTATGAGAAAGCCAATACCTAGGAAGGAGAGCATTCTCCATCCCCAGGCTGACAACACGCCCCAGAACCAACCGGACCAAGTCCAGGTGCCTGGATTCTGGTGTATCTGGCTTACAATCTTATGAAGGCGAGTTATGGCTTTATATACAGACGGCGAATTTTCTGGTATGAAAATGCAACAACTTGATCCGATGACCCTACAAGCTCCGCCCCTATCGGCCAGGATGACGTCAAGGACAAGACGATTTTGAAGCACAACAATCCGCATAGCAGACTGCTCTTCTGTTAAATTGCCTAAGGCGGAAATAGTTTCGTTCACTACTGCTTCAAGGGTTCTGGTTAATCTACGTATCAGCTTACTATTAGTAACTGTACCTATATAAGGAAAGAAACCTTTATTGAAATCTGTGTATTTTTCCCATGCTGTTTCAGTGTAATCGACGATTGGGAGATCTCTCTGCTGTCTATTGTGTACTAAATGAGTATTTCTGTGATAATCAGGAGGAGCTAGGAAAACAGGTGGCAAAAGGAATCCGATGTAGCAGGTACCATCCCAATCTAGAGGCAAACGTATATATGCAGTCTGACCACATACGAAGTAGGAATGGCGAGAAGCTCTAAATGTAGATTTGCCTTGATCACTGAATTCTATTACAGTGGTGCATCTACTATGGCCCATATGTATGGAACCATTCTTTCTTACACACAATTCACCTTTAACTGGAAATACTGACATAGCGGGCAAAATTGGTGCAGCTTCGGATTCAACATTCAGGATCATGAGATTAAGCGTGAAATTACCTAATCCGTATACTTCATTTTCTAGATCGGTTCCTGTTCTTTTGGGAAGTCCCTCCTTGTTAGGGTAACAGACTTTGAGTAAAACTAGGTTCAGGTTTCCCCATACCCAATTGTCTTGATAAGTTACTGAGTTTGAATCTAAGGAATTAATTAAACTAAACCATGCTCCACAGGAGCCATTGTGTGTGAACGGATATGGAAAGAGAGGCAGAATTCCCTTATAGTTCTGATAGGGAGGGAGTCGGCCACATATCCAACAATTTGTAGCATTGCTAGTCTGATGGGAATGATGTAACATACTAATAAAAGTGTTATTGCGCAGCGCAAATCTATAGGACAACTCATGCGGGGGTAATTCACTAAAAGAATGTTCAGCAGTAACATTGTAAACATGTTTAGAAATAGGATAATATATGTGCAACAATATACTTGCAGCGATTATTAAAAGACTTAAGAAAAACAAAATTAATAACGTCACTGTGCAATGACTACGCAGTGATTTACAGTACGCATGTTGTTTCAACTGCATCTTTCGGTTTCTTTCTCTATTCAGGTCTAGGGGATACATGTCAGAGACAAATTCGACCGATTCACCTTGGAGAGGACTTAAACAATCAAATTGTCTGACTTTTTAGACCGTAATTTTAGTTTGTATAGTTCCTTATCGCTTAGTTCAACCAAAGGAAGCTTTGAGTCAATCGGTGAAGACACGCGAGGTGTATCGTTTACATCAGACGGTAGTCCATGAAATTTCTTGATATGACTTGAATGTATCCAACCTTTGCGACCTTCGATCTTCACGGCTGTCCTCGTGGTGAGCAGTACAAGTTGAGGCGATTTCCACCTAGGATCCAGCTGAGTCTTCCGGTCAAAATTCCGCACTAACACCAGGTCCCCGGGAACTACGTCATGGGGTTTCACCTCGGTGTTGTCGGGAAAGGCTGCAGCTACCTGTGAACGACAAGATTGTAGTGCAGACATCAAGGAAGCCAGGTAATCTGTCAGCATATTACAGTCAACATCAGTTATTTTGCGTGGTATAGGCGTCCCCCACATATTTGGTGGTCTGCCAAAGATCACCTCATAAGGGGATAGCCCTGTTCGAGAGTGTGCTACCATTCTCATGTAAAAGAGTGCAACTGGTAAGGCTACTACCCAATCGACACCTTTCTCTCTACATATTTTGGACAATTTAATTTTCAGAGTTTGATTATGTCGTTCCACGAGACCTGCTGCCTCGGGGTGTCGGACACAGTGAAATCTCCATTGATAGCCTAACAAAAGTGAAACGTGTTTCATTAGTTCGGATGAGAACGGCTGGCCGTTATCTGAGTAGACAACACGTGGTAAACCATACCGTGGGAAGAATTCTCGAACCAACTGTTTGGCAGTAGTCGGGGCAGTGTAATCTGAAACCGGGTATGCTTCTGTCCAACGGGAAAGAGCACAGACAACTACAAGAACATATTTGAATCCTCGACATCGTTCCATCTGGATATAATCCATCTGGAGGACTTCAAAAGGGTGCTCAGGAGGCTGAAATCCACCCTGTTCTACGGGAATGCTTTTACCTGGGTTAAACTGACAACAGATCATACAGGTACGAACTTTTTGTTTAGCTGCTGCTCGTAAATGTTTGTTAAACCAAATGTGTTAAATGCTGTCTAGCATAGCTTTTTCTCCTAGGTGTGCTGGACTATGTATTGTATTAATGATAACTTGAACCATAGAATCAGGAAGGAACCATACAGATTTTTCCTTCGTCATCCATCCTTGATCCGTTTGGATCCCTCCTAATTCAGTCCATTTCTTTATTTCATCTGGTGTAGCATGTGTCTGTATGTCAATTACGTCAAGAGCGGGATCCTTAACCATCATGCAATGTGTTGGTGTCAGAACTATTGTCTTTGTCATGTCAGATGTGTGAGTTTGAGCAGTCTGTTTAGCTGTTCTGTCAGCTAGATCATTGCCTTGGGAAATGATATCAGTAACTTTCGTATGAGCTTTACATTTCATAATTGATATTGCAGTGGGTAGATGTATTGCATCTAATAAGGCATGAATGAGGGGTCCGTGCTGAATGTGGGCACCGTGAGAAGTTAAATAACCTCTCTCTCGCCACAGCACGCCGAAGTCATGTACAACTCCGAATGCATAACGTGAATCTGTGTATATGTTGACTTTCTTATTCGTAGCTTGAATACAGGCTTGTGTCAGAGCGATGAGCTCTGCTGCTTGAGCTGACAAGGTATTTATGCAATTTGTTTCAATGACTTCAGTGTCTGTTGTGACTGCATACGCGGCCACTAGCTCTCCTGTACTTGTTCTCATACATGAACCATCTACATACAACGTCAGGTCTGGGTCTGACAATGGGACGTCTGTCAAGTCTTGTCTAGGTTTCGTCGTGATAGTAATAACTTCAATACAATCATGTGCTAGTGGGTCTGTTCCGTTTACTGGCAAAAGTGTGGCAGGATTCAATGTACTACAACGTCTGATTTCTATGTGTGGCTGAAACAATGTTAATTCGTAACCGGTGAGTCTTGCTATAGTCAAGTGTTGTGTTTGTGTGCGGTTCAAGAGAACCTCTACTGCATGTGGTACTTGTACTGTCAATGGATGTCCTAACACTATGGCATCGCTTTGTCTGATTGCTATAGCTGTCGCTGCCACTGATTTCAGGCACGCAGGCAGAGCCTGAGCTACGGGATCTAATGTACTAGAAAAATAAGCACATGGTTTGTGTGATCCTGCTTGTTCCTGTGTGAGTACTGACAAAGCAGTACCTTCGCGTTCTGTAACAAAGAGTGTAAACTGTTTATTGTAACATGGTGTTGCTAAAACAGGTGCTTGACATAAAGCTTTCTTTAGGCTTTCAAAAGCTTGTGTATGTTCCTGAGTCCAAGGGAGGACAGTCGATGTGGCTGCCTCCTGTGTTGTCAACTGAATGAGTGGTTTTGCTAGAAATGCATACTGAGGGATCCACTGCCTACAATATGAAGTGAGGCCTATAAAAGCCCGCACCTCCTTTTGTGTCTTGGGTATTGGCATGTTAGCAATTAACTGGATGCGATCGGGTGTAAGCTGCCTTCCCTCCTTGGACAGCGAGTGCCCAAGGTAAACAACTCGCTGGACACAGAATTGCAGCTTAGAAGGGGACACCTTGTGCCCTTTTTCGGCCAAGAATTGTAAAATCGTCAGTGAGGCTTTTTCACATTCAGGTTCGCTTCTAGCGGTGATCAGCAGATCATCGACATATTGAAGCAGGGCAGTGTTGACTGGCATGTGGATACTGTCAAGTTCTCGTTTCAGTGCTTGGTTATAGATGCTGGGGCTTTCTGTGAATCCTTGAGGTGCGCGTGTGAATTTAAAGCTTCGTCCATTTAAACTAAATCCGAACAAGTATTGGCTTTCCGGATCTATTGGGACGCTGAAAAAGGCATTCTTGAGATCAATTACAGTAAAGAATGTTGCTTCGGAATCAATGGCTGTCAGTAATGAAGAAATATCTGGGACTACGGGGTATTGTGGTACAATACATTTATTTAATTCGCGCAGATCAATAACCAGTCGATATACTGGCGGGGCTTTTGGATCAGTTCGTTTAAGAATCGGAATTATCGGGGAATTACATACATTGGAGTCCGTTTCCACAACCACTCCTTGGGTAATAAGCTCGTCAATGATTTGCAGTAAAGCCACTATAGCATCTGGGGGTAACTTGTATTGTCGCATTCGTGGTAGTACCACTCCTGTCTTTAGTGTGACTCGATATGGTGTAATGTTCATGCAACCAACATCTGTAGGGCCTTGTGCCCATAAATGTGTGGGTAAAGTCTGCAGTCGGTGATCCATGTCTCGTGACACATAGTGCCCTTTGAAATCACGTAAAAACAATCTTACTCCTTCCGGAGAACAACATATTATAGCTCCTAGAGCTTTCAATGTTTTTATACCTAACAGGTTTTCTGGACATGATTTAGTAAGCAATAAATCTGTAGTTCGTGTCAAGGGACCAATCGTAAGTGGAAGAGGCTGTGATACTTCGTTAATGATAGGTTTTCCTGAAAAACCAAGGGAAATATTCTGTGAGCCTGAGAGGGGTGCCCCTGGAACTTCACTACGTTTTATTGTTGTTCGGCTTGCCCCTGTATCAAGTAAAAATTTTCTATCTTGGCCTAATAGTTCACTGTGTACATAAGGTCCTTCTTGATCTACAGGGACCTCGATAAGGGGTAAGCCAACTTCCCTCTCTAGGCTGTTTCATGAGTATCGTTGATAATCAGGATAGTCATACTGTGCGGTCTGGTACATCTGTTGTGTCGTTGTTTGTGTGGCAGCAATAGGCTGCGGTGGTGGAGCTGGCATAGATTGTTGCGGAGCCGGCATGGACTGTGCATGCTGCGGGGCTCCTTGTTTGTTCTGATCCTGTCTAAGTGGCCGTGGTCTTTCTTTTGTATTACCTATGGCGATATTATGTTTTAAAACTGGACAATCGTGTACATAATGACCTGGCTGTTTACAATAGTTGCATGTCCCTTTTACAGGACCTGCTGAAACACTGGACTGTGTCATACCCTTTTTATGACCGTCAGCTGGAACTGTCTGGGAAACTAGCATTTTCATTTTCGTGTCTTTCATGCGTCTTTGTTCATGTTCTTGTTCCTCTCTAATTCTATTGTGATGGTACTGTAGCATTTGTAACATTTGTGACGGAGTGTTACCTTGCCAGGTACTCTCGAATTTCAATACTCTATTCTTAACTTGGGGCAAGGAATTTTTCAACTAATTTTGTCACAAACAGATGTGGATACGATTCGCTACTTGCTTTTATTCCACTATTTATACCAAAACATTTTTCGAATCGGGCATAGAAATCACTAGTGTCTTCATCTTGCTTTTGTTTACAGGCTGAGATTGCACCCCAGTCTTCCTTTTTCGTAGTTAATAACCGTGGCAGTACCTGTACTAATAAACCTGGTAGTATTTTGGTCTTTTCCCCGAGCCCTAAACCTGGACCTCGAGCTGTTTCTTCGTTTTCTAATGCTGTCCAGTCTATCTTTTGGTCTCCCACCTCCCAATCCTTTTCCTTGAGTTTTTCGTAAATGCCCGCAGGCATTAATACCTTTAATATTTTCATAATGTCGGGATAGGTATACTCTCCCTTGAGCAACATGTCTTTAATTTCACGGTGGAAACCCGCTGGGTCTTTGTCATGACTGGGTACCACTTTCTTCATTTCTAATAGTTCCATTTTAGATATGGGTGTGTATACAAACACACGTTTAAACTGATTGTCATCACCTTTTATCGGGTGGACTTCGCGTAAGGGATTCTGTCTATCCATATAATACGTCGTTCTTTCCTTGATGGGCAGTGAGACATGTTCGGGGCATACAAAAAGAATGTACTGATTTCTGGATTCTAGTATTTCTCTAATTAACTCAGTACCTGAACCTCTCCATTTATTCGTGAGTAATTCAGTCAATATATCAGGTAGGGGACCAGGATCGGAGTGTTGGCTTTTATATAATATAAGGAGTTGTTGAATCATATAGATACCAGCTAAACGCTGTTCATCTGGGGTGAGGTTCAAAAACGTGTGCGCTAGTGTATCATCACTATATTTTCCGGGACTGTCAACCCAGTGAACGGCTGACCTGGCTAATTCTTGTTCGTCCATAGAATCGAGTATATGATAACCCCTTCGTTCTCGGAGTAATTTGTCAGCGGCTTGGAACGAATGTTCGGGGGACCTTATATTTATTATAGGTGTTTGGAAATTTCTGTTATTATCTGGACGTATCGGACGTATCGGATCAGTAAAGCATCTAGTATTATTACAAGATCTCCCTCTACCTACATAGGCCATGGTTTCTGACTGTCCTGTGGGCAGTTCTAATTCTTCCTCCTCCTCCTCCTCGTTTTGTTCAGGCTGGTCTACCGCTAATCTTTCTTCGTGTATTCGTTCTACTTCTTTGCGGATCTTTCGGCACATAGCTACTATACTTAATCTTTTATCATGTCTCCCCTCTGATATATTCCGACTCCATGTGGTAAGAATTCGCATTTCTTCCGGATTTACCCCTGGTCGGTCTTGATTTCTGATCACACAATTTATGAGGAAACGTAACAGTTCCCCCTGTATCTCCACTTTCTGGTACTCCATGGCTCTATTAATACTCTCAGAATCTCGCCCTGACTGGACAAAGTCATATATATTTTCTAAATGTGTAGTCATTCCTGGTAGCCTCCCTAAATATATTGCAGCTCGTCGGATACGTAATGATGCCAGCAGCATTTCGTCCTCTTTGCCGGGCACAGGGTCGTATCTACAATCTACTAGAAGTTCCTTAAGCATGTCGGGAGTTACTAGTTTGGGCGTACGTTGGTGGGCTAATTCTTGAAAGGAAAGTTTATTTACTCTGGGTGGCGTAGAAAAAATGTTTGATGTACCTCCTGTAGCACCACCTGGGGTGCTGGATGTGAAAGGATTCGTTGAACGTGATATAGCAACCATAGGTGTGGATACAGCTGTAGAAACAGATGTGCTTGCCGGAACTTGTGTCGGAGTTTGTTGTTGCGGAGGTACAGACGGAGGGTCTTGGCGTTGAACCCCCTCGGCAGGCGGTCTATGTGGTGCAGTATTAGCATACTCGGGAGCTGCGTCGTCTAAATAAGAGGAAAGGAAAACATCTTCTGCGGTTCTGGGATGCCCTTTGGGATGTACTTTTATCGGAAACAATGGCGGTGGCAAGTCTTTTGGTATCTCCGGAGTAGCCTTAGGTAACCCTTCGGCCAGAAGAGGATACATACCATTCATAAGGGCATTTCTTTGTCTGTCTACTTGTTCTGACTTTACTCGAGTACCTTCTTCAATTAATAGATTTTCTCGGACTTTATTTGAATTCTCCTTACTTTTCTCTTCCTGTCTGAGTGCTTTTTCTGTACGTCTATATGATTCTTTACGCCATAATTCAATGGCATCTTTCTGTGATTGTCTAGCTTTCTTTTTCCATAATTCTTCCTCTACTTTCATGATGCAATCTGCATCCCAGGTCCCAGCCGCGGGCCACCTCTGTCTTTCTGGTAATTCCTTGGTGTAGTCTACCCATAAATCAAGAAATAATATGGCGTCTAGGCCATGTTTATGATACATGAAGTACCCTGGAGTGTCCCTAGGAGGAATGGGAACAGCTTCTTCGAGTACCCCTTTTCTAGTTTTGATCTGTCTTAATTTCGAAAAGAGCGGCATATTGAGAACTAATCTGATACCTAATTTTCAACACGTTTAATACAACAAAACACAATAATGAACAGTCATTCACACCACAATATGCAGAACGTATTTAAAACCTTTAACATTTAACATTTAATGAACAACAATGATGGCCATTTAGGGAACTAGTCACTAAGCATAATACTCGGCACTAACTAGGTAATTCTGAATTATATACTAGACATACTTGATATACTGCTAAACAGTACAGATACACTGCTGAAACAGTGCAGACCGGATTTGTGTACCCAAACCCGTCTTGACCGGCACAACCTATGTGCACGTCAGAACGCCTCCCCGGCAATGGTACTCACCGGGTAGCTCGGAACGGAAGGCCTCGGAACTGAACTGAACTGGACTTGGACCGGACTGGACTCGACTCGAAACTTCGGAACCTCGGGAACTGGTGGGCCTCTGTATACCTCGGATCTTGCTCTCTCAGCTAGGCTCTGGTCGGGATACTTCGCACTTCTCACCGCCTCGTCTGGGTGTTGATCGCAGCCTCAGTTACCCCCGCTCGGCAGGAGGGAGATACAGGAAATCCTGTGGGTACGCGTTGTTGTCCGTCCAGCTGTGGCAGGAGACCGGGCCTGCAACGCACCTCCGGCGCGTGAGATGAGAAAGTGTCCCTGTTCGGGCGCCATATATGTGGTAAATAATTTAATTACCGGTACTTAATTTGATGCGGAAAATTTAATAAGAATAGCTCAATAAAATAAGAGGCAGAATCCGTGGTATTAGAGGTTCGGAACGGGCTTTATTCCAAAACACAATTCGAATTTGTGGGCTTCATATTCCATCACCACGAAGGTTCAGGAAGTGAAGGACAATACTTTATTGACAGGTAATCATTTTTATAGAAGAGGCATTACAGTGAAACAGATGCAGGGGACGTAACAGTTGATAACAGAGATAAAAACATACATGCGTAACTAAAATGGGTGTAACTAGGCGTAACTAAAGAACGTCATTAGGTATGATGTCACAAATGGGTGGTTCCATGAAAGAATTTCGCAATGTCAGCAAAAATACTTGGCAGAGATGCGCGCGCAGCAGCATGACGTGTGATTGACGTGCAACTAGGGGGAGAATGAGACTTGACATTTAGCTCTACATGTGGAGACAGAAGTCTGGGGTTATGTCAACCTAATCCTAAATCATATCTTACATCCTATGTTTAAAGAACTTTGTTATCCAAAAGGAAAGGTCTCTCGAACAAAATCTATTCTATACTGACTGTGAGTGCGTGTACAAGCGTCTAAGTGTCTACATGAGATGCAAGGGCAGAAATCTTCCATAGTAACAGGGCTATGAATTACTTGCATAAAGACAGAGAAGCCGGGCCCTTTGCTCGGTAGCTGGAAGAATGTTTACTTAAACTACTTGACAGGAATGCATTGGATGGGGAGCGGAGCAGATAATCTCGAAGGTGAAATACAGTTCTTGGCAAGCAGACAGGCCGAGTCAGGCACCGTTAGCCACGCAGGGAGTAGGACAAAGTTCATGAATACAGATGCGAGCTCAGACTAGAGTTTTCAGAGGCAGAAGGCAGGAAAAGGCTTAATGGCAGAATCAGGGCCTACTCGCCTGGACTGTAAAATGGCATAAATGAACCATATAAAGCCGGTGGCCTTTCATACTTAGGAATAGAATATCCGGCCCATTCATGGCGGATCTGAAAGAGGACATGTTGACGGTGGACGCACATGTATTTGCGTCTTCATAACTGGAACTGGAGGAAACATACATGTACTTGTGATTTATACATGAAACCGTTGGGGTCCAAGATAGGGGACATAACTGATCATAAAAATCCATATTTCCACAGTGCTTAAACAAGAAGAAAAATTAAAACTGGGAAAGGTGAGCAGTGCGAGGGCACAGAAATACTTCCATGCTCCAGGAGGGGCAAATACAAAAAGCGGGGAGAAAGCCAAAAAAACACTAACGAAAAAGAAGTAAGCAATTCAGAGTGGCAATGAAGCCAACTGGCAAACCAACATACTGGCTCTAAGCCAACAGAAGCTAACAATACGTCTCTTATGCACTGCCTAACAGACCTAAAAATGGAGCAAATGTGTTGCCCTATATTTTGAACTGCTTGTGTAGTAGGTCATTGAACATGGATTACTACTGCCCCCACTTCATAAAGATGTTTGCGCCAGGTCAATAACAAGCATAGACAAAGCCAATAGGTCTTGCCTATGCAAGAGTTATTGGCTTTGCCATATGCTTCAGCCATGTTGTACACCAGCGTGGCTGTTGTTCAGCCTGGCTAAAGTTACTGGGGAAAAGGAGAGTGGAGAGTCAGAGTGGAGTGTTATGGGGGCTGTCAAGACTATCATGAAGGGTAGAAATCAAATCATAAAGCAGCGTTTGTATACTTACAACATTATGCAGAAGTTTCACACATAAGATTTGGCACATTTATGAAGCTCTCTCTTCAAACAGCATATTGTTGAGGTTTTGACAGGTCCTGCATTTATGTAACTTATATACAGGGCTACTCGAATTATAATATTCTACAACTGCTGCGTTTTTCACGTAATTTGCCACATAATCCATCATATGCTGCATAAACTGCAGATTTGTTTTTAAAAGTTGATTCTAGCTCAAAGTTACCAAAAGGAGAGTAGTGCGTATTGTGGCACAGTGGAAAGGCTGTAACAAATACTGTCCAGTCACCTTTACTTTACTTATTGCTGTATTTGAGTGTTAATTTGAAAACTAATGAGGGGAAACATTTGCACACAGTGTTAACATATGCACAGATGTCAAAATAACGAAGTAATACTATCAAAAAAATGCGACCCATTATGCTACATAATTCTTGTTTTGTGACCGCCTAAGTTAGTCACCATGCTGCATAATGTGGACCGTCCCTACTGCTTAATTCCCGTGTCTCTGCTTATTTAGCACAATAAATCACCAGGGCACGGTGGGGGCGGTTCATAGGGGCATATTAACAAGTCAGGCGAAAAAATTATCGCGGCTTTAGCGGCAGAAAACTGCAGCTAAAACAGCGATAATGGGCTTGATAATATGCTCTATGGAATTCCAATTGAAGCCCATGTTAGATGTCCTTCACATTTAACATGGGTTTCAGTTGGAATTCCACGGAGCATATTATCAAGCCCATTATCTTCGTTTTAGCGGCAGTTTTCTGCCGCTAAAGCCGCGATAATTTTATCGCCTGGCTTGTTAATATGCCCCAATGTAAGCACAGTAGATGAGAAGTGCAACCCACTAAAGGTATGGGCTAACAGGAACGAACAAAAATGTTGAGAATATTCTGTTTCTTGATATGATTACGGCTGTAAAATGGAGGCTTTTCATCTGCCACTGTGAGAAAATCGAAAGAGAAAATGTGGCCACCGCTTAAGAAGCCGTGGTGCGAGTGATATATATGAGATAAGAAGGGCTTTAAGTGGAATGAAAAACCTAGGGTTTTCTCATTGGGGCGTGACCGAAGTAGAGGGTGGCTTGAAAACCCTTAAGCTTAGCAAAGTGTGTCACCCGACTGGTATGTTTCTTCTTCTGTCATTGCAGCCAGATATATGATACAACAAGTAACATTACACCTACAACATGCAAGGACTATCGGCTTTGGCAATGTTTGTTATTTGCATAAGATGTATAAGCAACAACTACGGCTTCGTTTTCCGAATATCGAAAATGGGTTAGTCCTCGTGGTAGAAGTTGTAGACTAACGGCTAGAGATACCGACTTTGGTGCTGGGAAAAAGCAGGTTCGAGTTTTGGCGTATGCTCACCATTCCGTGATTCTAGGCAAATCACTAAACTCTGTGCCTACCAAAAATAATATGGAGTGATGTATTTGTGTCATGTAACTATTACCCATGTGAAGCGCTCCAATACCTTTGGGTCAAGTTCGCGCAATATACAATTGCAAGAAAATCAAAAGTGTATACTGCCGCAGAATTGGCTTTTTTTCACCCCGAGGGCAAAAAAATGTAGAGTCCGATAGGGACCAATCTCAGCACCTGCTTCTTCAGAGCTGCCGGTGCCACTTAAAGCCCTGGACAGAAGAAAAAGGCGCGACTGTGGCGGAGGGTACTGGGAACGGAGACCTTGTTTGTGGCCAAAATGTTTGTGGACATTGCTAAATTTCAGACGCATAGCATGGCCCTAATTTTGGCGAAAAGTGTGAATAATACGCTGCACAGAGCATGATCTGATGTACGACTATACTGTCTGCCAGCCGCATAATGCAGGCTTTTCTTGTATTCAAATTAACCTTGATTTATGTAACCCTAGAAAGAGGGTGCTCGTTTTCAAAATATTCCTATTAACATTGCACGCATATTTCTTAGCAGCCTCCCATGTGCTTAAAGTAGGATCGTTTTATCCTTAACCTGAATGCGAACTCGTCCATAAAAGCAGAGGGGAAAGGTCAACTTTGTTTTCACCCACGAACGACTCAAACGCTGCACTGGTACCAAGGATACAATGCACATACGAGACTGGTCTTGCACTAATACCCCATCCCGCTTCGCACCATAACTGGGCCTTGTAAGTTTTCAGCAGCTGGGAGGCTTGGACTCCCGTGTTTACTCCACTGGCAGCCCAAACATAGTCTTACCGGACATCTTGGGTTCTCCCACGTCTGCTGCAGTGACACGGAGAGCATGGAAAGTAGTCAGGTTAGTAGTACATTTCGCCAATACTACCTGATGTATACTTGCCCACTCTCTGTTTCACTGCAGTGATGTGATGCTGAACGAGAGTCCGCTCGGTCTCGCATCACCTTTGGCGCCTCATTCTTCAGCCGGCATGATTACAGATTCCCGCCTTTGAAAGCGCAGTTGAGGAAGAAGCCCATAAGTGTAAAGGTGGCAAGCCATAAACCACTCTACTAAAAACAAATACCGACGACATTCAGCAATGCATATCCCTTCCATTCTCCTGCAAACACGCACAGAAGGCATCGGTAATCAATAGTCGGTGGTTTGGCACACCAGCACTTAATCTCCCCTCGCCTCGCTTGTCTTGCTTGAGACCCACTTCCGGCTGAGTACAACTTCCGGTATGAAGACCTTGAAATTGAAGAAGGACAAAAGTAGTCCCCCGGGCTAATGTTTAGCTCAGCTTCATTGATACCTCCAAATTGTGCCAAAGCACAAGTGGCCGATCCCATGAACACACAATTTTCAATGGTATTCAGAATTAAGTTGGCTCTTTTTTATGCTTGTAAATTTGTTTTTAACTCTCCAACTTTATTAGAATTTGGCTCTCACAAATAGTCAAGAGTGTTAGTCACCAAAATTGACTAGATCGTGCTGGCAGCATCGAGGAAGGAAACACAGAAAAAGAGAGCAAAACGAGCGGCACAGAGAGCAGAAAGGCACAAAAACGAGTTGCACAGAGGGCAGAAGGGCACCAAAAACTACATTGGCAGAGGGCAGAAAGGCGCAGAAAAAGAGAGAAAAACGAGTGGCGCAGAGAGGCACAAAAAACGAGGGAAAAACGAGAGGGACAGAGGGCAGGACACAAAAACAAGTGGCAGAGGGCAGAAGGGCACCAAAAACGACAGGAGCAGAGGGCAGAAAGGCACAGAAAAAGAGAGAAAAACGAGTGGCACAGAGGGCAGAGAGGCACCAAAAAGACAGGAGCAGAGGGCAGGAATGCACAGAAAAAGAGAGCAAAACGAGTTGCACAGAGGGCAGAAAGGCACAAAAACGAGTTGCACAGAGGGCAGAAGGGCACCAAAAACGACAGGGGCAGATCGAGGGCAGAAAGGCGCAGAAAAAGAGAGAAAAACGAGTGGCGCAGAGAGGCACAAAAAACGAGGGAAAAACGAGAGGGACAGAGGGCAGGACACAAAAACAAGTGGCAGAGGGCAGAAGGGCACCAAAAACGACAGGGGCAGAGGGCAGAAAGGCGCAGAAAAAGAGAGAAAAACGAGTGGCGCAGAGAGGCACAAAAAACGAGAGGGACAGAGGGCAGGACACAAAAACAAGTGGCAGAGGGCAGAAGGGCACCAAAAACGACAGGAGCAGAGTGCAGAAAGGCACAGAAAAAGAGAGAAGAACGAGTGGCACAGAGGGCAGAGAGGCACCAAAAAGACAGGAGCAGAGGGCAGGAATGCACAGAAAAAGAGAGCAAAACGAGCGGCACAGAGGGCAGAAAGGCACAAAAACGAGTTGCACAGAGGGCCGAAGGGCACCAAAAACGACAGGGACAGAGGGCAGAAAGGCTCAGAAAAAGAGAGAGAAACGAGTGGCGCAGAGAGGCACAAAAAACGAGGGAAAAACGAGAGGGACAGAGGGCAGGACACAAAAACAAGTGGCAGAGGGCAGAAGGGCACCAAAAACGACAGGAGCGGAGGGCAGAAAGGCACAGAAAAAGAGAGAAAAACGAGTGGCACAGAGGGCAGAGAGGCACCAAAAAGACAGGAGCAGAGGGCAGGAATGCACTGAAAAAGAGAGCAAAACGAGTGGCACAGAGGGCAGAAAGGCACAAAAACGAGTTGCACAGAGGGCAGAAGGGCACCAAAAACGACAGGGGCAGAGGGCAGAAAGGCGCAGAAAAAGAGAGAAAAACGAGTGGCGCAGAGAGGCACAAAAAAAAGAGGGAAAAACGAAAGGGACAGAGGACAGAAAGGCACAAAAACGAGTGCCCACTGGTATTGTTGTGAGTACGGAAGATGAGACTTGCTACTAGTAACAAGTGGCCTGCTTAGTGCCAGAGCGCCCTGTGTTTCATGTTGCTTAGTGCCCTTCCATTTCTAGTGCTTTGCAGCTTTATTAAGACTTTTTTTTAGTGTTTCTGGTTGCTCAAATGGATCGAATTTCTGTTATTTATATATTTCCCTCATCTTCATTGTTTGATTTTTGTTCCCAGGAAAGTGTCACTCATAGTCGTTGAATGTCACTCCTAATTACAGTGAAATATGAAAATGTCACACATACGCAATCTGAAACCTTGGCAGCTATGATAGAGGCATCATAGTCTTTCCACTTTTAGGTGCGTGAAATTCTATTTCCAACCTTTAACGCTGCATACATTTTGCTATTCATGCACAGCACCATTTCTGTCCTTTTTGTTTATTAAAAATTGCAAAGCAATTTTTCACCTTTGTATAAAAATGCACAACCACGCGATATAATCACCCTGCAAACTTTTACTCCGCATATGCCTTTACCACGCATGCCATGACAACGCAAAGGCGTGCACGGTGAGTGCATAAAATTTGTAAAAGTGTTTATGGTAAATATATATATATTTTTTAATATGATATGTATATATATATTTAATTTTAATTATTTTTTAAAAACAACTAAAAACAAAAAAAGGCCTTTTTTATCCCAATAACTAAACACCCCTAACATTGTTAAATTACCCATACCACCCCAATACCCATGCCCACTAAAATCTTAAATTACCCTTGGCACCCCAAATCCACCCTGAACCCTAAAACACACCCTGACCACTAACAATACCCCTGCACCCCCAATCCCACCCTGAACCCTTAAACTACCCTAGCACCCCAAAACCTAAACTGAACCCTGTACACTAAAATTACCCTGAGCACCGCAAAAACAAAACACACCCTGATCCCTAAATTTTCTACTACACCCCAAACCTAAAGCCACTCTGAACCCTAAAAATCCCCCAGCACCTCTAAACCCAAACACACCCTGAACCCTAAAAATTCCCCTACACCCCAAAACCCTAACCCACCATGCCACTTAAAAATACCCCAGCACCCCAAAAACTAAACCCACCCTGAACCCTAAAAATACCCCAGCACCCCAAAACCCAAACATACCCTTACCCCTAAAATTACCCATAACCACTAAAAATAAACCTGCACCACAAAACCTAAAATTACCCTGAACCCTAAAAATACCCCTGCACCCCAAAACCTAAACCCACCCTGAACCCCAAAAATACCCTGGGCACCCCAAAACCCAAACATGTCCTTAACCCTAAAACTACCCCGGACCACTAAAAATAAACCTGCACCCCAAAACCTAAACCTTAAAAATACCCCTGCACCCCAAAAACTAAACCCACCCTGAACCCTAAAAATACCCCAGCACTCCAAAACCCAAACATACCCTTAACCCTAAAATTAGCCATGACCACTAAAAATAAACCTGCACCCCAAAACCTACAACGACCCTGAACCCTAAAAATACCCCTGCACCCCAAAACCTAAACCCACCCTGAGCCCCAAAAATACCCTGGGCAGCCCAAAACCCAAACATGCCCTTAACCCTTAAACTACCCCTGACAACTAAAAATAAACCCGCACCCCAAAACCTAAACCCTAAAAATACCCCTGCACCCTAAAACCTAAACCCACCCTGAACCCTAAAAATACCCCAGCACCCCAAAACCCAAACATACCCTTACCCCTAAAATTACCCATAACCACTAAAAATAAACCTGCACCACAAAACCTAAAATTACCCTGAACCCTAAAAATACCCCTGCACCCCAAAACCTAAACCCACCCTGAACCCCAAAAATACCCTGGGCACCCCAAAACCCAAACATGTCCTTAACCCTAAAACTACCCCGGACCACTAAAAATAAACCTGCACCCCAAAACCTAAACCTTAAAAATACCCCTGCACCCCAAAAACTAAACCCACCCTGAACCCTAAAAATACCCCAGCACTCCAAAACCCAAACATACCCTTAACCCTAAAATTAGCCATGACCACTAAAAATAAACCTGCACCCCAAAACCTACAACGACCCTGAACCCTAAAAATACCCCTGCACCCCAAAACCTAAACCCACCCTGAGCCCCAAAAATACCCTGGGCAGCCCAAAACCCAAACATGCCCTTAACCCTTAAACTACCCCTGACAACTAAAAATAAACCCGCACCCCAAAACCTAAACCCTAAAAATACCCCTGCACCCTAAAACCTAAACCCACCCTGAACCCTAAAAATACCCCAGCATCCCAAAACCCAAACATGCCCTTAACCCTAAAATTACTCCTGACCACTAAAAATAAACCTGCACCCCAAAACCTAAACCCACCCTGAACCCTAAAAATACCCCTGCACCCCAAAATCTAAACCCACCCTGAACCCTAAAAATATCCAGACACCCCAAAACCTAAACCCACCCTGAACCCTATAAATACCCCAGCACCCCAAACTCCTTAACCCTAAAATTACCCCTGAACCCCAAAACATATAACCCTACACTCCAAAACCCAAACCCTATACATACCTTATACTTACATATAAATCACATATGCTTCTACCATTCATGCATTTACAACAAATTTCGTTGTAAAAGCATGTGTGGTAAATGCATATGCATTGTAATGCCATGCGTTGCAATGGCATTGCCGCGTAATGGTAGTTGCATTGTGATGGTATGCGGGGTGATGGTAGTAGTGGTAAAAGATTAGTTGTGTTTACCTCTTGCACTAGAAGTATAATCATTCTCAAAACATAAGGAGCAATTTCATCATGTTAAGAAGAAATGATGCTTGTGGAGATTTGGATGTTTATTTTCAAATCATCAAGCACAATTGGATCTTATGAAGTAATCACATACTCATTCTTAAATCCTCCTAAAGTCATCAGGAATAGTCACACCTTGTGAAGTCATCGCATACTCATTCTTAAGTCTTCCGGAAGTCATCAGGAATAGTCACACCTTGTGAAGTCATCGCATACTCATTCTTAAATCCTCCTGAAGTCATCAGGAATAGTCACACATTGTGAAGTCATCAGATGCTCATTTTCAAGTCATCCACAAGTCATCGAGCTCAAGTTTCTAAACTCTGCTGATGACTTCAAGAGCTTGATGATGTCTGATGATGTGAAAATGACTTCTAGAGTAGTTGGATGATCATCCAATGACTCTGGGATTGCTTCTAAAGTAATCCTGTTTGACCTGGGTTCATAAGGGCACTGAAACAATTGAACTGCTGCGTGGGTATAACTGATGACACATGCTGCTCGCGACCCCCCTGAGACTGGAAGTTTGCCCTATGTCAGCTTTGTCCCGCAAGACAGGTTCTACAAGGGGGCAGGGGAGCCCCCTGGCCTACCCAATGCCCATTCAAAAGTAGTGCATTTGTTTTTAATGGCGTTTTACGGGTACCTGAGGTACTCACCTCTAACCACCTCACTCACATGATAACCAGCAACGACGTGGAGTACGAAAAGTTCCTTTGTGCATAGCTGTGAAGTCAGCACAAATGCAAACTAAATACATTAAAATGAAATATAAAAGTAACTCACCGTCCCACGGCCGGGTCCCGACTCCCGCCGTCCCGCGCGTTGTCCTGCAGCAGCTCTCATCGGGAGTAAAGGCACCCAGAGGCAGAGCTCCCTCCCCTCCGCCAATCACAACGCTGCAATGGCAGCGTTGTGATTGGTGCGGTGCAGGCGCACAGCGCCCCACCCTGGGGCCTAATCGGAGGCCCTTTTCTCTATGTAGGCTGCATGCAGCAGCCTACATAGAGAAAAGGGAGAGTGCGCATGACTGCTTTGGTCAGCCCCAGGCCGGCCAAAGCAGTTAGGTTCCACAACAGTGGGGAAGCCACTCCCCCGCTGCCCTCAAGTGGGACCGCCCACCCTCCCTCCCACAACCAGGCACTTCTGCATTCTCACAGTGCGAGAAGCAGAAACATAAAATGGTAGTTTCACCATTTTATGTTTCTGCTTCTCGCACTGCGAGAAAGCAGTGGGGCGATGCCCATACGCCCCAATGGGGGAGCCGCCACTGTTGTATTGTCATTGTTAAGTGTGTCTGATTCTCCGTTGCAGAACTCGTTGCTATCACTGCTCGACAGCTTGCTATAGATTTAATAAGAAGATCAGTGGGACTTCTCACCAGACCTCCAAACATTTAATGTAAAAGTATTGGCACTCCTGAAAAGGCATGCTAAACCTATGGTGGGACTGTATTTAACAGCACTTCTTAACAGGCCTTTTTTCACAATTTTAATGGAACTGTTTAATGAGCACTTCATAACCATAGTTCTATATAGTGCTGTGTCCATCCTATGATTTAGGCATCCCATTGTTGTCTTGTGCAAAAGTTTTTTTTTAAACAAAAAAAAAGATAATTCTTTCCCAAAGAGGGCTTATCAAAAGTAAAGCTACCCAAGAAAACTCTGAAGCAGATGATTGAAACAGTCCCTTGCCCACACAGTTCAAGGACCACTGTTCCAAGAAAAAGGCTCAATCATTCTCATGTGGAAAAGAGTAGGGCCCAGAGTAAAGGGTGATTAAGAAATTTTGAGTAGGTGGCTCACCATAAGGCAACTGAACGGGCCCCCGAGCCTCGGCTCATGAGGCATCTAGCTCAAGAAGGGTTTCCTCATTTATGAATCGCTAATAAACCAGAGGTACAAAATTCCAGCTGAGCTTGAGAAAACCTTCTTAAGTTAAATGAACATAAATTGGCCCAACCCCACAGACCTAAACGTAACAAAAGACTGACACATTTCTGCAGAGTTACCAATGTGTTCAGAAATGTGCACTGTCCTTTCCACACACAGCAGATGGAGCACCCCTTCTTCAGGATGACAGGTGGTTTTAACTCAGGAAAAAGAGTATTTGCCAAGACCCTTCATATTACATTAAAAGTGTAAGGAGATCTCCAGAACATCATGACATAGAGCATATGTAATAACGCATCATCCCATTTAACAAAGGGGACAAGACACAGAGCAAAAACCCTCCTGTATATATTAGAAGAATCCCCAACTTCGCACTAAGAACCAGGTAACTGAGGAAAAGCTGCTTCAATATTCTGAGGGCACACTGTCCCAGATCTCACAAAGTGGCACTGGGTTGGCTTCTATCCAAATCACAAGCTGCAACACCTGAGAAAGGCAGAGAGAGATTGAATCCAAATGATTTAAGAGTTTGGATTTAAGGTTAAAGTTGGGGCATCAGGCTGGGGGTGTTGCTCGGATATGAATTTACCTTAAAAAATGAAAAGACAAAAGGCGTTTAGCAAAACAGCAACACATTGGTTTAATTAAACGCAGCAGCCGGGAGAGTTTAGACAGAGTAGCGTCTGGAGAAAGTCTCTCATTGTACAGAAGTTTTGGTCGACCATTCGTGAGGTACAATGAACTGATCTGGCATGCTTGGCCTAGTCATAAACAACAAGTACAACCATCTGATAACGGTGACAAAGGTGGCTTTCGACCTCGGGGAGAGCTAGTGTATGCCAGTGTGTATGTGTCCAGATGTCTGGTGTGGGAAGGGAGTTATAACTACATGTGGTGTGTATGCTGTGTCCTTATTGGCTGAGTGTTCCTAACATTATGTGGCTTCTATCTGTGAGGTATTTTGGGAATGCTCATCTTTGGCCAAACGTGTTTTATTGGGGCCAATTCCTCAGATCTGTTTTTGGTTTAACTGCCTATTTGTGGGATCAGTCAGGGTTTTCCCTGGGTGCACGTTTGTCTTTCGGCTAAATGTAGCCCCACCTGTGACCTGTCAATGCGTAGGCACGGGTTTGGGTCGCAGGGCTTGTCTGACTATGTATCCCTGACTAGGGGTTGATGGCAAGGTCACCTTGGGGGTGAATCCGACAGCAATAACATGAGTTTGTTAAAATGTGCACAATTGACATGTCGGTCATTAATATAATTTTTACCAAAATCCTCAGTATTGTGCATTCAATTGTCATAGCATGCATCAATGTTGTCTTTACTGATATTGCAGTTGTTATCCGTGCATAGATTATGGCATAAATTGAGATTGTTTCTACTGGTATTTACATTGTTATGCAAGCCCAATTTATGGCGTGCATCGACATTGCATTTATTGGTATTGCCGTGGTCGTGCCTGCATATATCATGATGTGTAATGACATCGTATTCATGGATATTAACAGGGGTCTGAGTAACAAAACCAAAGTTCCAGTTCCAGTTGCAGGTGGTTCCTGTTTATGGCCGTTGTGAGAGCAAAAGGAGTGTTGTTTGTGCAAATTATTTATATTTAATTAAGTATTTATTTATCAGCATTAACATTTCAATTAGAAACAGTTTACATAACAAATGTTCAGTGGCAGCTCCTCCGCAATGGTGGAAGAGCGTGGCCCCACTCCCTGGGGCAGAGCCAACAAACGAAAAATAAAACAATGCTTTAGCATCTTTTTATTTTTCGTTTGCCGGCTCTGAGCCAGCTTCTGCAGGGAGGTGCGGGGCATGGGAGGGTGGAGGAGGAGTGCTTGTGCACTCCCTAAGTGCTCATGTGGGTTTGGCCGGCCATCTCAGGCCAACCAAAACACATATGCGCACTTAGGTCTCTCCAGCCCGGCTGCATTCAGCAGCTGGGCTGGAGAAACCCCATAGACTCCATGACCTGAGCAGGGGGTCTTTCTTGCCTGCTCAGGTCAATTCCGGTGCTGCTCTGCAGCACACGGATTGGCTAGGAGTCTGTTCCAGGGGCTGCTGGGACCCGGAAAGAGGCCAGCAGGAGTGACGCGATGCGGGTGGCGGCCAGTGGCGTCAGGTACGTTTTATTTATGTATTATTATTAACATGCCCCCTGTCACTATCCCCTGCGTACTTTCTCCCCCCACACTCTCCCACCCACCTCACCACCTTTGTTAATGGCGGCTGCCACTGCAAATGTTACGGTGTTGTAAATTGCAACTTCGATGTGATTAAGCATCTACTAAAGACATGAATTCTCCTGCCTTGCACATGTCTCTTTTGTTATGTTGACTGAAGTCTGGACTCCATTTTTGTATTGTCATGTCTCCACGTGTGCAACACGAGGAGAGTCTTATCTTTGTGTTAGTTGCTCTTGTAATCTGCCTAGTAACAGTCTATAAATAGTTCCTTTGTCCGTCTGGCGCATGCCCAGACTTGACCACATCTGTTATCAGTTAGTCCTTGCTTGACCATGTTTTCGCGGGCTTAAGGAGTATGTCAGCTCCGCCCACATATCGATCTTGTATTGCAAATGTCCATAAAAGGTAACATTCTTCGTCTCATGTCGTATCCTCCCACTTATGAGCCCCTCTGTTGTGTATAAAAGGGGACCGTGTATGCAAGTTCTTTGTGCTACTCTATGCAATACTGAAGGGTATTGTATGGATTGTAGGACCACCCTTAAGGGTTAATAAACTCTGTCTTTGTACTTTGCAGTTTCCGTGCCAACTTCCTTATAGATTCCTTTACAGGAGAGCGAACCCTTGTGTCCTGCGGGCCTAGCTGGGGCCTGTATTCATCAATTGGCGCCCGTCACGTGGGGCTCATCGGCGACTCGGATGCTCGAAGGATTGGTCGCGACGAAGGTGAGGAATTTGGCCGGGGATGTGATCACTGCCAGAGGCGTTTTTAGTCCTGGCATCCCGAGGTTTTTCTTCCTTCCCTTCCGACCTGACCATCTGGGTGGCGCCGGTCCTCGACTGAGACCTCTTCTGTCGGTCCTGCCGTGACAGCCGTTTGGGCGAATTTCAGAGCTTGGCAGTTGGAATCTGGACTCTTGATTGGTAAGAACCGTTGTACGGTACTTGCTCCGAGTTTTTGAAGCCTGGGTTGGCTATTTGAGTTTGATTTGTGATGACCGGTCATATCTTGTATTGATTATTGAGAGAATATATGCGTTGCAACACATATAGGCAGGTAATGTGGAGATATTTCTCCGGAACTGTGTAACTTTGAACAGCACAACGTTTAAGTGCCATTTTTTTTTGATAAATACTGCATATTCTGCATTATTTTTGAGCATGCCTGCTTTTAGCGCACTCCGTAAGTGGTGCTGCTGCTTTGGAAACCGGTTAAACCACGAGGAATCTGCTCCAGCTCCCCCAGAGGGGACTCCTAATAGGGATATGTATGTGAAGCATGGTCTTTCCTCCATAATGTACAGCACAGTATGGAGGAAATATACCAAAAAGGATCCTGAGTTACGGTGGCCGTTGTATGGGTCGTTTGATATACGTAAGATTGAGTATGTGGAACAGTGTATGTGTAAACGACGTGCGCGTCAAGACATGTTTGAATGTGTGCGACTATGGGTGAAGGAAGTGCGTGAGTGAGAGAAACGCGAGAAAGCACTGTTTGATAAAGAGCAACGAAAGAATGATCATGTGAGAGCGCAGGAAGCAAAGCGTCGGGAGGAAAGAGAACAGACGGAGAAACAAGAGAAAGAACGCAGGTTACAAATCTCGGGTCAATATGCTGTTCGTCAGCCACTCTATCCTGTCCTTAATAATCATGACGATGATTTTTATTTATTAGATCGTTCTCCGCCTCCTTATGTTGGCGCGTCTGCCCCGAGGCCACAAGATTCTGGATCGGGTTCGAGTAAGGTAGACACGCGGTCCATGTTATCGGCTGAGCGAATGGGTGAGCTTCGACAGTTTTCCTATCGTGCATGTAAGGGCAAGTTATCCCTTGATGAGCAGTTGGCTTCTTGGGAGTCGTGGCAGGATAGAGAAAGGTTGTATTTCTTGGGACACTTTTCTGATGAAGTGATTGCTGCCTTTCGGAAATATTCCAGTGTCTTTGAACCTGACGATGTGGTATTAGATGCTAGAGCATTGCGTAATGGTGTTTTCTCTCCCTCTAAGGCGCCTGAGGCGGTTCGGCGACTGTTTGCGTTGCGGGATGCGGCGGCAGATCTTAAAGAGAAAGCACGCCAACAAGTCGAGGAGGAGAAGCGGTCGGCTTCGCGTACCGGAGATGGACATTCATCCACCTCTCAATCAGATAAGAGCGATCTAGTGCATGCTAAACCAATGCGCGAGGCGGCGCCTTTGTATGTTCCTCCTAAAGGAGCGGGGACTAGCTCGGATATTACCTCCGCCGATGCTAAGGGATATTTTGTGTATAATTGGGTTTATACTCCCTGGCACAGGGCTGACGTCATGGCATTAAAGAATGCGTTGCCTGATCCCCGCAAGAATCCAGCGGCCTTTTACGAAGAAGTCGAGGGGGCCTTGAATTCTTGTATTATGACCTTAGCAGATATAGATTTGTTCTTTGGGCTTATTCTACCACCAGATATGTGGCGATCCGTGCGGAAGGTGGATGATGTTGCCACTTTTAAGGCTCGATGGTCTGAACTTGAGGATGAGGATAGGGAGAGAAAGCCCGCGCAGAAACCACCTCAGATTATCTTAGATCTCCCCGCTGCTATTCTGGCTAAGTTGAAGACAATCATTCCTCCTAAAAAGATTGACTGGAATATGCTAGCCTCGTGCAAGCAGAAAGCCGATGAATCAGTTGCAGATTTCTTTACGCGCTTTGAGGAGACGTTCCATGATTTTAGTGGTCAGTCTCTTACGGATGATACGGGTCGGCACCTTTTTGCTGACAAATATGTGGCGAATTTATTACCGGCAATTGCAGCTCGCCTCAAAGCGAGTGAAAGTTCTTGGTCCACTACGACCCCGACAGCCCTACTGACTATAGCTCAGTACTATGAGCGCCAGGAGCAAGAAGCGAAGGGGCAGGAGGAGAAGAAATCGAAGGATTTAAAAACTAAGGTGATGTTAGCACAAGTATATGGTCCGCCCCGACGGGGTGTAAATAGAGGTAGGGGAGGATTTTATGGTCCTCCCTCGGGCCGATCTGATCTGAATAGGAATCAATGTGCGTATTGTAAGCAATCGGGACACTGGGCCAGAGATTGCCCAGCGTTGCATGCTTCGCGGCAGGGACACAGTCAGGGACACAATCAGGGTGGCCCGAGAGGTAGAGGGAATTTCTCGAATTTTAGAGGGAATTCTAATGATCACGCTCGTTTTGACCTTGCCGGGCAGCAACGAGATAGGTCTAATGTTTTCGATCGACAAAATCAGTATCAAGTGTCGGGGATTGACCGTTCTGGGTACCATGATTCTCAGCATGCATAGGAATGCGTTGGATGGGGGTTAGAATCAGTTGAGGTGCCAGTTGATCAGAAGGGTCCTTACGTATCAGCTGAGGTTTTGGGCTCCACTGATCAGTTCCTAGTGGACACAGGAGCGACTCGTAGTGCGCTGTCTAAACAATTGGTTCCGAGGGCTCCCCCATCTGGCTTAATGGTTACATCGGTAGGGTTTGATGGAACACTCTCCCGAAGCCCTCTTTCGCAGCCCCTCACATTTCAGGTTAATTCCTTTTCTGCACCCTGTCCGTTTTTGTTAGCCCCGAACACGCCGGATAATATTATGGGCCTTGATATGCTGAAGCACTTCAGAGCTACGATCCGGTGTTCCCCTGCTGGAGTGCGGGTGATATTGAATGACAATTACCCCCTGTCTAAACGGATGTGTGTGGTTACAAAAGATGCTGTGTTAGCTGCCCTCCCTCGTGCTCTGTGGGCCACCTCGGATACTGATGTGGGACAGATGGTGATTCCGCCCGTTCACATTAGTGTCCAGGAGGGGGCGGTGTTACCACGCCTTCCCCAGTATCGTATTTCGCAGGAGGGGGAAGAGGCTCTTATACAGATTGTGCAGGATTTGATTAAGGTGGGAGTGGTGGAAGAAGTTCCCTATAATGTTTGTAATAGCCCGATTCTACCCATTCTGAAAAAGGATACGGATGCCAAAGTCTATCGGTTTATCATTGATTTGAGAGAAGTAAACAAGATCGTAATACCTCAGTACCCAGTGGTTTCGGATATCACGACGTTGCTTACTTTGGTCCCGCCTACGGCGACCATGTTTTCAGTTATTGATTTGAAAAATGCCTTCTTTTCAATTCCCATTCATCCCGATAGTCGATACCTTTTTGGTTTCACTCTAAATAATAGGTCTTACCGATTTTGTAGAATCCCTCAGGGCTATACGGAAAGCCCTAGCATCTACAGTCAAGCCTTGAAAAGACAATTGGACTCCTTTGTTCTGCCCGAGGGTGTCGCCCTCATTCAATATGTCGATGACATCTTGCTGGCGGCTGACACTCCGGAGTTGTGTGAAACGAGTACGTTGTCTTTGCTTTCCTTTTTGGCATCCCACAATCACAAAGTCTCTCGGAAAAAGTTGCAATTCTGTAGACCAAAGGTGACTTATCTGGGTCACCTTTTGTCTAAGGAGGGACGTGCACTCACACCAGATCGTGTCCAAGTGATTCTGGATACACCGACGCCGTCCACGCAGAAGGACGTGCGCGCATTTTTGGGTCTTGTTTCTTTTTGTAGGCAGTGGATATTAGGGTTTTCGTACATAGCCAAGCCATTGTTAGCCCTTTTGACAAAAGATACACCTATCCCGCTTCCTTGGACGAATGAGTGTGACACTGCCTTTCAGAAGCTGCGACAGGCCCTCTGTTCAGCACCAGTGTTAGGGACTCCTGATTATACCAAGCCTTTTTCGCTGTATGTGCATGAGAAAGATGGATGTGCATTATCGGTTTTAGTGCAGATGCACGGCGACAAGCAGCGCCCTTGTGCATATTTTTCGGCTGTACTTGATCCTGTTGCCCGAGCATTGCCTGGTTGTTTTCGCTCGGTTGCGGCGACAGCTGTGTCAATACGCCAGAGCGAGGGAATTGTGTTATCTCATAAGCTGTTGGTATTAGTCCCCCATGCTGTTGATGCCCTGCTTAATCAGACAAAGACGCAGCATTTGACCAGTGCCCGTTTAACGGGATATGAGCTGACGCTTTTGGCTCCTCATATTACGTTGAAGAGGTGCGTGACGTTAAATCCTGCCACATTGTTGCCATACCCCGAGACTCGGTCTGAGGCACGAGAAGCACATGATTGTATCCTTGTGACCGAGGAACAAACAAAGGGTCGTATTGATCTCCAGGATACGCCCTTTTCAGATGTAGATGGAGAACTGTGGGTGGATGGGTCATGCCTGAAGCTACCAGATGGTACGACTTCAGCAGCGTATGCGATTACCACATTGCAAACAATAGTGGAGACAGCGCGCATACCACAGAAATCAGCTCAAGCAGCGGAACTGATAGCATTAACACGAGCGTGTGAGCTCAGT